>NW_026909276.1:11163942-12563942 GCF_033115175.1 Lepus europaeus | reverse complement strand
AGAACTTGAGAACAATGGGTGAATAAGAGTGCAAAAAATAATTTTTTTGAAAAGTTAAAAATTTCTTAAATTTTTTATTCCTGGTGCCACACCACATTACAGGGCAATATACCTGATGTAATGAAAAGAAAAAGAAAAGACAAAACTACAACAGATAAAAGACCTCAGGAATGTACATCTAATTGACACTACATTGCATTAATCAATAGCTGCACTTTTTGCAAACTGTGGCTATGACAGTCCTGAACAAGAAGGGTTTCCTGTTTAAGCTGCAGTAACTTTTCTGACTATGGATCATCGTTCCTTCTGTGGCAGATTTTTACAGTTCCTCTAATGCATTTGGGACGACTGTCTCAAAGTAACCTGCAGCTTTCCTGACAACTCCTCACTCTCTCTCCTTTAAAGTTTTAATGTTTCTTTTATACCTAGTTTGTGGAGGATTTTTATCAGAAAAGGATGGTGAATTTTTTCCAATGCTTTCTCATCATCTATTGAGATCATCACTGATTTTTGTTCTTCATTCTGTTGATGTGGTTTATGACATTTGAGAATGTTGAGCCATCTTCATCTCTGAGATGCATACAACTTGATTGTAATATATGATGCATGATATGATATTGGATTTTATTAGCTAGTATATTTTTGAGAATTGCATATGCATGTTCATTAGCAATCTTGGTCTGTGTTATGACTTGTGTGTTATGACTTTGGTTTCAGAATGATGCTAGACTCATCATGAAAATGTTTTGTCAGAGTTGTGTTCTGTTAAATACTTTGAGATAGTTTGAAAATTATTGGAGTTATATCCTCTTTAAATGCTTTGTAGATCTGGTCCTGGATTTTCTTACATGGGAGACTTTTTTGTAACTTATTCAATTTGATTTCTTGTTATGGGCCTGTACAGATTTTCTACATCTTCTTGATTCAATCTTCATAAGTTAAATGTATCCAGGAATTTATTAACTTCTTCAAGGTTTTCCAACTCATTAAATATTGTTGTTAGTAGTCATTACTTATGATACTTTGTATTTCAGTGGTATCAGTAGTAATATCTTCTTCACTCAAGTCTATTTTTATTCATTTCATTTTGAGGGTTTCTTTTCTCTTTTTTTTTGTCAATCTGGCAAAAGATTTGTCTATTTTCTTGATCTTCTTTTAAAAAAACATTCTGCACCACAATGCTGGCCTGAATAAGCACATAAAACAGCATAGTGAACTTAGAAAACTATGAACAATTTAGTTTTTTGACAGGTGAGAGAAGCTTTTAAAGTAGTGGTGAGTAGTCAGAACATGAGGGTTTTGAATTCACACTTAAGATTTTTTTCACATAACAATCATGTTTTGGAGTGATTAGGAGAGAGACAAAATGATATTTTCATCTTACAAATATTTCTCTGATCATCCTGGAAGATTGGAAAAAGTTAAAAGGAAGCTTTAAAATGGGAGAACTGTCAGGTTTGTTAGATGAATTTTCATATAGGATGGTGACATTCTGTATAAGATTTCCTGACTTTTTCATGGCTCAGTCTTGCCTGGAATGAATATTTAGGGAATAAAGTAGATCTCTGTCTTCCTCATCAATACAAATAAAATATTAAAATTGCATAATCCCCAGAGTAGAATTTTGTATTCCAGGTAAGATATTGGGGATTAGGGAGCGGCAAGATGGCGGAATAGGAAGGGAGCACATTGATAGTTCGGCAAGACAGAGGTTAATAAAAGTGGAGATACTGCAGGGTCAAGGAAGAGTAGGGGAAGAAACAGCAGAGGAAACTCTTCCGGAACTAGTGATTCACAGTGGACCTGCATGGAGAGCGTGGGAGCCCAAGTTCGGGACACCAGCGGCAGACACAACACACCAGCGCTGGAATGCGAGGTGAGCCGAACCTCAATAGCCCAAGACACCAGCGGGCAAGCGGAAAGAGGAGACTAGAGGGAACGAGGCTTGAAACTCCGTGGGGAAAAGTTCACCAGGCTAACTAGAAGAGAGAGAGAGGAAAAAAAAAGTGACCGATACGGACACGAGTTTCTCTCTCTCCGCTCACCCCTCAAAGGCGAGCAAGACAAAGAGCAGGCGCCATTTTGGACATACGTCATAAGCAGGGAAACCTCAGGTCTGCACCAGCCCTGAGCCTAGCAGAAAAACCTGACTCTGGGGGGAGGGGTGAAATAACAGGAGATTAGGATCTAACTTGACAACCCAGTGGGAGATTGCAGGAGAATTGGAGCCAAACAACAAACGCAAAAACCGAGATAACAAGAACAAGGAAGACACTATGACACCCCCAAATGAAAAAGACACCCCAATTCAAGATTATGAAGATGATGAGATAGAAGAAATGCAAGAAGCAGATCTCAAAAAATGGATAAGAACATTAAGAAGTTCTCAAAAACAAATTCTTGAACTACAGAAATCCTTAATGGACAAAATAGAAAATCTCTCTCGTGAAAATGAAATATTAAGGAGGAATCAAAATGAAATGAAACAACTAGTGGAACAAGAAACTGTGATAGTGACAAGAAATCATAATGAAATGAAGAATTCAATAGATCAAATGACAAACACATTGGAGAGCCTTAAAAACAGAATGGGCGAAGCAGAAGAGAGAATATCAGACTTAGAAGACAGAGAACAGGAAAGGAAACAGGCAAACCAAAGAAAAGAAGAAGAAATTAGAAATCTAAAAAATATTGTAGGGAATATACAGGATACTATTAAAAAACCCAACATTCGGGTTCTAGGAGTTCATGAAGGCATGGAGAGGGAGAAAGGATTAGAAGGCCTTTTTAGTGAGATACTAGCAGAAAATTTCCCAGGTTTGGAGAAGGACAGAGGCATCTTAGTACAGGAAGCTTATAGAACCCCTAATAAACATGACCAAAAGAGATCCTCACCACGACACGTAGTAATCAAACTCACCACAGTGAAACATAAAGAAAAGATTCTAAAAGGTGCAAGAAAGAAACGTCAGATTACTCTCTGAGGATCTCCAGTTAGACTCACAGCAGACTTCTCATCAGAAACCCTACAAGCTAGAAGGGAATGGCAAGACATAGCCCAGGTACTAAGAGAGAAAAACTGCCAGCCCAGAATATTGTATCCTGCAAAGCTCTCATTTGTGAATGAAGGTGAAATTAAGACTTTTCATAGCAAACAGAAACTGAAAGAATTTGTTGCCACTCATCCTGCCCTGCAAAAGATGCTTAAAGATGTGTTACACACAGAAACACAGAAACATGGTCACCAATATGAAAGAAGGTAAAGGAAGGAAACCTCACAGCAAAAGATCACAGGAAGCTCAATTTCTCTTTGACATAGAATTAAACTCTGATGCTCTGTTAAAGCAATGTGTTAAAGTAATCTATTATGTTCTCTTGATGTCTGTTAAATTCTAATTGTTCAAAAACAGCTGAATTTTTATTAAGAGCTATGGGTTATTTAAATATGTGCTTATTTTCAAAGATTTGAATAATCACCTTGTAACAATGATCAAATATGGTCTATGTTATGTCATGATTTTAAGGAATCTTATTTCAACCAGATATTTTGGATTTTGAGCCTTCTTGGCATTCTTGACAGGCATGCAAAAAATCAAAGTTCCAAGCAATCTGGACTCTAAAATTTCCAGTAAATCCTGGACTTTGGTTTTTCCAGTTTTGGGCCCAACTGAAAAAATCGAAAGACCTATGTCTCTCATCTTATAGAGACACCAACTAATCAGGCTATTTGGATTATATTAGAAGTACTGTCAAGATGTGACGTGGTACCAAACTTTAAGTTTCTATAATGGAAAATGCTATTAATACAAATGTTTGAGAATTAAAAAGTCTAATGATCTTGTGTTACTAGACATGATAGTTATCTTAATGAGAAAGCCCCAGAGGCCTAAAGGGTTAAATACTTGTAAAATCCTACAGGTGCTTTCAAAAATACTGTGAAGTAAGCAAGTGCCTCTTGTTGGTTGATGAGTTTATAATTTTAAACATGGCGACTTAAAGTCTTTTGTCATCCATAGTTATATATGATTTGCTGCTCATAAAACTAAAGTGTTATTGGATCTGTGTTTAGCTGTCCTCCTATAGGTTCCTATGGACTTTTTCCAGCCAATTCTATTGTATTCAGTACTTTAGGATGGCTCTGTAAACAGATGAAGCCATGAATGTATTAACAGTACCAACTGAGAGAAAGTATGGTTAACTGAGGTTACTAAAAAGAAAAAGCAATTCAAATCAATTGGCAATCTACAAAAAGAGTTAAAGATTTTAAAAGCTATTATTAAAATTGCTATATTGGTCTACTATGCTATGTTATATGTGTGTACATATTGTATGTCCACATGGGGAAATTTTATGAAGAGTTTTATTTTAAATGGCTTATAGATAAGATTGTTCATAAATTTAAGCTGCTAAAATCAATCAAAGATACATTTCAATTTGTGTGACCTGAATCTGTGTATCATATGTTTTAAACTTGTTGGTAGAAAGAAACTAAAAACATTTTATATGGTTGTGCTTAAGTTTACTGGTTAAACAAACTACACCATGTTAGATATTTAAGAGGTGTTTTCAAATACATGATTCTTAAAATTTATAGAAGGCATTGGACCTTCTGGTAAATGTTTTCTTAAGTTGTTATCTAATGGTTGAAACGGTTTGCTAAGTATTCATGTAATATTGCTTTTGTCAGCAAGCGATCTAGGACTTGCTCCCTCATTTCTCTATTCTAAGCCCAACTTGTTCTTTCATTTCTCTATTCTCTTCAAGGTAGGAAACTAATTCTATTATGAAGGAATCTGTAGGATGCACAATTTAATCTTTAGACCTTATAAAAGAGATGGCTAACATTTTTCTGTAATAGCATAGCCAAAATAAGAACTTAAATAATAATCTCATAGCTAGATTCACTTTGCCATCAGTGAAGTAAACAGTAAGTAGAAAAAACCTCCCTTTCAGACCAAAGGGAAAGAAAGTTTTAAAGTGAGAATATAATTTTCCTCATGGGCATTGTCTACCTTAGAGAAACTACTACAGAACATGCCTGTGACTATAGACTTGTAGTTCAGGCCACCGAAGATTAGAGATGGGACTTGGGCACTCCCTTGACTTGCATCCTCTGGTCTGCTTTAACACAAACCAGGAGGATAAGAAAGCTCGGCATCGGAAGCAATGGGTGGCAGGCCTATTAATGGCTGATCTGTACAGTGATCTGCCCTCAAGTAGACTCAACAGGCCAGTCTACTGCAGTGGCTTTCAATGTGGTAAGCCTGGGCTTCAGCAGAAGTCATCATGTGAAGAGCCCTGGCAGCTCTGCCAAGAGTTGGATCACTGGAAATGGACCTGCCCTGGAGTCGAGGGATGCCCAGGTCAGAGCCACAGATCTTATTGTCTCTAAGCTGAAAAGCCCTTCACTCAGCGCAACTTCCAAAGTGACCACTGCAGCTGAGGGTATGGTCAAGTAGGGTCAGCAACATTGCAGGCAGAACTGTAAATTTCTTGTTAGAGATGCCACCTGCCTTTACCTGGCCAGCTCTCCTTCCAGGCCAGCCAAGTAGTGAAAGTCAACAGAGTGCCTTCCCCTAGGAGGTTCACACCTCCCTTAGGATATACCCCATGTGAAGAGATAGATAGTTCTGGGCCTCTTAACTTACAAGGCCAAGCCCACCAGATTATTATCAAGCCCCTTCTGTCAGGTTCTATTTGCCTCTCAATCAGAAAACTTAATTGTAGCTTAGACAGCACCTTCCTTAGCTCCTCTAATAATGACTCTGTCCTTTGTTCTAGACCCTTCTAGCGCACTTGGGCCTCATTCCTTTGTAATCATAACCTCTACTCTACCACCAATGGCTCTACTCCCAACCTGTGTGTACTGATGGTCCTCTTCCCCACTTAATGCTGTATAATTGTTCAAACCTGGTAAATGCCACTCTTAGGATCATTGGTTACTATCCTCACTCTGTCTTTTATGACCTTGTCTAAATATGAGCAGAGTCGGCAAACTTGGAAGGCTTCCATAGCCTTGGCAACTCATGATGACAGCCTAGGGTGGTTACTGGCGCCATAAACTAGAGTGTCAATTTGTTGGGTCAACAACAGGAGCCACTGTGCACTTGCTCCTCATGTGGGATCTCTGTCCTTAATGTGCTGTACATTTTGATTTAATGCTATAACTAGTACTCAAACATTATGTTTCACTTTGTGTTTCTATGTGGGTGCAAACTGTTGAAAGCTTTATACTAAATTGATCTTCTGTATATAAAGAGAATTAAAACTGAATCTTGATGTAAATGGAAGGGGAGAGGGAGCAGGAGAGGGGAGGGTTGTGGGTGGGGGGGAAGTTATGGGAGGGGGAAGCCATTGTAATCCATAAGCTGTACACTGGAAATTTATATTCATTAAATAAAAGTTTAAAAATAAAAAAAAAACTTAATGTAATCTGTATGATCACATTAAAACTTAACATGCCACTTTCACCAGATAGCCCAAGGGGATTTGAGATCCCATGGTGAAGTAAATTTAGTTGTGAAGTCAGAATTTAAGCTCTTATTTTGGCTATGCTATAATGTAGAAAGTGTTAGCCACTCCTTTCATAAGATCTAAAAATCAAACTGTACAACTTGGAGAATCCCACAGCACAGAGTCAGTTCCCCATCTTAAACAGTATAGAGAAATAAGGGAACAGCAGTTTCAACCATTAAATAACAGCATATGAAAATATTCACTAGAAGATCCAATGACTCTTATAAATTTTAAAAATACATGTCTTTGGAAATATTTCTTAAATATCTAACACAGTGTAGTTTGTTTAACCAGCAAACTTAAGCACACATATATGAAGCATTTTGTTTCTTTCTGCCAATAGATTCAAAACATCTGACAGAGAGATTTAGGTCACATGAACCAAATGTATTTTTGATTAATTTTAGATGTTTAAATTTATGAGCAGTTCTTCATTTATAAGCCAATTAGGACAGAGTTCTTAATAAATTTTCCTATGTAGATGTACAATATGTACACACGTATCATACAACATAACAGACAGAACAATGAAGCAGTTTTGGTAATAGTTTCCAAAAATTTTTAGCTGTTTTTTATTACAATCAACCAATTAGAATTACTTTCTGCTCTTTATAATCTAAATTAACCAAGCTTTTTGAAATTGAAACCTGTAGTACATTATTGGCTTTATCTGCTTACAGGATTGTCCCAGAGTATTGAACACAATAGAGGTCAGTGAAAAAGAGGTCCTTTGAAACCTAAAATGACACATTTAAGCACAGAAACAGCAATGTTTTAGTTTTATGAGCAGCAGGTCTGGTATACAAAACTGTGGATGACAAGACTTCAAATAGCCATGTTTAAAATTAGCACTTGCTTACTCCAACAGTGTTTTTTAAAGCACCTGTAGGGTTCTGTAAGAGAAAACTCTTTCAGGCCTCTGGGCCTTTCTCATTAAGATAACCATCATGTCTAGTAACACATGATCATTAGACTTTTTAACTTTTAGATATTTGTATTGGTAGCACTTTATATTATCAAAGCTTAAAATTTAGAACTGCTTCCCATCTTGACAATACTTCTAATATAAACCAAATAGCCTGATTAGTTGGTGTCTCTACAAGATGAGAGACATGTGTCTTTATCCCAGGGGCCCATCTGGAAATTTCAAAGTCCAAAGTTTTTGGAATTTTGATTTTTTGAATACTTTTCAAGGATGCCAGGAAGGCTCAAAATCCAAAATATCTGGTTGAAATAAGATTCATTTACATCATGACATCATATAAATCAAATTTGATCATTGTTATAAGGTGATTATTCACATGTTTTAGAATAAGCATATATTCAAACAAATCATAAATAAAAACTCAGCTGTTTAACAAAGACATTAAGAGAACATAATAGATTACTTTATCATAACACAAAATCTGTATTTCTTTGGTTGTGCCAAAAATTATAAATAAAACCTTAAATTAAAGAGCTGGTATATTGAATCAAATCTCATAATTTGAAAGTTTGTAAAAACCTCATTGCTTTAACAGAGAATCAACTTTTAGTTCTATGTCAAATAAACTAATAGCCTTTGCTTTTCATCTACCAATTTCCTTGATTTACACTTTGAAATAACCCTTTAGAAATTTCTAAATTAAGACATTTTTTAAATAAGTTAACATCAAATTTCAATCTTAGATACTTTTAAGTGATGTTCAACAATTTTGCATTTAGTACTTACACCTAAATGACTTAAGATTCTGTTATTATATTATTTCTCCATCTGACCTTACTTGAAATTAAAATTGCATTTATCTATAACTAGCATTGATCACTCAATGCTGTCTTCATCAAGCACTGATCAATTTACCTGTTGCTATAGCATTGGAAACCTGTTAAGGCATAGATTGCAAAATAAATTCAGCGAGTTGCAAAGTAGTGTTTATGAAGGCAGCAATTCTTGTGAATTTAAAGAGAGAAACTTGGGGCTGGCACTGTGGCATAGCAGGTAAGGCCACTGCCTGCAGTGCCAGCATTCCATATGGGTGCCCGGCTGCTCCAGTTCTGATCCAGCTCTCTTTTATGGCCCAGGAAAGCAGTGGAAGATGGCCCAAGTCCTTGGGCCCTGCACCCATGTGGGAGACCCTGAGAAAGCTCCAGGCTCCGGACTTTAGATCGTTGCAGCTCTGGCTATTGCGACCATTTGGGGGGTGAACCAATGGATGGAAGACTTCTCTCTCTCTCTCTCTCTCTCTCTCTCTCTCTTTCTCTCTCTCTCCCTCTCCTTCTCTCATTGTGTAACTCTGACTTTCAAGTAAAATAAATAAATCTTTTAAAAAAAGAGAGGGGGCCGGTGCCATAGCTCACTTGGTTAATCCTCCATCTGCGGTGCTGGCACCTCATATGTGCACCGGGTTCTAGTCCCAGTTGCTCCTCTTCCAGTCCAGCTCTCTGCTGTGGCCCAGGAGGGCAGTGGAGGATAGCCGAAGTGTTTAGGCCCCTGCACCCACATGGGAGACCAGGAAGAGGCACCTGGCTCCTGGTTTTAGCTCGGTACAGTGCTAGTTGTAGTGGCTATTTGAGGAGTAAACCAAAGGAAGGAAGACCTTTCTCTCTGTCTCTCTCACTGTCTATAACTCTACCTGTCAAATAAATAAAAAAAATTAAAAAAACAGAGAGAAACTTCTTGGTATTCAGTCACAACCTGTGATGGTAATTAGAGGGTTAAATTGAAAGATCTTTCTCATCTGCATCTGAATTCCACAGTGGCAGGTTAGCATAGAAGCCTGCAGAGCTGCGGAGCCCAGGTGGGGTTTGCTGGAGCAGGGACTGCCCTCACCCCTCATGGTGGCCTAGGGCAGGGGCGCATGTCTGAACTGCTAAGATGCAGGTTGCCATGGTGCCTGCAAAAGCTACCATGGCCCTGAGCAAGGTTCCCTCCTCTAGCAGAAGTCTTTGCCTGTGCCTATATATTGTAGGTTTTCTCCTATGTTCTCTAGTAATTTGATAGTGTCAGGTCATAGATTTAGATCTTTAATCCATGTTGAGTGAATTTTTGTGTAAGGTGTAAGATAGGGGTCTTGCTTCATGCTTCTGCATATGGAAATCCAGTTTTCCCAGCACCATTTGTTGAATAGACTATCCTTGCTCCAGGAATTGGTTTTGGATCCTTGATCAAATATAAGTTGGCTGTAGATGTTTGGATTGATTTCTGGTGTTTCTTTTCTGTTCCATTGGTCTATCCATCTGTTTCTGTACCAGTACCATGCTGTTTTGATAACAACTGCCCTGTAGTATGTCCTGAAATCTGGTATTGTGATGCCTCCGGCTTTGTTTTTGTTGTACAAGATTGCTTTAGCAATTCGAGGTCTCCTGTGCCTCCATATGAATTTCAGCATCATTTTTTTCAGATCTGAGAAGAATGTCTTTGGTATTTTGATTGGTATTGCATTGAATCTATAAATTACTTTTGGGAGAATGGACATGTTGATGATATTGATTCTTCCAATCCATGAGCATGGAAGATTTTTCCATTTTTGGGTATCCTCTTCTATTTCTTTGTTTAAGATTTAGTAATTCTCATCATAAAGATCTTTGATATCCTTGGTTAAGTTTATTCCAAGGCATTTGATTGTTTTTGTAGCTATTGTGAATGGGATTGATCTTAGGAGTTCTTTCTCAGCCATGAAATTTCCTGTGTATACAAAGACTGTTGATTTTTGTGCATTGATTTAACATCCTGCTACTTTGCCAAATCTTCTATGAGTTCCAATAGTCTCTTAGTAGAGTTCTTTGAGTCCCCTAAATAAAGAATCATATCATCTGCAAAGAGGAATAGTTTGACTTCTTCCTTCCCAATTTGTATCTCTTTAATTTCTTTTTCTTGCCTAATAGCTCTGGCTAAA
The DNA here is from genome assembly GCF_033115175.1 of Lepus europaeus. Taxonomy (NCBI): domain Eukaryota; kingdom Metazoa; phylum Chordata; class Mammalia; order Lagomorpha; family Leporidae; genus Lepus; species Lepus europaeus. Next base: position 12,553,551 of record NW_026909276.1, on the reverse strand, counting down.
ACTTCCAGTACTGTATTGAATAGCAATGGCTTCACACCTGAATTCTGTCAGATATTTAAAGAAGAATTACCTCAATTCTTTTCAAGTTATTCAAAACAATTCAAAGGGAGAGAATCCTCCCAAATCTTTTCTATGAATCCAGCATCACCTTAATTCTTAAGCCAGAAGAAAATGCAAAAGATAAAAATAGCTACAAATCAATTTCCCTGATGAACATAGACACAAATATCCTCAACAAAATTCTCCCCTAAAAGACCATTGGAACTCATAGAAGAATTTAGTAAAGTAGCAGGATATAAAGTCAATACACAAAAATCAACAGTCTTTGTATATGCAGACTGTGCCATGGCTCAGAAAGAACGTCTAAGACCAGTCCCATTCACAACAACTACAAAAAATATCAAATAATTTGGAATAAATTTAAACAATGAAGTCAAATATATCTACAATAAAATTAAAAATATTAAAGAAAGATGTAGAAGATACAAAAAATGAAAAAAATTCATGTTTATGGATTAGAAATATCAATATCATTAAAATTTCCATTCTTCTGAAGGAATTTACAGATTCAGTACAATACCAAACAAAACACTAAGACATTCATCTCAGATCTATAAAAAATGATGCTGAAATTCATTTGGAAACACAGGAGACCTTGAATAGCTAAAGCAATTTTATACAACAAAAACAAAGAGAGAGGCATCACAATACCAGATTTCAAGACATACCACAAGGCAGTTATAATTAAAACAGTCTGGTACTTGTACAAAAACAGATGGATAGCTCAATGGAACAGAATAAAAATTCCAAAAATCAATCCAAGCATCTATAACCAACTTATATTTGATGAAGAAGCTAAAGCCGATCCCTGGAGCAAGGACAGTCTCTTCAACAAATGGTGCTGAGATAACTGGATTTCCCCATGCAGGAGTATGAAGCAGGACCCCTAACTTACATTTTGCACAAAATCCACTTAACATGGATTAAAGACTTAAATCTATGACCTGACACCATCAAATTATTAGAGAGCACTGGGGAAACCATGGAAAAAATTAGCACAGGCAAAAACTTCTTAGAAAAGACCCTAAAGACACAAGCAATAAAAGCCAAAATTAAAAATGGGATTACTTCAAATTGAGAAGCTTCTGTACTGCAAAAGAAACACTCAAGAAAGTGAAGAGGCAACTGACAGATTGGGAGAGTTTATTTGCAAACTAGCAACTGATAAAGGATTAATAACCAGAATATACAGAGATCAAGAAACTCCACAACAACAAAGCAAACAATCCAGTTAAGAAATGGGCAGAAGACTTGAATAGACATTTTTCAAAAGAAGAAACCCAAATGGCCATCAGACACATAAAAAATGCCCAGAATCACTAGCCATCAAGGAAATTCAAATCAAAACCTCCATGAGTTTTCACTTCACCCTAGTTATAATGGTGTTCATACAGAAATCAACAAACAAGAAATGCTGGGGAGTAAGTAGGGAAAAGGTACCCTAATCCATTGTTGGTGGGAAGGAAAATTTGTAAAATCACTATGAAAAACCATTTAGAGATACCTCAGAAATCTGAATATAGTCCTACCATACAACATAGAACCCAGCCACACCACTCCTGGGAATTTACCCATGGGAAATGAAGTCCCCACATAAAAGAGTTATCTGCACCCCCATGTGTATTGCAGCTCAATTCACAATGGCTAAGACATGGAATCAACCTAAATGCCCATCAGTGGAAGACTGGACAAAGAAATTATATGATTAGTAATATATGGAATACTACACAATGGTAAAAAAAAATGAAATCTGGTCATCTGCAATAAAATGGATGTGAAAAACATCATACTTTGTGAAATAAGACAGTCCCAAAGGGACAAATATCATATGTTCTCCTGATCTGTGATAACTAACAAAGCACCTAAAAGGAAGCCTATATAAGTGAAATTTACACTCAGAATCAGCCCTTCAGGCATTCTTGTCTGGTTGAAATCCTTAGAGAGCATTTCATGCACGGAAAGCCAAGGCACTTTGGCAAAAAAAGTCTTACATAAAGGGTCTCTGTGAGTGAGACCCCAGTGGAAAGAAGGGGCCATTAAAGTAGGATGTACTTTTCTCTGATGGGAGGAGAGAACTTCCACTTTGCTTATGGCCTTTTCTAAATACTGACAGAGAAAGATTGTGAACTCTAAAGGCTTCCATAGCCTTGACAGCTCAACTCAAAAGCCTTGGATGATCACTGATGCCATACATGAGTGTTAATTCTTAAATTAACATCAAGAGTCACTGTGCACTTACTTCCCATCCTTAAAGAGTTGTACTATGAGGATTAACTGTAAAACTTGTTCTCAAACATTTTTTATATTCTGTCTGTGTATGTGTGCAGATTGTTGAAATCTTTACTTAGTATAGAGTTGGTCTTCTATGTATAAAGTTAATTGAGTCTGGTGCCTTAGACCACTTGGCCATCCTGATAGAATGGTCTTCTACTATAAAAAAATGCATCTTAATGGATAACTGAGACTGGGAATGGGAGCATGAGGAGGAAGTGGAGTGAGAGTGGGGGCGGGAAATGCATATTATGGGAAGAATCACTATATTCCTAAAGTTGTACTTATGAAATTTGTATTCATTAAATAAAAGGTTTCTAAAAATATTTAAAAAGCATGTTCATACATTTTGTCTTAGAAGTCATTTCCCCCCTCAAAAAAAAAAAAACAATAAAGACCTTATCAATGAACAAAATTTCAAGGCTGTATGGCTTCACTTCAGAGTTCTACCCAATTTTTTAAGGAGAACTAATTCAAATTCTTCTTAGAGTATTCAAAATAATTGAAAGAGAAAAAATCCTCCCAAACTACTTCATTGAGGTCAGCATCACCTTATTTCTCAAGCCAGAAAAAGATACAAGAGAATTATAGAACAATATTCCTGATGAACATAGATGTAAAAAAAAATCTCCACAAGTTACTAGCTAATTGAATCCAAGAACACAACAAAAAAGTTCTTCGATTAGAGAGAGTGGAATTTACGCCAGTGATTCAGGGATGTTTCAACATATGAAAATCAATAAATGTGATATATCACATTAACAAATTAATGAGTAAACCATATTTTTATATTTATGGTTATCTCAATACAGAGAAAGCACTTGATAAAATGACATCCTTTCATAATGATACCTTAAGTAAATTAGGTATAGAAGGTATATTCCTCAACACAATCAAGGCAATATATTAAATATCCAAGCTAGCATCATATTGAATGTGGAATAGTTGGAATCATTTCCACTAAGACCCAGAATCATACAAAAATGCCACCTTTTACCATTACCATTCAATATATTTCTGGAAATTTTAGCAGGAACTGTTAGCCAAATAAATAAATAAATAAATAAATCAAAGGTATACAAATTGGAAAGGAGAAAGTCAAATTACCCCTGTTTTTCACATAACATGATCCTATATCGAGGAGAAACAAAAGAATCCACTAAGAGATTATTAGAATGAATAAGAGAGTTTGGCAACATTGCAGTCTATAAAATAAGCACAGAATAATCAATAGTATTTGTATATAGAAATAGTACCATAACTACCTGTAAGTTTAGTCCCATTCACAATAGCTACAAAAATTTTAATGCCTTGGAATAAATTTAACCAAGGTTTTGAAATTTTAAAAAGTCATTAAGGAAGATGTAGACAAAACACAAAGGAAAAATCTTTCATGTTTGTGGATTGTAAGAATTAATATCAAAATATTCTTATTACAAAGGCAATTTATAGATTCAATGTGATCCCAGTCAGATCTAGAAAAAAAAAACTGACCTGAAAGTTCATATGGAAGCACAAGAGACCCCAAGTAGCCAAAGCGATCTTAAACAACAAAAACAAAGCTGGAGGTGTCACAACACCAGATTTCAAAACATATTAGAGGGAAGTTATAATCAAAATAGCCTGGTGCTGATTAAAATTAGACATGTAGGACAGGATAGACACTGCAGAATTTAATCCATGCATCTACAACCAACTAATCTTTGACAAAAGAGCTAATGTAACTCCATGGAGAAAGGATAGTCTCTTCAAAAAATAACATTGGGAAAATTGAATATCTGCATGGATAATTATGAAACAGTGGTCTGGCATTGGGGTATAGTGGGTTAAGTTGCCACCTGTGATGCTGGCATCTCATTTAGATGCAAGTTTCAGATCCAACTATTTCACTTCTGATCCAGCTCCCTGATAATGCACCTGGAAAAGCCAGAGAAGATGGCCAAGTGCTTGGGTTCCTGACTATATGTGGAAGACCCAGAAGAATCTCTGGGCTCCTTGCTTTGGCATAGTACAGTCCTAGATGTTTCTGCCATTTGGAGGGTGGACCAGCAGATGTGAGATCTCTGTCTCTTCTTCTGTAACACTGACTTTCAGATAAAGTTTAAAAATCTTTAAAAAAAAAAGGAATTATGAAACAAGAGCCCTACTCTACACCCTAAATGAAAATCAACTCACAATGGATTAAGGATATAAATCTGTCACTTGATGTCATCACATTCTAGTGTAAAACATCAAGGAATCTTTGCAAGACATTGGCATAGGAAAAGAATTCTTGGATAACACACAAGAATCACAGGTAATGAAAGCAAAAACAGACAAGTGGGTTACATCAAGCAAGAGGCAAGTAAAGGAAACACTCAAGAAAGTGAAGAGGCAAGGGGCCTGAGCAAGATGTGAAAGTTAAGAAATGGGCAAGGGACATGCACAGAATTTTTTTCAAAGGATGAAATACAAACACCCAACATACACATGAAAAAATGCTTTGGATCACTAGCTATGAGAATAATGCAAATTCAACCCACAATGAGGTTTCTCCTCACCCCAGTTAGAATGGCTGTCATTCAAAAGTAAATATATATATATATTAATGCTGGCAAAGATGTATAGAAAAGAGTACCCTAAAACACTCTTGGTGGAGTGTAAACTAGTACAACCATTATGGGAAACAGAGTGGTGATTCCTCCTAAATCTAAACACAGATCTGCCATATTGCCTAGCCATTTTACTCCTGAAGGTTTACATAAAGGAAATGAAATCAATGTATAAAACAGATATTTGTACCCCCATACTTATAACAGCTCATTTCCCAATAGCTAAGTTATGACCCAGATGTTCATCAACTGATGACTGGATAAAGAAAATGTGATATACATACACAATGGAAGAATACTCAGCCATAAAGGAGAATGAAATCCTGTCTTTTGCAACAAAATGGATGCAACTGGAGACCATAATGCTTAGTGAAATAAGCCAATCCCCCCAAAACAAATATATCTGTTCTCTGATATGTGGTAGTAATATAGAATACAAAAAGCAAAATATATAAGAAAGAAACTGACATCCTATGATTTTTTTTATAGCCCTTGTGTATATTCCTGTGGCACAGTGGTCTTTTTAACTTGTTGAACATTATGATTATTGGTGCTTTAAGTCAATGATTATAAGGAAATATTTTTTGACAGGCAGAGTTAGACAGTGAGAGAGAGATAGACAGAGAGGAAGGTCTTCCTTCTGTTGGTTCACCCCACAAATGGCCGCTACAGCCGGCACGCTGCACTGTTCCGAACCAGGAGCCAGGTGCCTCCTCCTGGTCTCCCATGTGGGTGCAGGGCCCAAGCACTTGGGCCATCCTCCACTGCCTTCCCAGACCACAGCAGAGAGCTGGACTGGAAGAGAAGCAAATGGGACAGAACTGGTGCCCCAACTGGGACTATAACCCGGGGTGCCAGCGCCACAGGCGGAGGATTAGCCAAGTGAGCTGTGGCTCTGGTGAGGAAAATTTAAAGTATGTTATTGCACAAATTAAAGGGAAAAAAAAGGAATGAAAGGAAGGAGGGTACTTTGAGAAAGAGAGGGAGAGAAGGAAGTATGGTTATCTTGCTAGAATTATATCTATCCAATATTTCCAATCTGTTCTCTTTATACTAAAAAAAATTTTTAAATTAAAATTAAATAATAAAAGCTTAAACAGCACCACTATTTTTCAGTTACATATTCAGCAGCCATTTTTCTTCATTAAGAGTGATAAATTAGCATCTTCTTGAAACATGCATGTGTTAAGTGATATATATATATATATCATACGTATATGTATATATATATATATATATAAATTAATCACAACTCAAGTAAAGAAGAAAAATTAAAAAAAAATAAACAATGCCAGAGTTGTTCACATCTTTTGACCGTTTCTTAAATGGATCATTTGCCTTGCTGTTGTTGAGCTTCTAGTGCTCTTTACATATTCTGAATATTAATCCTTAATCAGATGAATAGTTTTAAAAACTTTCTCCCATTTTGTCAGTGGCATCTTCCTTAGCTGAAGCTCAGGATTACTAGCCTTTAGTTAAATGCATATAAAAACCACAAAGTTTTACCAGTTACAAAGGCTATCATCCATAAAGCCAAAAAAATCTAACAAATGCTGATGAGGATGTGGAGAAAAAAGCACCCTAGCACATTGTTTGGGGAATGTAAACTAGTATAACCATTATTAAGACAATATTTTGGGGGCTGATGCTGTGACTTATTTGGTTAATCCTCCGCCTGCAGTGCTGGCATCTCATATGGGCACTGGGTTCTTAGTCCCAGTGGCTCTTCTTCCAATCCAGCTCTCTGCTGTGGCCCAGGAAGGCAGTGGAGGATGGCCCAAGTGCTTGGGTGCCTGCACCCACGTGGGAGACCAGGAGGAAACACCTGGCTCCTGGCTTCGGATCGGTGTAGCTCCAGCTGTAGCAGCCATTTGTGGGGGTGAACCAATGGAAGGAAGACTTTTCTCTCTGTATCTCTCCCTATCTAACTCTATCTGTCAAATAAAAAAAATTAAAAAAGACAATATTTTGATTCCTAAGAAATCTGAAAATATCCCTATGATGAGAATAAAATCAAAGGGAATGAAATCAGTACATGAAGGAGTTATCTGCACCCCTATTGTTTATCACAGCTCCATTTATAACAACTAAGATATGGAGTCAACCCTGATATCTATCAACTGGTGGCTGTGAAAAGAAAATGATGCATAAACATACAATGGACTACTACCCAGCCATAAAAGAATGAAACCCTATATTTTGCAACAAAATGGAGGCCACTGGCAAAATAACCCATCCTAAAATTACAAAAAAACATGTTCTTAGTTTTGTGGAAGCTAATATATACCATGCCAAAAAACTTAATGTATATGAGTGAAATGGACATCATATGATTTGTTATTTATAGTCCTTGACTATATTCCTGCAGGATAGCTGTCGTTCTATGACTTACTTTTTGAACTCTTTATTTTGTGAGGCATTAATTCTGTGATTATAAAGTAAATTGAAAGTATTTTATCACAAAAATTATAGGTAATGAGGGAGGAAGGGGAGAGGTAGAGGAGAGAAATATCATTATATTCTTAGAATTGAATCTATAAAATACATGAAATCTGTTCTCTTAATATTAATAAATTTAAAATGCTAAAAGGCCAGTGCTGTTTCCAGGGTAATATTTGCATCATTATTAATGATTACTGAACATGGATCTTCTTGGTTTCTTTATACCCCAGACTACACAAGTAGGGCCTTATGGTTTTAAATCTTCAAACTGCTTTATCATGGGTTTCTGTGAAAATGTGCCTATTGAAAATTTGAGAGCTGATGTCATTCAGAATCTTCCCTGCTGGCCAACTGAGTTACCTTATTGGGGAAGAACTCATTATAACTAGAACTACGGGAAGAAGTGGCATCACCACGAAATTTTTCCAGCTGAACCTGGTGTTAGTAAACTGGAGCAGGTGCAATCTCTTATCTCTGGTGCGATCTACGTTCTATGCCCCAGTACCCGCCACCATTACTGACATTCTATGCCCCGGTACCAGCCACCATTACTGAAAGCCAGATAGCCAAATGGCCCAAATTACCTGTGCCTAGCTCCACCCCCAACCTCATGGGATTGGCTAATTCCTACCTCACTGCCCACCCCCTGAAAAAACTATATTAGACCCCCATCCCAGACATGTGGTCTTCTTTTTCCTTTGCCAACCCTTCACTCCGGTCTGTAGGGTGTTCCCTAACAAACCCTTTCCCTTACTCTGGTGTCCGGTGTGTTTTGCGATGGCTAACATTAATATATAACATTGGTGCCATGACTTGGATAGCCTCATATTGGTAATCCAGTGGCCCCCAGTGCTCTGGGGTCCTGGATTTTGGCCAGTCACAAATCACATCCTCGGAACTCTTTCCAAGCCACTGAACGCTCTGTGATCTCCATCCACACATTGGCCTTCCAAATTTTGAGGTAAGACGTGGAACAGGAAGCCCTCACGGTGACTGCTGTTTGAGTGGTGGTCTACTGTCATGTACTCACCTGACTCTCGTAAAGGTCGCAGCACTGGATTCTAGCCACCACTCCTACTTCTTCTATTTAAGATCTTTAGCCTCTACAGACACTGTGTCCAGGCAACAGTGGATGCGAGTGACGACTCCATCTCTGTTCGCCTCTTTACAGGCTAGGCCCTGGGCTCCAGCGGGCACTTGGGTGATGACCCCATCTTCTGCTCCCATGTTCTCTTGTTAGTCAGATAGCCGGGATGCAAGGATGCTTGCAATCCATGGATCTGACTCTACAGGTCACAATGGGAACTTTTCTCTAACCACGTTCCATCTGATGGTCCCTCTCAAATTGGCCCCAGCCCTCACCCCTCCATGGTGGCGCATTTGGCCCTGAAGGATTGGAAGTTGGAGTAGTTTGTCCCTGATAACATCTTTATCACTTCCGTGAGCATTTGGGAAAATGGAAGGAGATTCCATACATTCAAGCCTTTTCCTATCTTCGAACTAAACCTTCCTTGTGTACTTCTTGCTCTCCTGCTCAAGTCCTTCTGGTCTCCTAGATTTGCACTAGGGGGCAGAGGCCTGAGCAAAAAATCCTTTCTTCTGCCCTGATCCTGTTCCCGCTACTACCACAGCCTCCTTTGATCCTGTAGATGACTTCCTCCCTAGCTCCTAGCCCCACTCTTATTGTATCTCCCCCTCCCACCTAGGAATTCTTTATCTTAGAACCAGTTGGGGCCCAAAGTCTACTATCTCTGTCTTATAGGTTTGGGAATGGCTATCTCCATGGTTTCCAACTGGTCTTTTGTCACTCTCTTGTCCCAGTCTTACCATAAGAATAGCGAGGGAATGGAATTTCCTTCCTTTTGGGCTGCCTGCTTATTGAGAAACAAATTAGGTATCCCACCCTTCTGATGGCTCTTTTTGTTTTATCATTAACAAGCCAGACAGGAAAATCAGATTTCCTGCATGGACCTGGCCCACTGTAACTAATTTTTCTTTGAATCTAGGAAGATCACTGCTTTTAAAAAATATTGCTTTGTAACTTGCTGAACTTATTTTGCAATTTATTTTAACAGGTTTCCAGGTAATCAGTACTCAATGAAACAGCAATGGGTAGTTAGTATTTGTTTTAGATGAATGCAATTTTAATTTTAATTAAATTCAGATATATGAGATATCAGCATCTTAAGTCATTTAGGTGTAACTGCTAATTTAAATTGGGTAAAGGCGAATGAAATAAATGTGTCTAAATGTAAACTTTTGTATACTCAACATGTCCTATAAAACTATTTGGGTTAGTTTATAAACTGTCTATAAAAATAGTTCAACACTGTTTAAAGTAACTCAGGCTGAAATTTGATGTGTTACCTTAATCTTACTCTGAAAATTTTTAATGGGTTATTTCAAAATTAAATCAAGGACTTTGACAGATGAAAAACATCACAAGTATACTAATCTATTCCTCTTTAATATAAAATTAAAATCTGATTCTCTGTTAAAGCAATGAGTTAAAGTAATCTATTATATTCTCTTGATATCTGTTAAATTCTAATTGTTTGAAAACAGCTGAATTTTTACTAAGAGCTATGGGTTATTTAATATGTGCTTATTTTCAAACATTTAAATAATTACCTTGTAACAATGATCAAATTTGGTCTATATGTTAAAGAATCTTACTTCTGAAGGACCCAAAGCTGGCGAGATCCTGGGTAGCACCCTGGGGACCCAGAAATTCAGACTCCGGACACTGGGGATGCAAGCACAAGAGGCGGTTTATTTACGTTTTGCGCAAAATGGACCCCTCCCTCCTGAGAGAGTGAGGTGCCAGACGAGGGTTACAGGCAGTATGTAAAGGCAAAAACCACAAAATTATCTTAAGCAAGTGAATACAAAGGGGAAGGGGGTTTTTGTTTATCTTAGCACACAGCAGTTTTACTTATCTTAGTACACATCAGTTTTACTTATCTTAACCATTGCACAAGGGGGGTTTCCAAACTGGTATTCCCTGTTATCTGCTAAGTTGCAGTTTCCCAGAAACTAACCTTTCTTGAAACTTCCTAACTGACCTTTCTTGAAACTTCCTTGTTTTTCATCAGGTTAGGCTCTGGTAAATTTTCACAAGTACAAGTCCTTCACTTCAACCAGATATTTTGGATTTTGAGCCTTCTTGACATTCTTGACAGGCATTCAAAAAATCAAAAATCAAAGTTTCAAAGAATTTGGACTCTGAAATTTCCAGTAAATTTTGGACTTTTGTTTTTCCAGTTCGGGCCCAATTGAAAAAATCGAAGGACCTATGTCTCTCATCTTGTAGAGACACCAACTAATCAGGCTATTTGGATTATATTAGAAGTACTGTCAAGGTGTAAAGTGCTACTAAATTTTAAGTTTCTATAACATAAAATGGCACTAATACAAATGTCTGAGAATTAAAAAACCTAACGATCTTGGGTTACTAGACACGATAGTTATCTTAGCGAGAAAGCCCCAGAGGCCTAAAGGGTTAAATGCTTTGTAAAATCCTACAGGTGCTTTCAAAAATACTGTGAAGTAAGCAAGTGCCCCTTGTTGGTTAATAAGTTTATAATTTTAAATGTGGCAACTTAAAGTCTTGTCATCCACAGTTTTGTATCTCAGATTTGCTGCTCATAAAACTAAAGCATTGGTTCTGTGTTTAGCTGTCCTCCTATAAGTTCCAATGGACTTTTTCCAGCCACATCTATTGTATTGAGTACTTTGGGATGGCTCTGTAAACAGATGAAGCCAATAATGTATTAAAGGTACCAACTGAGAGAAAATATGGTTAACTGAGGTTATTAAAAACAAAAGTAATTCAAATCAATTGATAATTTACAAACAGGAGTTAGATTTTTTTTTAAAAAAAGCTATTAAAACTGCTATATTGGTCTATTATGTTATATATGTATACATATTGTATGTCTACATGGGAAAATTTATTAAGAATTTTAATTGGCTTATAGATAAAAGATTGTCCATAAATTTAAACAGCTAAAATTATTCAAAAACATATTTTAATTCGTGTGACCTAAATCTCTGTATTACATTTTAAACGTGTTGGTAGAAAGAAACTAAAAACATTTTATATGCTTGTGCTTAAATTTACTGGTTAAACAAGCTACATCATGTTAGATATTTAAGAGATGTTTCCAAATATGTATTTTTAATATTTATGGAAGGCATTGGACCTTCTGGTAAATGTTTTCTTAAGTTGTTATCTAATGGTTGAAACGGTTTGCTAAGTATTCATGTAATATTGCTTTTGTCAGCAAGTGATCTGGGACTTGCTCCCTCATTTCTCTATTCTAAGCCCAACTTGTTCTCTCATTTCTCTATTCTCTTTGAGGTAGGAAACTATCTCTATTATGAAGGAATCTCCAAGATTCAAAATTTGATTTTAGATCTTATAAAGGAGATGGCTAACATTTTTCTGTAATAGCATAGCCAAAATAGGAGCTTAAATTATAATTTCATAGCTAGATTTACTTCACCATCAGCGAGGTAAACAGTAAACAGGAAAGACCTCCCTTTCAGACCAAAGGGAAAGAAAGTTTTAAAGTGAGAATATAATTTTCCTCATGGGCATTGTCTACCTTAGAGAAACTACTACAGAACATGCCTGTGACTATAGACTTCTAGTTTAGGCCACCGAAGATTAGAGATGGGACTTGGGCACTCCCTTGACTTGCATCCTCTGGTCTGCTTTAACAAAACCCAGGAGGAAAAGAAAGCTAGGCATCAGAAGCAATGGGTGGCAGGCCTGTTAATGGCTGTTCTGTACAGTGATCTGCCCTCAAGGAGACCCAACAGGCCAGTCCACTGCAGTGGCTTTCAACGTGGTAAGCCTGGGCTTCAGCAGAAGTCATCATGTGAAGAGCCCTGGCAGCTCTGCCAGCCAAGAGTTGGATCACTGGAAATGGACCTGCCCTGGAGTCGAAGGATGCCCAGGTCAGAGCCACAGACCTTATTGGCTCTAAGCTGAAAAGCCCTTCACTCGGCCAAGCTTCCAAAGTGACCACTGCAGCTGAGGGGACAGCCAACCAGGGTCAGTAACATTGCAGGCAGAACTGTAAATTTCCTGTTAGAGATGCCACCTGCCTTTACCTGGACAGCTCTCCTCCCAGGCCAGCTAGGTAATGGAAGTCAACAGGGTGCCTTCCCTAAGGAGGTTCATACCTCCTTTAGGATGTACCCTATGTGAAGAGATATAGGTCTGGGCCTAAAGCCCACCTGATTATTATCAAGTCCCTTCCATCAGGGTCTATTTGCCTCTCAATCAGAAACTTAATTGTAGCTTAGACAGCACCTTTCTTAGCTCCTCTAGTAACAACTCTGTCCTCTGTATCTAGCCCACTTGAGCCTCATTCCTTTGTAATCATAACCTCTACCACCAATGGCTCTACTCCCAACCTGTGTGTCAAAATTTCTCTACAGACAAACCCCACTACCTGCAAAAGTGGCCTTTCTCCCAGTCTTGGCTGGGATCAGCCTTAAGCCACATCTATCAAACTGTCTCCACAAAGGTCCAGAGACCCCCCCCCCCATTTCCTCTCTATAAAAATCTTCTCGTTACCTGGTTAATGCTACTCTTAGGATCATTGGTTACTATTCTCACCCTGTCTTCTATACTACAGTGTCTAAGTGTTTACAGCAGGTGATAATGGAACAAACGAAGACCTTCAGCAACCAGGTGGCCAACCAAATGCTGCTACAGAGATATACTCCACTCCCCACCTGGGAGACAGCTGCTTGAGACATCACCCCATGCCAGCGAAGAGTAGCCCATATCAGCAGGATGTAGCTCTAAAGACAGATCATCATACCTCTACCCCTCCTGGACTTTGGGGACTAAAATAATCCCATACAAACCCTGCTTTATAAAAAACAAAAGGGGGGAATGTTAGGAACTGGCACAGTTTTAGGCAGGTGGCCACATGGCCCAGCTACCTGAGCCTGGCTCCACCCCCATCCTAATGGGATTCCCTGCTCCTGCTTCCCTGCCCACCCTCAGGCAAAGTTTTAAAAGGGCCTGTTCCTGAACACACGCTCTCTTTGTCCTTCTCTCCTGCACTCTCTTGGCCTCTCTTGGCTCTCTGTTGGCTCTGCTCTCCTCTCTCCTCTTCTCTGCTCTATCTTCTCTCCTTGCTAGCTCCTCTCTGTTTCTCTCTTATATTCTCTTTCTCTCTCTTTTTCCTTCGCCACCCCTTCACTCCGGTCTGTAGGGTGTTCCCCAATAAACCTTTTCCCTTACTCCGGTGTCCAGTGTGCTTTGCGACAGCTAACATTAATATATAACACTTGTATTCATGCAGGAAAGAATTCTCTGTGAGACAGGGAGCAGTGGAAAGCAAAGTAGCGAAATTTATTAGGGTTGGGACATACATAAGAACAGACGGGCGCCTCTCCAGACAGAACCTGAGAGAGTGCCTAATTCACATTTAGGCAAGCATTTTTAAGGGGCTGGGTCTTGCCTTTCTGCCTTTTTTCTCCCCATCTTCTCCAGAACAAAGGACTTCTTAGGTGTAAATACAAAAAATTCCTTTCTGATTTTCCCACTGAAGTCAGACAGGGAAAGCCTGGCTAACTTGGCCAAGGGGCTTCTCTCTAGGGTGCCCGCCTTAGAGGAAGAATGCTTATCAGGCCAGGTGGAAGGGGCAGGACCCACTGGAAGGTTATCAGAGTCTGTGGGCAGGACTTTGAAATGCAGATACTGGACAGCACTTGCAATGTTATTGGGTGACTTTGAAATGCGAATGCTGGTCTGCTGTAGATGTCAATTCCCTTCCTTGTCACACACATAGGTTAATTTCTGACTTCCTACCTAACAAAAAGGCAGAAGAATCAAGATATTCTATAACCTTAGGTTTCTAAAATAAAACAGTTTTAATGTCAGGTCACAACAGTCAGAACCAAGGAGGAAGAAATAACTTACAGGAGATGCCTAGAAATTTGACAAAGAAAATCATCAATTAAGTGGAAACTACTAAAATGGAAACTACATTAAAATAGATTTCAAAATGAAGCATTATGACTTATTACAGATACATATATCTGTAATATATGTATCTGTATATATACACACACACACATATATATACATAATTTAAATAACTTTATTGCTTTAGCACATTGACCAAATCCATAGCTCTGTCTTTGTACTTATATAACAATGCTCAATTGTGAGAAACTCATAGAAATAATTTCCTTCTAATCTCAGCCAAAGCAATCGCACACAAAACTATCTGCTACTAATCTGTAACATTCTTATATTCCCTTATATTCCTTAAGTTATTTGTTCTGCTTTGTTCCTCTCTCTCCTAACCAAACACCAGTTTTATTTCATGTTAGGACAAATATCACCTGCATTCTTTGTGCAAGTTGTCCAGTGTGTAACAAATTTTCCCAGCCAAATGAATCAATTTACAAGTTTTTATTGAGATTCCACTCCTGGGCAAGGTTCACCAGTTCCAACAGAGAGGGGACCAGGGAAGTCACGCATCAGAGGTTGGGAGGGCTCCTTTTATAGATACAGGGCATGGAGGTCAAAGGTTGAGGTGCGTCTGATCTTCATTGGTTGACCTTTAGGTGCACACAAGACCTTGGCAAGGACTTTTCAATCCTGGAAGTGTGGGACTTCTCTCTTGCAGATCCTGAAGCTACCACTTTGCTATTTGAAACACATCTTATGTGCCAAGACATATTTTCATTCTCATTTTTCTCTTCCCTATCTATTGGCTCCTTAATTTGCATTTTGAAATAATCCTAAAAAGCCTCTAATATAAGAGCAAAGTATTTTAATAAAATAACATATAAAATTTAAAATTATTTTAAAGTAGTCTAAAATGGTTTGTCTTATATCAATGATTTGTGTAAACAAAAAGTCCATTGTCTTTTACAATTTTTAACTTTAAAAAAATTTTTTAAATTTTTTTTTATTTTTATGACAGGCAGAGTGGACAGTGAGAGAGAGAGAGAGAGACAGAGAGAAAGGTCTTCCTTTTGCCGTTGGTTCACCCTCCAATGGCTGCTGCGGTCAGTGCTCTATGGCTGGTACATTGCGCTGATCCAAAGGCAGCAGCCAGGTGCTTCTCCTTGTCTCCCATGGGGTGCAGGGCCCAAGCACTTGGGCCATCCTCCACTGCACTCCCGGGCCATAGCAGAGAGCTGTCCTGGAAGAGGGGCAACTGGGACAGAATCCGGCACCCCGACCGGGACTAGAACCCAGTGTGCCAGTGCCGCAAGGTGGAGGATTAGCCTGTTGAGCCACGGTGCCAGCCATCTTTTACAATTTTTAAAAAGGAAACAAGGGCCTGGCTTCAGATCAGCACGATGCGCCGGCCACAGCGGCCATTGGAGGGTGAACCAACGGCAAAAAAAAAAAAAAAAGGAAGACCTTTCTCTCTGTCTCTCTCTCTCTCTCACTATCCACTCTGCCTGTCAAAAGAAAGAAAGAAAGAAAGAAAGAAAGAAAGAAAGAAAGAAAGAAAGAAAGAAAGAAAGAAAGAAAGAAAGAAAGAAAGAAAGAAACAGTACAGGGGCTGGCACTGTGGTGCAGCAGGTTAATGCCCTGGTCTGAAGCACCAGCAGTCCATCTTGGCGCTGGTTTGAGACCCAGCTGCTTCCCTTCCAATCCAGCTCTCTGCTATGGCCTGGGAAAGCAGTAGAAGATGACCCCATGCCTTTGGCCCCTACACCTACATGGAAGACCTGAAAGAAGCTCCTGGTTCATGGCTTCTTATCAGTGCAGCTCCAGCCAATGTGTCCAATTTGGGAGTGAACCAGGGGATAGAAGACCTCTCTCTCTCCCCCTCTCTCTTTGCCTCTCCTATCTCTGTAACTCTGACTTTCAAATAAAAAATAAATAAATAAGCTCTTAAAAAAGCAAATGGTACAAAAGTTTGAAAAGATTTATTTTATGTTTACCAATTTATTGCTAACAATTACAGATTTTTTAAAGAAACTACAATATTAGACTGGTATGGTTATAATCTTGAGTCATGTCTTGCCAAATAACAAGCTCAGAGGTTAAATTTTACTTCAAACAGCGATTAATGAACATTACATTATTCCACTAATGTGCATCATTTATTCTTAGGTCAAAATTGAACTTTTATTATGTTGAGTATCCACAAAAAAACATATGTTTAACTTTTGCTTGACCAGCAAACCCAGGCACAATATATGTCAGTGACTCTGAAAATAGTTTTAAGTTATATCTATCACCAAGGTTAAAACAACCTCGTTGATACTTACTTAGGTCACATGAATTGTTTAATCCACTCATCAGCTAAAATAGAATATTACAAAAACCAATGACAGTGACATACAAATTTTATTGAAAATGAGAGACAAGGCAATGGGTCAGGACTGACACTCCTTACCAGAGTGCAGGCCCTAGCAGTGAGTTACACAGCTTTTTATAGTATGCTGTACACTAGGGCTCACAATTTTGAACCCTTGGTATGCAGTGAACAATAAAAACCCAGAATATGGTTGTAAGATAACAATTAACAATAACAAATCCAAGAACAATAACAAATCCAAGATATAGTAGTGAGCTTACAGTGCAGAGTGCATTTCTGTCAAGTTAGGCAGAACACTTGGGTTGTGCCCTTTCTCAGTTCCTGGAATTTAATCCCACATAGTTTCACAAGATATACCCTTAGCCTTTATCAAGCAAAGGTAATATGTACAGAAGCAAGAGATCTGCAATTAGCTGTTAGCCACACTTACTACACTTTGATATTGATTCTCAGAATCAAAAGATATTTGGGGCCGGCGCCGTGGCTCAACAGGCTAGTATTCCGCCTCGCAGTGCCAGCACACTGGGTACTAGTCCCGGTTGGGGCGCCGGATTCTATCCCGGTTGCCCCTCTTCCAGGACAGCTCTCTGCTATGACCTGGGAGTGCAGTGGAGGATGGCCCAAGTGCTTGGGCCCTGCACCCATATGGGAGACCAGGAGAAGCACCTGGCTCCTGCCTTCAGATCAGTGCAATGTACCAGCCATAGAGCACTGACCGCAGCAGCCATTGGAGGGTGAACCAACGGCAAAAGGAAGACCTTTCTCTCTGTCTCTCTCTCACTGTCCACTCTGCCTGTCAAAAAATTTAAAAAAGACATAATATGCAACATATACATATACACATATACAACAAAAATCATGAGACAGAATAAAGTCAGTTATGTAACAGCTATTTAAAATATTTAACTACTTTTGAAAATTATCTATATGCCAGAATTACCTCTTGCTCTTAATAATCTTAATTAACCATATTTTTTCCTCAATTGGGACTGGCAGGAATAAAAGCATTACTTAAGCATTTAGTTTGGAAAATAACTTAGTCCTAGTAAAGGAGTTGAATATACACACATGAAAAGAAAATCATATCTTCATTTCAGATTCAGTTGGCAGAAATTCTTTGTGTAGCATTATTTTTATGATTCTTATTCTCTGTTGTCAATTGCACCAGGGGCTTCTGACTTCAGATCAGCCCATCTCTGACTGTTGCAGCCATTTGGGAAGAGAACCAGAGGATGGAAGACCTTTCTCTCTGTCTCTACTTCACTCTCTGTCTGTAACTCTACCTCTCAAATAAATAAATAAAAATCTTTAAAAAATATTATCTACACCAGTTGGTACAGGCACAAATGACCTAAATCAGGTCCAAATGGCATGAAACCCAAATGCCAAAGAAAGAAGATTTTCAGTGGGTATCACATTTGATCTAAGCCATCTTGGAGCCTCTCAACTCCCCTGCAAATACCATTTCTTTGTATCAACAGATATTCAGAGGGAGCTGATGCTAAGGCTGGGAGAAAAGGGAGAGTCCCCAAAAAAGGATTCTTGGCAGCTGCTTGGGTTGTCTCTGAAATCCCTGCCCCGGGGTGAGCTCATATCCAGCAACCACAAAATGAGAGCCTCACACCCTTAGGAAGAGCTGTACTAAGAGGACTGGGTTGTGGATTTAGTGATCTATTTCCTAGCTGAGGGGAATTACATTATCCAGGAGGAGAAACAAGGGACAGCGAATCCCACAAATCATGGATTCTCCCCCAAATTCCATGCATGAAGTCTCGATTTTCCCTGAGAACCTGCTCATCCTAACCACATAATTTGGAAAAATACAGAGCTCTAGGGCTGAGCCAAAGTCACCACATTCAGGAATGAGAAGATATCCAGTGTCCCATGCCAGCTGCCATCCTGCAAGCATGAGGCAAATAACCCCACAAACACCATATTCCAGATTCTAAGCTGTCCAGACATCCTTCTGATGGCTCTTTTAGTGAGAGAACTTCACAGAATGACAAAGACTGAGCCTCCTGGAACCCCTATAAGCAGCAGACTGGAGAAGCTGTATTTAGCAGCATCAAAAAAAAGACCTCATGTTGCTCTCCATTGTTGATCCAGTGTGTCTAATTGAACAGTTTGCTGAGCCAGTGAGCAGGCATCATGTCCAAGAAGATGCAGCCAATCAGAGTCATACCTACGAGATTTCTGTGAGGGGTGGGGAGCAGGGGTGCCATTTATCCAGGCCGTGGCTGGTGGGGGTAGTGAGGGTTGAGTCTTGGGCTCAGGTCTGGAGGTGTTCACCCTCCTGGGGTCTCGCTCTCCTAAGAGCAACCACATGAGAGTGGGGATCTCTCCCACCCCCCAATGTCTGTGATTCTGCTGGGATCTTATGATCTGGAGCTTCCACTAAACTCCTGTACAAGAAATGAAATTTACTCAAAATTTAATGAATTGTGAACTTTTCATTTTCTCCGTGTTTTTGACTTATTTTTGTTTTAGGTCATTTTGACTTTTTAATGATTTGAAAAATATTTAAAGATACTCTATAGAAGTTTTCTAGTCTGTATTTTGTGCTTTAAAATGGCTATTTTTTTCCTGCAGCTACATGGTAAGCCAGTTGATATATATTGATCTTATACTCACTAATATCACTTAATTCTCTTATCAGTTTATAGTCTGTTTTGAATTACCTCTGTAGATTGTAGAGTCAATCACTGTCGGGGCCAGTGGCCCTGGCCCGACATGAGATGCAGCAGGCTGAGGCTGTCCCTTATCTAATCCTGTTTCCAAGACTTTTCGTCCCATATTCCTGCAGGCAGGATGTGACTTCTGATGAAGGTTTATGATGTTCTTTGCTCTATCTGCAGAGTTGTACCCTGATCATTGCTACTTTGTAAACTTGCTCTATTCCTGTGCTATGCATGATTGCACACAATGAATGTTATCTGTATGGGGTCTGGGGTATATAACCTTGTCTTTCTGTGTGCTCGGGGCTGGAGTCTGAAGGGTTTCCTTAGGGAGACTGCCTCCAGTCCCTCATCGCCGGGCCCCCTACTTTGGCTTGGAACGCGATGAGGCAATAAACGTGGTGATGAATTGACTGAGTGCTGCGTGTTTCCATGTGGTTTGTTGGGTGGCCTCCGATAAATCACATATTTTGAAAATTTTGTTGTTTAATTGGGTATAGAAGGAACATTCCTCAAGACAATCAAGGCAATTTATGAAAAACCCACAGCCAGCATCATATTGAATGGGGAAAAGTTGGAAGCATTTCCGCTGAGATCTGGTACCAGACAGGGATGCCCACTCTCACCACTGCTATTCAATATAGTACTGAAAGTTTTTGCCAGAGCCATTTGGCAAGAAAAAGAATACAAACTGAGAAAGAAGAAGTCAAACTATCCCTCTTTGCAAACAATATGATTCTTTATTTAGGGGATCCAAAGAACTCCACTAAGAGACTATTGGAACTCATGGAAGATTTGGCAAAGTAGCAGGATATAAAATCAGTGCAGTAAAATCAACAGCCTTTGTATACACAGGCAATACCATGGCTGAGAAAGAACTAAGATTAATCCCATTCACAATAGCTACAAAAACAATCAAATACCTTGGAATAAACTTAACCAAGGACGTTAAAGATCTCTATGATGAGAATTACAAAACTTTAAAGAAAGAAATAGAAGAGGATATCAAAAAATGGAAAAATCTTCCATGCTCATGGATTAGAAGAATCAATATCTTCAAAATGTCCATTCTCCCAAAAGCAATTTACAGATTCAGTGTGATACCAATTAAAATACCAAAGACATTGTTCTCAGATCTGGAAAAAATGATGCTGAAATTCATATAGAGGAATAGGAGCCCTCAAATACCTAAAGCAATCTTGTACAACAAAAACAAAGCTGGAGACATCGCAATACCAGATTTCAGGACATACTACAGGGCAGTTGTTATCAAAACAACATGGCACTGGTACAGAAGCAGATGGATAGACCAATGGAACAGAGTAGAAACACCAGAAATCAACCCAAACATCTACAGCCAACTTATATTTGATCAAGGATCCAAAACCAATCCCTGGAGTAAGGACAGTCTATTCAATAAATGGTGCTGGGAAAACTGGATTTCCACATGCAGAATCATGAAGAAAAACCCCTACCTTACACCTTACACAAAAATCCACTCAACTTTGATTAAATAGCTAAACCTATGACTCGACACCATCACATTATTAGAGAGCATTGGAGAAACCCTGCAAGATATTGGCACAGGCAAAGACTTCTTGGAAAAATCCCCAGAGGCACAAGCAGTCAAAGCCAAAATTAACAACTGGGATTACGTCAAACTGAAAAGTTTATGTACAGCAAAAATAACAATCAGCAAAGTGAAGAAGCAACTGAGAGAGTGGCAAAAATTATTTGGAAATACTATAACTGATAAAGGTTTAATATCCAGAATCTACAAAGAGATCAAGAAACTCCAAACAACAAAACAAACAACCCATTTAGAGATAGGCCAAGGACTTAAACAGATATTTTTCACAAGAGGAAATCAAAATGGCCAAAAGACACATGAAAAAATGTTCAGGATCACTAGCCATCAGGGAAATGCAAATCAAAACCACAATGAGGTTTCACCTCACCCAGTTTAGAATGCTTTACATATAAATATCAACAAACAACAGATGCTGGTGAGGATATGGGGAAAAAGGCACACTAATGTACTGTTGGTGGGAATGCAAACTGGTAAAACTGCCCCGGCCCACGGGGTAATCAATTAGGACAGGAGGAGGGCAGACCTGAATGGAGAGACAAACCAGACATAAGAAGGGAGACCAAGACAGTATTCTGATCAAGGTCTCACTTTATTGGAGAAGGAGGCAGCTTATATAATACAAGGCAAGAATTGTAACAGTCAAGGGTAAGCAGGGGTCATCTTACAACATAGTTCAAAGGAATAATTTCACAGGAATCAGTATCAATTTGACAAAGGGAGTTACAGCAAGGTCTTACAGCTAGCAGATACGCTTATCAAGGTACAAGAAAGAGTACTGAAGCCAGATGGCCAGGCGCTAACCACATCAGTGAACTGTACAAATGGAATTTTCTAGTGAATCCTCCTTACAGGAATACAGTTGAAGATTATTCTAAACAAAGGCCTATACAGGGAACCCAGCACAGTGGCTCCCAACATAAAACCAGTATGTAAGACAGTTTGGAGATTGCTCAGAAATCTGAATACAGCCCTACCACATGACCCAGCCATCCCACTCCTCAGAATTTACCCAAGGTAAATAAAAGAGCTATCTGCACCTCAATGTTTGTTGCAGCTCAATTCACAATAGCTAAGACCTGGAATCAACCTAAATGCCCATTAACAGAGGACTGGATAAAGAAATTATGGGATATGTACTCTATAGAATACTACAGAGCAATAAAAAAAAATCTAGTCATTTGCAACAAAATGGAGGAATCTGGAAAACATCATGCTGAGTGAAATAAGCCAGTCCCAAAGGGACAAATATCATACGTTCTCCCTGATCTGTGAAAACTAATTGAGCACCTAAAAGGAAGCCTGTAGAAGTGAAACTGACACTATGAGAAAAAATGACTTGATCAGCCCTTGTCCTGACTGTTGAGGAATAGCTTATTATTTTATTCTTTTTAGTATTTCCTTTTTCTACTTAATATCATTGATTGAACTCTTTAATTAACATACAAATATTCTTAGGTGTTTAAATTCAACTGAAAATTGATCCTTGTCACAAATAAGAGTGGGAATAAGAGAGGGAGGAGATGTACAGTTCAGCACATGCTCACTCTGACTTACTCCTAATGGTAGAGCTAGAAACATGCCATGGGGCTCCAAATCCCATTAAGTTGACATTTACCAATGCCATCTTATTAGTCAAAGTGATCAGTTTAAGTTCATAATTGATCATAAAGATTGGATTAATTGTCAAAGGGATCACATAAATAAGATCAGTGCCTGCTAATAATAATTGATAGAATTAAAAAGGAGAGAATGGTCCAACATGGGAAGCAGGATACACAGTAGACTCATAGAATCACAAATGCCCTAAACAGAACTCTGGCTTCAGAATCAGCTCTTAAGGCATTCAAATCTGACTAAGAAGCCCATGAGAATTTCTCAGGCATGGAAAGCCAAGACACTCTGGCAAAAAATGACCTAAATGAAAGATCTCTGTGAGTGAGATTACTGTGGAAAGAATGATCCATTAAAGAAGGAGGTACCAGCCGGCGCTGCGGCTCAATAGGCTAATCCTCCACCTTGCGGCATTGGCGCACCGGGTTCTAGTCCTGGTCGGGGTGCCGGATTCTGTCCCGGTTGCCCCTCTTCCAGGCCAGCTCTCTGGTCCGGGAAGGCAGTGGAGGATGGCCCAGGTCCTCGGGTCCTGCACCCCATGGGAGACCAAGAGAAGCATCTGGCTCCTGGCTTTGGATTAGCGTGGTGCGCCGGCCGCAGTGCGCCAGCTGCCGGCGGCCATTGGAAGGTGAACCAATGGCAAGGGGAGGACCTTTCTCTCTGTCTCTTTCTCTCACTGTCCACTCTGCCTGTCAAAAAAAAAAAAAAAGAAGGAGGTACCTTTCTCTGAATGGAGGAGGAAGCTTCCAGTTTGATTATGGCTTTGTCTAAATAAGGTCAGAGTTTGTTTACTCAAGAGGCTTCCATAGCCTTGGCAGCTCATGACAAGAGCCTCGGATGATTACTGACATCATAAATAAGATTGCCAATTGTTAAATCAACAACAGGAGTTACTGTGCACTTGCTCCCCATGTAGGATCTCTGTCCTTAATGTGTTGTACTATGTGAATTAATGGTAAAAATAGTATTCAAACAATACTTTACACTTTGTGTGTCTGTGTGGGTGCAATCTGTTGAACTCTTTCCTTAATATATACTAAGTTGATCTTCTGTATATAAAGACAGTTAAAAATTAATCTTAATGAAGAATGGGATGGAAGAGGGAGTAAGAGATGGGATGGTTTGCAGGTGGGGGGTGGTTATGGGGAGAAAAACTGCTATAATTCAAAAGCTGTACTTTCAAAGTTTGTATTTATTAAATAAAATTTTGTAAAAATAAAATAAAATTTTGTTGCTTAAAAATTGATCCAGTTATCTGATGCTTCTATTTTGTTGTTTCATTTTCCTGACTACACTTCTAGTACAATGTTGCAGAAATAGAATGGAAGGAGGTAGCTTTGTCAGGGTAAACTCCCAGGAAAAGAGCTTTAATTTTCTTATCTTAATTATACTGATTGTTACAGTCTCCTCAGAGACAATTTTAATTATAATAAGAAAATTCTGATATTTTACTTCTCTGCTAACAATTTTTTAAAGCTTAGATGCTGAATTTAATCAAATACTTTCTAGCATTAAGCTTAAATATTCATGCATTTTATTCTTTTTTATTTTTAATGATTTATTTGAAAGGTATACTGATAGAGAACTTTCATCCATTGGTTCACATCTCATATGATGATAACAACCAAGCTGGACTTAGCTGAAGCCATCAGACAGAAATACCAACTGATCTCACACATGAGTGTCAGAGACTCAAGTATTTGGGCCATTTTCTGCTGCTTTCCCAAGTGGAACAGCAGGGAACTGGGCAAAATGTCAATCATTCAGAATTTAGCACTCTGATATGGGACTCCAGCATCACAACTGGTGGGTTAACCCACTGTGCCACAAGGGCAGCCACTGATTTTGAGTGTTTTTCTTTTCTTTTTTTTTAAGGCAGTAGCTTGATGTACAAGACATATATATATATATATATTTGAAGGACAGCATTACACACACACACACAGAGAGAATCTATCAGTGATGACTAGGTCTGGGACAGGTTGAAGCAGGAGTCTTAACCTCCATCTGGGTCTCCACAAGGGTGCAGAGGCCCAAAGCCTTGGGTATCTTTCACTGCATTCTCAGGCTTATTAGAAGGGAACTAGATCAGAAGTGCAGAAGGGGCTGCTGCTATGGTATAGCAGGTAAAGCCACCACCTACAGTGCCAGCATCCCATATGGATGCCAGTTTGAGTCCTGGCTGCTCCACTTCTGATCCTTCTCTCTGACGGGGAAAGCAGTAGAAGATGGCCCAAGTCATCAGGCAGCTACACTTGAGTGAGAGATCTGGAGAAAGTTGCTAGGTCCTGGCTTCTGATCAGCTCAGCTCTATCTGTTGCAGCCATCTGGAGAGTGAATCAATGGAGGAAAGACCTCTTTTTCTCTCTGTTTCTCCCTCTCTGTAGCTCTGCCTTTCAAATAAGTAAATAAATCTTAAAAAAAGAGAAAGAAGTGTAGCAGTTAGTACATGAAGCAGTCCCTATATAGGATGTCATCATTGCAGGCAGTGGACCCAAGATACATTTTTGATAACTGTAATGCTTGATATCTTGGGGATATTCGAATAGGTAAACACACACATAAATGACATACATCCTAGGGTTCATCCTTACCTTTTGGGTAGGGCTAAACATCAATGGCTCCTCAGCACTCCAACTCAGAACCACTCTCAGTGGGTTTATATATTACACTGATGAGTAAACTTGCTTCAAGTGTTCCACAAAGAGAAATTACTGAAATGTGTCAATTGGACTCTCTAGGGAGCAATAGTGATGATGCAGTAAAACTCCAAATCCAGTGAATTGTTAGCACCTGTCTGTTGGATCTTGTGCCTATTCATATGGGTTAAGGGAGCCAGAGGAATACTGCAAAGACTGCAGCTGAAAAACCTGTCATTTGGAGGTTCAGAAAAGGGAGCAGTAGCATCTTTCTGTAACTTGGGGGTCCCAGCAGGGAAATCTTGTGGTGTTTCCTCCAAGTAGTACAGAGGCTGCTTCTCTCCTCTTGGATCAGGCCCCAGATTCCACGTCTCTACAAAATTTAAATGTTCATTTGCACCCCCAACCAGTGCTGAAGTCTTCTATGATTTGTTGCTAGCTGACAGCTGCTGTCATCACAGCATCCCTTGTGACCTGGAGGATGGATGGGCTCTTGTGGCAACAGTGTTCCTGCTCAGAAACTGAATCTCAGAGGAAACAAGTTTGGAGGAGTAGTGACTAGGTTTCAGAATATGAGGGACACTTATAACATGTTGAGGTACTGTAGAGTCTGACACATACAAAACCCCTTGACAAATACTTGCTGTCCCAGGAGCACTCTCAAAATATTGGGGGGGGGCACTATTGTGGCATAGTGGGTTAAGCCACTTCCAGTGATGCCAGCATCCCATGTGGGTGCCAATTTGAGTCTTGGCTGCTCCATTTTTGATCCAGTTCAATACTAGTGTGCCTTGGAAAGCATCAGAAGATGGCCCAGGGGCCAGCACTGTGGCATAGCGAGTGAAGCCACAGCCTGCAGTGCTGGCATCCCATATGGGATCTTTCATCTACTAGTCTACTCTCCAAATGGCCACAATAGCTGAGGCTGAGCCAGAACAAATCCAGGAGCCTGGAACTCCATTAAAGTCTTTCATGTTGATGAAGGGGCCCAAGTACTTGGGTGATGACTCCAGTGCTTTCCAACATGTATTTATAGGGTGTTGGATTGGAAGAGGAGCAGTAAGGACTCAAATGAATGCTCATACAAGATGGTGGCATTGCAGGTTGAGGCCTAATATTTGCACCACAGTGCTGGCCCTGATTTTCACAGATTTCTATTGGTCACTATGGATGTCACGTAGAATGCTTGTTTTCTTGGAAACAAGCAGTTAGACAGTCACTCCAAAGACACCATGCTAATCTGTCATACAGATCTAGATGCACTAGAAATCTCACATCAAGTATGCCCACTGTCACAAAATTTCAGACAATAGTAACATTTACTATGACACTACAATGGATGTTAAGCATTTTAGAGTGTAAACCAAGCTTTGAAAAAATGATGAATGTTGGTGAAGGATAAAGATCTGG
The DNA here is from genome assembly GCF_033115175.1 of Lepus europaeus. Taxonomy (NCBI): domain Eukaryota; kingdom Metazoa; phylum Chordata; class Mammalia; order Lagomorpha; family Leporidae; genus Lepus; species Lepus europaeus. Next base: position 12,526,941 of record NW_026909276.1, on the reverse strand, counting down.
ATAGTAGAAATTCCTGTAATTTTAGTATTTGTCTAAGAAAGATACATGCTTTCAACAGCTTGAATTAGAACATCTCCTTGAGTCTTATCTTTCTGTTGAAATGATTCTGGGATGCAACAGTGACATCACTGCTGAGGGTTTGCAACATGTTTAGTGTCTTGATCCACAAATATGCACATCTCATCTGAATGGTGTGTGACTTGTCTGTGGGCTTTTTGTTGGGTCAGTCCATGATGGGCTGTTTTGTGGCACTGGAGCATACCCATGTCATGCAAAAGCTGGAAGTGATAAGTGATATCACATGGAGGCTGCTAAGGTAGCATGGGTGACACTTTTCCTGCACCAAGTCAAAAGCCTATGGCTTCATTTATACAATGAGGAGAGTTAGAGACAGTGGGAGGATTTTAGTAGGTGAGGAAACGAGTACTTGGAACAGACAATCCAGAGAGGGGAGCAAAAGGAGACTAATACGTCAGAGAACCTGAGACACTGGAACATCTAAGAAGAAAAGTCAACCAAAGAAACAACCTGAGATGTGTTAAATAGCCTCCAGGAACAAGTCTAAGTGACACCTACATTTGTTCTCAGAAAAATAAACTTTTCTCTGCCTTCTACTGCAGTTTAGTTCACAGGTTCAACACAAAAATGGAATAGGAAATAATCATCAAGAACATGAACATAAAATTCAGTTGCTGGGACTGACATTGTGGTACAGCACATTAAACTATCACTTATGATGTCAGCATCCCATATCAGAGTGCCAATTTGAATCCTAGCTGTGTTCTTTCTGATCCAATCTCCTAACCTGTACCTAGGAATTAGCATATAATGGCTCTATTACTTGACTGCTTGCCATCCAGATGAAATACCCAGATGGGGTTCCTGACTGCTAGCTTCAGTCTGGCCCAGGCCCAACTGTTGCAGCTATTTAGGGGAGGGAAACAGTGAATGAAATGGAAATCTCTCTCTCTCTCTCTCTCTCTCTCTCTCTCTCTCTCTCTCTCTCTGCTCCTCCCTCATGTCTGTGAATCTCCTTCCCTGTCACTCTGCCTTTCAGCAAAATAAAATCTTCCATCATGATCAAGCATTTGGGGATACTACACTTTAGCAGGAAATGGATTGATTTGTTCAGAGTGCTCAAAGTAGCTCTTTTATATCCCACACTTATGTTTTTATAGCACTTATTATGGCATCAGTGTGTTTTATTCATTTTTTCATATCTTGTCTGTGACCTATTAAAAAGCAGCCTTCCTGATTGTGTGTCTTTGTGCTGCTCCATCCCATATACTTAGAAGAGTGTCTAGTGCCTGATGTGTAAAGAACAATTGCTGAATGAGCAAACTGAGTTATTTACTAAATGTTATGAAGGAGCTCATGTATAATCAATCCATTTATAAAATAAAGCTCAGCAGACTATGGAATGTTTATATTTTATATAAAATATATATGACTTTGCAATCTGCCTTTGAACTTGGTCATAAGCATCAGCATCCTGGTCTCCTAAATTTGTTGTGGGCAGTAAGAAGATTGTCTGCTCTGCTTAAAGGTCCCCATGATTCTCAGTATTCAAAGATCTTTTCTACTGGTGACCTTCCATGTCCACCTGGTTTCTCTTTGTATCTAAGCCTGGACATGAGGATTGTGATTGTTGATATGGATCCCAGCTCAAAACTCAAAATGGGGGCTGGCACTGTGGTGTAGTGGGTAAAACCACCACCTATACTGCTGGCTTCCCATATGGGTACCAGTTCGAGTCCCAGCTGCTCCACTTCTGATCTAGCTCTCTGCTGTGGCCTGAGAAAGCAGCAGAAGATGGCACAGGTTCTCAGGCCCCTGTACCCATGTGGGAAATCCAGAAGAAGCTCCTGGCTCCTGGTTCCAGATTGGCTCAGCTTTGACCATTGTGGCCATCTGGGGAATGATCCAGCAGATGGAAAACCTGCCTCTCTGCCTCTCCTTCTTTCTCTGTGTAACTCTGCCTTTCAAATAAATAAATAAATCTTAAAAAAAAACTTCAAAATGAACCCACTGAAATATTTTTTTATTTTCTTTTTCATTTCTTCTTCAAGCCAATGTCTGTTTGACAGTGTGGATTGAGATCCATGTATGTGTGACTTTTCCAGTTTTTCTAGAATAGATTTCTATTTTATTTCTAATGGAGATATGAAAGACAATGGTATGACTTCAATTTTCTAAGAATTGTTGACACATTTTTTTCTGAATTAGATGACCCCACCTGGAGAATTTTTGACAGCTGTTGAGAAGAACACATGTTCTGCTGCTGTCAGGTAGAATGCTCTCTGTGTAACTGTTAGGAAAAGTTGATTTACAGTGTTGTTCAAATCTACCACTCTTTATTGATTTCCTACCTAGATATCCTCTTTTATTTTGAAAGTGCAGTATTGACCTCTTTTGTTTGTTCCATTGCTGTTTATCCCTTCAGAGCTGTCAACATTTGCTTTATATATTGTAGTGTTCTGAGGTTGAGTATACATCTTGTTCAACCTAGGAAAGTACACAGGTGAACAACTCAAGAATATCAAGAATAATATGGGAACAAAATGAGGAATTCAAAATATACATAGAACCATGAAGAAGAATCAATTTTCAAGATGTAGAAAATGGTGAATAAAAAGAAAAGAAAAAAAAAAAAAACTTCTACTCCAAGGAAATACAACAGAAGAATTATTTTGTTATGAACAAATGAAGTTGGATTTGTATGATCCTCAAGCTCTGATGCATTTTCCTGGCATAAAACCATGTCTTCTACTGAGAACATTGTCCTAGGACTTCTTCAGGGAGTGATCCATCCTATCTGTCAGTGCAAGTGTTAAGTGAAGATAGAACTAACTCCTGCTGCAGGGGCAAGGGTCATGCTTGTTCTTCATGCTGTGGAATTTTTGGTACATAGGGAATTGGGGCTCAAGTGTGCACATCTTTTGAGGAAATGCACAGGCCCCAGGATTTAGCCCTGGCTGTGAACAAATGGTCTCTATCTTCATAAGAAGGCACACCTGCTTCCACCTAAGTGTAAGATGCCCAGCGGTGAACAAATTATGTTTCCCTCAAACACAGCCTGGAGGGAGGGAACCTAGGCCTCACTCACATTGAGCATGGCTTCTGCACCCTGTCATCAGTGTCTTTAGTGAGAATAAAAGGCATCTGCTGATTCCTATTTTAAAAAAAATCAACATAGCAGCTCAGCAAAATGGAATCAGAATGTTATTGTGGAAATGGGCAAATATAAGACATGGTACAAAAATAATCAGTATTAATTGCACTTCTGAGAAAGCATAACATGTTAACTTTTATGACATGTGTATTTGACTTTTTTCACATCAAGAGTTCTTTTTTGTTTTAAAGATTTGCCTTATTTATTTCAAACACAGAGGTAGAGAGGTAGAGACAGAGATCTTCCATCCACTGGTTCACTCCCTAAATGGCCACAATGACCTGAGCTGGGCCAATCTGAAGCCAAGAGCCAAGAGTTTCTTCCAGGTACTCCATGTGGGTGCTGGGGCAATGTACTTGAGACAATTTCCACTGTTTTCCCAGGCACATTAGTAAAGAGTTGGATGGAAAGTGGAGCACCCAAGACTCAAACCGGCAGCCATATAAGATGTAGGCATCACAGGCTGGAGCTGTGCCATAGCTCCAGCCCATAGTTGAACACTTTTTTAAATGTACTGTTAGTGTGGTACTGACAAAACAAAATATAGTTGATGAATTTTATCATTTAAGCATTTCTAAGTGTATGTTGAGTAGTGTTGAGTATAAGCAAATTGCTGTGTGACCAATATTTAGAACTGTTTTTCCTTATGAGACTGAAATTCTCTACCCAATGAATGAAAATTTCTTATAATTCCACCATCCCTAACTCCAAGTAACTGCCATTCTACTTGCCATTGCTCAGGCTACAGAGTCTTTAGGAGGTACAGTGATATTTCAGGTTATATAATTGAGAGGGTAGAGGGAACCATGTTGGAACTCAGGTCTGTCTCTACAAAGCTGGGTCTTGATTGTACCCAGGTACTCCCTGAGGTTTTTGGATTAGGCTATGTGGCATACATGTGTGTTATTATGGACATGGTATGAGGCAGAAGGAGGATTAGACTTTGGAGAGGTCTTTTCTGCTGAGGAATCCCATGAAAGTGGATCCCAAAAAATGAAATCAATTTTTTGATGAAAGTCTACAATAGGACCTGGAACTCAGATTGTCAAGCTTTCTTTGCTGAAGACCCACTGGAGAAAGCCATCTGTTCTGCTCTGTCCTGACTTTCCAGGGGCCTGGACTCAAGAAATTCTGCAGATATTGGCTCAGCTCACACTATTGATACCTTGGACATTTGGGCAAGAAGGATCCCATGGTGATGTGGGTTGTCCCAAAGAAGGAAACTCTAGGCAAGGTCACCACTCTGATCCCACTTGGGCATTGCAACACTACTTCCCCTTTTGTGTGTGCTTTTTTTGGAGCCTCATGTAGGGTGTTCTGTCCCATATAGGAACAATTTATTGGAAGAGTTAAAATCTGGGTCAGCCTGTTAGGTCTACACTCTAGGTCATGCCGGACAGAATGGGAAGAAGAATGATGAGATGGTGCTAATCTTTTATGGATCCTAAGCTAGAGAAATGTTTGGCCTTACTAACAGAAAGTTACCTGAAACAGAAACAGTATTGATAGCCAGATGGGGTTATGATACCACCAGACCTACCTTTAGAACCATTGCACAGGGGCCAGCACTGTGGCACAGTGGGTTAACACCTTGGCCTGAAGTGCTGGCATCCCATATGGATGTTGGTTCAAGTCCTGGCTGCTCCACTTCCCATCCAGCTCTCTGCTATGGCTTGGGAAAGCAGTAGAAGATGGCCAAAGTCGTTGGGCCCCTGCACCCACATGGGAGACCTGGAGGAAGCTCCTGGCTCATGGCTTTGGAGCAGTGAGGCTCCAGCCATTGGGGCCAATTGGGGAGTGAACCATCAGATGGAAGACCTCTCTCTCCCTCTCTGCTTCTCCTTTCTCTGTGTAACTCTGACTTTCAAATAAATAAATAAATAAATAAATCTTTTTTTTAAATGAACCATTGCATGAAGTTGAAAATGTACTAACTTAAAAAATTATTGGATGTATAGGCACATTTGGATCAATTCTTTTTTTCTCTTTCAACATTTCATTTATTTTATTTGCAGTTTGTATTCAATGCAAATCAATTATATAACATGAGGAATTACTATGAATCAAAGCATGAGCACACAAACATATATGCAATCCAAAATACAGGAACAGCATTAGATATGAAGCAAAAAGTCACGTTCATTCACACACACAGTGGACTCAGATCTGGTCAACCTGGTTGTTCCCAGACAGGTTTGTAAAGATGATAAAGTGTGACTGTGGAGAATAAGATTTCTGCCAGAGCACTCTTAGTGAAGACATTTTCTTCCTAGTACACAGCATGTGACCTCAGATAATGATTAAGGATAGCTTATGACCTACTAACCAGAAGAGCATTGAGCCCTTGTGAGAATGTAGGCTTCACAAGAGCATGCAGCTGCTTTCTCAGACATGCTTGTTAGGGCTTGCAACCATGACTGAGAACTACAACCAAGACCATGCTGAGCAAAGAAAAAGTTTTAGGGCAAAGAATTGCCAGGAGTATCCTCAGAGGGAGAGGTGCTCTGGGCTCAGGTGTAGGGCTGGGGTGTTATAGTGAACTTGTACCAAGGGAGGTGGGAGATAAGTTGGAGAAGCCAAAAAAAGGAATGTGGGATGTGGGCTGGAGCAGCTGGAGAAGATGCCTGATACCAGGAGGCACAGGATGTCTGCCTGATTTATAACTAGGGGCAGTTGTGGGAACAGTGAGGCACAGAAAGTCTCTCAGGCCTGATTTTGGGAATGATGAGGCTCTCCATAAGCACAGCACCTCTGGGTTTTTGCTTTCTGATGCCAAGAAAGAGTGGGGGAGACACCTCAGACCAGTGTGGATTCAGGACTCTCACAATGTCTATCTAATATATCTTGCTAAACATGTTTCAGAGAAACCTTAGTTCTATGAACACATGCATGTGCTCTACAATAGGCTGTTATAATCCTTATCAGTAAAGAAACCACACCTGGTTAGTCTGTGCACACTTTCTGGAGGAAGAGACCCCATGTCCTGTTGTTCCTTTCATTTGCACACCCCAACATGTAACCTTGGTTATCCAGACTACTGTGACCAAATTAGATATTTGAACACCTAAGCATCAGCATGTGAGCATGCAAACTAAATATTTCAGGGATGGTCTGGTTTGAAAAGATTTCTGTGTGTCAAGGTAGTTGTAAAAGATTGGCTGCAGAATAAAATCAACTATTAGGCTTAAAGCTCCCTGTCACTGGTCCACTCCCCAAATATCTACCCCTGTGGAAGAAGTAGAAGCACTATTTAAAGGAAATAACTTACTGAAATTTATAAACTGTGAATTTGCCCATAATGATAATTGATTTATTACATTTGAAGCAGAAGTTGATGCACAACAGGCTTACAAATACCTGTGAAAAGTCAAAACTTTTCAAGGAAAACCAATTAAGGTGCAACTAAAAGCAAAGGCAATCGCTATAATCCCATTTTTGCCAAAGAATGAATTTAGGTCTCTCTACATGAACCTTTATACATAGCAGTGTTACACATCATTTATTTACCTCCAGTATACAGTCCCCAACAACAGTTTCCTCTGTACAGTCTGACTGCCCCCAGATATTGTCAACAATGCGTAGCTATTTTGATCCACCCTTGATAACTATTTCCAAATACTGGATTTATACATGGGTTTACATCTCCAACCTTCAAGCCTGCAGCCTCTCCTCTGACTTCACTCAGACAGTATCCTCCCAGAAGCAGGAAAAATTCCTTTGGCTATAGGAAGAAAAGGGAGTAAAAGTTTACAAGCAGCCAAACTCAGTCTCCAACACGACCAAAGCCTCCATCACAAACTTTGAATTGGGACTGTCCAACTTCCCCCCATTACCTGGAGCTGAGGCAATTTGATGACAGGACTTGTTTGAAAACAGGCTATCTAGCTTGATAATAAGATTATCAAAGGAAAGGAGCCTCCATGCAGATGCAAGTAGGAATGCTATTCCTGTAGTGGTCCCCAGAGAGCCCTCACTACTGGGTTCTTGTGCTGTATCAGCAATGTATGAATGATCCCCATCCCTAGCTCATTTACCTGAGGATCCCAAGGTGGCAGAAAAGCAGAGGGAAACCCACAGTGTGGACAGACTCCCTTCTGTCCTTACTACAACTGTGTGTAAATCAGAGCAGGTGCATGGAGCTGCCACAGAATTGCCAAAGCCCAGATTTGTCAGAGAACGAGTAAAGAGTCGCCTTCTTCCCCACTGCAACCCTCAAAAGAACAAAAGTCAAATGCTGTCAGTTGTAGGAAGGAGGAGAAGAAGCTTGCTGAACCTGTGTGGAAATAGAGGGAGCCCCCTGCCCTCAAGTCCACTCCCAGAGTCCCCAAAGTCCAGGGGAAGCAGCCTGGGCATTGGCCTTCACCACCAGCTGTTGGAAAGTATCTTCACAGAGGACAGAACACTACCCCCAAGTCTCCTCAGTAAAAATTCTATATCTGGGAGGGGTTGCAAAGAGCTGCATTAGCCACAAATGAAACACTTTTCCCACTCAGTATGAGGATGAGTGGCTGGTTAGGCAGTTGCAGCATCTGTGAGCCCCATGGAATGCTGGCAAGTTATTTTTCTTCTATGAGTCAGATTCTTCTCCTCTAAAAAAACTGTTTTTCAGAATTTAATTAATATAAGCCTTATTTTTTGTTGGTGCTTAACTGGAGGTGATGTGTAAGTCTGATTTTTTTTCAGGATAGAAAATGCATTTATCCCAACAGATTGGTGTTTTCTATTAAGCCTCTGTGTGGTTCTGAATGCAAGTTATATATAGTGAATTTTTCTAAATTAAGGGAACTATGCTACTTTATTTTTTTAAATAATATTGATCTACAAGTGCGTATCTCAGATGCCCCAGCAGATGGATGAGGGCTGTCAAGGGTGGCCTTGGCCTCAAGGTGGAAGGGGGTTGGTAGTGTCAGGTCTGACACACTGGCATGGGAGCTGTGCTTTCATCTAAACTGTTAACAAATGGTTCTAGCATTTAAAAATACATATAAATTTACATATAGGCCTTTTTGGATCCAGTGGGCAGAAAGAACCTGCAGAGCACACCCTAGAGAAACCTGAAAGCTTTGAGTTTTGATATCCTGCCAGCAAGTAGCCAGCTTCTCCCCTCAATTGCAAGTGGCTATTACCTAAAATCAATTCAAAACATGTGAATAGAACCTAAATGAAAATATACTTTGTTGGCCACTGACATGTTGCCAGTATGTTGTATCATGAAATGGTTTTGATCCCTGTGAGCTGGCTGCTCTGGCTCTTGGCCTAGTGCACCTGCTCCATGCATATTTCTGTCTATGTTCCCCTGCCCCCAGGCACTCTCTCAGAAGAGTCCTCATCTTAACTCTGTGAGGATGTCTTCCTGAACCTCTGCATTAGCACATGGATTTAAAAGTTATGTAATAGTGAGAGAATGGTGTTTGTGGTTTTATTCCCCTCTTTGGCTGGTGGATGACAAAAATTGTTGCTCTTTTTACCTCCAAGATGAGGGTCTCATTGATTCACTTCTAGAAGTGTTGTACTTCTGAACAAGGATGCACTAAAGTTATCAAGTTTATAATAAATTTAAATATAAATTATTTTGTTTTAAAATTCCTAAAATTATTCTTTTATTTATTTGACAGATAGAGTTATACAGTGAAAGAGAGAGACAGAGAGAAATGTCTTCCTTCCATTGGTTCACCCCCCAAATGGCCACCATGACCAGAGCTATGCCGATCTGAAGCCAGGAGCCTGGTGCCTCTTCCTGGTCTCCCATGTGGGTGCAGGGGCCCACGTACCTGGGCCATCCTCCACTGCCTTCCTGGACCACAGCAGAGAACTGGACTGGAAGAGGAGCAACTGGGACTAGAACCCGGCGTCCACATGGGGTGCCAGCACTGCAGGTGGAGGATTAACCAAGTGAGCCATGGTGCTGGCCCCCAACATTTTTCTTTAATTATTCTAAGCAGCAGACATTAAAATATTTCCTGCTACATGTAACCATACAGTTTATTCCATGAAATGTTATTTAACAAGACTGAGGTTTTTTTAAAAAAATTAATTCCATCCAATATTTAAAGGCTTGAATTGCATTTAAACTTGAAAATGACTTTGCTTTAACTTTTGTATAAGACAGCTTAGAGTTCATGGAGACACCCTGGGTTGGCATGAGTGGATCAGAATTACTCTGTTACTGTGTGTGTATTTTGTCGCTAGTTTTACTGAGTAAGCATACCATAGTACAAGAACTAGCAGTAGTTTTTGTAATATACCTTAAGGATCTTAAACAGGTGATCTTTTTTCTGATTGTTGAAAAATCCTGTAAATGCAAATAGTTGATACTGTATTAAATATGTGCACTTTGGAAGTGTGCTTTGCTTGTACAGTTGTAAATAATCTGAACATATTAAAAAAAGGTTCCCTACAGAGAAAATCTGATAAAATTATTGATATATTATAAATGTTGATGTTGAGCTGGATGTAGATATACTTAATGCTGTGGTTTGAATATTATTTTAATTTGTTGAGTTTTTTTCCCCCCTCATACTGGTGTGTTGAACTGACTTTGCCTATTTGCTGCAAAAGGGAAAAGGAAAGTTTTATTAAAAGCTGTGAGATGTTTTTATACTCTCTTTCAAAATATGGAAATGCATATTAGTCATATTTAATGTGAAAGAGTTCTGAAGACAACACAGAAACTGGTAGGATCTTTAAGTCAAAATGGAAAATGATCTACTAATTCGAATCATATATTACTAAATATGATTTACGCTACCAGAGAAAACCTGCCTGGTGTCTCTCATTGTTTTCTTCAGAGAAGTAGTCATTATTCAAAGATGAAGAAATACACATATTGCTAATAAGTTTCAAATGCCTGATTAAGGAATGGGAGAATTAATTTCTTGGTAGCTGTCAGATCGCTGGACCGAAAACTCAGAAATAATTGACCTCTTCAAACCAAACCAGGAGATGCTGTAAACACTCAAAGAATAAGCTCTGAGATCTGGGGCCCTTTGTGTCACTTCTTAGCAGCAGGTGCCAGGATGTGCTCAGCCATACCTGTCCCCAAACACCAGTGGGTCTGTAACAGTAAGTCCTTTCTCAAACATGTGATATTTGCAGCACGATGTGTGTGATTAGAGCCAACTGTGGTTGGTTGGTTGCAAACTAAAAGGCTGGAGCTCAAGAGCAGCATGCAGGAGAGCAGTGGGCATGTGGAGTGGTGTCATCACAGAGAAGGGGCTGTGCTTGTGGTTCTGCTGCCATCTGGAAGAGGTCAGTACACTGTAATTATCACTTAGCCAGTGACAGTCTGTTGCATCCAGACCCGAAACCTTGCTCAGATGTGATTTTTAGAGTAAAGGTGATATGCCAAATAACTTTTTTAAAAAAGATTTATTTATTCAAAAGTCAGAGTAACACAGAGAGAGGAGAGGCAGAGAGAGGTCTTTCATCTAATGGTTCACTCCCCAATTGGCCATAATGGCCGGAGCTGTGCCAATCAGAAGCCAAGAGCCAGGAGCTTCTTCTGTGTCTCATTTGTGGGTGCAGGGGCCCAAGAATTTGGGTCATCTTCTACTTCTTTCCCAGGCCATAGCAGAGAGCTGAATCAAAAGTGGAGCAGCCAGGTCTTGAAGTGGCACACAGAAGTGATGCTGGTACCTCAGGCCAGGGCGTTAACCCACTGCTTGATATTAAAATAGTGCACTCAGAGAATTTCATCATGACAGCCTCCACTTCGGACTACACATTCAACACTGTAAGTTTCTACAGCACCAGCAGCAATGTGGGCCATTAAGGATTCTTGCTGGAAGAGATAAGAGGAAACTTTCAGCATCAGTGATTCATGCATTAGCAATACAGAATTTCTGCAAATAATTTAAATCCATAACCATCAGCTTTGTTCAAAACTTTGTTTTCCATAACTGTGAAAGTGAAATTAAGGGAGAGATTTGAGACAGAATTCTTAAAGATACGTGAAAGAAGGTTACTGAGTGGTATCTAACTTGGCAAACCTGCAGCAGCAGGTTTTATATAAGGAACAGATCACCCATAAACAGCTCATTCACACTATCAGAGTGCCCAATCTTGTCTTCCTTCTCATCAGCTTCACCCCCCCCCCATCAGCAATTTTATTCCTGTTTTAGAATTTAGGCTCTCTTTAGTTCAATTTGAAGGTATAATCAGAGGATATCACTACTCCCAATCTAGGTAATACTAGCAAGCAAAAACACAGTGTCTTCAGTGTCAAACACCTTTCAGTATTATGCCAAACTCATTAAAGAACATGATACTGGCATTTTTACAATGATGAAATAATAGAAATCATTAGAGCAATTTATCAGGTTTATAGTGCACACAAAAAGAAAGTGCTGTCAGTGTCAAATGTAGATCACAGTGTGCAAATTGTTGAATATTGTCAGGGAGAAGTGAAAAAATTAAGACAAATCATGCTGGGTAAAAGCATATGGGAACAAGATTTCAGCAGGCAATGTTAAGCAGAGAAGCACCACATAGAAGTATGGAATCATTGTTTATTTGTTGGATGCCCTATTCTGTGTTCACAGCTGGGAGGTAGAAATACACTTTGGAGATGCAGAGGTCCCTGATCCTCTTCATGATGAGTTTTACCCAATCAAGGCAGTATTCTTAGTCATTCTCACATGGAAGCAAGTGTCTTTTTGCCTTTATCTCAGTTGTGGGCTCTTTCAATTATGCTTCCTCCACTGCTGGACTTAAGTATCCTGCAAGTGAAGCAGATTTTCTTTCCCAGAAGAGCAACTGGAGACAACAGTGGGGAATCAGGCGTCAATGATTGTGAAAATGTAATTGACCCTACAGAGCCCTCTAGTGGTGAATAGTCACATTCAAATGATTCATGACCCATTATTATAGCCCAATGAGGACCCCAGCAACACTCAGACCTCCTGGAGTTAATTAAACCAAAGATGCTCTCCAGTTAGCACACCTTCTCTTGCTTGTTATTGAGAGAGGCACTTGAGGACTTAATCTAGGAGAGCTTCCTTGTCAGATGCTTTGACCCTCAAGAGGAGAGTTCTTGCACACAGTAATCATAAGCCTCTCTCCCTGGTCCATGTCCTTAGATGCAATGTGCATGCTTCATGACACAGAAAAACTAACAGAAAGAAAGAAAGAAAGAAAGAAAGAAAGAAAGAAAGAAAGAAAGAAAGAAAGAAAGAAAGAAAGAAAGAAAGAAAGAAAGAAAGAAAAGAAAAGAAAAAGAAATAAAGAGAAAGAAGAAAAAAGAAAGGAGAGAAAAAGAAAGAAAAAGAGAGAGAAAGAAAGAAAGAAAGAAAGAAAGAAGGAAGGAAGGAAGGAAGGAAGGAAGGAAGGAAGGAAGGAAGGAAGGAAAGAAAGAAAGAAAGAAAGAAAGAAAGAAAGAAAGAAAGAAAGAAAGAAAGAAAGAAAGAAAGAAAAAAGAAAGGAAGGAGAGAAGGAGGGAAGGAAGGAAGGAAAATTGTGTTGTGGTGCAACTCATGGGTTTACCATAAATTTAGATAAAGTGGGGACTGGTGTGTGCCATAATCATTAACCTCTGCCTGTGGCACTGGTGTCCCATACAGGTGCCAGTTCATGTCTCGGATGCTCCATTTCCAATCCAGCTCTGTGATAATGACCTGGGAAAGCAGCGAATGGTGGCCCAAGTACTTGGACCCCTGCACCCATCTGAGAGACCCAGTAAAATCTCCTGGCTCCTGGCTTTGAATTGGCCCAGCTCTGACCATTGTGGCCATTGGGGAGTGAACCAGGAAGACCTCCCTGTCTCTCTCCTGTCAAATAAGTAAGTAAAAATAAAAAAATAGATAAAGTGAAATTTATCTGTGTAATTTCTGTTCTATAAAGTAAATCGGAAATTAGAGACTAAACATATTGGTTTTCCAGTGTTCTATAAATCAAAAATTTACCTCATGTAGTTTCATGCAGTAAAATTTACTTTTTCAAAGAGGAACAAGTTTAACAAGAGCCTTCAAAGAATTTTCTATGATGAGCCAAATTCACTGTTGTCAGAAAAACATTTGTAAATTTTAGGAAGACCTATTAGAATAAATCAGATATGCCTTCTATCCACATGACTTTGTGAGATTAAGAGAGAGTGCTTTGTTTCAACCTTTTTTTTTTTTTGGACAGGCAGAGTTAGACAGTAAAAGAGAGACAGAGAGAAAGGTCTTCCTTCCATTGGTTCACCCCCCAAATGGCCACTATGGCCGGTGTTGCACCAATCTGAAGCCAGGTGCCAGTTGCTTCCTCCTGGTCTCCCATGCAGGTGCAGGGCCCAAGCACTTGGGCCATCCTCCACTGCCTTCCTGGGTGACAGCAGAGAGATGGACTGGAAGAGGAGCAACCAGCACAGAACCAGTGCCCCAACCAGGACTAGAATGCAGAGTGCCAGGGCTGCAGGTGGAGGATTAGCCTAGTGAGCTGTGGTGCTGGCCTGTTTCAACCTTTTTCTACTAGGCTGATGAATATTGTCACTTGAAATATTTTCATTTAAAACTAAATTCTAATTGCCAATAATCAATCATTCAAATTAGTACATGATAATATACACTGGTTGGCACCGAAGCTCAGTAGGCTAATCTTCTGCCTGCGGCACCGGCACACTGGGTTCTAGTCCCAGATGGGGCACCAGATTCTGTCCCGGTCACTCCTCTTCCTGTCCAGCTCTCTGCTGTGGCCCGGGAGTGCAGTGGAGGATGGCCCAATTCCTTGGGCCCTGCACCCGCATGGGAGACCAGGAGAAAAGTACCTGGCTCCTGGCTTCAGATCAGCGAGGTGTGCCGGCCGTAGTGTGCCAGCCGCAGCAGCCATTGTGGGGTGAACCAACAGAGAAGGAAGACCTTTCTCTCTGTCTCTCTCTCCCACTGTCCACTCTGCCTGTCAAAAAATATATACATTAATTATTTTTCTTTTAGTACATCATAGTGACAAAAGTGCAGTAGTAGCACATTTATAGTCTGTTCTGGAGTCCTTATTAAAATATTTATTTGTTTTTTTCCTTGAATCTGTTCTGCTTCCTTAGTTTCTTTTTAAAAAAATTATTGATTTACTTATCTGGAGTCAGACTTTCCAGAAGAGAGAGAGGGAGAAGGGGAGAGAGGGAGACAGGGGGAGTATAAAGTATTGTTTGAAGATTACTTTTACAGTTAATTCTCATAGTACAACACATTAATGACAGAAGTCCTACATGGGGAGCAAGTGCACAGTGACTCCTGTTGTTGATTTAACAATTGACATTCTCATTTATGATGTCAGTGATCACCCAAGGCTCTTGTCAGGAGCTGCCAAGGCTATGGAAGCCTCTTGAGTTCACGAACTCTGACCTTATTTAGACAAGGCCATAATCAAACTGGAAGTTCTCTCCTCCCTTCAGAGAAATGTACCTCCTTCTTTGATGGCCCCTTCTTTCCACCAGGATCTCACTCACAGAGATCTTTCATTTAGGTCACTTTTTTGCCAGTGTGTCTTGGCTTTCCATGCCTGAGAAACTCTCATGGGCTTTTTAGCCAGATCTGAATGCCTTAAGGGCTGATTCTGAGGCCAGGGTGCTGTTTAGGGCATTTGTAATTCTATGAGTCTGCTGTGTATCCTACTTCCCATGTTGGATCATTCTCTGCTTTTTAATTCTATCAATTATTATTATCAGGCAATGATCTTATTTATGTAATCTCTTTGACACTTAATCCTATCTTTATGATCAATTATGAACTTAAACTGATCACTTTGACTAGTAAGATGGCATTGGTACCTGCCAACTTAATGGGATTTGGAGTCCCATGATCCATGGCAAGAGAACAAGTTTTTCAAATGCTGTTTAATTAAAAGCATATCCATGGGGTTTTGTATATTTTTTCTTATTTAATCTTTGAAGTACACCTCTACTTATGGATTGAATTCTTGATTCCGTGTGAGGAGAAATGTAGTTCAAAGTTTTAGTAATATAACAAAATTGCCTTGTAAAATATAACATGGCAAGAATTTGTATTCATGTGTATTTCTTTTCAAAGCTCAGAATCCTAAACATGTACATCTTTAGTGGTACGTATCAGATGCAAATTTTATCTGGAGTATCACCTTCTAGCTTATTCGCACTATTGTTCTATATGACTCATTTATAGTACTGCAAGGGGATTCCTCCTCTATTGGACCCACTTCCAATAACACCAACCTCTTATTCATATTTTCCAGTTCACTGTAGTTATTCATTTCATCATACATTAAAAAAGACTCTAAATTCTCATTCACCATGTCTTCTGGTTAAGGATGTAAGCTTGGTAACTCCAAACATTTGTAGATCCTGTGGCTGCATCTGACAGAGCATATGACTAGTGTATTTATACTGGTCTAACTAAACTCATCTTTACAAAATCGCTTAATATGTGTATCTTTCTATATCTAAAAGTTACACAATTTTTGTCCATGAATACTTTATATCATCATGCATGGGTTGAGTATTTTCACATATTCACATCACCATTCCCTGTTCATGTGGAATGGATAATATGACATAATGTCTCCACTGATGCCATAAGATTTATACATAGGGGCTGGCACTGTGGCATAGTGGATAAAGCCTCTGTCTGCAGTGCCAGCATCCCATATGGGAACCAGTTCAAGTCCTGGCTACTCCACTTCCAATTCATTTCAATAATAATTTTATTTTGCACATTGGAATCAAAGGGTGAACCCAATCACAACTCTCTCCATTCATCTTCTCTTCCAGTTATGATCATAAGTACATCTATATATTTCCAAGATCAAAGAAAATTAATTTTTCTCCAGTAAGGTGATTACTTAATTATTCTTAAGCTTATTTTCAGTCTTCTCTTATTTTTAATTCAACTTTCTGCAAACTCTTTGAAGTATGCTTCTCATGTTGATTGCTAAATAATCTCATGGGCCTGGCACTGTGGTATAGTGGGTAAAGCCGCTGCCTGCAGTGCTGGAATCCCATATAGATGCTGGTTCAAGTCCTGCCTGCTTCAATTCCCATCCAGCTTTCTGCTATGGCCTTGGAAATCAGTGGAAGATGACCCTAGTCCTTGAGACACTGCAATCACATGAGAGGCCCAGGAGAAGCTCTGGATCCTGGCTTCAGATTGTCTCAGCTCTGGCTGTTTGTAGCCATTTGGGGAGTGAACCAGTGGATGGAAGACCTCTCTCTCTCTCTCTCTCTTTCTCTCTCTCTCTCTCTCTCTCTCTCTCCTTCCACCTCTCTGTAAATCTGCCTTTCAAATAAATAAATATTAAAAAAAAATCCTTCCCTATTCTCATTAGAAAATAAGCATGAACTAAATAAAAAAAAATATGGCCGGTGCTGTGGCATAACCAGTAAGCCTGTTGCTGGCAGTGCTGGCATCCATATGGGCACCGGTTCAAGTCCCAGCTGCTCCACTTCCAATTCAGCTCTCTCTATAGCCGAGGAAAGCAATAGAAGATGGCCCAAGTCCTTGGGTTCCTGCACCTGCTTGGGAAACCTGGAAGAAGCTCCTGGCTCCTGGCTTCAAATCAGTACAGCTCCAGCTGTTGCAGCCAGATGGGGAGTGAACCAGTGGATAGAAGACCCCCCCCTCTGCCATTCCTTCTTTCTCTGTGTAACTCTGACTTTCAAATAGATAAATAAATCTTTAAAATTTTTAAAAATAAACTTAATAGTCTCATGGCTTTCTAAAGTTCTGTGCATTTTCCTTCTCTCTTTTTTTTTTATTTTTGACAGGCAGAGTGGACAGTGAGAGAGAGACAGAGAGAAAGGTCTTCCTTTTTGCCGTTGGTTCACCCTCCAATGGTCGCCGTGGTAGCGCGCTGCGGCCGGCGCACCGCGCTGTTCCGATGGCAGGAGCCAGGTGCTTATCCTGGTCTCCCATGGGGTGCAGGACCCAAACACTTGGGCCATCCTCCGCTGCACTCCCTGGCCACAGCAGAGAGCTGGCCTGGAAGAGGGGCAACCGGGACAGGATTGGTGCCCCGACCGGGACTAGAACCTGGTGTGCCGGCGCCGCAAGGCGGAGGATTAGCCTGTACCTTCTCTTTTTTTTTTAAATTAACATGATATCCTCCAGAAGCTAGTGTTCTGTTTTGTTTTGAAGATTTATTTATTTAATAGGCAGTATTACAGAGAGAGGGGAGGAGACAAGGAGAGAGAGAGAGAGAGGGAGAGAGAATGAGAATATTCCATCCATTGACTCACTCACCAGTGGCTGCTATGTCCAGGGCTGGGTCAAGCTGAAGCCAGGAGTCAGGATCTTCATGCAATTCTCCCACATGAGTGCACACTCTCAAGTACTTAGGGCATCTTTTGTTGCTTTTCCAGGTATATTAATAAGGAGTTATCAGAAGTAAAGCAAGCCAGGACTAGAATCAGTGCCCAAATAGGATGCCAGCACTCCAGGCAGCAATTTAACCTGCTAAGCCACATGCTGCCTCTCCATTTTCCTTCTCTCTTTCCTAAAGATGAGAAAATATGTATTCATCTATTTTAAGTCTTAGTCTATTTTGTGCTGTTACAAAACCAGTGTACAATGTGTAATTTATAAAGAAAAAGTGTATCTTGTAGTCATATGAGAAGTCAATGATCAAGAGGCCCCATCAGGAGAGGGCCATATTCCTGTAACTTAACTTGGCAGAAGTCATTACATGGTGAGAGAGAGTGTAAGAGATAAAACTTATCACCTCAAGGTCCTTTTAAAATTGGTGTCAATCTATTCCTGAGGGTTGAAACTATTGTCTTGGGGATTTTTTTTAAGATTTTGTTTATTTGAGAGGTAGAGCTACAGACAGAGAGAGGGAGAGACAGAGAGAACGGTCTTCCATCTGATGGTTCACTCCTCAAATTGCAACAATGGCTGGAGGTTGGCCAGTCTGAACCTAGGAGCTAGGGGCTTCCTCCAGGTCTCCTATATCAATGTAGGGGTCAAAGCACTTGGGTCATTCTCCACTGCTTTCTCAGGTGGCAGAGAGCTAGATTGGAAGAGGATCAGCCAGAACATGAACTGGTAACATATGGGATGCTGGCACCACAGGCAGAGGCTCAGCCCACAGTGCCACAGCACCAGTCCCAGGTATTAGGTAGGTCTGGGATGATACATGTTAAAGTCAGACCATTTTAAAAATTATATTTCATTTTTATTACTATTCCAATTTATTTGGCCTACAAGTAGAATTTTTTATTGTAGTTATTCTATGTCACAGCTATTGAAATTAAATGTCAGTTTTTATTTTTTTTAATTTAAGGTAAACAGATTTCACATATTTCATATATACAGATTTAGGAACATAGTGATACTTCCCACCTTATCCTCTCTCCCACCCACACATTCTCTCATCCTTTCTCTCTAATTCCCTGTCTTATTTTCCCTTAAAGATCTATTCATTTTTTTTATTTGAAAGGCAAAGTTACAAAGACAAAGGAAGGAAGAGACAGAGAGAGATCTTCCATCCACTGGTTTACTCCCCACATGGCTGCGATGGCTGGAGATGGGCTGGTCCAAAGCCAGGAGCCAGGAGCTTCTTCCAAGTTTCCCATGTGGTTGCAGGGGCCCAAGCCCCTGAGTGATCTGATCTTTTCCAGACACATTAGCAGGGAGCTGGATTGGAAGTGGAGCCTCTGGGACTGAAACTGGGCACAGTTCTCCCCACTACTCCATAGTGTCAGCCCTACTTCTCTTACTTTCTACACTGATCTACTTTCAGTGGACTTTTTATTCTTAAGATTCACCCTATACTAAGTAAAGAGTACAGCACTGTTGTTCAGCAGTAGAGACAAGGGCTGTAAACAATCATAAACTCTCAAAATGTCAATTTCACTCCTATACATTCTGTTTTTTGCTGCTCTATTAGTTACCACAGATCAAGGAGAACATAAGGTATTTGTCTTTTTGGGATTGGCTTATTTCACTAAATTTAATGGTTTTCAATTGTATTCATTTTGTTGCAAAACAAAGATTTCATTATATTTTATAGCTGAGTAGTTGTTTATTATAAATACATATATAAGTATATATATATATATATATATATATATATATATATATATATATATATATATATATATCACATTTTTTTATCCAGTCATCAGTTGATGGACATCTAGGTTGAATCCATATCTTAGCTGTTGTTAATTGAGCTGCAATGAACATGAGGATACAGAAAGCTCCTTCATATGCCTATTTCTTTTTTTAAGATTTAATTTATTTGAAATACAGAGTTACAGAGAGAGGTAGAGACAGAGAGAGAGGTCTTCCACCCACTGGTTCACTCCCCAGATGACTGCAATGGCCAGAGCTGCACTGATTTGAAGCCAGGAGCCAGGAGCTTCCTCCAGGTCTCCCATGTGGTGCAGGGGCCCAAGGACTTGGGCCATCTTCCACTGCTATCCCAGGCTATAGCAGAGAGCTGGATCGGAAGAGGAACAGGCAAGACTAGAACCGGTGCCCATATGGGATGCCAGCGCTTCAGGCCAGGGCATTAACCTACTGCACCACAGTGCTGGCCCCTCATATGCCTATTTCATTTCACTTAGATTAATTCCCAGGATTAAGATTGCTGAGTCATATGGTATATCTACATTTAAGTTTCTGAGGTGTCTCCATTCATCTTCCACAATAGCTGTACTAGTTTATTTTCCCACCAATAGTGGATTAAGATGCCTTTTCCCCACATTCTGGCCAGCACTTGTTGATTGTTGATTTCTGTATGAGAGCCACTCTGACAGGGGTGAGGTCAAACCTCATTGTGATTGTGATTTGTATTCCTCCTGTGACTAGTGATATTGAGCATTTTTCACTTGCCTGTGGTTTTTAAAATTTTCTCTTTTGATAAGTGCCTGTAGAGCAGCTCACATTGGTTGTCCAGAGAACCAGCTATACCCTGTGCCTTCTTATGCAGTCACAGAGTTTCCACAGTCTCAGCACACAGTCTCAGCACCCACTGTCAATGGGTACAGAGGATTTGATCCACCTTGCTAGACTGTCTCATTCACAGAGAGGCAGAGACATTCCCAGAGCCTCGACAGTTTGAGCACTGGAGCCTGTGACATGTTGAGAGATTGGGGGGACCTCAGTAACATGTGGGTGCACAGACTCTAGTCAATTTGCCCAGCCAGACTCAAAGTCAATGGGAAACATGGAGTTTTCCTTCTGTTAGAATCTCTGGATCACACACATGCACAATAGTCACCAACCTAATGCTTCCTTCTCCCCATCAGTTGCAAGTTGCATGCACTCAAGCTGCTGCCACTGGTACTGTTAGAAGATGGCTTCTTGTCTCAGCCAGGTGCTGAGCATGTGCACAAGAGCTTCTGCATCTTCTGTTTCTGTCCAAAATGGTGCCCACCTTCTCTCAACTGATTATAGAGCACCATTGTTTAGTGAATGTAGTGAGAGAAACATGCCCCCCCCTTGTTTTTTACTGGGTCGGCGGGTACACTTTCCCCCTCAGAGCTCCAGGCCAGACTCACGTCAAAGTCTCCCTATGTCTATATCACCAGTGGTATGGGTTGCTGCGGTCTGATCTCACCTCACTCTCCAAAGCTGGTGCTTTCTCCTCCTCTTGGCTGCTGGCATCCTGTTGTGTCTGTGTTCATGCTGCATGTCTGCATCTTCCACACAGATCCATGGCATTTCTCTCCTGTAGAATTTCCACCACAGTTTTCTCTAACTCTTCCTAATAATGTACTTCCAACATTTTTTGAAACTAGTTACCACTAGTATATGTGCTTCCCTATTCCACCATCTTGGAATCATCCAACATGCATGCTTTTTATGGAATTTTAGGTATATAAAATCTGGAGATACTCTATTGAAAAATGCTAACATGGCATCCCAAGGGTATCCCTGTATTAAGAGGAACATAGTTAATATCATTTAATTATTTTTCCATTGTTCAGTTGTTAGTGACACATGATCTTTCTTTGGAATTCTGTAATTTATTTGGATAATAATTCTTAAAATTATGTTATCGTTGCTAACTTTATTTTTTTTACAAAATCAGTAGCAAATGAATGTCTTCATGAAACTAAGTTGTGTTTAATCTTTACCAATTAATAAATTGTGAGTGCCCTTTCAAGAATGTCTTTCCAGCCTACAATCATGGGTAAAACACTATTCTTGCAGAGGGAGATTTATTGTTTTTGTTCTTCCAGCTTGTATATCTGTTATTCTGTATACATTTCTATCATAATCTTGTTTTGCACAGTAGAATGTAGGTACAATCCTGACCAGTTCTCTCACTACCACCTTCTTTCATTTTCTCTTCCAGGTATAGTTCTATTGACTTCTACATGTCTACATGTTTCTAAGAACAGAGTAATTAATATTTCTCAGTAACTTGCTTACTTCATCATTCCTCAGTTCATTTTACATTGTGCTTTAGGACCTTTATGAAAATTTGTTAATTAAAATGGAAAGGCAAACACAACATTCATCATTAGAGAATGCACATGAACAAGATAAAGTTGGCATGGTTATAAGACAATAGAGCCATGTAAGCTGACAGCAAATTAGTATCTTGTCTTTCTCCCATCCATGTACTAACCAGGCCTGACCCATCTTAGTTTCCAAGATCAGATGAGATTGGGGGTGGGAGGTTCAGGGTGGTATGGCTTTAGACAGTCTCTTGTCTTTCTGATGCTATAGCAAAAAGACATATTTGTTACATTTCAAATTAAAAATTAAGAGGAAATTTGCTAAATACCTATGAGATGTATTCTGAAACAGAACATTTATGAGTCATAAAGATGATGTTGTGCATAGTGTTTTAGTTCAAGGCTGGAAATAAACACTCAATATGCTGCAGAGCCAAGAATTATCTAGTGTTAAAACATAAACAGGGGTCAGTGCAATGGCTTAGTTGGTTAATCCTCTGCCTGTGGTGCCAGTATCTCATATGGGCACTAGAACCCATATGGGTTCTAGTCCTAGTTTCTCCTCTTCCAGTCCAGCTTTCTGCTGTGGCCCAGGAAGGCAGTGGAGGATGGCCCAAGTGCTTGGGTCCCTGCACCTGCATGGGAGACCAGGAGGAATCAGCTGGCTCCTGGCTTCAGATCAGCACAGTGCCATCCGTAGCTGCCATTTGGGGGCTGAACCAACAAACAGAAGGAAGACCTCTCTCTGTCTAACTCTACCTGTCAAATTAAATAGGTTATTTAGGTTATTTTGGAATTGCTAAAACAGTATGATCTTTGAGAGCTTTTTGGAGCCTGTACTTATATATAGATAAGACCAGGAGTGTGTGGAGGACAGAATCTATTGTGTGGCCTTAAATAATTCTCCATGCATTTCTCTAAGTCTATTAATGTAGGTTGTGCAGACACTTTTTAATGTTATATTTTCAGGCAAATCATTCTATTATACATTTGAATTTTAACCTACTCAAATTAGTCTTAATTGAAGCCCTGAAACACTTACCAGTAACATAAATTATAGTCAGAGCCAAAGGCTATTCTCTAATCATTGTATTAATTGAATCTTTTGTCATGTCTAAAAAATATTTTTATCTTCAAGAGAAAGGGAGCTAGGCAGAATGAGACATAAAGGTAGAGAGAGCACTTTTTTGCATTAGTGCATTCCTCAAGACCCACAGCAGCCAGACCTGGGCCAAGACTGAATACAAGAGCCAGAAATGTAGTCCCAGTCTCTCAGAGGTATGATAGAAGCCTAATTAATTGATTCTGGAAGTCACATCCAGGCACTCTAAAGTAGAACCAGGATTTCTTAATGGGCATCATAGGCCAGCATCATAGGCTAATCCTTCAGCCTGCGGCACCAGTACTCTGGATTCTAGTCCTGGTTGGGGTGCCAGCTCTGTCCCAGTTGCTCCTCTTCCAGTCCAGCTCTCTGCTGTGGCCCGGGAAGGCAGTGGATGATGGCTCAAGTGCTTGGGCCCCTGCACCCACATGGGCGACCAGGAGGAAGCACCTAGCTCCTGGCTTCAGATTGGCACAGTGTGACGGCCATAGTGGCCATTTGGGGGTGAACCAATGGGAGGAAGACCTTTCTCTCTGTCTCTCTCCCTCGCTGTCTAACTCTGCCTGTCAAAAAAAATAGGCATCATAACAACTACACTAAATGCATAATGCCCATTTAAATGTTTTTCTTTGTCATATTTGAAAGTACTATATATGATTTTCCCCTGGTAATTCCTCTCTGTTTCTATCAGAACTCCACTGATGGTTTCTTGTATTTTCCTCCTGAAACCATCTGCATTCTCCTTAACATTACCCATCTAGGTATTCCCTCTAATCTCCCATTCATCCCAATCTCTGATTCTGCCTGACTGATTTTGCCATCTGTAATCAGACACTTCTCTTTCCAGTATGAACATCTTCCATGACCTTTAGACTATAGTTCCTTCTCCATCTTGAATGCTTCTTTGCAGCTGTTCAAATAATACCTCACATTTGATGAATCTCAAACAAAACCTGCAGCATTCGTTCTTTTTCATTTGTATATGGTATTAGTACAAGCCAGCCATGTCTTAAATCAACATAATGGGGTTTTTGTTGGACTCCTCATTTTCTATCAGGTCTAATTTCAGATCTTTCTGTTTCTTTGCCTTTAAATTTGTAAACTCATTTTTTTCATTACTTGATTTTATTTTTACACTAGGTGGACAGAAAGCAATCCTCCTTAATAAAGTTGACAATTAGCTTCACTCAGAACAATTTTAGCAATGCATGCTAAAAAATTCGTCTTACAAACTGTTCTGCAATCCAAATATACAACAACTTGAAAAAACGATGTTTAGAAAACAAAAGCCAATGTAAAAAGACAGATTAAAGGCTATGGAGATGCCGGCGCTGCGGCTCACTAGGCTAATCCTCCACCTTGCGGCGCCGGCACACTGGGTTCTAGTCCCAGTTGGGGCACCGGATTCTGTCCCGGTTGCCCCTCTTCCAGGCCAGCTCTCTGCTGTGGCCAGGGAGTGCAGTGGAGGATAGCCCAAGTCCTTGGGCCCTGCACCCCATGGGAGACCAGGATAAGCACCTGGCTCCTGCCATTGGATCAGTGCGGTGCGCCGGCCGCAGCACGTCTACCGCGGCGGCCATTGGAGGGTGAACCAATGGCAAGAGGAAGACCTTTCTCTCTGTCTCTCTCTCACTGTCCACTCTGCCTGTCAAAAATAAATAAATAAATAAATAAATAAATAAATAAATAAATAAATAAATAAATAAATAAATAAAAATTTTAAAAGGCTATGGAGATGTACCTGGACTCAAATTGAGTTTTGCCCAATTGCTGTATGTTGTCATCTTGCTTATGCCTGGTCCCCATGACAGTCTGGTTTATGTAATCTCTGAACTGCAATTCTTCCTGTTCCTTCATGGGTCTGAAGACTCTCATTTCCTCCTTGAATGACTTTGCATCCCTGTCTTCTGCTGAGAGTTGGGACAATATTGGATTGCTGGTGGAACCAAGCCCACCACAAACTATAAATACATTCTTCCTGACAAATGACTTGACTGAGAAGGTGATGGAGGAGGCTCTGCATAAGAAGGTAGATCTCATCTTTTCCTACCTTCCACCTATTTTCCTACACATAAAACATATTACCTGGATGTCCTGAAAGGAGCGCCTGGTGTTCTGGGCTTTGGAGAACAGAGTTGGCATCTACTCTCTTCACACAGCCTATGATGCTGCACCCCAGGGATTGAAAAAGTGGTTTTCCAAAGGGCTTAGAGCCTGCACATCCAGGCATACATATCCTTCCAAAACTCATGGCTATCCTATAGAGGGTACCACTGAGTACAAGTCAACATTAAGCATACCCAAGATATGGACAAAGTTGTGTCTGCAGTGAGAGAAGTTGAAGGTGTTCCTGTCACTTCTTTTTCTGCTAGGATTGATGAAGAGAAAAATAAGGATCAGCCTGAATTGTACTGAGAAGACTTTGATGCAGGTGGTGGCTCAGCTCTCTCAAAACAGATAACTTTACCAGAGAACTGAAATTCTGTCACTGCAGAAGCCTTTGCTCTACATACTGGAATGGGTCAATCATGCACCCTGGATGAATCTGTTGCCCTGGCAACCATGATTGAGCAAATCAAAAGACACCTCAAACTAACTCATATTTACTTAGCTCTTGGGGTACGAAGGACCTTAGCATCATGAGTCAAAGCTGTGGCCCCATGTGCTGGTTCTAGGAGCAGCATCCTGCAGGGTGTGGAAGAAGACCTGTACCTCACAGGTGGAATGTCCCATTATGATAGTCTGGATGCTACTTCCTAAGGAATAAATGCCATCCTCTGTGAACACAGTAACACTGAATGATGCTTTCCTTTTGACCTTTGTGATATTCTGGGTGCCCACTTGGAGAATAAGATTAATATTATCCTGTCAGAGATGGACAGGGATCTTCTTTGTGTGGTATAAGGCATACAGAAACATCAAGATGATACAACCTACAGATTGCATCTCCACTCATGTGGATGTGTAACATAAGTCAGTGGAGTCGATATATCATTCTGGAAGAGTATCTTAAGATGCATGAGGAAGCTTCAAAAAGTTCATGAAAATGTTTATTTTGAGAAAACTGTATAGATTAAAAAATTCACAAAATAAACAACTTTTAACTCCATTTTCTGCAAACCTTTTGAACTGCCCTTATATTATCTTTTCTAGTGTATCTGGTTCAACAAACGTTTTATAGTTCATAAGGAAATAACTGAACTACCATAATGAAGAGCAAATATTAAGAAAGATCAACTAAAATCAGTTTACTAAAGATTCTTGGGAAGTAACCAAGTAATTCTCTCCTTAGTTTAATTATAGTTGGGATATGTTAACCTAGATGTCTCTGCCATTGGTTAGTTTTAAAATGTCCTTTAAAACTTGGAATTGAACACCTATTTTTAGGCAGTAGCCAGTTTGGGATGATATGGTCTGTCTCTGTGTCCGTGTTCTGTAGATCCACCTAAATTCCAGTCTTTCACCTCAGTTTTAGAATCAACATGAGATTTATTAGGAGGAATTTTTAAAAATATGATTGCTATTCATATTACTATGTCTTTATTGCTTTTCATTTTATAAAAATAAACCAAATTATAACATTAGTCCAAGCCCTAATCCTTACCCTGGCCCTAGCCCTTGCCTTAGTCCTAGCCCTAACCCTAAACCTAATCCTAGATCTAAACCAATTCTGAAGCCTAATACTAGGTCTATCCCTAGACAAAGCATTAACCCTAAATTTGGCCCTCATCTTAACCATAACCTTACCTTAATTCTATACTTAGCCAAAATCCTAATTGTATTCCAACATGGTGCTTTAACCCAATCTAAACTCTAATCCTATTCCTAACTTTAGTCTTAATAACTCAAGCATTAACCTTTTTTTTTTTTTTTGGACAGGCAGAGTGGATAGTGAGAGAGAGAGAGACAGAGAGAAAGGTCTTTCCTTTTTGCCATTGGTTCACCCTCCAATGGCCGCCATCGCTGGCGCATCACACTGATCCAAAGCCAGGAGCCAGGTGCTTCTCCTGGTCTCCCATGCGGGTGCAGGGCCCAAGGACTTGGGCCATCCTCCACTGCCTTCCTGGGCCATAGCAGAGAGCTGGCCTGGAAGAGGTGCAACCGGGATAGAATCCGGCGCCCCAACTGGGACTAGAACCCAGTGTGCCAGCGCTGCAAGGCAGAGGATTAGCCTGTTAAGCCACAGCACCGGCCCAAGCATTAACCTTAATCCTAATATGAGCCCCTAACACTAATACCAAAACTTAAACCTAACCTTGCCTTAATCCTAACCCTAACCCTGGCCTAAAACCTATCCATAGTCCTAACTTTAACTACCACACTAGCTCTAACCATAGTCCTAACTCTGGCTCTAACTCTAAAATTTACCATAGAACTAAATATAACCCTAATCTTAAACTAATTTTAAATCTCATCCCAACACTAATCCTATCTTTCTGCTTAGGCCTAACCATAAAACAAACTAGCATTCAGTGTGAACTTAAACATAGTCCTGAAGCTAACTTTAATGCTATATCTAACACTAGCCTTAAACTAACCATCATGCTAACCAAAGACTAAGCCTCATCCTAGTGATGATGACCCTAGCTTCAACTACAACTGTATATTATATATAACCATAGCTCTCTCTATATATTATATATAGATATATAACCATATACATTTATAACCATATATATTGTATATATTATATATATAATGTATATAAAACCACAGCTCTAACTCTATCCCTAGCCCTACACCTAAACTTATCCCTAATCCTAACTCTATCCCTAGGCCTAACAATAGTCTTAACCCTATCTATAACTCTAATCACAAATCTAATCCTAAATATAACCCTAGTCCTAGACCTAATCCTTATTCTAACCCTAAAGCTAAACATAACTCTATGTGTAGCCCTAACCCTAAGCCTAGCCCTAATCATAACCCTAACCATGGCTTTTAATCTAACCTAGACCTAAGCCTAAACTTAATAGAACCCTAATCCTAAAACTAGCCCCGACTCTTGCCATAAGCCTAATACTAGCACCGACACTAAACATAAACCTAACCCTAAATCTTACCCTAACCCCAACCCTAACAATAGCCTTAATAATAATGCTCATTCTAAACCTTAACACCAGTCCTAGCTCTCATTCTAGTCCTAATAATAACCCTAACACTCATCCTATATCTAGCCCTACACTTACTTCTAACCCTAAGTGACAGAATTTGCATTCACATGAACTGTCAGGGTTTATATACACTTGACACTTGAGTAACTGAAATGGTCAGAGAAACAGAAAGAGAGCCCAAGCCCTTTTGTGTTTGAATGGTGCCATCATTAGTCACCAATTCTGAAAACACCCCATTTTCAAGCAAATTGTTGTTAAACTTCTAGGTGTCACTGTAGTGATACATATGGGAAGGCTTGTGGCTTAGGATGAGGAAAAAATGCAACTTGGCAAAAAAAATTCAGAAAACATCAGTCAGTTATTGAAGACTAATAGAGGCTGTATGAGTAACTGCCATGGATTGGCCCTCTAGTCCTAGTATAAAATTTGTAACAGGAGGAAAGCAAACAAAATGCTGAAAATGTATCATTTGAAACATATTGAGTGAAAAAATCAAATATAGAAGGCAGATCAAATTAATTTTATTGTTTACAGATAAAAAAAATGAGCTGAATGCCAACAGTGGCTGTGCTCTATGATGATAGATAATATCTGAGTAGTACTTGTGAAAATAAACTGCATCCTCTCAGGAAGGCCTGGAAAAGTGATGCTCACAGTCAAGCATTTAGATGTAATGGGTAAAACACTCCACAGAAAAAGAAAACCTTGAATTTGATCCCAAGTCCAGCTCTAAATAACTCCTCAAACCACAAAAGAGAAAACAGGCATTTTGAATTTTTCCCCATCAGAATAGCAGCAAAATACGCAGTCATGGGAGTAGAGAGGAAAGGGAGGACTGAGAAACAGTAAGCAAACCTAAATCTGTTTGTGATTTAATGGTGCTGTGACTTTGCACCTGTTCTCAAAACTGCCCATTTTAAAATAACTTTATCTTTTTATCTTCTTGTGGTGCATTGGCTTTGGGAAGTGGGTTGGCATGGGGACACAGGAAGTCACCTGGACCATTGGCCACCTTGTGGGCTGCCTTAGATGCTAGAACTGAAGGCATCAAGATCAGCAATGGGGTCCAGCTCTGAGATTAGACCCGAGAACTCTGGGGCTGGCTGAGGTATCTCAGCTTCCAAGCAGGTCCTAGAGGCTGGGGGTGCCTCATCTTACCAGGCTCTGCCAGATTTCCCCAGGTGCCAAAGTCTGTGCTGCAGGACAGGGTGCTGATGCTTCCCTGCCCCCATTCCTGGCCTTCTCCTACCACTTGCCTCATAGCAAGCAGTGCTGGTTTCTTTAGTGAATTCACTATTGTGTACATGGCAGTTTAACTTTCTGACTTTGTGTTGACTCTGAAACCAGATGCTGTGGAATTATATGGACTTATTATATTTATCCAGAGTAACTGAAATGCTGTTTGTAAAAATTCACTTGAGTATTTATTTTAAATACATAATTCAAGGTTTAGATGGTTACATTTTCAGATGCTTAATTTTGGTAGCAACCACAATATTTTGACAAAACTATTTGTAGAAATTTCTTTCAACCATGAATTCATATAATATAAAATTGTGTTGTGATGATGATAACATTTGCTGCTGACACTGTAAGTTCATGAAAACTGAGGAACTCAAGAGCAAAACCTGCCCAATTCAGTAAGAGGTGGAGCTCACTTGTGCTTTTCATTCCTTCCCAGCAGATGTCTCCCAGACTTGTTTCCATTACATAAAAGATTCCTTTTTTGCTGTTTTATGTTTTCAGGTGGGAATGCTGCTTTCATTTTATAACCACAATGCTCTTCACAAGTGCTGGTAATGGGAGGATTGAATAAATGCTGAGATCCCTTTCAATGCCAGATCAGTAAAGTAGAATAAACAGAAAATCAGATGTCATTTAAGGAATTTTTTTCCCAAATGTACAAGGTTTTATATATATAATATATTTTATTACATTTATATAATTACATATTATATTATATTCATTATATTATCATATTAATATATTATATAATATTTATTTTATTATATATATATATATATAATAAAAGAACAAGCACTTGCCAAAACCAAATACAGTGCCAATCTTAAGTGATTTGGAGTGATAGTTTATTGTGTTTTATATCTCAGCATATCAATTATATTCTTTTGTATGCATCAAATATTACATAAGAATGTAAAATAGTCTTTACAAAAGAGAAGTAAATATAAGAAAAGTAAATATTACTAATATGCAGCAGTACATATTATTTGCAAATGGTTCAAAGATTACAAGGCCCATTATTAATAAGATAACAATACATGTGAATTATGACTTAGCAACATAGAGTGTAAAGGAAGTTACATATTTATATTAAAAATACACATGCAAATGCATAACAGTCTCTCTCAAGTGCTCATCATACACTGCTTCAGAAGCAGGAGGCATGAAGCTGTAGCAATTTGAATATACACAACATACTGAAATCTCTCAAGCATAAAAACTGTACCCAATTTGCCATAATAGTTTCTTTCTTCAAGTATTTGTATCTGAACTCAAGCAAAGAAAATAATGAACACCAATGATTTTCATTCTATGAAATTATAAACAGGTTAACAGTTGTAAAAATCTTGAAAAATATGGAGTTTCTGAGAATGAGAAATGCATTTCATAAAAAAGGCCATAGTGGATCTATTTCTTTGGGGCTATATATTTTTTTTAATTTAAGATCTCTGTCTCTTTTTCTTCCCCCTCCTTCTTTGTAACTCTGCCTTTCAATTAAGTAAACCAATTTTTAAAAAAAGATGGACAGATGTGGCTGCACATACCCAAAGGAATAGATACACAAAGGGAGAATGTTGGGTACATGTAGTCTCCAAGTGCAGGATATGAATGATACTGAACAATCAGTGGTAGGGTGACAGCTGCACTGCAGTTATTTTCAGAGCAGTGGCAACCCTTAATTCCACAATCCAACTTGCAAAAGTTAGAATTTAGAATTCTCTTTTCCCACTCAAGGATTGCCTGAGCCACACATACTGAAAAGGAACTAAGAGGGAGGATCTTCAAGCACATGTAGTCATCATTCAATTTCAAAGTCAGAGCTTTAAATGCTAAGGTTAGTCTGAAAGATATCAGGCCCTTTTAGCTTCTTAGGGAACACACACTATATTTTTATTTTTTAAGAAAGCTTTTATTTAACAAACATAAATTTCATAGGTACAACTTTTGGAATATAGCAATTCTTCCCCCCATACCCACCCTCCCAACCCCAGGTCATCCCACCTCCTACTGCCTCTCCCATCCCATTCATCATTAAGATTAATATTTAATTATCATTATATACAAAAGATCAACTCTATACTAAGTAAAGATTTTAACAGTTTGCACCCACACAGACACACAAAGCACAAAATAATGTTTGAAGACAAGTTTTACTATTAATTCTCATAGTACAATTCATTAAGGACAGAGGTTCTACATGTGGAGCAAGTGCACAGTGACTCCTGTTGATTGAACAATTGACACTCCTTTTTTTAACTTTTATTTAATGAATATAAATTTCCAAAGTGCAGCTTATGGACTACAATGGCTTCCCCCCATAACTTCCCTCCCACCCGCAACTCTCCCCTTTCCTGCTCCCTCTCCCCTTCCATTCACATCAAGATCATTTTCAATTCTCTTTATATACAGAAGATCAGTTTAGTATATATAAAGTAAAGATTTCAACAGTTTGCCCTCACATAGAAACACAGAGTGAAAAATACTGTTTGAGTACTAGTTATAGCATTAAATCACAATATACAGCACATTAGGACAAAGATCCTACATGAGGAGTAAGTGCACAGTGACTCCTGTTGTTGACATAACAAATTGACACTTTTGTTTATGGCATCAGTAATCACCCTAGGCTGTTGTCATGAGTTGCCAAGGCTATGGAAGCCTTTTGAGTTCACCAACTCTGAACATATTTAGACAAGGTCATAGTCAAAGTGGAAGTTCTGTCCTCCCTTCAGAGAAAGGTACCTCCTTCTTTGATGACCTGTTCTTTCCACTGGGATCTCACTTGCAGAGATTTTTCATTTAGGTCATTTTTTTGCCAGAGTGTCTTGGATTTCCATGCCTGAAATGCTCTCATGGGCTCTTCAGCCATATCCAAATGCCTTAAGGGCTGATTCTGAGGCCAGAGTGCTGTTTAGGACATCTGCCATTCTATGAGTCTGCTGTTTATCTCGCTTCCCATGTTGGATCATTCTCTCCCTTTTTTATTCTATCCATTAGTATTTGCAGCCACTAGTCTTGTTTATGTGAGCCCTTTGGCTCTTACTCCTATCATTATTATCAATTGTGAACAGAAATTGATCACTTGGACTAGTGAGATGGCATTGGTACATGCCACCTTGATGGGATTGAACTGGAATCCCCTGGTATGTTTCTAACTCTACCGTTTGGGGCAAGTCAGCTTGAGCATGTCCCAAATTGCCCATCTCTTCCCTCTCTTATTCCCACTCTTATATTTAACAGCAATCACTTTTCAGTTAAGTTTCAACACTTAATAATAACTGTTTATTGATTACAGTATTCAACCAAAAGTACTAAGTAGAACAAACAAACAAAAATACTAAGAGGGATAACATATTAAGTTGTTCATCAACAGTCAGTAGTACAAGGGCTGATCAAGTCACCATTCCTCATAGTGTTCATTTCACTTTAACAGGTTTCCTTTTTGGTGCTTGATTAGTTGTCATTGATCAGGGAGAACATATGATATTTGTCCCTTTGGGACTGGCTTATTTCACTCAAAATAATGTTTTCCAAATTCCTAACAGGGATAAATTTTCAGTTAAAATTTAAATACCTAAGAATAATTGTGTGTTAATTACAGAGTTCAACCACTAGTACTAGAACAAAAAAATACTAAAATGGATAAAGTAGTACATTGTACATCAACAGTCAGGACAAGAGCTGATCAAGTCACTGTTTCTCATAGTGTCAATTTCACTTCAACAGGTTTCCCCTTTGGTGCTCAGTTAGTTGTCGCTGATCAGGGAAAACATATGATATTTGTCCCTTGATGTTTTCCAGATTCCTCAATCTTGTTGCAAATGACCGGGTTTCATTGTTTCTTACTGTTGTATAGTATTCTATGGAGTACATGTCCCATAATTTCTTTATCCAGTCTACTGTTGATGGGCATTTGGGTTGGTTCCAGGTCTTAGCTATTGTGAATTGAGCTGCAATTAACATTAATGTGCAGGCAGCTTTTTTGTTTGCCAATTTAATTTCCTTTGGGTAAATTCCAAGAAGTGGGATGGCTGGGTTGTATGGTAGGGTTATGTTCAGGTTTCTGAGGAATCTCCAGACTGACTTCCATAGTGGCTTAACCAGTTTGCATTCCCTCCAACAGTGGGTTAGTGTCCCTTTTCCCCCACATCCTCTCCAGCATCTATTGTTGGTAGATTTCTGAATGTGAGCCATGCTCACCGGGGTGAGGTGAAACCTCATTGTGGTTTTGATTTGCATTTCTCTAATTGCTAGTGATCTTGAACATTTTTTCATGTGCCTGTTGACCATTTGGATTTCCTCTTTTGAAAAATGTATATTGAGGTCCTTGGCCCATCTCTTAAGTGGGTTGTTTGTTTTGATGTTGTGGATTTTCTTGATTTCTATGTAGATTCTGGTTATCAACCCTTTATCTGTAGTATAGTTTGCAAATATTTTTCCCATTCTGTCGGTTGCCTCTTCACTTTCCTGACTGTTTCTTTTGCAGTACAGAAACTTCTCGATTTGATGCAATCCCAATTGTTAATTTTGGCTTGGACTGCCTGTGTTTCTGGGGGTCTTTTCCAAGAAGTCTTTGCCTGTACCTATATCTTGCAGGGTTTCTCCAATGCTCTCTAATAATTTGATAGTTTTGGGTTGTAGATTTAAGTCTTTAATCCATGTTGAGTGAATTTTTGTGTAAGGTGAAAGTTAGGGGTCTTGCTTTATGATTCTGCATGTGGAAATCCAGTTCTCCCAGCACCATTTATTGAATAGACTGTCCTTACTCCAGGGATTGGTTTTGGATCCTTGATCAAATATGAGTTGGCTGTAGATGTTTGGATTGATTTCTGGTGTTTCTATTCTGTTCCATTGGTCTATCCATTTGTGTCTGTACCAGTACCATGCTGTTTTGATAACAACTGCCCTGTAGTATGTCCTGAAAAATCTGGTATTGTGATGTCTCCGGCTTTGTTTTTGTTGTACAAGATTGCTTTAGCTATTTGAGGTCTCCTCTGTCTCCATATGAATTTCAGCATCATTTTTTCCAGATCTGAGAAGATCGGTATCTTGATTGGTATTGCATTGAATGTATAAATTGCTTTTGGGAGAATGGACATTTTGATGACATTGATTCTTCCAATCCATGAGCATGGAAGATTTTTCCATTTTTTGATATCCTCTTCTATTTCTTTCTTTAAGGTTTTGTAATTTTCATTGTAGAGATCTTTAACGTCCTTGGTTACGTTTATTCCAAGGTATTTGATTATTTTTGTAGCTGTTGTGAATGGGATTGATCTTAGAAGTTCTTCCTCAGCCGTGGCATTGCCTGTGTATACAAAGGCTGTTGATTTTTGTGCATTGATTTTATATCCTGCTACTTTGCCAAACTCTTCGATGAGTTCCAGTAGTCTCTTAGTAGAGTTCTTTGGATCCCCTAAATAAAGAATCATATCATCCGCAAAGAGGGATAGTTTGAGTTCTTCCTTCCCAATTTGTATCCCTTTAATTTCTGTTTCTTTCCTAAGCTCTGGCTAAAACGTCCAGAACTATATTGAATAGCAGTGGTGAGAGTGGGCATCCCTGTCTGGTACCAGATCTCAGTGGAAATGCTTCCAACTTTTCCCCATTCAATAGGATGTTGGCCGTGGGTTTTTCATATATTGCTTTGATTGTATTGAGGAATGTTCCTTCCATACCCAGTTTGCTTAGAGTTTTCATCATGAAAGGGTGTTGTATTTTATCAATGCTTTCTCTGCGTCTATTGAGAGGATCATATGATTTTTCTCCTGCAGTCTGTTAATGTGGTGTATCATGTTGATTGTTTTGCAAACATTGAACCATCCCTGCATACCAGGGATAAATCTCACTTGGTCTGGGTGGATGATCTTTCTGATGTGTTGTTGCATTCTATTGGCCAGAATTTTATTGAGGATTTTTGCATCTCTGTTCATCAGGGATATTGGTCTGTAATTTTCTTTGAATGCTGCATCTTTTTCCGGCTTAGGAATGAAGGTGATTCTGGCTTCATAGAAAGAATTTGGGAGGATTCCCTCTTTTTCAATTGTTCTAAAGAGTTTGAGAAGAATTGGAGTTAGTTCTTCTTTAAATGTCTGGTAGAATTCAGCGGTGAATCCATCTGGCCCTGGGCTTTTCTTTGTTGGGAGGGCCTTTATTACTGTTTCAATTTCTGTGTCAGTTATTGGTCTGTTTAGGTTTTCTATGTCTTCCTGGCTCAATTTAGGTAGGTTGTATGTGTCCAGGAATCTGTCCATTTCTGATAGATTTCCCTGTTTGCTGGCATACAAGTCCTTATAGCAATTTCTGATGATTCTTTTTATTTCTGCGGTGTCTGTTGGTATGTTTCCTCTTTCATCTCTGATTTTATTGATTTGGGTCTTTTCTCTCCTTTTTTCGTTAGTTGGGCCAGTGGGGTGTCAGTTTTGTTTATTTTTTCAAAAACCCAGCTCCTCGTTTGGCTGATTTTTTGTAATGTTTTTTTCATTCGATCCTGTTGATTTCTTCTCTGATTTTAATTATTTCTCTTCTCCTACTAGAATTGGGTCTGGTTTGCTGCAGATTTTCTAGATCCTTGAGATGAATTGAAAGCTCATCTATTTGGTACATTTCCAATTTCTTGATGTAGGCACCTATTGATATAAACTTTCCTCTTAACACTGCTTTTGCTGTATCCCATAGGTTTTGGTATGTTGTGCTTTTATCCTCATTTACTTCCAGAAAATTTTTGATTTCTCTTTTAATTTCTTCTATGACCCATTGTTCATTCAGGAGCATGTTGTTCAATCTCCATGTGTTTGCATATACTCTAGGGATTCCCGAGTTGCTAATTTCCAACTTCATTCCTTTGTGGTCTGAGAAGCTGCATGGTATGATTCTAATTCTTTTGAATTTGCTGAGACTTGCTTTATAGCCTAGTGTGTGGTCAATCCTAGAGAGGGTTCCATGTACTGATGAGAAGAATGTAAATTCTTTCTGTGTAGGATGAAAAGTTCTGTAGATATCTGTTAGATCCATTTCAGCTATAGTGTTGATTAAATCTACTGTCTCCTTGTTGATCATCTGTCCTGTTGATCTGTCTATTTCTGAGAGTGGAGTATTGAAGTCCCCACTAATATTGTATTGGGGTCAAAGTCTCCCTTTGGGTCCCTTAACAAATCTTTTAAATAAACCGGTGCCCTGTAATTAGGTGCATATACATTGATAATAATTATATCTTCCTGTTGAATTGATTCCTTAACCATTATATAGTGCCCCTCTTTGTCTCTCCTAACAGATTTTGTGGTAAAGTTTATGTTGTCCGATATTAAGATGGCTACGCCCACTCTTTTTTCATTTCTGTTGGCATGGTATATCTTTTTCCAGCCTTTCACTTTCAGTCTGTATGTATCTTTGTTGGAAAGATGTGTTTCTTGTAAGCAGCAAATAGATGGGTTTTGTTCCTTAACCCAATGAGCCAATATGTGTCTTTTGACTGGACAGTTCAGGCCATTAACATTCAATGTGACTATTGAGAAGGAGTAACTTTGCCCTGCCATTTGACAAAGATATTTTCTAATATATGCTTTGACTTTCCTGTGATCTTTTGCTGTGAGGTTTACTTCCTTTACCTTCTTTCATATTGATGACCATGTTTCTGTGTTTCTATGTGTAACACATCTTTAAGCATCTTTTGCAGGGCTGGATGAGTGGAGACAAATTCTTTCAATTTCTGTTTGCTATGAAAGGTCTCTATTTCACCTTCATTCACAAATGAGACCTTTGCAGGATATAACATTCTGGGCTGGCAGTTTTTCTCTCTTAGTACCTGGGCTATATCTTGCCATTCTCTCCTAGCTTGTAGGGTTTCTGATGAGAAGTCAGCTGTGAGTCTAATTGGAGATCCTCTGAGAGTAATCTGGCATTTCTCTCTTGCACATTTTAGGATCTTTTCTTTATGTTTCACTGTGATGAGTTTAATTAAAATGTGTCCTGGTGAGGATCTCTTTGGTCATGTTTATTAGGGGTTCTATGAGCTTCCTGTACTTGGATGTCCCTGTCCTTCTCCAAACCTGGGTAATTTTCTGCTAGTATCTCACTAAAAAGGCCTTCTAATCCTTTCTCCCTCTCCATGCCTTCAGGAACTCCTAGAACCTGAATGTTGGTTTTTTTAAGTATCCTGTAGATTCCCAACAACATTTTTTAGATTTCTAATTTCCTCTTCTTTTCTTTGGTTTGCCTGTTTCCTTTCCTGTTTTCTGTCTTCTAATTCCGATATTCTCTCTTCTGCTTCACCCATTCTGTTTTTAAGGCTCTCTAATGTGTTTGTCATTTGATCTATTGAATTCTTCATTTCATTATGATTTCTCATCACTATCACAGTTTCTTGTTCTACTAGTTGTTTCATTTCATTTTGATTCTTCCTTAATATTTCATTTTCATGAGAGAGATTTTCTATCTTGTCCATTAAGGATTTCTGTAGTTCAAGAATTTGTTTTTGAGAACTTCTTAATGTTCTTATCAATATTTTGAGATCTGCTTCTTGCATTTTTTCTATCTCATCATCTTCATAATCTTGAATTGGGGTGTCTTTCATTTGGGGCCATCATAGTGTCTTCTTTGTTCTTGTTACCTCGGTTTCTGCATTTGTTGTTTGGCATATTGGAGATATTCTTTGGTTTCTTTGCTGTAGTGTTTTTTCTCATTATACTATGACTCTAGATTAAGTGGACTGTCTGCTTTTGATAGATCCTTAGAGACTGTGATGGGTGTGGCCAGAGAGCTCTGTTTGGTTCTTCAGGGTTAAGGGTGTGCCAAAGGTGACTCACCCAGATTGTTCTCTCACTGGTTCGCTCTCTCTCTCTCTCTCTCTCTCTCTCTTTTGACTCAGTTGGGAAGTAATTCCACACAGCTGAGTGGAATTGAGTGTAGTTTATGTATGAAATCTGGCCCCTGTGGGTATTCATCTGCTTACCCCTGGGACCACACAGAGTTTATGCAGCCCTCAGTGTGGTCTCAAATTTCTCTGCACTCTCTCACCTGGTTGCCCAGGTTACCAAGTTTGTGTACTTGGTGAGTTCTCTGACACCCCCCCCTCAGATTTTCACAGTCTCAGTTCGTTAGCTCCACACTTTCATTAGGCCTTAACCTCCTGTTATTTCTCTCCACCAGAGTCAGGTTTTTCTGCTTGGCTAATGGTGGGTGCCACTTTACATATGCAAAATGGTGCCTGCTATTTGTCTTGCTCGGCTTTGTAAGGTGAGTGGAGAGAGAGGCTAGTGTCTGTGCTGGTTCCCCTTATTTATTCGTTTTTTTCTCTCCTCCAGTCAGCCTGCTGAACTTTCCCTAGTGGAGCTTC
Source organism: Lepus europaeus (assembly GCF_033115175.1). Taxonomy (NCBI): domain Eukaryota; kingdom Metazoa; phylum Chordata; class Mammalia; order Lagomorpha; family Leporidae; genus Lepus; species Lepus europaeus. The sequence goes on along the minus strand of NW_026909276.1, from coordinate 12,488,622 downwards.
AGGCCTAATTCCCTGTAGGCTCTTTCTGCCTTTCCCTTCCAATGTCTCGGGTTACTGAGGTTTTTGTCTCACCTCCCCTTCCAGCACTGGCATGCAGACTCTGTGGCTCGGCTCCCGTGGCTTGGCTTCCACGCGATGGGTGACCTTGCTCTCCCTGTAGGTCCTCCATGTCACATCCATTAGATCCGGAAGAGTTTCCTCTGAAATTTTTTCCTGAGCCTTTTCCTGAGGCTACAGTAACTCCACTTTTATTAAACTATCTTTTCCCGGACTATTGGTGCGTGCCCTCACTATTCCGCCATCTTGGCTTCACCTCCCAATTGGCACTCTTATTTATGATGTCAGTGATCACCTGAGGCTCTTGTTATGAGCTGCCAAGGCTATAGAAGCATTTTGAGTCCACAAACTCCATCAGTATTTAGACAATGTCATAAGCAAAGTGGAAGTTCTCTCCTCCCTTAAGAGAAAAGTACATTCTTCTTTGATGGCCTCTTCTTTCTACTGGGATCTCACTCACAGAGACTTTTCATGTAGATCACTTTTTTGCCACAGTGTCTTTGCTTTCCATGCCTGAAATGCTCTCATTGGGTTTTCAGCAGCTTTATGTTTTTAAGAATTATAATTCTCTGGGCCAGCACTGTGGCACAGTGGGTTAATGCCCTGGCCTGAAGCGCCGGCATCCCATATGGGTGCCGATTCAGGTCTCGGCTGCTCCACTTCCAATCCAGCTCTCTGATGTGGCCTGGGAAAGCAGTAGAAGATGGCTCAAGTCCTTGGGCCCCTGCACCCATTGACAGACCAGAGGAAGCTCCTGGCTCCTGGCTTCAGATTGGCACAGCTCCAGCTGCAGTGGCCATCTAGGGAGTGTACCAGTGGACAGAATACCTATCTCTCTGTTTCTCCTTCTCACTGTCTGTAACTCTAACTCTCAAATAAATAAAATCTTTTAAAAAATGAATTATAATTCTCTATACAAAGCTGCAAGTAAAGCTAGAGCAAGTCTGTGACAACATCTGAGAACATTTGTACTATGAGGTTCCTGAGTTAAAGGGATTTAAGTAAATAGATGTGGTTGATTTCCAATGAATCTTTATTTACAAAAAGAGGTGAATCTTTTTTTTTCAGAATATCTTGCATGCATGTTATTACCCATTTTACAGATACCAATGTGTGCCACCCCACATTTTTTTCAAGTGGAATTCAAATAAAACTTTCAAATCTTTAATTACAAAATAAGGTTTCTTTCTACTTTTTTCTTTTATTTTGTAAGTAATTCAAAATTTAAATATGATTAAGAAATTTTATATTTGACTAGGGTAGAATTACCAAGTCTTTAAGATTTTCAAACATTTTATGTTATCTATAAATCTAAGCAAGATGATAAATAGTATACAGAATACATATTTGGGAATTTTGAAGAAGTCATTTTATTCTTTAGCTTTAGATGTGTATCATTTAGTACCTTGATCTGCCTTTTACTGCTATATATTCATTTCATAGTTTAAAAGCTTTGAAGTATTGCCAATATAATTTGTAACCATTATTTAAGGATTAGAAAACTCAGATAAAGTAAAATTAGATTGTGTATGATTATGTCACTCAGCAATGATGACTGTGAAAGGACTGTCTTTACACATTGTCTCAAATATCCTTTTCCTTTACTCCTTAACTCATTCCAGTAATTTCCACTCCCCTGACCATTCAAAATTTGTTCTCTCCAGGTTGACAGTTATTTTTATAAAATTAGAGGTCATTTCTTCAATGTCATTTAATATAACCTGTCAGTAGTATTGTTCTCAACAGAAAACTCTTCTCCAAAATAGCTTCCTCATTTGTCTTCCAAAATATTTGCATCTAGGGAGTTATTTTAGCTCATTTGTCAAATGTTAGTTGGTTGTCAATGTGTGTGTTCATTTCTGGGGTTTCTATTCTGTCCCATTTGTTTACATGTCTATTTTTGTTCCAGTACTAGGCTGTTTTGATTACAGCAGATCTCGATTATGTCTTGGAATCTGGTATTCTGATGCCTCCAGCTTCGTTTCTACTTAAAATTGAGTAATTGGGGTCTTCTTTTTTTCCATATGAACTTTAAAATCAGTTTTTTCTATAATTGTGAAGAATGTCCTTGATATTTTGATTTGATTGCTTTGACTATCAGTTACTTGGGGTAGTATGGACATTTTGATGATATTACTTTTTCTGTTCTATGAACATGAGAGATTTTTCCCATTTTTATGTCTTTTGTTCCTTTAATTAAGGTTTTGTAATTTTCATTGTAGAGATCTTTTACATTCTTGATTAAATTTAACCCAAGGGTCTTTTTTTTTTTTTTGCTACTGTGAATGGGCCTAATCTTACAGTTCTTTCTCAGGCAGAGAATTGTTCATGTATAAGAATGACACTGGTTTTTTTGTGTGTTGATCTTACATCCTGAAATTTTTCTTAATTCTGAGTTCTAATAGTCTCTTAGTGGAGTCTTTTGGTTCCTGTATATAAAGGATTATATTATCTGCAAACAGGGATAATTGGAATTCCTCCTTTCCAATTTGTATCACTTTGATTTTTTTTTTGCCTAATACCTGACTAAAACTTTCAGAAGTCTACTGAAAAAATAATAATGAAAATGGTCATCTTTGGTTCCAGACTTAGTGAAATTCCTCACAGCTTTTCCTCATTCAATATGATGCTGCCTGTGGTTTAGTCATATATTGCTTTGATTGTGTCAATGTATGCTTCTTCTATCCCAAATTTTAAGGGTTTTTATCATGAAAGGATGTCATTTTATCAAATGGTTCTCTGCATCTATCGAGGAAATCAAATGACTTTATCTTTCATTTTATTGATTTTAAATAACATATTTATTTCCATATGTTGAACTACCCCTGAATCCCTTGAATAAATTCTACTTGGGGTCTTATTGATGTATTATTGATGGTTTTATTGATGTATTTCATACCATTTTGTTGAGGATTTTGAATCTATGTCCATTATGGATATTGGTATATAGTTCTTATTTATTGCATCTCTGTGCTTTTGTAATTGAGCTAATTCTTGTGTCAAAGAATAGATTTTCATTGATTTTATCCCTTTCAATTGTTTTGAATAATTTAAGAATGGGGATCGGTTCTTCCTTCAAAGTTTGATAAAATTCAGCTGCTTCTGGGCTGGCTCTGGGACATAGAATGTCAAGCTTCCACCTGCAGTTTCTGCATCCCATATGGGTGCTGGTTCAAGCCTCAGCTGCTCCACTTTCAATCGACCTTTGTTCTAATGCACCTTGGGTCCCTGCACCCATGTGAGAGACCCAGAAGGAGCTCTGTGCTTCTGGATTTTACCTGGCCCAGCCCTGACCATTGCAGCCATTTGGGGAGAGAACCAGCAGACTGAAAATCTCTTTCTCTGTCTCTCTTCTTCCCCCCATATCTCTGTCTTTTAAATAAATAAATAAATATTTTACAAATGAATTCTGTCTCTTCTATAAAAGATGTTTGGAAAGTTGGATTTCCACTGCTGTAGTTCAAAATCAAACCTATATCTTACTCCTTATACAAGAATCAACTCACAATGGATCAAGGATCTAAATCTAATACCTGAAACCATCACATTACTGATGAACAACATAGGGAAAGGCTATTGGCCTAAGCAATGAATTCTTGAATAAGATAGCAGAAGCACAAGTAATAAAACAAACACTAATAGACTAATGTGATTACATCAATCTAAGAAATTATTTCACAAAAAAGAAAATAATTAACAAAGTGAAAAGGTAATCAAAACAATGAGAGAAAATAGTTGAAAACTATGCATCCAATAAAGGATTAATATTAAGAATATATAAGGAGTTCCAGAAACTCAACAACAACAAAATAATCCAGTTAAAAATGTGCCAAAGGCAGGAACAAGCATTTTCAAAGGATGAAATAAAAAGGGCCAACATGGGGCCAGCACTGTGGCATAGCAGGTAAAGCCACCGCCTGCAATACCTGTATTCCATATGGGTGCTGGTTCAAGTCCTGGCTGCTCCACTTCTGATCCGGCTCCCCGCTATGGCCCAGAAAAGCAGTAGAAGATGACCCCACATGGGAGACCCAGAAGAAGCTCCTGGCTCCTGGCTCCGGACAGGCTCAGCTCTGGCCATTGCAGCCATTTGGGGAGTGAATCAGTGGGTGGAAGCCCCCCTTCTCTCTGTGTGTAACTCTGACTTTGAAATAAATAAATAAAAATAAATCTTTAAAAAAGAAAAACGCCAACAGATGAAAAAACTCCAGGATCACTGCCATCAGGGAAATGCAAATACAAATTACAGTGTGGTGTCACCTCACCCCAGTTAGAATGGCTGTCATTCAAAAATCAAAAATGGAAAATGCTGGTCATTATCACTCATAAATATTCTGAAATAAGCATTAAAACTATCACTCACCTAGTTTTCCTATTGCTTTTCTAGTGTATCCATAATAGCCTGTTTCTTTTGATTTTTTCTTTTTTTAATTTTTATTTATTTATTTATTTTTTGACAGGCAGAGTGGACAGTGAGAGAGAGAGACAGAGAGAAAGGTCTTCCTTTTGCCATTGGTTCACCCTCCAATGGCCGCCACGGTTGGCGCGCTGCAGCTGGCGCACCGCACTGATCCGATGGCAGGAGCCAGGTGCTTCTCCTGGTCTCCCATGGGGTGCAGGGCCCAAGCACTTGGGCCATCCTCCACTGCACTCCCAGGCCCCTGGAAGAGGGGCAACCAGGACAGAATCCGGTGCCCCAACTGGGACTAGAACCTGGTGTGCCGGCGCCGCAAGGCGGAGGATTAGCCTAGTGAGCCACGGCACCGGCCTTTTGATTTTTTCTCATCTCCTCCTTTTTAAACAGAAGTGCTGTAGAACTCAACCTTTGATATTCTTTCTAATGACTTTTACATCCTTGTTTGCACTAATGGTTTTCAAATTTGTATCTCCAGCCCAGGAACCCCTCTTTAATTTCAGATCGGTATATCACACTGCCTACTTGAGACCTCTCTTTGATTATCTATTGTGTATTTAAATCCCAACAGGTCCAAAATATTACTAATGTTATTCTTTCTAATACATGTCCCTTAGGTAGTCTTCCCTACATGAGTTAATGGCAACTTCTGCAGTTGCTGTGCTGAGATCCACAGTGCAATTATTTATTTATTTATTTGCCAGGCAGAGTAGATAGTGAGAGAGAGACAGAGAGAAAGGTCTTCCTTCCGTTGGTTCACCCCCCAAATGGCCACTACGGCTGGTGTGCTGTGCTGATCTGAAGCCAGGAGCCAGGTGCTTCCTCCTCATCTCCCATGCAGATGCAGGGCCCAAGCACTTGGGCCATCCTCCACTGCACTCCTGGGCCACTGCAAAGAGCTGAACTGGAAGAGGAGCAACCGGGACAGAATCCAACACCCCAACTGGGACTAGAACCTGGGCTGCTGGCGCTGCAGGCACTGCAGGCGAAGGATTAGCCTAGTGAGCCACAGCACTGGCCCACAGTGCAATTCTTGATTAACCTCTCTTTCACAACTCCTCTCTTGTCTGTAAACAAATCCTCTCAAGTTTACCTCAAAAGTGTTTCCAGAGGTGAGAAATATCTACCTTTAGTTCACCAACAGATGCAGTCTATATGAGTAGGCTAATTGCTTTTCTTCATTGTTTTTTTAAATGAAATACTCAGTTAATTGATTTTAATGCAGGAGTCTGCTACAAGTGAATGATGAAAACTGTTTATGTGATCAGGATAAAAAAAGGTAAACTAAATCCTTCATTTTCTTTTGCAAAAATGTTAGCAGTGATAACTTTTCTGGAAATAAACCAGGATTGTATCTTCCCTGGGTCATAGCAAGAAAACATTTCACTATATCAATGACCTTGAATGCTTTATAGGTAGCTGATAATTGAATTTGTTAAGGAACCATTTCAATAGATGGTTGCTATGGAATTTTGACTGATATGGTTATGTTCAGAGAACTTAAAACATTTTTACTAAGAAAGGCAATAGAAAAGTTGGTGATAATTGATGAATGTGGGATTCTAAGAAGTTTTCTTTTAAAAATTAATCAATTACAATATGTTTTTACAGTGCTTTAAGTGATCTGGTAGAGAAGGCTGTGTTTATTCTATATACTTTTTTTGCATGTGTAGGCAGTACAAATCTTGAAATATATTTTATAAATTTACTGTGACAAAATATACGTATGTTAGCAAAATTGAGACTTTAAAATGTGAATATGGTTTACTGCCCTTGTCTATACTCTTGAAGAACAGTGGTTTTCTTACTTGATACCTATTGAATTCTTTACTTCATGGAGTTTTAAAAGTATGTCATTGTAAAAATTAAAAGAAAAATTAAGAAAAGAAGGAAGAGGGAATATGGGAGCAAGGGCAAGAGAGAGTTGGTGGGAAGTATTACTATGCTCCTATATCTGTACATATGAAATGCATGGAATTTGTTCAACTTATGTAAATAAAAAATTAAAAAGAATTCTGTTTAGAACTTCAATTGCTTTATAGTTCATGGTTAGATGTGATTCTTTATTAAATGGCTCAGAAATAGAATTACTGTCATTTTTTAAATTTGGAAGGTATAAAGACAAAGAGATAGGAATTTAATGAAAGAACTAAACTCTTCATGTCCACTCCATGAGTGCCTAAACACTTGGGGTTAGGTCAGCAGAAAAGCACTCAATCAAGTTCTCCTAGGTTGGTAGCAAGAGCAGTTATCTGTCTCCCAGGATCTGGATTATCAGGAAGCTTGAGTTAGGTTCTAGAGCCAGAAATGAAACCCAGGTACTCTAACATGGGATGCAGGCATCTTAACTTCTAGGTTACATACCTGCTCCACAAATGAAATATTCTAGCACAACTGAACACTGAAAGGCTGAACTGAAAGTTGACCTATCATAAATTTATGTGATAATAAACAGAAACACTAAGGACATTCTGAATATAATTTAGCCATTTCTTTCCCTCCCTAGGACTCCTGGAAAAGGATGACATGAGGCATCTGTGGGAATCTCTTAGGTGTAGACACTTGAGAATTAACTATTTTTTATTGGAAAGACAATACTGGGTTATGCTGCAAATTTGGGCTTTAGGTTTTGTAATTCACTTTCATGAAATTAATTTTATTTTCCATTTAGAGTTCTGATGGTTTCTTGTAGTAATAATTATTACTTTTTTATGCAGAAGTGTAAGTTTACCTACTTAGAGCTTTGAATGTAGTAAATTATCCAAAGGAGATAGCTGCTGTTGAGAGCACTGCATTTCTAGCAATAATGCCTATTACTGTATGAGTGTCTCTAGAATAGTTGCCACAGACTTGGTGTTCTTTTCCTTTTGAGAATTACCCTAACAGTTGCCTTGGAAACCCCAGGAGGCCAATGAAGTGATCCTAACCACCCCCAAACTTAGAGAAAGCAAATGAGGACATTGATTTCATCCTGGAAGGTCTTTATTTGTGGTGAAGAAATGAGCAGAACTCATCATACATTTTGGTTATTAACATCTGTTTTGTTTAGATAATTCTGATTTCCTAAGCTGGGAATTTGTACAAGTGTTGCATGTGCATGTATATTTTGTTGCATCAAAGTAGCTGCTATATGTTATTCAGATTTGATTTTTTTGTATTCTGAGTTATACTGTAGGATTTGTGTCTAGTAAAATCTAATTCTTGCCTCACGTGCATTTGGGATTGTCTTTTAATAAAGAAATAAGAAATTTTAATTACTGTTTTCTGAAGGCCAACTTCATATGTATTTAAATTTCATAGTAGCTCTGCAAAGTCGGTGTTTTATCTCTGCAGATGAGGAGACAGCTGCTGAGGAGCAAGATAATTGGCTCAAAGTCTTGTGACAGACTAACATGTTGCAGGACCTGGATTGGAACCAAGACTGGTTAGTTAAATACATGTTTTCTCTACTACTCAAACCTGAATTACACACTTCTCCATATTTCTTTTTATTGTGCCTTGTCTTCACTCGAGTTTGGCTTACCAGTCTCTCTGGTCCATCCAGCTACAGAAGCTGGGGATGTTGAAGTAGGGCTTGGGGATAGGGTATAGGCTTCAGTGCTGCTGAACAGGGTAGAGGCCAGCTGATGAATGATGATGGCTACAGTTCAGCTAGGGGGGAAGTATGGCATCTGTTTACCAAAAGGGCACCAGACCCTGGACAGATGCTTCATGAGATGAAGAACATACTTCAAGCATCATGTTGAAAAATGTGTTTTTCTTCTTGTCTTATTGGAGTCAGCCTAACTGGATTCTTTAGCTGTATTTTCTTCCTGGGGCATCTCAGTTTCTGGGAAGCTTGTTTCTGAATTTTGGAAAGCAAGAACTTTTGGTGTGGACCATCACTCTTTCAGCTAGGGTTGGCTTTTGCTGGTTCAGAGCTTGCACTCTTGTCCAAACTCTTCTCTTCCTCAAACTGCCAGCTGCCTCCATGAAAAAAGGAAAAAATAGCAGCACCCTAGGTTCATTTTCTTATTCGTTCCATGATGCTATGTTATCTCTTTGTCCTAATGTAGTAAGTAGCTGATCTAATAATCTAACAAATTTTAATTGGCTAACACAAATGTGTTAGAGGAAGACCTGACCTTTTTATTTTTTTAATAGGGAACTCTATGCTGTCTGTCTTGATCCAACTCCTTGGTGACCTTAGCCATGAGAATTTTAATCTACAGGCTCTGGGAAGACACAAAACCCATGAAGTGTGGGATTGCTCTTGTCTTTTTTTAGTGCCTGTTTGTTGAAGGATGTAACAGTGACTGTTGAATGACAGAGTGGCTGTTTTTGGAGGTAGAAGCACCAAGTGTCCAAAAAGCAGCATCTAAACAGGAGATGAAGTAATTTGCTCTTGACATTAGTTGGCAGGTGCATTCTTTTTCAGAGAGTGAAGATGATACAGAATCCAAGTTAGAGAGGGCAGTTTGTAGGGAGGGAGGTGTGGTTGGGAAAAGGAGCTTAGGGTGAAGCCTTTCTAATAGAGTTCTCACAAGCATGCATCCAATAAAAGCAATTTGAAAGATGAAATTTAGCCATTCCTTAGCATTATATATATGACAGTGTCATTGACCCTGTTATCATAAACAGCTATGATTTTTCAGGGTGCTGTATAATAGTTGTTTGTACTCTAGGGAAAATGAGAGGACTTGGTATATGTACTTTAGAAAATAAAATATTGGCAATCTATCACAGATTATCATTTTTATTATAAAATTTTAAAATTTAAAAGCCATGTTTCTTTCCATCATGACTATCATGGACATGCATTGGTTGTTCAATAAGTATTTGTTGAACCCAATAATAAACAATTGAACAGATGAGTAAAAGCCTATTGATGAATTTCTTGAGAAAAAATAAATCAAGGATTGGATTAAGAAGGAAGAATAGAGGGAGCTTACTGTTGTAGAAGATAGTATGAAAAATCTGGAGAGAGTACAGTCTCAAGGAAAAGTTAGGGAAAAAATTGCAGAGGAAACTCCACACAAATTAGAGGGACACTGTGGACCATGTGCAGGGTGTGGACATGCACAACTCAGAAATCCGGCAGCCAAGAACCTCAGCAGCAGCTCAGGAAGTGAGACCAGACTGGAGCAACCCAAGCCACTGGTGATAAAGTTGCAGAAAGATCCTGGTGGGAATCCAGCTAGGAGCCCTAGGTAGGACAGTGTACCTGCCATGTTTCTGTCTCCCTGACCATCCTGAAACTGGCATTCTGTAATAAGCTGATAGAGAGCAGGCATCATTTTGGACATATGTAATAGATGCACCAGTGTCTGCACACCAAACAAACAGCAGAGCAGAGAAACTTGAATTTGGTGGGAAGAACTGATGGAGGGCTGGGTGCTCATGACTGTGGGATGCTTGTGTGCTGGGACTGTGAGAACACTGATGCTGCATGGAGGGGCTCAGGGTGTGGTTGGGACTTTGGGCAGTCACTATGGGAAGTTGCATGTACTCAAGGCTTGCTGATTACCTGGTGAGGATCACTTCATATCGGTCTCCCACATATGTGCCAGGGGTCAGAATATGTGTGGAATCCACTGCTGCTTTCCCAGGAGCATTAATATAACTGGTTTGGAAGTATAGCAGCCAGAATTCAAATCAGAACTCATATAGAATCCCAGTATTGTAGGAGATGGCTCAACCCATTATTAAACAACAGCTCCCTCTCCTGTCTTCTGTGGTGAACTATTTCTAACATGCTTACTATTTTAGAATTAAGCGTTGTTTTGTTGGCATCTTATGTATTGCACTATAAAATTTAATTTATCAGATATATTTTTCCTTTTTATTTTTTTAAAAAAGATTTATTTATTTACTTGAAAGTCAGAGTTACACAGAGAGAGAAGGAGAGGCAGAGAGAGATAGGTCTTCCAACTGCTAATTCACTCCCCAGTTGGCTGCAATGGACAGAACTGTGCCTATCCAAAGCCAGGAGCCAAGCATTTCCTCCGGATCTCCCATGAGGGTGCAGGGGTCCAAGGATTTGGGTTGTCTACTACTGTTTTCCCAGGCTATAGCAAAGAGCTGAATCAGAAGTTGAGTAACTGGTACTCAAACCGGTGCACATATGGGATGCCGGTACTCTAGGCAGAAGATTTACCCACTATGCCACAGAGCTGGTCTCAGTATATTTTTAAAGGATTTTTTTTTGCTTTGACTTTCATTCTTTAGATAGTATTTTGAAAAGAAGTTTTTGGGGCCACGCTATGGCATAGTGGGTAAAGCTGCTGCCTGCAGTGCTAGCATTCCATATGGGTATGACTTTGAGTCCTGGCTGCTCCACTTCTGATCAAGCTCACTGTTATAGCCAGGGAAAGCAGTAGAAGATGGCCCAAGTGCTTGGGTTCCTGCACCCACATGGGAAATCCAGAAGAATCTATTGGCTCCTGACTTCAGATCAGCCCAACTCTGGTCATTGTGGCCATCTGGGGAGTGAACCAGCAGATGGACGATCTCTCTCTCTCTCTTTCTCTCTCTCTGTGTCTGCCACTCTGTAATTCTGCCTTTCAAATAAATAAATAAGTCTTGAAGAAAAGAAGTTTTAGACTTTGATTAAGTGTAAATTATCCCTGTACTCAATTATAGATTTTAATTTTTTCTTGTATCTAGGAAATCTTTGCCTAACTTAAAGTGAAAAAAAAATTTCTTTTATGATTTTTTTTCTGGAAGTATTGTAGTTTTTAGTACTACAGTTAGATCTGTGGCATATTTTCTTTTCAATTTTGTAAATAGAAGCTATTTTATTGGAAATTAGTATCTCACTGTGCTAACACCATGTGTTGAAAAGGCTGTACTTTCTCCCCTGCATTTCAATAGTGCCTCTGTAGAAAACCTGTTCACTGTTTGTGTTTGGATCTTCTCTGGAACCTCTTTTGTGTTCCATTCATCTGTCTGGCTTTCTGTATGACAACAGCACACCTTAGATTAGTATAAATTTATAACACTTAAAAATCATCCCTTTGATTTTATTATTTTTTCAAAGTTATTTTGGCTATCCTAGATTCTTTGCATTTTCATATGCACTTATATCAGCTTGTTACTTTAAAAATAACCAGGTTGCTAAATGAAAGATCTCTGTGAGTGAGATCCCAGCAGAAAGAATGGGCCATCAAAGGAGATATCTTTCCCTGAAGGGAGGAGAGAACTTCCACTTTGATTATGGCTTTATCTAAATAAGGTTGAAATTTGTGAACTCAAGAGGCTTCCACAGCCTCGGCAGCTCAAGATAAGAGCCTTGGGTGATTACTGACATCATACATAAGACTGTCAATTGTTAAATCAACAATGGGAATCATTGTACACCTGCTTCCCATGTAGGATCTCTGTCCTCAGTGTGTTGCACTATGTGAATTAATGGTAAAACTACTACTCAGGCTGGCGCCGTGGCTCACTGGGCTGATCCTCCACCTGTGGCACCAGCACAGTGGGTTCTAGTCCCAGTTGGGGTGCCGGTTCTGTCCCAGTTGCTCATCTTCCAGTCCAGCTCTCTGCTGTGGCCCGGGAAGGCAGTGGAGGATGCCCAAGTGCTTGGGCCCTGCACCCGCATGGGAGACCAGGAGGAAGCACCTGGCTCCTGGCTTTGGATCGGAGCAGGGGCCGGCTGTAGTGGTCATTTGGGGGGTGAACCAATGGAAGGAAGTCCTTTCTCTCTCTCTCTCTCTCTCTCTCTCTCTCTCTCTCACTGTCTAACTCTGCCTGTCCAAAAAAAAAAAAAAATCAGGCAGACTTTATCTTTTCTTTTTAAAGATTTTATTTATTTATTTATTTGACAGGTAGAGTTACAGACAGAGAAAAAGAGAGACAGAGAGAAAGATCTTCCATCTGCTGGTCACTCCCCAAATGGCCAGAGCTGGGCCAATCCAAAGCCAGGAGCTTCTTCTGGGTCTCCCACATGGGTTCAGGGGCCCAAGGACTTGGGCCATCTTCCACTGCTTTCCCAGGCCAAAGGAGAGAGCTGGATGAGAAATGCAGCAGCAGGGACTTGAACTGGAGCCCATATGGGATTATGGCACTGTAGGCAGAGGCTTAGGCCACTACACCACAGTGCCAGGTCCCAGACTTTATCTTGAAACTTAACTTTACTCTGACTGAAGTTATCCCATCTCACAGATATTCATCTGCATGTTCAGGCTGTTGAAACAGGATGTGGTATTCAATGCTAAAGGCCCACATGATTTGTGAGCTCATTTCCTTTAGCAATAAAATTTTTTGTATGATATGTTATGCCCAGTTCGATTGTCCCCAAAGACCACCAAGGAGCCTATACTGTTGTAAAACACATGAGGGTTTTATTGCAGGTCTGGGCTTGGGAGCTCAACTATCACTGATGCCATGGGTTTGGTTGAAAGCCCCAACTTCAGTTAATGGGGTTTTTATAGGGTTTTCAGAGACAATCTATACATTATAGCACCATTCAGCAAATCATCTCATTCCACGGGAAATTCAAAGAACATCTCTTAAAATTGATTACTGCATCCAACAGCAGGAATGGACCTAGTAAAGGTGGTGGGATGGCTTTTGGGGTTGATGCCTTTTAAAACGATTAGCTAAAGTATAGGGTCGGAGCCACTAGGGTGTACGTGCCAAACTTCAGGGTCTCAGGATATTATCAATTACCTTAAGTGCCTGAAAAGACACCTGAAACTTTAGGTATCTCCCTGCTATCTGCCGATTGGCTGTTGCTAGGCAGGGTTTATTGCTAGGGGAGTTCATTTATTTATTTTTTCTTTCATGAGCTTCAGGGTTCAGGGCTCGGTCAAGCCCAAGTTACAAGATGGAGGCCCATTCTAAAATAGCTGTGCCTTGATCCAGGCTCAGGTCTCTGAGACACAACACAGTTTACTCATACATTCACCTATTGAAGAATATCCTGTTTCAAAATTTAGTTTGATTTTTCTATTATTGCTCGTGTGGAAATTTGATTTCTTCAATCATTGCAGTTGTATAATGTTTGCATTATGGATTAGTCCAGATGTATTCTTCCTCTTTGTCTTTTGAAAAGTGTGTAGAATCACATTGGTTTTTCCCACTTTTTCTCCTGTTTTATTGACTTCTTCATCCTGTCACAATGAAATTGATTATGAAAACAGGCTGGTGTTCAGACATTGGGACAGACAAGTGCTTTTTGGGTGCTTGGCTCAGGGGCAGTGGTGTGGCTTCTTTATGTTGACACTATCCTCGCTGACAGAGGCCATGCCTTGCACTGAGTAGTGCTGTGGGGCCTGCTTGGCCATGTCTGAGATTAATTCTAGGCAGCCAAGGGGTGAGCCAAGTTTTGCATGGGGCTAAGGCCTCACAGCCAGCATGATTCACATAGTAACCACTCCTGAAGTGAGGATTGCAGGTGAGCAATCCTCTGCCTGCAACAAGAAGTCCACCAGAGGCATACTCACTGTCCTCTGTGATACCTGGGGAACTCCTGGCCACACTGCCTTGGGTCCTTGCCACTTGTAGAGACTCCAGCTCCAGGCTCCACCTCTGTCACTGTGGGACTGTTCTTGTTCTCTGCAGTGACGCTGGCAACCCAGTTTCCTGTAACAGAGAATGGGGAGCCCTGCTGGGGTTATGCTGAGGTCAAGGTGGTCAAAGTCAGAGGGACCTCTGGGTCCATGCAGGAGGTGCTGCAGAACCTCGGGCTACGTTTTACTGATTTTCAAGTGCAAATGAGCTATGGCCTGACCAGAGTCACTCCATTTTGTCCCTGATTGTCCTCTATTTTTTTGTAACCAGTCCCACAACTGCTAGCTACTCAAAAACTAATCTTGTGAGAGGTTTTTTGTAAGTTTATTTACACTAAGTACTGGGAAACTGGTTAATGCCCCTGAGATAAGCATAATGTTGCTTGCTCTAGCTCCTGTAACAAATGCTTGGCTTTGTAATTAACTTCAACAAGATATGGTTTTGGCCTTTCAAAGCTTACCCTTGAGCTCTACCAGGGCAGTATGATTTGAAGAGCACAAGCCCCTGTGCAGCCACAGGCTTTTAGAAATAAAAGACTCCATAATTTGGCCATAAGACTTCAGCACTTATTAATATTTCTGAAATTAATAATCTTTGTGGGTTCTTGCCATGAATTCAGAGACAAATTCTGAATAGTGGCTCAAATAGACCAGATGATAAACTGAGTTTTTAAGCTTTTATTCAGTGAGAGAAACACATAGGAGAGTGAGGGCTCTATCTAAAGGAGAAAGGAAAATCTGGAAATTAAGTAGGGTCCATACCAAGCAGGGAGCAGGCCAAGAGCTGTGGACTTGTCCTGTGAGGCCCACACCATCGGGGAGAGTGAGGCAATGGTGTTCTTCCACAGGAAGCACCTGGGACAGGCTTCAGTGAACATGTCCACCTTTATTAATGACTATGTACAGTTTCAAAGGGCAGGCAGAAGGGGCGTAACTAATTCAGGGCAACCCTAACTCTATAGGATAGAACCAACACTGGCACCAATATGCATCTCCAATTACCTTGAAGGTCTCATAGTTAGGGTAGCTTTCAAGGTGGGCCTGGACCACCCCCAGCAACAGTTTACCTAATTGGCAGAAGGTGGGGGTGGGAGGAAATGTGCCTGAGGCTCCCACCTCCCACCATCAGTCAGGCTAGCCACATGGGCTAGGCAGAAATTCTCACAGGATCACCCACATCTCCTCCCTTTGTTTTAGGGCAAGTGTGACTCTGCTTAGTGTGGCACAGCAACAAGCCGCAACCCACAATAAGCTTTAAATTAAATCGAAGAATGCCTACCATGGGAATTAAGGGCAGGGAGGAAAAGAAGGGCAAAGGGAAAGAGGCCAGGCCCACCATGTTTCAGGCCTTTGTAACTGGCAGGCGGGTGCACAGATGTGAGAAAGCAGGGGCATGAGATCACACAGGGGGCATGGGGAAAGTGTGAGGAAGGCGTAGCCTTTCAGCTCTCAAGTCTAATGATGTATGACTGCCTGCATCATTCCCCCTTCAGAGACTCCATTCCCTTAATCCTAGGGATGTTGAAGGGTGTAGAATCATCACATCTTCTATAGCTGCTTCCTGTTTATGAGGGATGTAGTGCAGGCCCTGCCTGTCCTGGGTCTGCAAGTCTCTGCCTATCTCATCTAACAAATTCTCTTTGTGAGCTGGAGCAATCTTGGTCACTACCAATGTCTGTGTCCCCTGCATGGTCAGTTACTCCCAGAAGTTGTTGAGTTCTGGAACATGTAAGTTTGTTAATTAGTATGAGCAAAACTGGAACATGACCAATTGTAAGTGGAGTGCCCCTTTAAGATGAAAAGACCACATCCTACACACTCCCAGATAGTGGGTGGTAATACATTATAATCCCATTTAGCTTGAGTATAGAGAATTATAATAGAAGAACAAATTGGGAGTTTCATTATTAATAACAGAGAATCAAAAGAGGCAGGTACACCATGCCTGCCTTCAGGTGCAGCACTCTTGATGTGAGGAAAGCAAAGGCTTTACTTTTCTTTTTGCTTAAGATCTCTGGCTTACAGGAATAATCAGACATGTCTTTTGAGTACACCTGTGAGGACTTGAGAGGTAGACATTTAATCCTAATTTTACTGAGGTAGTCATGTCCAGTAGCACCTGGTAAGGTCCCTTCCATTTAAGCTGTAGCTGATCTGAAGAGGATCTTTCTGTGAACGGCTTGTTCAGGGAAAGATGCTGAATTTGGTTTGTAGAGGGTCAGCTTTCAGAGACTGGGTCCAGGGTTTGGCATTTCAGGCTGCTATCCACACAGGCTGCAGAGTGATCTCTGGAAAACACAAGCAAAACCTTTGCCCATCATTATGAGGGGATCAGGCCCCTTCCATTGTTGGGTGGTTGGGTCCCTCCATCAAACCAGAGGCAATTGAGTTGCACCTGTGAGAGGTCTCCAGTGTTTCACTGCTGGTGGCTCTCCAGGGGGTGAGACCTGTAAGAACTTTATGGTAAAAGGAGCAAAGTTAATACACTCATAGTGGGGGTAACATACTCTCCCCTCTGTTTTTTTAAGCATAGTCTTAAGGTCCTTCATGGGAAGTTAGTGCACAGTGACTCCTATGGTTAATTTAACAATTCACACTCTTTTGTGTAATGTCAGTTATCACCCAAGTCTCTTGACATGAGCTGTCTAGGCTATGGAAGCCTTCTGAATCCACAAACTCTGTCAATATTTAGAGAAGATGTAAGCAAAGTGAAAGTTCTCCCTTTGAAGAGAGTACAGCCTTCTTTGATGACCACTTCTTTCCACAGGAGTCTCACCCAGGGAGACTCTCCCTGTCGGCACACCTTTTTGCACAAGTGTCCTGACTTTCCATGCCTGAAATGCTCTTGTGGGCTTTTTAGGCAGACCAGAATGCCTTTAGGGATGACTCTGAGGTCACTGAGCTTTACTTAGAGCAATTGCCATTCTATGAGTGCTGTATGGACTGCTTCCCATGTTGAAGCATTTACTCCTCTTTAATTCTATCAATTCTATTGATATGATCACTTTAACAATTAGTGCCTCCTATATGACCAATTTAAAACTTAATGCAATCAAATACAGTCACTTTTAAACTTAATCATATATATATATAAATATGTCAAAACTTAAGATGCCACTTTCACCATCTAGCCCAAGGGGATTTGGGATCCCATGGTGAAGTAAGTCCAGCCATGAAATTATGATTTAAGCTCTCATTTTGGCTATGCTGTTACACAGAATATGTTAGTCACTCCTTTAATAAGATCTAAAAATCAAACTACATCTTGGGGAATCCCTCAGGACAGAGTCAGTGTCCCATCTTAAAGAGAATAGAGAAATGTGGGAGCAAGTCAGGCTTGCCAGAATGCCCACTGACAATGTCAAATGGAATATTAGCAAGTGGTTTTAACCATTAAATAATAGCCTATAAAATATTTACCGTAGGTCCAATGCCTTCTATAAATTTTAAGAATACATGTATTTAAATATATCTTAAATATCTAACATGATGTGGCTTGTTTAAACAGCAAACAGAAACATAAAACATTTTTTAGTTCCTTTCTATCAACAAATTTAAAACATCTGACAAAGAGATTCAGGTCACATGAATCAAATGTATCTTCAATTAATTTTAGCTATTAAATTTATGAGGAATCTTTCCTTGATAAACCAATTAAGACAGAGTTCAAAGTAAATTTTCCCATGTAGACATACAATATGAACACACACATAACACAACATACAAAATAGAACAATAAAGCAGTTTTAGTAATAGTTTCCTAAAATTTCAGCTGTTTTTTTTATTACCAACCAATTAAAATTACTTTCTGTTCTTGAAAACTTGATTAACCATACTTTCTTCCAGTTGGAACCTGTAGTGCATTATTGACTTCATCTGTTTACAGAACAATTCAAAACTACTGAATTCAATAGAAGTGGCTGGAAAAAGTCCATCAGAACCTATAGGAGGGCAGCTAAACACAGAACCAACAATATTTTAGTTTAGAGCAGCAAATCTGATATACAAAAATGTGGATGAGTAAAGACTTTAAATAGCTATGTTTAAAATGATAAACTCATTAACCAACAAGAGGCATTTGCATACTTCACACAGTATTTTCAAAAGCACTTGTAGGATTTTACAAAACATTTAATTCTTTTTGTGTGTGTGTGTTTTCTTTTTTTTTAACTTTTATTTAATGAATATAAATTTCCAAATTAGAGCTCATGGGTTACAATGGCTTCCCCCTCCGAAAACTTCCCTCCCACCCACAACCCTCCCCTTTCCTGCTCCCTCTCCCCTTGCAATCACATCATGATTCATTTTCAATTCTCTTTATATACAAAAGATCAGTTTAGTATAAATTAGGTAACGATTTCGACATTTGCCCCCATATAGCAACTCAAAGTGGAAAAAAAAAATTAATACTGTTGGAGTACTAGTTATAGCATTAAATAAGAGTGTACAGTACATTAAAGGCAGAGATCCTACATATTATTTTTTTAAAAAATTAATTAATTTTCTATGCCATTTCCAATTTAACACCAGGTTTGTTTTTTTTTTTTCATTTCCAATTATCTTTATATACAGGAGATCGATTCAGTATATAATTAGTAAAGATCTCATCAGTTTATACCCACGCAGAAACACAAAGTGTAAAAATACTGTTTCAGTTCTTGTTATAGTATCACTGCTCATTAGACAACACATTAAGGACAGATCCCACATGGGATGTAAGTGCACAGTGACTCCTGTTGCTGACTTAACAATTGACACTCTTGTTCATGGCGTCAGTAATCTCCCTAGGCTCTAGTCATGAGTTGCCAGGGCTATGGAAGCCTTTACGGGTTGCTGACTTTGATCTTATTCCGATAGGGTCACAGTCAAAGTGGAAGTTCTCTCCTCCCTTCAGAGAAAGGTACCTCCTTCTTTGATGGCCCCATTCTTTCCACTGGGATCTCACTCACAGAGATTTTTCATTTAGGTCTTCTTCTTTTTTTCTTTTCCATGGTATCTTAGCTTTCCATGCCTACAACGCTCTCATGGGCTCTTCAGCCAGATCCGAAAGCCTTAAGGGCTGATTCTGAGGCCAGAGTGTCGTCTAGGACATCTGCCATTCTATGAGTCTGCTGTGTATCCAACTTCCCATGCTGGATCCTTCTCTCCCTCCTTGATGTTATCAGTTAGTATTAGCAGACAGTAGTCTTGTTTGTGTGATCCCTTTGTTTCTTAGACCTATCCAAGCCATCAAATGTGAACTGAAATTGATCACTTGGACTAGTGAGATGGCATTAATACATGCCTCCTTGATGGGATTGTATTGGAATCCCCTGGCACATTACTAACTCCATCATTTGGGGCAAGACTGATTGTGCATGTGCCAAACTGTGCATCTCCTCCCTCTCTTTTCCCACTCTGAAATTTAACAGGGATCACTTTTCAGTTAAAATTTAAACACCTAAGAATAATTGTGTGTTAATTACAGAGTTCAACCACTAGTACTAGAACAACAACAACAACAACAACAAATACTAACAAGGATAAAGTATTACATTGTACATCTGGAGTCAGGACAAAAGCAGATCAGGTCATTGTTTCTTATAGTGTCCATTTCACTTCAACAGGTTTCCCCTTTGGTGCTCAATTGTCGCCGGTCAGGGAAAACAAATGATATTTGTCTCTTTGGGACTGGCTTAATTCACTCAGCATGATGCTTTCCAGATCCCTCCATCTTGTTGCAAATGACCGGGTTTCATTGTTTCTTACTGCTGTATAGTATTCTATGGAGTACATGTCCCATAATTTCTTTATCCAGTCTACTGTTGATGGGCATTTGGGTTGGTTCCAGGTCTTAGCTATTGTGAATTGGGCTGCAATAAACATTAATGTGCAGATGGCTTTTTTATTTGCCAAATTAATTTCCTTTGGGTAAATTCCAAGGAGTGGGATGGCTGGGTTGTATGGTAGGTTTATGTTCAGGTTTCTGAGGAATCTCCAGACTGACTTCCATAGTGGCTTAACCAGTTTGCATTCCCACCAACAGTGGGTTAGTGTCCCTTTTTCCCCACATCCTCTCCAGCATCTATTGTTGGTAGATTTCTGAATGTGAGCCATGCTCACCGGGGTGAGGTGAAACCTCATTGTGGTTTTGATTTGCATTTCTCTAATTGCTAGTGATCTTGAACATTTTTTCATGTGTCTGTTGGCCATTTGGATTTCCTCTTTCGAAAAATGTATATTGAGGTCCTTGGCCCATCTCTTCAGTGGGTTGTTTGTTCTGTTGTTGTGGATTTTCTTGATTTCTATGTAGATTCTGGTTATCAACCCTTTATCTGTAGTATAGTTTGCAAATATTTTTTCCCATTCTGTCAGTTGCCTCTTCACTTTCCTGACTGTTTCTTTTGAAGTACAGAAACTTCTCAATTTGATGCAATCCCAATTGTTAATTTTGGCTTTGACTGCCTGTGTTTCTGGGGGTCTTTTCCAAGAAGTCTTTGCCTGTACCTATATCTTGCAGGGTTTCTCCAATGCTCTCTAATAATTTGATGGTTTCGGGTCATAGGTTTAAGTATTTAATCCATGTTGAGTGAATTTTTGTGTAAGGTGAAAGGTATGGGTCTTGCTTCAAGCTTCTGCACATGGAAATCCAATTTTCCCAGCACCATTTATTGAATAGACTGTCCTTATTCCAGGGATTAGTTTTGGATCTTTGATCAAATATAAGTTGGCTGTATATGTTTGGATTGATTTCTGGTGTTTCTATTCTGTTCCATTGGTCTATCCATCTGTTTCTGTACCAGTACCATGCTGTTTTGATAACAACTGCCCTGTAGTATGCCCTGAAATCTGGAATGGTGATGCCTCCGGGTTTGTTTTTGTTGTACAAGATTGCTTTGGCTATTCGAGGTCTTCTTTGTCTCCATATGAATTTCAGCATTATTTTTTCCAGATCTGAGAAGAAGGTCTTCGGTATCTTGATTGGTAGTGCATTGAATGTATAAATTACTTTTGGGAGAATGGACATTTTGATGATATTGATTCTTCCAATCCATGAGCATGGAAGATTTCTCCATTTTTTGGTATCTTCTTCTATTTCTTTCTTTAAGGTTTTGTAGTTTTCATCGTAGAGATCTTTAACGTCCTGGTTTAGTTTATTCCAAGGTATTTGATTGTTTTTGTAGCTATTGTGAATGGGATAGATCTTAGAAGTTCTTCCTCAGCCGTGGCATTGCCTGTGTATACAAAGGCTCTTGATTTTTGTGGATTGATTTTATATCCTGCTACTTTGCCAAACTCTTCGATGAGTTCCAGTAGTCTCTTAGTAGAGTTCTTTGTGTCCCCTAAATAAAGAATCATATCATCTGCAAAGAGGGATAGTTTGAGTTCTTCCTTCCCAATTTGTATCCCTTTAATTTCTTTTTCTTGCCTAATAGCTCTGGCTAAAACTTCCAGAACTATATTGAATAGCAGTGGTGAGAGTGGGCATCCCTGTCTGGTACCAGATCTCAGCGGAAATGCTTCCAACTTTTCCCCATTCAATAGGATGTTGGCCGTGGGTTTTTCATATATTGCTTTGATTGTATTGAGGAATGTTCCTTCCATACCAAGTTTGCTTAGAGTTTTCATCATGAAAGGGTGTTGTATTTTATCAATGCTTTCTCTGCATCTATTGAGAGGATCATATGGTTTTTCTTCTGCAGTCTGTTAATGTGGTGTATCATGTTGATTGTTTTGCGAACATTGAACCATCCCTGCATACCAGGGATAAATCTCACTTGGTCTGGGTGGATGATCTTTCTGATGTGTTGTTGCATTCTATTGGCCAGAATTTTATTGAGGATTTTTGCGTCTATGTTCATCACGGATATTGGTCTGTAATTCTCTTTCAATGCTGCATCTTTCTCCGGCTTAAAATTAAGGTGATGCTGGCTTCATAGAAAGAATTTGGGAGGATTCCTTCTTTTTCAATTGTTCTGAATAGTTTGAGAAGAATTGGAGTTAGTTCTTCTCTAAATGTCTGCTACAACTTAGCAGTGAATCCATCTGGTCCTGGGCTTTTTTTTGTTGGGAGGGCCTTTATTACTGTTTCAATTTCTGTGTCAGTTATGGGTCTGTTTAGGTTTTCTATGTCTTCCTGGCTCAATTTAGGTAGGTTGTATGTGTCCAAGAATCTGTCCATTTCTGATAGATTTCCCTGTTTGCTGGCATACAAGTCCTTGTAGTAATTTCTGATGATTCTTTTTATTTCTGTGGTGTCTGTTGTTATGTTTCCTTTTTCATCTCTGATCCTATTGATTTGGGTCTTTTCTCTTCTTTTTTTTAGTTAGTTGGGCCAATGGGGTGTCAATTTTGTTTATTTTTTCAAAAAACCAGCTCCTTGTTTGGCTGATTTTCTGTAATTTTTTTGGATTCAATCCTGTTGATTTCTTCGTTGATTTTAATTATTTCCCTTCTTCTACTGGGTTTGCACTTGGTTTGCTGCAGATTTTCTAGATCCTTGAGATGACTTGAAAGCTCATCTATTTGTTGCCTCTCCAATTTCTTGATGTAGGCACCTATTGATATAAACTTTCCTCTTAACACTGCTTTTGTTGTATCCCATAGGTTTTGGTATGTTGTGCTGTTATCCTCATTTACTTCCAGAAAATTTTGGATTTCTCTTTTAATTTCTTCTATGACCTATTGTTCATTCAGGAGCATGTTGTTCAATCTCCATGTGTTTGAACGTGCTCTGGGGATTCCCGAGTTGCTAATTTCCAATTTCATTCCTTTGTGGTCTGAGAAGTTGCATGGTATGATTCTAATTATCTTGAATTTGCTGAGACTTGCTTTATGGCCTAGTATGTGGTCAATCCTAGAGAGGGTTCCATGTACTGCTGAGAAGAATGTAAAGTCCTTAGATGTAGGATGAAATGTTCTGTAGATATCTGTTAGATCCATTTGGGCTATAGTGTCATTTAAATCTGCTGTCTCCTTGTTTATCTTCTGTCCTGTTGATCTGTCTATTGAAGTCCCCCAGTACTATTGTATTGGGGTCTAAGTCTCCCTTTAAGTCCCTTAACAAGTCTTTTAAATAAGCTGGTGCCCTGTGATTAGGTGCATATACATTGATAATCGTTATATCTTCCTGTTGAATGGATCCCTTAATCATTAAATAGTGCCCCTCTTTGTCTCTCCTGACAGTTTTTGTGGTAAAGTTTATGTTGTCTGATATTAAGATGGCTACGACCGCTCTTTTTTCATTTCTGTTGGCATGGTATATCTTTTTCCAGCCTTTCACTTTCAGTCTGTATGGATCATTGTTGGAAAGATGAGTTTCTTGTAAGCAGCAAAAAGATGGGTTTTGTTCCTTAACCCAGTCAGCCCATCGGTGTCTTTTAACTGGACAGTTCAAGCCGTTAACATTCAATGTAACTATTGAGAAGGAGTAACTTTGCCCTGTCATTTGCCAAAGATATTTTCTAATATCTGGTTTGAGCTTCCTGTGATCTTTTGCTGTGGGGTTTCCTTCCTTTACCTTCTTTCATATTGGTGACCGTGTTTCTGTGTTTCTGTATGTAATACATCTTTAAGCATCTTTTGCAGGGCTGGACGAGTGGCGACAAATTCTTTCAATTTCTGTTTGCTGTGAAAGGTCTCTATTTCACCTTCATTCACAAATGAGAGCTTTGCAGGATATAACATTCTGGGCTGGCAGTTTTTCTCTCTTAGTACCTGGGCTATATCTCGCCATTCTCTCCTGGCTTGTAGGGTTTCTGATGAGAAGTCAGCTGTAAGTCTAATTGGAGATCCTATGAGAGTAATCTGGCGTTTCTCTCTTGCACATTTTAGGATCTTTTCTTTGTGTTTCACTGTGGTGAGTTTGATTACAACATGTCGTGGTGAGGATCTCTTTTGGTCATGTTTATTAGGGGTTCTATGAGCTTCCTGTACTAGGATGTCTCTGTCCTTCTCCAAACCTGGGAAATTTTCTGCTAGTATCTCACTAAAAAGGCCTTCTAATCCTTTCTCCCTTTCCATGCCTTCAGGAACTCCTAGAACCCGAATGTTGGGTTTTTTAATAGTATCCTGTAGGTTCCTGACAGTATTTTTTAGATTTCTGATTTCTTCTTCTTTTCTTTGATTTGACTGTTTCCTTTCCTGTTCTCTGTCTTCTAAGTCCGATATTCTCTCTTCTGCTTCACCCATTCTGTTTTTAAGGCTCTCTAATGTGTTTGTCATTTGATCTATTGAGTTCTTCATTTCATTGTGGTTTTTGGTCACTATCTCAGTTTCCTCTTCTACTAGTTGTTTCATTTCATTTTGATTCCTCCTTAATATTTCATTTTCATGGGAGAGATTTTCTATCTTGTCCATTAAGGATTTCTGTAGTTCAAGAATTTGTTTTTGAGAACTTCTTAATGTTCTTATCAATTTTTTGAGATCTGCTTCTTGCATTCCCTCTATCTCTTCATCTTCATAATCTTGCATTGGCGTGCCTTGTTCACTAGGGGGCGTCATAGTGTCTTCCTTGCTCTTGTTGCCTCGGCTTCTATGTTTGTTATTTGGCATGTTTGAGATAATTTATGTTTTTTTTTTTTGCTGTGGTTTTTTTTTTCTTGTTATACTATTCCTCTAAGTGAGCTGTCTGCTTTGTTGGAACCTTAGGGGCTGTGATGGGTGTGGCCAGAGAGCTATGCTTCAGGGAAACTCTTCAGGTTTAAGGCTGTGTAAAGAGTGTCCCAGATTGCTCACTCTTTTGCTCCTTGCTGGCTCGCTTTCTCTCTTTTTTTTTTTTTTGACTCAGTTGGGAGTGGAGTTGAGGGTAGTTGAAATCTGGCCTCTGTGAGTATTCGTTTGATCTACCCCTGGGACCACACACAGAGTTTATGCAGCCCTCAATGTGTTCTCCAGTTTCGCTAAAGTTACTGAGTTTGGCTGCGCTTTACATATGTAAAATCGCGGTGCTCTTTGTTTTTCTTGGTGAGTGAAGGGAGAGGCCTCTGTCCCCCCCCCCCCAGTTTTTTGGGTTTCTGAGGTCTTTGTCTTACCGTCCTCGGTTCCCGCGCTGGTGAGAATCTGTGGCTCTGGCTCCTCTCCCGCCGCTCGGCTCGACTTGGTTGGTTTTCCACGCGATGGGCTCCCTGTAAGTCCTCTGTGTCCCATCCACAAGATCCGGAAGCGTTTCCTCTGCAGTTTTTTTCTTGAGTCTTTTCCTGAGGCTACAGTAATTCCACTTTTATGAAACTTTATTCTCCCAATCTAAAGGCGCACGTCCTCACTATCCGCCATCTTGGCTCGGCCCCCAACATTTAATTCTTTTAGGCCTCTGGGCCTTTCTCATTAAGAGTAACACAAGATTGTCTAATAACACAAGATCATTAGACTTTTTAACTTTCAGACATTTGTATCAGTGGCATTTTATCAAAACTTAAATTTAGCACGACTTCACATTTTAACAGTATCTGTAATATAACCCAAATAGCCTGATTGATTAGCTGGTGTCTCTCCAAGATGAGAGACATATATCCTTTGACATTTACAGGAACCCAACTGGAAATATCAAAGACCAAATTCTTTGGAACATTGATTTTTTTGAATGCCTATAAAAGATGACAAGAAGGCTTAAAATATCTGGTTGAAATAAGATCCCTTAACATCATGACAAAGTATAGACCAGATTTGATCATATCATAACTTCTTTAAAACTCAGTTGTTTTAAACAATTAGAACTTAAGAGGCATTAAGAGAACATAATAGATTACTTTAAAATAACACAAAATCTGTCTTTTTGGGTGTTCAAAAGTCAGAAATAAAACCTTAAATTTAATACCTGGTGCATTGAATCAAATCCCATAATTTGGAACAGTTTTAAGAGTCAGAACTAGGGAAGAAAGAATAGTACCCACAAGGGAGACCAGGAGGAAGCACCTCGCTCCTGGCTTTGGATCATTGCAGCACGCTGGCTGCAGCGCACCAGCCATAGTGGCCATTTGGGAGATGAACCAATGGAAGGAAGAACTTTCTCTCTGTCTCTCTCTCTCACTGCCTAACTCTGCCTGTCAAAAAAAAAATCAACAAATTACAAAACTGATGAGGGTGTGGAAAAAGTTACCCTGGTCCACTGTTGGTGTGAATGTAAACTGGTGCAAGCCACTGTGAAAGACCATATGGAGATATCCTATAAATCTGATTATAGACCTACCATATGATCCAGCCATCCCACTCTTTGGAATTTACCCAAACCAAAAGAAATTAGCATATGCAAGAGTTATCTATAACCCCATGTTTTCTGCAGCACAATTCACAATAGCTGAGGTCTGTGAACAATCCAGATATCAATCAATTGTTGACTTGATAAGAAAATTATGGTGTATACACTCTATGGCATACTACTCAGTTATAAAAAGAAAAAGAAACCCTGTCTTTTGCAACAAGATAGATGAAACTGGAAATCATTATACTTAGTGAAATAAACCAGTCCCCAAAAGACAGATATCATATATTTTCCCTGATCTGAGGTAGCTAATAGAGTACCTAAAATGTAATGTATTGGAGTTAGATACACATTTTGAGATTTGATGATTGTTTAGAGCACTTGTCTTTTCCATTGAGGAACAGTGATTTTTTTTAAAATTTTTTTCCTTCATACTATTTGCTGACTTGTTGAACTCTTACTTAGTGTAGGGTTAACTATACAATCATTAAGTAAACTGAAAACAGATTTTGTAAAAGTTAAGTGGGAATGTGAGAGGGAAGAGGAGAAAGGGTTGGAGTGTATGTGGGAGGGATGGTATTGACAGAAGTGTCACATTCATTAGTGTGTATATATGAAATATATCAAAGTTATATTACTTAAAATTTTAAAAGGAAGTAAATATTTAAAATTCAAAAAATTTATACCAATAACAAGGAGAATTTTAAAGGTGTTTATATATAATATATATGTGTGTGTGTGTGTTTATGACATTACAATGTAAATGTACATATATATAATTTGTAATATAAATATATAGAGAGCAACATTTTGAAATTTGTATAATGTATTTATCATCAGAAAAGAATAGCTCAGATTTCTGTAATAATCCAGTTTCTGAAAATTACAAGAATGAAGAGTAAGCCACCAAGTTGTAG
The DNA here is from genome assembly GCF_033115175.1 of Lepus europaeus. NCBI lineage: Eukaryota > Metazoa > Chordata > Mammalia > Lagomorpha > Leporidae > Lepus > Lepus europaeus. The sequence continues at coordinate 12,461,562 of NW_026909276.1, read as the reverse complement.
CTCATAAAGTCTGTTTCTCTGTTTCTCCAAGTCTACCAGCCTCTAAAATTAAATAAACATACATAATTCTGGGATAAAAATAACATTAAGATCCCACTATTTTCTCACATAATTTTCAGGAAATATACTAGTATCTAGACACACAGTGGCAAATTTACCTATGTATAAAATATATGTATGTTATATATGTTACATATATTCATATATATACTACATTGAAGAGAAAGAATTATTACCCTTGGCTAAAATGGCCCTGAGACACTGTGTACCTGACAGTTTCCATGCAACTTACAGAATGTTGGGGGTGATGATGATCTTACAATAAAAGTTAAATCACCATGGCCACAGATTCACAGGGTTAGGATTGGTCTAAAGTATTTGTGCAAAAGAATAACTCCAATGAATTTAAAAATTAACAAATTTTCATAATTAAAGTTAATTTCAAGTTCCACGAATGTCTGTAAGGCTAAGAATGAAATTTCCTGTTAATGAGTGATGGAACTGGCCCTAAATTGTTCTCATATACTGTGAAAATAAAATTTGGACATCTTCCAGAATTTGATGGCCTTACAATGATAAAGTAAATCATGGTAGCCTGAAGTGCCCTGCACTAGAATTGGCACAAATTAGGTTATTATTTATTGAGGTGGTAATAATAAATTTGAATCAACATGAAAAATAGAGAAATGTATTCATTTCAATATATGTTTTATATTGATAGTTATGTGTACAAATGGTAAATTTAGTAGAAACAGGAATAAGGTTACAAGGAGATGTAACAGATATTAATAAAAATAGCCCTAAATACACATTTAAATACAAAAAATTTGTCCTCTCTTAAATCAAAGAAAGTTTATGCCATTAAATTCAGTAATTTTAAAACCAAGATAATATTGTCTTGATCTAGTGAATGGAAATTTTAAAGAGAATGACAATTTTGATTCTCGAAATATAAAGAAGCTATAAAAAAGTGTCCTTGAGGCCGGCGCCATGGCTCACTAGGCTAATCCTCCACCTTGTGGCGCCGGCACACCGGGTTCTAGTCCCGGTTGGGGCACTGATCCTGTCCCGGTTGCCCCTCTTCCAGGCCAGCTCTCTGCTGTGGCCAGGGAGTGCAGTGGAGGATGGCCCAAGTGCTTGGGCCCTGCACCCCATGGGAGACCAGGATAAGCACCTAGCTCCTGCCATCAGATCAGCGTGGTGCGCTGGCCGCAGCACGCCTACCGCGGTGGCCATTGGAGGGTGAACCAATGGCAAAAGGAAGACCTTTCTGTCTCTCTCTCACTGTCCACTCTGCCTGTCAAAAAAAAAAAAGTGTCCTTGAAAGTGTAAAAGAATGTAATGTTCTAAAATTATTTGATAGGCCATAAAGATGGAGATTGCTAAGACAACTTGAACATTATTTAGTGCATTCATGACATGAAAATATAAGTTCCCAAAAGAATCATCATATATTGGCAGTGCTAAGATTGCTTTCCATGTGGATATTGACATACTCAGATGAAATTAATAAAATGAAAGACAAAATATAGAAACCTGATGTACATGGAAGTTAAAACTTTGCCTTGCCCTTAGTAACAATGTCATTTTAATGTGAACCATAATTAAAAAACAAATATGTGGATGAATACTTGGTGAAAAAACAGTCTGGAATAAACTGGAAAAATTACAGTATGATACAGACTTGTAGTTTGGAAAATTTCCACAATCAGAAAATAATTTAAAGTTCCAGGAGCATCTAGAAACATTAATAATGTATCCTATGCTGATGAACATGATGGTGCTGACACTGCAATGTACTCAAATCCTATACACATGACAGTTGCTGGGAAAACTTTCAGCATTTAGAGTGAGTAGATGACCACACAATTATAAATCAAACCATGGTGCCCATCATTTCCCTGTGTTAGGAATGTCACAAATCAGGTTACTCATTACACATGCAGGTGACAGTAGTAAATGACAAAATAAATATGCACTCCATGGAAGGCATTTAATTTTGATTATATGGTGTATAAATTAGTAATTTGGCAGAAACAGTCATAATCATATACAGATGGGCTAATAATTGGATGGTGGAGTAGGGAGGGAGCTTACTGCTCTAGCCCAGGAGAAGATAGTTTTAAAAAAGTGGAGATAGAGTAGTCTCAGGGAAGAGTTAGGGAAAAAATGGCAGAGGAAACTCTACTGACATTAGAGGGACTTGGTGGACCCACATGGATGGCATGGTGCCCACGGATCATGACTCCAACAGCTGAGAGCCTATGCACCAGAACTGGAAAGTGAGGTGAGACAAGACCACAGTAGCCCGAGCCACCGGCAAAAATGTGGCAGGAACCTAGAGGAAATGAGGCTTAAATATCCGAGGGAAAGTGTGCCAGCCAAACTAGAGGAGAGAAAACAAAGGGACAGTGCAGACACGTTTCTCTCTCTCCAATCACCTCACAAAGGCATGCAAACTGATAGAGCAGGAGCCATTTTGGACATACATAACATCTGTGCCAGCTTGTGTCTGCACCAGGCAAGCAGCCGAGTGGAGACTCCTGACTCTGGTGGGGAGAAATAACAGGAAACTAGGAACTTGTGACTGTGTGAAACTTCTGAAGCAGGACTGTGAAAAAATAAAAAAACTGAGGGTATGTGGGAAGACTCATGGTGTGGCTGGGACTTTGAGCACTTTCAGTGGGAGAGGCCACAAGCTTGGGGATTCCTGGTTACCTGATGAGAGACATTTCTGGAGAATCTGAACTCATACTGAGGACTACACAGATCCTTTGTGTGGTTCTTTGGACAGAGCAGACAAACATACCCACTGGGGCTATTACTCAGGCACTGGTCTGCATTGAGAAGAGCCCAACTGAGCAGAATATACTACCCTTCTGATTAAAAAAAGGGGAGATAAGACTTAACATGCCAAACTTGGGTGTGTCACCTGAGGCACACCCTTAACCCTGGAGACTGAACAGAGCTCTCTGGCCACACCCACTACAAGCCTCCAGAGATTCAGTGAAAGCAGAAAGTCCATTTATCTATAGAGTCATAGTACAAAGATAAAATCCACCACAGTGGAAAAAAAATAAAAAGAAGAAATCTTGTTGGTCTGGACAAGTGGTGGCAAATTCTTTCAATTTCTGTTTGTTATGAAAGGTCTTTATTTCACCTTCATTCACAAATGAGAGCTTTGCAAGGTATAATAATCTGGGATGACAGTTTTATTCTTAAGACTTGGGCTAGATTTTGCCATTTTCTCTTAGCCTGCAGGGTTTCTGATGAGAAGTCTGCTGTGAGTCTAATTGGAGATCCTCTGAAAGTAATCTGGTGTTTCTCTCTTACGCATTTTAGAATCTTCTCTTTTTGTTTCACTGTGGCAGTTTGATTACAACGTGTCATGGCAAGGATGTTTTCTGATCATGCCTATTAAAAATTCTGTGTGCTTCCTGTACTTGGATGTCTCTTTCTTTTTCCAAACCCAGAAAGTTTTCTGCTAGTATTTCACTAAAAATGCCTTCTAACCCTTTCTCTCTCTCCATGCCTGCAGGAACTCCTCAAATCAGAATGTTGGTTTTATTTTTTTTATAGTATCCTGTAGATTCCCAACAGTCTTTTTTAGATTTTTAATCTCCTGTTCTTGTGTTTGGTTTGACTGTATACTTTCCTGTACTCTGTCTACTTAGTCTGATATTCTCTCTTCTGCCTCACTGATTTTATTCTTAAGGCTCTCCACTGCATTTTTTATTTGTTCTATTGAATTCTTCATTTTGTTTTGATTTCTTTTTAATATCTCAGTTTCATGTTCTGTTGAATTCTTCATTTCATCTTGATTCCTCCTGATAAATTTTATTTCATGGGAGAGATTTTCTTTCATGTCCTTCATGGATTTCAGTAGTTTGTGCATTTGCTTTTGATTACTTCTATGTAATCTTATGACCAAATTTTTGAGTTCTATTTCTTGCATTTCTTCTACCTCATCATCTTCATGATCTAGTATTGAAGTGTCTTATTCTTTTGGGAGCATGATGATGTTTTCCTTATTCTTGCTTCTTGGATTCTTGCATTTGTTTGGCATTTGTGGAGATACTCATCTTTTTTTTTCTGTCAGTTTTTATCATTGTATTATGACTGTAGGTAAATGGACTTTCTGCTTTCAGTGAATCTCTAGAGGCTTGTAGTGGGTGTGGCCAGAGAGCTCTGTTCAGTTTTCAAGGGTAAAGGGTATGCCTAAGGTGACACACCCAGGTTTGGCATGGTAAATCTCTCTTTTTTTAATCGGAAGGGAGTTATATTCTGTTCAGCTGAGTTCTTCTCTTCAATGCAGACCAGTGCCTGAGTACTAAATCAAGTGGGTATAATATTCTCTATGTCCTAAGGACCACATAAGGATCTGTGTTCTCCATGTGGGACCTCTGTTTTTAATGAGAATTAACAGTAAATCTAGCCTTCAAACACCTGTTTAGCTGGGAGCCTAGAAAAAGTGCTCAGGCAAGCAAAATAATGTGAAAAATTGGTTCTAAGTAATATGAAAGATAACCCAGACAAAATAGCAGTCCAGCAAATCATTCAACCTCACTGAAACTACCAGCAGCTACATCATTCATTTTCTATTAAATATGTTTATAAGAAGATTTAATTTGATGAACACTTGTAAGAAGCTGTGGGGACTTAAACAGGGATGAAGAGCTATTTCTCATGGGTAGTAATGGAGGTGGAATTGATTAGTTGCACAGCTATTATCTAGATGGGAAGTAAAAGAGCTACTGCAGCTAGATGCATCATAGCATTTGTAGCCCTGTTATCATGGGATAGCCATGCAACTTAGGAAAAGTGTTCCTCCTGAGAGTATCCTGAGGAATTAACTGAATGTAAATCAGATTTATATATATCCAGAAAGGATTTTGTAAATCGGAAGGAATAAAAACACACATTTTTCAATAAAAATGAGGGCCACCTGCAGGAGCAGGGAATAATACAAAGAAAGTTATAAAAATTATAAGTTAAATTAATACAAAAGTGTACTACAGGGGCCAGCACTGTGTCACAGCAGGTTAATGCCCTGACCTGAAGTGCCATCATCCCATATGGGTGCTTGTTTGAGACCCAGCTGCTCCACTTCCAATCTAGCTCTCTGCTATGGCCTGGGACATAGTAGAAGGCCCAAGTGCTTGGGCCCCTGCACCTACATGGGAGATCTGGAGGAAGCTCCTGGCTTTGGATCAGCACAGTTCTGGCCATTGTGGCCAACTGGGAAGTGAACCATTGGACGGAAGATTCTCTCTCTCTGCCTTTGCTCTTTCTGTGTAACTCTGACTTTCAAATAAATCTTTTTGTAAAAGTATACATTTATGCTTCTGCTTCTCTGTTGCAATGGGTACCACCTGGATAGACTTCATCCCATGTTCTTGTCTCAAGGCAATTAGGAATAGAATGAAAAAGTGTAGAAAAGGGGCATCATGAATGAAAAAGGCATTATGCACTCAGTAATACAGGAAAATTCAGATGAGTGTTGCAACTTATAGGGTTTGAAGTTGTCCCTTTAAAGAATGAGGGTAATGTGTGCGACAACATCTACTTCCATATTCAAATAGACCTTATGTAGTGGAGTCTAATCCAGATGTACACACAGATAAGTTGAAATTTCTCATGGGTATATAGGTCACCACAAACTCATTCCCTTGTATTGCACACAACACTTATTATCCAAAGCCAGGGTACACTATTATGGCTGGAACATGTGTCACTTGATATGCCTATGGTCACATCACTGGTTTGCACTGCAATAATGTGGGCAAAGAATCCTGGGTGGCCAACAAAGCAGCTATAAAACAAATAACTTTGTAATTGATGAAGATGGTATTCCAAATAACTATTGAAATAATTGTTACTCAACTTTTAAATATTTATTAACAAAATTTACACAAGAGAGCAGAGTTCAGTTCATATACTTGATCCCACTCACAATAATGAGAAACCAAAAGTTCAGGTTGTATAAGAGAAAAATTTCTGAAGAATTCTTAACCACTCTCTCTCACAATTCATCATGAAAACTGCCCAATACTCATTAAGGTGTGATTCCACCAAAGAATTCTTCCAAGCAAATTATATTTCAGAGACTTCTCTCTGTAATCTTGTTATGTTTTGTAGAAGTTTGTCTAATAATAAAGGTATTTCCCATTATAATACATAGGATTTTTTCTTTCTGTGAGTTGTCAGGTGACCATTGAGAGGTGACATATGGTACATGACTTTTCTATGCATGCATGTTTTCTCATTTCTGAGTCTCTTCATGTGAATTGATTAATGGCAGAAGAATTTTTTCACATTCATTAAATTGACATTTTACTTTATGAATTATCTGGTGTTGATGTTTAATTTCTTGTTTTTTATGATTTTTATTTGACAGGTAGAGTTACAGACAGTGAGAGAGACAGAGATAAAGGTCTTCCTTCTGTTGGTTCACTCCTCAAATGGCCACAATGGCCAGAGCTGCACTGATCTAAAGCCAGGAGCCAGGTGCTTCTTCCTGGTCTTCCATGTGGGTGCAGAGGCCCAAGCACTTGGGCTGTCTTCTACTGCTTTCCCAGGCCACAGAAGAGAGCTGGATTGAAGAGGGGCAGCTGGGACTAGAACTGGCACCCATATGAGATGCCAGCATAGTAGGTGGAGGATTAACCTACTGCTCCATGGCACCAGCCTGATGTTTAATTTCTGGTTATGGTTTTTTGAGGCCTATTGCACTTGAAGGATATCACCTTTTTTGAGTTGCATATTTATGCAAGCCTGAATTCCATGAAAATATACTTCCACATTCATTACACTCCTAAGAAACCCCTTGTGTGAATTTTCTGATGTATAATGATCAATTTCTGACAAATAGCTTTTTGTCACACTAATAATATTTCTGAACTTCTTCATTTTTTTAACAATTTACTTTATTTATTTGAAAGACAGTTACAGAGAGACAGAGAAGCAGAAAGAGGTCTTCCATCCACTGGTTCACTCCCCAGATGGATGCAATGGCTGGAGCTGCAGCGATCCAAAGCCAGGAGTCAGGAGCTTCTTCTGGGTCTCCCATGTGGGTGCAGGGCCATCTTCTGCTTTCCCAGGCTATAGCAGAGAGCTGGATCAGAAGAGGAGCAACCGGGACTAGAACCGGTGCCCACATGGTATGCCGGCATTTCAGGCCAGGGCTTTAACTTACTGTGCCACAGCACTGGTCCCAACCTTTCTTCCTTATGGGAGTGCCTATTGTATGGGATGTAATTTCCAGCAAAAGGCTCTGTCACATGGTTATGTTGATTTTGGAAAAAGTCCTTCACATTCATTATATTCTTAAGTTCTCTCCCTTGTTTGAACTACATGTGTTATGAGGTATTCCTTCTGACAAAAGACTTTTCCACATTCATTACAAGATTTCCACCATGTAATAAATTCTTGATGTTTTATTGTGTGATTTTGGCATAGTTTTCCAACACTCATTCCATTCATATGGTTTCTCCACCATGTGAATTCTGATGTTTTATGAGGTGTTACTTATGGATAAAGGCTTTTCCATAAGCATTATAGCCAAAGTGTTTTCCCCCATATGAATTAGATGATGCACAATGAGAGCTGAACTATGAGAAAAAGCTTTCCAAGTCATTATGTCCAAAAGGTTTCTCTTCATGTGAATTTTCTGATGCATTCTGAGATGTGACTTATTGCCAAGGGCTTTTCTACAGTCATTGCATTCATGAAGTTTCTCCCCTGTGTGAATTCTCTGGTGTGATATGAGCTATGATTTACAACATATGATTTATAAAAGCTTTTCCACAGTCATTACATTCATGAGGTTTCCACCCTGTGTGAATTTGCTGGTGTATGATGAGGTCTGACTTTTGTCCAAAGGCTTTTCCACAGTCATTACATTCATGAGGTTTCTGCCCTGTGTGAATTCTCTGATGTTTCTAAAGGATTGACTTTTATCCAGAGGCTTTCCCTTGGTCATTACTTTCATGGGGTTTCTCCCCTGTGTGAATTCTCCAGTATGATATGAGGTGTGACTTTCTTCCAAATGCTTATCCACAGTATTACATTTATGAGGTTTCTGCTCTGTGTGAATTCTCTGGTGTACGATGAAGTGTGAATTTGTAAGAAGGCATTTCAACAGTCATTACATTCATGAGGTTTCTGCCCTGTGTGAATTCGCTGATGTATGAGGAGCTGTGACTTTCTTCCAAAGGCTTTTCCACAGTCATTACATTCATGAGGTTTCTCCCCTGTGTGAATTCGCTGATGTATGAGGAGCTGTGACTTTCTTCCAAAGGCTTTTTCACAGTCATTACATTCATGAGGTTTCTCCCCTGTGTGAATTCGCTGATGGTTTATGAGGTCTGACTTTCTTCCAAATGCTTTTCCACAGTCATTACATTTATGAGGTTTCTCCCCTGTGTGAATTCGCTGATGTATGAGGAGCTGTGACTTTCTTCCAAAGGCTTTTCCACAGTCATTACATTCATGAGGTTTCTCCCCTGTGTGAATTCGCTGATGGTTTATGAGGTCTGACTTTCTTCCAAATGCTTTTCCACAGTCATTACATTTATGAGGTTTCTCCCCTGTGTGAATTCGCTGATGGTTTATGAGGTCTGACTTTTGTCCAAAGGCTTTTCCACAGTCATTACATTTATGAGGTTTCTGCCCTGTGTGAATTCTCTGGTGTACGATGAGGCCTGACTTTTGTCCAAAGGCTTTTCCACAGTCATTACATTCATGAGTTTTCTGCCCTGTGTGAATTCTCTGGTGTACGATGAGGCCTGACTTTTGTCCAAAGGCTTTTCCACAGTCATTACATTTATGAGGTTTCTCCCCTGTGTGAATTCGCTGATGGTTTATGAGGTCTGACTTTTGTCCAAAGGCTTTTCCACAGTCATTACATTTATGAGGTTTCTGCCCTGTGTGAATTCTCTGGTGTACGATGAGGCCTGACTTTTGTCCAAAGGCTTTTCCACAGTCATTACATTCATGAGGTTTCTGCCCTGTGTGAATTCGCTGGTGTATGATGAGGTGTGACTTGTGTCCAAAGGCTTTTCCACAGTCATTACATTCATGAGGTTTCTCCCCTGTGTGAATTCGCTGATGTTTTATGAGGTCTGATTTTTGTCCAAAGGCTTTTCCACAGTCATTACATTCATGAGGTTTCTCCCCTGTGTGAATTCGCTGATGTTTTATGAGGTCTGATTTTTGTCCAAAGGCTTTTCCACAGTCATTACATTCATGAGGTTTCTCCCCTGTGTGAATTCTCTGGTGTATGATGAGGTGTGACTTTCTTCCAAATGCTTTTCCACAGTCATTACATTTATGAGGTTTCTCCCCTGTGTGAATTCGCTGATGTTTCATGAGGTTTGACTTGTGTCCAAATGCTTTTCCACAGTCATTACATTCATGAGGTTTCTCCCCTGTGTGAATTTGCTGGTGTATGAGGAGGGCTGACTTGTATCCAAAGGCTTTTCCACAGTCATTACATTCATGAGGTTTCTGCCCTGTGTGAATTCGCTGGTGTACGATGAGGTCTGACTTTCGTGCAAAGGCTTTTCCACAGTCATTACATTTATGAGGTTTCTGCCCTGTGTGAATTCTCTGGTGTACGATGAGGCCTGACTTTTGTCCAAAGGCTTTTCCACAGTCATTACATTCATGAGTTTTCTGCCCTGTGTGAATTCTCTGGTGTACGATGAGGCCTGACTTTTGTCCAAAGGCTTTTCCACAGTCATTACATTTATGAGGTTTCTCCCCTGTGTGAATTCGCTGATGGTTTATGAGGTCTGACTTTTGTCCAAAGGCTTTTCCACAGTCATTACATTTATGAGGTTTCTGCCCTGTGTGAATTCTCTGGTGTACGATGAGGCCTGACTTTTGTCCAAAGGCTTTTCCACAGTCATTACATTCATGAGGTTTCTGCCCTGTGTGAATTCGCTGGTGTATGATGAGGTGTGACTTGTGTCCAAAGGCTTTTCCACAGTCATTACATTCATGAGGTTTCTCCCCTGTGTGAATTCGCTGATGTTTTATGAGGTCTGATTTTTGTCCAAAGGCTTTTCCACAGTCATTACATTCATGAGGTTTCTCCCCTGTGTGAATTCGCTGATGTTTTATGAGGTCTGATTTTTGTCCAAAGGCTTTTCCACAGTCATTACATTCATGAGGTTTCTCCCCTGTGTGAATTCTCTGGTGTATGATGAGGTGTGACTTTCTTCCAAATGCTTTTCCACAGTCATTACATTTATGAGGTTTCTCCCCTGTGTGAATTCGCTGATGTTTCATGAGGTTTGACTTGTGTCCAAATGCTTTTCCACAGTCATTACATTCATGAGGTTTCTCCCCTGTGTGAATTTGCTGGTGTATGATGAGGTGTGACTTGTGTCCAAATGCTTTTCCACAGTCATTACATTTATGAGGTTTCTCCCCTGTGTGAATTCGCTGATGTTTCATGAGGTTTGACTTGCATCCAAAGGCTTTTCCACAGTCATTACATTCATGAGGTTTCTCCCCTGTGTGAATTCGCTGATGTATGAGGAGGGCTGACTTGTATCCAAAGGCTTTTCCACAGTCATTACATTCATGAGGTTTCTGCCCTGTGTGAATTCGCTGGTGTACGATGAGGTCTGACTTTCGTGCAAAGGCTTTTCCACAGTCATTACATTTATGAGGTTTCTGCCCTGTGTGAATTCTCTGGTGTACGATGAGGCCTGACTTTTGTCCAAAGGCTTTTCCACAGTCATTACATTCATGAGGTTTCTGCCCTGTGTGAATTCGCTGGTGTATGATGAGGTGTGACTTTTGTCCAAATGCTTTTCCACAGTCATTACATTTATGAGGTTTCTCCCCTGTGTGAATTCGCTGATGTTTTATGAGGTGTGACTTGTGTCCAAAGGCTTTTCCACAGTCATTACATTCATGAGGTTTCTCCCCTGTGTGAATTCGCTGATGTTTTATGAGGTCTGATTTTTGTCCAAATGCTTTTCCACAGTCATTACATTCATGAGGTTTCTCCCCTGTGTGAATTTGCTGATGGTTCATGAGGTTTGACTTGTGTCCAAATGCTTTTCCACAGTCATTACATTCATGAGGTTTCTCCCCTGTGTGAATTTGCTGGTGTATGATGAGGTGTGACTTGTGTCCAAATGCTTTTCCACAGTCATTACATTCATGAGGTTTCTCCCCTGTGTGAATTTGCTGGTGTATGATGAGGTGTGACTTGTGTCCAAATGCTTTTCCACAGTCATTACATTTATGAGCTTTCTCCCCTGTGTGAATTCGCTGATGTATGAGGAGCTGTGACTTTCTTCCAAAGGCTTTTCCACAGTCATTACATTCATGAGGTTTCTCCCCTGTATAAATTCTCTGGTGTAATATGAGGTATGACTTTCTTCCAAAGGCTTTTCCACAGTCATTACATTTATGAAGTTTCTCCTCTCTGTGAATTCGCTGATATATGATGAGGTGTGACTTGTGTCCAAATGCTTTTCCACAGTCATTACATTCATGAGGGTTATCCCCTGTGTGAATTTGCTGGTGTATGATGAGGTCTGACTTTTGTCCAAAGGCTTTTCCACAGTCATTACATTCATGAGGTTTCTCCCCTGTGTGAATTCTCTGGTGTACGATGAGGACTGACTTCCACAGAAAGCCTCTTCCACAATGAAGGCATTTATAAAGTTTCTCCCCTGTGTGAATTCGCTGATGGTTTATGAGGTATGACCTTTGTGTAAAGGCTTTTCCACAGTCACTAGATTCATGAGGTTTCTCTGCTGTGTGAATTTGTTCACATTTCCTGAGGACTGACTTTTGTCCAAAGGCTTTTCCACAGTCTTTACATTCATAAGGTGAATTAATACTGAGTGATTTTCCAAAAGGGTTACATGTGTAAAGTTTTTCCCTTGTATTTAGTCTCTGATTTATTGCAAGATGTGATTGGTGAATGACAGGTTCAACATAGCTAATGTACTTATAAAATTTCTTTCTTGTGTGAGTTTGTTGATGCATATTGAGGCTAGAATTTTCATGGATAGCTTTTTCTATTTGAGTTGCTTTTCCAAAAGTGACAGTTGATTTATTACAGTTTTCTGCCATATGAACCCTCTCAGATTTCCAGAACATCTTTCTTGTGAAGACTTTTGCTTGTCCAGTGGGTCCAAATGGCTGCTTCATGATGTGAATATTGTCATGCTGATTAAGAGGCTCAAAGAACTGGAGAGATTTTCCAGGTATTGTAGTGGTATCAAATTTCTCTCCAGCCTGTAGTTGATCAGGCCCACTGGGAGGATACACAGTGTGACATTTATTGCATTCCTCAGGCTTCAATCCTGAATAGATTCCCTTTTTAATAATCAGTGTTGGAATATGGCTTGAATTTAAACTAAGGGTTTTTCTTAATTCAATTCTCTTGTGAGCTGATGTCTTGTTATTTTTCATAAAATCCTGATTCAGATTTGTGTCCTGACTTTCCTGGTTGATCCTAACCAGGTCATCCCTTTTCATGACCACTGAAATGAGAAAAAAGCAATCATGTCACTGAATCACATGTAACTGTTTCTCCTGGCATACTCATGTAAAGAGAATGAAGTTACTTGTTATCCAAGTGGCATAAGATTTTCACAAAATCAGTATGAGGTACTTATTTGTGACCATTATATGGTTTTTCTCCTTAATACACTAATATACCATGAGGTTTCCCAATGTTCAAACATGATCCTTTTTACTATGGGAATTTGAAAAGGATGGGAGAAAGACATTTGTGCTATGATATGTGGGATGCCTGCCCTGGCTGCTCTGCTTTCAGTACAGCTCTCTTGCCTATGTAAACTGGAAGGAAGCAGATAATGGTTCACGTGCCTGGGAACCTGTGAGACACCAGGGAAGACTAAAGGAATTCTAGAGTTCTGGCTTCAGACTAGTTAGACCTAAGTGTTGCAGCCATCTAGGAAGTGAGCTATTAGAGGACCTCTTTCTCTCTCACTATCACTCTGCCTTTCACAAAGATGAAATAACTATAAAATATTTTAAAGAATGGACAAATATTTAATAAAAATATTCACCCACTACCTAGCAACCATTTTTTTCCCTGTCCTTTTTCTCCAGTTTATTTTTATAAAAATTGTGTGCTTTTTGCTTCTCTGATATTTCAACCATAAACATGGAAAAGTTTTACTGATCATTTACTTGCAGGTGGAGAAGAGTGAAATGTGCCTGTACTTTAAGCAGGACAACATTTAAGGAGTATGATTTGAACCTAAGATTGTCTCATGTTCAGTCTTCCTAGGTAAACATCATTTGTGGGATTTTTCAAATGAAAAACCACTTTGTCTCTACTCTATCACAGCATCCCCAAATTCCTAAGGACACCGAATACCTTCAGCTTCTCAGAAGTACAACAGGTAGAGAAAAGTCCCAATATACCACTTTAGTTAAACACTCCCAATCAGTTTGAAGAATTTGTTTCTGCAAACCGGGATGTGCTCATCTTCTTTGAAAAGTGTTTTCTAGCTCATTCTGAAATCATCAGTGCTGGTTACCTCCTCTCGATTCTTTCTGTAAACATTCCTGTGTGATAATTTGAATTTCTAGATGCTTTTGATCAGTTGCCTCCTATTTTCACTGAAAGCTTCATTTCCTATGCTTTTCTTATCTTTTTATTAGCTTATTTTTCAATGATACTGAAAAATAAGAGAGAAATCATACTTCAAACTCCACCCTTAATGAAATCTGAGCCACTCAACATTACCCAAAGGCTACTTGACCCTGGGTCTCAAAATCTCATTACTTTCTTGGTGAGTCTAGGATCACTTATTTTCATGTTTTATATAAGTTCATGCTTAGTTTATGATTTCTTTTCTTCAAAGATTTACTTTATTTACTTGAAAGCTAGAATTATAGAAAGAGATAGACAGAGAGAAGTCTTCCATCTGCTGGTTCACTTCCCATATGGGCACAACAACCAATGCTGGGCCAAAATGAAGTTAGGAGCCAGGAGTGTCTTTCCAGTCTCACACATGGGTACAGGTGGCCAAGGACTTGGGCCAACCTCTTCTCTTTTCTCAGGTGCATTAGCAGAGATCTGGATTAGAAGAGGACCAGCTGGGACTTGAAATGGCACCCATATGCAATGCTGGTGCTGCAGGCTGGAGCTTTAACACACTGCAACACAGTGTCATTACTAGGTTCATAATTTATGATGTCACAGCACAGAGGCTTACTGATGACCATCTTTTTCTTTTAAAGATTTATTTATTTATTTGAAAGTCAGAGTTACAAGAGAGAGGAGAGGCAAAGAGAGAGTAAGGTCTTCCATCCAATGGTTCACTCCCCAGTTGGCCACAGCGGCCAGAACTGTGCTGATCTGAAGCCAGGAGCCAGGAGCTTCTTCTGGGTCTCCCTCAGGTGCAGGGGTGCAAGGAATTGGACCATCTTCTACTGCTTTCCCAGGCCATAGCCGAGATCTGGATTGGACGTGGAGCAACTGGGTCTCGAACTGGTGCCCATATGGGATGCTGGTGCTTCAGACTAGGGTGTTAATTCACTGCACCACAGCACCGGCCACATGACCATCTTTTAGTATTTAATTATTTACTTACTTGAGAGTCAGAGAGACAGAATTAAAAATAAAGACAGACTGAAACAGAGTTTTGCCAACTATAGGCCCACTCCTCAAATGTTTCTAACAGACTATAATTTTCTTATTTATTTGAGAGGCACAGAGGAAAAAAAAAACAAGAAAGAGACTAAAAAAGAGAGTTCACATTTATTGATTCATTCCTGAGCAAGTTCTATGCCTGGGCAAAATCATGAGTGGGAACTCAATCTGAGCAATGAGTTAGAAATAAGTTTCTGGGGGCTGGCGTTGTGGCATAGCAGGTAAAGCCACCACCTGCAGTGCCAACATCACTTGTGGGCACCAGTTAAAGTCCTAGCTGCTCCACTTCTGATCCAGCACTCTGCTATGGCCTGGGAAAGCAGTAGAAGATGGTCCCAGTCCTTGGACCCCTGTACCCATGTGGGAGACCTGAAAGAAGCTCCTGGCTCCTGGCTTCAGATCAGTGCAGCTCCAGCCATGACAGCCAATTGGGAAGTGAACCAGTGGATGTAAGACCTCTCTCTCTCTCTGCCTCTCCTTCTCTCTCTCTGACTTTCAAATAAATAAATAAATCTTTAAAAAAAAAAAAAAAACCAGAAACAGGGCAGCACCGTGGCTCAATAGGCTAACCCTCTGCCTGTGACACTGGCACACATGGTTCTAGTCCCAGTTGGGGCACCAGATTCTGTCCCAGTTGCCCCTCTTCCAGGCGAGCTCTCTGCTGTGGCCCGGGAGTGCAGTGGAGGATAGCCCAAGTCCTTGGGCCCTACACCCACATGGGAGACCAGGAGAAGGCTCCTGACTTCAGATCAGTGTGGTCTGCCAGCCAAAGTGTGCTGGCCATGGCGGCCATTGGAGGGTGAACCAATAGTAAAGGAAGACCTTTCTCTCTGTCTCTCTCTCTCACTGTCCACTCTGCCTGTCAAAAAAAAAAAAAAACAGAAACATTAAGATTAAAAAAAATAAGTTTCTGTATGTTGCCTAATTAACAAGCACTGAAGGAACTAATAAGTGCATGAAGGGAAAGGTATAAAAGTATAGAGGGCTGGTGCTGCGGCTCACTAGGCTAATCCTCCACCTTGTTGGCGCCAGCGCACTGGGTTCTAGTCCCAGTTGGGGTGCCAGATTCTTTCCCAGTTGCCCCTCTTCCAGGCTAGCTCTCTTTTTTGCTGTGGCCCAGGAGTTCAGTGGAGGATGACCCAAGTACTTGGGCCCTGCACCCCATGGGAGACCAGGATAAGCACCTGGCTCCTGCCATCAGATCAGTGTGGTGCGCCAGCTGCAGCACACCAGCCACGGTGGCCATTGGAGGGTGAACCAATGGCAAAAGGAAGACCTTTCTCTCTGTCTCTCTCTCCTCACTGTCCACTCTGCCTGTCAAAAAATAAATTACTTAAAATTTAAAAAAAAAAGTATAGAGAAGGACAAGTTAGAATTTGGGGAATGTATCAAACCTAAAAAATATCTTAGTAACATCAGGAAATGACTGGATTTTTTTTTTTAATCAAAGAACATCTTCACTAAGAACAAAAGTTAGAAAAGATACTGGTATCTCTAAATGCCTGTGTCTGATCCACAAAACCAGCTGTCATTAGGAGTAAGGCTTGAGAAAAATTCATGGAAAGACTACCAGTCAACATATGCACACTTTCTGCTTTGGCCTCCTGTCTCTTATTTGCAGACTGACCTGAAAGGCTCTGATTCAAGCATTTGTCCACCATCCATGGCTCTTCTCCTTGCTCCAACTTGAAGATTAAGTCAGGTTTGGTAATGCAGTGCCCTATTAATGGAAACAAAGTAAGACTTTGTAAAATCACTATCTTGGATTATTTAAAGGACTACAGCTTGGTTAAGGAGCTATGCAACAAATGTTCCAATTTGAATCTTTTGTAGATGGTAGATATTCAGATTATTCATGGACTCAAATTCTAATCCTGCCCAATATTAAACATTATAAAGTGTTCCCTTGCTTGTCAAATAGCAAGAAAATGTTATCACTGGGAATGTGATGGGTGTCACTCACCCAAAGAGAAGAGGCTGCTGTAGGTCTCCAGCATCACATCTCTGTATAGGATTTTCTGAGCATTGTTCATGTTCTGCCATTCCTCCCAGCTAAAGTACACGGCCAGGTCTTCAAATGCTATCATCACCTATAACATTACACTTCCAATCAACATGTTAACTCTGTCACAAAACAAACACTGACAGTTGTGTATGGATATGAAGGAAAAAGGAAGGATATGGTTTCACATTAGACTTGTTGAGTGTTTAGAAAGCCACACAGAGCATTCAACAGAGTCAAACACATTATCTACAGGCTGTGAGAAATGCCCAAGCTGGAGGGAAACAGGAGGTTCAAATCACAAAGGCCACATCTGTCAAGGGGAATTGCACAGCAGGCTAAAAGAGGGGCAATACTGACTCTTTTTTTTTTTTAATTTTTTGACAGGCAGAGTGGACAGAGTGAGAGAGACAGAGAAAGGTCTTCCTTTTGCCATTGGTTCACCATCCAATGGCTGCCACAGCCGGTGCGCTGCAGCCAGTGCACCACGCTGATCTGAAGGTAGGAGCCAGGTGCTTCTCCTGGTCTCCCTTGTGGGTGCAGGGCCCAAGGACCTGGGCCATCCTCCACTGCACTCCCGGGCCACAGCAGAGAGCTGGCCTGGAAGAGGGCCAATCAGGACAGAATCCGGCACCCCGACTGGGACTAGAACCTGGTGTGCTGGCACCGCTAGGTGGAGGATTAGCCTGTTGAGCCACGGCGCCGGTCTGCAATACTGACTCTTGAATGGGCAATGTTAAGGAGAAGTATGTAGAAGCATTGAGAAAAAAAGGCAAGAAACCATCAGTGAAACTACAATGGGAATGAACAGAAAATAATTTCCAGGAAAACACCATGCATATCATTTCCAATATGTCAGCAAAAAAATATATTAAAAGACATGGCAGACATTTAGCTTAGTGTTTATGATGCGACCTCAGAGTGTCTATGTTTGATTTCCAATGCCAGCTCTAGTTTTTAGCTCCCAGATAATGCAGACCTGGGGAAGCAATGGTGATGTCACTAATGAAGGAGGCCTAGATTCCATTCCTCAATCCTGGCTTCAGTCCTGCCCCACCTCTGTTTGGTATGGTTATCTAGGAAGTGAATTAATGTGTCAAAGCTCTCTCTCAGTCCATCAACTTTTTTCTCTATCAAGCTAATAAATATTTTTAAGTAAGAGAGAAAATACAGGTAAGACAAAGAATACAAATTAGCTTTTGCCCTTGTCTATGATTATTCTACTGATAAACAATTGAAATAACATTATACCTAATTACAGTGAAAGCAATGGAAATACTGCCCCAAAAATTCAAGTGATAAACATTTGAAATAACATTATACATAATTAAAGTGAAAGCAATGGAATTATTTGCCCAAAAAGAGAACCTGGGAATGTCTGCAGTACAATCTGCATTTGTGACTCACTGAGAAAAATGCTTAGAGATTTGTTTAAGAACCTGCAATAGTCACCAAAATTGTGATCCAGCAGGCTAAGCCTCCACTATCAATGCTGGCATCCCATGTAAACAGAAGATTTGAGTCCTTGCTGCTCCACTTCTAACCTAGTTCCCTGCTAATCTGATTGAAAGAGCAGTGAAAATGACCTGAGTATGAGACCCTTCCATCAATATGGGAGACCCATGGAGTTCCAGGCTCCTGGATGTGACCTGGCCCAGTCCCAGCCATTGTGGGCATTTGGGAAATGAACAGTAGATAGAAGATATATCCTTTTGTCTCCCTGTCTCTCCCAATCTCTGTAAGTTTGCCTTTCAAATAAATACTCTTAAAAAATAGGCCAGCGCCATGGCTCAATAGGCTAATTCTCTGCCTTGCGGCGCTGGCACACCAGGTTCTAGTCCCGGTCAGGGCACTGGATTCTGTCCCAGTTGCCCCTCTTCCAGGCCAGCTCTCTGCTATGGCCCAGGAGTGCAGTGGAGGATGGCCCAAGTCCTTGGGCCCTGCACCCGCAAGGGAGACCAGGAGAAGCACCTGGCTCCTGGCTTCAGATGAGCGTGATGCACCAGCCACAGCGCGCCAGCCACGGCGGCCATTGAAGGGTGAACCAACAGCAAAGGAAGACCTTTCTCTCTGTCTCTCTCTCTCTCTCACTATCCACTCTGCCTGTCAAATAAATAAATAAATAAATAAGCCTCCAGTAGATTCTTCACACATTCCTTATTCTATTCCAGAATCCAATTCAGCTTCTCAAAGGTATTAAGGACTCTATTACTCTAACAATTCAAAAACAAACTTAACTGATTTGTGTTTTAGCACTAGGTAACTCTTCCTCTTGCAGAATGCTAAGTGTTTACTTCATAGGTAGCACTAAAACACTGCTCAGTACATCATCTACATTTAGACTGTTTCAGACAACATGACTCCAAAAATGTAGCATATTGTGCTTAGTTTCAACTCAATTCATGTAACAAATATATATTTTGCTATAGCAACAGAAAGACAAGAGACCAAACTGCATTATTATAGATGACAGTAATGTTTCATAATCATGCCAGATTCATCATTCATTTCTGTATATACCATGAGAACAAATTTTATGTCTATTTTTCTATTTTAAAATTTTTAAAGATTTATTTATTTATTTGAAAGTCAGAGTTACACAGAGAGAGGAGAGGCAGAGAGAGAGAGAGGTCTTCCATCTGCTGGTTCAGTCCCCAATTGGCTGCAATGGCTGGACCTGCACCAATCTGAAGCCAGGAACCAGGAGCTTCTTCTGGGCCTCCCACATGGGTGAAGGGGCCCAAGGACCTGGGCCATCATCTGCTGCTTTCCCAGGCCATAGTAGAGAGCTGGAGCAGAAGCGGAACAGCAGGGTCTCAAACCAGTGCCCATATGGGATGCCAATGCTTTAGACCAGGGCATTAACCCACTGAGCCACAGAGCCAGCCCCATATTTTCCATTTTAATTAACTAGTATACTGGGACCAGCACTGTGGCATAGCAGGTAAAGCCACTGCCTTCAGTACTGGCATCCCATATTTGTGCCAGTTCAAGTCCCGGTGGCTTTCCTTCCAATCCAGCTCTCCGCTATGGCCTGGGAAATCAGTAGAAGATGGCCTAAGTCCTTGGGCCCCTGAACCCATGTGGGAGTCCCAGAAGGAGCTTTTCACTTCTAGCTCTAGATCAGTGCAACTCTGGCCATTGTGGCAAACTGGGGAGTGAACCAGCAGATGGAAGACTCTCTCTCTCTCCCTCTGCCTCTCTGTAACTCTGGCTTTCAAATAAATAAAAAAAAATCTAAAAAAAAAATAAATAAATAAACTAGTATTAAACACCTAAAATAAGTACTGACAAGCTGGGGAATAATTAAAAAAAAAAAAAACACTTACAGGTGATACATTCATTTTCTTTCCTCTTAGAAACATGTGGAGGACCCAGAATCATACCTGGGAGAGAAGGTGAATGACAAGAGTTCAAAGAAAACTCTGGAGGCCAACGCTGTGGCATAATGAGTAAAGCTGCAGCCTGCAGTGCCAGCATTCCATATGGGTGCTGGTTTGAGTCCTGCCTGCTCAACGTACAATCTAGCTCTCTGCTATGTCCTGAGAAAGCAGTGGAACATGGTCCAAGTCCTTGGGCCCCTACACCTGCATGGGAGACCCAGAAGCTCTTGGGTCTTGGCTTTGGATCAGCTCAGCTCCAGCCTTTGCAGTAATTTGGAGGGTGAGCCAGCAGATAGAAGATTTTCTCTCTCTCTCTCTCTCTCTCTCTCTGCAACTCTTTCAATAAATAAATGAAATCTTAAAAAAAAAAAACCTGTGCTTTCCTTCTGCACTGAACAGTGGGAAAAAAAGAATATGATAGAATGAATAAATAACCATAAATACATTAACCAAGAAAACATCAGCTTTACTGTGGAGGAATAAACCTGTAAAAATAGAAATACATAGGAAAATGCACCCACCTATATTAAGTGGCAGAGATTAAACAGAAGTTATCATTGGTTTAATGAAAGCATTATCTACAATTTTTTTAAAATAATAGTGTAAAAATAAAAAGAAATGTTAAGAGTGTTCAAATAAATGAAGTTATCAGAGATAAACATTACATTGTTATTAAAGTTTATACTAAAGAAAGTTAACAAATACACATAATGTATATTTAATGCAGTGCACTTTACCAGTAGTGATTCTAAATAGACCTTTTCCCTTCACAAATTGTTGGATTGGGGCTGGCAATGTGGCCTAGTGGGTAAAGCTGCCGCCTGCAAACTGGCATCCCATATAGGCACTGGTTCGATTCCCAGCTGCTCCACTTCTGATCCAGCTTTCTGCTATGGCCTGGGAAAGCAGTAGAAAATGGCCCAAGTCCTTGGGCCCCTGTACCCATGTGGGAGATCCAGAAGAAGCTCCTAGATCCTGGCTTTGGATTGGCACAACTCTGCCATTGCAGCCAACTGAGTTGTGAACCAGCAGATGGAAGATCTCTCTCTCTCTCTCTCTCTCTCTCTCTCTCTCTCTCTCTCTCTCTCTCTGCCTCTCCCTCTCTCTGTGTGTAACTCTTTAAAAAAAATAAATCTTTTAAAAAAAGACCCTGAATTTCACTTGACTTACCCCATGAGATACCAGTAAATGTGATAGAAATAGACAATTTGTTAAAAGATTTATTTATTTGAAAGAGTTACACAAAGAGAGAAGGAGAGGCAGAGAAAAAGAGAGAGAGAGAGAGAGGAAGGGAGGGAGGAAAGGAGAAAGAGAGGTCTTTGAACTGCAGGTTCACTCTCCAGATGGCTGCAATGGCTGGAGCTGTGTAGATCCAAAGGTATTAGCCAGGAGCTTCTTCCAGGTCTCCCACAAGGGAGCAGGGACCAAAGGACTTGGGCCATCTTCTACTGTTTTCCCAGGCCATAGCAAAGAGCTAGATCAGAAGTGGAGCATCCGAGTCTCAAACTGACACCCATATGAGATGCTGGCACTGTAGGTGGTGGCTTTACCTGCTATGCCACAGAATCAGCCAGAAATAGATAATTTGTAAAGTATTTGCCTTCTCAGATTTTCTTTTTCTGACAGTTATCTTCTGAAAAACCCTGAGGCCTGCGTGTTGAAGAGATAGTATGTAGGCTGGTGCCGCAGCTCACTAGGCTAATCCTCCACCTGCAACACTGGTACTCCAGGTTGGGGCACTGGTTCTGTCCCAGTTGCTCCTTTTCCAGTCCAGCTCTCGGCTGTGGCCTGAGAAGGCAGTGGAGGATGGCCCAAGTGCTTGGGCCCTGCACCCACATGGGAGACCAGGAGAAAGCACCTGGCTCCTAGCTTTGGATCGGCACAGCATGCCAGCCTTAGCGGCCACTTGGGGGGTAAACCAATGGAAGGAAGACCTTTCTCTCTGTCTGTCTCTCTCTCTCACTAACTCTGCCTGTCAAAAAAAAAAAAAAAGAGAGAATATGTAGCCAAGATTCACCACAAACCCCAGACACTTAAGTGAAGCCTCAATCAGTTCCTCAAATGACTAAACTCTCATTTCTGCTCCTGGACTGATCATAGGAACTGCCCAGCTGAGTGCAGCCTATAACTCAGAGTCAGAAATGCAAATCAAATGGCTATTTGTTAATCCACTGTGTTTTCTGATTTGTCCTACATCAAATGCTGATATATATCAGTAAGTATGGCAGAAAGTTGAATTACATGCAAACTACAATGCATTCAACTTCAAAATTTCTAAATTTAGAAGTTC
Source organism: Lepus europaeus (assembly GCF_033115175.1). Lineage (NCBI taxonomy): Eukaryota > Metazoa > Chordata > Mammalia > Lagomorpha > Leporidae > Lepus > Lepus europaeus. Next base: position 12,439,225 of record NW_026909276.1, on the reverse strand, counting down.
CCATAAAACAGGGTCAGCATTGTCACATAGCAATTAAATCTGCCATCTGCAATACAAGCACCCCATATGAGCGCTGGTTCATGTTCTGGCTGTTCTGCTTTTGATCCAGCTTCCTGCTGATGGCCTGAGAAAAGCAATGAAAGATGATCCAAATACTTGGGCAAATGCTACCAATGTGAGAGACCCAGATGAAGATCGTGGTTCCTGGCCTCATTCTGCCCCGGCCCTGCTCCATGCAGCCATCTGTGATGTGAACAAGCAGAAGGAAGATCTCTCTGGGTCTCTCCTCTATATACAATATTTTCAAATAAACTTTTAAAAACTTAGAAAAAAAGCTCCTATAAACACAATCTTTGCCTATCAATTGGACCTTAGAAAAGCTGCTAATACAAAAAAAAAAAAAAAAGTCCTGAGATTCACACAAATAAATTACCTGGAGACCATAAGATTGCTCTTCACATTTTGGCTTATATATGGTCATTGTGTTCTTTTGTTTTATATTTTAGAAGCTTATTATCACATAAAATCTAATTTAATATAATTTTACTATCTCAGAAAGCAGGATAAAGGTTTACAGTAATTTTTTTGTAGCTGCATGTATATTGCATATTGTTCAAGAAGAATGACTGAAAGGGGGAAAATTTTTATGATATGCTTTTTGTTTTTCTTAAAGATTTATTTATTTGAAAGTCAAAGTTACACAGAGAGAGGAGAGGCAGAGAGAGAGAGAGAGAGAGACAGAGAGAGAGAGGTCTTCCATCTGATGGCTCACTCTGCAAATGACTGCAATGGCCAGAGCTGCACCAACTGAAGCCAGGGCCCAGGAGCTTCTTCCAGGTCTCCCACATGGGTGCAGGGACCCAAGGACTTTGACCATCTTCTACTGCTTTCCCAGGCCATAGCAGAGAGCTGGATCAGAAGTGGAGCAGCCAAGTCTTGAACCCGAGCCAATATGGGATGTGGGCACTTCAGGCCAGGGCATTAACCCACTGTGCCACAGCACCAGCCTCATGATATGCTTTTTGAAGTCACACACTCCAAACATAGCATTAGTAGCAAAAGGGAAGACATGCTCATGAGTTTTCTAAAGCAGTACTATTTGAACTGGTGACAATTTCTGAAATGGATCTGAAAAATAAATGTTTTTTAATTAAGTGTGGCAAGATAGAGAACATTAGACAGAAGTTAGGGTGCCAGGTATTTACAAATCATGTGACACTACACAAAGCACTTTTCTCCTGAAAAACAATTTGTTTCATCTTTTTTACAGAGATACTGGCAAAACTTCCTTGAGCTACCAGGAAGGACTATTAGAATACAGGGGGCAGGAGTCCTCCAAGATGGTGGAATAGGAAGGGAGCACACTGATAGTCTGGGAAAAGACAGTTTAATAAAAGTGGAAATACTGTAGTTTCAGGGAAGAGTTAGGGAAAAAAAACTGCAGAGGAAACTCTTCTGGAACTAGTGGGACATGGTGGACCTATGTGGAGGGCACGGGTGCTCACATATCAGGACCCCAGCTGCTGAGTCCACACAGCAGCGCTGGAAAGGGAGGTGAGGCAAAGCCTCAGCAGCCCAAGACAAAGGCAGCGAAGTGGCAGTAAGAGCCTACAGGGAATGAGGTTTGAAGCCCTGTGGGGAAAAGTCCAATGGGCTAACTAGAAGAGGGAATAGAATAGAATAGAATAGAATAGAATAGAATAGAATAGAATAGAATAGAATAGAATAGAATAGAATAGAATAGAATAAAAGATAAAAGGGACTCATATGGATACGATTCTCTCTCTCCACTCACCTTACAAAGGCAAGCGAGCAGGCACCATTTTGGACATATGTAAAAGCTGCACCACCTCAGGGCTGCACCCGCCCTCAGCTAAGCAAAAAAACCTGACGCTGGTGGGGAGAAATAACAGGAGGTTAGGACCTAGTGAAAAGTGGAGCTTATGAACTGTGACTGAAAAAAAAAAACAAAACAAAACCTGAAGGTGTGTGAGATAATTCATGGAGTGCCTGAGAGTGAGTACTCTCAAGAAATGCCACAAACTTGACAACCTTAGCAAGCTGGTGGGAGATTTCAGTGGAAACTGAGCTTACACTGAGGACTGTACAGATCATTTGTGTTGTCCTTGGGGTAGAGCAGATGAATATAATACCCACAGGGGGCAGAGCACAGACACTGACTGCCTTCAATTCTGCTCAGCTGGGCAGAATTAATCCCTTCTGAATAAAAAAAAAAGAGAGAGAGAGAGAGAAAGAGAGAAAATTTACCATGCCTTACCTGGGTGTTTCACCCTTAACCCTGAAGAACCAAACAGAGCTCTCTGGCCACACCCATCACAAGCCTCTAAGGATCCATCAAAAGCAGACAGTCCACTTAATCGAGTCATAGTATCACGAGAAAAACCACCACATCAAAAAAAAAAAAAGAAAGAAACCAAAGAATATCTCCACAATGCCAAGCAACAAATGCAGAAACTGAGGAAACAAGAACAAGAAAGACATTATGATGCCCCCAAATGAATAAGACACCCCAATTCAAGATTATAAAGGTGATGAGATAGAAGAAATGCAAGAAGCAGATCTCAAAAAATTTATGATAAGAACACTTAGAAGTTCTCAAAAACAATTTCTTGAACTATAGAAATCCTTACTGGGCAGGGTAGAAAATCTCTCTCATGAAAATGAAATCTTAAGGAGAAATCAAAATAAAGTGAAGCAATTAGTATAACATGAAATTGTGATAGTGAAGAGAAATCAAAATGAAATGAAGAATTCAATAGATCAAATGACAAATGCATTTGAGAGCCTTAAAAAAAGAATCAGTGAAGCAGAAGAGAGAATATCGGACTTAGAAGACAGAGCACAGGAAAGTATACAGTCAAACCAAAGAAATGAAGAGGAAATTAGAAATCCAAAAAATATTGTTGGGAATCTACAGGATATTATTAAAAAACCCAACATTCAGGTTCTAGGAGTTCCTGAAGGCATGGAGAGGAAGAAAGGATTAGAAGGCCTTTTTAGTGAGATACTAGCAGAAAACTTCCCAGGTTTGGAGAAGGACAGAGACATCCAAGTACAGGAAGCTCATGGAACCCCTAATAAACATGACCAAAAGAAATCCTCACCACGACATGTTGTAATCAAACTCACTACACTGAAACACAAAGAAAAGATTCTAAAATGTGCAAGGGAGAAATGCCAGATTACTCTCAGAGGATCTCCAATTAGACTCACAGCAAACTTCTCATCAGAAACCCTACAGGCTAGGAAGGAATGGCGAGATATAGCCCAGGTACTAAGAGAGAAAAACTGACAGCCCAGAATATTATATCCTGCAAAGCTCTCATTTGTGAATGAAGGTGAAATAGAGACCTTTCATAGCAAACAGAAATTGAAAGAATTTGTCTCCACTCATCCAGCCCTGCAAAAGATGCTTAAAGATGTGTTACACATAGAAACACAGCCATCAATATGAAAGAAGGTAAAGGAAGGAAACCTCACAGTAAAAGATCACACGAATTTCAAAGCATATATTAGAAATATCTTTGGGAAAATGGCAGGGCAAAGTTACTACTTATCGACAGTCACATTGAATGTTAAGGGCCACACCTCTCCAGTTAAAAGACACAGACTGGCTGAATGGATTAACAAAAAAAACCCATCTATTTGCTGCTTACAAGAAACACATCTTTCCAACAAAGATGCATGCAGACTGAAAGTGAAAGGCTGGAAAATGATATACCATGCCAACAGAAATGAAAAAAGAGCTGGTGTAGCCATCTTAATATCAGACAAAATAAACTTTAACACAAAAACTGTTAGGAGAGACAAAGAGGGGCACTATATAATGATTAAGGGATCAATTCAACAGGAAGATGTAACTATTATAAATGTTTATGCACCAAATTAAAGGGCACTGGTTTATTTAAAATGTATGTTAAGGGACTTAAAAGGGAGACATAGACTCCAATACAATAGTAGTGGGGGACTTCAATACTCCACTCTCAGAAATAGAAAGATCAACCAGACAGAAGATCAACAAGGAAACAGCAGATTTAATCAACACTATAGCCCAAATGGATCTAACAGATATCTACAGAACTTTTCATCCTACACATGAAGAATTTACATTCTTCTCAGCAGTACATGGAACCTGCTCCAGGATTGACCACATGCTAGGCCATACAACAAGTCTCAGCAAATTCAAAAGAATTAGAATCATACGATGCAGCTTCTCAGACCACAGTGGAATGAAGTGGAAAATTAGCAACTCAGGAATCCCTAAAGCATATGCAAACACATGGAGATTGAACAACATGCATCATTGAAAGAAAATTACAGACCAATATCCCTGATGGGCAGATGCAAAAATCCTCAATAAAATTCTGGCTAATAGAATGCAACAACACATCAGAAAGATCATCCACCCAGACCAAGTGGGATTTATCCCTGGTATGCAGGCATGGTTCAATGTTTGCAAATCAATTAATGTGATACACCACATTAACAAACTGCAGAGGAAAAATCATGATTATCTCAATAGATGCAGACAAAGCATTTGATAAAATACAACACCCTTTCATGATGAAAACTCTAAGCAAACTGGGTATAGAAGGAACATTCCTCAATACAATCAAAGCAATTAATGAAAAACCCATGACCAGCATCCTATTGAATGGGAAATGTTGGAAGCATTTCCACTGAGATCAGGTACCAGATAGGGCTGCCCACTCTCACCACTGCTATTCAATATAGTTCTCGAAGTTTTAGCCAGAGCCATTAGGCAAGAAAAAGAAAGTAAGGAACACACATTGGGAAGGAAGAAGTCAAACTTTCCATCTTTGCAGACAATATGATTCTTTATTTAGGGAATCCAAAGGACTCTACTAAGAGACTATTGGAACGCATAGAGGAGTTTGGCAAAGTAGCACAATATAAAATCAATGCACAAAAATCAATAGCATTTGTATACACAGGCAATGCCACGGCTGAGAAAGAACTGTTAAGATCAATCCCCTTCACAATAGCTACAAAAATAATCAAATACCTTGGAATAAACTTAACCAAGGATGGTAAAGATCTCTGCAATGAAAATTACAGAATCTTAAAGAAAGAAATAGAAGAGGATACCAAAAAATGGAAAAATCTTCCATTCTCATGGATTGGAAGAATCAACATCATCAAAATGTCCATTCTCGCAAAAGCAATTTATAGGTTCATTGCAATATCAATCAAAATACCAAAGACATTCTTCTCAGATCTGCAAAAAATGATGCTGAAATTCATATGAAGACACAGGAGACCTCAAATAGCTAAAGCAATCTTGTACAACAAAAACAAAGCCGGAGGCATCACAATACCAGATTTTTCAGGACATACTACAGGGCAGTTATAATCAAAACAGCATGGTACTGGTACAGAAACAGATGGGTAGACCAATGGAACATAATAGAAACACCAGAAATCAATCCAAACATCTACAGCCAACTTATATTTGATCAAGGATCTAAAACCAATTCCTGGAGTAAGAACAGTCTATTCAATAAATGGTGCTAGGAAAACTGGACTTTTACTTGCAGAAGCATGAAGAAAGGCCCCTACTTTACACCTTACACAAAAATCCACTCAACATGGATTAAAGACTTAAATCTATGACCTGACACCATCAAATTCTGAGAACATTGGAGAAACCATGCAAGATATAAGCATAGACAAGGACTTCTTGGAAAAGACTCCAGAGGCACAGGCAATCAAAGCCAAAATTAACAATTGGGATTGCATCAAATTGAGAAGTTTCTGTACTGCAAAATAATCAGTCAGCAAAGTGAAGAGGCAACTGACAGAATGGGAAAAAATATTTGCAAACTATGCAACAGATAAAGGGCTAATAACCAGAATCTGCAAAGAGATCATGAAACCCCAAAACAACAAAACAACCCACTTAAGAGATGGGCCAAGGACCTCAATAGACATTTTTCAAAAGAGGAAATCCAAATGGCCAAGACACATGAAAAAATGTTCAGGATCACTAGCAATAAAGGAAATGCAAATCAAAGCCACAATGAGGTTTCACCTCACCAAGGTTAGAATGGCTCACATACAAAAATCTACCAACAACAGATGCTGGTGAGGATGTGGGGAAAAAGGGACACCAACCCCTGTTGGTGGGAAAGCAAACTGGTAAAGCCACTATGGAAGTCAGTCTGGAGATTCCTCAGAAACCTGAATATAACCCTACCATTCAACCCAGCCATCCCACTCCTTGGAATTTACCCAAAGGAAATTAAATTGGTACATAATAAAGCTGTCTGAACCTTAATGTTTATTGAAGCTCAATTCACAATAGCTACGACATGGAATCAACCTAAATGCCCATCCACAGTAGACTGGATAAAGAAATTATGGGACATGCACTCTATAGAATACTATAAAGCAGTAAAAAAAACTATCTAGTAATTCTTTACCCAAAACTTCCTGAAATTCATCTGTCCATCAAACCAGTTATCTGTATATTTTTAACAAAGCTACATATAAAAAAAACTGCACTTAAGTTGAGGTTTCTGCCAAAAAATTAGGCAAGAGACAAATATTAAGGTATCATGGAGCTCCTGCTTTTACTCCTCTTCTTGTCTAAATGAGAATTGGCATGAAATTATAGTCAAACTCTTGAGGATTTGAATGATGGTCTCATGGGCCATTGACTGTTGGCCCACAGCTATTAGTCATTTGTTCTATGGATGTGTATGAATTGTGCTATTCAAATGCCTCTATCATCACTGATCTGGTAAGTGCCTTTCAGTGACTTCATTCTACAAATTGACGGATGTCAGTTTTGAACTTCTATCTTCAATAACTTCATCTCAGATCCAGAAGAAAATTATTATTTAGTTCCCAGCATCATACACTGCAAACAGAAAATGAAGTTTTAGGCATCAAACAAGAATAGTATCATGATATAGTGGATTGCCTTGCCCTTTCTAAAAATTATTGCTCCCTATAGTGGTAGCCACACACTTCTGACAGCAGGAGTTGATGATTTTGGAATTACGGTTGTAAATTCTGTGGGGATTCCTGAGAAGAAAGTGGACAGGCAGCAGGCAACACTCAATTGTTGTTGATTGATCTTCTACAACTCATTTCCTCTCACTGGTTTTAAATACATCTTTTTATTATTATTATTATTTTTTTTTATTTTTGACAGGCAGAGTGGACAGTGAGAGAGACAGAGAGACAGAGAGAAAGGTCTTCCTTTGCCGTTGGTTCACCCTCTAATGGCCGCCGCGGTAGCGCGCTGCGGCCGGCGCACCGCGCTGTTCTGATGGCAGGAGCCAGGTGCTTATCCTGGTCTCCCATGGGGTGCAGAGCCCAAACACTTGGGCCATCCTCCACTGCACTCCCTGGCCACAGCAGAGAGCTGGCCTGGAAGAGGGGCAACTGGGACAGGATCGGTGCCCCGACCGGGACTAGAACCCGGTGTGCCGGCGCAGCAAGGAGGAGGATTAGCCTGTTGAGCCATGGCGCCGGCCTATTATTATTATTTAACAGGCAGAGTAATAGACAATGAGAGAGACAGAGAGAAAGGTCTTTCTTCTGTTGGTTCACTCCCAAAATGGCCACTATGGATGGCACTGTGCCGATCTGAAGCCAGGAGCCAGTCGCTTCTTTCTGGTCACCCATGTGGATGCAGGGACCCAAGCACTTGGGCCATCCTCCACTGCCCTCCCTGGCCACAGCAGAGAACTGGACTGCAAGAGGGGCACCCGGGATAAGAACCTGGTGTCTGGCTGGCACCGTGGCTTAACAGGCTAATCCTCCCCCTTGTGGCGCCGGCACACCGGGTTCTAGTCCTGGTTTGGGCGCCGGATTCTATCCTGGTTGCTCCTCTTCAAGGCCAGCTCTCTGCTATGGCCCAGGAGTGCAGTGGAGGATTGCCCAAGTGCTTGGGCCCTGCACCCGCATGGGAGACCAGGATAAGCACCTGGCTTCTGGCTTCGGATCGGCAAGATGTGCTGACCGCAGCGGCCATTGGAGGGTGAACCAACGGCAAAAGGGAAGACCTTTCTGTCTCTCTCTCTCTCTCTCACTATCCATTCTACCTTTCAAAAAAAAAAAGTTAAAAAAATTAAAAAAAAAAAAAAAGAACCTGGTGTCCACTATAAGAAACAATGACCTGATCAGCTCTTGTCCTGACTCTAGATGTAGAATGTAATACTTTATCCTTTTTAGTATCTGTTGTTGTTGCTGTTGTTGTTCTAGTACTAGTGGTTGAACTCTGTAATTAACACACAATTATTCTTAGGTGTTTAATTTTAACTGAAAAGTGATCCCTGTTAAATTTAAGAGTGGAAAAAGAGAGGGAGGAGATGTACAATTGGGGACATGCTCAATCGGACTTGCCCCAAATGACAGAGTTAGAAATGTGCAAGGGGATTCCAATACAATCCCATCAAGGTGGCATGTACCAATGCCATCTCACTAGTCCAAGTGATCAATCTCAGTTCACAATTGATGGCTCTGATAGGTCTAAGAGTCAAAGGGGTCACACAAACAAGACAAGTGTCTGCTAATACTAACTGATAGAATCAAAAAGGGAGAGAAGGATCCAACATGGGAAGCGGGATACACAGCAGACTCATAGAATGGCAGACGTCCTAAACAACACTCTGGCCTCAGAATCAGCCCTTAAGGCATTCGGATCTGGCTGAAGAGCCCATGAGAGTATTGTAGGCATGGAAAGCCAAGACACCATGGAAAAGAAAAGAAAAAAAAAAAAGAAGAAGAAGACCTAAATGAAAGATCTCTGCGAGTGAGATCCCAGTGGAAAGAACGGGGCCATCAAAGAAGGAGGTACCTTTCTCTGAAGGGAGGAGAGAACTTCCACTTTGACTATGACCCTATCGGAATAAGATCAAAGTCAGCAAACTCTAAAGGCTTCCATAGCCCTGGCAACTCATGACTAGAGCCTAGAGAGATTACTGACGCCATGAACAGGAGTGTCAAATTGTTAAGTCAGCAGCAGGAGTCACTGTGTACTTACATCCCATGTGGGATCTGTCCTTAATGTGTTGTCTAATGTGCAGTGATGCTATAACTAGTACTGAAGCAGTATTTTTACACTTTGTGTTTCTGTGTGGGTACAAACTGATGAGATCTTTACTAATTATATACCGAATCGATCTTCTGTATATAAATATAATTGGAAATGAAAAAAAAAAAAAACCTGGTGTCAAATTGGCAATGGCATAGAAAATTAATTATTTTTTTTTAAAAATTATGTAGGATCTCTGTCTTTAATGTGCTGTACACTGTTATTTAATGCTATAACTAGTACTCCAACAGCATTTTTTTTTCACTTTGTGTTGCTATATGGGGGCAAATTGTTGAAATCTTTACATAATATATACTAAGCTGATCTTCTGTATATAAAGAGAATTGAAAATGAATCATGATGTGATTGGAAGGGGAGAGGGAGTGGGAAAGGGGAGGGTTGTGGGTGGGAGGGAAGTTTTGGGAGGGGGAAGCCATTGTAACCCATAAGCTGTACTTTGGAAATGTATATTCATTAAATAAAAGTTTAATAAGAAAAAAAAAAAAGAACCTGGTGTCCATATGGGATGCCAGTGCCACAGGTGGAGGATTAACCAAGTGAGCCACGGCATCAACCCCTACATACAGCTTCTGAGTAATGACCAGCATTTATAATTTCAAGCACTTAGAAATAGGAGCTCTAACACTTGATTTTACTGAATCAATAATGAAAAATATAGTCCCTAAGATATAAAAAGAGTGATGATCACAGAGTGAAACTAATTCAGCATCCTACAAGGACTAAATTTGAGGTCAAGCTTGAGCTACTTATCACTAATAGAAATGTCACTAATAGAAACAACCAGTGTTATCTGACCAAGTTTTACTAGATGGGAATGGCATCCCATATTTGTGCCAGTTTGTGTCCCAATCTCTCCACTCCTGATCCAGCCCCCTGTTATTGAACCTGGGAAAATAGCAGCAAAAGATGGCCCAAATGTGTGGGCCTCTACCCACACCACAGTGCCAGCCCTAATAAATCCTATTAAAAACCTAAAGGAGGAAAATGTAAAATGTATAAATTACAGTTATACATAGGTATAAATTTCTGAAAAGTACATAATTTCATCCTTTTCAACATCTAAAATTTATTTGTAAATTATATAATTAAAAGATAAAGAGACATTGATTCTTATGTCTCTTCAGCATAAGACATCAACTTTTCCAGGTTCTAGATGCACTTATTCACAGAGTTTCTTAGGTGTAATCAGTAATGTGGCTCAAATAAGTCTTACCCAGGGGATCCGAAATTTAAACAGGGTACTCAATACCATTTTAGAAAAGTTCCAAAATATGTATCAGAAGAAAAAAATAATTTATTTGGTACATCTCATTTTAATTATAGTATTACCTAAGTTTCCAATAGTCAGATGTACTCAAAAAAAATCCCACAGGTGGGAGAGATGGCCTAATACAGCAAGTAATTATTAAAATAAAAATTTTAAGCTACAACTTAACTAGGGAAAATAACAATCCACAGGTCCCAAACTAAAATAATTAAGATGACATAATAAAAGGAAACTCAATGTCTTCATGCATTAAAATTTATTACATTAGACTTAATTAACAAAAAGGTGATTATTCCAGCTCTTTCCCACTTGGCAGCCCAATTTTATCTGTTGAATCTGGAAAAAAGTAAATGCCATCTCATGGTAGATTACTAAAATCTTAATGCTATATGCAATCAATTATGTTCATCATACTTTATATCTAATATTAACATATTTGATGCCTCTTATAGATAAATGACCCATCTTAACTACTACAAAAGTGGCAAATGTGTTTTGCTCAAAGCTTTTCCAACAGCCCCTTAGTCTAGTTTGCCTTCACTTTGAAAAGACACTTCTAGGCTATACATGAGCATCTCATTGACTTTGCCATCAAACACAATTTTTGCAAAGAATTTAACTGTACTCACCTTTTATCAGGAGCACAAGAATACATCACATTGATGACTTCCTCCCTGAATGAGACTATTTGACATACTTGCAAAGAACATACAACGCTAATACGTTTTAGTCCTTCCTGGGTTTTAGTGCAATGCATGCCTCATTTAAAAAATTAATTGTCATGGGTGCTACAAATCAGCCCAGCTTAAATGGCCCCCCTTCCAATGAAAAGTGCTAAAATTCAGTCAAATTAAATTCTGTAGGCACTATCATTAGTGCTCTCAGTGACTTCTTCACTTGTGGAGCTCATACACCTTCTAAATTCTTTGCATCATCTACGATATCCATTACTTCTCAAGGGCTGTGATGCAAGAAATAACCTCTCTTGGAACCTTGCTATGTGCCAGTAAAATTAAATTAGATGGCTATTAACTGTTCTATACTGGAAAAACAGTCACCTACACACCTTGAGCCTGTGATTCTACAAACCTTGATGTCTAGTAGGACTTTGGCCATGAATATATAACAGTAAAATGTGAGAATGGCTACTAAGGCCTCCTTAATAAATGATGGACCCAAACTTGGCATACTCCATTTGGCAAAGGGGATGGCTTCCAATGTCTACTGTCTATGTCCAGATGCCAGGGTACTGCAGGAGGTCACTATTCTAACAATAAAAAAGAAAAACCATTTAAGTTCAGCTGGACACCATTCTGCTGACTGTTGATCTCATTCCTGTTAATCTGGATGCCTTCACTGGTGACAATCCAGAGACCCAAATTAGTCACAGCCATTATCTGCTAACAAAAGCTTAAACCAAGAGTTATGGATTTATCTCTGTTATAACACAATTCCTTAGAACCCATCTAGTCCAAACCTTGAGAGTTGAAAGCTGTTATACTTGGCCCACACATAAATAGGATGTTAATTGTGCCAGATGGGCTCTATATCCTTGTACTGCAAGGATGATGTCACAGATATTGATGCTCCAAACTTATCCATCTCCCTGCTTATGTGTCTGGGAAAGTAGCAAATGATTGTCCAAATGCTTGGGCCCCTGAACCCATGTGATATCTGGAAGAAGCTCCTATCTCATGAGATCAGCCTGGTCTAGCCCCAGTCATTGCAGCCATTTTGGAGGAGAACAAACCAGAAGGAAGATCAGTCTCTCCCTTTCTCACTCTAACACTGCCTTTCAAATATATAAATAAATCTTTTAAATGTAATAATTTCAATAGATTCTTCAGTGCTCAATCATGATGACTTTTACTATCTTAAGGACATTTTCATTTCTTTTTTAAAGATTTGTTTATATGAAAGGCAGAGAGGGGGCTGGTGTGCTGCAGTATGCAAAGCTGCCATCTGTTATACTGGCATCCCATATAGGCACCAGTTCAAGTCACACTTGTTCCACTTCTGATTTAGCTTCATGCTAATGGCCTGATAGAGTGGAAGATGGCCCAAGTACTCGGGCTCCTGCCACCCCCATGGGTGACTCAAAAAAAGCTCCTGGTTTCAACCTGGCCCTACACTGGCCATTGGAGACACCAGGGGCATGAAACAGATGATGGAAGATCTCTCTGTCTCTCTTTCTCTCTCTGTAACTGTGACTTTCAAATAAAGAAATAAATAACTTTTAAAATGATTTTAGAAAGGGCAGAGAAACACACAGAAAGTGGGTGAAGAGAGAGAGGAAGAGAGGTCTTCAATATGTTGGTTCACTCTCTAAATGTCTGCAACAGCTGTGGCTGTACCAGGCTCTCACATCCCCTAATAAGTAGTAGATCTTGCACTTAGGTGAAAGGAACTGAAGAATTTGAGCCCCTACCTCATGTTTCCCAGAGATATTAAGCAGGAAACTAGTTTGGAAGTGAAACACTGAAGACTTAGATTAGCACTGCAATATAGAATGTAGGCACCACATGCAATGATCAACAAATTCGAAAACCTGGAAGAAATCAAGACACATGCTAGGTAAAAACATTGAGCCATGAAGACATATAGAAAACCTAAACAAACCAAAAACCAAGACAGAGATTGAATCAGTAACAAAAGCCCTCCAAAGAAAAGCCCAAGACCAGAAAGCTTCACTGCTAAAGTCTACCAGACTTTTAAAAATAGAACTAATTCCAATTCTTCTTAAACTATTCAAAGCAATTGAAAGAGAAGAGTATTCCCAAACTCCTATTTGGCCAGTGTCACCTTATTTTCTAAACCAGAAAATGATACAATAGAGAAAGAGAATTAAAGAACAATATCTCTGATAACCACAGATCCCAAAAATTTTCAACAAAATACTAGCTAATAAAATCCAACAACAGATCATAAAGATAATTTACCTGGACCAAGTGGAATGTACCTATGGTATGCAGGGATAGTTCAACATATGCAAATCAATAAATGTGATATGTGACACTAGCAAACTAAAGAATAAAAACCACATGATGATCAATAAATGAAGAGAAAGTATTTGATAAAAAGCAACCTTTCATTATAAAAACCTTAAGCAAGTTGGGAATAGAAGGAACATTCCTTATCACAATCAAGGCAATATATGACAAATCTTCAACCAACATCATATTGAATGGGAAATCGTGGAAGCATTTCCACTAAGATCTGAAACCAAAGTTGCTCTCCATCACTACTGCTGTTCAATACACTACTGACAGTTTTAGCCATGGCAATAATGCAAGAAAAAGAAATCAAAGGAAAACAAATTAGAAAGGAGAAAGCCTAATAACCTGTTTGCAGGTATCATGATTCTAATTATTGGGAAACCAAAAGACTCCACCAAGAGATTATTGAAACTCACAAGAAAGTTTGGTAAAGTTGTAAAATATGAAATCAACACACAAAAATCAATAACCATTATATACACAAAAATGCCATAGCTGAAAAATAACTTATCAGATCAGTGCCATTCTCAATAACCATAAAATTTTTTATTACCTTGGAATAAATTTAGTCAAGGGTGTGAAAGATCTCTATAAGAAAAATTACAAAACATTAAAGAAAACACAAAAAAAGGAAAAATCTTTGATGTTCATAAATTGGAAGAACTAATATCATCAAAATTCCCATTCTACCAATAAAAATTATTTTTAATTTTACTTTCACAATCATTTATTTATTTGAGAGGAAGTTATAGAGAGACAGAGAGAAAAAAACCGATGCCTTCTAACTGTTGGTTAATTCTCCAAATAGCTGTAATGGCTGGTGCTGGGCTGATCTGAACCCATGAGCTAGGAGCTTCCTCCTCATCTCCTATGTGGATACAGGAGCCCAAGCACTTGGGCCATCTTCCACTGCCTTCCTAGGCCATAAGCAGAGAGCTGGATCAGAGTACCAGCTGGGACCCAAACTGGCATCCATATCAGATGCCAATGCCACAGAGACTCAAATTACTATTCCACAGTGCCAGCCCCTCAAAAGCAATTCACAGATTCAATGTGATCTCAATCAAAATACCAAGAACATTCGGAAGGAAGACCTTCTCTCATTCTCTCACTGTCTATAACTCTACCTGTCAAAATAAAAAAAAATAAAATAAAAAACTTTAAAAAATAAAAGAACATACAGCATCACCTGATGGTTCAGGAGCATGACAAGTAGGACCCTGTGGTGGCCTATTACTGAATAGTTGCTCAAGAAATGATCTGAGGGGTGTTTGTTGGCAGCCATCGTTTGATCATTATGTATTTCACCAAGGGGGTCATTTATATGCCATGCAAACTAGAATGAAGATTGATAATAAAACTCCTGAGTGTCATAAATTTTTATCAAAATTAACAGGTCAGTTAGGAGCTCTTAATAAAGAGTTGGGGGGTTGACACTGGTATAGCAGGTTAAAACCCTGGCCTACAGTGCTGGCATCCCATATGTGCTCCAGTTCAAGTCCCAGATGCTCCACTTCTGACTCAGCTCTCTGCTCTGGCCTGGGAAAGAAGTAGAAAGATGGCCCAAGTCCTTGGGCCCCTGCACACATGTGGGAGACCTGGAAGAATTTCCTGGCTCCTGGCTTCAGATCAGCACAGCTCTGGCCATTGCGGCCATTTGGGGAGTGGATGGCAGAGGCTGACTCTCTCTCTGTCTTTCTGTAATTCTGCCATAATAATAAATAAATAAATCTTAACAACAACTGTTAGACCAGACTTGGATGGGACTCAATTATCCCAATGAGAGACTTCAATGATGCAAAAGCAAAGAGGTTTATTGTTCTAGCTCAATCTAGGGTCCACTCCTCCAATCATCACAACGGTCATCTGATGAGGACCCATCCCATTTCCTTTGTGAGGTTTATATAGGGTTTTCAGAGACATTCTATACATTATAGCACCATTCAGCAAATCATCTCATGCTGTGAGAATTTAAAGAACATCTCTTAAAATTGATTAGTAAATCCAGTGGTGGGAATAGACCTAGTAAAGGTGGTTAGATGGCTTTGGGGTTGATGCTTTTTAAAATGATTGGCTAAAGTGTAGGGTCCAAGCCATGAGGGTGTATATTCCAAACTGCAGGGTTTTGGGATGTTATCAATCACCTTAATGGCCTAAATAGACACCTGGAAAAGACAGCTGGATAGCAGGTATTTCCCTGCTATCTGCTGATTGGCTGTTGCTAGGGGAGTTTATCACAAGGGGAGTTTATTTTTCTTCTTTCGGGAGATTTTGCCAAAGGGTTCAGGGTCTGGTCAGGCCTGAGTTACAAGATGGAGGCCTAGCCTAAAATAGCTGTGCCTTGATCCAGGCTCAGATTCTTCACAAAAACAACAAAAAGAAACAGTGGGGGTGATAATGAAGCTATTACCCAAGGAGTAGTTGGTTATGCCCATTTGGGGAATTATTCTTGGAAAATGTTTATATATGCAGACAATGAACATTGTGCTGGAG
Source organism: Lepus europaeus (assembly GCF_033115175.1). Classification (NCBI taxonomy): domain Eukaryota; kingdom Metazoa; phylum Chordata; class Mammalia; order Lagomorpha; family Leporidae; genus Lepus; species Lepus europaeus. The sequence continues at coordinate 12,423,360 of NW_026909276.1, read as the reverse complement.
ATTTCACAAAAAACCTGATCATGTTCTTCTATACTGCAAGTCTTTTAACAGATGTCATAACTTTGCTTGACATAACACTGATGAAAATGTGAAACACACAAAGTATGCAAGGTGGAAGGCAACATATATCCATAATTGCTTAAAGAATGAGGAGACTACTCAAGCAGGCCCTATTGCAATTGAGGAAGATACTGATGGTGAAGAAAATGAAGATGCTGTAGTAGCATCTCTGCCCATTCAACACACCTCTGCCATTATCATCTTCAGCATTTGACCCAGGCAGCATGCCATCAAACAGCTATAATTTAATACAGAGTCCTCTGGGTGCACATGCCCCAGCCAATACACCAGCAAAAGTGCCCCATAGCATGGGTGTAACAAAGAATACTATCCAACCTACTCTATAGACTATTGCAGCCATTGATCCTGCACTTTTCAGTATGGTTTCCCAAGGCCATATCCACCTCAAACCTGAGGACTTTGTGAGAGCTCAGAAATACTGCAAATATGCTAGCAGTGCTTTACAATATGAAGATGTAAACACTGCCATTCAGAATATACAGAAAGACCTCAAGTTACTGATGACTGACAGAGAATGAAGCCTTTGTACAACAGATCCATGTCTCTTTGGCATAAAGAATTAACTCCATTACTGTCTTCAGCCTATCAAGAGTACAGTTTCAAGAAAGACTTCAGTTGAGTTGAATATGACAATAAAATCTGTGTGTATCAGATTCCTTTGGAAGCATTCATCAGTAGCCTCAACCAGTTTTTATTGTCCATTTAATGGCTTTGGTAATTTATGGGTACAGAGGGCTGATGTTGGCAAGATCCTAAAAACACCCTTTGAACCCTGCTCCAGCAAATGAAAACACAGAAAATATATATTGGAAATAAGCTTTATTAATTTACATACATGAAGAGAATTTTTTAAAAGGCATACTATTTGGACAAACAGATCATATTACTTTGCTTTAAAATTCTAAATCTAATGAAAGATTCCAGAATTGTCTAGATTAGAGATTATCTTTTTGTTTTCCTTAAGGCTTATAAAACAAATACAAATGTCCTAAAGTGCTAGATTAACCTGAAAAAATTATGTTCAAAACACAATTTTTATTCATTAGAGTTTAACATTGACAGAAAGGAAAGTCATTCAGTAAAGAGGTAGAAATGCTTTCAGACTTAATATTAATAATGTTGGTTTCCCAAATGCTTTTTCTTATCCATTAAGCTTAAGGTGAATTGGTATTTGCTGCACTAGCAGTCTGACTGCATGTCTTAGAGAATGAAAAATAGAGGCCTGTAGAGATGCCTGAAGAGTTGGTGCTTTTAAGTTAAGATTCTTCTCAGCTGCTGAGGAGTTCATTCCATTGAGTGCATAACTATGGATGATTCAGAAGATTTATAAGACTTAAGATACTCAGTTGTTAAGTTTATGAATTTTGTGGTAAATTATGGACTTACTGTGTCACCCAAATTTGCTGTGTTAAAAAAATAAATACAAAGATTCTTTTTAAATAAAACTTAAAAAAAGTATAGGCTTGTATTGAACAAGATGTATCTAAACTTCATAAAATGCTGTTATTTTAATACAAAACATACATAAGCATATGTTTTAAACATAATTAATTGATTATAAAAGCTTGTGTTTCTACTCAAATACACTTGTGAAAAGAAATTACCATTTATCCACAAAATAATCTAGAATTTCCTAATAGTATCTAACTTAAATAATGAAGTAAAACATCCTAAAACATCTTTTGTTTGTGTGAATTTAATTACAGTACCTTAAATTAGTATTCTCCATCCCAAAGGTTATTAAAAGTTTTGAAAGGGAGATAAACTCCATGAGGTTGGTAGATTTTTTGTTCTAAATTCTTCATGTACTTGGGGCTGCTGATGTGGTGCAAAGGCTAATCCTCTGCCTGAGGTGCTAGCATCCTTTATGGGTGCCAGTTCTAGTCCCAGTTGCCCCTCTTCCAGTCCAGTTCTCTGCTATGGCCTGGAAAAGCAGTGGAAGATGGCCCAAGTGCTTGGGCCCCTGCAACCGCATGGGAGACCAGGAAGAAGCAGCTGGCTCCTGGCTTTAGATCTGTGCAGCTCTGGCCATTGCAGCCACCTGGGGAGTGAACCAATGGAAGGAAGACCTTTCTCTCTGTCTCTCCCTCTGTCTGTAATTCTACCTCTCAAATAAATAAATAAAATCTTAAAAAATATATTCTTTTTTTTTTGACAGGCAGAGTGGATAGTGAGAGAGAGACAGAGAGAAAGGTCTTTCTTTTTGCCGTTGGATCACCCTCCAATAGCCGCTGTGGCCAGCGCATCTCGCTGATCTGAAGCCAGGAGCCAGGTGCTTCTCCTGGTCTCCCATGCGGGTGCAGGGCCCAAGGACTTGGGCCATAGCAGAGAGCTGGCCTGGAAGAGGGGCAACCGGAATAGAATCTGGCACCCCAACCGGGACTAGAACCCGGTGTGCCAGCGCCGCAAGGCAGAGGATTAGCCTGTTAAGCCACGGCGCCGGCCAAAAAATATATTCTTTATATATTCATATTAATTACAACCTCTTATTTTAGAAAAATGAGGGTTAATAGTTTATGACTTCTGCTAGTCTGTGATTGTTACAAAGTAAAACTTCTAGTCAAGGTATGATTTTGTAAATTCCTTATTAGCAATCAAATTATTATAACAAAAATTGTGGTACTAAGTTAATAGTCTTTAAATAAACACAAATTAGGAGAATATTTAGCAACTTAAAAACACCTGGCTATCAAAATTATTCAGATGCAGACAAGATAAGCCTCCTTGTGGGGTAACCACATGCTGAATATCTGTTTTTTTATTTATATGTCTCACTGTCACAGGCTGAACAGCAACAGAACACAGTATGAGAATGATGAGCACTCCTCTAATTCTAGAGACATATGTGCCCTGTCAGGACTTCATTGGCCTAACTCATCAAAAGACTCAGGAATAAATGTTTCTGTTTTCAAGAGAATTGTGGGGCCGGTGCCATGGCGCAGTAGGTTAATCTTCCACATGTGGCACTGGCATCCCATATGGGCACTGGTTCTAGTCCCAGCTACTCCTCTTTCACTACAGCTCTCTGCTATGGCCTGGGAAAGCAGTAAAATATGGCCCAAGTGCTTGGTCCCCTGCACCCATGGGCAACTGGAAAGAGGCACCTGGCTCCTGGCTTTGGATCAAGTAGCTCCGGCTGTTGTGGCCATTTTGGGAGTGAACCAATGGTTGGAAGACCTTTCTCTCTGTCTCTACCTCTCACTGTCTGTAACTCTGCCTCTCAAAGAAATAAATAAAATCTTTCAAAAAGTCTGTTAAAGTGAATTACAACCACCATTGTATGTTTTCTTTCACAACTTCAAGTGGACATAGCTCATCAAATAAAATAAATCATAGGCTGATGCCATGGCTCACTTGGCTAATCCTCTGCCTGTGGCACCAGCACCCTGGGTTCTAGTCCCAGTTGGGGTGCCGGGTACTAGTCCCATTTGTTCCCCTTCCAATCCAGCTCTCTTCTGGGCCCAGGAGGGCAGTGGAGGATGGCCCAAGTGCTTGGGTCTCTGCACCTGCATGGGATACCTGGAGGAAGTACTCTGCTCCAGGCTTCAGATTGGCAGAGCACTGGCCATAGCGGCCATTAGAGGAGTGAACCAATGGAAGGAAGACCTTTCTCTCTGTATCTCTCTCAATGTCTATAACTCTACCTGTCAAACATAAATAAACAAACAAATAAATAAATAAATAAATAAATAAATAAATAAATAAATCATAGTTTCATAAATACTAAAGCTTAGACAATTGGTACCAATGAATAGCTTCTTTCATAGTGTCTCTTTATAAATAATTAATAAACCAATTATTTTCTTCCTACTCTGCAAAGCCAGTCAACACAATTGATTTCAAATTTAGAATTTTCAAATCACCCAGAAATGCACAATGTTAATGCTTTTGCAGCTTTATAAGAGCATAAAATAATAGCAATTTTTAATTCTTGCACTTTTTAACAGCAGGCAATGTTCAGCCTGAAGCCAGGATCCCAGAATTCCATGAAGGCCTGGGTGAGTTCAATTAATTATGAGGACACACAGTCTTCAGTGACACCTGTCTTTATAAAGACACATCTCAATACAAAATAAAACTCCCTACTCAGGACTTTTGAGATCCAAGAGAAAACTCAAATATTTTGCAGATGAGTGCAAAGCAGAAATCTGGAGACTCCTGTGAGCCAACAAGTTCCCTGCCTACCTGAGAATCAGCTTGTCACCAGGGAGATCAAGGGAAGAGGACCAAGCAAAGCCACTTGGAACCTGTGCCCAGAGTCTTATCTCTTGAGTGAGCATAAAGGCAGCCAAGTCATTGGGCACTGGCAGTTTTGGACCACCTTAATCCTGAAGTGGGTACACAAACTAGTCCAACTCAATTTGGGCTGAGTTATCAGACTGGAAATCTGGACAAAGATTGTCACCCATTAAGGAATCTGGACACAGGAATGGCCAAAAAAGAACCATCAGGAGATGCACACAATAGGAGTCAGAGTACTAAGTGGGTAATAAATGCACAGATCCTAGACCAAGGCAACAGGCAATGCCAACCTTCTCTTTTGTTGCAGTTTTCTTATTTTATCTTAAAGGCCTTGAGAAACAGATCTGTAGACATCTCATGTGTAAGACAAACATGGATCATTCATAATTGGCCTATAAATATTAGCATTCTTACCCTGATCAATGAGCCTCAGGAACTAGCTCAGGGAGGGGCAATTAAAGAGAATCACTTCAGTTTCATTTCTAGGGAAGTATACATCCTCCATGAACTGCTTCTTACAAAATATTTCTCCAATTTTCCAGGAGAAATACATCAACTCTGAAGAGGCTACTTTTTTTTTTTTTCCATAGAGTCCAACACCTGTCTTGGGAATCACCTGTGATACCAGGTAGATGGATAAGAAAGCCAATTGGAATCATCAACTAGAAGACAAGATACTTTACCCAAATCACTATATTTCACTCTACAGAAAAACACAAACTGAATCACAAAGAACTCCAGTCAATCAATCCCCTGGTTTAATCAAAGGGCATATTTGCATTACTCCAGATATGCAGGCCTCTCTTTCTGTTGTACCCTCATGTGGACTATCTGCATAGGAATACAGAGTGAGGGGGAGGCTGCAGTAGTAAAAATGGTCAATGTTTCAATTATGAAACTGATTTTTAATTATCTCAAATTCAGTCATAAAAATTCTGCTCTAAGCAAGACACATAAAGCCAAGCTCATCCCTTTCTTAACAAAAATTTAATGCTAACTGCATATTTAGGAGTGTACTATTGCATTTAATTCCAGTACTTCTCTACATCTTATTTTTTAAGATTTTATTTATTTGAGAGGATGAATTATAGACAGTGAGAGGAAGAGACAGAGATAAAGGTCTTCCATCTGCTGGTTCACTCCCCAAATGGCTATAACAGATGGAGCTGCACTGATCTGAAGCCAGGAGCCAGGAGTTTCTTCTCTGTCCCCTCCTTGGGTACAGGGGCCTAAGCACTTGAGCCATCTTCTACTGTTTTCCCAGGTCATAGTCATAGCTGAGAGCTGGACCAGAAGAGGAGCAGCTGGGACTAGAACCGGTGCCCATATAGGATGCCAGTGCCACAGGCAGAGGATTAAACTACAAAGCCACAGTACCAGCCCCTCTACATCTTATAGGCATATCTTATCTGTAAGAAGAAAACTGAAAAGTGAGTCAAGTATATCACAAATTATGTTAGAAATTATCTTTAATTAAAAAAAAAAAAGGAAAACCCTATAATAGAAATCCTCACAAATGACCTGTGTCCTATTACTTTATCCTTTGGAATACTTTTCAAGATTTCTTCTGGCCTTCTTACCTTCCCTTGTTCCTCATACCCTTTCAATATCACTGCCCTCTCTGTTCCTGCAGCTCTCTCCCTTTGGAAGCAGTCTTGTAGACTGTCAATCATTATTTCAAAATGTTTTGTAGGAAGGGCCTGAATGGCCTTCTAATGTCCCTTAAATATATATTTTCATAAAATAGATGATAGAGGGACTGGTACTGTGTCCCAGCAGGGAAAGCTGCTGCCTGCACTGCCGGCATCCCATGTGGGCGCTGCTTTGAGTCTCGGATGCTCCATTTCTGATCCAGCTCTCTTCTAAGGTCTGGGGAAGCAGCAGAAGATGGCCTAAGTCTTGGGCCCCTGTGCCCATGTGGGATAATTGGAAGAGGCTCCCGGCTCTTGGCTTCAGTTCAGGGTAGCTCCAGCCATTGCAGCCATCTGGGAGTAAACCAGAAGATGGAAGGCCTTTCTCCCTCTCTCTCTCTGTCTCTGCCTCTGCTTCTCTAACTCTGCCTTTCAAATAAAAATAATAATAATAATAAAAAAGACAGTAGAGCATACTGGGAAAGCCATTGCCTGTGATGCTGGTATTCCATATTGTGCATGAGTTTATGTCCCAGCTGTCTACTTCTGATCCAGCTCCTTCATGTGCCTAGGAAAGCTAAAAAAGATGGTGCTTGTGCTCCTACTCCCACATGGGAAATGTGGAAGATACTGGCTCCTGACTTTAATCCAGTCCAACTGCAGCTGTTGTGGCCAATAGGGGTGTGAACCAGTGGATAAATGATTTATGTCTCTCTTTGTAACTCTGCCTTTCAAATAAATAAATATTTTTAATTTTTAAAAAAATTTAACAAATGTCCCTATATATTCTGACTCATCTTGACATGTAACAAGAGCCAAGAAAGTTGTTGCTGACTTTATGTAGTGCCTCTTCAATCCATTCTATAAGAAAAAAAAAATATGTATTTCTTTTGCTATCCGAGCACTCAAATCTAAAAGAAACAATACTACCCAGTACAGCTCTGTTTAAGGCTGCTCCTGCACTGAAGAAAAGTAAAGGAGCAAGGGGCCCAAACCCTGTGTGGCAGGGTGACAGTCCCCTCCTCATTCTGCATCTGAGTTTCTGGTTAGAGATGGAGACAAAGGCAACTCCAGATACTGCAGCGGTACACAAACAGCCTCAATCACAGACACTCCTTGTGCTGTGCAACAGAAGGAGAGCACAGAGCACTATGTAAGGGAGGAATACATTGAACAAAAAGGAAAGGATGTGAATGGACATAGCTAAGAATTTCCCCACTCTGCTGATCATGATCTCAAGGATGTCCAGGCCAGAATTCCATTTCACTTTGGAAAGCCCACTCCATAAAGTTTTCTCCACCTAGGTGTATTCTTCTGTGAGGAATCTGTCTTCCTGTGAAGGATGGTACCACCACAGACTGAAAACCAGTCAAAAAGCAGAGTGATGGCTTTAATTCTCAGAGGTGAATGGACAACCACATCTATGAATTCTGCCTTGAAAAATAAGCTTCCTTCTGCTCTATGAATCTGATATAGGTTTGAGCTAAAATGAGAAACACAGAGACCAGTTGGGTCTGTTAGGTGAGAAGAAAGGAAGCTTGATTTCCAGTTGTTACTTTGTAGCATGTTAGTTTTGAGAGGATTTCATTTTCCACTTCTATTTGAAGAAATGGAAAGGTAGAATCAGTGCCAGCCTAACACATGGCAGCTGATGACATCACAGCTTGCTACCCAAAAGTGGCAGCCAAAATAAACTCAACAAACTAGAACCAAAATAAAACAGGAGTCTAACATAATACCAACATTTGTTCAGCAGATATTACCAAGATCTTGACACACAAGTCACCAGGATAAAGGGTGGGGCTGGCCTTGTGGCACAGTGGATTAAGCCACCACCAAATGAAATACTGGGATCCAATATGTGTGTCCACCCTTTAAAAAAGATTCATTTGAAAGTCAGAGTTTTGGGGGCAGGTGATGTGGCACAGCTGGTTGACACACTGGCCTGCATCCCATATGGTCACTGGTTTGGATCTTGGCTGCTCCACTTCCAATACAGCTGCCTGCTAATGTGCTTGGGAAAGTGGCACAGTATGGCCCAAGTCCTTGGTCCCCTATATTCATGTGGGAGATCCAGAAGAAGCTCCTGGCTCCTGGCCTCAGATCAGCTCAGATCTGGCCACTGTGGCCATTTGGGGAGTGAACCAGCAGACTTAAGACCTCTCTATCTGTCTCTATCTCTATCAGTAACTCTGTCAAATAAATAAAATAAATCTTAAAAAAATGTCAGAATTATGGAGAGGAAGGAGAGTCAGATGGGATGGCATTGTGGACTAGCAGGTAAAGCTGCTGCCTGCAGTGCTGGCATCTGCTATAGGCACAAGTTCATGTCCTGGGTGCTCCACTTCTGATCCAGTTCTCTGCTAGTAGCCCTGGAAAAGTAGAAGATGGTCCAATACCTGGGTCCTTGACACCCAAGTGGGAGACCTGGATGAAGCTCTTGGTGCCTGGCTTGGGCCTGGCCCAGTCTTGGCCATTGCAGCCATCTAGGGAGTACACCAGCAGATGGAAAATCTCTTTCTCATTCTCTCCCTTTCTCTATCTCTGCCTTGCAAATAAATAAATAAATGCTAAAAAAGAGAGATCTTCCATCTGAGATGACTGCAATGGCCAGGGCTGAACCACACAGAAACCAAGAGCCAGGCACTTCATCTGGGTCTCACGCATGGGTTACAGTGGCCCAAAACACTTGAGTCATTTGCTGCTGCTTTTCTCAGACCATCAGCAGGGAGCTAGGTTAGAAGTGGAGCAACTGGGACATGAACTGCTGCTCATCTGGGAAGCTGGCATTGCAGATGGTGGCTTTCCCCATTGTGCCACAATGCCAGCCCCATGAGTGCCAGTTTGAGTCACGGCTGTTCCACTTCTGATCCAGCTCCCTGCTAACACAACTAAGGAAGCAGAAACAGATGGCACAAGCACCAACATGGGACACTGAGTTGGACTTCCAGGCTGGGCCAGGATTATTCATTGCAGACTCTTGAGTGAACCAGCAGATGCAAGATCCCCATCCTTCTGTCTCTGCCTCTTTCTCTGTAACTCTGCTTTAAAATAAAATTTTTAAATCTTAATAAAATAAAGAGAAAGTGTGAGAGAGTAGCCACAGTAAAGTAACAGAGCAAAGCTACAGTTGTGCTGTCCCTCAGCAGGCTTCTGCCTCAAGTGAGAAGTCTCCGGCTTACAGACACTGACATAAGACACATTCACAACACATTTCAAAACAAAGATGAGAGGTTTATAAGGCACATTGATTTTATGATGACTTTCATTCATTAGGTACACTGGGTTTAGGTATATGCCTTTTGTGCAGCCAAGTTAACCCAGGGTCTAATTCAAAGAGATGTACTGAGGAAGATGTGCTGCCAGGGGAGAGAGCTGCAATGTCCCATTGCTCTTGTAGCATCATAAAGGGAAGGAAAAGGGCTACTCATGTCCATGGTTATAAGGAGGACAGAAGCACAAACATTTCAGAAGGCAGGAGCAAATTTCAAATATAGTTACTTTAAGTAAATAAAAGAAAGTAAATTTCAGAATATAACGTGGGGTAGAAACACACCATCAGTTCATCAATTCTCACAGGGATCCAGGAAAACTGCCCTGTCTACCCATAAACCAAATGTTTCAAAACACATTTTCTGATTAAATTCAGAAGATTACAGGACTCTGGGTGTTCAAATGCCAAATTAAGTTTTAGTTTCCACTACGGGCAGATGTAGCCCAATCACTCAGAACATGAGAAAAACTTTTCCATAAGGAATATGAAATATTCAGTCACACAGAATAACTGTGCTTAGTGCTCAAAGTGAACCCCAGGATAAGCACCCAGAAAACCTGTTAGGTCTTGGGGCCAGCTCCATGGTGTAGCATGTAAAAATTTATTTATTTATTTAAAAGGCAGAGTTACAGAGAGGCAGGGCACAGAGAGAAGTCTTCCATGCACTGATTCACTTTGAAAATGGCTGCAATGGCCAGAGATGGATCTATCTGAAGCCAGGAGCCAGAAGCTTCTGTCAGGTCTCCCATGCAGTGCAGAACTCAAGAACTTGGGCCATCTTCCACTGCTTTCCCAGGCAACAGCAGGAAGCTGGATCTCAAACCAGCACCCATACAGGATGCCAGCACTGTAGGTGGCAGCCTCACCTGCCATGCCACAGTGCCAGCCCTCAAAATAAACCTATTTTAAAAAGCATTTTAAATGAGGGATGGGAGAGAGTTTGTTTATCCAAAGCAAGGATAATATAACATAACATAACTACTACACAGAAGGAGCTCCTGGCTCCTGGCTTTGGATCGGCACAGCTCCGACCACTGTAGCCAATTGGGGAGTGAACCAGCAAATGAAGACTTATCTCTCTCTGCCTCTCCTCCTCTCTGTGTTTAACTCTGATTTTCAAGTAAAATAAATAAATCTTTAAAAAAAAGTAAGATAACTACTAGTACTCATTAACTTAAAAAATATAGAAATTTAATGAAACTCAAAATATAACCAAAATCATCATCTACTACAAATTATAATCTTTGAGAGTCATATAAGAAAAAATTTAACCCCTCCTCCCCTTTGAAAAATGCACATGGGACTGGTGTAGTAGGTTAAGCAGACCCTGGCAGTGCCAGCACCTCACATGGGCACTGGTTTAAGACCTGGCTGCTTCATTTCCAATATAGCTCCCTAATTCACCTGGGAAAGCAAAGGATGATGGCCCAAGTGTTTGGGCCCCTGAAATCAAGTGTGAGAACCAGAAGAAACTCCTAGCTTCTCATTTTAGCCTGGCCCAGCCCAAGTCATTGTGACCATTTGAGGAGTGAACCAATGGATGGAAGACCTCTCTCTGTCTCTCCATCTCTCTGTAAATCTGCCATTCAAGTAAATAAAATGAATTAAAAAAAAAAAAACTATACAATGTTGTATTTTGGTTATTCCCTCATACAAAGAAAGCTCAGATAAACTGTAGATGAATCCTCTTGGCTTGATGCAATTCAGAAGGAGGATTGCTTTCTGCCACCCTGTGCTAGACATCAATGAGAGTTATTAATGGGAAGATGAGTGGACACATCAGACTGCTTCTTCACATGGCACATTTTCTTAAAGACATCACTGCTACATTATCAGATTATGTCTCTCATATGAAACATGTCTCCCCTAAAAATTTTAAAGAACTTGCCAGAAACTTCTAGCAGAGCAGGGAATGATGTGCCAAGAACAGTGAGTTAGCCTGAGTAGTCTAGGAATCCTGTTCTTGGCTGTTTTCAAGTTTGTATTAATGTACACACAACATAGTTGCTGAGAAAGTGTCTTACAGTTGCTTCCTGGGTGTGAAGCAACTCTTTTCAGCAGAAACACAGAACTGCTTGTCCACTCACAAGCACTGTGATAGGGAGTACATGGGAGAAAAGGTCAAAAACACACTGGGTTTGAGAGGAAGAATGCTGTTACCCTAGCAACCTCTATCCAGGATTCCCTTTCTATTTTTACTTCCTAGGTAACCTTACTATGCTAAATGAGTTTCACAGATTAGTAATCTGGTGACAACAGGACTCTAACAGAATCTGTGAATAACTCAGTTAATCAAGTGAAAACTTCATTATACTGAAAGTTAGTCTATAGCAATAGTTTTCAGGGCCACATTGCTCTTTTTTTTAAAGATGTTTTATTTATTTATTTGAGAGGTAGAATTACAGATAGTGAGATAGACAGAGAGAAAGGTCTTCCTTCTGTTGGTTCACTCCCTAGTTGGCCAAAATGGCCAGAAGAACTGCACTGATCTAAAGCCAGGAGCCAGGAGCTTCTTCTGGATCTCCAACATGGGTGCAGAAGCCCAAGCACTTGGGCCATCTTCTACTGCCTTCCCAGGCCATAGCAGAGTGCTGGATCAGAGGAGCAGCTGGGACTCAAACAGGTGCCCATATGGGATGCTGGCACCACAGGCAGAGGATTAACCTACTGAGCCACAGTGCCAGCCCAAAGCCACATCTTTTATCATACTGTGTGGGCATCTCTGTGGGGGGAGAGGGGCACATTTTCCCTTTTCTTCCTTACCCCTCTTCACATTAACACCTTGTACAAAGGCTTCCACAGACCAGTCATTTTGAAAATCTACCACTAACATCCTCCCATGTTGAAAATGCCATGGGGTTAAACACAGAACCCAGAATAAGAAAAGTATCTTGAAGCTGGTGTTGTGGCTGAGCTGGTAAAACCATATGGGTGCTGGTTCAAGACCTGGCTGCTCCACTTTTGATCCAGCTCTCTGCTATGGCCTGGGAAAGCAGTGGAAGATGGCCCAAATGCTTGGTCCCCTGTACCTGTGTGGGAGACCTGGAAGAAGGTCCTGGCTTCTGATCCATGTAGTTCTGGCCATTGTGACCATCTGGGGAGTGAACCAGCAGATGGGAGATCTCTCTTTCTCTTTCTCTTTCTCTCTCTCTCTCTCTCTCTCTCTCTCTCTCTCTGTCTTTGCCTGTCTCTAACTCTGCCTTTTAAATAAATAAATTTTTTTTTTTAAAGTAACCGGCCAGCGCCGTGGCTCACTTGGTTAATCCTCTGGCCGGCATCTCATATGCGCACCAGATTCTGTCCCAGTTGCTCCTCTCCCAGTCCAGCTCTCTGCTGTGGCCCAAGTGCTTGGGCCCCTGCACCCACGTGTGAGACCAGGAGGAAGCACCTGGCTCCTGGCTTCGGATCAGCACAGTGTGCCAACCATAGTGGACATTTGGGGGGGTTAACCAATGGAAGGAAGACCTTCCTCTCTCTCTAACTCTGCCTGTCAAATTAAAAAAAAAAGTAACTGGCCCTCTTAATTAAAACAATATGGACTGTAAGATAATCAACTTGGTGGAGCATTGAGTGACTGTAAAGAACTAGACAAAAAAAAATTGATACTTTTCTGTATTTATGTTTTCGTAGCTCTCCACTATGAAAATCCAGATTGAAGTAGCTCATTATTAACTCACACGGTAGACTTGCATTAATTTCAGTTCACTTCTCACTTTGCAAAGGGATTGGCAGCAGGTAATAAAAGTTGATATCCCTAATAACATAAGAAAGAAGGGTTGAAGACAGAAATTGAAGAGCAGGAAAATAAATCAGCTACGTTTCCATGGCCTCAAGCTCCAGATTGAAAAAGAGTCTGTTAATTAAACACGGAGGAGCGATCAATCCACAAAGCTACTGCACAAGCTTCACATGCTGCTGGGAAAGTCAGCCAAACACAGAGCGCCCCAGCTGTCAGATGTGTCCACAGGGTCCAGCATGGGAGCCAGGAGCCAGATCCTACTCTGATCTTCCATCTCCACCTCTCCACTGCCTCAGGCTCCAGCTGAGGGCCACCGAGCCCCGCCCAGCTGGAAATACCAGGGGATATAGCCTGAGGCCCAGCCACAAGGCATTCTCTGACCCACCCAAAGTGAGAACTGGGCTTATTTAAATGGGAATCCTTCCTTCGCCATGCTCTCAACTGCCCTGCTTGTTCCTCGTCCAGTGTACTTTAAGGAGAATTTGAGCGAGGCAGCCCGTGGGACCGGCCATGCGTCGGGAGACTAGGAAGTGGCTCTGGGAGACACAACACCTGGGCCCCAGCCTTGACTCTGCCGGAGAAGCTCCCAGGATCACTGAGAAGCAAGTGATCCAGGTCTGAGAGCCGCCACCTGCCATCGCACCCACCCCTCTCCCACACACTCATAGATGTCCCTTCCTGGTCTCCATACTTGCCGTGGAAAATCGTGGGAGCAGGTCCCCTTTCTTCAGGACACACAGGGAGCAAAGCGGAGAGTGTGGGACAGGAGAAGTCGCTGGAACTTGGGACCCACGGGTGGCAGATGCAGAGGCACAGAAGCAGAGGGTGGCAGGTCAGGGGTGCGTGCTCCCGAACTGCCTCCAATTGTACTTGCAGAGCAAGACTCCCCAGTGAATGTGGGAGAAGGAGCAGCGCGGCCTCTCAGGGCCCTCTCTGATCAGTAAATGAACTTCTGTTCCCAACCCCAAGCCACGTGGTAAGGAACGCGCATGAGCACGTTCTCCCACATTCACATGCACAGGCGTTCTGAGCAGGAAAAGTTAGAGCACCGGGTGACTCTGGGAAATGGAGTCCAGGCCAGGGCATTCCTGGATAGACTTACTGGCCCTCTCCTAGGGCTGCAGTGTGGGGTGGGTGGAGACAGGCTGGGAACCAGAGCTTTTGCTTTTGTTTACATCCCTCCTTCCCTTCCTTCCCACCCCAAATCTCGAGGGTCAGATGCTGTTCTTCCTTTCTTGAACAAAATCTTTAAGAAGTAACAGCCACTACTGCTGAGTCCCAAATCACAGTTCCCTCACACATGCTGTTTCTCAGAAAAATCCCCCTGCTGCTTTATACCTGGACAGCTTCTCTCAAGTAATGAATGACAAGGATTTCAATGTAACTCTTAGCACAGGTGCACACGGCATAGTTTAACATCTAGATTTGAGAATACAATTTTTATTTGTGTCTTTTATTTGTGGTTCTTTTCAAAGTATTTTACACCACCCTCTAATTCACCAAGTACAAAAAACAAAGAAAGAAAGAAAGAAAAAAAGAGAGAACTGGATACAGAACTAACATTGCCAAGTATCTTCTAGGGGCCAGATTACCAGAGTAAATGCCTTACTTTGTATCAATTATACCTTAGGTTAATTCTGGAGACAGTATTCTCAATTTACAAAGAGAAAGCTGAGGTGGAAAGAGATTAGATGCCCATGGAAGTATGGTAAAAATGTCTAGGTTAAAGGCCAACCAAAGTGAAATATTGGTTTAAGAAATCTTTCAGGACCAGCACTGTGGCATAGTGGGCTAAGCCTCCTCCTTCAGCACCGACATTCTATATGGGGGCTGGTTCAAGTCCCTGTGCTCCACTTCCAATCCAGTTTTCTGGTCTAGCCTGGGAAAGCAGTAGAAGATGGCCCAAATGCCTGGGACCCTGCATCCACATCGGAGACCCAGAATTTCCTGGCTCCTGGCTTTGGATCAGCTTAACTATGGCTATTGTAGCCATTTGGGGAGTGAACAAGTGGATGGAAGACTTTCTCTCTCTGCCTCTGCCTCTCTGTAACTCAGCATTTCAAATTAAAAAAATATCTTCTTTAAAAAAAGAAATATTTCTTTTATCTTGGGACTGAGTTTCTAAAACCACAGATTTCTCATCTCTAAAATAAAAAGTGAGGGAGAGGAAGAGTATCTACAATCCTAATCTTCACTGTAGAGAAACACATAGGATTATAACTTACCTAAAAAAGAAAGGAGGTTCAAACTTGCTATTGCTGTATGGTTATTTTTCTCATGTTTAATATCAAGATAGCATATAAATATTATGCATTCTTAGGTATATGTGTGGTGTTTGATTTTTAAGATTTTAAGTAGAAATGTAAATGGAAGCAGGATGACATGGAGTTCTGTTTGTGGTTACTTCTGTCAATTATAATTCAGGGGATTAGAATTGCTGTATTAGGAATGCTTAAATGTATCCATTCATTTCACACTAATGTTTATTATGTCTTTGTGTAGACTGCTTTTTCTTGCCAGATTGAAAATTCAGGAGGGCAAGAAACATCTTTGCTTTGACATTAAAACTCAGCATCTTGATAGTCATTCTTTTAGTTTAATGAATAAATGAGGCTATAAAAATTAAACAAATACAATTTCTGATCCCCAATAACTACCTAGTTGAGGAGACAATGAAATAGATATCTATTTGATAACAGACACAATTAGATGAATGTATAATTTGTTGCTCAGAGACAACTTTGATAATAAAAAAGACATGTTAATGATGACACAGGGCTGAAATATATAAACAGAAACCATCCAGGGCCAAGCAGGTTAAATGTTCACCCTAGCTTTGTCAGGCTTTCCATTCACTATTTAGTAAGCATTTACTGAGCATTCTTTTGTGTGGTGTGTTGAAAGAACTACCAGCCACATGATTTTCCTAGATATTGGAATAAGAGAACCTGAGCAATCAGAAAAAGGTTGGGATGAACTGAGAGGCTTTTGACACAAAGGTAAGAAAAACAAAAAGCAGAGAGGTCAATTAAAAAGTATATCAATGGTAATTTAGTAGGATCTGAACCAAGGTATGGTGGTAGTAGGAATGAAGAAGAGGCAACAGATTACAGGGAGATCCAAAAGGCAGAAACAACAGGATTTCAGTGGTAGATGAAGGCAGGAGGGAACTCATGTGTAAATCTTCATTTGGATTTTATTATCTAATGGACAAGGAGTTCTCAGTACATTCATGTTCATCAGTAATAAAAGGCTACCTCCAACTGACTTATAAACTTCCCCTAAATCCAAGACACAATCTCATGGGTAGCTATCTATAAGCCTTATGTTGATCATCAAGCCAAATATTTTTAACTGTTACAATCTACAATGGTCCTCATTATGATGCAGTTACTTAGAAACTAGAAGACATAATCCATGTCTATAAGAAAGGTCTAAATAAAAAAGTAAAATTCAGGGGCTGGCGCTGTGGTGCAGCAAGTTAACACCCAGGCCTGAAGTACCGGCATCCCATATGGGCCCCTGTTTGAAACCCGGCTGCTCCACTTTCAATCCAGCTCTCTGCTATGGCCTGGGAAAGCAGTAGAGGATACTTGGTCCCCTGCACCCACATGGGAGACCTGGAGGAAGCTCCTGGCTGCTGGCTTCGAATCAGCACACCACTGGCCATTGTGGCCAATTGGAGAGTGAACCATCAGATAGAAGAGCTCTCTCTCTCTCTCTCTCTCTCTCTCTCTCTGTGCCTCCCCTCTCTCTGTGTAACTCTGATTTTCAAATAAATAAATGAATGAATAAATAAATATTTTTAAAAAAGAGTAGTAATGGTCAATATTTATTAAAAAAAGTTGTTACAAAACCAATAAAATCATATAATTCAAAGCTAAATTTGGCATACCTCACTAATTCACAATTTATATATTCACCAATTTTAGGTAACTAAAGCACAATTAAGCAGGAAAGAAATTTAAAAAAAAAATTTTCCCTAGAGAGGGGCCGGCACTATGGCATAGTGGGTAAAGCTGCCACCTGCAGTGCCAGCATTGGTTCAAGTCCTGGCTGCTCCACTTCTGATCCAGCTCTCTGCTATGGCCTGGGAAAGCAGTAGAAGATGGCCCAAGGCCTTGGGCCCCTGCACCCATGTGGGAGACCTGCAAGAGGCTCCTAACTCCTGGCTTCAAATTGACACAGCTCTGGCCATTGCAGCCAATTGGGAATGAACCAACGGATGGAGGACCTTTCCCTCTCTTTCTTCCTCTCCTTCTCTCTCTGTGTAACTATTTCAAATCAATAAATAAATCTTTAAAAAAAACCAATTTCCTGGAATAGCCAAAATGCACATTATAAAGTCCAAGTAAAGTGTCTAGCCAATGGCTCACCATCATGACTCATAAAAACTCACTCTGTCCTGGCTACTCTGATATGAGTGGATGGACACAAAGCAGAAAAGAAAGCAATAGGTTTGAGCAGTGAATAAATGGAAAGGGCTCCAACAACAATGCTGCAGAGCTCTGTGGCTCCTAACTGAATGTGATATGCAGGCAGGCATCTCCTTAATTTCTGCCATGCTCTCAGTTTTCATAGGACCATAGAACTGAGCACGACAATCAGAGCTTTCAAGTCCAACATCCACAATTCACTTAGTGATAGTGGAGCACTGTAGCTTTGCTTTATGAGTACAACTAAACCTCCACACTTTATATGTCATCCTGTTTGGATCCACTGGAATTGGAGAGCATATGGGGTTAGAGGGAGTATAGGAGCATGGTGTGTGAGGGTCTCATGGTGGTGGTAGCTGTGCAGAGGGAGGGGTGGAGGAGGAGGAGAAGAGCAAGAGCCCCTAGCACTGTGGGAATGAGGAGCCGAGGATGAATGGAGACAGGGATGACTTGTCTGTATTATGCCTGGTACTCTCCTGGGTATAACTGATGCAACACAAATAATGTGAATATCATGATTACCCTAAAGGCAATTTCAGTCCTGGTGTATGGATGACAAGGACATAGATAATTAAAAACAATGTGACAAAAGTTGTAGGTGCACAATACAATCACCTACATCATTTGTGGATGCCA
Organism: Lepus europaeus; assembly: GCF_033115175.1. Taxonomy (NCBI): domain Eukaryota; kingdom Metazoa; phylum Chordata; class Mammalia; order Lagomorpha; family Leporidae; genus Lepus; species Lepus europaeus. The sequence goes on along the minus strand of NW_026909276.1, from coordinate 12,405,321 downwards.
TGCCCATCAGGCAGGAACCACCAGGTTAAGATCAGATCTCAGGGCTGGCATTGTGGTGTAGAGGGTAAAGCCACCCCCAACAGTGCCAGCATCCCATATGGGCACTGGTTCAACTCCCAGATGCTCCACTTCTGATCCAGCTCTCTGCTGTGGACTTGGAAAGCAGATGGCACAAGCCCTTGGGCCCCTGCACCCTCATGGGAAGACCTGGAGGAATCTCCTGGCTCCTGGGTTCTAAGCAGTGCAGCTCTGGCTATTGCAGCCACCAACTGTGAAGTGAACCAGTATATGGAAGACCTCTTCTCTCTCTGCCTCTCCTTCTATCTCTGTGTAACTGACTTTCAAAAAAATAAATAAATAAATCTTTAAAAAAAAACAGTCAGATCTCAGAGGTAGCAGAGCCCAGAAATGACAACATTGTATGAAATGAAAATAGGCAGATGGTAGGTAGAAGCTTGGTAACTAAAGCTGGGATCAGCACATGGATCTTGACTGGCAGGCTGTCAAAGCAATCATTAACCTGGACAAGGCTGGGATCTCCCAACTTCTATCCCAGTGCCCATGTCTTTGCAGAGAGGCATAACCAAGAAAGAGAAAATCATCTTTGGCTTTGGTTGAGGGGACTGTGGGAGCTCACCACATTTGAAGCCAGAATCTTTTTAACCCTGAGATTCCCTCTTTCACAGGAAGGCTCTTTTCTGGCCTTGTCTTCTTAGCATAAACCTCTCAAGCCACCAGACCTCCCATAGCCCCACATCACAGGGCACATGTGAATGTGAATGACTGAATGAACAGAATCTTGAGGTATCATGTAAATGGAAGACTCATGAATCTATTCTCACCTTATGGGTGTACTTGAAGGGGAGAAAACTGAGGCAGAGGACTTTGGTCATGCTCAACCATAGAGTCCTCCTTACAAAGCAGAAAAAAAAAGAAAAAAAAATTCTGTTCACACTTCAGAAGTGCCCAGTCTCCCACCCCTGAGTACGTGTTCTAACAATGACAAATCCCCTAAGACCAGAGTTGGGCAGGCACTGTCTTGACTGTGTAGAAAACATTTGGGGAGGAAAAGCCCTGCCCCTCTAGAGCCCATTGGTCAAAGGACCCAGCAGAAGACTAGGAGTCTTGCCGCATCACACATCTGCCCACAGAGAAGGATGGTCACAGATGTGCTGTGAGCTGTGGCCTCATGGTACTGGCTGCCGCTGTTGACACATCAGGGATGACTGGTGGCAGTGGTTTGAGCTAATCCTGCCTCTGCCTGGCCAGCACTGCAGTATGCATGGAGCGAGTCTGCTCCTGGACTGCCTGATGAGGCCAAGGGATGTGTGTAGACCTACAGTCAGAGGAAGTGTGAAGCACTGGCCTCAAGGTTGGAAAGCTGCCATAGCAACAATATATTCAGAAGGTGATGTGGCAGTGGTAGCCCTGAAAGGCAGCGTGGCCTCCTGACTACACGTCCTTCCCCTTATGCACCTCTGAACTTAGATGAGCCTGAGTTGAGCGCAAGAACCTGGGTGGGTGATGCTGAGAGACCACCAGATGAGATTCTGGTTAATGTATGCAGGTTGTGGGTCATAATGACAATCAAATGTGCAATGTTGGGATCTGTCCCATGTGTTCACTCACATGCCTGATATGAGTGAGGGTCAGACAGAGGGAGAGTGGGCCAAGGGATTTTCAAGAAGGACCTGTGAGCAAGTGAAGCAGGCTGATTTCTTACCTGGGGCTACTAGAGAAGAAGAAAGGTTTGCAGGCTAGAAAATGAGCAAAGAGATAGGAAACACTGCATCTCTTTTGCTCCTTCCCCAAGATGCACACCCAAGGTTAGCAATTGACCTCTTCTTATATCTGAATTGATGGTGGTAATGATGTTGGAACTTGTTAATAAAGGCCCTAATGTGGCTAATATTCTGCTTGTCTTTCCTACAAATGGCTCAACAAATGATATTTGCTTAAAACAAATATAGGCATGCACATAGCTTGAGACTTGACTGAGAGTTCTTGCAAAATGTAAGTACTCCTTGCTGACTTGAAAGATGCTAAATGCGTGGCTCCATATTGAGGATTTGGAGTTCTGTCATTAGAACTGGATTTTGCCTTTGGTGGTGCACATCATTTTCTCTACTAGGTCTCTGACAACTCCTATGGCATTTACCCTTGCTAGACATTTCCTCAGATTCCCAGCTGAAAGGCAGCCAAACATGAATCCCATTATCGAAAGACTGACATCTGTGGTCTTTTTGTGTGAGACCCTCAGCTGTCGGGATGGAAGAGCAACAGCATCTCTCCACAAGAAACACTGGAGACAGGCCTGATGAGCCTGTCTGTTTATTAGCAATCAGGCTCAGAATTTATAGGCTAAGAGGGGAAGAAAAAAACCTTGGGTGGCAACAGCAAGTCCATAGAGCAGAAGGGGCAACATGCCAAAAGGCCTCTAACTAATTGACTTATAGGTCACGTAGGACACATAGGCCCCTGGGCTCCTTTGTGCAACCAGCCCACGTCTGGGAGTTGCTTATCAGCTCTCTGTTTATGAACCACAAAAGCATAGCCACAAGGCTTCCAACAGGAAGAGGGGATGGAGGAAATGGGTCTGGAGCTCCTGCCACCTGCCAGCAGCCAGGCTGTGGGGTCCCTCCTGGGATAGCGCACCATGCCCTCTCAACCTCCCACATGGACAGGGCAGGCAGTCCCATGGGATCACCCACAGAAATCTATCCGAACTGCAAAAGATTGTGATTGGCTAAATTGTTATTATAGAATTTATATCAGAAATTTACCACCAAAATCTGCTTTATTCTGACTTTGTCATACACAGTGATGGAGAAAGGACAAAAACCCTTATGTCCACGTTGATCTCTCACCTACACAACAAGCAGTCCCCCATTTCTCTGACTTGCTAATACAGCCTCTCCCCCCACCAACCCGCATTGACCAGCCTTGCCCTGCCTCAACTTTTGGGCACAGCACTATGTGAAAACTCTGCTATCAGCCTGAGATCTCCCCCACTCCTCCCAAGCTGTCTCCCTCTATCTCAGCACTCAGCCTCAGAGTCCAGCCTCAGCCCAAACCCCTCCCAGCTCACACTGTGACCTCAAAGGACCTTTAAATCTGGCCCAAGCACTTCTCTATCTCAGCAGCCCTGCTTTCGCTCAGACCTCCAAGCTCCTTCTTACCACTTTGTGCTATATAAAGCACTAGCCTGTAAGACAGGGGGTTCTCTCTTTGCTGTGTTTGCTGGGATCACTCTGCCATGCATTCACCTTGGAGTGAATCAACCTTCTGAATAAACATGGACTGCCTGTGGCTCCATGCTCTGTCTCCTCTTTCTTGGCACACAGCTTGTCTTGTTTTATTTTATGGACCCGCGCATGAAGATTTTTTTTTAATTTATTAAACTTTTATTTAATGAATATAAATTTCCAAAGTATAGCTTATGGGTTACAATGGCTTCCCCCCTCCCATAACTTCCCTCCCGCCGGCAACCCTCCCTTTTCCCGCTCCCTTTCCCCTTCCATTCATGTAAAGATTCATTTTCAATTCTCTTTGTATACAGAAGATCAGTTTAGTATATATTAGGTAAAGATTTCAACATTTTGCCCATATAGCAACATCAAGTGAAAAAACTACCATTGGATTACTAATTATAGCATTAAATAGCAATGTACAGCACATTAAAGACAGAGATCCTACATAATTTTTTTTTCAAATTAATTAATTTTCTATACCATTTTCATTTTAACACCAGATTGTTTTTTTTTCATTTCCAATTCTCTTTATATGCAGAAGATCACTTCAGTATATAATTAGCAAAGACCTCATCAGTCTGCGCCCACACAGAAATGCAAAGTATAAAAATACTGTTTCAGTACCAGTCATAGCATCACTTGGCTTTAGACGACACATTAGGGACAGATCCCACATGGGGTGTAAGTACACAGTGACTCCTGTTGCTGACTTAACAATTTGACACTCCTGTTCATGGCGTCAGTAATCTCCCTAGGCTCTAGTCATGAGTTGCCAGGGCTATGGAAGCCTTTAGAGTTCGCTGACTTTGATCTTATTCCGATAGGGTCATAGTCAAAGTGGAGGTTCTCTCCTCCCTTCAGAGAAGGGTACCTCCTTCTTTGATGGCCCCATTCTTTCCACTGGGATCTCACTAACAGAGATCATTCATTTAGGTCTTTTTTTTTCCCATGATATCTTGGCTTTCCATGCCTGCTATACTCTCATGGGCTCTTCAGCCAGATCTGAATGACTTGAGGGTTGATTCTGAGGCCAGAGTGTTGTTTAGGACATCTGCCATCCTATGAGTCTGCTGTGTATCCCACTTCCCATGTTGGATCTTTCTCTCCCTTTTTGATTCTATCAGTTAGTTTTAGCAGATACTTGTCTTGTTTGTGTGATCTCTTTGACTCTTAGACCTATCAGAGCTATCAATTGTGAGCTGAAATTGATCACTTGGACTAGTGCGATGGCATTGGTACATGCCATCTTGATGGAATTGTGTTGGAATCCCCTGGCACATTTCTAACTCCACCATTTGCGGCCAGTCCGATTGAGCATGTCCCAAATTGTACATCTCCTCCCTCTCTTTTTCCACTCTTAGATTTAACAGGGATCACTTTTCAGTTAAAATTTAAACACCTAAGAATAATTGTGTGTTAATTACAGAGTTCAACCAATAGTACTAGCACAACAACAATAACAACAAATACTAAAAAGGATAAAGTATTACATTGTACATCTAAAGTCAGGACAGGAGCTGATCAGTTCGTTGTTGCTTATAGTGTCCATTTCATTTAACAGGTTTCCCCTTTGGTGCTCAGTTGTCACCGATCAGGGAAAACAAATGATATTTTTCTCTTTGGGACTGGCTTAATTCACTCAGCATGATGTTTTCCAGATTGCTCCATCTTGTTGCAAATGACTGGGTTTCGTTGTTTCTTACTGCTGTATAGTATTCTATGGAGTACATGTCCCATAATTTCTTTATCCAGTCTACTGTTGATGGGCATTTGGGTTGGTTCCAGGTCTTAGCTATTGTGAATTGAGCTGCAAGAAACATTAATGTGCAGATGGCTTTTTTATTTGCCAAATTAATTTCCTTTGGGTAAATTCCAAGGAGTGGGATGGCTGGGTTGTATGGTAGGGTTATGTTCAGGTTTCTGAGGAATCTCCAGACAGACTTCCATAGTGGCTTAACCAGTTTGCATTCCCACCAACAGTGGGTTAGTGTCCCTTTTTCCCCACATCCTCTCCAGCACCTGTTGTTGGTAGATTTCTGAATGTGAGCCATTCTCACCGGGGTGAGATGGAACCTCATTGTGGTTTTGATTTGCATTTCTCCGATTGTTAGTGATCTTGAACATTTTTTCATGTGTCTGTTGGCCATTTGGATTTCCTCTTTCGAAAAATGTCTATTGAGGTCCTTGGCCCATCTCTTAAGTGGGTTGTTTCTTTTGTTTTTGTGGATTTTCTTGATTTCTTTGTAGATTCTGGTTATCAATCCTTTATCTGTAGTATAGTTTGTGAATATTTTTTCCCATTCTGTTGGTTGCCTCTTCACTTTCCTGACTGTTTCTTTTGAAGTACAGAAACTTCTCAATTTGATGCAATCCCAAATGTTAATTTTGGTTTTGACTGCCTGTGCTGTTGGAGTATTTTCCAGGAAGTCTTTGCCTGTGCCTATATCTTGCAGGGTTTCTCCAATGCTCTCTAATGATTTGATGGTTTCGGGTCATAGATTTAAGTCTTTAATCCATGTTGAGTGAATTTTTGTGTAAGGTGATAGGTATGGGTCTTGCTTCAAGCTTCTGCATGTGGAAATCCAATTTTCCCAGCACCATTTATTGAATAGGCTGTTCTTATTCCAGGGATTAGATTTGGATCTTTGGTCAAATATAAGTTGGCTGTAGATGTTTGGATTGTTTTCTGGTGTTTCTCTTCTGTTCCTTTGGTCTATCCATCTGTTTCTGTACCAGTACCATGCTGTTTTGATAACAACTGCCCTGTAGTATGTCCTAAAATCAGGTATTGTGATGCCTCCGGCTTTGTTTTTGTTGTACAGGATTGCTTTGGCTATTCGAGGTCTTCTGTGTCTCCATATGAATTTCAGTATCATTTTTTCCAGATCTGAGAAGAAGGTCTTCGGGATCTTGATGGGGATTGCATTGAATGTATAAATTGCTTTTGGGAGAATAGACATTTTGATGATATAGATTCTTCCGATCCAAGAGCATGGAAGATTTCTCCATTTTTTGGTATCCTCTTCTATTTCTTTCTGTAAGGTTTTGTAGTTTTCATCGTAGAGATCTTTAACGTCTTTGGTTAAGTTTATTCCAAGGTATTTGATTGTTTTTGTAGCTATTGTGAATGGGATTGATTTTAGAAGTTCTTCCTCAGCCGTGGCATTGCCTGTGTATACAAAGGCTGTTGATTTTTGTGGATTGATTTTATATCCTGCTACTTTGCCAAACTCTTCGATGAGTTCCAGTAGTCTCTTAGTAGAGTTCTTTGGGTCCCCTAAATAAAGAATCATATCATCTGCAAAGAGGGATAGTTTGAGTTCTTCCTTCCCGATTTGTATCCCTTTAATTTCTTTTTCTTGCCTAATAGCTCTGGCCAAAACTTCCAGAACTATATTGAATAGCAGTGGTGAGAGAGGGCATCCCTGTCTGGTACCAGATTTCAGTGGAAATGCTTCCAACTTTTCCCCATTCAATAGGAAGTTGGCCGTGGGTTTTTCATATATTGCTTTGATTGTATTAAGGAATGTTCCTTCCATACCCAGTTTGCTTAGAGTTTTCATCATGAAAGGGTGTTGTATTTTATCAAATGCTTTCTCTGCGTCTATTGAGAGAATCATATGGTTTTTCTTCTGCAGTCTGTTAATGTAGTGTGTTACGTTGATTGTTTTGCGAATGTTGAACCATCCCTGCATACCGGGGATGAATCCCACTTGGTCTGGGTGGATGATCTTTCTGATGTGTTGTTGCATTCTATTGGCCAGAATTTTATTGAGGATTTTTGCATCTATGTTCATCAGGGATATTGGTCTGTAATTCTCTTTCAATGTTGCGTCTCTTTCTGGCTTAGGAATTAAGGTGATGGTGGCTTCATAGAAAGAATTTGGGAGGATTCCCTCTTTTTCGATTGCTCTGAATAGTTTGAGAAGAATTGGAGTTAGTTCTTCTCTAAATGTCTGGTAGAACTCAGCAGTGAATCCATCTGGCCCTGGGCTTTTCTTTGTTGGGAGGGCCTTTATTACTGTTTCAATTTCTGTGTCAGTTATGGGTCTGTTTAGGTTTTCTATGTCTTCCTGGCTCAATTTAGGGAGGTTGTATGTGTCCAAGAATCTGTCCATTTCTGATAGATTAGCCTGTTTGCTGGCATACAAGTCCTTGTAGTAATTTCTGATGATTCTTTTTATTTCTGTGGCGTCTGTTGTTACGTTTCCCATTTCATCTCTGATCCTATTGATTTGGGTCTTTTCTCTTCTTTTTTTAGTTAGTTGGGCCAATGGGGTGTCAATTTTGTTTATTTTTTCAAAAAACCAGCTCCTCGTTTGGCTGATTTTTTGTAATGTTTTTTTGGATTCAATCCTGTTGAATTCTTCTCTGATTTTAATTATTTCTCTTCTCCTACTGGGTTTGGGTTTGGTTTGCTGCAGATTTTCTAGATCCTTGAGATGACTTGAAAGCTCATCTATTTGGTGCCTTTCCAATTTCTTGATGTAGGCACCTATTGATATAAACTTTCCTCTTAACACTGCTTTTGTTGTATCCCATAGGTTTTGGTATGTTGTGCTGTTATCCTCATTTACTTCCAGAAAATTTTTGATTTCTCTTTTAATTTCTTCTATGACCCATTGTTCATTCAGGAGCATGTTGTTCATCTCCATGTGTTTGCACGTGCTCTAGGGATTCCTGAGTTGCCAATTTCCAATTTCATTACTTTGTGGTCTGAGAAGCTGCATGGTATGATTCTAATTCTTTTGAATTTGCAAAGACTTGCTTTATGGCCTAGTATGTGGTCAATCCTAGAGAGGGTTCCATGTACTGCTGAGAAGAATGTAAAGTCCTTAGATGTAGGATGAAATGTTCTGTAGATATCTGTTAGATCCATTTGGGCTATAGTGTCATTTAAATCTACTGTCTCCTTGTTGATCTTCTGTCCTGTTGATCTGTCTATCTCTGAGAGTGGAGTATTGAAGTCCCCCAGTACTATTGTATTGGGGTCTAAGTCTCCCTTTAAGTCCCTTAACAAGTCTTTTAAATAAGCTGGTGCCCTATGATTAGGTGCATATATGTTGATAATCGTTATATCTTCCTGTTGAATGGATCCCTTAATCATTATATAGTGCCCCTCTTTGTCTCTCCTAACAGTTTTTGTGGTAAAGTTTATGTTGTCCGATATTAAGATGGCTACGCCCGCTCTCTTTTCATTTCTGTTGGCGTGGTATATCTTTTTCCAGCCTTTCACTCTCAGCTTGTATGGATCATTGTTGGATAGATGGGTTTCTTGTAAGCAGCAAAAGGATGGGTTTTGTTCCTTAACCCAGTCAGCCAATCGGTGTCTTTTAACTGGACAGTTCAAGCCATTAACATTCAATGTGACTATTGAGAAGGAGTAACTTTGCCCTGCCATTTGCCAAAGATATTTTCTAATATCTGGTTTGAGATTCCTGTGATCTTTTGCTGTGAGGTTTCCTTCCTTTAACTTCTTTCATATTGGTGACCGTGTTTCTGTGTTTCTGTATGTAACACATCTTTAAGCATCTTTTGCAGGGCTGGACGAGTGGCAACAAATTCTTTCAATTTCTGTTTGCTGTGAAAGGTCTTAATTTCACCTTCATTCACAAATGAGAGCTTTGCAGGATATAATATTCTGGGCTGGCAGTTTTTCTCTCTTAGTACCTGGGCTATATCTCGCCATTCTCTCCTGGCTTGTAGGGTTTCTGATGAGAAGTCAGCTGTAAGTCTAATTGGAGATCCTCTGAGAGTAATCTGGCGTTTCTCTCTTGCACATTTTAGGATCTTTTCTTTGTGTTTCACTGTGGTGAGTTTGATTACGACGTGTCGTGGTGAGGATCTCTTTTGATCATGTTTATTAGGGGTTCTCTGAGCTTCCTGTACTAGGATGTCTCTGTCCTTCTCCAAACTTGGGAAATTTTCTGCTAGTATCTCACTAAAAAGGCCTTCTAATCCTTTCTCCCTCTCCATGCCTTCAGGAACTCCTAGAACCCGAATGTTGGTTTTTTTAATAGTATCCTGTAGATTCCTGACAGTATTTTTTAGATTTCTGATTTCTTCTTCTTTTCTTTGATTTGCCTGTTTCCTTTCCTGTTCTCTGTCTTCTAATTCCGATATTCTCTCTTCTGCTTCACCCATTCTGTTTTTAAGGCTCTCTAATGTGTTTGCCATTTGATCTATTGTGTTCTTCATTTCATTGTGGTTTTTTGTCACTATCGCGATTTCCTGTTCCACTAGTTTTTTCATTTCATTTTGATTCCTCCTTAATATTTCATTTTCACGGGAGAGATTTTCTATCTTGTCCATTAAGGATTTCTGTAGTTCAAGAATTTGTTTTTGAGAACTTCTTAATGTTCTTATCAATTTTTTGAAATCTGCTTCTTGCATTTCCTCTATGTCTTCATCTTCATAATCTTGCATTGGCGTGTCTTGTTCACTTGGGGGCGTCATAGTGCCTTCCTTGTTCTTGGTACCTCCGCTTCTATGTTTCTTGCTTGGCATGTTAGAGATAATTTGTGGTGTTTTTGTTTTTGTTTTTTTTCTCTCGTTATACTATGCCTCTAAGTGAGCTGTCTGCTTTGTTGGAGCCTTAGGGGCTGTGATGGGTGTGGCCAGAGAGCTATGCTTGTTTCTTGAGGTTTAAGGCTGTGTAAAGAGCTACTCTCCCAAATTACTTGCTCCTTGCTGGCTCGCTCTCTCTCTCTCTCTTTTTTTTTTGACTCAGTTGGGAGTGGAGTTGAGGGTAGTTGAAATCTGGCCTCTGTGAGTGTTCGTTTGATCTACCCCTGGGACCATACACAGAGTTTATGCAGCCCTCAATGTGTTCTCCAGTTTTGCTAAAGATACTGAGTTTGGCTGAGCTTTACATATGTAAAATCGCGGTGCTCTTTGTTTTTCTTGGTGAGTGAAGGGAGAGGCCTCTGTTCCCCCTCCCCCCAATGTCTCGGACTTCTCAGGTTTTTGTCTTACCCTCCTCCGTTCCCGCGCTGGCGAGATTCTGTGGCTCTGGCTCCTCTCCCGCTGCTCGAAGATTTAAGATTACTACCCCAATCCCCGACCATTTAAAAGCTAATTTATAAATATGGACTTAGAATGTGGCTCCATTAATGTGTGTCTGTGATCTTAGAAGTTCTTTTGGCTGCTTTTATTGGGAGGTGACTGTCAGGAAATGAACTGCTAGGAAGAGATTGATGAAATTTCCTTTGAATTCTGTGGTGCTTCACTGAAACTTGGAACATTTTGGTGATCTAAGATTAAAAGCTCATTAACAATTCTTACTCAAAAATGCTAAAAATAATCAGCTATCTAGATCATAGACCTTGGATAAATGTTCTCTCCAACTTGAAATTTCTTTTCTTTTCTTTTTTATTTGACAGGTAGAGTTATAGACAGTGAGAGAGAGAGAGGCAGAGAGAAAGGTCTTCCTTCTGTTGGTTCACTCCCCAAATGGTCACCATGGCCAGAGCTGCACCAATCTGGAGCCAGGAGCCAGGTGCTTCTTCCTGATCTCCCTTGTGGGTTCAGGGGCCCAAGCACTTGGGCCATCCTCTACTGCCCTCCAAGGGCCACAGCAGAGCTGGACTGGAAGGGGAGCAGCTGGGACTAGAACCTGGTGCCCATAGGGGATGCCAGCACCGCAGACAGAGGATTAACCAAGTGAGCCATGGTGCCAGCCCATCCAACTTGAAATTTTTAAAGACTTCACTTAAATGATTTTAGCATTGATGTTTACAGAAAGGAAATACAAAGAGCTACCCTTTTTCTTTGGCTTAGCTGAACTTAGTTGTGGGAAGGAAGGGGAATGTGGAACCCAGTGACTGGTGATGTCTGGAGACCTAAGCTCCTAATGGCTACTCCTATGATTTCCTACAGCTTTTATATCTGAGTGAAATCAGGTGAGAAACTCTAGTGTGCAAGCAAAGCACTCTGACAATCAATATGCTGTCCACAGTAGAGACTAGGGTACCTGAGGAATCAATATAGTCATTTTTCAGCATGGTGATTGCCTTAGAGCCATGAGCTTCAGCCCCCTGGGTGTAAGAAATTCCCAACTTTTGGTCCCCCAAATCCAGAGAGGATTCCATACAGCTCACGACAAGAGAAGTTTTGACCAAACATGTGAAGCCCTTTTTGCATTCTTGATAGAATTACTCAGGATCAAGGTTCTAAGCATTTTGACCTTGATATTTCTAGCTGGACCCTTGGATATGTCAAAGGATATGCATCTCATCTTATAGAGATAATAGCTACTTTGTCTCTTTGGATTTTATATAAAGTTCTGTTATACAAAATCATGCTAAATGTTGTTATATTAACATGGATATGTTATTGATATAAATGTTATAGAAATTATATAAAAGTGGGCTGGTACTGTGGCATAGCAGGTGAAGCCACTGCCTGCAGTGCCAGCATCCCATATGGGCACAGCTTTGAGTCCCAGCTGCTCCACTTCTGGTCCAGCTCTCTGCTATTGCCTGGGAAAGCAGTAGAAGATAGTCCACCCATCTTGCCATGAGACCTCTCTGGGACACATATATGTGAATAATCATGACATTCAACAAGTGTGTACTAGCAGGCTGGATCTAAAAAATGTCCCTTTAGCAGGAGTAGGGAACATCCATAGTGTAGGCCATAAAAAGCCCATGAAATCACCTGGTCTGACCCTGCTAAGGCAACTGCAAATGGGATTTGAAATTCAATAAACCTATAGCAGGCTAAATCTTTTTTTTTAAGATTTATTTATTTATTTGAAAGGCAGAGGGAGGGAGAGAAAGCAAGAGAGAGAGAGAGAGAGAGAGAGAGAGAGAGAGAGAGAGAGAGAGAGGTCTTAGATCCACTGTTTTACTCCCCACATGGCCACAATGGTAGGAGCTGGGTCAATCCAATGTCAGAAGCCAGGAGCTTCTTTTGGGTCTCCTGAGCAGGTGCAGGGGCCCAGGGATTTGGATCATCTTTTACTGCTTTCCCAGGTCATAACAGAGAGCTGAGTCAGAGTGGAGCAGCCAAGACTTAAACCAGGCAGTGGCTTTACCCACTACACCACAGTGCTGGCCCCCGGGGTAAATCTTACATTGATAATTTTGTATGGCCTGTGAATAATGGTATAGATATACAGATGGCCCTTGGAAGAAATGTCCTTTGCTTTAGAAACTGTCGGGGACCATGCAACATGTGGCCTCTTAGCGGAAAACTACTGAAGTAGAGCTAAGCAGCCCAGGCCGGAAAGTACTGATAATGCCACCCTGTGTCTAAAGACTTTATGACCATTCCCCCACCTGCACAAGCATTGCAGCTGCAAGATAACCTTGTGACCTCCCTCTTCTTGCACAGGCATTGCAGCTACAAGGTAAACTACCCTCCTTCCCCCGCCCAACATCCTGCCTTTACGATATATAAGTGTGTGGTTAAAAAAAATAAATACACAGCTTGATCAGGACTTGACTTGCTGTCATCTTTGTGTCTCCTATCCCTTTCATTCCCCATTCTAGGTACTTGGCCCTAGTTGATGTCCCGCAGGGCAGGACAACTGGTGCCCAACGTGGGGCTCAAGTGCAGCCCTTGGAGATCGAGTGCCTGTAAGATTGGAGGAATGCCGCCTTCCAGGAGGAAAACTTGGATTCAAGTGATTGTGTGACTGGGCTCGGAACTGCCCACCCAAGATCATTAGCATCGGTCGATGCTGCGGAGTGAAGATGGCGCAAGGTAAGTGATGGCCATGGGACAAGCATTATCGTCATGGGAAATGTTCATTTCGGGTCTCAGGGAGGCCCTCAAGACACAAGGAGTTCGGGTTAAAAATAAGGATCTAAAGGCATTTTTTGAATATGTAGAAAAATTGTGTCCCTGGTTCCCCAAGGAAGGAACAATTGACGAGGTCAAGTGGCAAAGAGTTGAAAATTGTTTAAAGGATTTTCATGATTTCAGTTGAAGTAAATGTTACCTTTGTAAAGTAAATATTACTATGTGAAATGAGGAATTTTGAGGCCTGCGCCATGGCTTAACACGTTAATCCTCCACCTTGCGGCGCCAGCACACCGGGTTCTAGTCCCGGTTGGGGTGCCAGATTCTATCCCGGTTGCCCCTCTTCCAGGCCAGCTCTCTGCTATGGCCCGGGAAGGCAGTGGAGGATGGCCCAAGTCCTTGGGCCCTGCACCCACGTGGGAGACCAGGATAAGCACCTGGCTCCTGGCTTCGGATCAGAGAGATGCGCCAGCCGCAGGGGCCATTGGAGGGTGAACCAATGGCAAAAAGGAAGACCTTTCTCTCCGTCTCTCTCTCTCTCACTATCTACTCTGCCTGTCAAAAAAAAAAAAAAAGAAATGAGGAATTGTGGTGAGAAAGTGTCTGGACTGCCCATTCTGTTTTTGTATTATGTACTAACTCTACCCTTATTATTGATAGGAATGCTTGGGCAGATTATGCTTGGTTTGCTTTACAAAAAAAAATGTAAATCCAAATATGCCACAAATGGTTAAGATTCCACACACCTGCAAGAATGTAACAATTACGGGGGGGCAGAGCCAAGATGGCGGATAGTGAGGACATGTCTGGGAAAATATAGTTTCATAAAAGTGGAATTACTGTAGCCTCAGGAAAAGACTCAAGAAAAAAATGGCAGAGGAAACGCTTCCGGATATAGTGGAAATGACACAGAGGACCTACAGGGAGCCCACCGTGTGGAAGCCCAGCCATGGGAGCCGAGCCGCAGAATCTCGCCAGCACGGGAATGGAAGGGGTAGATCAAACAAATACTCACAGAGGCCAGATTTCAACTACCCTCAATTCCACTCACCTGGGTGGAATTACTTCCCAACTGAGTAAAAAAAAAAAGATCAAGCAAGGAGCAAGGGAGAGAACAATCTGGGTGGGTAAGTCACTTTTTGCACAGCCTTAAACCTGAAGAATCAAGCAGAGCTCTCTGGCCACACCCATCACAGCCTCTAAGGATCCATCAAAGCAGACAACCCACTTAGAGGCATAGTATAACGAGAAAAAAAACACCAAAGCAAAAAAAAAAAAAAACATAAATTATCTCCAACATGCCAAACAACAAACATAGAAGCCGAGATAACAAGAGCAAGGAAGACACTATGATGCCCCCAAATGAACAAGACACCCCAATTCAAGATTATGAAGATGAAGACATAGAGGAAATGCAAGAAGCAGATCTCAAAATATTGATAAGAACATTAAGAAGTTCTCAAAAACAAATTCTTGAACTACAGAAATCCTTAATGGACAAGATAGAAAATCTCTCTCATGAAAATGAAATATTAAGGAGGAATCAAAATGAAATGAAACAACTACTAGAACAAGAAACTATGATAGTGACAAGAAACCATAATGAAATGAAGAACTCAATAGATCAAATGACAAACACATTAGAGAGCCTTAAAAACAGAATGGGTGAAGCAGAAGAGAGAATATTGGAATTAGAAGACAGAGAACAGGAAAGGAAACAGGCAAACCAAAGAAAAGAAGAAGAAATCAGAAATCTAAAAAATACTGTCAGGAATCTACAGGATACTCTTAAAAAACCCAACATTCGGGTTCTAGGAGTTCCTGAAGGCATGGAGAGGGAGAAAGGATTAGAAGGCCTTTTTAGTGAGATACTAGCAGAAAATTTCCCAAGTTTGGAGAAGGACAGAGGCATCTTAGTACAGGAAGCTTATAGAACCCCTAATAAACATGACCAAAAGAGATCCTCACCACGACACGTCGTAATCAAACTCACCACAGTGAAACACAAAGAAAAGATCCTAAAATGTGCAAGAGAAAAACGCCAGATTACTCTCAGAGGATCTTCAATTAGACTCACAGCAGACTTCTCATCAGAAACCCTACAAGCCAGGAGAGAATGGCGAGATATAGCCCAGGTACTAAGAGAGAAAAACTGCCAGCCCAGAATATTATATCCTGCAAAGCTCTCATTTGTGAATGAAGGTGAAATTAAGACCTTTCACAGCAAACAGAAATTGAAAGAATTTGTTGCCACTCGTCCAGCCCTGCAAAAGATGCTTAAAGATGTGTTACATACAGAAACACAGAAAATGGTCACCAATATAAAAGAAGATAAAGGAAGGAAACCTCACAGCAAAAGATCACAGGAATATCAAACCATATATTAGAAAATATCTTTGGCAAATGACAGGGCAAAGTTACTCCTCTTCAATAGTCACATTGAATGTTAATGGCCTGAACTGTCCAGTTAAAAGACACCGATTGGCTGATTGGGTTAAGGAACAAAACCCATCTTTTTGCTGCTTACAAGAAACTCATTTTTCCAACAATGATGCATACAGACTGAAAGTGAAAGGGTGGCAGATCTTATTGGCTCTAAGCTGAAAAGCCCTTCACTCAGCCCAACTTCCAAAGTGACCACTGCAGCTGAGGGGATGGTCAAGTAGGGTCAGCAACATTGCAGGCAGAACTGTAAATTTCTTGTTAGAGATGCCCCCTGCCTTTCCCTGGCCAGCTCTCCTCCCAGGCCAGCCAAGTAATGAAAGTCAACAGAGTGCCTTCCCCTAGGAGGTTCACACCTCCCTTGGGATATACCCCATGTGAAGAGATAGATAGGTCTGGGCCTCTGAATTTACAAGGCCTAAAGCCCACCAGATTATTATCAAGCCCCTTCTATCAGGTTCTATTTGCCTCTCAATCAGAAAACTTAATTGTAGCTTAGACAGCACCTTTCTTAGCTCCTCTAATAATGACTCTGTCCTTTGTTCTAGACCCTGTCTAGTGCACTTGGGCCTCATTCCTTTGTAATCATAACCTCTACTCTACCACCAATGGCTCTACTCCCAACCTGTGTGTACTGATGGTCCTCTTCCCCACTTCATGCTGTATAATTGTTCAAACCTGGTAAATGCCACTCTTAGGATCATTGGTTACTATCCTCACTCTGTCTTTTATGACCTTGTCTAAATATGATCAGAGTCGGCAAACTTGGAAGGCTTCCATAGCCTTGGCAACTCATGACGAGAGCCTAGGGTGGTTACTGGCGCCATAAACTAGAGTGTCAATTTGTTGGGTCAACAACAGGAGCCACTGTGCACTTGCTCCTCATGTGGGATCTCTGTCCTTAATGTGCTGTACATTTTGATTTAATGCTATAACGAGTACTCCAACAGTATGTTTCACTTTGTGTTTCTATGTGGGTGCAAACTGTTGAAATCTTTATACTAAATTGATCTTCTGTATATAAAGAGAATTGAAAATGAATCTTGATGCAAATGGAAGGGGAGAGGGAGCAGGAGAGGGGAGGGTTGTGGGTGGGAGGGAAGCTATGGGAGGGGGAAGCCATTGTAATCCATAAGGTGTACACTGGGAATTTATATTCATTAAATAAAAATTTAAAAAAATCTTGCACAGGATAGAATGGAGGGAAAATAAAAAAAAAAGTGAAAGGCTGGAAAAAGATATACCATGCCAACAGAAATGAAAAAAAGAGTGGGCATAGCCATCTTTTATCGGACAACATAAACTTTACCACAAAAACTGTTAGGAGAGACAAAGAGGGGCACTATATAATAATTAAGGGATCCATTCAACAGGAAGATATAACGATTATCAATGTATATGCACCTAATTACAGGGCACCAGTTTATTTAAAAGACTTGTTAAGGGACTTAAAGGGAGACTTAGACACCAATACAATAGTTCTGGGGGACTTCATACTCCACTCTCAGAGATAGACAGATCAACAGGACAGAAGATCAACAAGGAGACAGTAGATTTAAATGACACTATAGCCCAAATGGATCTAACAGATATCTACAGAACATTTCATCCTACACAGAATTTACATTCTTCTCATCAGTACATGGAACCTTCTCTATGATTGACCACATACTAGGCCATAAAGCAAGTTTCAGCAAATTCAACAGAATTAGAATCATACCATGCAGCTTCTCAGACCACAAAGGAATGAAGTTGGAAATTAGCAACTCGGGAATCCCTAGAGCACGTGCAAACACATGGAGATGAACAACATGCTCCTGAATGAACAATGGGTCATAGAAGAAATTAAAAGAGAAATCAAAAATTTTCTGGAAGTAAATGAGGATAAAAGCAAAACATACCAAAACCTGTAGGTTACAACAAAAGAATTGTTAAGAGGAAAGTTTATATCAATAGGTGCCTACATCAAGAAATTGGAAAGGCACCAAATAGATGAGCTTTCAAGTCATCTCAAGGATCTAGAAAATCTGCAGCAAACCAAACCCAAACCCAGTAGGAGAAGAGAAAAATTAAAATCAAAGAAGAAATCAACAGGATTGAATCCAAAAAAAACATTACAAAAAATCAGCCAAACGAGGAGCTGGTTTTTTGAAAAAATAAACAAAATTGACACCCCATTGGCCCAACTAACTAAAAAAAGAAGAGAAAAGACCCAAATCAATAAAATCAGAGATGAAAATGGAAACGTAACAACAGACACCACAGAAATAAAAAGAATCATCAGAAATTGCTACAAGGACTTGTATGCCAGCAAACAGGGAAATCTATCAGAAATGGACAGATTCCTGGACACATACAACCTACCTAAATTGAGCCAGGAAGACACAGAAAACCTAAACAGACCCATAACTGACACAGAAATGGAAACAGTAATAAAGGTCCTCCCAACAAAGAAAAGCCCAGGACCAGATGGATTCACTGCTGAGTTCTACCAGACATTTAGAGAAGAACTAACTCCAATTCTGCTCAAACTATTCAAAACACTCGAAAAAGAGGGAATCCTCCCAAATTCTTTCTATGAAGCCACCATCACCTGAATTCCTAAGCCGGAGCAAGATGCAGCATTGAAAGAGAATTACAGACCAATATCCCTGATGAACATAGATGCAAAAATCCTCAATAAAATTCTGGCCAATAGAATGCAACAACACATCAGAAAGATCATCCACCCAGACAAAGTGAGATTTATCCCTGGTATGCAGGGATGGTTCAACATTCGCAAAACAATCAACGTGATACACCACATTAACAGACTGCAGAAGAAAAACCATATGATCCTCTCAATAGATGCAGAGAAAGCATTGATAAAATACAACACCCTTTCATGATGAAAATTCTAAGCAAACTGGGTATGGAAGGAACATTCCTCAATACAATCAAAGCAATATATGAAAAACCCACGGCCAACATCCTATTGAATGGGGAAAAGTTGGAAGCATTTCCACTGAGATCTGGTACCAGACAGGGATGCCCACTCTCACCACTGCTATTCAATATAGTTCTCGAAGTTTTAGCCAGAGCTTAGGAAAGAAAAAGAAATTAAAGGGATACAAATTGGAAAGGTAGAACTCAAACTGTCCCTCTTTGCAGATGATATGATTCTTTATTTAGGGGACCCAAAGAACTCTACTAAGAGACTACTGGAACTCATTGAAGAGTTTGGCAAAGTAGCAGGATATAAAATCAATCCACAAAAATCAACAGCCTTTGTATACACAGGCAATGCCACGGCTGAGGAAGAACTTCTAAGACCAATCCCCTTCACAACAGCTAGAAAAACAATCAAATACCTTGGAATAAACTTAACCAAGGACGTTAAAGATCTCTACGATGAAAACTACAAAACCTTAAAGAAAGAAAAGGAAGAGGATACCAAAAAAATGGAGAAATCTTCCATGCTCATGGATCGGAAGAATCAATATCATCAAAATGTCTATTCTCCCAAAAGCAATTTATACATTCAATGCAATACCAATCAAGATACCAAAGACCTTCTTCTCAGATCTGGAAAAAATGATGCTGAAATTCATATGGAGACACAGAAGACCTCGAATAGCCAAAGCAATCTTGTACAACAAAAACAAAGCCGGAGGCATCACAATCCCAGATTTCAGGACATACTACAGGGCAGTTGTTATCAAAACAGCATGGTACTGGTACAGAAACAGATGGGTAGACCAATGGAACAGAATAGAAACACCAGAAATCAATCCTAACATCTACAGCCAACTTATATTTGATCAAAGATCCAAAACTAATCCCTGGAATAAGGACAGTCTATTCAATAAATGGTGCTGGGAAAATTGGATTTCCATGTGCAGAAGCTTGAAACAAGACCCCTACCTTTCACCTTACACAAAAATTCACTCAATGTGGATTAAAGACTTAAATCTATGACCCGAGACCATCAAATTATTAGAGAGCATTGGAGAAACCCTGCAAGATATAGGTACAGGCAAAGACTTCTTGGAAAAGACCCCAGGAGCACAGGCAGTCAAAACAAAAATTAACATTTGGGATTGCATCAAATTGAGAAGTTTCTGTACTTCAAAAGAAACAGTCAGCAAAGTGAATAGGCAACCGACAGAATGGGAAAAAAAATTGCAAACTATACTACAGATCAAGGGTTAATAACCAGAATCTACAAAGAAATCAAGAAAATCCACAACAACAGAACAAAAAACCCACTGAAGAGATGGGCCAAGGACCTCAATAGACATTTTTCGAAAGAGGAAATCCAAACAGACACATGAAAAAATGTTCAAGATCACTAGCAATCAGACAAATGCAAATCAAAACAACAATGAGATATCACCTCACCCCTGTGAGAATGGCTCACATTCAGAAATCTATCAACAACAGATGCTGGAGAGGATGTGGGGAAAAAGGGACGCTAACCCACTGTTGGAGGGAATGCAAACTGCTTAAGCCACTATGGAAGTCAGTCTGGAGATTCCTCAGAAACCTGAATATAACCCTATCATACAACGCAGCCATCCCACTCCTTGGAATTTACCCAAAGGAAATTAATTTGGCAAATAAAAAAGCCATCTGCACATTAATGTTTATTGCAGCTCAATTCACAATAGCTAAGACCTGGAACCAACCCAAATGCCCATCAACAGTAGACTGGATAAAGAAATTATGGGACATGTACTCCATAGAATACTATATAGCAGTAAGAAACAATGAAACCCGGTCATTTGCAACAAGATGGAGGAATCTGGAATTCATCATGCTGAGTGAATTAAGCCATTCCCAAAGAGAAAAATATCATTTGTTTTCCCTGATCAGTGACAACTGAGCACCAAAGGGGAAACCTGTTGAAGTGAAATGGACACTATAAGAAGCAATGACCTGATCAGCTCTTGTCCTGACTCTAGATGTAGAATGTAATACTTTATCCTTTTTAGTATCTGTTGTTGTTGCTGTTGTTGTTCTAGTACTAGTGGTTGAACTCTATAATTAACACACAATTATTCTTAGGTGTTTAAATTTTAACTGAAAAGTGATCCCTGTTAAATTTAAGAGTGGAAAAAGAGAGGGAGGAGATGTACAATTTGGGACATGCTCAATCGGACTTGCCCCTAATGACAGAGTTAGAAATGTGCCAGGGGATTCCAATACAATCCCGTCAAGGTGGCATGTACCAATGCCATCTCACTAGTCCAAGTGATCAATCTCAGTTCACAATTGATGGCTCTGATAGGTCTAAGAGTCAAAGGGATCACACAAACAAGACAAGTGTCTGCTAATAGTAACTGATAGAATCAAAAAGGGAGAGAAGGATCCAACATGGGAAGCGGGATACACAACAGACTCATAGAATGGCAGACGTCCTAAACAACGCTCTGGCCTCAGAATCAGCCCTTAAGGCATTCGGATCTGGCTGAAGAGCCCATGAGAGTATTGTAGGCATGGAAAGCCAAGACACCATGGAAAAGAAAAAAAAGAAGACCTAAATGAAAGATCTCTGTGAGTGAGATCCCAGTGGAAAGAACGGGGCCATCAAAGAAGGAGGTACCTTTCTCTGAAGGGAGGAGAGAACTTCCACTTTGACTATGACCCTATCGGAATAAGATCAAAGTCAGCAAACTCTAAAGGCTTCCATAACCCTGGCAACTCATGACTAGAGCCTAGGGAGATTACTGATGCCATGAACAGGAGTGTCAAATTGTTAAGTCAGCAACAGGAGTCACTGTGTACTTACATCCCATGTGGGATCTGTCCTTAATGTGTTGTCTAATGTGCAGAGATGCTATAACTAGTACTGAAGCAGTATTTTTACACTTTGTGTGTCTGCGTGGGTACAAACTGATGAGATCTTTACTAATTATATACTGAATCGATCTTCTGTATATAAAGATAATTGGAAATTAAAAAAAAAAACCTGGTGTCAAATTGGAAATGGCATAGAAAATTAATTAATTTTTTTGAAAAAATATTATGTAGGATCTCTGTCTTTAATGTGCTGTACACTGATATTTAATGCTATAACTAGTACTCCAACAGTATTTTTTTCACTTTGTGTTGCTATATGGGGGCAAACTGTTGAAATCTTAACCTAATATACACTAAACTGATCTTCTTTATATAAAGAGAATTAAAAATGAATCGTGATGTGATTGGAAGGGGAGAGGGAGCGGGAAAGGGGAGGGTTGTGGGTGGGAGGGAAGTTATGGGAGGGGGGAAGCCATTGTAACCCATAAGCTGTACTTTGGAAATTTATATTCATTAAATAAAAGTTTAATAAATGAAAAAAAAGAATGTAACAATTACGGTACTGTTTTTTATGTCCCTAACATGGGTGCCCAAGAAGCTAATTCCCCCTCAGATACGTTTCAATTTATCCTCAAAACACCTTAAATATTATTGTGTTTGATTTCTGAATGTATACTTGTATGAAAAATTTGTATTGTATTCTTATGATGATGTGTTAAGTATGCCTACACCTCGATGCAACCTTAGGGCCAAATGTAAGGACAGATTTTTGGAATGGAGAGGTTTGTATCTAGGTTTGGCTCTGATAAACAAGCAACTTCTTTGCCAGATAACCTTCTCCTGCTCCTTGGGAGACTTGCCAGTTCCCGGTGAGGAGGATAAAGGAATGTTTCTGATAAACAGGTAGGCATGCTTCGTGTCTCAGCTCTTTGGCCAAGATCTGGGACGGGACACACTGCTTACCTAAAATCTTGGCAATGAGCCACCCTTGTCCTTAGGGGCTTTAAGAGGGAGCCAGAACAAGCCTCTGCTACTGCTATTTCATCCCGGGGGAACACACGGTCAAGCTGAATGTTAAACATGCCTGTGATAATTACTAATAATGTTTAATTCTCAGTATGGATTGAAGATTGCCTAGTGATGCCCACAGTACTGTAAATTCTACCAAACATAAGTACAACACAGGCATGGATCAATTGGCTACTGTGGCTGAGGTGTTCTGTGACAGTCCTTTTCATGAGAGATTAACAAAATGAATTCATTTAAAAACAGGACATTCAGGACGTTCCGTTCTGCATGGTATGTCATTACAAAAATCAACAAAAAGGGTAATGCTCAACAAAATGAGGGTGCTATAAATGTGGGCAGCAGGGACATGTGCAAAAATCATCCAAAAGCTAAAAATCAAAATAAAATTCCTCCTGGGATTTGCCCCCAGTGCAAAAAGAAAAGTCATTGGGCCAAAAAATGTGGCTCCAAAACTAATAAAAAAGGTAATTCATTAAAGAACAAAGGTCGGGAAACTGGAAGAGGGGCCAGCCCCTGGCCCTGGTATCTCAAAGGACAAACCCTGGGGCAGTACGGTTTGTCCCTTCCCAGCCTCAGGCTCAGCAAATACCTCAGCAATCGCTTCCCTCCAACGAGCAACCCCAGGTAGCGCAGGACTGGACCTCTGTGCCGCCTCTGATACAATATTAGATTCCACCCAGGGTCCACAAATTATCCCTACAGGGGTGCAGGGCCCCTTACCTTCAGGTACCTGTGCTTTTATTCTCCGTCAATCATCAGCCATGCTTAAAGGCATTCCAGTTTTTCCCGGTATTATTGATGGTGACTTTACCGGGGAGAAAAAAATCCTAGCAGCTGCTATTAATGGAGTAGCTGTCGTTCCACAGGGCACCCGTCTAGAACAACTGGTTCTTCTGCCTTTAATTACTGGAAATACATCCTCAATTTCTTCCAGACCCCAAGGCATAACCCCTTTGGGCTCCTCAGATGCTTATTGGGTCCAGCCAATTACAAAAAATAGACCTGTGTTAACCCTTACTATTGAAGGAAAGGATTTCAAGGGCATTTTGGATACAGGGGCAGATGCCACAGTCATATCTCAAGATCATTGGCCTGCCCATTGGCTGCTGACCACATCTCTCACCGATTTGCGAGGTATAGCCAGTTCAACAACCCCCAAGTCAGCTCAAGGGTATTACACTGGAAAGATAAGGAAGGCAATCAGGGCACTGTGACTCCTTTTGTATTACCAGGCCTGCCTGTTAACCTGTGGGGATGTGACATTCTCTGCCAAATGGAAATTATCCTGTGCAGCCCTAGTGCTGTGGTCACACAACAAATGCTGCGTATGGATTATGTGCCTGGCACAGGACTTGGAAAAATGAGACAGGGCATAACTCAACCTATTACAGCCCCCTCTAAAACAGATAGACATGGGCTCGGATATTCGGATTTTTAGTAATGGCCACTGGCCTTCCTGTACCCCATGCAGATAAAATCACATGGAACACTCAAACTCCTGTTTGGGTGGATCAGTGGCCGCTTACCCAAGAAAAGCTAAATGCCGCTACAGCGCTTGTACAGGAGCAGCTCACAGCTGGACACCTAAAACCTTCCAATTCTCCCTGGAATATGCCCATTTTTGTCATAAAGAAAAAATCTGGTAAATGGCACCTTTTACAGCATTTGCGCACTGTTAGTAAGGTCACGGCACCTATGGGAGCCCTCCAACCTGGCATCCCAACCCCTGTGGCCATCCCAAATGGTTATTACAAAATAATTATAGATTTCAAAGTCTGTTTCTTCACTATTCCTCTGCACCCGGATGATTGGCTTTATTTTGCCTTCAGTCTCCCCCGTGTTAATTTCCAAGGACCGATGCAAAGATTTCATTGGAAAGTTTTGCCCCAGGGGATGGCCAATAGCCCCACCCTTTGTCAAAAGTTTGTAGCACAGGCTGTGGACCCAATTCATTTACGCTGGCCACACATTTATATTCTACATTATATGGATGACATTTTACTGGCAGCTCAAAACAAGTCAGACTTACAAGATTGCTTTACAGCACTTTCTAAAGCCTTTCTTGCCCTTGGTTTACAAATTGCTCCTGATAAGGTCCAGTTACAAGACCCCTTTACCTGTTTGGGTTTAAAATTACAACAGGAATTGGTTTTTGTGCCCCACATCCAGTTCCACTTGGATTGCCTCCATACCCTTAATGATTTTCAAAAACTTCTAGGAGATATTCAATGGCTCAGGCCCTATTTAAAAATGCCTAATAATGTCCTTTTACCCCTCAATGACATTCTGCGAGGAGACCCAGATCCCTCTTCCCCCCACGAGCTCACCCCTGCCGCGGGAGATGCATTAAACCAAGTAACGCAAGCCATTAGCCAACAGTTTGTCTCACAAATTTCTTACACTCTCCCCCTACTTTTTGTAGTGTTAGCCACACCACATATGCCCACTGGAGTTTTTTGGCAAAAATCCCTCTTGCCCAATAAAAAAGGTCAACCTCTTTTCTGGGTCCATTCCCCATTTCCTCATCCAAAGTAATTGCAATATATTTGTCTCAGGTTGCTTCAATAATCATCAAGGCTCGTCTCCTTTCCTGCCAATATTTCGGAAAAGGCCCTGATGTTGTAGTAGTGCCATATACCCGAGAACAGACCCAGTTCCTTCTTCAAACTTCTGATGACTGGGGAATAGCCATGTCAGGATTTATGGGAACCATTGACAATCACCTCCCTGGTGACCCTGTGTTACAGTTTGCCCAATCCTATTCCTTTATTTTTCCAAAAAATACAAAAAACAATCCCATTCCAAAGGCTGTTACAGTATTTACAGATGGGTCATCCAGTGGGATGGCTGCCTTTGTGGCAGACAACTGTTCCCATGTTTTTAAAACATCTTATCAGTCAGCCTAGTTGGTTAAGCTGTATGCCATACTTCAAGTCTTTACACAGTTTTCCAGTCAAGCTGTAAATATTTATACTGATAGTGCATATGTAGCTCACTCCATTCCGTTGCTTGAAACTTCTCCTTTTCTTAAAACAACTTCCAATGCTACGCCCTTGTTTATATACAAATTCAAAAGCTAATATGAGAAAGACAACAGCCCTTCCATTTGGGACATATTAGGGCACACACAAGTCTACCAGGATCACTCTCAGAAGGTAATGCCCAGGCAGATGCTGCTACAAGGCTTACCTTCCCCATAATTGTGGGTCAGTGCAAAAAGCTCAAAACTCAGAAGGTAATGCCCAGGTAGATGCTGCTACAAGGCTTACCTTCCCCATAACTTGGGATCAGTGCAGAAAGCTCAAAACTCAGAAGGTAATGCCCAGGTAGATGCTGCTACAAGGCTTACCTTCCCCATAACTTGGGATCAGTGCAGAAAGCTCAAAACTCAGAAGGTAATGCCCAGGTAGATGCTGCTACAAGGCTTACCTTCCCCATAACTTGGGATCAGTGCAGAAAGCTCAAAACTCAGAAGGTAATGTCCAGGTAGATGCTGCTACAAGGCTTACCTTCCCCATAACTTGGGATCTGCGCTCAAAACTCAGAAGGTAATGCCCAGGTAGATGCTGCTACAAGGCTCACCTTCCCCATAACTGTGGGATTAGTGCAGGAAGCTCGAAACTTGCATAGGTTGCATCACTTAAATGCTCAATCTCTCCATTTGTTTTGTAAAATTTCATGAGAACAGGCTCATGAAATAGTCAAAGAATTCCCCTCATGCGTTACAAGCCAGCCTGTACTGTATTTGGGGGTCAATCCGCATGGTCTTCTCCCTAATCAACTGTGGCAAATGGATGTCACACACTTCCAAAAATTGGGCAAGCTAAAGTATCTTCATGTCTCCATAGACACCTACAGTGGCTTTGTCTTTGCCTCCTCCCATACAGGGGAAGCTGCTAAGGATGTTATCTCGCACCTTATCATGGCTCTTTCTGTACTGGGAAAACCTGTTAAGATTAAGACAGATAATGGTCCTGCTTATGTCAGCGCTAAGTTTAAACAATTTTGTGAGGCGCTCCATATTAATCACATTACAGGAATCCCCTACAATCCACAGGGTCAGGGGATCATCGAAAGAACCCATCAAATGCTGAAATCCTGGCTCACTCGGCTTGAAACCACTTCCTTATCCTTTGTCTCTCCCCGTGACCGATTGAATCATGCGCTCTTTGTTCTAAATTTCTTAACCTTGGATAATAATAATCATTCTGCTGTGGACTGTCATTGGCATCCTTCCCCTGAAATGGCCCCATTTATGGTAATGTGGCAAGACCCCCCTCACCAGTAGCTGGCACGGCCCAGATCCAGTACTCATTTGGGGACGGGGGTCAGCCTGCGTTCTGGATCAAAAACAATCAATGCCAAGATGGCTGCCTGAAAGATTAATTAAACAAGTTAACTCGTCAAACTCTTCTAATATTAATCCTACACCAGAGCCTACATCCGGCCCTGAGGATATTTTCCCCTTGTGTTTACAGGAATGAAAAGACCCGGCTGGACACTACTGGGACTCATTACAGGACTCCTTGTTATTGTCGGCATTGTTGCCATTGTTGCTATTTGTGTATCTTATCTTCTCTCTAGTCTCTCCTCCCCTGCCACATTTCCTGAGGGCTCACTGATTAACCCCTCTAAGGACCCTAATAAAATGGCCCTCTTCCTTGCTCTCCTGATGATGGCAATCTACACAATCCATTGGGCTCCACCAGTCTTTGTAGGGTTGGAGGACCCCCAGGCCATTCAAAAACTCCTTCAACAGCATGACCCTTGTATCTGCTCGAGGTGCATAATAGTATCCTTCCGACAAACATCAACCTCCTACAGATCTGTGTCCTCAATTGTAAGCCGCATTTTACACAGTAAGCCGCATTTTACACATCCGGCTGCCAAGGATTCCAAATGGCACTGTATTCTCAAACCTAAACGAGACTCTTCCCGCCCTGGGGATCAATGCCCATCAGAGTGCAATAGTACTATCCATTACTCCATGCACTCCTCCTGTACTACATGGTATCAAACCTGTAATGAGGGGGATCAATATTTATTGTTTGCCACTATAACAGGAGATTATGGGGGAGCATTTGGAGGAGACTTGTCTTCTTCACACCTCAGCTCTCCTCCCTGCCCCTCTAAGGGACAAGTAGCCTGCTGGTACCCTATAGCCCCTGTGGGAGTGTCTGATGGTGGAGGCCCTCAGGATACCCTTACACAATTAAAAACATAAAAAACACTCAAAACCCTATTTGAGAGCCTTTACCCTTCCCTTCAATACCACCCCCTGGCTAAAGTTCATTCCAGAGGAAATGAAGACTTGGATGTCAATACCATCAATATCCTTACCAACACCGATAAACTGCTTAATCTCTCTGCCACAGACCTTGCAAAAGGCTGCTGGCTCTGTTTACGCCAGTGACCCCCCACCTCCCTCTTGCCATTTTTCTGCCGCTTAATGATACCCTTGGGTTTAATGTCTCCCCTGGTTGCCCCTCTATACAGCCTTTTCCTGTTCTTCCTGTCCTAATGGAAAATATCACTTGCCTTTATAAATCTCCTAACGATAATTCCTTCAATATTGATGTAGGCCTTGCTCCTTTCTGTACAAATAGTATAACAGTAGATTACCCTCTTTATGCCCCTAATTCCACCATTTTTGTATGTAGGAATAATTTAGCTTATACCATTTTACCAACAAATTGGACCGGTAATTCCATGCATGCTATGCTTCTTCCCAATGTAGAAATTATTGATGGAAATACCCCTGTCCCTACTCCCTCCTTTGATTATATTGCAGGAAGGCAAAGGAAAGCTGTTTAATTTATTCCTTTATTGGCCACATTGGGAATTTCCACAGCTGTGGTTACAGGATCCACAGGGCTAAGGATCGCGGTCCAAAAATATAGAGACTTGTCCCAACAACTTATTAATGATGTACAAACCCTACCCACCACCATTCAGGACCTTCAAGATCAAATTGATTCCCTTGCGGAAGTGGTTTTACAAAATCAGAGGCTTAGACTTGCTTACTACTGAACAGGGAGGTATTTGCTTGGCTTTACGGGAAAAATGTTGTTTTTATACTAACAAATCCAGCATTGTTCACGATAAAATCAAGACACTTCCAGAAGATCTGGAGCATTGTTGACGTGCCATGGCTAAAAATCCCTTTTGGACAGGATGGAATGGACTGCTTCCCTATTTGCTACCACTTTTAGGCCCCATTGCTGGTTTGCTTGTTATACTATCTGTAGGTCCTTGTCTTTTCAATAAGCTGATGACTTTTATCAAACAGCAAGCAGATAATTTAGCAGCCAGGCCAATTCAAATACATTACCAAAGTCTGGCCATGGAAGATCCCCTGGAGAATGTTATCTCTCTCTCTGGCTGGTGAGGTCTGGCCAGTGAGGTCACGGTCCCTCCAACTACTGACTCTCCCCTTCAGTCTGCGGTTGCCCCAGTCAGGAGCCCAGGAAGGGCCCCAGGCCTATCAGTAAGATGAGCAGTAAGCCAATGACGGGCACCTTCCTGGAACCTCACCCACCTAAGACAGGAGTCCTTGGGGACTGGCAAGGATATCCAATGATGGGTAAGAGGTGATAGAGCACCGGGTTGATTCCTAAGACAGGCACTGCTTGTTCATCACACTTGGCCTAACCAGTAGCCATTTCTGTTTAATTGATAAGAAAGGGGGAGATGTCGGGGACCGTGCAACATGTGGCCTCTTAGCAGAAAACTACTGAAGTAGAGCTAAGCAGCCCAGGCCGGAAAGTACTGAAAATGCCCCCCTGTGTCTAAAGATTTTATGACCATTCCCCCACCTGCACAAGCATTGCAGCTGCAAAATAACCTTGTGACCTCCCTCTGCTTGCACAGGCATTGCAGCTACAAGGTAAACTACCCTCCTTCTCCCGCCCAACATCCTGCCTTTATAATATATAAGTGTGTGGTTAAAAAAAAAATACACAGCTTGATCAGGACTTGACTTGCTGTCATCTTTGTGTCTCCTATCCCTTTCATTCCCCATTCTAGGTACTTGGCCCTAGTTGACGTCCCGCAGGATGGGACAAGAAACTACAAACCAGAAACAATCATGGGTGGAAACAGTTTCACAGACAAGAATCACATGCTGACTATGCAGCAGTAACTCCCCAGGAAACTTTGGAAGGAGTAGCATTGCTACAAGGTATCTTAGCACAGAATACTAAACTCAAAGCCCTCACCCATGCCTATGTCTAAGAGAAAGTAAGAGTCACAATTCACACTGACTTGAGTTAGGAAAGAGGGATGTTGATGGTCTGAATATTGATTAAAGACATATTTTGGGCCTTCCCTGGGTTCAAGAAAGATGGAAAATGTATACAGAAATCTGTGTTACCCAAACTTTCTTTGTAGCTAGTCCATATCTCTGTTCCATTCATATGAAAACTAGCTATTCATCTTTGTTCTATAGACAAGACTGGAGAGTGTGATTTTGCACATTAAACACTGGCAAAGTGTTTTCAACATGTCTTAAAATGCTATGTCTAAACCAACTCTAAGGCTTTTTTTAATATAAAGATTTATTCATTTACATGCAAAACAGAGTTACAGAGAGAGAGAGAGAGAGAGGCAGAAATATCTTCCACCTGCTGGTTTATTCCCCAAATGACTGCAACAGCCAGAGCTTGGCTGACCTGAAGTCAGGAGCCTGGAGTTTTTTCCAAGTCTCCCAAGTGGGTACAGGGGTCCAAGCACTTAGGCCAACCTCTGCTGTTTTCCCAGGTATCTCAGCATGGAGATGGATCAGATGTGGAGCAACTGAAACTTGAACCTGTGCCCATCTAGGACACAGGCTAGTGAAGCAGGTGGTGGCTTTATCCTCCACACAATAGTGCCAGCCCCATCCACACTAAGCCTGAATTCATAACTCTACTCCTGGTTTGGACTGGAAGTTTTCTGGCAGAAAGATTATTAACATCTCTGGCTTTCATTATAGGTATAGAAATAGTAGTGTGTTCTTGGTTTCATTGATATAGAATGGTGATGCAACTGCAGGATAAAGCTGTGCAGAGGGGCTGGCACTGTGGCATAGTGGGTAAAGCTGCCACTTGCAGTGTCAGCATCCCATATGGGCACTGGTTTGAGTCTCAGCTGCTCCACTTCCAATCCAGGTTTCTGCTATGGCCTGGGAAAGCAGAGGAAGATGGCCCATGTACATGGGCCCCTGCACCTGTGTGGGAGACCTGGAAGAAGCTCCAAGGCTCTTGGCTTTGAATCAGCTCAGCTTTGGCCATTGTAGCCATCTGGGGTGTGAACCAGCAGATGGAAGACCTCTCGCTGCTTCTGCCTCTCTATAACTCTGCCTTTCACATAAATAAATAGATCTTTTAAAAAAAAACTGTGCAGAAACTGGCAATGCAACACTTTGGGGTGCTCTGCTATGAGCTGCTGGTGGGAAATCCACCCTTCGAGAGCATCTCTCACACCGAGACATACAGACACATCCTTAAGGTGGATGTGAAGTTTCCTGTAACAATGTCTTTGGGAGCCCGAGACTTGATATCCAGGCTTCTGAGATACCAGCCATCAGAGTGGCTGCCCCTGGCCCAGATCCTGAGGCACCCCTGGGTCCTGGCCTGCTACTGGATGGTGCTGCCTCCTTGTGCTCATCCAGCTTCCTGAATCCTGTCTGCCTCTGTCTGCATTTGTGCAGGGAGCTCTCCAGGCTCTGCTAACTCATCTATTTTTTTTGTGCGTTTCCTTTTTAAGATGCAAGATATAAATTAATAAAAGCTGAATTGTTTAGTACCAGCTGAAAAAAAAATGCAGAGGATCTCTACAGCTAAACCCAAGACTAGGAACTTTATTTAAAGAAATGCCTACAGGGATGGTGTTGTGGTGTATGAGGTACAACTGCCATCTGTGACTCAGCATCCCATATGGTGCTGATTTGAGTCACAACTGTTCCACTTCTGATCCAGCTCCCTGTTAATGGCCTTGGAAAGCAATGGAAGATGGCCCAAGGTTTTAGGCCTCTGCATCCAAGTGGGAAGAAGTTTTGGCTCCTGGATTCAGATCAGCACAGCTCTGGTAATTGTGGCCAATTGGGGAGTGAACCAGCAGGTGGAAGACTTCTCTCTCTGCCTTTTCTTCTCTCTCTGTGTAACTCTTTCAAATAAATAAATCTTAAAAAAAAGAGTTGTATGTATACTTATTTCAGAATATCTGACTGATCACCTAATGAAGATTTATCAAATTTATAAAATAAAAATCATCAGATTTATAATTTATACAAATTTATAAAATCATCAGATAGAATAAATCTGGTTTATAACTGGTTGGATCACTCTAAGTGGATGGATGTTATTTCAAAATTAATAGGGGGTTTATTTTGACCAAATATTTTAAGCCCCTTTGGCATCCTTAACAGATTTCTCAGAATCAAGGTTCTAATTTTTTTCACTTTGAGATTTCCAACAGGAACCCTTGATGTTTCAAAGGATATATCCTATCTTTTTTTTTTTTTTTTTGACAGGCAGAGTGGATAGTGAGAGAGAGAGAGACAGAGAGAAAGGTCTTCCTTTTTGCCATTGGTTGACCCTCCAATGGCTGCTGCAGCCGGCGTTTCATGCTGATCTGAAGCCAGGAGCCAGGTGCTTCTCCTGGTCTCCCATGTGGGTGTAGGGCCCAAGCACTTGGGCCATCCTCCACTGCCTTCCCGGGCCATAGCAGAGAGCTGGCCTGGAAGAGGGGGCAACCGGGATAGAATCTGGCACCCCAACCGGGACTAGAACCTGGTGTGCCGGCACCACAAGGTGGAGGATTAGCCTGTTAAGCCATGGTGCCGGCCAGATATATCCTATCTTGTAGAGATAATACCTGATTATGCAATTTAGATTGTATGTAAAGTACTGTCATGAAATTATGCTCAATTTTAAATTGTATTAATATAGATATACCATTGATATATAAATTTCCTAAAAGTTATATGTTTTAAAATCTGATAGTTCTGTTGTGTTGTTACCAGTCATGATGGTTATCTTGATAAAAAGGAGACCCAGAGGGCTAAGGAAGACAATAGGTTTGTAAAATCATTCTGTTTCTTTCTTTCCTTTTAAAAATATTTATCTATTTGAGAGGCAGAATTCCAGAGAAGAAAAGAGAGGGAGAGAGATCTTCTGTTGGTTCACACCCCAAAGGGACACAATAGCCAAGGATGGGCCAGGCTTCGGTGATCATGTCTGCTTTATTAACAACCATGTAAACTTTTCAAAGGGCAGGCAGCGGGAGCATAACTAATTCAGGGCAATACCAATTCTATAGGATGAAGCTGACATTGGCACTGCTATGCTTCTCCATTCAGCTGGAAGAGTAGATTTCCAGGTGGGCCTGGGCCACACCCAGGAGCAGTTTACCTGATTGGTGGTGGTTAGGGGAAATGCACTCAGGGATCCCATTGCCTGCCAGGAGGGAGGCCGTGGGGTCCCTCCCGGGAGGCATGGTGCACCATGCCCTTTCAACCTCCTGCATGGGCAAGGCAGGCAGTCTGACAGGATCACCCATACCTCCCAAAAGGGTGCAGGAGCCCAAACACTTGGCCATCCTCTGCTGCTTTCCCAGGTGCATTAGCAGGGAGCTGGATCAGAGTGGAGCAACCAGGACTTGAAGTATAACACATATGGGATGCCGGCATCAGAGGTGGCAGCTTAACATGCTATGCCACAATGCTGACTCCTTCTTTAGTTGCTTTGTAACATGCTGTATGGGATGAATGTAAATGGCTCATGTCAATTAATCAATTTCATTTTAACCATGTATATTCAAAGATTTGTGCTATCCATAATTTTGTATTTTCTAAAAACATTTGAAATCAGTTTAACAGAAAATATTCTTAAATACAGATCTTAGGCTACTTTAGACACTAATTTCCAGAATGCTGAGGGAAAGAAAAAAACTAAAAATCCCATTAAAATGCTAGTAGAGGGGCCAGTGCTGTGGCATAGTGGGTTAAAGCCCTGGCTTGATGCTCCAGCATTCCATATGGGTACCAGTTTGAGTCCTGGGAGCTCCACTGTTGATCCAGCTTCCTATTAATGTTCCTGAGAAAGCAACAGAGGATGGCTCAGGTCCTTGGGCCTCTACATCTACATGGGAGACCCAGAAGAAGCTCCTGGATCCTAGCTTCAGATCAGCTCAGCTCCAACTGTTTCAGCCACTTAGGGAGTGAACCAGCAAATGGAAGTACTCTCTCTCTGTCTCTCTCTCTCTCTCTCTCTCTGTCTCTCTCTCTCTCTCTCTGTCTCTCTCTGTAACTGTCTTTCAAATACATAGAATTAGTTACATGAGATTGAATTAATCATATTTATGGATTTCTATGCTTTTATTTAATTTTTTTTGGTTCTGCATTTCAGTGTTTCATCTAGATTCAGGAAGATTTCTACAATTTCTATTGGTTACTATACTTTAGTATAGTTTTGTAAATAGATGGAAATTTTTACCTTTCCACCTACTTAATTCCTCTAAAATGCAAAACTTTTTTTGATTTCTTGTGGCAACGTTATTGTATGAGCTCAGTAAGAATCCATTATCAGGGCCAGCACTGTGGCATAGCAAGCAAAGTCGCTACCTGCGGTGCTGTCATCCCATATGGGCAATGATTCAGGTCCCAACTGCTCCACTTCTGATCTGGCTATCTGCTATGGCCTGGGAAAGCAATGGAAGATGGCTAAAGCCCTTGGGCCCCTGCACCAGTGTGGGAGAACCAGAAGAAGCTTCTGGCTTCAGATCAGCCCAGCTCTGACCTTTGTGGCCATTTGGAAGAGTGAACAAGCAGATGGAAGACATCTTTCCCTCCCTCTCTTACCTCTGCCTCTTTGTAATGCTTGCTTTCAAGTAAAAATGAATAAATTTAAAAAAAGAAGAATCTAAGCCTGTCTTGGATTCAATTTTTAACTTTCAGAATTTTTGGATTAGACATTATACATATTTAATGTAAGTAGTTAGCACACTGTAATACTCCTTCTTTCAGATCACAACTCTGTTCATTTTTTTTATTTCAAAGATTTAGTTTTTCATTTATTTGAAAGGCAGAATTACAGACAAAGAGGGAGAGACAGAGAAAGAGAGGTCTTCCATCCATGGTATACTCCACAAATGGCTGCAATATATGGAATGGGCAAGGCTGAAGCCAGGAATCAGGAACTTCATCTGAGTCTTCCCCATGGGTGACAGGGGTCCAAGCACTTATATCATCTTCTACTGCTTTCCCAGGTCCATTAGCATGGAGTCAAATCAGAAGTGACTCAAATTGGCACTCATATGGGATGTAGGCATCAAAAATGGCAGCTGAACCACTGGGCCACAATACCAGCCCATGTTCATGGGCCTGAAAACTTTCACTGAGGTTAATAAGCATTTCCTGTGTACTTATATGATGTTAATTATGGTATTCTGCTATTCACTTGTAACCTTGTTCATTGTTTTAACATATAACTTCTGCATAGCTTATATGCATAGATGTAACTCAATTTGTTATCATCTTGTTGGTTTTGTTAAACACTTTTATTTTGAACTTTGGGCCTATTGAATGGCATACTTCTACAGAAGTACAATTCCCAGCAAAATAATCCTGGCTAGGTAATTCGGGGCGACGACTTCTGTATACAGAACAGATAGATCTAAGTTTAGCAATGGACTACAAATAAAGTTAGCCTGAAGACCACTCCTAAATCTTCATTGTTAATCAAATGTGACTAAAACATATTTATACTGACATCTTATCATCAAATGTTTCTATCTTGACATGGGTCTGCATGAAAAACCAGGTCAAATACAACTTTGCAACAAGAGACAGATGGAACATGATTGATCAGCTGTGATTTCAGAAATAGATCTTGATCATAAGGAAGAAACAAAAGTCAAGATGTAGTGAGTCACTGGTGTGAACTCTAAAGCAAATTAGATAAAGCAAAGAAGTTATAAAGATTTTTAATGAATGATGGATAGTAACTGGCACAAAAAGACTCTACTAGAACTACAATCTCTAGAGTGCCCTCCCATTTTGAAAAATAGATGAGAACTAGATATGATACTTAATATTCTCACACCTAATGCTACATCTATATGCTATTTAAAATGATTGTCATTCTATGAGTCTGCTGTGTGGACTGCTTCCGAATTCATCATGTCTTAAAATGCAATGTCTGGCCTCATTCTAAGTCTTGTTTATTTTTGCTAAATATTTATTTATTTATTTATTTATTTGAAAGATAGCATTACAAAGAGAGAGAGGGAGAGACAGAGAGATCTTCCATCTGCTGGTTCACTCCCCAAATTGCTGCAACAGCCAGAGATGGGCCCACCGAAGTCAAGAGCCAAGAGCTTCTTCCAGGTCTCCCAAGTGGTTGCAGGAGCCCAGGACTTGGGCCATCTTCTGCTCATTTCCCAGGTGCATTATCAAAGATGGATCAGAAGTGGAGCACCTGGGACTCAAACCCATGTCCATATGATGCTGCCAAGGCAGGTGGTGGCTTTATCCTCTACACTAAAGTAGAAGCCCCATGCACACAAAGTCTTAATCAGTGACTCTTCCTGGTTTTAAACTGAAAGTTTTCAGGCAGAAAAATCACTAATTTCTCTGGTTTCATTTGAGGTACAGAAATGCTAGCATGTTGCTTTTATTACTGCTGTAGAATGGTGATGCACCTGCAAGATAAAGCTATGCAGAAACTGGCTGTGTAAACCTTCTATTTATACAGAAGATCACTACAGATAAACCCAGAACTAGGGAGTTTTTTCTTAAAGAAACACCTACAGCAGCTGCTATTGTGGTGTAACAGGTGAAATTGCCAACTATGACTCCAGCATCCCATATGAGTACTGGTTTTAGTCTTGGCTGCTGCACTTCCAATCCAACACTTTGCTAATGGCCTTGCAAAAGCAGTGGAAGATGACCCAAGTACTTGTGTCCCAGCCACCCAAGCATGAGACCATGAAGAAGCTCCTGGATCCTGGATTTGGCATGATCAAGCCCTGGCTGATACCACCATCTGGGGAAGTGAAACAGCAGGTGGAAAATCTCTCCCTCTCTCTCTCTGTTAATTAATAAGTAAGCAAATAAATAAATTAAAGAAATGCCTACAACCTCCTCTCTTTTCATCCTTAAAATACCCTCACATTACCCCATAAATTTCATGAAGCACTCTAGGCTCTCAATGTTATCTGGATAATTTCTCTTCAAATGCAAAAAGAATTGGTTGACTTTTCCAAACACCTTGTATTGAAAAGACTACTCATTTTTCATCATCTGTTCTAGACACCTTAAAAATCAATTGACTATAGGTTAATGACTTGTTCTATATTCTGCCCCATTGCTTAAAGCATCTGCTTTAATGCCAGTGATAAACTATTTTGATTACTATAGTTTTGTAAAATATATTAAGTAGTGTGACCATTCCAGCATTCTTATTTTACTTCAATATTGACTTGACTATTCATTATCCTTCACAGTTCTGTGCAATTCTGGGGACTTTAAAATATTTTGTTAAAGAGGGGCTGGTTGGCACTGTGGTTTATTGGGTAAAACCACCACCTGCAGTACCAGCATCCCATAAGCTGCCAGTTCAAGTACCGATTACTCCACTTATGATTCAGCTCTCTGCTATGGTCTAGGATAGCAGTGGAAGATGGCCCAAGCCCTTGGAGACCTGGAAGCAATCCTGTTTCTTGGCTTTGGATCAACACCCTGCCCCAGCCTTTGTGGCCACCTGTGGAGTGAACCAGTGGATGGAACACTTCATTCTCTGTCTCTGTCTCTCTGCAATTCTTTCAAATAAATAAATCTTTTAAAAAGTTTTGTTAAAGAATAGCATTGAAACTTTGCAATTGCACTGAGTCTGTATATTGCTTTGGATAGTAAGAATATCCTAATACTATTCTAATTTAGGAATGTGAGTAATGTGTCAACTATTTCTGTTGTATTCAATTTCTTTTATCAACATTATAAAATATTCAGCATTCCGGTAATTATCTTCCTAGATTAAATTCACTCCTATATATTTATTTTTTCTGCTAGAATTTGTTTTTCAAAAAATTTGTTCTTAGGTTATATAAAATCTCTTAATTTTGTATTCTATAATGGCTGCAAAGAAAAAAGCATCTGGCAAAACAAACCCAGATTCATTATTTAAAGATTTCAAGAGAGAGGGCCACGGGCTGATGCTGTGGTACAGCAGATTAACGCCCTGGCCTGAAGCTCCAGCATGCCATATGGGTGCCAGTTCTAGAACCAGCTGCTCCTCTTCCAATCCCCCTCTCTGTTGATGGCCTGGGAAAGCAGTAGAAGATGGCCCAAGTCCTTGGGCCCTTGCACCCAAGTGGGGACCTGGAAGAAGCTCCTGGCTCCTGGGTTTGGATCAGCAAAGGTCCAACTGTTGCAGCCATCTGGGGAGTGAACCATTGGATGGAAGACCTCTTTCTCTCTTTCTCTCTCTCTCTCTCTCCCTCTCTTCTCTCTGTGTAACTCTATCAAATAAATAAATGTCTACAAAAGAGAGAGAGAGACAGGGTCAGTGTTGCAGTACAGATGGTTAGGCCACTGTCTACAGCATCAGCATCCTACATGGTCACTGATTCAAGTCCCAGCTGTTCCACTTCTGATCCAGGTCTCTGCTACTGTGCCAAGGAAAGCAGCAGTGGATGGCCCAACTGCTTGCACCTATGTTGGAGACTTGGATGAAGCTCCTGGCTCCTGGCTTTGACCTGGCCCAGCCCTGCCATCAGTTGGGCATTCATTTGGGGAGTTGAACTAGCGAATGGAAGATCTCTGCCTCTCCTCTCTCATTGTAACTCTGACTTTCAAATACTAAGTAAATATTAAAAAAAAGAAATGTATCTCAATAAAATAAAGGCCATAAATGACAAGCTCACAGCTAACAACACAGTCAACAGTGAAAATTTGAAAACTTTTCCTCTTAGGCAGACATCATGGGATACTGGCTAAAGTCGCCATCTAATGCCAACCTCTCATATGGCATTGGTTTGTGTCCCAGATGCTCCACTTCTGATGAAGCTCCCTTTTAATGACCAGGAAAAGTCAGCAGGAGATTCTCCAAGTACTTGGGCCCCTGTAACCCATGTGAGCCCCAAAAGAATCCCCTGTCTTTGGGCTGGCCCAAGGCTGGACATTGCAGCCATCAGGAATGAACCAGAGCATGGAAGATTTCTCTCAGTCTCTCCTGACTCCTTGAAAATATAAACATTCCCAGGTCCAGTGCTGCGGTGCAGTAGATTAAAGCCCTGGTCTGAAGTTTCGGCATCCCATATGGGTGCTGGTTCTAGTCCAGCTGCTTCTCTTCTGATCCAGCTCTCTGCTGTGCCCTGGGAAAGCAGTAGAAGATGGCCCAAGTCCTTGGGCCCCTGCACCCAAGTGGGAGGCCCTGAGGAAGCTCCTGGCTCCTGGCCTCTGATGGCACAGCTCTAGCTGTTGCAGCCATCTGGGGAGTGAACCAGCAGATGGAAGACTCCTCTATCTCTCTCTGCCTCTCCTCTTTCTGTGTAACTCTAACTTTGAAATAAATAAATAAATCTTTAAAAAAGAAAAGAAAAACATTTCCTATAACAACAAAAAATACAAGGATGTCTACTCTCATCACCTCAATTGTGTATAGGACTGAAACATGTAGTGGGAGCAATTAGTGACAAAAAGAAATAAAACTGGAACTTAGCTATTTAGAAAACCCTAATGATTCCATGAGAGGCTATTCATTGCCTGAATTGTGCAGCATGTCAAGCCATCGTTTGTGTTGCCAGCATTCCATATCAGAGCACCAGTTCTAATCCCAGCTACTTTGCTTCTGATCCAGTTTCTTGCTAATATGCCTGGGAAAGCAGCAGAGGATGGCCCAAGCCTTATGTGCCTGTTACCCAGTGTAAGAGACAATGATGTATTTTCTGGCTGCTGGCTTCAGCCTGCCAAAGATCTGGCTGTTGTAGCCATTCAAGAAATAAACTGTCATTCTTACTCTCTCTCCCCATCTGTCTCTGCCTATCTCAGATTCTCCAGCTTTTAAGATAAATAGGGGCCAACACTGTGGCAGAGGAGGTTAAGTGGCCTCTTGTAATGACAGCATCTCATATGGATACCAGTATGGGTTCCATCTGCTCAACTTCCATTCCAGTTCTCAGGTAATACACCTGGGTCCAAGGTCCAAATGCCTGGGCCCCTGCAACCACGTGGGAGACCTGGAAAGAAGCTCCTGGCTCCTGGCTTTGACCTGTCCCAGCCCTGGTTATTGCAGAAGTGAACCAGCAGATGGAAAAACTGATTCTCTCTCTCTCTCTCTCTCTCTCTCTCTCTGTGTGTGTGTGTGTAACTGCCTTTCAAGTAAATAAATATTATAGCAAGCAAACATAGCAAATAAATATTTTTCAAGATTTCTTTCATTTATTTGAAAGGCAGAGTTACAGGGAGATAGATCTTTGATCTTGGTTCACTGCCCACATGTCTACAGTGGCATGGCTGGGGAGCCAGAAGCATAGGTTGCAGAGGCCCAAGCACCTGAACCATCTTTCCCTGATTTTCCAGTGCATTAGCAAGAAGTTGGATAGGAAATAGAGGAGCCAGGACTCTAATCAGTGCACACATGGTATAGTGGAATGGCAGGTGGTGGCTGGACTAAAATAGATATATCTTTAAAAAGGAAAATTAAAAAAAAACTATTAAATCCAAAAATGAATTCCATAGAGTTGCAGAATACAAAATCAACCAGGTTGTAGTAATTGTGCTACATCAAAAATGTTTGAAGCAATGCAGATTTATCTTGGAGAAGGACAGTCTGAAAGATTAATGCCAACCAGCACGGCAGCTCAATAGGCTAATCCTCCACCTGTGGCACTGGCACACCAGGTTCTAGTCCCAGTCGGGATGCCAGATTCTGTCCCAGTTGCCCCTCTTCCACTCCAGCTCTCTGCTGTGGCCTAGGAGTGCAGTGGAGGATGGCCCAAGTGCTTGGGCCCTACACCCTCATGGGAGACCAGGAGAAGCACCTTGTTCCTGGCTTCGGATTAGCATGGTGTGCCCGAGACCAGCTCCAGCCAGTCCAGGGGCCCCAAGGTGTGAGAGGTGTCAATGCTTGAAGAAATGAGAGACACTTACAGCAAGGCTGATGGCATGGCTCTGGCTTTCGAGCACCAGACTTTATTTTTATATTATAAGCCATATATTGATTTTTTCTTCTTACAATGAAAAGCCTGTTGTCCATTTTTTCTAATTACAGTTTTTTTGATTTTCAAGGGCATACTCAGAGCATGGGTTACAATCACAGACAGGTGCAAGATAACAGGCTGCCCACACAAGCCAAGGCCTCGAGTGCTGCTGAACTATGCAGAAATTGGCTACATAAGCTAGAATAGTACCTTCCTAATCTTTACTAGAAGCCCCAAGTTCAAAGCAGACCCCTTCTTCTACACTAACATTCTGCGTGATTAATCTTCTACAAGGCAATTGACATTTTGGAGGTTATGGGACTAAGTGCTCTTCCGTAAAATTAGGAATACAGAAATCATTAGCAGGACCACCAGGAAGCTCCAGCTTGCTTATGCAGAGTGTAGTTCCCATCAAACCTAAAACCACCAAGAGGACCGCAGCTGTCCTTCTCATGCCTTGCTGAGACAGACCTTCTGCTGTGACCTTGTCAGCCAGCTGAAGTTGCACCGGCCACAGTGCACCAGCTGCAGTGGCCATTGGAGGGTGAACCAATGGTAAAAGGAAGACCTTTGTCTCTCTCTCTTACTGTCCACTCTGCCTATAAAAAAAATTAATGCCTTGCTAGTGAATAAATGTGGAATCTGATGTTTCAGAGTAAAAGATGGAAGCATATGAACGTGTATTGTTTCCTAGGCTGCCATAAAATCATGACAAAATAGGTGAATTAAAACAACTAAAATGGGATAGGCATATAAAAATGTGGATCAAATATATATTCTTTTTCTGTTCTGGAGGCTGGAAGTCTGATATCAGGGTATTGGCAGGGCCATGTTCCTTCTAATGGCTCTGGAGAAGAATCCCTCCTTGCCTTTACCTAGCTTTGGATGATTTCCTGCAATCATTGGCATTCAGTGGCTAGAAGCTGTATCTCTCTAACTTCTGCCCTGGTTGTCATGATGTCTCCTTTCTGTGTGTCTTCATATGGCTTTCTTTTTTTAATATTTTATTTTTTGACAGGTAGAGTTACAGACAGTGAGAAGCAGAGACAGAGAGAAAGATCTTCCATCTGCTGGTTGACTCCCCAAATGGTGGCAACAGCTGGAGCTGGGCTGATCCAAAGCCATGAGCCAGGAGCTTCCTCCAAGTCTCCCACATGGGTACAGGGGCCCAAGGACTTGGGCCATCTTCTACTGCTTTCCTGGGCCATCAGCAAAGAGCTGGATTGGAAGAGGAGCAGCCTGGACTAGAACTGGTGTCCTTATGGGATGCCGGTACCACAGGTGGAGATTAAACTTCAGTGTCACAGCACTGGCCCCTATATGACTTGCTTATAAAATCAATACATAGAGCGGCAAGATGGCAGAATAGGAAGGGAGCACACTGATAGTCCGGGAAGAGACAGTTTAATAAAAGTGGAGATACTGCAGGTTCAAGGAAGAGTAGGGGAAGAAACAGCAGAGGAAACTCTTCTGGAACTCATGATTCACAGTGGACCTGTGTGGAGAGCGTGGGAGCCCAAGTTTGGGACACCAGCAGCAGACTGAACACACCAGCGCTGGAATGCGAGGTGAGCCGAACCTAAATAGCCCGAGACACTGGCAAGGAAGCAGAAAGAGGAGACTAGAGGGAACGAGGCTTGAAACCCCATGGGGAAAATTTCACCAGGCTAACTAGAAGAGAGAGAGAAAAAAAAAGTGACCGATACAGACACGAGTTTCTCTCTCTCCGCTCACCTCTCAAAGGCAAGGAAGACAAAGAGCAGGTGCCATTATGAACATACGTCATAAGCAGGGTGACCTCAGGTCTGCACCGCCCCTAAGCCTAGCAGAAAAACCTGACTCTGGGAGGGTGAAATAACAGGAGATTAGGATCTAACTTGGCAACCCAGTGGGAGACTGCAGGAGAATTGGAGCCCACACTGAGGGCAGCAGAGATTCCCTGTGTGGTCCTTGGGAAAGAGCTTCTGATCTCTGGCTCCTGTGGGTATATCATTTGCCTGCTAACTACCTCCAATTCCATTCAGCTGTGTGGAATTACTTCCCTTTTGAATAAAAAAAAAGATTGAAAGAAAGAGAGATTTGCCATGCCTAGCCTGGAGTGTCACCTTTGGCACACCTTCAACCCTGAGGAACCAAACAGAGCTCTCAGGCCACACTCATCTCAAGCCTCTAAGGCTCCATCAAAATCAGACAGTCCACTTAATCTAGAGCCATAGTATAACAAGAAAAAACACCACAGTGAAGAAACCAAATATCTCCAACGTGCCAAACAACAAATGCAAAAACCGAGGTAACAAGAACAAGGAAGACATTATGATGCCCCCAAATGAAAAAGACACCCCAATTCAATATTATGAAGATGATGAGATAGAAGAAATACAAGAAGCAGATCTCAAAAAATTGATAAGAGCATTAAGAAGTTCTCAAAAACGAATTCTTAAACTACAGAAATCCTTAATGGACAAGATAGAAAATCTCTCTCATGAAAATGAAATATTAAGGAGGAATCAAAATGAAATGAAACAACTACTAGAACAAGAAACTGTGATAGTGATGAGAAATCATAATGAAATGAAGAATTCAATAGA
Source organism: Lepus europaeus (assembly GCF_033115175.1). Taxonomy (NCBI): domain Eukaryota; kingdom Metazoa; phylum Chordata; class Mammalia; order Lagomorpha; family Leporidae; genus Lepus; species Lepus europaeus. Next base: position 12,362,303 of record NW_026909276.1, on the reverse strand, counting down.
TCAAATGACAAACACATTAGAGAGCCTTAAAAACAGAATGGGCGAAGCAGAAGAGAAAATATCGGACTTAGAAGACAGAGAACAGGAAAGGAAACAGGCAAACCAAAGAAAAGAAGAGGAAATTAGAAATCTAAAAAATATTCTCAGGAATCTACAGGATACTATTAAAAAACCCAACATTCGGGTTCTAGGAGTTCCTGAAGGCATGGAGAGGGAGAAAGGATTAGAAGGCCTTTTTAGTGAGATACTAGCAGAAAATTTCCCAGGTTTGGAGAAAGACAGAGACATCTTAGTACAGGAAGCTTATAGAACCCCTAATAAACATGACCAAAAGAGATCCTCACCACGACATGTTGTAATCAAACTCACCACAGTGAAACATAAAGAAAAGATTCTAAAATGTGCAACAGAGAAATGCCAGATTACTTTCAGAAGATCTCCAATTAGACTCACAGCTGACTTCTCATCAGAAACCCTACAAGCTAGAAGGGAATGGCGAGACATAGCCCAGGTACTAAGAGAGAAGAACTGCCAGCCCAGAATGTTATATCCTGCAAAGTTCTCATTTGTGAATGAAGGTGAAATAAAGACTTTTCATAGCAAACAGAAACTGAAAGAATTTGTTGCCACTCATCCTGCCCTGCAAAAGATGCTTAAAGATGTGTTACACACAGAAACACAGCAACATGGTCACCAATATGAAAGAAGGTAAAGGAAGGAAACCTCACAGCAAAAGATCACAGGAAGCTCAATTTCTCTTTGACATAGAATTAAACTCTGATGCTCTGTTAAATCAATGTGTTAAAGTAATCTATTATGTTCTCTTGATGTCTGTTAAATTCTAATTGTTCAAAAACAGCTGAATTTTTATTAAGAGCTATGGGTTATTTAAATATGTGCTTATTTTCAAAGATTTGAATAATCACCTTGTAACAATGATCAAATTTGGTCTATGTTACGTTATGATTTTAAGGAATCTTATTTCAACCAGATATTTTGGATTTTAAGCCTTCTTGGCATTCTTGACAGGCATTCAAAAAATCAAAGTTCCAAGCAATCTAGACTCTAAAATTTCCAGTAAATCTTGGACTTTGGTTTTTCCAGCTTGGGCCCAACTGAAAAAAATCAAAGGACCTATGTCTCTCATCTTATAGAGACACCAACTAATCAGGCTATTTGGATTATATTAGAAGTACTGTCAAGATGTGACGTGGTACTAAATTTTAAGTTTCTATAATGGAAAATGCTATTAATACAAATGTTTGAGAATTAAAAAGTCTAATGATCTTGTGTTACTAGACATGAGAGTTATCTTAATGAGAAAGCCCCAGAGGCCTAAAGGGTTAAATACTTGTAAAATCCTACAGGTGCTTTCAAAAATACTGTGAAGTAAGAAAGTGCCTCTTGTTGGTTGATGAGTTTTTAATTTTAAACATGGCAACTTAAAGTGTTTTGTCATCCACAGTTATATATGATTTGCTGCTCATAAAACTAAAGCGTTGTTGGTTCTGTGTTTAGCTGTCCTCCTATAGGTTCCTATGGACTTTTTCCAGCAACTTCTATTGTATTCAGTACTTTGGGACGGCTTGTAAACAGATGAAGCCAATAATGTGTTAACAGTACCAACTGAGAGAAAGTATGATTAACTGAGGTTACTAAAAACAAAAAGCAATTCAAATCAATTGGCAATTTACAAAAAGAGTTAAAGATTTTAAAAGCTATTATTAAAATTGCTATATGGGTCTATTATGTTATGTTATATGTGTGTACATATTGTATGTACACATGGGGAAATTTTATTAAGAATTTTATTTAATTGGCTTATAGATAAGATTGTCCATAAATTTAAGCTGCTAAAATCAATCAAAGATACATTTTAATTGGTGTGACCTGAATCTGTGTATCATATGTTTTAAACGTGTTGGTAGAAAGAAATTAAAAACATTTTAGATGGTTGTGCTTAAGTTTACTGGTTAAACAAACTACACCATGTTAGATATTTAAGAGGTGTTTTCAAATACATGATTCTTAAAATTTATAGAAGGCATTGGACCTTCTGGTAAATGTTTTCTTAAGTTGTTATCTAATGGTTGAAACTGTTTGCCAAATATTCATGTAATATTGCTATTGTCAGCAAGCGATCTAGGACTTGCTCACTCATTTCTCTATTCTAAGCCCAACTTGTTCTTTCATTTCTCTATTCTCTTCAAGGTAGGAAACTAATTCTATTATGAAGGAATCTGTAGGATGCACAATTTAATCTTTAGACCTTATAAAAGAGATGGCTAACATTTTTCTGTAATAGCATAGCCAAAATAAGAGCTTAAATAATAATCTCATAGCTAGATTTACTTCGCCATCAGTGAAGTAAACAGTAAGTAGAAAAAACCTCTCTTTCAGACCAAAGGGAAAGAAAGTCCTTAAGTGAGAATATAATTTTCCTCATGGGCATTGTCTACTTTAGAAAAACTACTACAGAACATGCCTGTGACTATAGACTTGTAGTTCAGGCCACTGAAGATTAGAGATGGGACTTGGGCACTCCCTTGACTTGCATCCTCTGGTCTGCTTTAACACAAACCAGGAGGAAAAGAAAGCTAGGCATCAGAAGCAATGGATGGCAGGCCTATTAATGGCTGATCTGTACAATGATCTGCCCTCAAGGAGACCCAACAGGCCATTCTACTGCAGTGGCTTTCAATGTGGTAAGCCTTGGCTTCAGCAGAAGTCAACTTGTGAAGAGCCCTGGCAGCTCTGCCAAGAGTTGGATCACTGGAAATGGACCTGCCCTGGAGTCGAAGGATGCCCAGGTCAGAGCCACAGATCTTACTGGCTCTAAGCTGAAAAGCCCTTCACTCAGCCCAACTTCCAAAGTGACCACTGCAGCTGAGGGGATGGTCAAGTAGGGTCAGCAACATTGCAGGCAGAACTGTAAATTTCTTGTTAGAGATGCCACCTGCCTTTACCTGGCCAGCTCTCTTCCCAGGCCAGCTAAGTAATGAAAGTCAACAGAGTGCCTTCCCCTAGGAGGTTCACACCTCCCTTAGGATGTACCCAATGTGAAGAGATAGATAGGTCTGTGCCTCTTAACTTACAAGGCCTAAAGCCCAACAGATTATTATCAAGCCCCTTCTGTCAGGTTCTATTTGCCTCTCAATCAGAAAACTTAATTGTAGCTTAGACAGCACCGTTCTTAGCTCCTCTAATAATGACTCTGTCCTTTGTTCTAGACTCTGTCTAGCACACTTGGGCCTCATTCCTTCATAATCATAACCTCTACTCTACCTCCAATGGCTTTACTCCCAACCTGTGTGTACTGATGGTCCTCTTGCCCACTTAATGCTGTATAATTGTTCAGACCTGATTAATGCCACTCTTAGGATCATTGGTTACTATCCTCACCCTGTCTTTTATGACCTTGTCTAAATATGATCAGAGTCGGTGAACTTGGAAGGCTTCCATAGCCTTGGCAACTCATGACAACAGCCTAGGGTGGTTACTGGTGCCATAAACTAGAGTGTCAATTTGTTGGGTCAACAACAGGAGTCACTGTGCACTTGCTCTTCATGTGGGATCTCTGTCCTTAATGTGCTGTACATTGTGATTTAATGCTATAACTAGTACTCAAACAGTATGTTTCACTTTGTGTTTCTATGTGGGTGCAAACTATTGAAATCTTTACTTAATATATACTAAATTGCTCTTCTGTATATAAAGAGAATTGAAAATGAATCTTGATGTGAATGGAAGGGGAGAGGGAGCGGGAGAGGGGAGGGTCATGGGTGGGAGGGGGAAGCCATTGTAATCCATAAGCTGTACATTGGAAATTTATTCATTAAATAAAAGTTTAAAAAAAAGTATGCAGGGTTTAAGCTTTAGAGAGCCCAAGGGTGATACAGAGGAAACACAACACCTAACCAATCTAACCCTGAGAGTCCTTGCCAATGGGTACAGTGTGGATTTCAGAGGAAGGACACTGCAGAGGGCAGAGACATGTGCAGCAAGGCTGCATAATCAAGGCCTCCATGAAGAGTGTCTCGTGTGAACTTAGAGGTCTCTCCCTACTTCTGCCCCCAAAATGGGCAGATTGCTATGATTCCCCTCCATGCTCTAAGCCTCTACATGGGGTACACAGAAAGCACATAACTTATTTCTCTGTGAACAGGTCTATGGACCAAGGGTAGCTACCTCAGGGGATAACACGGGTGCCTGGCATTATTCAAGATTCTGGATTTGAGTGCAATATGGGACATTATGACTATTGAATTACACCATAAAATATGAGTATCATTTGGATTACCATGAGAAAAAAAGGAAAGTTGGGGAGGCTATGAATGTCCAAAGAAAGCAAAAAAAGTTAGATCTGACAGTTAAGTTTTACCAAAACCAGTGCCACGCTGAGAAATACAGATGAAAAAGATTATCAGGGCCGGTGCTGTGGCGTAGTGGGTAAAGCGGCTGCCTGCAGTGCTAGCATCCCATGTGGGCACTGGTTTGGCGAGTCTTGGATGCTCCACTTCCAGTCTAGCTCTTTGCTATGGCCTGGGAAAGCAGTAGAAAATGGCCCGAGTCCTTGGGCCCCTGCACCCACATCAGGGACCTGGAAGAACTCCTGGTCCCTGGCTTCAGATCAGTGTAGCTCTGGCTGTTGCATCCAACTGGGGAGTGAACCATCAGATGGAAGACTCTCTCTCTCTCTCTCTCTCTCTCTCTCTCTCTCTCTCTCTCTCTCTCTCTCTCCCTCTTCCGTGTAACTCTAACTTTCAAATAAATAATAAATAAATCATTTTTAAAAGGAACTTATGGGATATGTACTCCATGGAATACCGACAGAGGTTAAAAAAATCATTTAACTTGCAACAAAATGGATAAAACTGGAAAACATCATACTTACTTAAGTAAGCCAGTCCAAAAAGGACAAATACCATATGTTCTCCCTGATCTGTGATAACTAATAGAGCACCTAAGGTAATCTATAAAAATGAAATTTACACTTTGAGAAGCAATGACTGAATAGCCCTTGTCTCAACTATTGAGGAAGAGGTTTTTTTCATATTATTTGTTGAAATCTTTAATTAGTATAGTTAATCATATGTGTAAAAAGTTATTTGCAAATATATCTTAGCGAAAAAGAAGAATGCAAATAGGAGAAAGAAAGGGTGTAGGAGTCTGGGTGGGAGGGTGGGTAAGGTTGGAAGAATCACTATGTTCTTAAAGTTTCAATTATGAAATGCATGAAGTTTGTATTCTTTAACTAAAAGGTTTCTGGGGAAAAAAGATAGAAGAGCATTCCAGGAAATTTTTCATTTTGATGATTTGGGTCAAGGCTACTTGGTAGTAATATTTAAAAAGAAAATAAATTATGTGTTTTTCATATTATTTATTTTTAATGATTAACTGGTTTGTTTTGAAAGACAGTTTTGGGAGAGAGGAGAAGACAGAGAAAGATCTTCCAGCTGTTGCTCCACTCCCCAAATAGCTGTAACAGCTGGAGCTGGGCCAGACTGAAACCAAGAGCCAGAAGCTTCATCTGGGTCTCAAACATGGGTGGCAGGTGTCGAAGCACTTGGACCATCTTCTGTTGCTTTCACAGGTGCCCTAAGCAGGGAGCTGGATTGGAAGTGGAGCAACCAGGAAACAAACCAGAACCCATAAGGGATGCTGGCATCCTAGGCAGCTGTTTAATCCACTGTACCACAATGTCACAATGTCAGCACCAGGTTTTCAATTTAGAATTGTGTGGCATGAGGTGCCATTTGGACAGCTACGAATAAACACTCAACAGGGCGTAGATATAGTGGTATACATGCTGTGCAAGAAATACAAGTTGGAAGGAAACAGACATGTCAGACCAGATAGGGTCAAACCTGTCAAGGTGAATTGCAGAGTGGAATCAACAAGATACCAGTAAAAAGAGAAGAAACCATCAGTGATGTCATGATACAAACAGGATGGCTTCCAGAAGGCTGTCTAGTAGTTTCAACTATGGCAAGGCAAAAGATTCTAGAAGTGAGGCAGTCATTTAGGCTAGTGCCCTAGACCTACAATAACATTTCTGGTTGTCTTTCCAGCACTGGCTCCTAATTCTAGACTTTTGCATATCTACACACCAGAAGTCAGTGTTGACAACTCAAGCAAGTAGGCTTCTGCATCTCAAATGAGAGGCCAGGACTACATTATTGTCTCTCAGCTATGACTTTGTTCCAGCCCTGTTTGCTGTGCGGCATTTGAAGTGTGAATCCGTGGATTAAAGGTCTGTCTCTCTCTCTCTCTCTCTTTCTGTGGCATAGCAGGCTAAGACTACACCCATGGTGCCAGCATCCCATATGGGCAAAAGTATGTGTTCCTGGAAGCTATTCTTCTTCTTTTTAAGATTTATTTATTTGTTTGTTTATTTGAAAGTAGAGCTACAGAGATGGAGAGACAGAAAGAAAGGTCTTCTATTCACTGGTTCACTCCCAAAATGGTCACAAACATCTGGAGCTAGGCCAATACAAAGCCAGGAGCCAGAAGCTTCTTCCAGATCTCCCATGTGGACGCAGTGGCCTGAAGACTTTGGCCAACCTCTACTGCTCTCACAGGTCATAGCAAAGAGCTAGATCATTAGGAGAGCAGCTGGGACTCAAATTGGTGCCCATATGGGATGCCAGCATTGCAGGCAGAGGCTTAACATATTAAGCCACAGCACTAGCCCCAGTTGTTCTTCTTCTGATCCAGCTCTCTGTTTATGGCCTGGGAGACCCAGAGGAAGCTCCTAGCTCCTAGCTTTGGATCAGCCCATCTCCAGCAGTTTGGGCCATTTGGAGAGAGAATCAGTGGATGGAAGACTTTTCTGGGGCTGGTGCCATGGCTCAATAGGCTAATCCTCCACCTGTGGTGCCGGCACCCCAGGTTCTAGTCCTGGTCGGGGCACCAGATTCTGTCCTGGTTGCTCCTCTTCCTGCCCAGCTCTCTGCTGTGCCCCGGGAGTTCAGTGGGGAATGGCCCAAGTGCTTGGGCCCTGCACCTGCATGGGAGACCAGGAGAAGCACCTGGCTCCTGGCTTTGGATCAGCGTGGTGCGCCGGCCACAGTGCGCCAGCTGCAGTGGCCATTAGGGGGTGAACCAATGGAAAAAGGAAGACCTTCCTCTCTCTCTCCCTCTCACTGTCCACTCTGCCTGTCAAAAAAATTTAAAAAAGACTTTTCTGTCTCTCCTCTCCCTGTAACTCTGCCCCTCAAATAAATAAATAAAATCTTTTTTCAAAAAGGTCTCAATATATTTCCATTTACTTCTTCTTTTCTTTCAAGTATATGCATATTTTAAGATGGCAAAATATTCAAGTAAAGCAAAGATTAGAGAATTGTCTTTGGCTCTGATTATAGTTGATGCCATTGATAAATGTTTTGAAAAATGGAATAATTTGGCTGGTGCCGTGGCTCACTAGACTAATCCTCCACCTGTGGCACCAGCACACCAGGTTCCACTCTCGGTTGGGGCACTGGGTTCTGTCCCAGTTGCTCCTCTTCCAGTCCAGCTCTCTGCTGTGGCCAGGGAGGGCAGTGGAGGATGGCCCAAGTGCTTGGGCCCTGCACCCGCATGGGAGACCAAGAGGAAGCACCTGGCTCCTGGCTTCAGATGGGCATTATGCGCCAGCCGCAGCGGCCATTAGGGAGTGAACCAACAGAAAAAGGAAGACTTTTCTCTCTGTCTCTCTCTCTCACTGTCTAACTCTGCCTGTAAAAAAAATGGTATAATTTGCCTGAAAACATAACTTTGCAAGTATGAAATATTCCTAAGTAGTCTTCTAACTATGGAGAGTTATTTAAGGATGTGCAGTAGATTCTGTCCTCTACACAATTTCTGATCTGATCCATGAAACAAGTTCAGTCTCTAAAAAGCTTTTGAGGACACCCTACATTAACAATTCAAAATATAACCATTTTAATTAATTGTTTCTGAGGTAGCAAATTCTTCTCTAAGTTTCAACTCAAACCATGTAAAAAGTCTTGTAGCTATGGCAATAAAAAAATTGAAACCAATGTACATTCAGCTCAGATGTCTTTAGATCTTGCAGCCATGCTTACTTTATCTTATATAAATCCTGATTCTGACTTATGTTTCTTTATGCTTTTCCAATTTATTTAACAAAATCTCAGAAAGCTCTTAAAATACAATATGAAAGAAGCTAAGGAACAAATAAACAACTTACTGGCAATATATTTATTTTCATTGGACTTGGCCACATGTAGATGTCTCTAGAATCTTATCTGCAAGAGAAATTACTTGGAGGGAGGGGTGAAACAGTCTAGATTCTTCCTAGATTCTACTGTGCTAGCAAGATCATGAAGGAAAGGCATATAGACAAATGGGCATATTAGCTGGGCAACAGAAATAAAGTACCCTCCCTATGGCGCAATATAGGCTTTACACATGGAAAGAGCAGAAAAGACCCTGAAAGAGCACACACAACTCTACCAATCACTCAGGTTAAATATAAACTATTGTTAGGCTAATTAAAATATTAATTTGTTACCAATTCTGTAAAAAAAAATCAATCCCAGGGCCATCACTGTGAAGTAGTGGGTGAAGCACCAATTCCAGTACACCTGCTCCACTTCTGATCTAGCTCTCTGCTATGTACTGGGAAAGCAGGGGATGAAGACCCAAGTCCTTGGGCCCCTTGCAGGTATGTGGGAGACCTGGAAGAATCTCCAGGCTCTTGGCTTCAGATTGGTCCAGCCCCAGCCAATGAGGCCATTTGGGAAGTGATCAGCAGATGGAAGACCTCTCTCTTTGTGCCTCTGCCTCTCTGTAACTCAGCCTTTCAAATAAATAAATCATAAAAAAAACAATGTCAATGCATAGAAATAATTTATAATGTTCATCACGATTGTTCATATATGTAGCAGTACACATTATGCTTTCACTAGTATCCATATTACACAGAAAATTACTCAGGCAATCGTGTTTTCCTTACAGTATTTTATGTACCTAAAATTCCATAAAAGTATGCAGCTTGAAAATCAGTTTTTGGCCACAATTATATTTATAGGAAAAATTGACATAATATACTAGTACAGCTTTCTGTAACTGTTCCATGTGACACTCCTCCCTGTATATAAACCTTAATATAATCCTTCACCACAGGGACCCCCCTGACATTTTCCAGTTCACTTGTTCTAGCCCATGAGACAACAGTAAATATCATACCAACATAGTTCAAAAAGTATTTAGCCTTTGGAAGTTTGCCTTCTGGCATAGCAATCATGTGGAGAATCCTGAGACTTGCCTTTTGGACACATAGGGCCTAGGTCATAGGCTGCACAAACCAGACATTGGAAGGGTAGACATTATGATGCAGTAGGTTAAGCTACTTCTCTGGACATACCACATCACATACCAGAGTGCTTGGTGTGTGTCCTGGTTATTCCACAGCTCCAACCCAACTTCCCACAAGTTTTTTTTTTAAGATCTATTTATTCATCTAAAACACAGAGTTACACAGAGAAAGGAGAGGCAGAGAGAAAGAGAGGGAGGTCTTCCATCCACTGGTTCACTCCCCAATTGGCTGCAATGGCTGGAGCTGCACCAATCCAAAGCCAGAAGACAGGAGCTTCTTCCAGGTCTCCCACATAGGCACAGGGGCCATAGGATGTGGGTGATCTACTTTCTCAGGCCATAGCAGAGAGCTGGATTAGAAATGGGCAGCCAGGACTTGAACTGATGCCCATATGGGATTCCAGCACTGCAGGTGGTGACTTTACCCACCACACCACAACACTGCTCCCATGAGTGTTCTTTTGAGTCAACAGCTCATGGCTCAAAAACTTGGTTTCCTACCATCTTCATAGGACACCCACATGGCATTCCTACCTCCCTCACTGTTGTGGGCATTTGTATAGTTATCCAGCAGAAGGAAGGTCTTTTTCTCTGCCTTTCAAATGAATAAATTAGCGAAACAGTATTGATATGTGATATGGAACCATGGGTTGCTACCACCATTGGTTAAAACCCTCGTTCCTCCAATTCTGATCCAGCTCCCTATTAATACACCTGGGAAAATATCTTAAGGCAGTCCAAGAACTTAGGCCCTTTATACCCACTTGGGAAACCTGGATGGAGTTCCTGGCTTCCGACTTTGGCCTGGTCCAGTCCTAGCCACTGAAGCCTTTTTTTTTTTTTTTTTGATAGGCAGAGTTAGACAGTGAGAGAGAGAGACAGAGAGAAAGGTCTTCCTTCCATTGGTTCACCCCCCAAATGGCCACTACAGCCACTGCACTGCACCAAACTGAAGCCAGGAACCAGTTGCTTCCTCCTGGTCTCCTATGCAGGTGCAGAACCCAAGCACTTGGGCCATCCTCCACTGCCCTCCCTGGCCACAGCAGAGAGCTGGACTGGAAGAGGAGCAACTGGGACAGAATCTATGAGCCGCAAATGGGACTAGAACCCAGGGTACCAGTGCTGCAGGCAGAAGATTAGCCTAGTCAGCCATGGCGCCGGCCACACTGAAGCCATTTGAGGAGTAAACGAGCAGAGAGAAGATCTGTCTCTCCCTGTCTCTATAACTCTGCCTTTCAAATGAACAAATAAATAAACCTTTAAAAAACATATTGGTGTGAGTTAAGCAATCTTGAAGGCAGCAGCCTCAATTAAAGCACTAGACAACTAAAACCTCATTTGTGATCACAGGTACCACCAGCATATGAACTGCCTAGCCACCCAAAATTTCTTAGTAAGAATTACAAATAAAATGGATGTATTTTATACCTGTATAATTTTTATTTATTTGCTATAAGTCAAATGCTTATGTACATGCATTCTAGTCCCTGACAGGGACTAGAACCCAGTGTGCCGGCGCCACAGGTGGAGGATTAGCCTATTGAGCAGTGGTGCAAGCCATAAATAAATCTTAAAAAAAAGAATGAAACTGCTGCCTTGCCACAAAAAAAAATAAAATAAAACTAAACATGACTTGTAAATTAACTGTGGTAAATTAAATAACACTACTCAAAAATAAATAAATCAGGATGTGTGACATTTACAAATCATTTGACATGTCAATGTACTTCATCAAAGTTCTAGATATCAAACATGACAAACTAGGTTTCACATTAATTGTAAACCAATAAATTTTTTTTAAAAAATCACAGTAGGCAGGACACACTCTGGTATTTGATGTGAGCATCCCAAGCAGCAGCTTAAACTGACGTAGTACAGTTCCTGCCCCAGCAGCTCCTAGTTTTGAGTTAGCATTTAAGGAATCAGCACATGAAAGCATTGTGTCAGTTTGTGTCTCTGCCTGAAATAAAATAATAAATAAATTTGGCCCCTCTCTGCTATCTTCTCCCTATTTCCAAACTTGCCAACACAAAGTCACCACAAATGTGCTCCATTAAAATAGAGTTGCTTTCTGTGCACATTGCAGGGAGTTTTGAGGGTAAGAAATGCCACTTGTGATAACGGCATTGCATATTGGAGTACCTTGTTAGAGCCTGGTTATTCCACCTGATCCATCTTCCTGCTAATGTTCATCCTGAGAGATGATGATCCATGTACTGACTCCCCTGCCTATCTGTGTAGATGCAAATACAGCTTTTGGGTGCTGGCTCTAGCCTTGCCTAGCCACAGCTGCTGCAGGCTCCTGGGCAGTGAGCCCGCAGATGGGAAGGTCTTTCTGTCTCTGCCTTTCAAAGAAATAAAAATAAATAAGACATTTAAAAAAGACAGCTAAAATAGTTTATTTTAATGAATTCAACCATATAAGTTTCAATGTGAATTATCTAAATGCACCAAAAGACAGAGATTGACACAGGAAAAATAAAACCAGACACAACTTTTGTGTGATCAATAAGGAAAAAAATTTCTTTTTCACATCGTACCATTGAATAATTTCATGCTACATGAAGATAACAATCTAACACTTAAATAATAGAACAGCATTTCTAAATAAGTTGGCAAAGCATAAGTAAAAGGCAACAAATGGGGCCAGTGGCTTAAACCTCATTTGTGATAGCTTCTGATCCCATGTGTTTCACTTCCAATCCAGCTCCTTGCTAATGCACCCAGGAAATTAGAAGAACATGGCCCACATAGTTGAATTCTTGTCATGCATCTAGGAAATCCAGGTGGAGTTCCAGCTTTCTTGCTTTAGCATGGTCCAGCTCCAATTTTTGCAGTCATTTGGGGTTAGGGTTAGGGTTAGGGGGTAGGGGTAGGGGTAGGGTTAGGGTTAGGGTGAGGGTTAGGGTTAGGGTGAGGGTGAGGGTGAGGGTGAGGGTGAGGGTTAGGGTTTAGGGTTAGGGTTAGGGGTAGGGTTGGGGTAGGGTTAGGGGTAGGGGTAGGGTTAGGGTTAGGGGTAGGGTTAGGGTTAGGGGTAGGGTTAGGGTTAGGGGTAGGGTTAGGGCTAGGGTTAGGGTTAGGGCTAGGGCTAGGGCTAGGGTTAGGGCTAGGGCTAGGGCTAGGGTTAGGGTTAGGGTTACGGTTAGGGTTAGGGTTAGGGGCGCCGCACAGGATGGAACGAGAACGAGTGTTCTTACTCGACTCTTCCCGGCTGCCACCACCCCGCCCTGTCGGTGTATACGTACGTCACGTATGAATGTAGTGTATACATAATGTGTGTGTGTGTGTTTTCTCCTTGCGATGCCCAGATAAGCACTTTGCTGAGTGTATTCTTTAGCAGTGTGTGCTGCTTCGTACTTCCAAGGAAAACGTGAGGCAGGGTTTTTTTTTTTTTTCCTTCATTTATTGAGGGAGGGAGTGAGGGAGGGAGTGAGTGAGGGAGGGAGGGAGGGAGGGAGGGAAGGAAGGAAGGAAGGAAGGAAGGAAGGAAGGAAGGAAGGACAGAATAGTCTCTCCCGTGCACTGGTTCGCTCCCGCTCCCCGAATGACCTCACCAGCCGCCCCTGGGCCGCACCTTCCTTCCCCGCGAGCGTCAGGTAAGAACACAAGGACTCGCCCCGTCACCTTGGCTCTTCTTTCTTTCGACCACACTCTCGAGTTTGTTCCCCTGGAGCACTGAGGCGCCGCTCACTCACATCACATCTCCTTGACGCTAGGTGGCTGCCACCTTTCTCTCGCTGCTGTTTTTGAGAACGATGCTCCGGGCAAGCTCCAAGGACAACGCAGGCGGGAGGGACCGCAGCACCACACGCCACCACACCACGCCACACAGGAGGAAGCTGCCATCTGAGTCCTTTGGCCACGTGTGGTGTTGGAGGAAGGCGTGTCTTCCCTGCTTCAACCCCTTTCCGTCCCCACCCCGCCTCCTTCCTCCCTCCCTCCCACTGCCCCAGCCCCACCCCCCCACCTCCCCGCGGGGGGCCCCCCCATGCTTCTCCTGGATCCCCCTCCACAGCACCTACCAATCAATCAATAAATCAATAAAGCTTTCCTCTGAGCAAATCCCGCCTGAGGCTGATGACTCGGTCAGTGGACACAGATGGGCTGTAAGGGAGCGACTCCTCCATCCCTTCCTTCCGTCTCGCTAGGAGACGCCGCCATGGTGGAGCGGCATGATTCCGAGAGCCTACTGCGCTCTGCCGTCTTCCCTGACTCCCTCCATCGTACCCACCCCCGGAAAAGGACTCCGCTCCATCGGCTGGATGTCTGGTGGGATCGCTCAGCCTACACGTCTCCCACGGGACATGCCTTCACCCAGGCCTGGATTTGCGGGAGGGTCCTGCTCCTTGGTACTGTGCGTGCCTGATTGCCCCTTTGCCCGTGTTGTACCTACTGAGATCTAGGAAGGAGCCATGATCATCTGTCACGATCACAGCGAGACTGTGTCTCACGTGTGTGTGTGTGTGTGTGTGTGAGAGAGAGAGAGAGAGAGAGAGAGAGAGAGAGAGAGAGAGAGAGAGAGAGAGATCACCATGCTTTGCCCTGCCATGGGAGTGAGGGACAGTGAGGCTCACAGCATTTTTTCCTGCTTTGCTTGCATGTGTACACCTAGTCCATCCTCCACCGCTCTTCCAGGGACAGAGCACCCTGGCCCATGCCCCATCCAGCAGATGAGAAATGGCTCTCTCCCGGCTCCCGACCCCCAACCCTGTGTAAGAAGAATCTCCTAAAATAATTAGAAATGGAAATTATGGTCATGTTGAAGGACCCTTATGGGGGAGAGGGACAAGAAACTAGGCCTGGGCAGATATCAGGGGCTTCTTAAGAGGTTAGATGTTCCCCAGAGTCCAGCGGGCAGGACGTTCTCTGGGAAGGAAGGGTCAATCCCCTTCAGATAACCTCTGGGCATGCCCAGAGCAGAGTTGCCACTCCCCTTCGGAGAATCTCAGCACTCTCCCTCAGCACTCTTCTCAGCTGGTTCCCTCAGCACTCTCCCTCAGCATTCTCCTCAGCTGGTTCCCTCAGCACTCTCCTCAGCACTCTCCTCAGCTGGTTCCCTCAGCACTCTCCTCAGCTGGTTCCCTCAGCACTCTCCTCAGCACTCTCCTCAGCACTCTCCGGTATGCTAATTGTCCCTCCGAACCAGCCAATCCCGTGCCACCTCTGCATTCCATATGCTAATTTGTTGCCTATACAACCTGTGTGAAACTGCCGCTCTGCTCGGGGCTCCTCACTGCCTGAGGTGGGGGCCCGTTTGCGCAAACGTTCAATAAAAACCTTGTGCTTTTTGCATCAACTGGTCTGGATCTTTGGGCGTCCTCCCGAGCAAGTGGGCATCTCTGCAACTGAGAGGTCCAACAATGTAGAGGGAGGAGATTCAGACACGTGCTGTGGTCTATGGCACGGGACACAACATGAAATGGGGCTGCTTGTTTCTTGTTTTAAAGCACCAGAAGAGGTAATCAGGGTTCAAAAGGATTATTTGTGTGCTTGTTGTGAGGCAGAGCATCAGAACAGAACAACCTCCATTTGAACATGATTCTCTCTCTTTCTCTCTCTCTCTCTCTCTCTCTCTCTCTCACACACACACACACACACACTCTATCCAGCCATCTCTCAAGGTATTCGCTTATTCTTTCATTTATATGTGAGGCAGGGCATCACAGAGATCAATCTTTGGGATCCTTGGGATCTTGCGAATGCTGTGTGGATATTTCAAAGAAATGAAGTATCCGAGTGGAGGGGGGTGGCCAAAATGCCCTTGTTTAGTTTCGTTTGGGCTCTCTCTCTCTCTCTCGCTCTCTCTGTCTGTCTCTCTCAGCAGAACGTCACAAAAAATTCAATTCAAACATGATTATCTATCAATCTACTGCAAGGCGGTGGAACAGGGGAAAAATCTCCAAACAGTGTTTACTGTGAGGCAGAGCATCACAGAAATCTCAATTCCTACACCACTCGCTAGCTCGATCTATTGCGAGGCAGAATGTCAGAAAAATCTTGATTCGATCATAATTACCTATTCATCTCTCTCTCTCTCTCTCTCTCTCTCTCTCTCTCTCTCTCTCTTTTTCAAGGTAGAGCATCACAGAAATCTCGATTCATACACCATTATCCATCCATCCTGAGGCAGAACATCAGAAAATTCACCAAACATGATTACTTATTTCTTTAGTGCAAGGCAGAGCATCAGAAAAATCTAAAATTCCTACGCCGTTATCTAACTCTTCATTCATTCATTCATTCACTGAAAGGCAGACATCTCAGTTCAAACACGATTATCTATGATCACTCGATCGATCGATCTATCAATCAATCTATCTATCTATCTAGAACATCAGAAAAATCACGAATCAAAAGCAATTATTGATTTGTTTATTGTGAAGCGGAGTACCAGAAATGCCATGATTCAAACATGACTATTTCAGGGCTGGTGCTGAACACCAAAAGTGATTGTTGATAGCAAGGCAGAGCATCAGAAATATCCCACACCCACTCATGTCTCTTTCACAGATTTACATTTGCACTTGGGCGACATGGTACTGTATTCCCATCCCACACAATTAGCAGGGAGCTGGATTTCATGGAGCGCAGCCAGGACTCAAACTGTTGCTTTCTCTATCCATAGGGATGCCTATGTCAGGGGTGGGGGTGGTGTGTGCACGACCATGACAAGCCCCAAATGGGACTTTTTTTTTTTTTCTTAATCAAGGTTGGTATCACGGATGGACATCTTCCTTATAATCCTAATTTACAGTCATCGATGCCACTGGATGGGGGCCGCGGAGGGGTGTGGTGGGGTGCGGCGGGGCGCGGCAGGGCGGGGCGCGGCGGGGCGGGGCGCGGCGGGTGGGAGAAGTCATTTGAACTCAAAATGGAGTCTTTAGTGCCAGAGTGTCAGGAGCCATTTTGAATCAAAAAGGAAGGTCAATAGGTGCAGAAATTGAACACTGGGTGGCGGGTCAGCACCCAGGCCTGCTCAATCGTAGTGATCTTTGGAAAGCTGAAAATGCTAAGGGTGAAAAATACCGGAGTGAGGCAGTTGGGGAGGGGGGTGTCATTATGCCCTGGTGAGTTACGTTTGGGATGCCTGCCGCTTTGAGTTCTGCTTGGCTGCTCTGCTTAACATACAGCTTCCCATGAATAGGTCCTGGGAGCACCTTTTCCTTATATGAAGGGAGAGAGATGACATAGATAGGAGAGCCAGGAACCAGTGGATGAAAACAATCTCCCTCCCTCCCTCCCTCCCTCTCTCCCTCCCTCCCTTCCTTCCAACACGGCTATCTATCTATCTATCTATCTAGAGCATCCGAAAAAAAAAAAATCACAATTCAAAAATGAATGTTGATTTATTTGGAGGCAGAGCATCAAAAAGTACCAATTCAAACTCTGTCATCTATCTATCTATCTATCTGTCTATCTATCTATCATGAGGCAGAATGTCCAAAAAAATCACGATTCAAAAATTTTCCTTCCTTCCTTCCTTCCTTCCTTCCTTCCTTCCTTCCTTCCTTCCTTCCTTCCTTCCTTCCTTCCTTCCAAGGCAGAGTACCAGAAAAATCATGCATCTGGACTCAAAATGGAATCTTTCCTACCAGGATAGCGGAGCCCTTTTGAATCTAAAAGGAAGGTCAGTAGGTGCAGAAATTGAACACTACGTGTTCTAAATCAATCAAGCCATCTTAAGAAATAAGTGCCCCACAGTAGGTGGGACTGGACCAGGTCAAGACATTTTAGCAAGAAGTAGGAAGAGCCCACACTCTGATATAAGATGCTAATGTTCCAAGTGGTATTTTTTTTTAAGTACTTCTCCAGGGTACCTGTCTTCAGAAATTTTTCTTTCATAAGATCTATTTATTAGGAAGGAAGGAAGGAAGGAAGGAAGATTGATTTTTTTTTTTAGTTATGTATTGGAAACAGTTATAGAGAGGCAGAGACAGAGACAGAGACAGAGTCTTCCATCCCCTGGTTCACCTCCAGATGGCTGCAATGGCCGGAGCCATGCTGATCCAAAGCCAGGAGCCAGGAGCTTCTTCCAGGTCACCCACATGGGTGCAGGGGCCTGAGGAGGACTTGGGCCATCTTCTGCTGCCTTCCCACACCATAGCAGAGAGCTGGATTGGCCCCAATACAGCGCAATCTTTATTTTTAAAAAAATTTTAAAAGATTTATTTATTTGGGGCGGGCGCTGCAGTGCAGCGGGTTAACGCCCTGGCCTGAAGCACCAGCATCACATAGGAGTGCCATCTGATGGAAGACCTCTCTCTGCCTCTCCTCTCTCTGTGTGACTCTTTCAAGTAAATGAAAAACTCTGAAAAAAAATAGATTTATTTATTTATTTATTTACTTACTTACTTATTTGAAAGAGTTACACAGAGAGAGGAGAGGCAGAGAGAGTGAGAGAGGTCTTTTGTCTGATGGTTCACTCCCCAGTTGGCTGCAATGGCTGGAACTGCGCAGATCTGAAGCCAGGAGCCAGGAGCTTCTTCTGGGTCTTGCACGGGGGGTGTAGGGGCTCAAGGACTCGGGCCATCTTCCACTGCTTTCCCGGGCCATAACATAGAGCTGGATTGGAAGAGGAGCAGCCGAGATTCAAACTGGCACACATAGGGGATGCTGGCACAGCTGAAGAGAGAAACTGGTAGCCTGGCCTTGGGAATCTACTTGCCACACCCACCCACCCACCCTCAATGACTTGGAATCTGCCTCATTCAATTGGCTTCATTCAAATGCAGAAGAAACAGCCCAGAGCTTTTTTCTCTGTGAATGGGTTTCCCTTTCTCTTCTCCTCAGCCGCCTCCCCCCCCCCCTCAGGCCTTTGTCAGTGAATGGCCAACTTTCCCTGCTCCTCCAGAATGCTGCCTTTCTGGGGCAAAGGTCAGTCAGTCAGTCCCCTTAGCCCTGGAAACGATGACGGCTACCACAGCTGAAACCCTGCCTTGAAGGCTGACATCTTTCTTTACGGCCTGGGGTGTGTTTGCTTGAGATAGAGTGTGCACATGTGTCTTTCAGAGGAGACAGAACCAGTGCAGTGGAATGCCAAGCAGATTCTCTTGCGTTTCTGGAATTCTGGCAGTCACAGGACAGAAGGCTAGCAGGGGATGATTTTGACAACAGACAGACAGACACCTCTGCTGAGCTGTGCTTGCTCTGGGGAGGAGGGACAGATTATGGTCATTCGCCTTTGGGTTTCACGAGCACTTCTCATTCTCCCCCCTGCTTCCCGTGGAAATCCACAGTCCCCCTCCGTGAGCCCAGGGTATCAGTGACCTCACGTGCCTTCTCAGCACCCTAACACAAGAGGTAGTTGGACAAATGTGAAGGAATCGCAGAGGAAGACTTGTTATGGCACGATGAGTGGGCGGGCGAGGTGGGGTTGGGGGCCATAGGGAGATATGGCTGTCATTGGGCAAATAGGAAGGGTAGTGTCTGACAAATACCCCAAAGTGTTTAGGCTCCTGCTGTGCATGTGGGAGATCTGGATGCAGTCTCTGACCCAGCTCCAGCCTGTGTGTGTGTGTGTGTGTCCCCCTCTCCCTCCTTATTTTAAAAATAAAAATAGGACTACAGCAACGAACGTGACCGTGACGTGAGCGTACCGAATGTCATGGAACTGTGCGGTTGAACGTGTTTCCAACGGGAGTAGATTTCACACGAGCGAGGAAGTTTTCTGGCTTTGTCGAGTGGGGATGTGAGGGATGTGAAAATCTGACAGTGCCGCCATTTGGAGCATCAGAAAAGAAGCACTGTAAATGACTGTGGGTCCTGTGACAAAGAGTGAAAGGAGATTTTCAACAATCCATACCCCGGGGGCCGGCGCCAGCTCACTAAGCTAATCCTCCGTCTGCAGCGCCGGCACACCAGGTTCTAGTAGCGGGAGTTCAGTGAAGGATGACCCAGGTCCTTGGGCCCTGCACTCACGTGGGAGGCCAGGAGGAAGCACCTGGCTCCTGGCTTCGGATCGACATATATATATATATATATATATATATATATAATATACATTATACATATAATTATATATAATATGTAATATATAGTATATTATATAATATAGATTACATAATATATTATAATATTTGTAATACGTTATATATGATACATATATATAATATGATATATACTATATATTATATAATATATAGTATATTATCTTTAATATACTATATTATGTATAACCATATATTATTATATAATACAATATATTTATAACATAATTATATATAATATAATATAAATGATAGATATTTATATGATATATTATATTATTATATATTAAATATTCATATATTTTATTCATATTCATATATTTTATTTTACGTGTATTATATATGTATATATATACACACACATACACAGAGGAAGTCGGTTCTGTCCGCATCCTAAAAGAAGTTCACAGAATTACCTAGTCTGTTATAGTGCAGTGACACAAGATTGGTGCTG
Organism: Lepus europaeus; assembly: GCF_033115175.1. Taxonomy (NCBI): domain Eukaryota; kingdom Metazoa; phylum Chordata; class Mammalia; order Lagomorpha; family Leporidae; genus Lepus; species Lepus europaeus. The sequence goes on along the minus strand of NW_026909276.1, from coordinate 12,342,542 downwards.
CTGCTGTACATGGTCACTCGGATGTTTCGTGTGTCACAGAAATTTTGTCAAAGGCAGCGATAGGACAGATGAGCAGCCGTGGGACAGCCACCACTAGTATGTTCCTTCATTTTGGCGGTGTTGTGAGGGAATTTGCAAAGGTGGGCATGTTGTAGAGAGCTGTAGTTTGAAGAGGCGGGGAGTAAAACCAGCAGATGGAATCAATCTCTCTTTCTGTTTCTCTCTACCCACCCCCCCACACACACACACACTTTACCTTTCCGATTCAGAAATAAATAAATAAATGATTCTTAAAACTTGAAGAAATAGGCCGGCGCCATGGCTCAACAGGCTAATCCTCTGCCTTGCGGCGCCGGCACGCCGGGTTCTAGTCCCGGTAGGGGTGCCGGATCCTGTCCCGGTTGCCCCTCTTCCAGGCCAGCTCTCTGCTGTGTCCCGGGAGTGCAGTGGAGGATGGCCCAAGTGCTTGGGCCCTGCACCCCATGGAAGACCAGGAGAAGCACCTGGCTCCTGCCTTCGGATCAGTGCGGTGCGCTGGCTGTAGCGTGCCGGCCACGGCGGCCATTGGAGGGTGAACCAACGGCAAAGGAAGACCTTTCTCTCTGTCTCTCTCTCTCTCTCTCTCTCACTATCTGCGTGTCAAAAATAAATTAAAAAAAAAACTTGAAGAAATAATGTGTGATGTGTGGTGGGCGTTCGGATCAACGGTTAGAGTTTTCGGCATGGGGTGCTCCCGTCTCATGCAGTGGACATGGGTTCGATTCCTGACTCTCCTCTGATTCAAGCTTTCTGCAGGGGCATGCCCTGGGAGGCAGCAGGTGAGGTTTCAAGTACTTGGCTCCCTGACATCCATGTGTGGGGATAGTTAGAAAGCCCCATGGTGAAAAAATATTGGGTGTGAGTGATGGGAACTGTCAGGGCTGCACGCCAGAGTCTCCACTGGTGGGGAGCTAGAGTAAAAAATCCAATCCAGGTACTCCAATGGGAGAGGCGGATCATCTTAATGATTAGTTGAAGATAGTTGAAGATTCCATCCCACAATCCATCAAAGGAGAGAAGGAGGAGGAGGAGAATGAGAGAGAGAGAGAGAGAGAGAGAGAGAGAGAGAGAGAGAGAAGGAGATGCAAGCATTATGGGGCATCTGGTTAAGCTGGATCAGTCCTGGACCAGGTGGCACTCAAACCCATGCCGCTGTGGGATGCCAGCATTGCAGGCAGAGGCTTGAGACCAAGGAACCGCTTCCTAGGCCCCTGAGGTTGCCACTGCCTGCGATGCCAAAGTCCAACTCCCTGCTAATGTGCTTGGGAAGATAGCAAAAGATGGCCTGAGTGCTTGGGCCCCTGCACCTATACGGGAGACCTCGATGAAGTTCCAAGCTCCTGGGTTTGGCCTGGCCCAGCCCAGGCTGTTGTAGTTCCATTTGTGGGAGTGAGCCGACTGTCTCTGTAACTACCTTTCGAGTAAATCAATACATCTTTCTGTGTAAAGAAAAGAAGGAGAACCTGGTTGGTGACAGACATCTTTGAGACTACCGGTTATTTTTAAGCAGGAGGTTTCCGGGAATAAAGCGGATACTGTCGATAGCCCTACCTGGACTCTCTTTGGACAGGTCTCTGGATGTGGAGTCGATGGGGAAGGAGGGAGGAAGGGAGGGAGGTAAGCAAGGAGGGAGGATTCAGTGTGAAATTTCTGCTTCCCTTCGTCTTCACTACAGATACAACAATACCTGTATGGGAAGAGTCACTAAGCATGCAGTGTAGAAAGTTATTAGTCCAGCTTTTTACCTGCTTCTGTTAAGAGTTGATGGATGGAAAATTGTCATTGTAAACTAGTAGTGAATAGGTGGTGCACCCAATGAGTTAAGCACTGTACATCGGTTGTGCTGGAAAGAAGTTACTGATAAGGAAGCTTGAGAGACAGCATTTGTTGCTCTGATATAAAAATGAAGCATCCACTTTTGAATTAGGAATTTATTTAGAAGTGCAAATTTGAACTTGGGAAAGTTATCCAGGAGCAAATGCAGATGAGGTTGAGTTAATGTGTGCTACAGGATATGGCATAATTGAAAATATGCTTCAGGATATGGGGTACGTCTTATGTTGATGTAGATGGCCCAAGTGAATGAGTCCTTTCACCCATGTAGGAGACCTGAAATTAGCTCCTGGCTCCTGGCTTCAAATCAGCTCAGCTCTGGCCATTGTGGCCATTTGGAGAGTGAACCAGTAGATGGAAGACCTCTCTCTCTGCTTCCACATCTCTCTGTACTCTGTCTTTCAAATAAATAAATCTTAAAAACTGTCTCTTTCTGGATCAGCTCTGTGGTGCAGCAAGTTACAAGGCTGGTTGCAATGCAGTCATCCCATATGGGTCACAGTTTGAATCCTTGCTGATGGACTGAGAAAACAGTAGAAGATGGCCCAAGTGCTTGGCCCCCTACACTCAAGTAGGAAGCTCAGAAGTTCTTATCCCCTGACTTCAAATTGGCTCAGCTCTGGTCATTGTGGCCATTTGGAGAGTGAACCAGCAGCTTGATCTCTCTCTCTCTCTCTCTCTAGGCCTGTTTCTATCTCTCCTTATAAACCTGTCTTTCAAATAAATAAAATATTAAGATAATCTTTCAAATAAATATTTTAAAAACCATAGCAGTTGTGTTTAAGTCTCTGGTTGATACATAGTGGGGATACAAAATTAATGTTCTAGTTGAATGAGTTGCACCTTACTCTAATGTATTTTCTTCTCAGCCAGGGTGACACTTGATTGAATCTGACGTACATCCAAGGTCCTTTCCTCAGGCTGACCATCTCCATGTCTTTCCCAAGACTCCCTGCTCACAGGCTGAATGTAGACCTTTCCCACTGTGGGAGGATTACAGTGCTATCTTGCTGCAGTCTCCACATATAACAAATTCCTTTCAGTACTTAAGCATCTTCTTGAGGAAGTACACCCCCTTGAAAGGCACAATGGGGCAGGGACATTAAAATGAAAAGCTACAGCTTTAACAAGAAATCAGTATTCAATGAAATTGAGTTACAATCATGGACAGAGATCAGCTTGAAATTATTTTTCCCTAGCAGACTCTTGAGTCTTGGGAAAAGACAGATTTTGGGGCATCTACTGTGGAGCAGCAGGGTTAACACCCTGTCTTGAAGTGCAAGCATCCCATATGGGCACTGGTTTGAGGCCCATCTGCTCTACTTCCAATCTAGCTCTCTGCTGTGGCCTATAAAGGCAGTAGAAGATGACCCAAGTTTTTGGGCCCCTGTACCTACATGGGAGAACTGAAAGAAATTCCTAGCTTCAGGCTTCAGATCTGCACAGCTCCAGCCATTGCGGCCAGTTGGGGAGTGAGCCATAGGATGGAAGACCTCTCTCTCTCTTCTCTGCCTCCCTTCTCTTTGTGCAACTTTGACTTTCAAGTAAATAAATAAGTAAATCTTAAAGAAAAAGAAATATTTTGTCTTGAGATAAAAAAATTATAATGTATTTCCCTGCAAACAATGGAGAACTGGCTCACAACCTGATACTTTCTTGAGCTAAAGGCTCTCTGCTCTCTCCCTCTCTCTCTCTCCTTTCAAATATAAATAAATAAGTAAAGCTAGCACCAATAATATCTATTCATTTTTTGTTCTGGAGGCTGAAAGTCTGAGGTCAGAGTGTCAGCAAGGCCACGTTTCCTCTAATGATGGAGAAGAATACCTCCTTGCATCTTCCTTGCTTTTGGTAGCTGCCGGCAACCCTTGGCATTCATTGGCTAGAAGCTGTATGTCCCAAATCTCTACCTCAGTTGTCATGACGTTTTCCTTTCTGTGTGTCTTCAGGCGACCTTCTTATGAAAATATCACATGTTGAATTTAGGGCCCATCTTGATCTGAGATCATTTTAGTTTAGCTAGTTAGACCTGCAAAGATTCTATTTCCAAATAAAATCACATTCTGAGATTCGAAGTTGACATGAATTTGAGTGAAATAATATTCAACCCAGTATAGTTTAATTTGCTTCCTTTTCACTTCATTTAAGGAAACTTTTAAAAGTACTTCTGCTGTTTACAAAGAAAATAGAGCATCTCATTAAATTTTGAGCTTCCAGTTATTGGATATTGTAGTAGAATGAGAAGGCCATGCAAAGGGGGCCACTGGCAAGCGAGCGTCAGTTAGTCAGGAATGGCTTTGAAACCCACCTGGCTTTGGAAACTGCCTGGCGACAGGCTGTGATTGGATGGATTTGAAACTGCCTGGCGACAGGCTGTGATTAGATGGATTTGAAACTGCCTGGCGACAGGCTGTGATTGGATGGCTGTGGAAACTGCCTGCAACAGGCTGTGATTGGTTGGGGCATAGACCGCCCCTTGACCAGATTGGCTGGTCTTGGCTATATAAGCTGTTGTACCAACTGTAATAAACGAGTCTGCCGGCTGCTCGCCTCAAGCCTGCTCTCACCGGAGTCCCGGGGTCTGTGTGTTGACTCCGCGCCTCTTGCCCCCACCACGCTGCTCTTCTCAGAAACGAACCCACTGCAACATTGTAGAGAATTCAACGACAACATCTGGCGCGCCAACGTGACTGAGAAAGAGACAGTGTGTCAGACTGGGCGAGGTCCCCCCTGGATTTTGGCAAGTAGGCCCCTCGGTGTTTTGTGTGCTGTTCGGTTCTGTGAGGGTGAGCACAGAACCCCCTCCTACGCCCCTTTCCTTGTCCTTGTCCTCGGTCTAAGTGACCCCAGGTTAGCACACACCGCCGTGAAGCCTACGTCGCTTCTCGGCTCCTCCTTTTACTTTCGGTTCACCCGGTGAATTCACATAAGGGACTGATCATCCCAGAATTCGGAACCAAGTCATATTCCCTCACTCGAGAGAGGTGACGCTCTGGAGACACCGTGTGGGCATACGGCCTTGACCTAACGAATCAAGGAAGTCCCCCACTAAGCACAGGACATACGTACGATCTGATACACCACTATCTGTTTGTCTAGCATAGGGAAACCTCCTACAAAATGCCATCCACAGTTGAGGTGCTAGGAATTTGCTTTGTTACGGTAGCAGTGCTGTATGTGTCTTTCCTCTGGCTAGAGTTGGTGTACCGTGCCGCTCTTAAGCGCTCAGACATGGGAAAGATACCCCCCTCTCAGAATCCTGTGCAGATTATCAAAGATAGTGAATCTGTGAGTGATAGGAGCCTGACACTCCAGGTCCCTGTCTCACAGACAATGGTTGAAGACTTAGGGAGAGAGAGCTCCCACAGTGAAAAAAACAACATAGCAAACAAGGTAGCAATGCCTACTCAGCTACCCCCCACATACCCGTGGGATGAACTAAGAGGACCTCTATACAATAACTCATGCGAGGTCATCCCACCCACACCCAGTGAGAATCCCCACATTTGTGGCAGTCCTCGGGCACCCCAAGCTCTTAGGGCAGCAGCTGGACCCCGTCCCACCTGCACATTTGCTGTTAATACAGGAGCGGATGCAGAATTCAGGCCCTGGATTCCAACGCCCATAAATGACCTTACTATGCTAAAAAAGGCTTCTCAAGAGTTAGGTCCTGACTCTCCCTACTTTGAACAAGTGCTCAAACAATGGGCAGCAAACCTTCAAACTCATTTTGACTGTGTTGCACTGCTCAAGGCATGTTTGTCAAGACCACAGTTTTTACAGTGGAAAGCCTCCTATGAGGAAGAGGCTGAAACTGTGGCGAGGAATAATGCTGCCTATGGAATAGCAGTAACCTTTGATATGCTTACAAGCCGTGGCACCTACATATATCCTCAAGAACAGGGCCGCATTGGAGTAGTTGCCTATTTTGATCAGGTCAGAGATTTGGCACTTAAAGCCTTAAAAAATATAAATCCTCCTGATTATAGTCAGCTCTTTAGAAACCTAGTTCAAGGCCCAAGCAAATGGTTCCCTGATTTCCTTGCCAGAGTCTTGGAGGCAGTAGAGAAAAGATTACTGCCTGGCTCTGATCAAGACAATTTGGTCAAACAATTATCTTGGGAAGGTGCTACCAAAGAGGCAAAAGCAGCAATTGCCCCAGTCCATAATGAAGACATTTCTAAATGGATAATAGCCACAAAAGAGGTAAACCCTGCTGATACTCCCATACAAGCCCTGACTGCGGCCATTAACAAATTGACCACAAAGAAGTCTAATAACCCTCCGGTTTGTTGGGGATGCCAGGAAATAGGACACCTACGGCGAAACTGCCCAAACACTGCAAAATGGGGCAAACCCAAAACACTGTGTCCCAGATGTAAAAAAGGCTTTCATTGGGCAAAATATTGCAAGACCAAACCTTTAAACTCCCAGTGGGGCGGCCCTCAGCCCAGCAAGTAAGAGGGAGTCCCACTACCATTAACTGGTCGATGCCCATCTTCAATCTGAGACAAAAATTGACCCTATATTTAGATGACTTTGCCTTTGTGGGTTTAATTGATACGGGAGCAGATGTTACTGTTTTAAAAGCTAGGGATGCAAGAAAAATACAACATTGGAAGACAGCACCCGGACCTGACCTCCAAGGTGTTGGAGGATTAAAATTGGCTGATCAAGTCATCACGCCCGTAACTTGGCGAGATGACAATGGAGATACAGGAACCATCTTTCCACTAATTGCTGAGGTTTCCATGACCTTATGGGGGAGAGATGTGCTCTCACAAATGCAAGCGGTCTTTACTATGGATCACAAATCTCCACAAGCCAGCAGCTTTAATGGAGAACCTACAAGTAAGATTCACCCCCAATTCTAGGGGCCACTGTTCACCTCATACAAAAGCCAAGCCCAATCCCCATTGAATGGGAAAAAACAGGAAACATCTGGGTAGAGCAGTGGCCAATATTACAACCCAAACTTAGCATCCTTAAAGAATTGGTACAGGAACAATTGGAAAAGGGACACATAGAACCCTCCACTAGCCCTCATAACACGCCCATTTTTGTGATACCAAAGAAACAGGGAAAATATAGGCTTCTACAGGATTTGAGAGCTATTAACAAAAATATAAAAAAGATGGGAACATTCCAGGCCGGCATTCCCCATCCAGGGGCCATTCCTAACGGATACCACATAGTTACCATTGATATCAAAGATTGCTTCTTTTCCATCCCCATTGCAGAGCAGGATAAGGCTTACTTTGCCTTTACAGTATGGGAGCCCAATTTCCAGCTCCCTGCAAAAAGATTCCAGTGGACAGTACTCCCACAAGGCATGAAAAATAGCCCAGCCATTTGCCAAAGATACGTTTCTCATGTGACCAGCACACTTAAAGATCAGTGCTTGGTCATACATTATATGGATGATATCTTACTTGCTCACAAGAATGCAGCAATTCTGAATGCCTGTCTAAGTGAGACAGTAAGAAATTTACAATTCCTGGGTTTGTCTGTTGCCACAGAAAAAGTACAACATTTTCCTCCCTTTCAATTCTTGGGTTATCAAATCTCCTCCCATATATCTCCACTGGGCCCAAACCTGAAAGTCAAGCATAAATACTCACTTAATGAACTTCAGCAACTATGTGGCCAAATCAATTGGCTGAAGCCCTTCCTTCCCCTAACACCTGCAGAACTTAGACCACTATACAATTTATTGACTAAAGGAAACAGCCCTTCCTCAAAAATCACATTGACACCAGCAGCCAAATCCACTATAGAAAAGATTAACACCCAATTGTCAAATTTAAAAACCTTTAGATATGACCCTCAGGTGCCTCTATTTGCCATAACCATATCTACCTTCAAGGCCCCCTTAGGAGTTATTTAGCAATGACACGGACCACTTTTTTGGGTGCACATAGCCTGGAGCGATTGTCGTAAAATAGTAAACAAAGGAGATGCCATCCTTATGATGGGACTTAAATTAAGATATTATACCAATAAGATATTTAACGCAGAGCCAGACATAGTGGTCCTACCATTATCACAATTGGAACTGTCGACATTGATGCAGAACAGCATGCTCTTTCAAACTTTAATGATAAATTTTCCAGGACAGATTGACAATCACCTGCCAGCAGACAGGCTACTCCAGACACTACAAACCTTAGAAATAGACTATCCAAAACATGCTTTCCCTGCTAATCAACCTATACCCATGGCACCATGTGTGTTTATGGATGCCAACAAGTCACTCTTTGGAATAGTGATCAAATCTTTAACAGAAAAAGACAAGATCCATGTAGAACCCCATGGGGGATCAGTACAGTTGGGAGAAATAAGAGCAATAGTCAAGGTTCTACTCCTTAGCCAAGATGGACCAGTAAATATATTTTCGGACAGCAAATACTCAGTACAGGTAGCAAAGACGATCCCTTTTGCAATCTTTAACCCGGCCAGTAAACCAATTGACCAGATGTTCACAACACTTAAAGAGCTAACTGAGAACAGAAAATACCCACGTAAGATCACATACTGGGTTACCTGGCTTTATTTTCCAAGGCAACAGAAAGGTTGATCGTCTTATCTCCTGCAACACGGCTTCCATTGGACACTTAGAACAAGCCCGTATTTTACACCAAAAATTTCATATGTCAGCAAGCAACATAAAATTGCTTTTCCCAGAGCTAACAATGAGCCAATGCAAACACCTAGTGCACTCTTGCAAGAATTGTGCACCCCTCACCCCATTAGGCCCACTGCAACAAGCAGGAGTGAACCCACGAGGCCTTGCTCCTAATAAACTATGGCAAGTGGACGTCACCCACATTAATTCCTTTGGTAAACTTAAGTTTGTTCATGTGGTGGTAGATACTTATTCAAAGGCTGTATTTGCAACAGCCCAATCCGGAGAAAAGGCTAGTAATCTGATAAAGGCAGTTAAATCAGCCATGCTGGTCCTTGGTGTCCCCTGGACCATAAAGACTGATAACGGACCAGCGTATACATCACAGGAATTTACTTCCTTCCTGAAATCTTGGAACATACAGTCTGCTACAGGTATCCCATACAACCCACAGGGACAGGCAATTATTGAAAGAACTCATAGGACCATTAAAGATCTCTTACAAAGGCAAAAAATAATCATATACCCTCAGACCCACAGCTTGCTTTGACTGAGGTCCTTTTCACTATCAATTTTCTTACTTTTGATTCCCAAGGGATCAGCCCAGCTTATAAACACTGGGGATCCTTTCCATCCCAGACCCCAGCCCCTATGGTTAGATGGAAAGACCCCCTGACAGGAGAATGGAAAGGACCACACCCCCTGCTAACCAAAGGTCGAGGATATGCTTGTGTCTTTCCAGAGAATGCAGAACAGCCCATTTGGGTACCAGCCAGAAACATCAAGCCTGCAACTGACAGCCAACCAGAACCAGCTGAACAAGGCCGAGACTCCGCCTTGTTAGCAGACGCACCTGCCCTATCATCCTATCCTGAGAAACTGCCCAAAGCCATATCTGTTACTGTTGTATACCCCACTAGCTCTGGTCAGCCACTCAAATGGCCCACAGCCTGTGTGTGGTCATGCCATTCCTGATAACCGTTATTCCTCATTCCTACCCCTATCTGAGCAAGCAATCCTGTGGTCTCTCGATTAGAACACTGGTTAGTCAATGACGGGTAAGATCCCCTGGGGGACAACCTAAGACAGGCACAGCTGCATACGGAGACCACATGGAAACGGGGTCAACAATGGTATGGCCAAGAATCATGCCTCCCGTTGCTCAAAAATAAACGAAAAGGGGGAAATGTAGTAGAATGAGAAGGCCATGCAAAGGGGGCCACTGGCAAGCGAGCGTCAGTTAGTCAGGAATGGCTTTGAAACCCACCTGGCTTTGGAAACTGCCTGGTGACAGGCTGTGATTGGATGGATTTGAAACTGCCTGGCGACAGGCTGTGATTGGATGGCTGTGGAAACTGCCTGGCAACAGGCTGTGATTGGTTGGGGCATAGACCGCCCCTTGACCAGATTGGCTGGTCTTGGCTATATAAGCTGTTGTACCAACTGTAATAAACGAGTCTGCTGGCTGCTCGCCTCAAGCCTGCTCTCACCGGAGTCCCGGGGTCTGTGTGTTGACTCCGCGCCTCTTGCCCCCACCACGCTGCTCTTCTCAGAAATGAACCCACTGCTACATTGTAGAGAATTCAACGGCAACAGGATATAGTTTAACAAAAGATCAAAACCTTTAAAGAGTAGACATGAGTAGACACACATGAATTGCTGAACTTGACATTAAGTGAGAATTAGAAATTCGGTCATGGGTCCCTCTTCAGCTTTCCATTAGCCTACTAAATCATGTTTCACCACCTATATATTCACCTGTGACCTGATAAAATATATAATGAATCCCCTGGGTACTGGCAATGTATTTGACCTGGGTCAGAGGACTATGCAACTTATTGTTGAGAACAGTTGCTTCACCAGTCCAATGATTTCTCTTATCTGGAAATGTAGGGGCTACATAAGGGGTTCTGGGTAACGTGAAACTATATAAGGAGTCTTTGTCAAATGGGAGTGGCTTGGGAGTTTCCCTCACCCAAGGACAGCAGGATGCTGTAGTTCTCCAGTATCACATTCCCATACAAGATCTTCTGAGCATTGTTCAGGTCCTGCTGCTCCTCCTGGCTGAAGTCCACAGTCAAAACCTGTAACAGCACACATCCCCAAAAGACATCAGCTATGAGTCAAAAAAAGACACTTTCATTTCTGTGTCTAGTATGCTTCCCACATGAGATGAAGCTAGTTTTTGTATGCTATTTGCCAACAGAGAAGAAAGTGACAATAAAAACACATTACCTGTATATTAGCTTTGTAATTACAAAATTTACTATACTATAGTTTCTCATATTATAAGGGCCTGAGAGCCCAGTAAGAATAAGATGAGTAAAATTCTGATTCTGTAAGGAGATCACAATGTAATCTGTAGGCAAGTACATAAATATCTAATTGAAAAGTGTTAGCTCAAGTGAGACAGATGTTCAAAGTAGATCAGGGTAAAAAGGTTTTTAAAAATAAATTTGGGGAGGATGACATTGTGGCATAGTGAGTAAGGTCACTATCTATGATGCCAGCATATAATATGGACACCTTTTACCTAATCCCAATTTAATTCCTCCTGAATTTTCTCTCTCTCTTTCTCTCTCTCTCTCTCTCTCTCTCTCTCTTTTTTTTTTTCTTTCTGGACAGGCAGAGTGGACAGTGAGAGAGAGAGAGAGAGAGAGGAATATTCTCTTTTTTATGGAAGATTTAAAGGAATTTTTTTTTATCATTCCTTTGGGTAACGCTGATTGTGAAAAATTAACCTAAATAATACCTGGGTTTTTTTTGTTGTTGTTGTTTATTTGTTTTTAAGATTTTTTTATTTATTTGAAAGAGCTATAGAGAGAGGTAGAGACACAGAGAAAGGTATTCCATCTGCTGGTTCACTCCCCAGGTGGCTGCAATGGCTGGAGCTTTATCTTTAAATGCAAATCTGGGGCCAGTGATGTGGTGCCTACATTTGATATGGGTGCCTGTTTTTGTTCTAACTGCTCATATTCCTATCTAGTTCTCTGCTTGTGGCCTGGGAAAGCAGTGGAAGATGGCCCAAGTGCTTGGGACCCTGTACCCATGTGGGAGACCCAAAAGAAATTCCTGCCCCTGGCTTTGCATCGGCTGAGCTCTAGCCTTGTGGTCATTTGTGGAGTAAACCAGTGGATGGAAGACCTCTCTATCTCTGCCTCTACCACCTAGCTCCTGGCTTCAGATCGGCGCAGTGCACTGGCCGTAACAGCCATTTGGGGGGTGAACCAATGGAAGGAAGACATTTCACTCTGTTTCTCTCTCACTGTCTAACTCTGCCTGTCCAGAAAAAAAATAAAAAGATCAAAGAGACCGGATTTTAAAAAAGATTTGATTTAATTGAGAGATACAATTACAGACAGAGAGAGGGAGGGATACCAAAAAAGGTCTTCCATCTGCTGGTTCACTCCCCAAATGGCCTCAATGGATAGAGTTGCATCACTTAGAAGCCAGGAGCCAGGAGCTCCTTCAAGGTCACCCATGTGGATGCAGAGTCCCAAGCACTTGGGCCATCTTCCACTATTTTCCCAGGCCACAATCAGAGAGCTGGATAGGAAGATGAGTAGTCGGAACAAAAACAGGCACCCATATCAGATGTAAACACCACATCACCGGCCCCCAGATTTGCATTTAAAGACAAACTCTGGAAGGAGAATGGAGAGAAAGAAAGGAAGAATTGGACAAGAAATCAGAAAGAAATATCATCACTAACCATTAAACATAGAGCATTAAGAATAGAGAACACAAAAGTCAGGAAGCACAAACACAATTCAGCACCGATGGGTTGTGCAGAGGGTTAAAACGAGTTCAATTCCATGATGTGTGCATGAAAGACTGCATGGACATGGCACAGGAAACTGAAATTGGGGAAAAAATCAACAAGAATATGATGGAAAGAAGTGAGACTGAACTTGGACACATTGTGTTGGAATTTTCTGCTGTTAATTATGTTGGGATCAACAACGGGCAACTAGAAATACAACGTAGAGCTCAGTAGAGATCAAAGCAGCAGAATTTCAGTGAATAGAGCTAATGAAGTATCCTAAAGAAGAATATCAAAGAATGCAGAAAAGGAAAGAGAAGGGGATCTGAAGAAACCTTGTACCTACTGGTACAGGAAGGGAAGAACATAATAAGAAAAGGACAGGAGAGAAGGAATATTGATGTTTATACCAGGGATAATGAAAATCTCAACATTAAAGAAATCTCTGTCTCTTGGGGCTGGCACTGTGGTGCATCAGGTGAATGCTCTGACCTGAAGCGCCAGCATCACATATGGGTGCCAGTTCTAGACCCAGCTGCTCCACTTCTGATCCAGCTCTCTGCTATGCACTGGAAAAGCAGTAGAAGATGGCCCAAGTCCTTGGACCCCTGAACCCACATGGGAGATCCAGAAGAAGCTCCTGGCTCTTGCTTAGGATGGGCCCAGCTTCAGCCATTGTGCCCAATTTGGGAGTGAACCAATGGATGGAAGACCTCTCTCTCTGCCTCTCCTTTCTCTGTTATTCTGATTTTCAAATAAATAAATAATTCTTAAAAAAAAATCTGCCTCTCTGGTGTAATGCTGACTTTCAAATAAATAATAAATAAATCTTTTTTTAAAAAGGAAATTATGGCATATGTATTCCACATAATATTAACAGAGATTAAAAATAAAATCCTGTTATTTGCAGCCAAATGTATGAAACTGGAAAACATCATACTTAACCATATGTTCTCCCTGATCTGTGATAACTAATAGAGCACCTAAAGGCAATCTATAGAAATGAAATTGACAATTTGAGAAGCAATAACTTTGAACAGCCTTTCTCAACTATTGAACCGTTTTTTTCATATTATTTGTTGAGCTCTTTAATTAGTATAGTTAATCATGTGTATAAAGTTAATTGTGAATAGATCTTAATAAAAAATAAGAATGGGAATAAGAGAGGGAGGAAGAAGAGGGGTGGGAGTGTGGTGGGAATGTGAGCAAAGCAGGAAGAATCACTATGTTCTTAACGTCATAATTATGAAATGCATGAAGTTTGTATTCCTTAAATATAAAGTTTCTGAGAAAAAAAAAGATATAAGCTTAAGGAGCATCCCAGAAAAATTTTAATTTTGGTTATTTCAGTCAAGGATATTAGGCAGTAATATTTAAAATGAAAGAATGAATTATGTGTTTTTTATCGTCTTTATTTTTAATGATTAACTAACTTCTTTTAAAAGACATAGTTTCGCTGGCGCTGCGGCTCACTAGGCTAATCCTCCGCCTTGCGACGCCGGCACACCGGGTTCTAGTCCCGGTCGGGGCACTGATCCTGTCCCGGTTGCCCCTCTTCCAGGCCAGCTCTCTGCTGTGGCCAGGGAGTGCAGTGGAGGATGGCCCAAGTCCTTGGGCCCTGCACCCCATGGGAGACCAGGAGAAGCACCTGGCTCCTGCCATTGGATCAGCACACTGCGCTGGCCGCAGTGCGCCTACCGCAGCGGCCATTGGAGGGTGAACCAACAGCAAAAGGAAGACCTTTCTCTCTGTCTCTCTCTCACTGTCCACTCTGCCTGTCAAAAAAAAAAAAATAAATAAATAAAAGACATAGTTTCAAGAGACTGAAGACAGAGAAAGATCTGCCATCAGCTGCTCCGCTCCCAAAATGGATGTAACAGCTAGAGCTGAACCAGACTGAAATCAGGAGCCAGAAGCTTCATCAAGGTCTTACACATAGGTGAGACCAAGTGCAGGTGCCCAAGCACTTGGAGCAACTTCTGCTGCTTGCAGAGGTACGCTAAGCAGGGAGCTGGATTGGAAATAGAGCAACCAGGAAACAAAATCCATAAGGGATGCTGGCATCCTAGGCAGCTGTTTAACCCACTATACCACAATGTCACAATGTCAGCCCCAGGTTTTCATTTTAGATTTGAGCAGCTTGAGGTGCCATTTGGACAGCTATAAGGAAACGCTCAACAGGGAGTAAATATAGTGGTCTACATGCTGTGCAAGAAGCCCAAGCAGGAGATACAGATGTGTCAGATGATATAGGGTCAACCTGTCAAGGTGAATTGCAGAATGGAATCAACAGGACACCAGTAAAAAGAGAAAAAACTTTCAGTGATGATACAAACAGGTTAACTTCCAGGAGAAGGCGTGTAGCAGTTTCTACCATGGCAAGGGAAAAGACAGTCATTTAGCCTAATGCCATGGCCCTATATCAGCAATTTTGGCTGTGCGATCAGGCCTGCTCCAAATTCTTGATTTTTTCCAAATCTAGACACTAGAAGGCAGCATTGGCAACTCTAGAATGTAGGCTTCTCAACTCAAAGTGAGAGGCCAGGACTACATTCCTGGTTCTCAGCTATGACCCTGTCTCAGCCCTGGCTGCTGTGGGTGTTTGGAGTGTAAATCAGTTGACTGAAGGTCACAGTCTCTCTCTCAGTGCCAGTATTGTGGCATTGTATGCTAAACATCCACCTATGGTGCCAACATCACATATGGGCACCAGTTTGTGTTCCGCATGTTCTTCTTCTTCTTAGTATTTATTTGAAAGTAGAGTTACAGAGAGGGAGAGACAGAGAAAAGTCTTCCATCCACTGGTTCACTCCCCAAATGGTCACAAACAACTAGAGCTGGGGCGCCAGCCATTGCGGCCATTTGGGGGTGAAGCAAAGGAAGGAAAACCTTTCTCTCTGTCTCTCACTGTCTAACTCTGCCTGTCAAAAAATAAAATAAAAAATAAATACAAAGTGAAAGAAGCTGAGGAATAAATAACTTACTGGCAATATATTCTTTTTTGTTGGTCTTGGGTACATGTAGATGTCTCCAGGATCTTATCTGCAAGAGAAATTATTCAGAGAGAGTGGTGAGACAAATAGTCTAGATTCTTCATAAATTCTACTGTGCTAGCAAGATCATGAAGGAAAGGCATATAGACAAATGGGCATATTAGCTGGGCAACAAAAATAAAGTACCCTCCCTATGGGGGAATATAGGCTTTACACATGGGAAGAGCAGCAAAGACCCTGAAAGAGCACACACAACTCTACCAATCACTCAGGTTAAACATAGACTATTGTTAGGCTAATTAAAATATTAATTTGTTACCAATTCTGTAAAAAGAAAATCAATGTCAGGGGCCATCACTGTAGAGTAGTGGGTGAAGCTTCCTGCTGCAGTGTGGGCATCTCATATGCACACCAATTTGAGTCCTACCTGCTCCACTTCTGATCTAGCGCTCTGCTATGGACTGGGAAAGCAGTGGATGGAAACCCAAGTCCTGGGAACAGCACCGTGGCACACTGGGTTAATCCTCTGCCTGCGGGACTGGCATCCCACATGGGCACTGATTCTAGTCCTGGTTGCTTCTCTTATAGTACAGCTCTCTGCTGTGGCCCAGGAGGGCAGTGGAGGATGGCCCAGGTGCTTGGGTCCCTGCACCCATGTGGGAGACCAGAAAGGGTCACCTGGCTCCTATCTTAGGATTGGCGCAGCTCTGGCTATGGTGGCCATTTGCAGGGTGAACCAACAGAAGAAAGACCTTTCTCTTTGTCTCTCTCTCATGGTCTATAACTCTACCTGTCAAATAAAAAAGAAAAAGAAAAGAAAACCTAAGTCCTTGGGTCCCTTGCACCAACATGGGAGACTTGGAAAAAATCTCCAGGCTCCTGGCTTCAGATTGGCCCAGTCTCAGCCAATGAGGCCATTTGGGGAGTGATCAGCAGATGGAAGACCATCTCTCTTTCTGCCTCTGTCTCTCTGTAACAGCCTTTCAAATACATAAAATCATAAAAATAAAAATCAATGTCACTGCATAAATAATTTATAATATTCATTGGGATTGTCCAATTAATTAGCAGTACACCAAAAAGAAACCTGCTTTCATTAGTATCTATATTACACAGAAAATTACTCAGGCAATACTGTTTTCCTTACAACATCTCTTGCTTTTATGTATCTAAAATTCCACTAAAGTATCCAGCTTAAAAATTAATTTTTGGCCACAATTATATGTATAGGAAAAATTGACATAATATATCTATTACAGCTTTCTTTTACTGTTCCATGACACTCCTCTCTGTATACAAACCTTGATATAATTCTTCTCCACAGGGACCCCTGACATTTTCCAGTTCACTTTAGTTCTAGCCCATGAGACAACAGTAAATATGATACCAATGTAATTTGAAAAGTATTTTGCCTTTGGGAGTTTGCCTTCTTGTACAGTAATCATGTGGAGAATCCTGAGACTTCCTGTTGGACACATGGGGCCTAGGTCACAGGCTGCACAAACCAGACATTGGAAGCATAGGCATCATGATACACTAGGTTAAGCTACTTCTCTGGACATACCACATATATAGAGTGCTTGTGTGTGTCCTGGCTATTCCAGACCTCCAAATCAACTTACTGCAAGTATTTTTTTTCTTAAAGTTTTAGTTATTGATTTGAAATGCATAGTTACAGAGATGCAGAGATAGAGAGAGAGGTCTTCCATCTGCTGGTTCACTACCCAGGTAGCTGCAATGGCTAGAGCTACACTGATCCAAAACCAGGAACCAGGAGCTTCTTCCAGGTCTCTCTCCCACACAGGCACAAGGGCCCAAGGCCATGGGCCATCTTCTTCTACTTTCTCATGCCATAACAGAGAGCTGGATTGGAAGCGGGCATCCAGAACTCAAAGTGATGCCCACATGGATTGCTGGCAATGCAGGTGGTGACTTTACTCATGACACCACAGCACCGGCACCACAAGTGTTCTTTTGAGTCAATAGATCATGGCTCAAAAACTTGGATTTCTGCCATCTGCATGGAAACCCACATGGAGTCCCTACCTCCTGGCTTTCATAGATATAACCCTGGCCATTGTGGGCTTTTGCAGAGTGATCAGGCAGCCTTGGTTGGCAATGTTCATATTTTTAAATATTTCACTTTTCTAGATTTTTGAGTCAGTATTCAGAGTCCTATTGCTTCTTTATTACCAAGAATTCCAAGACCTAACTCAGCATGGGTGCTATGTATAGCATAATGTGAGAGTTAGGAGGTGAGAGAACTCCCAACATCGTATCTAGTTAGCATACCTTAGAAATAGTGGCAGTCTGTAGAAGTTACAAATCTACCTACAGGAGTGGTGGGACATTTAAGGGATTTTAATAATTTCCCAAAATTGAAGTGAAATGGACACTATGAGAAACAGTGACTTGATCAGCTCTTGTCCTGACCGTTGATGTACAATGTAATACTTTATCCATTTTAGCATTTTTTCTTTGTTTTCTTCTAATACTATTGGTTGAACTCTGTAATTAACACACAATTATTCTTAGGTGTTTAAATTTTAACTGAAAAGTGATCCCTATTCAATATAAGAGTGGGAATAAGAGAGGGAGGAGATGTACAATTGGGGACATGCTCAATCGCACTTGCCCCAAATGGTGGAGTTAGAAACATGCCAGGGGATTCCAATACAATCCCATCAAGGTGGCATGTACCAATGCCATCTCACTAGTCCAAGTGATCAATTTCAGTTCACAATTGATCACACTGATAGGTCTAAGAGTCAAAGGGATCACACAAACAAGACTAGTGTCTGCTAATACTAACTGATAGAATCAAAAAGGGAGAGAACGATCCAACATGTGAACATACATCCTTGCCTTGGGTCTAATCCTAAGAGAAATCATTCAGAAATTGTACATCTTTTTAAAAAACGTGTGAATACTAACTGTTAGCATAAAAAAGGGAGAGGATGATCCAACATGGGAAGTGGGATACACAGCAGACTCATAGAATGGCAGATGTCCTAAACAGCACTCTGGCCTCAAAATCAGCCCTTAAGGCATTTTGATCTGGCTGAAGAGCCCATGAGAGTATTTTAGGCATGGAAAGCCAAGACACTCTGGTGAAAAAAAAAAAAAAAACTAAATGAAAGATCTCTGTGAGTGAGATGCCAGTGGAAAGAACGGGGCCATCAAAGAAGGAGGTACCTTTCTCTGAAGGGAGGAGAGAACTTCCACTTTGACTATGACCCTATCGGAATAAGATCGAAGTTGGCGAACCCTAAAGGCTTCCATAGCCTTGGCAACTCATGACTAGAGCCTAGGGAGATTACTGATGCCATAAACAAGAGTGTCAAATTGTTAAGTCAACAACAGGAGTCACTGTGTACTTATGTCTCATGTGGGATCTGTCCTTAATATGTTGTCCAATGTGAAGTAATGCTATAACTAGTACTGAAACAATATTTTTACACTTTGTGTTTGTGTGGGTGCAAACTGATGAAATCATTACTTAATATATACTGATCGATCTTCTGTATATAAAGATAATTGAAAATGAATCTTGTTGTGAATGGAATGGGAGAGGGAGTGGGAGATGGGAGGGGCACAAGTGGGAGGGAAATTACGGGGGGAGGGGAAAGCAAATGTAATCCATAAACTGTACTTTGGAAACTTTATATTTACTAAATAAAAAAAAAGAAAAAAATTTAAAAAAATAATTTTCCAAAATTTACTAAAAGGAAAAATGGCAACATGGTAAGGGCTGACTTCCCATGATTCCTAACCATCTTCATCTTCCTGCACTACACACCCTCACCCATCACCCTCATCCATCCTTGATGAATGTCCACCCTACAATGGCTTGCCTGGGCTGCAGCTGGGTGCCCAGCCATGGCTGTGGGAGGGCCCTCCAATAGGAGAATAGCAGCTGTCCTCGGCACCTGGTCACAGCTGTGGGAGGGGACATGGATAGCAGAGCACCACCACTCCAGTGGGCCCTGTGGGTGCTTGCCTGTGCCAAGGGTGGAGACTAGGCCCCAACCTCCCTGTCCCCAGTTTTGGGCCCACCAGAGCACACCTGTGAAATGCATGTCAGTAGAGAATAATTGTGGTTACCAGCAAGTGAGGGGGAGAAATGGTGGATTAAGGACAAAGGAGATACATTGGTCATGGGGTGCAAAGTTTCCAGTAGACAGGAGAAATGAGTCTACAGCTGTACTGCAAAGCATGGAAACTACAATGCTGTATTTCATATTTCAACTTGTTAAGAGAGGCTTTTGAAAGTACTCACCATATAGTATAGGAGGTGATGAATGAATTATTCTGATTAGACAATTCCAGAATTAACATTCATCAGATGATCACATTGTACCCCACAGGTATTTGTAGCTATTTCTCAGTTGAATAGTTTAAAAAGGCAAAGATTACCAGGCTACACTAAAAAAGCTAGGAACAATACAATGTGTATTAATATAAAGAGAAATGTTTAATGATTTTGCAGTATGACAAAAATGATTCTTAAAGATTTGTTAAATTGAAAGGCAGAGTTAGAGAGAAGAGATATAGATCTTCCATCCACTGGTTCACTCTCCAGATGGCCACAACAGACAGAGCTGTGCCAATCCAAAGCCAGGAAGCAGAGGCTTATTCTGGGTCTCACATGTGGGTGTAGGTGTCCAAGTACTTGGGTCATCTTAATGTTGCTTTTCTAGGCACATTAGCCAGGAGCTGGATTGGAAATGGAGCAGCTGGGACTTGAACCTAGGCCTGTATGGGATGCCAGTGCTGTAAGCTGCAGTTTTTCTTCGTTTAACACTGCAGTGGCCCAAAAAAAAAAAAAAAGTCAGGGATACAAAGAGTTCAAAAGATGAAAACAACACATATAGAAGGGGCTGGGGCCATGGCTTAGAGGGTAAAGCCACCCATCTGCAGTGTTGGAATTCCACAAGGGCACCACTTCAAGTCCCACCTCCAGTGCTGGCATCCCATATGGGCACTGGTTTGAATCCCGATTGCTCCACTTCCAATCTAGCTCTGTTATGCCCTGGAAAAGCAGTAGAAGATGGCCCAAGTCTTTGGGCCCCTGAACCTATGTGGGGGACCTGGAAGAAACTCCTGGCTCTGGATCAGCAGAGCTCTAGCTGTTGCAGCCAACTGGGGAGTGAACAATTGGATAGAAGACCTCCCTCTCTCTACCTCTCTCTCTCTGTGTAACTGACTTTTAAATAGAAAAATAAATCCTTAAAAAACAAATGTGTAACTGTTCATATAGATAGGCTCAAAGGGATCACATAAATAACATCAAGTGTCTACTTGATGTTTTGTTTTTTAAGCTTTAATTAAATAACTTTAACTTAAATTATAGTAAATGTATCATTGGTATAAAGTCTCTGGGAGTGCCCAGCCTCAAAGGTGGAGACGGTGAGACTCCTCCAAGGACAAAGGTTCACAAACCACTCATTTCTTGTTCATTCTGATTGTAAAAACATATTCCACCATGGTTTTAAAGTTTCCATTAAACCTTTCAAGGTAGTTTAGTATCAATGCCTCCTGTCCTCACACCTGTCATTAAGTGGAAAGTATAGACACAAAACATTTCAACAAGATGAATAAAAAGGAATTAAATTTATTAATTTAATTAGTAGACACTGGATGTTACTTAATTAATAGAATTAAAAAGGAGAGAATGATCCAACATGGAAAGCAGGCCACACAGCAGACTCATAGAATGACAAATGCCCTAAACAGCACATTGACATCAGAATCAGCCCTTAAGGCCTTTGGATCTAGCTAAAAATCCCATGAGAACATTTTACTGTAGCAAAAAAAAAAAAAATCTACATAAATGATCTCTGTGAGTGAGACCCCGTGGAAAGCAGAGGACATCAAAGGAGGTACCTTTTTCAGAAGGCTAGAGAGAACTTCCCACTTTTCTTATGGCCCTGTCTACATACTAACAGAGTTTGTGGACTCAAAAGGCTTCTATAGCTTTGGCAGCTCATGACAAGAGCCTCAGGTGATCACTGACATCATAAATAAAAGTGTCAATTGTTACATCAACAATAGTAGTCACTGTGTACTTACTCCCTATGTAGGACCTCTGTCCTTAATGAGTTGTGCTGTGAGAATTAACAGTAAAACTCATCTTCAAAAGTACTTTAGGGCCGGCGCCGTGGCTTAACAGGCTAATCCTCCACCTTGCGGCGCCAGCACACCGGGTTCTAGTCCCGGTTGGGGCACCAGATTCTGTCCCAGTTGCCCCTCTTCCAGGCCAGCTCTCTGCTATGGCACGGGAAGGCAGTGGAGGATGGCCCAAGTGCTTGGGCCCTGCACCCGCATGGGAGACCAGGAGAAGCACCTGGCTCCTAGCTTCGGATCAGCGAGATGCGCCAGCCGCTGCGGCCATTGGAGGGTGAACCAGTGGCAAGAAGGAAGACCTTTCTCTCTCTCTCTCTCTCACTGTCCACTCTGCCTGTCCAAAAAAAAAAAAAAAAAAGTACTTTAGACATTGTGTGTCTCTACAAACTGTTGAAATCTTTACTTACTACAGAGTTGGCCTTCTGTATATAAAGATAATTACAATTGAATCTTTATGAAGAATGGGATAGAAGAGGGAGTAGAAGGTGGGACAGGAGTGGGGGTGCGAGGGTGGGAAGGGGGGAAGAACTGCTATATTCCTAAAGCTGTACCTATGAAATGTGTATTCATTAAATTAAAGCTTTCTAAAAGAAAAAGAAAGAGCCAAGAATGGGCCAAGTACCTGGAGCCCTGCTATCCATGGTACAAACCTGGCTTGAGTTCTCAGTGCTAGGCCTTAGGCTAGTGGAGTCCAGGTATTGTGCTAGCTGGAGAAAGTCAGTTGATAGGAGATCCCTGTGCCTCTCTCTCTCTCTTGCTCTGTCTCTTAGTTCCTCAAATAAAAAAAAAAAATTAAAAATGTACAACCCTGGAAACCAAAACCAGAAGGATATTGAAGAATTCTTCAAACTTGTAGTAAATAAGAATCATATTCCCAAATGGACAGTGAGTTATTGAAGAAATCACAAGGAAATTCAGAAATAAGATGATTAGAATCAAAGTACAACACAAATTAATGGAATAAATGCAAAGCAAGGCTTAGGAGGAAATAGCTGTAAAGATCTATATTTCATAATAAGATATGAAATCAATTATCTACAATTCTATCTTAAGAAACTAAAAAAAAAAAAAAAAACAGAGAAACTGGAGCCAAAAATGCAGAAGAAACAATGAGTGAAGTGGAGTAGGGTGAAGAAAGGAATGTGTGGCGCTCCCCACTTTGTGTAAAAGACACAGTGCTGTGCTTCTGGCACATAGCAAGGGATGCTTCTCCCACCAAGAGCCTACAGCCTCTGCACCATGATATCAAGCTACCCTACCCAAGTCTTATTTTTCAAATAAAGAAATCTTGAAAAACACAGATGTAAATAATCAAGCCCTCTTATTATCCTAGGCTTCTAAGGTAAACTTTTAAACATTTTTTATTAACATTTTTAACATTTATTTATTTATTTTAAAGGCAGAGTTACAGAGAGAGAAAACAAAGAGACCTTCCATCTGTTGGTTCACTTCCCCCATGGCCACCACTACAGGGATGGGCCAGGCTGAAGCCACAGACAGAAGCTTCATCCTTGTCTCTTCAGGGGTACAGAGACCCAAGGACTTAGGCCAACCTCTCCTGCTTTCCCAGGTGCATTAGCTAGGAGATGGATCAGAATTGGGCCACCAGGAATCAGGCCAGTGCCCATATGGGTTGCTACTGTTACTGGCAGCAGCTTAACCTGCTATGCCACAATGTCATAAAGGTAAGCATTTCAAACTCAGGCCACAGTAAAGGAGGAGAAAATAGCTTACAGGAGATGACTGGAAATTTGAAAGGAGTCAATCAAATGGAAATTTAAAAAAGCTGCAGTTCAGAAGATGATTGAAAATGTTATTAGAGGTTGTCCTCATTATGGTATAAAATGTTAAATAAATCTCCCCCTTCAGTGCCGGCATCGCATATGGCCACTGATTCAAATCAAGTCCTGGCTGCTCCACTTCTGATCCAACTCTCTGGTGTGGTCTGGAAAAGCAGTAGAAGATGGCTCTAGTCCTTAGGCCTCTGCACCCATGTGGGAGACCCTGAAGAAGCTGCTAGCTACTGGCTTCGGATTGGCCCAGCTCAGGCCATTATGGCCATTTGGGGAGTGAACCAGAGGATGGAAAACCTCTCTACCCATGCCTCTCTGTAACACTGCTCTTCAAATAAATAAATCATTTGAAAAAACAGAACAATGTCTTAACTAAGACATTAAAAACCCACAAATTTCACCAGTTCATTGAGTCTCCTGTAATTATTTTTTTCTCTTTTGATCTCCATCAGCAGTTTCACAATTCTGTTTTATTTTTCAGAGTTCTAGAAATTCATGGTTACTCCATTGATCTTCCACGAGAAACCCATATTTATAATTATTTTTAATGGTCTTATAAATATAAATCCTCCTGGAGAAGAACAAGAACTGTGGATGACAAAGACAAAATCATCACAATTGAAATTTTTAAAGTAATTTAGCAATTTAGCAAAGGAGATGCCCACAGGATTTGAAAAAGTACAGCAGTATTTTACAAACCAGTTCATCATTTCAGGCAATGATAGCACTGGAGCAATTTCAAAATTCTTCTAAAGTACCCAAGGAACCCCCCTCCCCTTTTTTAAAAACAGCAGCTTGTAATATTTCACCATTGGACTTCTCCATGTTACATAACCCCTGGGAAACTTGCATCAATAACATTTCTATATCAATGCAACAACTTAAAATTTATGATATTACAGCTAGATAATACTTTTCATGTAAAGGGAGCCTAATTAGCCATCATCTCTGCAAGTTGAAAACTACATCTTTTGTTGATTTCCAGGGATCCACAAAGAAATCAAGGTCAAAACAGTTGATTTAGAACTTTGATTTTGAAAAAAATGTCAAAGATATCAAAAATTAAAAAAAATACTTGGTTAATATAGGATCTCTGATCATTATGAAATAATAATCATTCACTTATATAGAGTCAAATTATGTTTAAATATATTTATTAAGTATATTTAATATCTGATTAGTAGAAATATACACTTAAAAGATGTTAAAAATAACTCTTAACATTCAGTTTTCTAAACCCAAAGATAGAAAATACATGAGATTATCTTGACAAAACACAAAATTTCTTTCCCTCATGTAATTAGTTACCAAAAGATAAAAGAAAATCCTTTTGTACTGTGCTTCTTCTAATGGGAAGCTCCCCCAGATAACTTAGAAGTTAAACCTAGTGGAATGGTATCCAAACTTAGACATTGAAATAGTATGTGTGAAGGCTGTAAGCATTCAACCTTATAAAAGAACGAGAACACTTAGAAACAAGTACACCTGAGGCCGGTGCTGTGGCACTGCAGATAAAGCCACCACCTGCAGTGTTGGCATCCCATATGACTGCTCTACTTCTGATCCAGCTCTCTGCTATGGCCTGGAAAAGCAGTAGATGGCCCAAGTACTTAGCCTCTCTGCACTAGTATTGGAGACCCAAAAGACGTTCCTGGCTCCTGGCTTCAGATTGGCAGAACTCCAGCCACTGCAGCCTTTTGGGGAGTGAACAAGCAGATGGAAGACCTATCTCTAACTCTCTCTCTGCTTCTCTATAACTCTGCCTTTCAAATAAATTCATAAATCTTTAACAAAAAAAGACAATAATACATCTTAGAAACAAAAGCAGAAAAAAAAAATCCATAGAACAGTTTAAATACATCAAGAAAAGCCAAGTGTAGAAGCCAGTGTTGTGGCATGTTGTGTAAAGCCAGCCCCTATGACACAGGATTCCCACATGGGCACTTGTTCCAGTCCTGACTATTCCATTTCAGATCTAGATCCTTGCTAATGTGCCAAGGAAAATAATGAAAAATTGCCAAGTCCTTGGGTCCCTGCCACCCCTGCCACCATGGTCATGGTGGCTCAGGTGAAGCCATTGTAGCCATCTGAGGAATGAACCAGTAGACCAAAGATCTCTATCTCTTCCTCTCTCTCTGTGAACTCTGGCTTACAAATGAAATCTTTAAAAAAATTAGATACTCTTAGTATCCTATTCTTCTCAGATAAACATTTCTCTTTAAGATTAATTTCAAATGTAGAGTTACAGAGAGAGAACAGATAGAGAGAGAAAGATCTTCCATCTGCTAGTTCATTAGCCAAATGGCCACTACAACCAGGACTGGGCCAGGCAGAAGCCACTGCCAGGAGACTCATCCAGGTCTCCCACATGGGTGCAGGGTCCCAAAGATTTGGGCCATCCTCTCCTGTTTTCCCAGGTGCATTAGCTAGGAGATGAATCAGAAGTGGGCCATGAGGAATCAAACCAGTGCCCATTTGGGTTGCTGCCATCACAGGCAGCATCTTAACCTGCTGTGCCACAATGTCAGCCGTAAGGACAAGCATTTTTAATGACAGGCCATAACTAAACAATAAAGGAGGAGAAAATAGCTTATAAGAGATGGCTAGTTGTTGGAAAGGAGTCAATCAAATGGAAATTTTAAAAGATTGCAGTTGAGGAGAGGGTTGAAATGTTATTAGAGGGGCCAGGCACTGTAGCGTAGTAGGCTAATCCTAGAAAAGCAGTTGATGGCTCACTTGGTTAACCCTCCACCTGCAGTGCTGGCAACCCATATGGGTGCTGGGTATAGTCCCAGTTGCTCCTCTTCCAGTCCAGCACTCTTCTGTGGCCCAGGAAAGCAGTGGAGGATGGCCCAAGTGCATGGACCCCTGCACCCACATGGGAGACCTGGGAGACAGGGAGGAAGCACCTGGCTCTTGGCTTTGGATCCACACAGCAACAGCCGTAGCAGCCATTTGGGGGTGAAGCAATGGAAGGAAGACCTTTCTGTCTCTCTCACTGTCTAACTCTATCTATCAAATAAATAAAAACAATAAAAACCAAGAATTTGCAGTTGATTAGATGGTTGAAAATGTTATTTAGAGGGGCATTGTAGGCTAATCCTAGGAAAGCAGTGCAAGATGTACTTGAGCATGGGGATCTGCAAGAAGCTCCTGGCTCCTGTTCTGGATTGGCTCAGCTCCAGCCATTGTGGGTATTTGAAGAGTGAACTAGTAGATGGAAGACATTTCACTCTCTCTCTCCCTCTCTTTATCTCTCTCAAAATTTTTTAAAGTTATTAGACTGGGGCAGGCACTGTGGCATAGAAGGTTAAGCCTCCACCTCATTGCCAGCATCTTATATGGGTACCAGCTCAGTTGAATCCCAGCTGCTCAACTTCCAATCCAGCTCTTTACTAATGCACCTGAGCAAAGCAGAGAAATGTGGTACTTGAGCCCCTGAACCTGTATGGGAGACCCAGAAGAAGCTCCTGGCTCCTGCCTACTGGCTCCTGCCTGACCCAACTCCCAGTCATTTGGGTAGTGTCATTGGATGGAAGATCTCTTTCTTTCCCTCTTTCTCTCTTTGTATCTCTGCCTTTCAAATAAATAAATGTGTTGTAGAAAGTGTTGTAGGCTTTAAAATCAAATATGAAAAAACCTCTTGCAAAAATTATCATTAATATATATATTTTTATAAAAAAATTACTAACAATGTAGGGTATAAATCCTAGTTTTATTTATTTGAAAGAATTCCAAAAAAATAAAGGCAATGAGAAAGTGATCATCTGGATCACTTCCCAACTGACTGCAACAGCCAGAGCTGGGACAGGTTGAAGAAGCCAGAAGCCAGGGAAGTCCATGTGGTTCTCCCACATGTGTGGCAGGGGTCCCAGCACTTGGGCCATCTTCTGCTATCCCAGGCACATTCACAGGGTGCTGGATTAGAAGTGGAGCAGTTTGGACTCAAAGAAGCACTCTTATGGGATGCAGATATGATAGACTGCATTTAATTTATGATGCTGGCTGTACCTTGCACATTTTTAATGTCAGGGCTGGAATTGTGATGTTGTGGGTAAGGCCACCACCTGTGATGTTGGCATCCATATGGTCCCATGTCACAGCTGCTCTACCTTAGATCAAGCTCCCTGCTAATGGCCTGGGAAAAGCAGAGGAAAATGGCACAAGTGTTTAGGCCCCTGCTACTGATGTAGGAGGCCTGAATGGAGCTCCAGGCTCCTGCCTTCAGTCTGGCCCAGTGCTTGCTTGCTGCAAAGAACTGGGATTGAACCAGTAGATGGAAGATGTCTGTCCCACTCTCTAACTCAGCCTTTCAAATACATAGATAAAACTTTAAAAAATTCTAAATTTTGGCTGGCGTGGTGGCTTAATAGGCTAATCCTCTGCCTTGCGGCGCCGGCACACCGGGTTCTAGTCCCGGTCGGGGCACCGGATTCTATCCCAGTTGCCCCTCTTCCAGCCCAGCTCTCTGCTATGGCCCGGGAAGGCAGTGGAGGATGGCCCAAGTCCTTGGGCCCTGCACCCACATGGGAGACCAGGAGAAGCACCTGGCTCCTGGATTCGGATCAGCGAGATGCGCCGGCCGCAGCAGCCATTGGAAAGTGAACCAACGGCAAAAAGGAAGACCTTTCTCTCTGTCTCTCTCTCTCTTACTGTCCACTCTGCCTGTCAAAAAAAAAAAAAAAAGAATTCTAAATTTTGGTAAGTTGATTATTTTTATTGGAGCCAGCACTGTGGCATAGTAGGTTAAACCTCCACCTGCAGTGCTGGCATTTAATAAGAGCACTGGTTCAAAATGCCCTAGAAAAGCAGTGGAGGATGGCACAAATCCTTTGGCCTCTGCACCCATGTGGGAGACTTGGATGAGGGTCCTGGCTGTTGGCTTCAGATCAGCAAGATCCAACCATTGTAGCCCTCTGGGGAGGGAACTTGTGGATGGAGGACCTCTCTCTCTCTCTCTCTCTCTCATTCTGCTTTGCAAATACTTAAATAAATCTTAAAAAATATTTCTTATCCTTGATAACTTGATTTATTTTACTTTGAATTTTTATTTGGCAAAGCAACACTGCATACTGTGCAGTAACAAATGACAGTTTACACAGAATGTTAAATTCATTTACATTATTAGCAGCAAATTAGAAATAAACAAACAAACCCTAAGCTATAAATCCCCTATCACTTTTAGAGAGAAAGAACAAACTCTGTCAGTTATGTCCAATCTGAACAGCAGTGTCTACAGGACATCACCTGCCATATTAAGTTTCAATATTTACAGATTGCCTAGTTGGAAGGTAACAAAGCAGTTGACTGTATCTACAACACGCTATTCTGTGACACCACCTCAAAAGCTTTAAAAAGAAAGCTCATCTCTGCTTTCTTAGTAGCATCTAACAGATATCCAAATACCAAGAAGCTTAACTTGTGAATGGTGGTGTTATCTGATACACAGAAGAAATTTGGTATATTAACATCAGAACAAAATTAAGTGTCCATGAAAAGGAAAGCCACTCCTCAAAATCAGTCATAAACCAAAATTTTCCATTTTGCAGAAGCCCTATTTTCCTATTTTAAAGTAAACTGTGGGCATGTGAGAGAAGTAACACACACATTCCTATTCTGCAGCCTTCCTCTGTCAGTCAGGCTCCCTGCCTCTTTGAGGAATGAGAAACCCCTACCAAACCACACATTTTCATGCTGAAAATAACAGTGTGATGAAGTCCAAAGGAGCTGTGATGCTATTGGTTTCCAAAAAGCTTTGAGGCCTGAGATGAACAATCCACTGAAATATCACAGGAAGAAAAGAGCAGAAAATAAAATCACTCCCACCTAGACCATTGTTTTTATCTGTTAAAGGCACATATACCACCCCTACCAAAGGCTTCATTTTGACTCTGTCTGAAGGGTTAAAAGCTTACAAGTAAAGCCATAAAACTGAAACTGCAAAAATCCAAGTGTAGCCATGGTGATAAGGAACCAAATTATCAATGTTTGAAACATGTGTCCCCACTTGCCTGTGAAACTGTCCCCATCCACATGAGAAATGGCCTTGTAAAACTGCTTTGTGTAACTGTCTCACGCCATAACGCTTGCAGGTGCCCGGAAAGAGCTGCAATAAGTTCCTGTAACTTAGTGACCTTTGTATGAACTCGCCCCCTCCCGTTTGTTTGTTGCATCATATAAAAACCCTAGCCTTCTTTCTCTCGGGGCTGCTCTGTTCCTGAGTGTTCAGACAGCCCCAGCATGCTGGAGAAAATAAACCCTTTGCTGATTGCATGAGAGTGTCTCTTGGAGTCGTTCCTTGGCGGTAGACATTCCGCGACCCTTACAGTACACCTTGTGAACTTGAAAGATGCTAACTGTGTGGCCCCTCACTGGGGACTTGGAGTTCTGTAATTAGAGCTGGGTTTTGTCACTGGTGGTGCACACTGTTGTCTCTACTAGAGTCCACGGCCACTCTTGTGGCATTTACCCTGGTTGGACATTTCCTCAGATTCCCAGCTGAAAGGCACCAAACATGAATGCCTTTAGCTAAAGAGTGAAATATATCCGAACTGCAGCAGATTGTGATTGGATACATTTTTATTGTAGAATTACTACCGGAAATTGCCTTCATCAAAGCATGCTTTGTTCTGACTTTATCATACACGGTGATGGAGCAAAAACAAAAGCCTTGGATCCATGATGACCTCTTACATAGCAACAAGCAGGCCCCCATTTTTCTGGCTTGCCAATAAGCTCCACCCTACTTTAACCAGGCCTGTCCTGCCTTGACTTTTGCACATGTTACTATCAGAAGACTCCTGCTCTCAGCCCGAGATCTCTGTCACTCCTCTCAAGCTATCTCCCCATATCTCAGCAGCTCAGCCTCACAGTCCAGCCTCAGCCTAAACCTCTCCCAGCTCACACTGTTATCTCAAGTGACCCTGAAACTAGCCCAAACTCTCCCTCTTTCTCATCAGCCCAGCTTTAGCTCAGATCTCCAAGCCCACTCAGACCACTTTGTTCTATATAAACCACTGTTCTGTAAGGCAGGGGGTCTTCTCACTGCTGTATGCTCACTGGCAACTCTCTCCCACACATTCACCCATGCATTGTCCTATATGAGGTCTAGAGCACTCTAGGGAGGGATACAGGAGACATCAAGTCTCTGCAGCTGCATGATGTGTTCATTGGGCTTATTAGCTCAGAGTAGGGGAACTCAAGTGTGGCCCACTGGATACAATCTGATAGCACAGTAGTAGTAAAAATGGTAAAATAGTATTCATGCTAGACATGGCTAGTAGTGTTTTAAAATGTGTTGTCCCATTTCATTTTTGCTTAAGCACAACATACTATTATTGTCACCATTTTCCAAGTGAAGAAGAATGGAGATTACCCAAGATGCTATTGCTAAGCAGTGGCAAAGCCAGCATTCAAACCTGGAAGCATTTCTTAATGATGATGGTTACTTTTTGGTTGGATTTGTCAGAGTCTGGTTGATTATACACACTCTATATACTGTCTACACACTCCAGAAGGTTTGTCTTAAAAACAAATTTATTTATCTTATTTGAAAGGCAGAGTTAGAGAGAGTGAGAGAGAGAGAGAGAGAGAGATTCAATCCACTGGTTCACTCCTCAAATGGCTTCAATGGCCAGAGCTGGGCTGATCCAAAGCCAGGAGTTTCTTCTGGGTCTCCCACTTGATTGCAGGGGCTCAAGCACTTAGAACATCTTTCACAGCCTTCTCAGGCATATCAGTAGGGAGCTGGACCACAAGTGAAGCAGCTGAGACTCAAACCAAAGCCCATAGGGATGTCAAAGCTGCAGGTGATGGCTTTACCTGCAGTGCTACAGTGCTGGCCCAAGATTAAGGCTTTCAAAAGTCCTTATATATGACCTAAGTTACAGAGAGGCAGAGGCAGTGAGCAAGGTCTTCCATCTGCTGGTTCACTCCCAGATGAATGGCCAGAGCTGTACCAATCTGAAACCAGGGGCCAGGAGCTTCTTTTGGGTCTCCCACGCAAGTGTAGGGACCCGAGGATTTGGACCGTCTTCTACTGCTTTCCCAGGCTAGAGCAGAGAGCTGGATCTGAAGCAGAGCAGCTGGGACTCAAACCAGCACCCAATATGGGATGCTAGCATGGCAGGCAGTAGCTTTACCTGCTAAGCCACAATGCCAGATGTAAATATTCTTAAATACAGGTTTTTGACTAATTTTGATAAAAATTTTCAGAACTCTGAGGGAAAGAAAAAAACTTTTTTAAAAAAAGCACTAAGGGGCTGGTGCTGTGACACAGTGGGTTAACGCCCTGGCCTGAAGTGCCAGCATCCCATATGGGCACCTGTTTGAGACCTGGTGGCTCCACTTCCTATCCAGCTCTCTGCTATGGCAGTAGAAAGCAGTAGAGGATGGCCCAAGTTCTTGGGCCCCTGCACCCACATGGGAGACCTGTAAGAAGCTGCTAGCTCCTGGTTCCTGGCTTCGGATTGGCATGTCTCTGGCCATTGTGGTCAATTGTGGAGTGAACCACCAGATGGAAGACCTCTCTCTCTCTCTCTGCCTCTCCTCTCTGTGTAACTGACTTTCAAAAAATTAATCTTTAAAAAAAGCACAATTCTAAAGGAGAGCAATCAAGAATTAGTTACATAAGACTGAATAAATCAAATTCATGGATTTATGTTTTTATTTAAAATATTATTGGTTCTGTATTTGGATGTTTCACCTAAGTTCTGGAATAAATCTGTACTTTTATTGTTTATTAAGCTTTGATATGCTTTTGTATATAGATGGAGTGTTCACCTTTTCCCTAATTAATTCCTCTAAAATGTAAAACTTTTAGGAGGATTTTAGGTTTCTTATGACATTGTGATTATGTGAGTTCAGTAAGAATTTGTATTCATGATGTCATGTTATAACTGAGAACATTAGCATATCACAAATTAAGCACAGAACGCATGGCTTCAAGTGTTCCTAGACTTTCGGTGAGTGGGGCTGGCACTGCAGCAGGGCAGGTAAAGATGCCACTTGTGATGCCAGCATCCTATTTGGATACCAGTTCAAGTCCTGTCTGTTCATTTGTGCTCCAACTCCCTGCTAATCCACCTGGGAAAGCAGTGGAATGTGGTCCAAATCCTGTACCCATGTGGGACACCTGGAAGAAGCTCCTGGCTTCAAATTGGCGCAGCCCTGATCATTGTAACCAATTGGGGAGTGAACTAGCAGTTGGAGGACCTCTCTCTCTTTCTCCATAAATCTGTCTTTCAAATAAACAAAAATCTGTAAAAAAGAAAATATAATTCCTTCTTGGATTGGATTTTTAGCTTGGAGAGATTCTGAATCATAGGTCATTATATGTGTTTAATGCAAATTAAAAAATAGAATATAATGCACTTGCTTTTTAATTGTAACTTCATTTATTGTTTTTAGATTTGCTAATTTTAAAAGTTTTATGGGGGGCTGGTGCAATGGCATAGTGGGTAAAGCCATTGCCTAGAGTACTAGCATCCCATTCAGGCACTGGTTCAAGTCTCAGCAGCTCCACTTCTGATCCCGCTCTCTGCTATGGCCTGGGAAAGCATTGGAAGATGGTCCAAGTGCTTGGGCCCCTGCATCCATGTGGGTGAACTGGAAGAAGCTCCAAGGCTCCTGGCTTTGGATTGGACCATCTCTGTCTGTTACAATTATTTGGGGAATGAAGTAGTGGATGGAAGACTTTCTCTCTTTCTGCTTTTACCTCTATGTAACTCTGCTTTTCAAATATAAATAAATCCTTTTCTAAAAATGTTTTAAGGGGCTTATTAATGCATGATTAATCAACATTTCTAGTTTCCTTATATAATGTCAATTATAGTATAATACTCTACTATTACCTTGTAACGCTGTTTATTGTTTAGGATGTCAACTCAATTTCTTATCTTCTTAGGTTTTGTTATATATTTTTCTTTTTTAAAAGATCTATTTATGCCAACACTGTGGCTCAATAGGCTAATCTTTGCCTGTGGCGCTGGCATTCTGGGTTCTAGTCCCAGTTGGGACTCTGGTTCTGTCTGGATTGCTCCTCTTCCAGTCCAGCTCTCTGCTGTGGCCCAGGAGGGCAGTGGAGGATGGCCCAAGTGCTTGGGCCCTGCACCCGCATGGGAGACTGGGAGGAGGCACCCGGCTCCTGGCTTGGATTGGTGCAGCACAGGTCGCAACAGCAATTTGGGGGGTGAACCGATGGAAGGAAGACCTTTCTGTCTCTCTCTCTCTCACTGTCTAACTCTGCCTGTAAAAAAAAAAAAGATTTATTTATTTGTTGGTATGTCTGAGTTACACAGAGAGAGAAGGAGAGGCAGAGAGAGAGGTCTTCCACCCATTGGTTCACTCCCCAGTTAGCTGTAATGGCTGGAGCTATGCCAATCCAAAGCCAGGAACCAGGAGATTCTTCCAGGTCTCCCATGTGGGTGCAGGGTCCCAAGGACTTGGGCCATCTTCTACTGCCTTCCTAGGCCATAGCAAAGAACTGGATCAGAAGTGAAGCAGCCAGAACATGAACCTGTGCCTATGTGAGATGCCTGCATTGCAGATAGCATCTTTACCCACTACTCCACAGGCCAGTATTGTTATATATTTTTCTTTTGAGCTTTGTGCCTCTTGCCTGGCAGAATTTTTCAGAAGTATAATTCCCAGTATAATACTCCTGGCCTGGCACCTTGAGATAGTGAATTGTGGCTGCATAACAGATATAGCTAAGTTTATTAATGGACTGCAAGTAAAGTTAGCCTGAAGACCATTCCTTCTAAATCTTCTTTGTTGCTCACAGTTGGCTAAAAATGTGCTCACACTGACCCCTTCTCATTAAATGTTTCTCTCTTGACATGGGTCTGGATCAAAAACCAGGTCAAATAAAAGCTGGAAAAATTGGAGCATGATCAGCTGCATTTTCAGAAATGGATTTTGGTCACAAGGAGGAAACAAAAATCAAGATGCAATGAGTCATTAGTGTCAATCCTAAATCAGATTCGATGAAGCAGCGTGGTTATAAAGGAAGGGTTTTTTAGGGTGGGCGCCGTGGCTCAATAGGCTAATCCTCAGCCTAGTGACGCCAGCACACCAGGTTCTAGTCCCAGTCGGGGCACCGGATTCTGTCCTGGTTGCCCCTCTTCCAGGTCAGCTCTCTGCTATGGCCCAGGAGTGCAGTGGAGGATGGCCCAGGTGCTTGGGCCCTGCACCCCATGAGAGACCAGAAGCACCTGGCTCCTGCCTTTGGATCAGCATGGTGCACCGGCTGCAGCATGCTGGCCGCGGCGGCCATTGGAGGGTGAACCAACGGCAAAGGAAGACCTTTCTCTCTGTCTCTCTCTCACTGTCCACTCTGTCTGTCTAAAAAATAAAAAAGGAAGGGTTTTTAATGAATTATTACTTGATAGTAACTATAACAGAACATTCTGTCAGAACTATATCCTCTAGAGAGGGCTCCCATTTTGAAGGAGAGATGCTAACTTGATGTGATACTTAGTGTTCTCATATCTAATGCTAGAAATTTTGTACAGCACCCGCAGTGAACTTCTGAGGAAGTTCTTTGACATTGTTGTTCCTGAGAAGCTGGGATTAGGATGCAGAGTACTAATTCAAACTTTGGAAAAATAAAATTACTGATGCTGTAAGATTGATCTGGGCATTGCCATGTGAGGCTGGCTGATATGTCTCAGAATAACAGTCACTTGTGTACTGCAGGACAGAGTAGCTCACTTTTGGCCAACCCAGCACAATACATACAACTCACTGTGTGTGCTTCCACTCCTGGAGCAAAGGTTACTGGCTCATTTTGGGCTATTTGGAAGATATTAAAACATACTATTTGATAACCAAAATGTTACTCTGAAGCTGTAATTTTTTTGACAGGCAGAGTTAAACAGAGAGAGACAGAGAGAAAGGTCTTCTTTCCATTGGTTCATACCCCAAACGGCTGCCATGGCAGGCACACTGTGCCCATCTGGAGCCTGGAGCCAGGTGCTTCCTTCTGGCCTCCCATGTGGGTGCAGAGTACAAGCACCTGGGCCATCCTCCACTGCCTTCCCAGGCCACAGCAGAGAGCTGGCCTGGAAAAGGAGCAACCGGGACAGAACAAGTGCCCCAACTGGGACTAGAACCCTGAGTGCCTCTGTCGCAGTAGGAGGATTAGCCTAGTGAGCCATGGCACCAGCCTGAAGCTATAATGTTTAATCTAGTCATCTTGCCACAAGACTCCTCTGGGGCACATATATGTGAATAATTTTATGATATTGAACAGGCTGGATCTGACCAATGTCCTTTTAGCAGAGGGGGGAACACCCATTCCATGTCATAGAAAGCCCATAGGTCTGACCTTGCTAAGGCAACTGCAAATGGGACTTGAAATTCAATAAACCTGTAGCAGGCTAAATCTTTTTTAAAAAAGATTTATTTATTTACTTATTTATTTGAGAAGGAGAGAGAGAGAGAGAGAGAGAGAGAGAGATCTCGAGCTCGTCCATCCATTGTTTCACTCCCCTAATGGCCACAATGGCCAGAGCTGGGCCAATCCAAATCAGGAGCCGGGAACTTCTTCTGAGTATCCTGATCAGGTACAGGGCCCCAGGACTTGGGCATCTTCTACTGCTTTCCCAGGCCATAGTAGAGAGCTGAATTGGAAGTGGAGCAGCTGCAACATGAACCAGTGCCCATATGGGATGCTAGCACTGTGGGCAGTGGCTTTACCTGCTATGCCACAGTGCCAGCATCCCATATGGGCACTGGTTCAAATCCTAGCTGCTCCACTTCTAATCCACTCTCTGCCATTGCCTGGGAGAAGAGTGGAAGATGGCCCAAGTACATGGGTTCCTACACCTGTGTGAGACTTGGAAGAAGCTCCAAGGCTCCTGGCTTTGAATTGTCTCAGCTTCTGCCATTGAAGCCTTCTGGGCAGAACACCAGCAGATGGAAGACTTCTCTCTGCCTCTGCCTCTCTGTAACTCTGCCTTTCAAATAAATAAATAAATCTTAACAACAAAAAGAGCTGCAGAGAAACTGGCTGTGCAATCCTTCTCATAATGCAGAGGATCTCTACAGCTAAACCTGAGACTAGAAACTTTATCTGAAGCAATGCCTACAGGGGCTGGTGTTGTAGTGTACCAGGTAAAACTGCCAACTAGTACTCAGCATCCCATATGGGTGCTGGTTTGAGTCACAGCTGCTCCGCTTCTGATCCAGCTATCTGCTAATGGCCTTGCAAAAGCAGCAGAAGGTGACTCAAGTACTTGTTCCCCTATCACTCATGTGGAACACCCTGAAGAAGCTCCTAGCTTTGTCATGATCAATCCCTGGCTTATGCAACCATCTGAGAATGAACCAGCAATGGAAAAGCTCTCTTTCTCTGTTAACTTGATTATTAAGTAAATAAATAACTAATAAAAGAAATACCTAAAACTTTGTCTCTTTTCATTCTTACAATACCCCGGTCAGACAGCCATTGTTCCTTCTCCCTGGGGTTTGAGGAATAACAAGAAATAGGGGTAATTGAGACAAAACTTCTATAATACAAAATCAGGGCTCAGCCTCTTGTCTGTGTCTCTTAGCCCAAAGCATTCTTGTCTGTATGGTATCGAAAAAATTTGGGACCAATGCTGTGGCATGGTAGGCTAAGCCTCTACCTGCCATGCCAGCATCTCATACAGATGGTTCTAGTCCCAGCTGCTCCACTTTTGATCCAGCTCCCTGCTAATGGCTTTGGAAAGCAACAGAAGATGGCCCATGTCTTTAGGCCTCTGCATCCATGTGGAAAGAATCTCCTGGCATCTGGCTTCAGGTCAGCTCAGCTATGTCCATTGTAGCCATTTAGGGAATGAACCAACAGATGGAAGACCTCTCTCTCTCTCTCTCTCTCGCTCTCGCTCTCTCTCTCCCTGCTTGTCTGTAAACTCTGCCTCTGAAGTAAATAAACCTTTTTTGAAAAATGGGAGTGATACAGCTGGCCTGACAAGCTAGTAATTGCTGGACAAAAGAAGTCATTTGTTTCTGCAATAGATAAAACCCTGTTAGCCAAACTTGTCTGGAAACTATTATTTAGGGGAGTTTCAGATCCAGGTAAGAAAAATCCAAGTCTGGGAAGTAAATAACTACCATTTACATGTAAACCCCAGGCCAACTGAAGCCCACCTGGACATGATAAAAATTCCCTAAAGAACATGTCATTGCCAACAATAAAAGGAAGATCACAAGCACCACTGAACAACCAGGAACTTGGCCAAAGCTCAACAATCACCTGTCAGCCCCAATTTTAATCTATACAAACCTTTACTTCTAACTTCTCAGGAAGCCCTGAAATTAAGCAAAAGGTCTCATCTTACTTTGGACTTTGCCATAAATACCTCAATCTACCACCACTCAATGTCAGTGATTGGCTTACTGTGTGTTATGCAAGCACATATAGGTTAGGGGGTTCTTTTTTTGTTGTTTCTGTTTTAAAGATTTATTTATTTATTTGAGACTCAGAATTACACAGAGAGGAGAGGCAGAGAGAGAGAGAGAGAGAGAGAGAGAGAGAGATCGATCTTCCATCTGCTGGTTCACTCTCTAATTGGCTGCAATGGCTGAAGCTGCACTGATCTGAAACCAGGAGCTACTTCTAGGTCTCCCATGTAGGTGCAGAGGCCCAAGGACCTAGGCCATTTTCTACTGCTTTCTCAGGCCAAAGCAGAGAGCTGGATCAAAAGTGGAGCATCTGGGACTCAAAGTGGTGCCCATATGGTATGCCAGCACTGCAGGCAGTGACTTTACCGGCTATGCCATGGGGCAGGTCCTGATTAGGGGGTTCTATAACAACAATGCTAATGAGTTTGGAGGAATTGTTGTGCAATAGGAGCAGCAGTGGGACTTGAACTCAGGCATGCTGACATAGAATGTAGTCATCTTAAGCAATGCTCCAATCACTATACTGAATCCCATTCCCTTAGTTTGCTAAATTAGCTTCTATTTTGAATGCCAGAGAGACTGAGAAGACAGGAGAGATCATCCATCTGATAGTTCACTCCCAAAATGCCCAGAATAGC
Organism: Lepus europaeus; assembly: GCF_033115175.1. Taxonomy (NCBI): domain Eukaryota; kingdom Metazoa; phylum Chordata; class Mammalia; order Lagomorpha; family Leporidae; genus Lepus; species Lepus europaeus. Next base: position 12,304,344 of record NW_026909276.1, on the reverse strand, counting down.
TGGGGCTGAGTGAGGCCAAAGCCAGGAGCTAAGAACTCATTCCAGGTCTCCCTCATGGCTGGCATGGATCTGAGTAATTTAGCCTCCAAGGGTGCCCATTAGCAAGATGATGAACTTAGGAGAAGAGGAGTGTCTATCCTAGACACTCTTGTAGCTGATGTGGATGTCCCAAGTGACAGCTTAATTGTTGTGCCAAATTCCAGCCCAGCTAACTTTGTTGAGATATTTTCCCTCACGAGTCTCTGTCTTTACTTAGAAGAGGGAAAACTGGGCTGGTGGCATGGCTCAATAGGCTAATCATCCACCTGTGGTGCTGGCACCCCAAGTTCTAGTCCCAGTCGGGGCACCAGTTTCTGTCCTGGTTGCTTTTCTTCCAGGCCAGCTCTCTGCTGTGGCCCGGGAGTGCAGTGAAGGATGGCCCAGGTCCTTGGGCCCTGCATCTGCATGGGAGACCAGGAGAAGCACCTGGCTCCTGGCTTCAGATTAGTGCAGTGCGCTGGCCACACCATGCTGTCCACAGCAGCCATTGGGGAGTGAACCAACGGAAAGGGAAAACGTTTCTCTCTCTCTCTCTCTCACTGTCCACTCTGACTGTAAAAAAAAAAAAAAAGAGGGAAAACTGATTTTTCTTTGACAAATATTGTAAATTAAACAAGGAAATTCTCACAGATGAAAATGAGATACACTCAGTAGTTATTTATTTTAAATAGATTATTTGAAAGTTTGCTTTTAATAAATTCAGGAAAATAAGAAGATATCAGATTGTGGTTTGGGTACAAATAATATATCTAAACTGAGCATAATGTGAGTTTTAACACCTCTGCTTTTGAAGACATTTACAACTACTTTGAAGTTGTGTAGAAGAGAATGATATAGAATTAATGAAAGCATGACTGCAGGAGGTCAGATTTTTCTTTTCACCTCAGGCTCCAATGCAGGACTATCAATCCTTACTGCAATGTTCTGATACATTATGTATATTTTCACACTATTTTTGTCTGCCACTCTCTGACTCTGTGTTGGGATTTCTTCCCCAAGCCCTCTTGAATCTGTAGAAATATCACAGCATGATATAGCTCCATCCAATTAAAATACTCAATAATGGATACATTAAACTTTATATGAAGAAGCACAGAATAACTTACCCGGAAGCATTTCAGAAAATAAGATAACCATTCAGGGAAAAAGCATTTGGCATGGTAGTGAAAAGACCCACATTCCATGTTATGGTACCTGGGTTCAAGTCCCAGTACTGATTCTGCTCCAGCTTCCTGTTCATACAAAAGCAGGTGAGCAGCAAGCTCAATAGTTATCTGTTACCAGCATGGTGGATTCAGAATAAGATTCTAGCTTCTGACTGCCCTGGCCGGTCCCAGCAGATGCAAAGTCAATCTCTCTCTCTATATATGTGTGTGTGTGTGTGTGTGTGTGAGTGTGTGTCTGTCTGTGTCTCTGCCTTTCAAATGAAATTTTTTTTAAGGTTTGCTTATTTGAAAGGGAGAGTTACAGAGAAGAGGCAGAGAGAGTTTGAGAGAAGTCTTCCATCTACTGGTTCGCTTCCCAGATGACTGCAACAGCCAGAGCCACACCAATCTGAAGCCAGAAGCCAGAACCTATTCCAGGTCTCCCACATGGTTGCAGGGACCTAAGGACTTGGGCCACATTCTACTGCCTTCCCAGGCCATAGCAGAGAGCTGGATCAAAACTGGAGCAGGCAGAACACAAACTGATGCCTATACTGGATGCCAGCACTGCAAGCAGGGGCTTTTCCAGTAACACTATGCCACAGTGCTGCCCCATGAAATGTTTTTAAAAAATGAGAAACACCATGGACAAGAAAAGTATTTACTCCTAAGCCATCAGGGTCATGCTCAGCATCTTTACCTACATGTGGAAACTGCCCAAGTCTTCCAGAAGCTGCAACCATATCTTAGCTGAGTCTTGAGGGAAAAATGCTCTTGTTTTCCTGTAGGTGCTGTGCATACATCACTGGTAGTAGCAAGCCTGTGCTTGGCTCCTCCAGGGTGAGTATTGGTGCAAAGCTCACTGTTTAGCAGTGGCTTGCTGCCCCCTGCTGGCCCTCTGGTGGAACTAATAAAGTGGCAGATACTGATAAATTGTCTACAAACTTTAAAGACCCTACATAATGATGAATAGCAAAGTTAAAGTGCTCACAGCTTCCCATTTTATAAAGCTATAGGAATGGAGAGACTGAGCCTCCTCTAACCTCAGCTTCAACTGTATCCCATTACGTTTTTATGTGCATTTCACTTCCAATCATTTCACAATGTTTGCTAATGACCCTTACGGTTTGTTTCTGTAGTTCCTAGGAGTGTGTTCTTATTTTCCACATATTTGTGCACTTCTCAAATGTTCTTCTGTTACTGATATTCCAGGTGAATCTATTGTGGTCATAGGGTGTCCTTTTTTATTTTTAGCCTTTTAATTTTCTTTAGGTTCTTTTGTGATCTAGCAAAAGGTCCTCTGCAGACAATGTTCTGTGAGCACTTGCACAGAATGTGTATTCTTTTGTTCAAGTACATCGTCAAGTTGCTTTATGCTTTCCAATATATTGCAAACCTATTCTGTTCATTATTAAAAGTGACATATTTATGTCTCCTAATATTAATTTTTAAGAATTATTATATCTAATGCTGAATGAGAGAGAGAGAGAGAGAGAGAGAGAGAGAGACCTTCCTCTGCTGATTTTCTTTCAAAATTGCTACAAAGCTCTCCAGTATTGTGGCGTAGTAGGTAAAGCCACTGCCTGCAGTGCCAGCATCCCATATGGGTCCTGGTTTGAGTCCTGGCTGTTTCACTTCTGATCCAGCTCTCTGCTATGGCCTGGGAAAGCAGTGGAAGATGGCCCCAGTCCTTGGGCTCCTGCACCCAACTCCAGCCATTTTGGCAATCTGGGGAGTGAACCAGTGGATGGATGCCACCTCTCTATGCCACAGTGCCCCTTCCTAATACTAGTCTTGACCAGTCTTTTCTCTTTGATTGTTGTCATTTTCTTTCATTTATGTTGGGCTTCTTTGTTAGATACATGCATATCTAGAATTAAAATCTTATCCAGGTTGACTGACCTTTTTATTACTTTAAAATGTCATTTATCTGTAGTACTTTATTTTAGAGTTTATTCTCTCATTAGAATGGTCAGCAAGTATATACATCTCTTTTATAATTATCTTACATTGCATATCCACATTTCATGCCTCTACACCCCTGTAGGATACCTAGAAGGAATTCTTGTTTCTGACTTAGGATTTGCTCAGCTATGGCCATTGTGGCCATTGGGGGAGTGAACCAATGGAAGGAAGACCTTTCTCTCTGTCTCTCCCTCTCACTGTCTATAACTCTGTCAAATAAATTAAAAAAAAAGATACCTGTGGGAGAAGCGACATTCCAGCATGTGATGACCAGGGACCACACATCTTCAGTGTTGTTTCCTGTGAGAGGATCCTACACCCCATTCCCATACTGAAAAATGCAGACAAGGCCACATGACTCTTTCCAGATACAGTGGAAGAAAATTTTGTCACATCTGATACAATCACAGAAAATCACTGTCCTTTCTGATCCAGCCTCAATGACCGTCAGTAGACACCATTCTATCAGCCTGAGGTCAAAATGACAGCTGATGCACAGCTTAAATGTGGAAGCCTTGAAGAAGCTGGGTCATTGGTTACCTGAGAAAGCCATTAAAAGACCATTAGCTGCAGTAGATGGCGCTCATAGATAGATGGTACTGCAAGTCCATGGGTTATATCTATGGAATTTTTAATAAATAGTGCTTAACACAAATACAGAAAAAAGGGGCCAGCATGCGGCACAGCAGGTTAATGCCTTGGCTGAAGCACCGGCATCCCATATGGGTGCAGATTCTAGTCCCAGCTTCTCCTCTTCTGATCCAGCTCTCTGTTATGGCCTGGGAAAGCAGTAGATGATAGCCCAAGTCCCTGGGCCCCTGCAGCCACATGGGAGACCCAGAAGAAGCTCATGGCTCCCAGCTTCAGAATGGTACAGATCTGCCCATTGCAGCCATCTGGGGAGTGAACCATTGGATGGAAGACCTCTCTCTCTGCCTCTCTTCTCTCTGTAACTCTGTCTTTCAAATAAGTAAAATAAACCTTTAAAAAAAGAAATTAAAAAATAAAGTTTTGGATCAAGACAAATAAATAAATCTTAAAAAAATACAGAAAAAAGCTAAAATGGAATCCAAAGATCATATCAAATGTATAAAAACTTGACAACTACATGAGGTATATGATTTATAATTTTGAGTGAGAAAATTCCATAACATTGTACTAAACACTAGATGACTAAAATAACAGAAATTTAGTTTCTCATAGTTTGATACTACGCTGCCTGAAGTTTTGATTTCTTCTGAGGACAATCTCTTGTTTCAAGATCATCAAATTTCCAACATAACCTATGGGATCTAGTCTGTTTTTCCTCCCATCTCTAGGGACTCTCTTTCAAAATCAGACTGGAGGGGCCAGCACTGTGGCACAGTAGGTTAATCCTCCATGCCTGCAGTGCTGGCATCCAATATGGATGCCAGTTCAAGTTCCAGGTGCTCCTCTTCCAATCCAGCTCTCTGCTATGGTCTGGGAAAGCAGTAGAAGGTGGCCCAAATGCTTTGGCCCCTGCACCCATGTGGGAGGCTGGGAAAAAGCTCCCGGTTCCTGGCTTCAGATCAGCACAGCTTCAGCCATTGTGGCCATGTGGGGAGTGAACCAATGGAAGGAAGACCTTTCTCTGTCCTTCCCTGTCACTGTCTATACCTCTACCTCTCAAGTAAATAAATAAATAATCTTTTATATATCAGATTGGATTAGGTCAGGATATAAGATAACACTCAGACATCAATAGCCTCTGTATACACAGACAATACCACAGCTGACATAGAACTTCCAACATCAATCCCATTCACAATAGCTACAAAAACAATCAACTACCATGGAATAAATTTAAGCAATGTCAAAGATCTCTGTGATGAGAAATACAAAATATTAACAAAAGAAATGAGACAAAAAATGAAAAATTGTTTATGTTCATGGATTGTTGGAATCAAGATCAAACTCCAAACTACTGAAGACAATTTAAAGATTCAAAATACCAAGGAAAATCTTCTCAGATATAGAAAAGGATGCTGAAATTCATATGGAAACACAGGAGTCCCTGAATAGCTAAAGTGATCTTACACAATAAAAACAAAGCTGGAGGCTTATTTGAGAGGTAGAGTTACAGACAGTGAGAGGGAAAGAGGTCTTCCATCCACTGGTTCACTACCCAGTTGTTCACAATGGCCTGAGCTGGGCCAATCCAAAGTCAGGAGCCTGGAGGATCTTCTAAGTCTCCTATGTGAACACAGGAGCTCAAGCACTTGGGCCATCCTCTACTGCCTTCCCAAGCCATAGCAGAGAACTGCATTGGAAGAGGAGCAGCCAGGACTTCAACTGGTGCCCATATGGGATTCCAGCACTGTAGGTGGAGGATCACCCACTGTATCACAGCACCACCCCCAGGTTTCAAGACATACTATATAGTGCAGTAATCGAAATAGCCTAGTACTTGTACAGAAACAAATGGATAGACCAATGGAACAGAATATAAATGCAGAAGTCAATCCTGGAGAATGATAGTCTCTTAAACACATAGTGCTGGGAAAACTGGATCTCCTCATGCAGAAGTATGAAGCAATACTTCTACTTTACATCTTACAAAAATACACTCAAAATGGATTAAAATGGATTAAAGATTTAAAAAACAACCTGATACCAAATTATTAGAGAAAGTTGGGGTAACCCTGCAAGACATTGGCATAGAAAAAGACTACTTGGAAAAGACCAAAAAGGCACAAGCAATCAAAGCCAAAATTGACAAATGGGATTACATCAAATTGAGAAGCTTCTGTACTGCAAAAGAAATAATCAGCAAAGTGAAGAGCCAACTGACAAAATAGGAGAAATGATTTGCAAACTATGCAACTGATAAAGGATTAGTAATCAGAAAATATAGAGGCTCAAGAAATTCCACAACAAAACAAACAACCCAGTGCAGAAATGGGCAAAGGACTTAAACAGGTATTTTTAAGAAGAAATCCAAATAGCCAACAGATACATGAGAAAATGCTCAGGATCACCATTCAACAGAGAAATGTAAATTAAAACCACAAGGAAGTGTTACCTCACCTCTGTTAGAATGGCATTCACATAGAAATCAAACAAATGCTGGCAAAGATGTGTGGAAAACTTAACCCTAATCCACGTTTGTGGGAATGTAACCTGGTAAAGACACCATGGAAGACAGTATGAAGATACCTCAAAATATCGTACTTAGTGAATAAGCCAGTCTAAAAAGGACAAAACCGTATATTCTCCCTGACCTGTGATAACTAATAGCACACCTAAAGGTGACCTACACAAATGCAATTGACACTTTGAGAAGCAATGACTTTGAACAGCCCTTGTCTTGACTATTGAGGAACAATTTTTTCACATTATCTGTTGAACTCTTTACTTAGTATAGAGGTACTCATATGTGTATAAAGTTAATTGAAAATAGATCTTAGTAAAAAATAGCAATGAGAATAGGAGAGGAAGAATAAGAAGAGTGTGGGTGGGAGGGTGGCTATGGTGGGAAGAGTCACTATGTTTGTAAAGTTGTAATTATGAAATGCATGAAGTTTGTCTTCCTTAAATAGAAGATTTCTAAGGAAAAAAGATATGAAAGAAACATTCCAGGAAAATTTTCATTTTGATGATTTGGGTCAAGGCTACTGGGTAGTAATATTTAAAAGCAAAGAATAGCCAGCGCCGTGGCTCACTAGGCTAATCCTCCGCCTTGCGGCGCTGGCACACCGGGTTCTAGTCCCGGTTGGGGCACCGGATTCTGTCCCGGTTGCCCCTCTTCCAGGCCAGCTCTCTGCTGTGGCCAGGGAGTACAGTGGAGGATGGCCCAAGTGCTTGGGCCCTGCACCCCATGGGAGACCAGGATAAGTACCTGGCTCCTGCCATCGGATCAGCGTGGTGCGCTGGCCACAGCACGCCAACCACAGCGGCCATTGGAGGGTGAACCAATGGCAAAAGGAAGACCTTTCTCTCTGTCTCTCTCTCTCACTGTCCACTCTGCCTGTCAAAAAAATAAAAATAAAAGTTAAAAAAAATTTAAAAAAGCAAAGAATGAATGATATGTTTTTCATCTTACATATTTTTAATTATTTAATTTTTTATTTTGAAAGACAACATTTTGGAGAGAGCAGAAGGCAGTGGAAGATCTTCCATTTGTTGCTCCACTCCCCAAGTGGCTGTAACAGCAAGAACTGGGCCAAATTGAAACCAGGAGCCAGAAGCTTCATCTGGGTCTCACACATGGGTGGCAGGTGCCCAAGCACTTGGACCATCTTCTGCTTTCACAGGTGCCCTAAGCAGGGATCTAGATTGGAAGTGGAGCAACCAAGAAATAAACCAGAACCCATAAGGGATGCTTGAATCCCAGGCAGCTGTTTAACCCAATATACTGCAGCAATGTCACAATTTTTGTAAATTTAGACACTAGAAGCAAGTGTTGACAACTCAAGAAATTAAGCTTCTGCAACTTAAGTGAGAGGCTGGGACTATATTCCTGGCTCTCAGTTATGACCCTGTCCCAGCCCTGGTTGTTGTGGGTGTGAATCAATGGATTGAAGGTCTCTCTCTCTCCCTTTCTCTCTGTCATTCCATAACACAGAGCAGGCTAAGCCTCCACCCACAGTACCAGCATCCCATATGGGCACCAGTTTGTGTTCCAGATGCTCTTCTTCTTTTTTAAATATTTATTTGAAAGTAGAGTTGCAGAGAGAGAGAGAGCCAGAGAGACAGAGAGAAAGGTCTTCCATCTGCTGGTTCACTCACAAAATGGCTGCAATAGCTGGAGCTGGGTGGATACAAAGCCAGAAGCCAGGAGCATCCTCCAGGTCTCCCACTTGGATGCAGGGGCCCCAAGAGTTGGGCCATCCTCAACTTCTTTCCCAGGCCATGGCAAAGGGCTGGATTAGAAGTGGACCAACTGGGACTCAAATCAGTGCCTATATGGGATGCCGGCACCACAGGCAGAGGCTTAACCTACCATGCCACAGCAAGGGCCCCAGATGCTCTTCTTTGGATCAAGCTCTCTTTTTTTGTCCTGGGAAAGCAGTGGAAGATAGCCCAAGTCCTTGGGCCCCTAAACCCACCTGGCGGACCCAGAGGAAGCTCCTGGCTCCTAGCTTGGATCAGCCCATCTCCAGCTGCTTTGGCCATTTGGAGACTGAACCAGTGGATAAAAAATTTATGTCTCTCCTCTCCCTGTAACTATGCCCATCAAATAAATAAATAAAATCTTATTTTTAAAAAGATCTCTATATATTTCCATCTACTTCTCATTCTCTCTCAAGTATATAAATACTTTAAGATGGCAAAAGATTCAAGTCAAAGACTAGAGAATTGTCTTGGGCTCTGACTATAGTTTATGCCATTGATAAATGGAATAATTTGCCTGAAACATCACTTTGTAGAGTCTGAAGTAATCCTGCATTTGTAGACTCACTATGATAAAACTATGGAGAGTTATTTAAGGACCTGCAATAGATTCTATCCTATACATATTTTCTGATCTAATCCATGAAGCAAGTTCAGCCTCCAAAAGCTTTTAAGGAAACTCTACTTTAGTAATTCAAAATATTACCTTTGTTTCTGATGTAGCAAATTCTTGCTGAAGTTTGAATTCAAACCATGTCTTGTAGCTATGGCAATAAAAAAAAAAATTGAGACCAATGTGAATTCAGCTCAGATGGCTTTAAATCTTGAAACCACGCTTACTTTATCTTATATGAATCCTGATTCTGAATTATATTTCTTTATGCTTTTCCAATTTATTTAACAAAATCTCATAAAGCTCTTAATATACAATGTGAAAGAAGCTGAGGAATAAATAAACATCCTAGCAGCAATATATTTATTTTTGTTGGTCTTGGCCACATGTAGATGTCTTTAGAATCTTATCTGCAAGAGAAATTGCTTAGAGGGAGGGGTCAGACAAAAAGTCTTCTTAGATTCTTCCTAGATTCTACTGTGCTAATCAGGATCATGGAGGAAATGTATATAGAAAAATGGGCATATTGGCTCAGCGACAAAAATGAAGTAGCCTCCCTGTGGGGGAATACAATCTTTATACATGGGAAAAACAGAAAAGATGCCAAAAGAGCACACACTAGTCTACCAATCACTATGATTAAACATAAACTATTGTTAGACTAACTAAAATATTAATTTATTACAAATTCTGTAAAAAAAAAAAATCCTTGTCAGGGCTGTCACTGTGGAGTGGTGGGTAAAGCCACCTCCTACAGTGTGGGCATCCATATGGGCACCAATTTGAGTCCCAGCTACTCTACTTCTGCTCTAGCTCTCTGCTATGGACTGGGAAAGCAGTGGATGAGCACCTAAGTCCTTGGGCCCTGTGCACTCACATGGGAGACCTGTAAGAAGCTCCAGGCTACTGGCTTCAGATCAGCCCAGCTCCAGCCATTGAGGACATGTGGGAGTGAACCAGCAGATGGAAGACCTCTCTCTCTTCCTCTGTCTCTCTGTAACTCAGCCTTTCAAATAAATAAATAAATCATATAGAAATAATTTATAATGTTCATCACAATTGTTCAAATAAGTAGCAGTACACCAAAAAAAAATTATGATTTCACTAGAATCTATATTTCATAGAAAATTACTCAGGCAGTACTGTTTTCCTTAAGACATCTCTTGCTTTTATGTATCTCAAATTCTGTAAAAGTATCCAGCTTGAAAATTTGTTTTTGGCCACAATTGTATGTACAGGAAAAATTAACAGAATCTACTAGCACAGCTTTCTGTAACTTCCATGTGACACTCCTCCCTGTATCCAAATCTTGACCTAATTCTCCACCACACAGAACCCTGACATTTTCCAGTTCACTTGATCTAGCCCATGAGATGACCATAAATATGATATCAACATAGTTTGTAAAGTATTTTACCTTTGGGAGTGTGCCTTCTTGTACAGTAATCATGTGGGGAATCCTGAGACTTACCTGATGGACACCTGGGGCCTAGGTCAAAGCTGTGCAAATCAGGCATTGGAACGGTAGGCATTAAGATGCAGTAGGCTTACGTACTTCTCTGGACATACCACATCACAGAGTGCCTGGTTTGTGTCCTGGCTATTCCACACCTCCAACTCAACTTCCTGCAAGTGTTGTTTTTCAGTTTTTTTTAAAAAATATATATTTATTTATTTACTTGAAAGGCAGAGCAACAGAGAGGCAGAGGCAGAGAGAGATAGGCCTTCCACCTGCTGGTTCACTTCCCAAATGGCCATATGGCCAGAGCTAAACAGATCCAAAATCAGGAGCCAGGAGCTTCTTCCAGGTCTCCCATGAAGGTGCAGGGGCCCAAGGACTTGAGCTATCTTCTACTGCTTTCTCAGGCCATAGCAGAGAGCTGGATTGGAAGTGGGCAGCCAGGACTAGAACCAGTGCCCATGGGATGCTGGCACTGCAGGTCACGACTTTTCTATTACAGCACAGCACCAGCCCAAAAGTGTTCTCTTGAGTCAACAGATCATGGCTCAAAAACTTGGTTTCCTGCCATCTGAATGGGAAACCCACATAGAGTTCCTACCTCCTGGCTTTCTTAGATATAACACTCGCTATTGTGGGCTTTTGCAGAGTGATCCAGCAGATGGAGGACCTTTTTCTCTGCCTTTCAAATAAACAAATCAGTAAAAAATCTTCAGTATGTGATATGGAACAATGGGTCACTACCACCACTGGTTAAAGCCAGAGTTGCTCCACTTCCAATCCAGTTCCCTACTAATGCACCTGGGAAAATATCTGAAGACAGTCCAACTACTTGGACCATTTCTATCCACCTGGGAAACCCGGGTAGAGTTCCTGTCTTCTGGCTTTGGCTTGGCCCAGTCCTAGCCACTGAAACCATTTGAAGAGTGAACCAACAGAAGGTATTAGATAATAAGATAGATCTGTCTCTCCCTGTCTCTCTATGAATCTGCCTTTCAAATGAACAAATAAATTTTTTTTCTTTTTTTTATGACTTCATCTTTTTTTTTTTTTAATTTTTATTTTTTGACAGGCAGAGTGGACAGTGAGAGAGAGAGAGAGAGACAGAGAGAAAGGTCTTCCTTTTGCCGTTGGTTCACCCTCCAATGGCCACCGCGGTTGGCGCGCTGTGGCCGGTGCACCGCGCTGATCCGATGGCAGGAGCCAGGTACTTATCCTGGTCTCCCATGGGGTGCAGGGCCCAAGCACTTGGGCCATCCTCCACTGCACTCCCTGGCCACAGCAGAGAGCTGGCCTGGAAGAGGGGCAACCGGGACTAGAACCCGGTGTGCCGGTGCCGCAAGGCGGAGGATTAGCCTAGTGAGCCACGGCGCTGGCAAATAAATAAATTTTAAAAAATATATTGGTGTGTGTGTGGGGGAAGCCTTTGTAATCCATAAGCTGTACTTTGGAAATTTATATTCATTAAATAAGATATATATATATTGGTGTGAGTTAAGCAATCTTGAAGGCAACAGCCTCAATTAAAGCAGTAGCTAACTAAAACCTCATTTGTGATTCCAGATACCACCAGCATATGGATGGCCTAGCAGAGGCCACCCCAAAATGCTTACTAAGAATTACAAATGAAATGGTTGAATTTTATACCTGCACAATTTTTCTCCATTTTGAGTGGCAAGAGCCCAAAAACTTGGACCATCTTCCTGTTTTTTCCCAGATTAGCAGGGGGCTGGATCAAAATCGGGGCAGCCAGGACATTAACTGGTGCCATATAGGATGCCAGGGTCAGGCAGTGGCTTCACCTGCTACGCCTCAACACAGGCTGCAAAACTTTTAATCTTATACATCTATTTGAGCACTGTACTGCGATTTATTTGTATTTTACAAACCAACAAGCTGTAAAAGTGTGATTTATTCACATGTTAAATAATGGAAAATAGATTCACATTAAATTTTGTAGCATATAAGTAGCTGATAATAAGTGTGAAAAACTTATATAATGCCCACTTTTGGATACACAATCCATAGAGATTATTAGGGAAACAGTGTAACCATGAACAAGGAAGTCTTCCAAAACAGTGTTTGTTCCAAATCAACTGTGGTTTCTGAAATGGGTCTCAAAATATGACTTTTAAAATAAATGTGGTAAATTAAATAACACTACTCAAAAATAAATAAACCAGGGTTTGTGATATCTACAAATCATTTGATATTTGCCAATGCACTTCACCATAGCTCTAGATATCAAATATGACAAACTACATTTCACATTAATTGGAAAACAATAATTTTTTAAAAATCACAGTAGACAAGACACACACACCCTGGTATTTGATGTGAGCCTCCCAATCAGCAGCTTAAACTGATGCAGCACAATCCCTGCCCCACAGCTCCTGGTTTTGATTTAGCCCAGACTCAGTTGTGAGCCTTGGAGGATGAAAGCACTGTATCTGTGTCTGTGTCTGCCTAAAAGAAATAAAAGAATAAATTAAAGAAATTTACTACGCCCCTCATAAGCAGGATGCAGCTACAGAAGAGATGTTGACTCTACGCCCCTCAACGTCCCTTAGGATTAAGAGAATGGGGTCTCTGAGGGGAGAATGTTGTAGGCAGGCATATAGAATAAAATTGATTAGGTAGGTGAGGTAACAGACCACACTTTCACCATGCCCCTGTGTGACCTCAAACCCCTACCTGGCCACACCTGTGTACCCACCAGCCAATCAGGTTGATTAACTGCTCCCCTTTGGAAGTGGATTAAAAGTCTGGGACACGGTGTCCTTCTCTCTCCTTTCCTTGGCCTTTTGCCAGTATGGGGCTTGCTATGGCCCTGCAGCTCCAGGGCTCGTGGCCTTTGGGCCACCCACCCCATGCTTCCTGGCCTAGATGTTCCTCCATGTGACTGGTTCCTAGTACTCAGCATGAATCCAGATTTGCTTCTCTCTTGTAGATAGGGTTCTCACTCTCCTATGCATTTCTTTCACTAAATAAAAGCTTAAAAATGTAAAAAAAATTTGGCTGCCTTCTGCTCTTTTCCCTATTTCTAAACTTTGCAATACAAGCAACCACAAATGTGCTCCATTAAAATAGATTTGCTTACTGTGGACATTGCAGGGAAGTTTGAGGGTAAGAAATGCCACTTGTGAAAATGTCATTGCTACTGGAATGCCTTGTTGGAGCCTGCTTATCCTACCTGATCCATCTGCCTGCTAATGTTCATCCTGAGATGTTGATTCAAGTACTTGAGTCCCCCCCCCCCCCCCCATAAACACGGTAGCTGCATATGCAGTTTTTGGATGCTGGATTTAGCCTGCCCTAGCCACAGCTGCTGCAGGCCTCTGGGCAGTGAGCCAGCAGGTGAGAAGGTCTTTCTGTCTCTGCCTTTCAAATAAATGAAAATAAATAAGACATTAAAGAAAAATGACAGCAAAAGAGAACAATTAAAATATGCTATTTTAATGAATTCTACTATATAAATTATCGTGTTCAATGTGGATTATCTAAATATACCAATTAAAAGAGATTGAAACAGCCAAAATAAAACCAAGACCAAACTATGTGTGATCTATAAGATAACCATTTTAAATATAAAGACACAAAAAGATGATCTGATTCTGGGTTAATTAAAGAAAAAATTGGATGCCAGCATTATAGCGCTGTATCAAGATTAAGTTCCTACTTAATGATGCTGGCATCCAACAGAGTATCAAATATCAGCTGCTCTGTTTTCAATTGAGCTCCCTTCTAATGTCTAGGAAAGCAGTGATGATTGTCCTAGTACCTGGCTCCTGCCACCCATGTGGGAAACCCAAATGGAGCTCAGGTACCCTCCAGAGGAAGAGTTAGGGTCCTGGCTTAGGCCCAGCCCAGCCCAATCCAGCCCATTGCAACCATTTGCAGAGTGAACCAGAGGATGGAAGATCTCTTTCTCTGTCACTCTCCCATTCAAATAAATAAATATTTAAGAAAGAATAAATTTCACTTGCGTATGAAATGTGAAAGATCTGCATTACAACATGGTGACTCCACCATCATCAAAGACAACTACATGATAGAATGCATATGGTGGTGAGGTTTATTTCACTTCTACACACATATTTATCACCATTAATGTGTTAAATTATTCCATTTTTTTTTCAACTGAAAATATATAAGAACATTAAGAGTAGGATAAACACAAAGATAGCTTCAGTTCTGATTAGGATTTAGGTCAGAAAAATTTTAAGTGTTACACAATGAAACTTAAGGCAGTTTTCCAAAAGGGTAGTACACTGTTTCCTTAGCATCAATCTATGTAAAGTGTATAATCCATACAACTGAATGGGCATTACAGATACATCAGTGGTAATCAGTACAAATAAATGTAAAAGTGGAAATACCAAATCACTGGAAATTGGTATTTAGTAATGAATAATCAGAGATGCCAGTTACTACTAGATGGAATAAGGAAATAAGTTTATCCCAGTGTTGACAAATCACAAAATACACATCAATGAAAATTTGGTTAATCCCTCCACCCTATGAATACTTCATATAAATTTGAATTTATCCACAACCTGCAGCCTAATATTTTTCTCAGTTATTTAAAATATTTGCCATGTGTTAGCACTGGTGGGGAATTTAAAAAAGTAACAGTCACAGACATCGAATAATAATCCAGAAGAAAGCAATGTTCCATAACTCCTGGAACCACTGACATGAACTGCCTGAACTACAAGCTAGAATAGAAACATCTGGGGAAAACACTCAATGCAAAAAAGGAAAATATCTTTTTAGTGTAAAATATCAATAGTTAGTATCAGCATTATGAAAAGTTGAAAAGCCAAGAGACAAACACAAGCAAAATTCTTCTTTGGAAGAAGTAGATCGTAAACTACAAAAAGAACCACAAAGAATTAGACCTGGTCACTTCTGAGGGCAGTGAGGGAAGAAATCAGGAAGACACCTGAACTGACAAATGCCCATTCATTTACTTGGGTAAGCATTCTGTGGGTGTTTATATTTTTTATGTAAAGTTAGCAGAAAACAAGTGCTACTGAACAAATAATCAGGCCCTTGCTTTTCAGCAATTGGATTCACCAGAGAGGAAAGCATATATTTCCAAGAAGCTGGCATCTTGGGGAGAAAGAGATCTCTTCATCTAAAACATGCTCTTTCCACCCAACAAGCCAGCAAGAGCTGTTTCTAAGAACATGGGTCGAGGGGCAGACACTGGTATATGGGGTAAAGGCACAGCCAGCAGTACCACTGTCACATATGGGCACCAGCTGCTCTGCTTCTGATCCAACTCACTGTGAATGCAGCTGGGAAATCAGTGGAAGATCACCCATGTGCTTGGGCCCCTGCCACCCCCTTAGGAGACCTGGGAGATGCTTCTGGCTCCTGGATTTCATCTGGGCCAGCTCAGGTGATTGCAGCCATGTGGGGAATGAACTAGCTGATGGAAAATCTCTCTCCATCTCTTCCTCTCTCTCTCTCTGTACCTCTTCCTTTCAAATAAAATAAATAAATCTTTTCTTAAAAAATGGGTAGCTTCAGATGGAGGTTAGAAATCAAAGTGATTCTATTTAGTTGACAATTTGGCAGCTGTTCAGGCTTTGCTCTAGTAAGTGCTCATCTGGGGAAATCCAAGGCATCAACCAGGTGAAGATGTTTTGCTGGGGCTGAGGCTCCTTTGTTAGCTGGGTCAAAGTCTGCTATTCTGGGCTGGTGCTGTGGCACAGCAGGTTAAAGACCTGGCCTGTGGCATTGGCTCCTTTTCTGATCCAGCTCTCTGCTATGGCCTGGGAAAGCAGTAGAAGATGGCCCAAGTCCTTGGGCTCCTGAACCCATGTGGGAGACCCAGAAGAGGCCCCTGGATCCTGATCAGCTCAGATCTGGCCATTGCGGTCATTTGGGGAGTGAACCAGTGGATGGAAGACCACATAGGATCCCTGATCATTATGAGATAATAATCACTTACATAATATTAAGTCAAATTATGTATAAATATATTAAGTATATTGAATATTTAATTAATAGATATAGACATTTAAAATATATTAAAATCTCAACTCTTAAAACAGTTTTCTAAACCCAAAGTCAGAGAATACATGAGATAATCTTGACAAAACACAAAATTTCTTTCCCTTCTGTAATAACCAAAAGGTAAAGAAAATTCTTTTGTGCTGTTTTTCTAATGGGAAGCTCCTCCAGATTACTTAGAAGTTAAACCCAATGGAAAGGTACCCAAACTTAGACACTGGAAAATGTGAGCATTCAACATTATAAAAGAATGAAAAAACTTAGAAAAGATTACACCTGTTGCCGGTATTGTGGCTTAGCAAGTAAAGCCACCGCCTGCAGTACTGTGATCCCATATGGGTGTCAGTTCACATCCTGGCTGCTCCACTTCTGATCCAGCTCTCTGCTATGGCCTGGGAAAGCAGCAGAAAATGGCCCAAGTCCTTAGGCCCCTGCATCCCTGTGGGAGACCCAAAAGAAGCTCCTGGCTGCAGCTCAGTGCAGCTTTGGCCATTGTGGTCATCTGGGGAGTGCACTATCACATGGAAGACCTCTCTCTCTCTCTCTCTGCCTCTCTGTAACTCTGCATTTCAAATAAATAAATACATAAAAATTAAAGAAAATAATACACATTAGAAACAAAAGCAGAAAAAAAATCCCATAGAACAATTTAAATATATCTAGAAAAGTCAGGTGTAGGGGCCAGTGTTGTGGCGTGGTGTTTAAAAACCACCACCTGTGACACAGGCATTCCACATGCACACTGATTCTAGTCCTGACTAGTCCATTTCTGATACAGTTCCCTGCTAATGTGCCTAGAAAACCAGTAAAAAATGGCCAAGTCCTTGGGCCCCTGACAGTGAGGTGGGAGACCCAGAAGAAGTTCCTGATTCCTGGCCATTGTGGCTCAAGTTCAGCCATTGTGGCCATTTGGGGAATGAAGCAGTAGACCAAAGATCTCTGCCTCTCCTTCTCTCTGTAAAGTCTGCCTTTCAAATAAAAAGAAAGCTTAAAAAAATATTAGGTGTAGGGGTTGGTGCTGTGGTGTAGCAGGTCAACCACTGCCCGCAATGCCAGCGTCTCATATGGGCATTGGTTTGAGTCCTGGCTGCTCCACTTCCTATCCAGCTCTCTGCTATGGCCTGGGAAAGCATCAGAAGATGACCCAAGTCCTTGGGTTCCTGCACTCACTTGGGAGACCTGGAAGAAGCTCCTGGCTCCTGGCTTCACATCAGCACAGCTCTGGCTGTTGTGGCCATCTGGGGAGTGAACCAGCAGATGGAAGACTTGTCTCTCTCTCTGCCTCTCCTCTCTCTGGATAACTCTGACTCAAATAAATAAATAAAGCTTTTTAAAAAATTAGGTGTAAAGATCAAGTACTCTTACTATCCCTAGTCTCCTAAGATAAATATTTCTCTTTTTTAAGATTAATTTATTTCCAAGGTAGAGTTACAGAGAGAGAGAGAAAAGTCTTCCATTGGCTAGTTCATTAGCCAAATGGCCACTACAACCAGGACTGGGCCAGGCAGAAGCCACTGCCAGGAGTCTCATCCAGGTCTCCTGCATAGGTGCAGGGTCCCAAGGACTTGGGCCAGCCTCTCCTGTTTTCCCAGGTGCATTAGCTAGGAGATGAATCAGAAGTGGGCCATGAGGAATCAAACCAGTGTCCATATGGGTTGCTGCCATCACAGGCAGCATCTTAACCCGCTGTGCCACAATGTCAGCTGTAAGGACAAGCATTTCTCATGATAGGCCATAACTAAACAATAAAGGAGGAGAAAATAGCTTGTAAGAGATGGCTAGTTGTTGGAAAGGAGTCAATCAAATGGAAACTGTAAGAAGCTGCACTTGAGAAGATGGTTGAAAATGTTATTAGAGGGGCCAGGCACTGGAGTGTAGTGGGCTAATCCTAGGAAAGCAGAGCAAGATGTGCTTGAGCATGGGGGACCCACAAGAAGCTCCTGGCGCCTCTTGGATTGGCTCAGCTCCAGCCATTGTGGCCATTTGGGGAGTGAACCTGTGGATGGAAGACATTTCACTCTGCCTCTCCCTCACTCTCTTTCTCAAAATTTTAGGCACTGTGGTATAGAAGGTTAAGCCTCCTCCTCAGTGCCAGCATCTCATATGGACTCCGGCTCAGTTGAGTCCCAGCTGCTCTACTTCTGATCCAGCTCTCTGATAGTGCACCTGGGAAAAGCAGAGGAAGGTGGCCTAAGTACTAGAGTCCCTGCACCTGTGTGGGAGACTCAACAGGCGCTCCTAGCTCCTGCTTACGGGCTCCTGCCTGACCCAACCCGCACTCATTGAGGCCATTTGGGTAGTGAGTCATTGGATGGAAGATCTCTTTCTTTTCCTCTTTCTCACTTTGTATCTCTGCCTTTCAGATAAATAAATCTTTTTTAGAAAGTCATTAGACTTTAAAATCAAATATTAAAAACCTCTAGCAAATACTTATCATTAATATTTATATTTTCTAAAAAATCTTGACTGATTTAACATAGGGGACTAAATCCTAGTTTTATTTATTTGAAAGACAGAGTTACAGAAAAATAAAGACAATGAGAAAGAGATTGTCTATCTGGTTCACTCCCCAACTGTCTACAACAGCCAGAGCTGGGACAGAAGCCAGAAGCCAGGAAAGTCCAAGTGGTTCTCCTACATGTGTGGCAGGGGTTCCAGCACTTGGACCATCTTCTGCTATTCCAGGCACATTAGCAGGGTGCTGGGTTAGAAGTGGAGCAGCTCGGACTCAAAGAAGCACTCATATGGGATGCAGGTATGATAGACTGCATTTAACCTATGATGCTGTCCCCACTTTGAAAATTTTTAATGTCAAGGCCAATGTTGTGATGTATGGGTAAGGCCACCACCTGTGATGCTGGCATCCCATATGGGCACTGGTTCATATTGCAGCTGCTCTCCTCAGATCAAGTTCCCTGCTAATGGCCTGGGAAGAGCAGAGGAAAATGGCACAAGTGTTTAGGCCCCTGCTACTGATGTAGGAGACCTAATGGAGCTCCAGGCTCCTGCCTTCAGTCTGGCCCAGTGCTTGCTTATCGCAGACATCTGGGATTGAACCAGTAGATGGAAGATGTTGGTCTCTGTCTCTCTCACTCAGCCTTTCAAATACATAAATAAATCTTTCAAAAATTCTAAACTTTGGGATGTTGACTTAGAATTATTTCTTATTGGGGTTGGTGCTGTGGCATAGTAGGTTAAGCCTCCACCCGCAGTGCTGGAGTGCTGGCATCCCATAAGGGCACTGGTTCAAGTCCTGATTGCTCCACTCCAATCCAGCTCCCTGCTAATGACCTAGGAAAGCAGTGGAAGGTGGCTCAAAGTCCTTTAGCCCCTGCACCCATGTTGGAGAGTGGGAGGAGGCTCCTGGCTTCTGGCTTGAGATCAGCAAGTTCCAGCCCTCTGGGGAGTGAACCAGTGGATGGAAGACCTCTCTCTCTCTCCTTTTCCCTCTCCCTCTCTCTGTTATTCTGCTTTGCAAACATTTAAGTAAATAAATCTTTAAAAATTATTTCTTATCCTTGGTAACTTACTGTTTAGTGGAAACTTGGCAGGTAATTTTGAACAGTTATATGTTAACAACTTATGAAAATATTTACCAAAAGGCCCAATGCCTTCTATATATTTTAAGAAGCTAAGAGTACATGTATTTAGAAAAATCTATCTTTTACATTTAGCAATTCAAAAAAAGTCATCCTACTGCAGAGTAGCCCTTGGTCTCTCTAGCTGCTACACTGCTTTATCTCTCTTCAGCCACTGTAAGTCAAAGATGTTCTTATCCCTGGCAGGAAAACCTGAGGTTTATTACCTCATGTCAAATTGGATAGGGTCCCAAAATCATTATTCCATCCCATGATCACCTTGAGGAGAGGATCTGGGTTGTGCAAGGCACAAGCATCATGAGCCATCAAGGGTGGGATTCCCTTTGTACCCAGTCATCCTCCTCACCTTGCACAGCTTATACTGGGCATTCTCTTCAGTGTGTGTTCAGTTTGTATACCACCTCCAGCTCATGTCTGCCACCACGTGGCTTCTGCTGTGATGTAGTAAATGGCAAGATGGCCCCGTGGTGTCAAAGATCAGGCAGAAATGCTCACCTGTCAGCTCGATGCTGATGTTTGCTCCAGCTCACACATATCCATGAGTCCAGCAAGGCTTGCAGCATCAGTTTGAACCTTGCTGTGGATTCTGACCCAGCACTGCATACATTATCTTCTCTACCTCCTCTCCAGTCAGTGTATACTTGAGTCTTTCTCAGGAAGATGATGAGAGGGAGACATTCCTTAGGTTGCAGGGACCTGATGATACACAAGGTGCCACAGCAAAGACCACCAATTCGTTTTTTAGCAATTATACTTACATTGCCTGAGAAACTAAAATATCAGAAAAGTCATGATCTTTCCAAAGAACAACTTTAAATTGGACTTCATAGGAAGCAATGAACACTGCATCATTCTTCTCATCTATTGTTTGTGCTTACGTGAAAATTACGTTTTGATTTTAAATAACACAAATAAGCACAACCAACTTACACATACAACAGTACACACATATAATGCATAGCATACATTATGACACAGAAAATACAGAAATCTCTGCAACGGTTTTTACATCTTTTAATCAGGCCCTATGGCTCGCCATGTGGGTAGCCAACTGCACAGGGATGAATGTTGATAAGAGGAAAGAAAGAGCTTATTTCTAGAAGCTGGCATCTTGGGAAAAGAAATTTCTCTCTTTTTTTAAGATTTTATTTATTCATTTGAGAGACAGAGCCACAGAGAGTGGGAGAGCCAGAGAGAAAGGTCCTCCACCAGCTGGACCCCCCCCAAAATGGCCACAATGGCTGAGCCAGGGCCTTCCCCATATCTCCCACATGGGTACTGGGTTCCAAGCCCCTCTGGGCATCTCCCACTGCATTCCCAGGCCACAGAGCAGAGAGCCAGATCAGGAGAGGACCAACAGGGACATGAAATGGTGCCCACATGAGATGGCGGCACTACAGGCGAAGGTACAGCTCTATATGCCACAGTACAGCCCCAAGAAAGAGCTCTTGATATAAAATGTTCTATCTCTGTTAAAGGGTTGGGTTAACTTTTATAAGATTTATTTATTTATTTGAAAGTCAGAGTTACACAGAGAGAGAAGGAGAGGTAGAGAGAGAGAGAGAGGTCTTCCATCCAAAGGTTCACTCCTCAATTGGCTGCGACGGCCAGAGCTGTGTCAATCCGAGGCAAGGAGCCAGAGATTATTCTGGGTCTCCCACTTGGGTGCAGGAGCCCAAGGACTTGGGCCATCTTCTACTGCTATCCCAGGCCATAACTGCTAAAGGGTCTCTTTTCTTTCTTTCTTTCTTTTTTTTTTTAGATAGGCAGAGTGGACAGTGAGAGAGAGAGAGAGACAGAGAGAAAGGTCTTTCTTGTTTGCCATTGGTTCACCCTCTAATGGCCACTGTGGCCAGCACACTGCACTGATCCGAAGGCAGGAGCCAGGTGCTTATCCTGGTCTTCCATGGGGTGCAGGACCCAAGCACTTGGGCCATCCTCCACTATACTCCTGGGCCACAGCAGAGAGCTGGCCTGGAAGAGGGGCAACCAGGACAGAATCTGGCACCCCAACCGGGACTAGAACCTGGTGTGCTGGTGCCACAAGGTGGAGGATTAGCCTATTGAGCTGCGGTGCCAGTCTAAAGGGTTTCTTACAGGACAAGGGTAGCTTCAGGGGGAGGTAAATAAAACAATGATTCACCTGAATTGACAATATGTAAATGTCCAAGCTTTTTTCTGATGGAGACCTCTTAACCAGGGGGCTCAGCAGCAGTTGGGTGAAGGCTTCTTTGTTAGCTGGGTCAAAAGTCCACCATTATACAAATGATACTATTCACCAGAGTACTTCAGGCAATATACAATATCAGTAATTGGTTTTTGCTATATAAAATGTGAAAAGGAAAAGGGAAGGAGGATGGCTTTAGTATGGTTAAAATTCCTTTTTAAAAGTTCCAATCAACTGAATATAATTACTTCCTGCTGTTAGTAACCTCACTTAACCCTATTGTTCCTCAGTTGAAACCTGAAAAATTTACTTGAGCATTGAACTCACAAAGCAACTCTAGTCCCAGTGATGGTACTGGACACTAACATACATAATTATATCCTCATTTCAGATTCAGTAGGCACTCTGTTGGAAAAACATCTTTTATTGCTTTATTAACTCTTGTTCCTCACAGTCAATTTTATCAGAGGCATTTGTGGAAATTTACAATAGATGTTTTTTTTTAATTTTTAAAATTTATTTGACAGATAGTTGGTGAGAGAGACAGAGAGAAAGGTCTTCCTTCCATTGGTTCACCCCCAAATGGCCACTATGGCCAGCGCTGTGCCAATCTGAAGCCAGGAACCAGGTGCTTCTTGTCTCCCATGCGGGTTCAGGTCCCAAGCACTTGGGCCATCCTCCACTGCCTTCCTGGGCCACAGCAGAGAGCTAGACTGGAAGAGGAGCAGCCAGGACTAGAACTTGGCACCCATATGGGATGCCAGTGCTGCAGGTGGAGGATTAACCAAGTGAGCCATGGCGCTGGCCCCTATGATAGATTTTTTAAGAGATCAGGGAGCCCCAGGGTCTCTGCTCTACCATTGGGCTGAGGCAGAGCTGAAGCTCCTGCTTTTTCTAAATTGACAAGGACTCCTAACCTGTCTCCTTGGGCATCAACAGCCACAGACACAGTTGCTGGAAGGTTTAAGGGATTTAAATGCTTACTCCATCCCATTTACCAGAATTCTCACAAAACCTCTACTGTTAGAAACACATTGATGCTGTGGCGTATTGGGTAAAGCAGCCACCTGCAGTGAGTGCCAGCATCCCATGTGGGTGCCTGTTGGGGCTGGTCCTGGGTGCTCCAATTGTGATCCAGGTCTCTGATGTGGCCCTGGGGGAGCAATGGAGGATGGCTCAGGCCCTTGGGCCCTTGCACTGGGTGTGTGGAGGGGAACCCAGAGAAATCTCCTGGCTCCTGGATTCAAATCAGCCCAACTCTGGCCATTGCAGCCATCTGAGAAGTAAACCAGTAGATGAAAGACCTGATGGAACAAGGACAAGGACATAAGCCTCAGCCATTCTCCTGCATTGAACAAAAGAGATAAACATTGGAATGTATTCTTTGCTCTAGAAACACAATTGGAGGGCCTGTGCTGTGGCATAGCAGGTAAAGCCGCTGTCTGCAGTGCAGGAATCTCTTATGGGAGCCGGTTTGAGTCCTGGCTGCTCCATGTCTAATCCAGCTCTCTGCTATGCCTGGGAAAGCAGTGGAAGACAGCCCAAGTCCTTGGGGCCCTGCATCCACGTGGGAGACCCAGAAGCAGCTCCTGGCTCCTGGCTTCAGATCGATGTATCCCTCTCTGGCCATTGTGGCCATCTGGGGAGTGAACCAGAGGGTGGAAGCCTTCTCCCTCCCTCTCTGCCTCTCCTTCTCTCTTGGCTTAACTCTGACTTTCAAGTAAATAAATAAATCTTTAAAAAAAAGAGTGTGAGACCTCAATTGGGTCTCACACTCTGTTGTCTTCATATTCCACCCCTTACACCACCTGAAAGACCATTTCCAGGAATTCCCCTCTGCTTGCTGCCCCCTACCTCACCCCATCCCCAGCCTTCCCTGGGGGTCAGGGCCTTCTGTCAGGTCATGGGTATGTGGACAGTGGCAGTTGGTTACCCATCTCTATGGATTTATTTTCTCTGAATAAATTCGGTCTGGCTATAATTTCATACACTACCTCCTCTCTATTCTGTGCCTCTTTTCCTAACAGGACATCCCCCCCCCCACCTCTGCCTCTCTAACTCTGCTTTTCAAATAAAATAAACATTTAAAAATCCCACTTAACAAGCACCTTCTCTTAAATTTAACACATACGCAGGCCATGCAATATTACACTAGAACACCATTTTTTTCTTAGTCATAGGATCATAACTATAAGCTGCCCAATCAGCCATGATGCAACTCAAGGTGATTTTGGATGGAAATTAAATTGAACCACTCATATTTCACCAAAGGGAAGAAATTCCCATACAAACAACCAAGTGAGTACTCTTCCAAAAAATATCCAAATTTCCTCACAGGGAGGCTGAAGTAAAAATCTTAGAATCCATCTCCCACACACCAGAACCACAAAAATGACCTAAACCAGGTCCAAATGCCATGAACCCAAAGAGCAGAGACAGAAATTTCAGGTATGCCCCTGGTTCAACTTACGCAGTCTCAGAGCTGTAGACTCCATACACAAAGGGGAGCCATTGACTCCCCCCAAGGTAGCTAATGTCACAGCAGGAAGAGAAAGGAAAGTCCCGGAGAGAAAGTGCTCTCAGAAGCTGCTGGGATGTCCCCAGAGTCCCGCCAAAATGTTAGCTCAAAAGCAGCTCTGGGGTGGAGATACAAGTGACCATTGCCCTCCTTACTAATGTGAAAGGGTTAAGCCACTTGAAAAATACATTCCAGGGGCCAGCGCTGTGGCTCAGTGGGTTAATGCCCTGGCCTGAAGCGCCAGCATCCCATATGGGCACCAGTTCTAGTCCTGGCTGCTCCTCTTCCCATCCAGCTCTGTTCTATGGCCTGGGAAAGCAGTAGAAGATGGCCCAAGTCCTTGGGCCCCTAACCTGCGTGGGAGACCTGGAAGAAGCTCCTGGCTCCTGGCTTCAGATCGGTGCTGCTCCAGCTATTATGGCCAATTGAGGAGTGAATCATCAGATGGAAGGCCTCTCCTCTCTGTGTAACTCTGATTGTTGAATAAATAAAATTTTAAAAAAAGAAAAATACCTCGCAGACTTCTGGGCTAGCTCACCGATGTTGTTTGCAGACAATAATCCGGCTCCTGATGCTCACAGCTTTAATTCGCCACAGCTGAGTGCTGGCCAGAGGAAAGGCTGTATTTCCAGAAGGCAGCTGCAGTCTCGGGAAAGAAAGTCCTCCCAACCCAAAGAAGCCTTTTGCTACCAAACCACACAGCACAGAGCGTGTTTAAAGGGACAGGGTAATTGGAGCACCAGGCTTCAAATAAAACCAAGAGTCTATTCAATTGACAGTTATGCAGATTTTCAGGCTTTGTTCTGAGGAAGGTCTCACCTGCCAGTCAGGGGAGTCCAGGGTGTCAGGTGGGAGGTGCTTTCTGCCTCAGCTGGGGGAGGGTTCTCTGTCAGCTGGGGCAAAAGCCTGCCCTTCCAAATCATCTCCTTTTTTTAGTAGGCTTCTGAAATTCTTCTGCAAATATTACTCACAGGATTAGGGGAAGGTAGGGTGCCTTCATTAGGACTACCATGCTGTTGGAGGAGGGTGATTGGGGGCTTATAAAGAGGTTCTAAGGCAGGGGGTGCTGGTGTTAGGACTAATGGGGAGTCCTTGTAAGAGTAGACAAGATGCTTGCTTCTCCCCAGAACCTGTCTATTAGCAAGACAAAAGTAGCAATGCTCCACTCTTCTGAGCTTCTAGTTTTATCATGAGAATAGAAAGAATTGGCCTATCCTACTAATTGGCTGGATTTTTGTTTTAACAAGAGCAAGCTAGGCAGGATTATTGATGGGTTTTGTCCCCAGCCGCTGACTGATTGTTAGCTGGTATTATTCTGCTCATCCAAATTGCAGTTAAAAGACTCCACTCCATTTTTCAGGTCTCCCTCTCTTGGAGACCCCCTAATGGCTGCTGTGGCAAGAGGTTTCTGACTTAAATAAATCTTGCTTTGCTCACTGCGTGTCCACGTGGAAATTCCTTGTGAGACAAGCACCCCAGGCACCTACCTTCATCACCATTTTCCCCCGTTACTTTGGTGTGGTGAAGTCATGGAAGAGTTGACGGTCTCTGGTTTCAGGTGTCATGGCTTGTCGCTAGACTGCTGACTAGGCTTAAGTTCTGTGATTCCTCCTGATGGTCAGCACCTGTGTCCTTCAGCTCTGCCTCAGCCTAATGGTAGAACAGAGACCTGGGGCTCCCCTGCTCTCTTAAAAACCTACTGTACATTTCCACAGATGCCCCTGATGAAGTTGATTGTGAGGAGCAAAAATTAACAATGGGATTTCTTTCTTTCTTTTTTTTGACAGGCAGAGTTAGTGAGAGCAAGAGTCTGAGAGAAAAGTCTTCCTTTTTCCATTGGTTCACCCCCAAGTGGCCGCTCCGGCTAGCATGTTGTGGCCAGTGTGCTGTGCCAATCCTAAGCCAGGAGCCAGATGCTTCCTCCTGGTCTCCCAAGTGGGTGCAGGGCCCAAGCACTTGGACCATCCTCCACTGCCTTCCCAGGCCACAGCAGAGAGCTGGACTGGAAGAGGAGCAACTGGGACAGAATCTGGTGCCCCAACTGGGACTAGAACCCGGGGTGCTGGTGCCACAGGTGGAGGATTAGCCTAGTGAGCCATGGCACTGGTCAATAATGGGATTTCTTTTTTTCTTTCTTTCTTTTTTTTTTTTTTTTGACAGGCAGAGTGGATAGTGAGAGAGAGAGACAGGAGAAAGGTCTTCCTTTGCCGTTGGTTCACCCTCCAATGGCCACCGTGGCCGGCGTGCTGTGGCTGGCGCATCGCGCCTATCTGAAGCCAGGAGCCAGGTGCTTCCTCCTGGTCTCCCATGGGGTGCAGGGCCCAAGGACTTGGGCCATCCTCCACTGCACTCCCTGGCCACAGGGAGTTTCTACACACACACACACACACACACACTCCTCTCCTGGACACAAGATTTCCCAGGTACAAAATTAGATAATATTATCAGACTCAGTAGCCTTCTTTGCACCAAGCAAACAGTGTTTTCTGGGTGTGTGTTTATTGGAGGGGAAGACTAGGACCACCTATGAAGTTTTATACTTATATAACATGAGACATCTTTATACTTATATAACATGAGAAACTCATAGAAATAATTTCCTTCTGAGATGCCAACATGGCAGCGGTTGGGGTTGGCGGTTCCACCGTGGTGGCCAGGCCGGGGGCGGTCTCCGCGGGGGCGTTGGCAGCTGGGACCGCGAGTGGGGCTCACAGACGCCTCAAGTACATATCCCTAGCTGTGCTGGTGGTCCAGAACGCCTCCCTCATCCTCAGCATCCACTATGCCCGCACGCTGCCTGGGGACTGCTTCTTTGCCACCACCGCTGTGGTCATGGCCGAAGGGCTCAAGGGCCTCACCTGCCTGCTGCTGCTCTTCGCCCAGAAGAGGGGTAATGTGAAACACCTGGTTCTCTTCCTCCACGAGGCTGTCCTGGTGCAGTACGTGGACACGCTCAAGCTTGCAGTGCCCTCCCTCATCTACACTTTGCAGAACAACCTCCAGTATGTTGCCATCTCCAATCTCCCAGCGGCCACTTTCCAGGTGCCGTACCAGCTGAAGATCCTGACCACGGCACTGTTCTCAGTGCTCATGCTGAACCGCAGCCTCTCCCGGCTGCAGCAGGCCTCCCTGCTGCTCCTCTTCACTGGGGTCGCCATTGTCCAGGCACAGCAAGCTGGTGGGGGCGGCCCACGGCCACTGGATCAGAACCCCAGGGGCAGGCCTCGCAGCTGTTGTGTATCCAGGGCATGAGAAAGAGGTGAAAGCTGAGACTTTGACATCAGGTTGTCTGGGGGAGGTCACACAGCAGCAGGGCCACCTTTGTTTTTGTTTTTGTTTTGTTTTTTTAACAGGTTTGGGATTTGTGGTGTAACGAGGTCATTAACGATCCAGGTAGTGGGGAAAAGTGGGGAGGGGCAGTCCTGGAAGTGACTCACTCACTGAATTAAAGACACTGGCAGCTGCTGGATGCAGGGTTATTTGTGGAAGTCACCCAGAGAGGGCAAATAAAGCTGCCAAGGCATACTCTGGGTACCCCATTGGCTGCAGGAGATACCCTCACTCTGTGGGGGAAGGGGTCTTAGAACCAGAAGACCCATGGAACCCGCCTCCTGCACTCCCCAAAGCTTATTAACCCCTTAACCATGTCCTGGGGGGTGAGGGTATGAGAGATGCCCAGGTTGGCTCTGCTATTTGTAAATATGGCCATTGAATCTTTATTTTTGATTAATTTGTTTTGATTTTTTTTTGTTTAATAAGGAACTGTAATGAAAAAAATGTCAGGATACCCAATGCCAAATAAAGATGTTGTATTTATTAAAAAAAAGAAATAATTTCCTTCTAAACTCAGCCAAAGAAACCTCCCACAAAATTATCTGCTACAAATCTGTAACATTCTTATATTCCCTTATATTCCTTAAGTTATTTGTTCTGCTTTGTTCCTCTCTTTCCTTGCCAAACACCAGTTTTATTTCATGTTAGGAGAAAGATCACTTGCATTCTTTGCACAAGGTGTCCAGTGTGTAAGAAATCTTCCTAGTCAAATGAATCAGTTTACAGGTTTTTATTGGGATTCCCCTCCTGGGCAAGGTGCACCAGTTCCAACAGAGTGGGGGCCAGGGAAGTCATGCTTCAGAGGTTGGGAGGGCTCCTTTTATAAATACAGGGCATGGGGGTTGAAGGTTGAGGTGCCTCTGATCCTCATTGGTTGACCTTTAGGTGCACGCGGGACCTTGGCAAGGACTTTTTGTTCCTGGAAGAGTGGGCCTTCTCTCTTGTGGATCCCAAAGCTACCACTTTGTTATTTGGAACACATCTTGGGTGCCAAGACACATTCTCATTCTCATTTTTCCCTTCCCTATCTATTGGTTCCTTAATATGCATTTTGAAATAATCCTAAAAAGCCTCTAAAATAAGAGCAAAGTATTTTAATCAAAGAACATGTAGAATTTCAAATTATTTTAAAGTAGTCTAAAATGGTTTGTCATATCAATGATTTATATAAACCAAAAAGTCCTTTGTCTTTTACAATTTTTAAAAAGCAAACAGTACAGGGGCCGGTGCTGTGGCACAGCAGATTACAGCCCTGGCCTGAAGCGCTGGCATCCCATATGAGCACCGGTTTGAGACCTGGCTGCTCCACTTCTAATCCAGCTCTCTGCCCCAGGGTCAGCTCATATGCAGCAACCACAATATGAGAGCCTCACTCCCTTAGGAAGAGCTGTGCCAAGAGGACTGGGTTGTGGATTTAGTGACCTGTTTCCTAACTGAGGGGAATTACATTATCCAGGAGGAAAAACAAGGGACAGGGGATCCCACAAATCAAGGGTTATCCCCCAAATTTCATGCATGAAATCTGGATTCTCCCTGAGAACCTGTGCATCCTAACCACACAATTTGGAAAAATACAGAACTCTAGGGCTGAGCCAGTCACAACATTCAGGAATGAAAAGATATCCAGTGTCCCATGCCAGATACCATCCTGCAAGCAAGAGGCAACTAACCCCACAAACTCACCATATTCCAGATTCCAGGCATCCTTCTGATGGTTTTTGTAGTGAGAGAACTTCACAGATGACAAAGACTGAGCCTCGTGGAACCCCTATAAGCAGCAGTCTGGAGAAGCTGTATTTAGCAGCATGAAGAAAAAGACCCCATGTTGCTCTTCATTGTTGATCCAGTGTGTCTGATTGGACAGTTTGCTGAGCCAGTGAGAAGGCATCATGTCCGAGAAGATGCAGCCAATCAGAGTCACACCTACTAGATTTCTGTGAGGGGTAGGGAGAAGGGGTGCCATTCATCCAGGCTGTGGCTGATGGGGGTAGTGAGGGCTGAGTCTTGGGCTCAGGTCTGGAGGAGCTCACTCTCCTGGGGCCTCGCTCTCCTAAGAGCAGGGGCTGTTGTCACCTTCCTGATGACTCAACCTCATGAGATTGGGGATCTCTCCCACCCTCCAATGTCTGTGATTCTGCTGGGATCTTATGACCTGGAGCTTCCAACAAACTCCTTTACAAGGATGAAATTTACTCAAAATTTAATGAATTCTGAGCTTTTCATTTTCTTCATGTTTTTGACTTAGTTTTGTCTTAGGTCATTTTGCTTTTTTAATGATTTCAAAAATATTTAAAGATACTCTATGGAAGTTTTCTAGTCTGTATTTTGTCCTTTAAAATGGCTTTCTATTTTTTCCTGCTGCTACATGGAAAGCCACTTGATATATATTGATCTTATACTCACTAATATCACTTAATTCTCTTGTCAGTTTATAGTTTGTTTTGGATTACCTCTGTAGATTGTAGAGTCAACCACATATATTGAAAATTTTGTTGTTTAATTGGGTGTAGAAGGGGCATTCCTCAAGACAATCAAGGCAATTTATGAAAAAGCCACAGGCAGCATTATAGTGAATGGGGAAAGGTTGGAAGCATTTCCACTTCTGAGAGGCCAGAGCCATGCCATGACAGGCTTCTCACAAGACAAAAAAACTGACTAGGCCCAGGATGCCCCTGGTATGAGAAGATGAAACCTGACACCGGGCAGTCCTTGGTCCTGTCCACAGGACCAGTTGGAGGCAACCAATAAGGTGGGCCATCCTCGCTCCTGCAGGGCCAGGGGAAGGAAGGAATGCAGATGTAATATTTGTTTGCCTGGGAACTATAAAAACCCTGAGAACAGAGAAGGGGGTCTTGGTCTCCCAGCACTGCATTGCATGGGAGGCTGGGGCCCCAGCATGCTGGAGCTACAAATAAAGTCCCTTCATTCTTTGCATTACAGTGAGTCTCACTGGTTCTTTCTATCTGGGCAATCTGGAACACAACACACTGAGATCTGATACCAGACAGCAATGCCCACTCTCTCCATTGCTATTCAATATAGTACTGGAAGTTTTTGCCAGAGCCATTTGGCAAGGAAAAGAAATTACAGGGATACAAATTGGGAAGGAAGAACTCAAACTGTCCCTCTTTGCAGACAATATGATTCTTTATTTAGGGGATCCAGAGAACTCCACATAGAAGAGTTTGGCAAAGTAGCAGGATATAAAATCAGTGCAAAATATCAACAGCCTTTGTATACACAGGCAATGCCATGGCTGTGAAAGAACTTCTAAGATCAATACTATTCACAATAGCCACAAAAACAATCAAATACCTTGAAATAAACTTAACCACGGATGTCAAAGATCTCTAGGATGAGAATTACAAAACTTTAAAGAAAGAAATAGAAGAGGATACCAAAAAAATGAAAAAAATCTTCCATGTTCATGGATTAGAAGAATCAATATCTTCAAAATGTCCATTCTCCCAAAAGCGATTTATACATTCAATATGATGCCAATCAAAATACCAAAGACATTGTTCTCAGATCTGGAAAAAAATGATACTGAAATTTATATGGAGGCACAGGAGACCTCGAATAGCCAAAGCAATCTTGTACACAAAAACAGAGCTGGAGGCATCACAATACCAGATTTCAAGACATACTACAGGGCAGTTGTAATCAAAACAGCATGGTACTGGTACAGAAACACATGGATAAACCAGTGGAACAGAATAGAAACACCAGAAATCAATCCAAACATGTACAGCCAACTTATATTTGATCAAGGAGCTAAAACCAATTCCTGGAACAAGGACAGTTTGTTCAACAAATTGTGCTAGGAAAACTGGATTTCCACATGCAGAAGTATGAAGCAAAACCCCTACCTTACACCTTACACAAAAATCCACTCAACTTAGATTAAAGATCTAAGCTTACTACCCAACACCATCAAATTATTAGAGAACATGGGAGGCACAGGCAGACTTCTTGGGAAAAACCCTAGAGGCACAGGTAGTCAATGCTAAAGTTAACAATTGGGATTACAGCAAATTGAGAAGTTTCTGTACTGCAAAAGAAACAGTCAGAAAATTAAAGAGGCAACCAACAGAATGGGAAAAAATGTTTGCAAATTACACAACTGATAAAGGATTAATAACCAGAATCTATAAAGAGATCAAAAAACTCCACAACAACAAAACAAACAACCAACTTAAGAGATGGGCCAAGGACCTAAACAGACATTTTTCAAAAGAGGAAATCCAAATGGCCAACAAACACATGAAAAGATGTTCAGGATCACTAGCCATCAGGGAAATGCAAATCAAAACCACAATGAGGTTTCTTTTTGCCCCAGTTAGAAAGGCTTTCATACAGACATCAACGAACAACAGATGCTGGTGAGGATGTGGGGGAAAAGGCACACTAATCTATGGTTGGTGGGAATGCAAACTGGTAAAGCCATTAGTAAGACAGTTTGGAGATTCCTCAGAAATCTGAATATAGCCCTATCACATGACCCAGCCATCCCACTCCTTGGAATTTACCCAAGGGAAATTAAATTGGCAAATAAAAGAGCTATCTGTACCTCAGTATTTATTGCAGCTCAATTCACAATAACTAAGACATGGAATCAACCAAAATGCCCATCAGAAGAAGACTGGATAAAGAAATTATGGGATATGCACTCTATAGAACACTACACAGCAATTAAAAAAAAAATCTGGTCATTTGCAAAAAAAAAAAAATGGAGGAATCTGGAAAACACCATGCTGAGTAAAATAAGCCAGTCCCAAAGGGACAAATTTCATATGTTCTCCCTGATCTGTGACAACTAACTGAGCACCTAAAAGGAAGCCTGTAGAAATGAAACTGACATGATGAGAAACAATTACTTGATAAACCCTTGTCCTGACTGTTGAGGAATAGCTTACTATTTTATTCTTTTTAGTATTTCATTTTTCTACTTAATACCATCGATTGAACTCTTTAATTAACATAGGTGTTTAAATTCAACTGAAAATTGATCCCTGTTAAAAACAAGAGTGGGAATAAGAGAGGGAGGAGAGGTACAGTTTGGCACATGCTCACTCAGACTTACCCCTAATGATAGAGCTAGAAACATGCCATGGGGCTCCAAATCCCATTAAGTTGGCAGGTACCAATGCCATCTTACTAGTCAAAATGATCAGTTTAAGTTCATAATTGATCATAAAGATAGGATTAATTGTCAAAGGGATCACATAAATAAGATCAGTGCCTGCTAATAATAATTGAAAAAATTAAAAAGGAGAGAATGATCCAACATGGGAAGCAGGATACACAGCAGACTCATAGAATCACAAATGCCCTAAACAGCACTCTGGCCTCAGAATCAGCCCTTAAGTCATTCAGATCTGGCTAAAAAGCCCATGAGAGTTTCTCAGGCATGGAAAGCCAAGAGACTGTGGCAAAAAATGACCTAAATGAAAGATCTCTGTGAGTGAGATTCCTGTGGAAAGAAGGGACCATCAAAAAAGGAGGTACCATTCTCTGAAGGGAGGAGGAAACTTCCACTTTGATTATAGCCTTGTCTAAATAAGGTCAGAGTTTGTGAACTCAAGAGATTTCCATAGCCTTTGCAGCTCATGACAAGAGGCTCGGGTGATAACTGACATCATAAATAAGAGTGCCAATTGTTAAATCAACAATAGGAGTCACCCTGCACTTACTTCCCATGTAAGATCTGTGTCCTTAATGTTTTGTACTATGTGAATTAATGGTAAAACTAGTATTCAAACAATACTTTACACTTTGTGTGTCTGTGCAGGTGCAATCTGTTGAAATCTTTCCTTAGTATATACTAAGTTGACCTTCTGTATATAAAGATAATTAAAAATGAATCTTAATGAAGAATGGAATGGGAGAAGGAGTAGGAGATGGGATGTTTTGCAGGTGGGAGGGTGGTTATGGGGAGAAAAACTGCTATAATCCAAAAGTTGTATTTTCAAAATTTGTATTTATTAAATAAAATTTTTCTAAAAACAAAATAAAATTTTGTGGTTTAAAATTTGATCCATTTATCTAATGCTTCCATTTTGTTGTTTCCTTTTCCTGACTATACTTCTAGTACAATGTTGCAGAAATAGAATGGAAGGAGGTAGCTTTGTCAGGGCAAACTCCCAGGAAAAGAGCTTTCATTGTCTTATCTTAATGATACTGGTTGTTATAGGCTACTCAAAGACAATTTTAATTATAATAAAAAATTCTGATATTTTACTTCTCTGCTAACAATTTCTTTAAAGCTTAGATGCTGAATTTAATCAAATGCTTTCTAGCATTAAGCTTAAATATTTATGCATTTTATTCTTTTATGTTTAATGATTTATTTGAAAGGTATACTGATAGAGAACTTTCATCCATTGGTTCACATCTCATATGATGACAACAACCAAGCTGGACTTAGCTGAAGCCATCAGACAGGAATACTAACTGGATCTCACACATGAGTGTCAGAGACTCAAGTATTTGGGCCATTTTCTGCTGCTTTCCCAGGTGGAACAGCAGGGAACTGGGCAAAATGTCAATCATTCAGAATTTAGCACTGTGATATGGGACTCCAGCATCACAGCTGGTGGGTTAACCCACTGTGCCACAAAGGTAGCCATTGATTTTGAGTGTTTTTCTTTTTTTTCTTTTTTTTTTAGGCAGTAGCTTGATGTACTATATATATACATACATACATATATATATTTGAAAGGCAGAGTTACAAACATACACACATACACACACACAGAATCTATCGGTGATGGCTAGGTCTGGGACAGATTGAAGCAGGAGGCTTGAATTCCATCTGGGTCTTCCACAAGGGTGCAGAGGCCCAAAGCTTTGTGTCATCTTTCACTGCATTCTTAGGCCTATTAGCAGGGAACTAGATCAGAAGTGCAGAAGGGGCTGGCGCTGTGGTGTAGCAGGTAAAGCCACCACCTACAGTGCCAGCATCCCATATGGATCCAGTTTGAGTCCCGGTTGCTCCACTTCTGATCCCGCTCTCTGACTGGGAAAGCAGTAGAAGATGGCCCAAGTCATCAGGCAGCTAGCCTTAGTGGGAGATCCAGAGAGAGTTCCTAGCTCCTGGCTTCGGATCAGCTCAGCTCCATCCATTACAGCCATCTGGAGAGTGAATCAATGGTTGGAAGACCTCTTTTTCTCTCTGTTTCTGCCTCTCTGTATTTCTGCCTTTCAAATAAGTAAATAAATCTTTAAAAAAAAGAAAGAAGTGTAGCAGTTAGTACATGAAGCAGTCCCTATATAGGGTGTCATCATTGCAGACAGTGGACCCGAGACATTTTTAATAACTGTAATGCTTGATATCTTGGGGATATTTGAATTGGTAAGCACACACATAAATGGCATACATCCCAGGGTTCATCCTTACCTTTTGGGTAGGGCTAAACATCAATGGCTCCTCAGCACTCCAATTCAGAACCACTCTCAGAAGGCTTATACACTGCACTGATGAGTAAACTTGCTTTGGGTGTTCCAAAAGAGAAAGTACTGAAATGTGTCAACTGGACTCTCTAGGGAGCAATAGTGGCGTGCAGTGAAACTCCAAATCCAGTGAATTGTTGGCACCTGTCTGTTGGGTCTTGCGCCTACTCATGTGGGTTAAGGGAGCACAGGGAGGCTGAGGAGACTGCAGCTGACAAACCTGTCATTTGGAGGTTCAGAAAAGGGAGCAGCAGCATCTTTCTGTAACTTGGGGTCCCAGCAGGGAAATCTTGTGATGTTTCCTCCCAGTAGCACAGAGGCTGCTTCTCTCCTCTGGAGTCAGGCCCCAGATTTCAGGTCTCTACAAAATTTAAATGTTCTTTTGCACCCCCAGCCAGTGCTGAAGTCTTCTATGACCCCTTGCTAGCTGACAGCTGCTGTCATCTCAGCATCCCTTGTGACCTGGAGGATGGATGGGCTCTGTGGCAACAGTGTCCTGTTCAGAAACTCAATCTCAGAGGAAACAGGTTTGGAGGAGTGGTGACTTGGTTTCAGAATATGAGGGACACTCGTAACATGTTGAGGTACTATAGAGTCTGACACATACAAACCCCTTGACAAACACTTGCCATCCCAGAACACTCTCAAAACATTGGGGGGAGGACACTGTTGTGGCATAGTGGCTTAAGCCACTTTCAGTGATTCTAGCATCCCATGTGGGTGCCAGTTTGAGACTTGGCTGCTCCATTTCTGATCCATTTCAATACTAGTGTGCCTTGGAAAGCATCAGAAGATGGCCCAGGGGCCAGTGCTGTGGCATAGCAGGTGAAGCTGTAGTGCTGGCATCCCACATAGGCACCAGTTTGAGTCCTGGAAGCTCCACTTCTGATCCAGCTCTTTGCTATGGCCCAGAAAAGCAGTGGGAAAATGACCTAAGTCCTTGGGCTCCTGCACCCACATGGGAAGACCTGCAGGAAGCTCCTGGCTCCTGGCTTCAGATGGGTGCAGCTCCGGCCATTGTGGCCAACTGGGGAGTGAACCAGTGGATGGAAGACATTTCTCTCTCTCTCTGCCTCTCCTTTTCTCTCTGTGTAACCCTGACTTCCAACTAAGCAAAATAAGTCTTAAAAAAAAAAAGATGGCCCAAGGACTTGGGCCCCTGCCTGCCATGTGAGAGACCTGGATGAAGCTCCTGGCTTCTGGCTTCAGCTCAGCCCATCCCTGGATATTGCAGGCATTTGTGGAGTGAACCAGTGGAAGAAAGGTCTCTCTCTGTCTGTCTGTCTGTCTCTCTCTTCTCTCTCTGCAGCTCTATTTCAAATAAATAAATTTTTAAAAAGACTTAGAAAAAACCTACCAAACATTCTACATGCTGGGCACAGGATCAGTTCCCAGTGTCTGGGTCCCCGTTCATTGTAGTGTTGTTATCACACCATTGCATTCATTGGCTAGATGATTTCACAGACACAACCAGGAAGATAAAGATTTATTTTTTAGAAAAAGATTTATTTATTTATTTATTTATTTATTTATTTATTTATTTGAAAGGCAGAAGGACTGGCTTTGAGGGATAATGGGTAAAGTTATCACCTGTGATGCTGACATCTTATATGTTTATGTTCTGGCTGCTTCATTTCCAGTCCAGCTCCCTGCTAATGGCCTGGGAAAAGCAACAGAGGATGGCACAAGTGTTTGAGCTCCAGCCACTTGCATGGAGACTGGAAGAATCTCCTGACTCATGGCTTTAGCCTGAACCAGCACCAGCCATTGTAGCCATCTGGAGGGAGTAAAGAAGCAGATGGAAGATTTCTCCCTCTGTCTCTGTCTCTTCCTCTCTCTGTGAAACTCTGACTTTCAAAAGAAACAAATAAATCTTTAACATATAGAAGGCTGAGTGACAGAGAAGGAGAAAGATAGATAGTTGAGAGAGAGAGAGAGAGAGATCTTCCATCTATTAGTCTACTCTCCAAATGGCCACAATAGCTGAAGCTGAACCAGAACAAATCCAGGAGCCGGGAACTCCATTCAGGTCTCCCATGTGGGTGAAGGGGCCCAAGTACTTGGGTGATGACTCCACTGCTTTCCAACATGTATTTATAGGGTGTTGGATTGGAAGAGGAGCAGTAAGGACTCAAATGAATGCTCATACAAGATGGTGGCATGGCAGGTTGAGGCCTAATATTTGCACCATTGTGCTGGCCCTGACTTTCACAGATTTCTATTGGTCATGATGGATGTCACATAGAATGCTTGTTTTCTTGGAAATAAGCAGTTAGACAGTCACTCCAGAGACACCATGCTAATCTGTCATACAGATATAGATGTACTAGAAATCTCACATCAAATATGCCCACTGTCACAGAATTTCAGACAATAGTAACATTTACTATGACACTACAATGGATGTTAAGCAATTTAGAGTTTAAACCAAACTTTGAAAAGTTGATGAATGTTGGTGAAGAATGAAGACCTGGATAGTAGAAATTCCTGTAATTTTAGTATTTGTCTAAGAAAGATACATGCTTTCAACAGCTTGAATTAGAGCAACTCCTTTAGTCTTTTTTTTTTTTTTTGACAGGCAGAGTGGACAGTGAGAGAGAGAAACAGAGAGAAAAGTCTTCCTTTTGCCATTGGTTCACCCTCCAATGGCCACCGCCGCTGGTGCACTGTGACCTGCGCACCACGCTGTTCCGAAGGCAGGAGCCAGGTGCTTATCCTGGTCTCCCATGGGGTGCAGGACCCAAGCATTTGGACCATCCTCCACTGCACTCCTGGGCCATAGCAGAGAGCTGGCCTAGAAGAGGGGCAGCCGGGACAGAATCCGGCACACCAACCGGGACTAGAACCCGGTGTGCTGGTTCTGCAAGGTGGAGGATTAGCCTGTTGAGCCACAGTGCCGGCCCTCCCTTAGTCTTATCTTTCTGTTGAAAGGATTCTGGGATGCAACAGTGACATCACTGCTGAGAGTCTGCAATATACTTAGATTCTTGATCCACAAATCTGCACATCTCAGCTGAATGGTGTGTGACTTGTCTGTGGGCTTTTTGTTGGGTCAGTCCATGTTGGGCTGTTTTGTGGCACTGGAGCTTACCCATGTCATGCAAAAGCTGCAGGTGATAAGTGATATCACATGGAGGCTGCTAAGGTGGCATGTGTGGCACTTTTCCTGCACCAAGCCAAAAGCCTATGCCCTCATTTACACAATGAGGAGAGTTAGAGACGGTGGGAGGATATTAATAGGTGAGGAAACAAGAGCCTTTGGAACAGACAATCCAGAGAGGGGAGCACAAGGAGACTAATACACCAAAGATCCTGAGACACTGGAACATCTAGAAGAAAAGTCAACCAAAGAAACAACCTGAGATGTGTTAAATATCCTCCAGGAACAAGTCTGAGTGAAACCTACATTTGTTCTCAGGAAAATAAACTTTTCTCTGCCTTCTACTGCAGTTTAGTTCACAGGTTCCAATGCAAAAATGGAATAGGAAATAATCATCAAGAATGTAAACATAAAACTCAGTTGCTGGGACTGGCATTGTGGCACAGCACATTAAACTATCACTTATGATGCCTGCATCCCCTATCAGAGTGCCAACTTGAATCCTAGCTGTGTTCTTTCTGATCCAATCCTCTAAACCTGTGCCTAGGAATTAGCAGATAATGGTTCAACTCCTTGACTCCTTGCCACCCACATGAAATACTCAGATGGGGTTCCTGACTGCTAGCTTCAGTCTGGCCCAGGCCCAACTGTTGCAGCCATTTAGGGGAGGGAACCAGTGAATGGAAGTTTCTCTCTCTCTCCCTCTCTGCACTCCTCCTTCATGTATGTGAATCTCCTTCCCTGTCACTCTGCCTTTCAGCAAAATAAAATCTCCCGTCATGATCAAGCATTTGGGGATACTACACTTTAGGAGGAAATGGATTGATTTGTTCAGAGTGCTCAAAGCAGCTCTTTTATATCCCACACTTATGTTTTTATAGCACTTATTATGGCATCAGTGTGTTTTATTCATTTTTTCGTATCTAGTCTGTGACCTATTAAAAAGCAGCCTTTCTGATTGTGTCTTTTTGCTGCTCCATCCCAAATACTTAGAATAGTGTCTAGTGCCTGACATGTAAAGAACATTTGTTGAATGAGCAAACGGAGCTATTTACTAAGTGTTATGGGGGAGCTCATGTATAATCAATCCATTTATAAAATAAAGCTCAGCAGACTATGGAATGTTTATATTATATATAAAATATATATGACTTTGCAGTCTGCCTTTGAACTTGGTCATAAGCATCAGCATCCTGGTCTCCTTAATTTGTTGTGGGCAGTAAGAAGATTTCTGTCTGCTCTGTTTAAAGATCTCCATGGTTCTCAGTGTTCAAAGAGCTTTTCTGCTGGTGACCTTCCATGTCCACCTGGTTTCTCTTTGTACCCAAGCATGGACATGAGGATTGTGATTGTTGATATGGATCCCAGCTCAAAACTCAAAATAGGGGCTGGAACTGTGGTTTAGTGGGTAAAGCCATCACCTACACTGCTGGCTTTCCATATGGGTACCGGTTTGAGTCCCAGCTGCTCCACTTCTGATCTAACTCTCTGCTGTGGCCTGAGAAAGCAGCAGAAGTTAGCACAAGTTCTTGGACCCCTTCATCCATGTGGGAAATCTGGAAGAAGCTCCTGGCTCCTGGCTCCGTATTGGCTCAGCTCCGGCCATTGTGGCCATTTGGGGAATGGCCAGCAGATGGAAGACCTGACTCTCTGCCTCTCCTTCTTTCTCTGTGTAAC
Organism: Lepus europaeus; assembly: GCF_033115175.1. Taxonomy (NCBI): domain Eukaryota; kingdom Metazoa; phylum Chordata; class Mammalia; order Lagomorpha; family Leporidae; genus Lepus; species Lepus europaeus. The sequence continues at coordinate 12,264,399 of NW_026909276.1, read as the reverse complement.
TCTGCCTTTCAAATAAATAAATAAATCTTTAAAAAAACCTCAAAATATACTCACTAAAATATTTTTTATTTCCTTTTTCATTTCACTTCAAGCCAATGGCAGTTTGACAGTGTGGATTGAGATCCACATATGTGTGACTTTTCCAGTTTTTCTCAAATAGATTTCTATTTTTATTCTATTGGGTTAGGAAAGACAATGGTATGACTTCAATTTTCTAAAAATTGTTGACACATTTTTTTCTGAATTAGATGATCTCACCTGGAGAATTTTTGACAGCTGTTGAGAAGAACACATGTTCTGCTGCTGTCAGGTAGAATGCTCTCTGGGTAACTGTTAGGAAAAATTGATTTACAGTGCTCACATCTACCACTCTCTATTGATTTCCCACCTAGATATTCTCTTTTATTTTGAAAGTGGTGTATCGGCCTCTTCTGTTTGTTCCATTGCTGTTTATTCCTTCAGAGCTGTCAACATTTGCTTTACATATTGTAGTGCTCTGTGGCTGAGTATACATGTTGTTCAACCTAGGAAAGTACACAGGTGAGCAACTCAATATCAAGAATAATATGGGAACAAAATGAGGAATTCAAAATATACATAGAACCTTGAAGAAGAATCAATAAATTTTCAAGATGTAGAAAATGATGAATAAAGAGAAAAAACTTCTATTCCAAGGAAACACAACAGAAGAAATATTTTGTTATACAGAAATGTGGTTGGGTTTGTATGATCCCCAAGCTCTGATGCATCTCCCTGGCACAAATCCACATCTTCTACTGAGAACATTGTCCCAGGACTTCTTCAGGGAGTGATCCATCCCACCTGTCAGTGCAAGTGGTAAGTGAGGATAGAACTAGCTCCTGCTGCAGGGGCAAGGGTCATGCTTGTTCTTCCTGCTGTGGCATTGTTGGTGCATGAGGAGTTGGGGCTCAGGTGTGCACATTTTGAGGAAATGCACAGGCCCCAGGATTTAGCCCTGGCTGTGAACAAATGGTCTCTCTGTTCAGCACAAGGCACACCTGCTTCCAGCTAGTGTAAGATGCCAGGGGTGACCAAATTATGTTTCTCTCAAACACAGCCAGGAGGGAGGGGAGCCAGGCCTCACTCACATTAAGTATGGCTTCTGCTCTTTGTCATCAGTGTCTTTAGTGATGGAAGATGGCATCTGATGATTCCTATTAAAAAAAATCAACATAGCAGCTCATCAAAATGGAATCAGAAAGGTTGTGGAAATGGGCAAATATAAGAGATTGCACAAAATTAGTAAGTATTAACTGCACTTCTGAGAAAGCATAACATAACTTTTATGAGATGTGTATTTGACTTTTTTCACATCAACAGTTTTTTTTTTGTTTTAGAGATTTGTTTTGTTTATTTCAAACATAAAGTTAGAGAGGTAGAGACAGAGAGATCTTCCATCCACTGGTTCACTCCCCAAATGGCCACAATGGCCTGAGCTGGGCCAATCTGAAGCCAGGGGTTTCTTCCAGGTTCCCCATGTGTGTGCTGGGGCCAAGTACTTGAGACATTTCCCACTGCTTTCCCAGGCACATTAGTGAAGAGTTGGATGGAAAGTGGAGCACCCAAGACTCAAATTGGCAGCCATATAAGATGTAGGCATCACAGGCTGGAGCTGTGCCATAGCTCCAGCCCCTATTTGAATACTTTTTAAATGTACTGTTAGTGTGGTACTGACAAAACAAAATATAGCTGATGAATTTTATCATTTAAGCATTTCTAAGTGTATGTTGAGTAGTGTTGAGTATAAGCATTGCTGTGTGACCAATATTCAGAACTGTTTTTCCTTATGAGAGTGAAACTCTGCCCAATGAATGAAAATTTCCTATAATTCCACTATCCCTAACTCCCAGTAACTGCCATTCTACTTGCCATTGCCCAGGCTACAGAGTCTTTAGGAGGTACAGTGATTTTTCAGGGTCACATAACAGCATTTAGAGAGAACCATGTTGGAACTCAGTTCTGTCTCTGCAAAGCTGGGTCCTGATTGTACCCAGCACTCCCTGGGGTTTTTGGATTCAGCTATGTGATTATGGACATGGCATGAGGCAGAAGGAGTATGAGACTTTGGAGAGTCTTTTCTGCTGAGGAATCCCATGAAATAGGATCCCAAGAAATGAAATCAATTTCTTGGAGAAAGTCAACAATAGAACCTGGAACTCATTGTGTCAAGCTTTCTTTGCTGAAGCCCCACTGGAGAAAGCCATCTGTTCTGCTGCTCTGTCCTGACTTTCCAGGTGCCCAGACTCAAGAAATCCTGCAGATATTGGCTCAGCTCTCACTATTGATATCTTGGACATTTGGGCAGGAAGGACCCCATGGTGACATCGGTTGTCCAAAAGAAAGAAACTCTAGGCAAGGTCACCACGCTGATCCCACTTGGGCATTGCAACACTACTTCCCCTTTTGTGGATATTTTTTGGGAGCCCATGTAGGCCATCCTGTCCCATATAGGAACAATTTATTGGAAGAGTTAAAATCTGGGTCAGCCTGTTAGGTCTACACTCTAGGTCATGGCAGACAGAATGGGAAGAAGAATGATGTGGTGGTGCTCATCTTTTATGTGAATCGTAAGCTAGAGAAATGTTCAGATAGAAATATGTGCTTGACCTTGCTAACGAAAATTACACAGAACAGAAGCAGTATTGATAGCCAGATGGGGTTATGATACCACCAGACCTACATTTAGGACCATTGCACAGGGGCTGGCACTGTGGCACAGCGGGTTAACACCCTGGCCGTGAAGTGCTGGCATCCCATATGGATGCCAGTTTGAGTCTCAGCTGCTCAATTTCTCATCCAGCTCTCTGCTATGGCCTGGGAAAGCAGTAGGAGATGGCAAAAGTCCTTGGGCCCCTGCACCCATCTGGGAGACCTGGAGGAAGCTCCTGGCTCATGGCTTTGGACTGGTGCTGCTCTGGCCATTGGGGCCAATTGGGGAGTGAACCATCAGATGAAAGACCTCTCTCTCCCTCTCTGCTTCTCCTTTCACTGTGTAACTCTGACTTTCAAATAAATAAATCTTGAAAAAAAGAACCATTGCACGAACTTGAAAATATACTTAACAGATCATATACTTCTCCCTGGGTGAGGAGCAATTGCACCACACTGACAATGAAGCCCAATGCTGAATCCACTTTGAGTGCAGATGCAAAGAGATCTTCATAACCATGGCCTGGAAATGGCCAATAAGATCTCCTGCTCCTGTTCTTTAAAAAAAATGGAACACCCAATTGTGTTGGTGAAAATACAAAGATTTTCAGCCACATGTGCATTGTTGGTGGTAACGTAAAATGGCACAACCACCACAGAAAACAGTGTCTCTTAATTAAATTAAAAATAGAATTTTTATGTGATCTCATACTCTCACTTCTGAGTATACATCTAAAAGTATTGAAAGTTCAATATAAGCAAAGTATAAATATTATTCACCACAGCATAATTCACTGTAGCCAAGATTTCTAGTGTGGTCTGTACTCAGTGAAAAGTTACGCAGGCACAGAAGAAAAGGAAATCCTGTGACATGGATGAACCTTGAATATATTTCACTAAATGAAATTAGCTACAAGTATCAGTCTCCAAAGGAAAAATACTGCAAGATTCCAATCATATGAAATAAATAAAGTAGTCAGAGGGACTGGCACTTTGGGGCAGTGGGTTTAAACTCCTGCCTATAGTGCCAGCATCCCATATGGGTGCTTGTTCTAGTCCTGGCTGCTCCACTTCTGATCCAGATCTCTGACATGGCCTGGGAAAGCAGGAGAAGATGCTCCAAGTCCTTGGGTCCCTGCACCTGAGTGGGAAGCCTGGAAGAAACTCCTTCCTCCTGGCTTCAGATTGGCTCAGCTCTGGTTATCTTGGTGTTTTGGGGAGTGAACCAGTGGATGAAAGACCTCTCTCTCTGGCTCTACCACTCTCTGTAACTCTGTCTTTCAAATAAATAAAATAAATCTTTAAAATAAAATAGAATACTAGAAACAGAAAGTAGAAGAGTGGTTATGGATGGTAGGAAGGGTATGCAACTCAGTAGAAATGGAATTTTTAGATGAAAAAATCCTAGAGATCTGGTGTGTGTGTGTAGACACATGTATATGTCACTTTCCTTAGAATAACTGCCCTTGTGAGATACAGTACTCAAGCCCTCTTCTACCTGACCTTGGATAAGAAAAGGGCTCCCTCTGTTGGTTATATGTCACTCTTCAGGTGCTTGAGGTAGGGCTGGTGGCACACTATTCCCAAGTGAGTAGAGTCGTGACTGGTGTTACCTAGGAATGTTGGAAAGGCTGCAATGATGTCTCCTTTCTCTCTCCAGTTTGGTCCCCTTAGTTATCACACTCTCTTTGGGTGAGAATACAGGAAGATACACCAGTCTCTGCTGAGTTTATGATGATGCAACTGCAGTTGGGGCCTATGAATTTATCCTCCTTTGTAAGAAAATGGGCAGCCTCTCATTTTGGCCCAAGACTTTGAAATGCATCCAATAAATATAGTTCTAGCTTTATTTTTGTAGGAGCCTGGTTCAAGTTATAGCAGACCAGAGGATGATCAATAATATCTTTCCAACATTTACATTAACATTTCTTTCTCCATGAAGAATTTTCCTTTAGATAAAAAACATGAAAGACTGTGATTTTTCTCTTCTATATCATGGAGTTGCTAAGGAAATAATTCCCTAATTAACCATTGGAGCGATCGAAGTGAATTTAAGTGAGTGGTAAACACAGAAGATAGACACACACAGTAAACTCAGATCTGGTCAACCTGGTTGTTTCCAGGCAGGTTTGTAAAGATGATAAAGTGTGACTGTGGAGTAAGATTTCTGCCAGAGCACTCTTAGTGAAGACATTTTCTTCCCAGAACACAGAGTGTGACCTCAGGTACTGATTAAAGTTAGCTTATGACTACTAACAAGAAGAGCATTGAGCCCTTGTGAGAATGTAGGCTTCACAAGAACATGCAGCTGCTTTCTCAGACATGCTTGTTAGGGTTTGCAACCATGATGGAGAACTACAACCAAGACCATGCTTGTTCAGGCCTGCCACCTGGGAACGGAACCTGAAGGAGGGAGTGGGAATGAAAAGAGGGACAAGGGCTCAGAGAATGGAGCCAAGACAGCAAGGCTGATCAAGGCTCATTTATTCCAGTGTCTCAGAGATATTTATGCATAATCAGCTGCAGCTCAAGGCAACTCAGAAGTTAACAGCAAATGCAAGCAACTTATCGGGGTTTCTACAACACAGTCAGAACATAGTTAATTTTAGCAGAGTGCTCCTGTTTAATCATCCTCCTTCAACATGGGAATATGTGACTTTCTCATCCCAGGAATTCCACAAGCCATTATTGACCTTGACTTGCCTATGGGCTGCCTACACATGCTGAGCTGCCACGCCCACAGCTGTGATACCCACGTGGCAAGATGTTGCTGCATCGGGGGTCTAAAGCTGCAGGGTTTGAGGTTAGCGCTCTGTCGGAGTGGGGCCTCAGGCGGTTCCTGTGCAGTCCGTGGTTGTAATGACCCCCGACTCACATGAAGGGGAGCCGAAGACTGTCCTTGCTGTCTTTGGGGACACTGTGTCTCCGCTCTGTTGATGATCTCATTATGCATTATCTACCAGCTGTGTTTACACTTTACTGCTTGCTCTCACAATTATCAGAAACAAGAAAATCAAAAAAAAGAAGCTAACGTTTCCCATAAGATTATGGAGAAATTCAAACAATCTTTGCCCCTCTGTTTACTAAAGCTATTTACGAGGGAGCTAGGAATGCAAGTCAAAACATATCATTAGGTTCCCATTATAGTGACAGAAAAATGTTAAGATTGCTCAGGGACTATCTCCAAGTATCTAAAGGGCAAGCAAAACTTTGGGTAGTAATTCCCCTAAACAATTCATGAGGCGAAACTAAGCCAAAGGTCAATTCTCATCCTCAGTAAATTGTCTAAAAACAATGTCCCCACTATGTTCCTCATAAAACCACTCATATGACATCATTGTTTTAACTCATTTTGTCAACCTTTGTGATAAAAGTTTTACATTTGCCTGTAGCATTGTCCTTTACTATATAAACCCAAGCCTTACTACAATAAATCGCAGCAGTAACATACACATAACGTGTGTGTCTGTCTGTCATTTCCCCGCCGATTCCTGATTCTCCTAAGAGCCTTCACCCCTCGTTCTCCCTCGGTCTGAGACTCCGCGAGAGCCGGTCCACGGCAGGTGGCGCCCGAACAGGGACCTGAAGGACAGGTAATCTTTCTCTTTCTTTCCTCAGAATTAGGAACGGCTCTTACCAGGGAACTGCAGTCCCGCCGGTAAAGGCTCACCGGTTAAGAGTAAGTAATCTAGGGAATCATGGGGCACGCTTTTACCAAGAATGAAAAAATGCTAGTTGTCATGCTATGGAAAATGCTGACTAAATCTGGATTTCCTGTCTCGGTAAAAACAGTAAAAACTTTTACTTCTTTTCTCAAAAGGGTTAGTCCTTGGTTCCTGGAGGGAGGCTCTTTAATCTTAGAAGATTGGAAAAAGGTTGGCAAAGAAATGCGTAGGTATGTACAAAACCAAGGGGAAAATACCTTGCCCCCACAAGCATATCAACTTTGGTACCAAATTAGAGAACTTTTGGTGGAAACCACACCGTTTGAAGGCTTGTGCCGTGAGACAGCCTCTGATACAGGAGAAACTACAAATTATAAAATACCGGATTGTGGTCCAGGGGGTCCCAGGCAGTGTACTCCTTTGATGGCTTCTGCACCTCCTATGGTGTATAATGCCATAAAAAAGGATGAGAAGGAGGATGATGATTATAACGAGGTAAATTGGAAGGAATTGGAGGGTGAAGAACGAGAGGAGGACGAGGAGGATGATTATAGAGACCACCATAGGCCTCCTCCTGTTCCTATGCAATCTGTGATGAGGAAGACTTCCAAGCCTAGAAGGCGCCCTCCTCCATTACCCCCTCCTCCAATGGGCTTTAAAGGTGCCATAGCTGAGGCTCAAAAAAATGGGGATGTTGCCTTTGGCATCTTTCCTGTTGTAGAGACCTCTGAAAATGATGAAGAACCTACCTGGGAGCCTCTACCTTTAAAAACGCTCAAAGAACTTCAGAGTGCGGTAAAAACTAGTGGTGCTACCGCGCCTTACACTTTACAAATTGTGGACATGATAGCCAGCTTATGGCTGACCCCTTATGATTGGATGCAAACAGCTAAGGCTACTCTTAATCCTGGGGATTTTATCCTTTGGAGAACAGAGTATGAGGATAAGTGTAAAGAAACTATTAATCAAAGTATCAAGAAAAGAGGCCCTAAGCCTACAATGTCTATGCTTATGGGGTCAGGGGAATATGCCCCCTTAAAAGCTCAACAAAAAATTCCAAAAGACATTTTAAAGTTAATAACAAACAATGCAATATACGCTTGGCGTAACATTCCCCCTACAGGAACCAAACCAGGAACATTGGCAGGTATTAGACAGGGAACGGAAGAGCCTTATCAGGATTTCATTTCCAGATTAGAAGAAGCAGTAACGAGGATGCTGCCTCCTTCTGAGGGGACAGACATGCTCTTAAAACAATTGGCTTGGGAAAATGCTAATCCATTGTGTCAGGATTTAATTCGGCCTATTAGAAAGACAGGAACTATTCAAGATTATGTAAAAGCATGTTTAGATGCCTCACCAGCTATAGTCCAGGGAATGGCCTATGCTGCAGCTATGAAAGGTCAAAAGTTCAGTGCATATGTTAAGAAAACATACGGAGGAGGCGCCAAATCATCATCTATGGATGTTTGTTATAACTGTGGTCAACCAGGGCATATGCAAAGGGAATGCAAACATCCTAAGGAGGATGCTAAGAAGCAAGGGCCGCCAGGGCTGTGTCCTTGGTGTAAGAAGGGAAAACATTGGAAAAATGAGTGTAAGTCCAAGTTCCATAAAGATGGGACTCCTTTAAATAAGGAAAAAGAGAAACAGGAGGAAACAAAAAACTAGATGAGGGGCGGTCTCCTAGCCCCACACCAAAGGGAGAGGAGTCAGCAGGGCAGAAACATCAACTAAATCCTGAAGCCCCGGAATTTACTGTGCATGATTTGCTTAGGGCAACACTGGGTAGTGCAGGCTTGGATTTGGCAAGCTCAAAAGACATTATAGTGTCTAAGTGGGACGGAGTAACTTTAGTGCCCACTAATGTAAAAGGAACCTTATTGCCTCAAACTGTAGGATTAATAATTGGCAGAAGTTCAAATTATGCAAAGAATTTTGAAGTACTTCCTGGTGTCTTAGACGCGGACACTGAAACAGACATAAAGATAATGATCAGACCTCTAAAAGAGACCATTCAAATTCATAAAGGACAAAGAATAGCTCAAATTTTGTTATTGCCCTATGTAAACTTGCCAAACAGGATTATAAAAGAAAGTAGAGGCCAGGGCCAGTTTGGCAGCACTGATGAGGGTGTATTTTTAATGCAAGATCTTGGCCAGCGTCCATTTAAGGTTGTGTCTCTCAATGGTAGGAAATTTAAGGGGCTCCTTGATACCAGAGCAGACAGAACATGTATTGCTTCCTCGGATTGGCCTTCAGCCTGGCCAGTACATTGGACAGGCTCTTCATTGTTGGGCTTGGGGACAGCTAATGGTGTCCTGCAAAGTTCAGCAATGTTAAAATGGACTTGTGAAGGTAAGGAAGGATATATACAGCCTTATGTTCTTCCCTCTTTACCATTTACACTATGGGGAAGAGATTTCTTGGACGCAATGGAAGTAAAATTGGTAACAGCAGACAATTTAAATGAACAGCATTTTATATAGGGGCCACTGCAGAAAATTTAGTAGCAGATAAAATAGAGTGGCTGACTCAAGAACCTGTGTGGGTGAGTCAGTGGCCCCTAACAGAAGAAAAAATACAGGCTCTTGAGCAGCTAGTACAAGAACAACTAGAAAAAGGGCATTTAGTAGAATCAAAAAGTCCTTGGAATACACCAGTATTTGTTATAAAGAAAAAATCAGATAAATGGAGGCTCTTACAAGATTTGAGAGCAGTCAATGCAGTTATGAAGGGCATGGGTCCTTTGCAATCTGGACTGCCATCTCCGGTTGCTGTTCCTAAAGGATGGAAAGTCATTATTATAGATCTACAAGATTGTTTCTTTACTATAAAATTGGATCCTGCAGACTGTGAGCATTTTGCTTTCAGTGTGCCATCATCAAATTTTAAGCAACCATATAAAAGGTATCAATGGGTAACTTTGCCTCAAGGCATAAAAAATTCTCCTACTTTATGTCAAAAATTTGTTAACAAGGCAATGCAAATTATTAAAAAAATGCTACTGCATATATAATTCATTATATGGATGATATATTATTGGCCCATGAAAATTCTGCTGTACTAGAAAATTTATTATATGACACTATTCAAACTTTAACTGCTCATGGCTTGGTTATAGCTCCTGATAAAGTGCAAAGAGATCGACCTTTAAATTATTTGGGACAAATTATAAAAGATGATTATATTGTTTCACAAAAGATATCAATTAGAAGGGATAGGCTAAAAACATTAAATGATTATCAAAAATTATTAGGAGACATTAATTGGTTAAGACCTCATTTAAAGATTACTACAGGAGAATTGAGTCCCTTATATTCCATCTTGCATGGTGACTCTAATCCTAAGTCTCTAAGGACATTAACGCCAGAGGCATTGCAGGCATTACAATTGGTTGAAGAAGCCTTATCTAAGGCACGCGTACATCAGATAGATTATGTTGTGCCCTGGTGTCTTTTGATTTTTGCAACAGCTTATACGCCTACAGCTTGCCTATGGCAGGAGGGAGTCTTGGAGTGGCTTCACTTGCCTCATACACAGGCAAAGATGCTTGCAGATTATCCTTATTTATGTGCTTTATTAATTACCAAAGGTAGAGCTCGCTCTAAAGAATTGTTTGGCAAGGAGCCAGCCACTATTGTCACACCATACAATAAAAGTCAAGTAGAGGAGCTAATGCAAAATAATGAAGATTGGGTCATAGCGCTGCAAAACTATGCAGGGCAGATAAAATATCATTATCCAAAACATCCTATTATAAAATTTGCAAGACATGTAGAATTGGTATTTCCAGTCTGGTTTTCGCCGCAACCTTTAGCTAAAGCTCAAAATATTTTTACTAATGGGTCATCTTCAGGTTGTGCTGTGGTTTATTCTAAAGAGCACGGTGTGTATGTTAAAAGTGGTGAAAAAACCTCTGCCCAGCAGGCGGAAATAAAAACAGTCATATTGGCCTTTACAAAATTTCCACAACCATTTAACCTTTATTCAGATTCTAAATATGTGGTTAATTTATTTCCGGCCTTAGAGACAGCTCTCTTATCAGGAAAATCACCTATTCTTACTTTATTAAGACAATTACAAAAGTTAATCAGGGAAAGAACAGCAAAATTCTTTATAGGACATATAAGAGGCCATAGTAAATTGCCAGGGCCTCTGGCAGAAGAAAATGCCATAGCAGATATGCATACCCAGCCTATTATAGCTACAGTGAAGGAGGCATTAAAAAGTCATAATATTCACCATCAAAATGCAGCCTCTTTGCGAAAAATGTTCTCTATTACTAGAGAACAGGCAAGACAGATTGTAAAACAATGTACTCATTGTCCCCCCGTACATCATCCTCCAAAAATGGGTGTAAATCCCCGAGGTTTAAAAGCTAACATTATTTGGCAGATGGATGTAACTCATGTGTCTTCTTTTGGTAAGTTGGGATATGTGCATGTAACTGTTGACACCTTTTCTCATTTTGTGCATGCTTCTGCTAGAACGGGAAAAGCAGTAAAAGATGTTGTTCAACATTTAATTCAGTGTTTCCAAATTATGGGTATTCCTTCTCAAATTAAGACTGATAATGGACCAGCTTATATCTCTAAAGCATTTGCAAATTTTTGTGCCCAATGGCACATAACTCATATTACGGGTATTCCTTATAATCCTCAAGGACAAGCAATCATTAAAAGAGCTCATCAAACATTAAAACTACAATTGGAACGCCTTCAAACTGCTAATTCTTATTTCTCACCACATCATATATTGTCTCATTCATTGTTTGTTTTAAATCATTTAAATGCTGATGGAAAGGGCCTTACAGCGGCCCTACGACACTGGAACAGGGAGGTCTATAAGACCCCCCTGCCCAAAGTCCTCTGGAAAGACCTCTTAACAGGAATGTGGAAAGGTCCGGATGTGCTAATCACCTCGGGATGAGGTTATGCTTGTGTTTTTCCACAGGATGCCGACTCCCCTGTCTGGATCCCAGATAGGCTCATCAGGACAACCCCCGGCACAGCGCCGCAAGCAGCGACGCTGGAGAAAACAAAAAAAACGCATGGAACATCAGATAAAGAAATTGGAAATAACCCAGCAGAGGCAGAAAATCACCTGGACGATGGTCCGTCACCTGGCTCGGAAAGCGAAAGAGCTTCTCGCTGAGCAGGGGAAGCCTCCCACAACTTCCTATCTTTTTGTGGCTTTTCTTGCCTTGATTTCAACTCCAAAGACTGAGGGGACTTCATATTGGGCTTATGTTCCTAATCCACCTATTGTGCAACCTGTGGGGTGGCTGGATAGGGAACCTGTGAAAGTGTTAACAAATGACTCATTACGGTTAGGGGGCGTGCAGGACTCTGATGCAAGAGTCTCTTCCTCCTCTATAATTTCCTTTGAGGGGAGAGCAGACTCATTGCCAATTTGTCTCACGCTACAAGGAAGAGCTCCTAATGGTTGTCTCACCACGAGCTATAAAACTTTCCTAACTGACAGCCCAGACCACAACAATCCTGGTAAGCGATGGGTCTGGGAAACAGAAATTCAAGCATTAGGGGCTCAGGCCCCTTATTTCAATGACAACTTTACACATGTTCCAGAATTTGATCTGCCACTCACGCCATGTGTGAAAAAGTATCGAAACCCAGATAGGACGTGGTTATCGTCCTTAACTAAATTCCCAACCTGGTTATCTTGTGGATTTTCTGTTGCTGCGTGGTATCAACCTGAGGGTGGTGACATAACAATTTGGGACTTTTCTAATTCAAATCCTGGGGATGGAAATTATAAAAAGTACTTAAAAGAAAAAAGTAATAAATTTCATAATTATACTTATCTTGGATTGGGGGAACCTTTACGGCGATGGTTTTCTCCTGGCTTTGTAGAACCTACCTGGTTTGCAGTAAAAGACAATGTAACTAGAAAACATACCGATTTATATCGCTTGGTAGCTGCTGCAAACATGTTGTTAGAAAAACAACCTAATCAAACTGTTTCGCAACCCATAGGTGTTAAGGCTTGCATAGCTTACCCCAGTGCTATATTGTTAGCTCAAACTGAAACTGTAACTATAACAAAAGAAGGTCGCTCTTATAAAATCACTTGTGCTGCATGTAAAATGACAAATTGCATTACCTCTGCTGAACCTAAAGACTTTACTACCATACTTCTAGTATGCAGACCGCCATTTGTGCTGCTACCTGTTGAATTAGGAAAAGAAAGTTGGTATGATAATTCTGCTTTACAAGTACTAGATCTGTTAAGTGGACTTTTGCGTCCGAAACGCTTTGTTGCTGCTTTAATTTTGGGGATTACTGCTTTGATTACTATTATTACAACTTTTGCTATAGCTACTACTGCTTTAGTTCAGGAGATTCAAACTGCTCACTATGTCAATACATTAAATAGAAATATTACCATAGCATTGATTACACAAGAAGCAATAGATCAGAAGTTAGAAGCCAAAATTAATGTGTTAGAGGAAGTGGTCTTAGCTTTAGGACAAGATATAGCTAACCTCCAAACAATGTTTTCTGCTCGTTGTCATAGTAACTTTAAGTCAATCTGTGTTACTCCGCTACCATATAATTCTTCAGAATCTTGGGAGAAAGTGAAAGTGCATTTGCAGGGTGTCTGGCATAATAATGATATAATGCATGATTTAAACGCTTTGCAAAAGGAAATTGCTGTTGCTAGTCAATCAAGGCTACAAATAGGGGATTTGCAGAATATAGCTACTAGTTTAAAAGCAGAAATCAAAAATTTAAACCCCATAAATTGGAAAAACTACCTCATTTATATAGGGATAGTGGCATTAGTAGTATTGCTAATTATAATTTTTCTTCCTGGAATTCTAAAATGCATATTTAATTCTTTACAGAGCGTCCGGCAGGAAGTTTTCTAGCTTCATTTTAAAAATAAAAAAGGAGGAATTGCCACACCCACAGCTGTGATACCCACGTGGCAAGATGTTGCTGCATCGGGGGTCTAAAGCTGCAGGGTTTGAGGTTAGCGCTCTGTCGGAGTGGGGCCTCAGGCGGTTCCTGTGCAGTCCGTGGTTGTAATGACCCCCGACTCACATGAAGGGGAGCCGAAGACTGTCCTTGCTGACTTTGGGGACACTGTGTCTCCACTCTGTTGATGATCTCGTTATGCATTATCTACCAGCTGTGTTTACACTTTACTGCTTGCTCTCACAATTATCAGAAACAAGAAAATCAAAAAAAAGAAGCTAACGTTTCCCATAAGATTATGGAGAAATTCAAACAATCTTTGCCCCTCTGTTTACTAAAGCTATTTACGAGGGAGCTAGGAATGCAAGTCAAAACATATCATTAGGTTCCCATTATAGTGACAGAAAAATGTTAAGATTGCTCAGGGACTATCTCCAAGTATCTAAAGGGCAAGCAAAACTTTGGGTAGTAATTCCCCTAAACAATTCATGAGGCGAAACTAAGCCAAAGGTCAATTCTCATCCTCAGTAAATTGTCTAAAAACAATGTCCCCACTATGTTCCTCATAAAACCACTCATATGACATCATTGTTTTAACTCATTTTGTCAACCTTTGTGATAAAAGTTTTACATTTGCCTGTAGCATTGTCCTTTACTATATAAACCCAAGCCTTACTACAATAAATCGCAGCAGTAACATACACATAACGTGTGTGTCTGTCTGTCATTTCCCCGCCGATTCCTGATTCTCCTAAGAGCCTTCACCCCTCGTTCTCCCTCGGTCTGAGACTCCGCGAGAGCTGGTCCGCAGCACTGAGCAAAGAAAAAGTTTTATTAGAGTCAAGAACTGCCAGGAGTATCCTCAGAGGGAGAGGCTCTCTGGGCTCAGGTGTAGGGCTGGGGTGTTAGAGGGAACTTGTCCCAAGGGAGGTGGGAGATAGGTTGGAGAAGCCAAACAAAGGGATGTGGGATGTGGGCTGGAGCAGCTGGAGAAGGTACCTGATACCAGGAGGCACAGGATGTCAGCCTGATTTATAATAGGGGCAGTTGTGGGAACAGTGAGGCACAGAGAGTCTCTCAGGCCTGATTTTGGGAATGATGAGTCTCTCCATAAGCACAGCACCTCTGTGTTTTTGCTTTCCTGATGCCAGGAAAGACTGGCGGAGATGCCTCAGACCAGTGTGGATTCAGGACTCTCACAATGTTTATCTAATATATCCTGCTAAATGTGTTTCAGAGAAACCTTAGTTCTATGAACACATGTGCTCTACAACAGGCTGTTATAATCTTTATCAGTAAAGAAACCACACCGGGCTAGTCTGTGCACACTTTTTGGAGGAAGAGACCCCATGTCCTGTTTTTGCTTTCATTTGCACACCCCAACATGTGACCTTGGTTATCCAGACTACTGTGACCAAATTAGATACTGGAACATCTAAGCATCAGCGTGTGAGCATGCAAACTATAGATTTGAGCGCTGGTCTGGTTTTGAAAAGATTTTGTGTATCAAGGTAGTTGTAAAAGATTTGTTGCAGAATAAAGGCAACTATTAGGCTTAAAGTTCCTTGTCATTGGTTCACTCCCCAAATATCTGCAATGGTCAAAACTGTGCCAATACTTAAGGTGGGGTCAAGAACTCTATATAGGTTTCCCAAATGGGTGGCAGGAACTCAGTTAGTTTAACCATCACCATTGCTTTCCGGGGTCTGCAGTAACAAGAAACTGGAGTATGGTTCTGGATGAAGATATCAAACTTATGCACTGTAATGTAGGATTCAGGCATGTAACTACTAGACCTGCCTGCTTCTCTTATCCATATTTTTTAAATACATATAATATATGAAGAGTAATTTTATTTACTTTTAGCTGTGGATTTAAGATTTTTTAAAATAATTATTTATTTATTTGAAAGTCAGAGTTACACAGAAAAAGGAAGAGAGAGAGAGAGAGCACAAGATCTCCTCTCCACTGTTTCACACCTCAAATGGCCACAATGCTCTGGCTGGAACCAGGAGTCAGGAGTTTCTTTCAGATTCCTCACATGGGTACAGGGGCCCAAGCACATGGGCCATCCTCCATTGTATTTCTGGGGATATTAGCAGGGAAATGAATTGGAATTGGAGCAGCTAGGTCTTGAACCAGCAACCATAAGGGATGCTGGTGTCACAGGAAGTGTGACTATGCCACAATGCTGGCCCCCTGGATGTAGATTTAAAAGGCATGTAACTATAAAAAATAATGTTACATGACAATTTTTGGAATAAATGTTGAGATGATATTAAATTGGAAATATTCTGTTTCCCATTTAGCAGATAGACTGGATTAAGAGACAAGAAAATGGGACTGGCACTATGGCATAGGAAGTTAATCCTCCTCCTGTGGTACTAGCATCTCATATGGGTGCTGGTTGATGTCCTGGTTGCTCCGCTTCTGATCCAGCTCCCTGATAATGGCCTGTAAAAGCAGTGCAGATGGCTCAGGTGCTTGGGCCCCTGCACTCATGGGAGACCCAGAGGAGATGCTGGCTCCTGGCTTGGGATTGGCCCAGCTCTGGCCATTGTGACCATTTGGGGAGTGGACTAGATGATGGAAGAGCTCTCTCTCTGTCTCTTCTCTCTGTCTAAAATGCTGCCTCTCAAATAAATAATAATAGTAACATATACAAGGAAAATGATAACTGATGATTGGAAACCCCAGACAAGAGAGAAGGGAGTCCTCACCACAGAAGAAATCAGGCTAAGATCATCATATTGCAGCAGTTCAGGAATCCGAGCCTGTCTGGAACTGCTTATATGTGCCAATGAACACAATGGTGAGATAGAGGTGAAAGAGCTGCACCTGCTGAACCTCAGGTTTGTATTTAGACTGTTCAATCTGAATAGTGCTGGTCACTGTTTCATCATCCTCTCCACCTTAACACAAACAGACATAAATCCCATTTATTATTTGCTACATAAGAAACACCATATACTTTAGCTCTTCACCTCTTTCAATGTTCAGTCATTTTGTGGAGGAACCTAAGGTTCATATCAGAGAATAGTTAACTCATGGTCATAGTTGATATGTCAGAATTAATTCATGTTTAGCTGCCTCATAAGGAGTTAGGAGATGCATTTGAAACTGATAAGGAAATAGTCTTATAGTCTTAAGTTCAAAAATTTATAATCATGTATAATTTCCCACTTTACTCAGACATCTACAGGTTATTTCACAGCATAGCTGTGACACTCCCATATACTGAAATCGCTGACTGTTCAGATTGTGTACATATCCCAGTGATTGTGTGGGAAAGACACATGGAAGGCCAGCACAGGGAAATACTTGAGGGTAATCCCAACCATGGTTCAAATTTTCTATCGGGGCCGGCACCATGGCTCACTTGGTTAATCCTTCACCTGGGGTGCTGGCATACCATATGGGCACTGGGTTCTGGTCCTAGCTACTCCTCTTCCAGTCCAGCTCTCTGCTGTGGCCCAGGAAAGCAGTGGAGGATGGCCCAAGTGCTTGGTCCCTGCACCCACATGGGAGACCAGGAGGAAGCACCTGGCTCCTGGCTTCAGATCCACACAGCACGCCAGCCATGGCAGCCATTTGGGGTGTGAGCCAACAGAGGGAGGACCTTTCTCTCTGTCTCTCTCTCTCTCTCACTGTCTAACTCTTCCTGTCAAATAAAAAAAATTTCTATCCATAGAGCCACCTGCTTGGTACAGTTATGACCTTCTCTCCTAACCATTGGTACAGATGGCCTTGGCTGAGCAAGGATGTCCATATTTTAGGAGTTAGTCACATTCAAGGATATGATTATGGATGTCACCATAGAAGCTCAGGCCCTGCTTGAGACTTCTGAGGGAAAGCTGTAGAGGACATGTTCTGAAGAACATGTTCTGAAGAACATCTGCTTCATGAGTATTAAGACATATGGATTCTAATTCAATGAAGAGTTTTTAGGAAAAAAATGTAGCATTCACTTATCTAACATTTTAGCCCTCAGGTATTCACCTGAAGGAAGTGAAAATACATATTATAAAACATTTTCCCAAATCTGCCACTAGGCAAGAAGACAAGACCAGAGAGTCCTGGATTATATAAAGCAAATGGTCATAAGTGAGATTAAAATAAAATCAGAGAGATGTTTTTCAGACGCAGAATAGGATTGCAAATTGGGAGACAGATTCAGTTTAAAGTGAACCATGATTCTTCTGAGGTGGAGCAGGACTGAGGCTTTTATAATAAGGAAAGGGAGGGGATGTCCAGCTTTGCATTCTTTGAATATATACAGGGTAGGATGAGTGCAATGGTTTGAATTGATGCAGGAACTAGCATGTGATTCAATAGGCTAAGCTGCTCTTCTGACATTGGCATCTAATAGAGGAGTGCAGGTTTGAGTCCTGGCAACTCCTCTTCCATTCTAGATTCTTGCTAGTTTGTCTGGAAAAGCAGTAGATAATGGCCCAACCATTTCTGTCAACCATATGGAAGATCTGGATGAAGCTCCTGGCTCCTGTCTTTCATCTAACTCAGTCCTGATTGTGGTGGGCATTGTGTAGTAAGCCAATAGATGAGTGATTTCTGCTACTTGTCTTTCTCAGTCTCTCTGACTTTCAAATAAAAACTAAATTAAAAATTAAGGAGTGGCCATTTGACATAGTGGTGTGACCACTTCTCAGGATCCCTGCATCTCATGTCAGAGAGCCTGGGAAAAGTCCCGGCTCTGCTTCTGGTCCCAGCTTCATGTTGGTGTGCATTCTGAGAGACAGTGATGAGGCTTAAAGGAGTTGAGTTCATGCCACCTTTGTAGAGACTCAGATTGTGTTTCAGGTTGCTGGTTTGGGCTTGGTCCTGCCCCAGTTGTGGCATAAAG
Source organism: Lepus europaeus (assembly GCF_033115175.1). NCBI lineage: Eukaryota > Metazoa > Chordata > Mammalia > Lagomorpha > Leporidae > Lepus > Lepus europaeus. Next base: position 12,246,259 of record NW_026909276.1, on the reverse strand, counting down.
TTGGGGAGTGAACCAACAGATTTGAGATATACCCCTATGTCTACTTTTCAAGTACAAAAATAGAATAATTATTTTTAAAGAGCAACAGGGTTTTCAAAACCTTTAAAATAGAAAGATCAAGCTGTTTACAAATTATCACAAATATATATTCACAAGATATGCATTGTGAATATTATTCTATTTTTTTTGTGCAGTCTAAACACAGGCATGTAGATTCTTAGAAGGGGACAAGTTTTACAACTTTGGCCTTATAGGAATTGGGTAAGGTTTATCCTTCATAGTATTTGATGCTGTCCCTGCTTTACTAACATGATGTGGATATTGTCATCTTACAATTTGGTCATTTTAAGAGTAGTTAACTTTGGGCTGGCGCTGCGGCTCAATAGGCTAATCCTCCACCTAGCAGCACTGGCACACCAGGTTCTAGTCCCGGTTGGGCACCGGATTCTGTCCTGGTTGCCCCTCTTCCAGGCCAGCTCTCTGCTGTGGCCAGGGAGTGCAGTGGAGGATGGCCCAAGTCCTTGGGCCCTGCACCCCATGGAAGACCAGGAGAAGCACCTGGCTCCTGCCATTGGATTAGCGTGGTGAGCCGGCTGCAGTGCACCAGCCGCAGCGGCCATTGGATTGTGAACCAACGGCAAAAGGAAGACCTTTCTCTCTGTCTCTCTCTCACTGTCCACTCTGCCTGTCAAAAAATAATAATAATAATAATAAAATAAAATAAATAAATAAAAGGAAAAAAAAAGCATATGAACCCCAATTTAGGAAAGCAACATTAGTTCAACGTTATAGCCCAACCCACATAACTATCACATCTTTTTCCAACTGTGTCAAAATATCTTTTCTCCCATTGGGATTCAATGTTCTTTTTCTGGAATTCTCCTTGACACTTCCCTAATATGTAAGCCCTCAATAGATATCAAGAGCAGAGATGACTCAAGCTGGGCCCCTCCAGTGTTCCTTTCTGAGAAGATGTGGGCCCTGTGTTCTCATCAGAAACACCCTGGTCCGATGCTGGGCTCTGCTCAGTCTCCCATTCACTCTATGATGGATGCTATCAACTTGGAACTTAGTGAATTTCTGCCAGATTGGTTCACATACAACCCTCTTGTTTTTTAAAGATTTATTTATTTATTTGAAAATCAGAGTTACAGAGAGAGGAGAGGCAGAGAGAGAGAGAGAGGTCTTCCATCCAATCGTTCACTCCCCAAATGACCCCAACAGCCAGAGCTGGGCCAGAGCTGAGCTGATCTGAAGCCAGGAGCCAGGAGCTTCCTCCAGGTCTCCCACATGGGTACAGGGGCCCAAGGACTTGGGCCATCCTCTACTGCTTTCCCAGGCCATCGCAGAGAGCTGGATCAGAAAATGAGCAGCCAGGACTAGAACCCATGCCCATATTGGATACCGGCACTTCAGGCCAGGGTGTTAACCTGCTATGCCACAGCGCTGGCCCCACACATACAACCTTTTAAGGATTTATTTAGATGTGTTCTCATGCGAAGGGAAGGAGTGTTGGGGATCCGGATTCTCGAGGTTGAGGCTTTTCATCCCCAAAGGAGAAGAATCCGCTTCCGCCACTGCACCTGGCCCATGCCTGCCCTTCCTTCCTGTGTGGGGCTGGCCTGCAGTGCCGCCTCTTCCTACAGTCTCCCTCCTCAGCTCTCCCCATGTGTTGCATGGTCGTCAGGCACTGGGGCTGGCAAGGAGCCCGCCAGAGGCCGGTCAGGCGGCACTGGCAGCATTTGGAAGTTTACATTAAATTTTTCCCAGTGGAACCCATGAATTCTGGTCAGGATGCTAAAGTTGTGGCTGAACTGCAGGCACAGTGAGGCCAAGAGGGCAAGGGCAGCTCTCATCTGATGAATGGTCCTATATTTCAAACCACTTCTCAAACAAATTCCATCCCAGCTTTGAGTCAGGTACCATCAACTAAGGTTTCAGAGCTAAACCCTAAGGCAAAAGTGTGGGGGACTCATGTTACATTTGGAAGCAAGTAGTGCAGCTGTCAGTTTGAGTGCTGCATGGGAGGAGACAGCCGGCCATGGTGCAGACTGCAGCCCACAGGGATTGGATGTCAATGGTGATGTGACAAAAGTCGTGAGAATGCAGCATTACCAGATTTACTTGTGTCAAAACAGACACGAACGCTTTGGCTATGGATCACGCAGAATACAAATCTCTACCTGAAAATAGTGAAACAGAAGGAAATGAATCTCAACCAGAAAGCCAGGAAGATCCTGGAGAAGTACTTAAAAAATTAGAATTCTGTTTATCTAGGGAGACTCTTGCTAGTGCCGTGTATCTTACATCACAGATGGACAGTGAGCAGTATGCTCTAATTACAATGGTAGCTGCTCTTGACCATATCAAGAAACTCAGTACTAGTGTGGATTTCATTGTTGAAGTGCTAAGATCTTTACCTTTAGTCCAGGTGGATGAGAAGGGAGAAAAAGTGAGGCCAAATCAAAATCGTTGCATAGTAATATTGTGAGAAATATCTGAATCTACCCCTGGGGAAGAAGTAGAAGCACTATTTAAAGGAAATAATTTACTGAAATTTATAAACTGTGAATTTGCCTATAATGATAATTGATTTTTTACATTTGAAACAGAAGCTGATGCACAACAAGCTTACAAATACCTATGAAAAGTCAAAACTTTTCAAGGAAAACCAATTAAAGTGCAGCTAAAAGAAAGGCAATAGCTATAAACCTGTTTTTGCCAAAGAATGGATTTAAATCTCTCGACAATGTCTATTCTCCCAAAAGCAATTTATACATTCTATGCAATACCAACCAAGATACCGAAGACATTCTTCCCAGATCTGGAAAAAATGATGCTGAAATTCATATGGAGACACAGGAGACCTCGAATAGCCAAAGCAATCTTGTACAACAAAAACAAAGCCGGAGGCATCACAATACCAGATTTCAGGACATACTACAGGGCAGTTGTTATCAAAACAGCATGGTACTGGTACAGAAACAGATGGATAGACCAATGGAACAGAATAGAAACACCAGAAATCAATCCAAACATCTACAGCCAACTTATATTTGATCAAAGATCCAAAACTAATCCCTGAAATAAGGACAGTCTATTCAACAAATGGTGCTGGGAAAATTGGATTTCCACGTGCAGAAGCCTGAAGCAAGACCCCTGTCTTTCACCTTACACAAAAATTCACTCAACATGGAAATAAGACTTAAATCTATGACCCAAAACCATCAAATTATTAGAGAGCATTGGAGAAACACTGCAAGATATAGGTATAGGCGAAGACTTCTTGGAAAGGACCCCAGGAGCACAGGCAGTCAAAGCCAAAATTAACATTTGGGATTGCATCAAATTGAGAAGTTTCTTTACTGCAAAAGAAACAGTCAGGAAAGTGAATAGGCAACCGACAGAATGGGAAAAAATATTTACAAACTATGCTACAGATAAAGGGTTGATAACCAGAATCTACAAAGAAATCAAGAAACTCCACAACAACAAAGCAAACAACCCACTTGAGAGATGGGCCAAGGACCTTAATAGACATTTTTCAAAAGAGGAAATCCAAATGGCCAACAGACACATGAAAAAATGTTCAAGAGCACTAGCAATCAGGGAAATGCAAATTAAAACCACAATGGGGTTTCACCTCACCCCGGTGAGAATGGCTCACATTCAGAAATCTACCAACAACAGATGCTGGAGAGGATGTGGGGAAAAAGGGACACTAAGCCACTGTTGGTGGGAATGCAAACTGGTTAAGCCACTATGGAAGTCAGTCTGGAGATTCCTCAGAAACCTAAACATAACCCCACCATTCAACCCAGCCATCCCACTCCTTGGAATTTACCCAAAGGAAATTAATTTGGCAAACAAAAAAGCGGTCTGCACATTAATGTTTACTGCAGCTCAATTCACAATAGCTAAGACCTGGAACCAACCCAAATGCCCATCAACAGTAGACTGGATAAAGAAAATATGGGACATGTACTCTATAGAATACTACACAGCAGTCAAAAACAACGAAACCCGGTCATTTGCAACAAGATGGAGGAATCTGGAAAACATCATGCTGAGTGAATTAAGCCAGTCCCAAAGAGACAAATATTTGTTTTTCCTGATCGGCGACAACTAACTGAGCACCAAAGGGAAAACCTGTTGAAGTGAAATGGACACTATGAGAAACAGTGACCTGATCAGCTCTTGTCCTGACTGTTGATGTACAATGTAATACTTTATCCTTTTTAGTATTTTGGTGTTGTTGTTGTTCTAGTACTAGTGGTTGAACTCTGTAATTAACACACAATTATTCTTAGGAGTTTAAATTTTAACTGAAAAGTGATCCCTGTTAAATATGAGTGGGAAAAAGAGAGGGAGGAGATGTAAAATTTGGGACATGCTTAATCGGACTTGCCCCAAATGGTGGAGTTAGAAATGTGCCAGGGGATTCCAATACAATCCCAACATGGTGGCATGTACCAATGCCATCTCACTAGTCCAAGTGATCAATTTCAGTTCACAATTGATCACTCTGATAGGTCTAAGATTCAAAGATATCACACAAACAAGACTAGTGTCTGCTAATACTAACCGATAGAATCATAAAGGGAAAAAACGATCCAACATGGGAAGCGGGATACACAGCAGACTCTTAGAATGGCAGATGTCCTAAATAGCACTCTGGACTCAGAATCAGCCCTTAAGGCATTCAGATCTGGCTCAAGAGCCCATGAGAGTATTTTAGGCATGGAAAGCCAAAACACCATGGAAAAGAAAAAAAAAAGAAGACATAAATGAAAGATCTCTGAGAGTGAGATCCCAGTGGAAAGAATGGGGCCATCAAAGAAGGAAGTACCTTTCTCTGAAGGGAGGAGAGAACTTCCACTTTGACTATGACCCTATCAGAATAAAATCAAAGTTGGCAAACCCTAAAGGCTTCCATAGCCCTGGCAACTCATGACTAGAGCATTGGGAGATTACTGACACCATAAACAAGAGTGTCAAATTGTTAAATCAACAACAGGAATCACTGTGTACTTACATCTCATGTGGGATCTGTCCTTAATGTGTTGTCCAATGTGAAGTGAAGCTATAACTAGTACTGAAACAGTATTTTTACACTTTGTGTTTGTGTGGGTGCAAACTGATGAAATCTTTGCTTAGCATATACTGAATCGATCTTCTGTATATAAAGATAATTGGAAATGAAAAAAAAAACCTGGTGTTAAATTGGAAATTGCATACAAAATTAATCATTTTTTTAAAAAAATATCATGTAGGATCTCTGTCTTTAATGTGCTGTACACTGTTATTAATAACACTGTTATTTAATGCTATAACTAGTACTCCAACAGTATTTTTTCACTTTGTATTGCTATGTGGGGGCAAACTGTTGAAATCTTTACTTAATATATACTAAACTGATCTTCTGTATATAAAGAGAATTGAAAATGAATTTTGATGTGAATGGAAGGGGAGAGGGAGCGGGAAAGGGGAGAGTTGCAGGTGGGAGGGAAGTTATGGGTGGGGGAGCAATTGTAATCCATAAGCTGTACTTTGGAAATTTATATTCATGAAATAAAAGTTAAAAAAATAAATCTCTCGACATGAACCTTTATACATAGCAGTGTTACACATCATTTATTTACCTCCACTATACAGGCCCCAACAACAGTTTCTTCTGCACAGTCTGACTGCCCCCCATTGTCAACCATGCATAACTATTTTTATCCACCCTTGGTAATTCTATTTCCAAATACTGGATTTATACATGAGTTTACGTCTCCAACCTTCAAGCCTGCAGCCTCTCCTCTGACTTCACTCAGACAGTATCCTCCCAGAAGCAGGAAAAATTCCTTGGGCTATAGGAAGAAAAGGGAGGAGAAGTTTACAAGCAGTCAAACTCAGTCTCCAACACGACCAAAGCCTCCATCACAAACTTTGAATTAGGGCTGTCCAACTTCCCCCCATTGCCTGGAGCTGCAGGCAATTTGATGACAGGACTTGTTTGAAAACAGGCCATCTAGCTTAATAGGATTATCAAAGGAAAGGAGCCTCCATGCAGATGCAAGTAGGAACACTATTCCTGTAGTGGTCCCCAGAGAGCCCTCACTGCTGGCTTCTTGTGCTGTATCAGCAACATATGAATGATACCCCCCCAGCCCATTGGCCTGAGGATCCCAAGGTGTAGAAAAGCAGAGGGAAACCCACATTGTGGACAGCCTCTCTCTGTCCTTACTACAACTGCGTGTAAATCAGTGCAGGTGAATGGAGCTGCCATAGAACTGTGAAAGCCCAGTTACGTGGAGATTTGTCAGAGAACGAGTAAAGAGCACCTTCTTCCCCCACTGCAACCCCAAAAATAACAAAAGTCAAACCCCCACAGTTGTAGGAAGGAGGAGAAGAAGCTCGCTGTGCCTGTGGAAAAATAGAGGGAGCTCCACCTTCAAGTCCATTCCCAGAGTCCCCAAAGACCAGGAGAAGCAGCCTGGGCACTGGCCCTCACCCTCAGCTGTTGGAAAGTGTCTTCACAGATGACAGAACACTGCCCCAAGTCTCCTCAGTGAAAATCCTATGTCTGGGAGCGGTTGCATAGAGCTGTATTAGCCACAAGCGAAACACTCTTCCCACTCAGTATGAGAATGAGTCGCTGGTTAGGCACTCGCAGTGTCTGTGAGCCCCATGGAATGCTTGCAAGTTATTTTTTCTTCTATGAGTCAGATTCTCCCCCTCTTGGAAAAAAATATAGTTTTCAGGATTTAATTAACCCTATTTTTGGTTGGTGCTTAACTGGAGGTGATGTGTAAGTCTGATTTTTTTCAGGATAGAAAATGCATTTATCCCAACAGATTGGTGTTTTCTATTAAGCCTCTGTGTGGTTCTGAATGCAAGCTATATATAGTGATTTTTTCTAAATTAAGGGAACTATGCTACTTTATTTTTTAAATAATATTGATCTACAAGTGCGTATCTCAGATGCTCCAGCAGATGGCGGCCTTGGCCTTGAGGTGGAAGGGGGTTGGCAGTGTCAGGTCTGACACACTGGCATGGGAGCTGTGCTTTCATCTAAATTGTTAACAAGTGAGTCTAGCATTTAAAAATACATATAAATGTACATATAGGCCATTTTGGATCCAGTGGGCAGAAAGAACCTGCAGAGCGCACCCTAGAGAAACCTGGAAGCTTTGAGTTTTGACATCCTGCCAGCAAGTACCCAGCTTCTCCCCTCAATTACAAGTGGCTATTAACTAAAATCAATTCAAAACACGTGAATAGAACCTAAATGAAAGTATACTTTGTTGGCCACTGACACGTTGCCAGGATGTTGTACCATGGAGTGGTTTTCATCCCTGTGAGCTGGTTGCTCTGGCTCTTGGCCTACTGCACCTGCTGCATGCACATTTCTGTCCATGTTCCCCCACCCCAGGGTACTCTCTAGGAAGAGTCCTCATCTTAACTCCATGGGGAGGTCTTCCTGAATCTCGCATCAGCACATGGATTTAAAGTATGTAATGGTGAGAGAGTGGTGTTTGTGGTTTTATTCCCCTCTTTGGCTGGTGGAGGACAAAAATTGTTGCTCTTTTTACCTCCAAGATGAGGGTCTCATTGATTCACTTCTAGAAGTTTTGCACTTCTGAAGAACAAGGATGCACTAAAGTTAACAAGTTTATAATAAATTTAAATATAAATTATTTTGTTTTAAAATGCCTAAATTTTTTCTTTAAGTATTCTAAGCAGCAGACATTAAATATTTCCTGCTACATGTAACCATACAGTTTATTACATGAAATGTTATTTAATAAGACTTCTTTTTAAAATTATTTCCATCCAATATTTAAAGCCTTGAATTGTATTTAAACTTGAAAATGACTTTGCCTTAACTTTTGTATAAGGCAGCTTATACAAGTCTCAAGGAGACTTGCCTTGGGTTGGCATGAGTGGATCAGTTACTCAGTTACTGTGTGGATATTTTGTCACTAGTTTTACTGAATAAGCATACCATAGTACAAGAACTAGCAGTAGTTTTTGTAATATACCTTAAAGAGCTTAAACAGTTGATCTTTTTTCAGATTGTTGAAAAGTCCTGTAAATGCAAATAGTTGATACTGTATTAAATATGTGTACTTTGGGAGTGTGCTTTGCTTGTACAGTTGTAAATAATTAGAACATATTAAAAAAGGTTCCCAACAGAGAAAATGTGATAAAAACTATTGATATATTATAAATGGTGATGTTGAGCTGGATGTAGATATACTAAATGCTGTGGCTTGAATATTGTTTTTATTTGTTGACTTTTTTTTTTCCCCCTCTCATAGTGGTGTGTTGAACTGATTTTGCCTCTTTGCTGCAAAAAGAGAAATGGAAAGTCTTACTAAAAGCTGTGAGATGTTTTTATACTCTTTCAAAATATGGAAATGCATACTAGTCACATTTAATGTGAAAGAGTTCTGAAGTACAATGTAGTAAGCAGAAATTGGTAGAATTTTTTTTAATTGATTTGACAGAGGTAGAAAGTGTGAGAGAGAGGCAGAAAGAAAAGTCTTCCTCTCCATTGGTTCACCCCCCAAATGGCTGCTATGGCCAGAACTATGCCAATGTGAAGCCAGGAGGCAGGTGCTTCCTCCTAGTCTCTCATGTGGGTGTAGGGCCCAAGCACTTGGGCCATCCTCCACTGCCTTCCCAGGCCACAGCAGAGAGCTGGACTAGAAGAGGAGCAACTGGGACTAGAACTGGCACTCATATGGGGTGCAAGCACTGCGGGCAGAGGATTAACCAAGTGAGCCACAGTGCCGGCCATGGTAGGATCTTTAAATCAAAATAAAAAATGATCTAATTTGAATCGTATATTACTAAGTGTGATTTACCCTACCAGAGGAAAACCTGTCTGGTGTCTCTCACTGTTCCCTTCAGGGCAGTAGTCATTATTCAAAGATGTAGAAATACACACAGTGCTAATAAGTTTCAAATGCCTGATTAAGGAATTGGAGGATTAATTTCTTGGTAGCTGTCAGGTTGCTGGACCGAAAACTCAGAAATAATTGACCTCTTCAAAACAAACAAAGAGATGCTGTAAACACTCAAAGGGCAAGCTCTGAGATCTGGGGTCCTTTGTGTCACTTCTTAGGAGCAGGTGCCAGGGTGTGCTCAGCCATCCCCGACCCCACACACCAGGGGGTCTGTAACAGTAAGTCCTTTCTCAAACGTGTGAGATTTGCAGCATGATGTGGGTGTGATTAGAGCCAACTGTGGTTGGTTGGTTGCAAACTAAAAGGCTAGAGCTCAAGAGCAGCATGCAGGAGAGCAGTGGGCATGTGGAGTGATGTCATCACAGAGAAGGGGCTGTGCTGGTGGGTTCTGCTGCCATCTGGATGAGGTCAGTACACTGTAGTTACTGCTTAGCCAGTGACAGTCTATTGCATCCAGAGCTGAAACTTTGCTCGGATGTGATTTTTATAGCAAAGGTTATATGCCAAATAACTTTTTAAAAAAATATTTATTTATTCAAAAGTAAGAGTAACACAGAAAGAGGGGAGGCAGAGAGAGAGGTCTTTCATCTGATGGTTCACTCCCCAATTGGCCATAATGGTCGGAGCTGTGCCAATCTGAAGCCAAGAGCCAGGAGCTTCTTCTGTGTCTCCCTTGTAGATGCAGGGGCTCAAGAATTTGGGCCATCTTCTACTGCTTTCCCAGGCCATAGCAGAGAGCTATGATCCTGAAAGGGAGAAGTTTCATTGGTCCAAGAAAATATGTCTATGTTGCTTTCCCAATGCATTTGGACATGCCACTGTTTGCAATGCCTGCATCCCATATCAAACTGAGCATTTGAGTCCCATCTACACTCTTTTGGATCCTGCTCACTTTTGGTGTGCCTAAGAAGGAACAAATGATAGCTAAAATACTTAACTTCCTATCACTGCCTATGTGGGAGGCTTATTCGATTTCACTACTTCTGGATGGTGCAGTCATTTGTGTAGTGAATCATTAAATGAAAGATCTCTCTCTCTTCCTCTCGCTTTCCTCACTCCCTCCATCCTTCTCTCTCTTTTTCTTTCTCCCTTAGATTTTTAAATAATAAAAAGAAAATGTGAACATGAACATTGTCAGGAGAATGTGGAGAAAAATCCTCAAGTTGGTGAGGTCACAATGAAAAGCCCATGCAAGATGGTCACAGGTTCATTATTTTAGCATTGGTAGACATTAGAATATTGATAATATACATGTGATAGCAATATTTTGAAACAAAAATAAAATAGTATTATAGCATATTTTGAATGCTCTGAATTAGAAGTAGTAACAATAGTAGCAATAAGTAGACATAACATAATAATTTAATATGAATTATTGATTAAAATTATATATAAACATAATATTAAAAAATTAAAAAACTCAGAAAAGATCATGCTCTCAACAAAGGATTCTTAAATATGGTATATAAGTGTCCAGGTATACATCCTTGACATTTTCAAAGTCAATGATCAAGTTAGAGTTTCATAAAAAACTTTAGACTGTAATAAACATATGAGTTTCATTGAATGAATCACTACAGCAGACCTAGAAATGTCTGATCAACTCTTCGTAAAAGATGCCAGGACAACACAAAGAATTTTCAGTGAGTTCATTATTTCCCATGGGGAAAAAAAAAACCACAATGGCCACATATTCGTAGTGTTAGGGTTGGCACAAGCTGTGATACCGATGGTATAGGAAAGCAATAGTAATTAGTACAAGACAAAGGTAAAAAAGACTCACATTCTCATAGATAACATATAATGTGATCACTGTCAGTAGCATTGAGTAATGTGGTAAGAGATATAGTAGAGTAAGTCCCAAAGGCTCCACTTCTGATCAAGCTCCCTACTAATGCACCTGGGAAAGAAGTGGAAGACAGCCTAAATGCTTGGGCTCCTGCACTCTTGTGGGCGACCCAGAAGATGATTTTGTTTTTTGGTTTTGGCCTGGTCTAGTTCTGACTATTGTGGCCATTTGGGGAGTGAGCTAGTAAGTTAGTGGATGGAATATTCTCTCTCTCTTTGGCTCTTTCAAATAAATAAATAAATAAATAAATAAAATTTTAAAAAGAAACACAATTAAATTTTTATTTTATTTTTTATTTATTTTATTTATTTTTATTTTTTATTTTATTTATTTATTTTTTTGACAGGCAGAGTGGACAGAGAGAGAGAGAGAAAGAGAGGAAGGTCTTCCTTTATGCCGTTGGTTCACCCTCCAATGGCCGCTGCGGCCGGCACATCGTGCTGATCCAAAGCCAGGAGCCAGGTGCTTCTCCTGGTCTCCCATGCGGGTGCAGGGCCCAAGGACTTGGGCCATCCTCCACTGCCTTCCCGGGCCATAGCAGAGAGTTGGCCTGGAAGAGGAGCAACCGGGACAGAATCGATGACCTGACCGGGACTAGAACCCGGTGTGCCGGCGCTGCAAGGCAGAGGATTAGCCTGTTAAGCCACGGCGCCGGCCTATTTTTATTTTTTTAAAGATTTATTTATTTTCCTTGAAAGTCAGAGTTACACAGAGAGAGAAGGAGAGGCAGAGAGAGAGAGAGGTCTTCCATCCGATGGTTCACTCCCCAGATGGCTGCAATGGCTGGAGCTGCGCCAATCCAAAGCCAGGAGCCAGAAGCTTCTTCCAGGTCTCCCACGTGGGTACAGGGGCCCAAGAACTTGGGCCATCTTCTGCTATTCCAGGCCAAAGCAGAGAGCTGGATCAGAAGAGGAGCAGCCGGGACTCGAACCAGCACTCATATGGGATGCCAGTGCTTCAGGCCAGGACATTAACCCACTGCGCCACAGAGCCGACCCCTAAAATTTTATTTAAGAATATTATAAAGCTTTGGCATTTGCAATCAAGGAAAATCACTATTTAATTCAATAGATAGCTATAAAACTAAGATAACTTTGTCCAGAATGACATTGTTGAATATGTCAAAACCAATGTTAAATTGAATCTCATCACAATCCAGATTCAGTGAAAGAAAAGAAACTTGAATGGATGAAAGAATATATTGAACATGGACAGTACTGAAAAACTGCAATTGAAAATGGACAGGAAAGCTTAGAAATTTCCATTGAGTTGATAACCTCTCAATTAGCATAGTAAACAACAATCCAAACACTTACACTAGGCACTTATTATATACTCTGGTGACCATAATAAAATCATAGAAAAATAAATAACAAGTGATGTTATATCACCTTATAAATTGGGATTAGAGAAGAGTAGTTTGGAAGGAGTGATTACCAAGTGGCAAGTAAATACAAGGGGATTTTGTGAAAATAGTCCTTTAAAATTACATTTTAAACATGATTGCATATTACAGAATCTTAAATCAAGAGACAAAAATGTCATCTTATAGAAGAATATCTATGGAAAGATTTCCTCATGTAGAATGATACTATCAAAAATGTCAGCAGAAGTGATAAATTTGGAGTTCTCTAAAAACTCCCAAATGGCAAAATTATGTGATTTTTTTTTTATCCACAGCCTGAGAGAGGCCCGTGTTCAGGACAGCAGGCCTGGCCGCACTGGGCTTGGTCTGCTTCTCGCCTGCCCCAGGGCATGCAAGAGCCAGCCCGGTGCTCCAAATGGGCCCCAAGTCCTACCTAGAGGCTGAGGCCGGCCTCTGGAGGCCTCAGGAACACCAATTATGTGATTCTGATACCATGAAGCTGTACATTGGTATTAGACCATTCAGAGATACTGGATATACAAAAGATTCCAAGGCAACTTAGAAGAATTTCAGGAAGCTGATAATCTTCCAATTAAAAAGCCAATGAATACGTTTACATATTCATGGTGCTAGGACCAGGATACACTAAGAAAGTGAAATATTTTATAGATGATAGCATTAAATCCAAAGGCAAAAGAAAACAGGAAATTAAATGCTATGACAACAATGATGTGATAACTTTGAGTGGATACATATTTTTGAAAAAACAATGATAGCCAAAAAAGTCTGAGCAAACGCAGTGAATAATTATAAATGCTATGTATAAAAATCCTATAAAATTTCTCAGAAACTAAAATTCAGAAGGGATTAATCCTTTTCATATTGATTTTAAAGGAACACCAGCATCTAGAACTATATTATTGAAAATTTCAACGTCAATGAAAAGTGCTGTCCCATAAAAATATATAAAAAGTAAAAAAAATCTTTGAAAGAGTAAGAATACCCTGACTCCAGATGGATTTGAGAAGTTTTGAAGATAAAAATTTCTTAGGTTACTTACAGAATTTTACATGAATTGACAACACAATAGAAAAGCAAACATGAAAAGAAAGCTGCATGTTCACAGTGCTAGCACCGGTACATACTATGATCTGATGCTGTAATTGGGCAATATTCATAAAATCAAATACAAATTAAAGATTAAAATCTTTCCTCTTATTAGGGTATAATATATTTTCATAACTGTGACTAGAACTGTTAATAGAAATGTTAATAAAAGAAACATTTAGGGGCCAGTGCTGTCACATAGTAGGTAAAGCTGCCACCTTCAGTGCTAACATCCCATATGGGCACTGGTTCATGTTCTGGCTGCTCCACTTCTAATACAGCTCTCTTCTAAGAAAGAGAGAAGGTAGTACCTATCTATGTGGGGGACCTGGAGGAAGCTCCTGGCTCCAAGCTTCAGATTGGCCCAGCTCCAGCTATTGTGGCCATTTGGGGAGTTAACCAGTGGATGGAGGACTTTCTCTTTCTCTCTCTCTGCCTCTCTGTAATGCTGCCTTTCAAATAAATATTTTTTTTTAAAAAAATAAGCATGCATATTAGCCTTTATTGGAAAATAGTCCATTTAATTATCTTTCGAATGGAAAATAAGGGAAAATGAATGGCAAAAAGGAAAGATTTTGGCAATTACAGAAAATCCTGAGGGAAATATATTTGTATCTATAGTTTTGAGAATTGAAAGTGAAAGTTTAATTTATAGTCCCCTAGAATTCCAAAAAAGATAAAATAACATATCCTTTGGGAACTGAGAAAGATTGCATCAAGATGACTTTGGGAATTTGGGGGCATGAAATAGATGCAAAGAAAATTCAATAATTTTCACCACATTGGTGTCACAAGGAAAAAGTCACCTAAGAACTAAGTTTGAGAGAAAAAAATTGAGGGCTAGAGAGCAGCCTGCTATGCAGGGCTAAGAAGAAAAACTGCAGAGAATAGGATAGGAGGTACATGCTTGGCAGAGAAGAGAAGAGAAAACCACCTGGGAAGCCCCACAACAGGAAGGGAAATAGCTTGAAATTGCATGATGAGTGTTAATGCGCACCCGGAGAATAGAAGCCACAGACAGCCTGAGCTGGCAGCACTATTGAGACAGCGAGGGCAGATTTATCTACACCAATCCATGGACATAGAGCCAGAGAGAGCATGCAGTGGGTGCAGACTGCAGCCTCGGGAACTAGCAGTTGCTGGCAGTCACCTGAGGTCCTAGTGGAAGTAGAGGGGACAGCTGATTCAAACCAATCTCTCCAATACAAAACTCATGACCCTACCAATAGAGGGAGTAGGCATACTTTTAAACCAGTGCTACAACTCAGAAGACTGCAGGCATGCACATAACAGTTCACTGAGATGGGACACCTGGAGACAGAGCTGCCAGCAGCATCAGGCAGGCTTTAGACCAGGGACCCTAGTGTGCACATGTGATCCAGAGCTACCAATGGAGGGAATGGCCCACAGCCCTCACTGCCTCAGAGCTTGGCAAGAAGGTGGCTGGGCAACTATGAGAGACAGAGGAGAACCTGCACCAACAGCACCCTATAGTCTTGGCATCTGTGGGAGCCCTATATGCTAAGACATTGGAGCCTTTGCAGCTTCACAAAAAGGTGTAGGGCATAGCTGGCTTTGGAGTTTTACCATGCCCAATGTTGGTGTTACCCCTGAAACTAGCCCCACCCTAGATCATTAACCCAAGCCTCTGGGCCACACCCACCACATGCCTCCTGGTAGTCACTGAAAAGGCAGACACTCCATGAAGCCACAGAAGCATAACCCCAAAGATAAAAACCAACACAAGAAAAAATTAAAAATCAACTCCACAAATGCCAGAAAATAAGAGCTGAAATTTAAGAAACAAGAATAAGGAAGTCACCATGACCCCCAGAGGAACACAACATTTAAATATTAGTATAATAAGATGAAAAGATTGAGGAAATGCTAGAAAAGTAATTTTAAAAATTAATCATAGAATTACTCAAAAAAATCAGAAGCAAATCTACGAACTAAAGAAAACAATACAAGACATGAATGAAAACTCCCAGGAAACTGAGAATATAAAGAGAAATCAAAATAAAATTTTAGAAATGAAAGAAAATGGATCACATAAAAACTGCCGTGGAAAATCTTTACAGCAGACTTGAAGAGGCAGAAGAAAGAATATCTGAATTAGAAGATGAATATTTGAAAATCTTACAGACAAAAAAAAAAGAAGAAGAAGAAGAAACCTGAAAGCAGTGTTGGAGGCCAGCGCCACTGCTCACTATGCTAATCCTCTGCCTGCGGTGCCAGCACCCCAGCTTCTAGTCCTGGTTGCTCCTCTTCCAGTCCAGTTCTCTGCTGTGGCCCAGGAGGGCAATGGAAGATGGCCCAAGTGCTTGGGCCCTGCACCCACATGGGAGACCAGGAGGAAGCACCTGGCTCCTGGATTCAGATCAGTGCAGCACCAGCTGTAGTGGCCATTTGGGGGGTGAACCAATGGAAGGAAGACCTTTCTCTCTCTCACTGTCTAACTCTGTCTAAAAGAAAGAAAGAAAGAGAGAAAGAGAGAGAGAAAGAGAGAGAGAAAGAAAGAAAGAAAGAAAGAAAGAAAGAAAGAAAGAAAGAAAGAAAGAAAGAAAGAAAGAAGGAAAGAAGGAAAGCAAGCAAGCAGTTGTTGGAAATCTATGGGATACTATCAAATTACCCAACATACAAGTCTTAGGAGTTCCTGAAGGAGAGCAAAGAGAAAAGGGAATCGAAAACCAGTTAAATGAAATATTTACAGAAAATTTCCCCAATTTGAAGAAAGACAGAGATGTTCAAGTAGAGGAAAAATATAGAACTCCTAACATACATGACTGGAAAAGATATTCACCAATACACATTGTGGTCAAACTTTCTACAGCAAAACATAATGAAAAAATTCTAAACTTGGCAAGGGAAAAGTGACAAATCACTTTCAGCGTATCACTAATTAGACTCACAGCTGACTTCTCATTAGGAACCCTACAGGCAAGAAAGGAATACTGAGATATAGTCCAAGTCTTAAAAGAAAAAAAAAACTGTCAACCCAGAATACTGTATTCCACAAATCTTGCATTTATGAATAAAGGTGAAATAAAGACCTTCCATAACAAACAGAAATTGAAAGAATTCATCAAAACTTGTCTAGCCTTACAGAAGATGCTTAAGAATGTGCCATACACAGAAACACAGAAAGATAGCCATTATTATGAACGAATGAGAAGGCAGAAAACCCCAATAGAAATACAAAATAAATCCAAAGTAAATGATATGAATATTTATGGAAAAATGGAGGGTCAGGTCATTACTTATCAATGCTCACCTGGAATGTAAATGGCCTCAATTCTCCAGTTAAAAGATACAGACTGGCTGAATGGATTGAAAATCAAGACCCATCTATTTGTTACTTGTAAGAAACACAGTTCATCAACAAAGATATATGCTAATGGAAAGTGAAAGGATGAAAAAGACAGTCCATGCTAACAGAAACCAAAAATGAGCTGGTGTTGCGATTCTAACATAAGACAAAATAGACTTTAACATAACCACTGATAAGAGACAAAGAAGGGCACTATGTAATGATTAATGGATCAATCCAATAGGAAGATGTGACTATAATAAGTGTATATGTACCAAATTACAGGGCAGCTAGCTACTTAAAAAATGTTAGTAGACCTAAGGGAGATATGGACTTCAATACCCCACTTTCATCAATGGGCAGATCAGCCAGATAACCAGCAAGGGAACAGAGTTAATTGATACTGTAGATGCAATGGACCTAAAGGATATCTACATAATCTTTCACCCCACAGTGGCAGAATACACATTCTTCTCATCACTTCATGGAACATTCTCTAAGATAGACCATAAGATAGGTCCAAAGCATGTCTCAGCAAATTCAGAATAATTGAAATCATTCCATGCACCTTCTCAAACCACAGTGGAATGAAGCTAGAAACCAACAACTAAAGTATCTCTAGAACATAATTAAACATAGGGACTGAATAGCATGCTCCAGAATGAACACTGGGTCATAAAAGAAATCAAAAGAGGAATAAAAAATTTCTAGAAACATATGAAGATGGCAATATATTATATTGAAACCTATGAGATATAGCAAAAGTGTGTTAAGAAGGAAGTTCATAGCAATCAATGTCTACATGAAAAAACTGGAAAGGTACTAAATAAATGAGCTATCAGTGCAACTCAAGGATATAGAATATCAACAACAAATCAAGCACAAAAGTAGGAAGAAATAATTAAAATTAGAGAAGAAATAAACAAAACTGATACAAAAATTACAAAAATCCATGAAATGGAAAGCTAGTTTTTTAAAAAAATATATAAAATTGATACACCATTGGTGCAACTGACCAATAAAAAAAGGAAAAGTCAAATCAATAAAATCAGAGATGAAAAAGGAAATGTAATAATAGATACCATAGAAATAAGAATCATCAGAAATTATTGTGAAGAGCTGTATGCCAACAACTAGAAAACCTAGAAGAAATGGATAGATTCCTAGAAAGATACAATCTACCAAAATAAAGTCATGAACTTATAGAAAACGTAAACACGCCAATAACCAAAATAGAGATTTTATCAGTAATACTCTCCCAACTATAGATAAATATAGAAAAAATCTCTGATGAACATAGATGCAAAAATCCTTAACAAAATATTACCCAAAATATCATCAAAATATCCATTTTTCTGAAAGCAAATTACAGACTCTATGTGATACCAAACAAAATACCATGAACAGCAGGTTAATGCCCGGGCCTGAAGTGCTAGCATCCCATATGGGTGCTGGTTTGAGACCTGGCTGCTCCACTTCTGATCCAGCTCTCTGCTATGGCCTGGGAAGGCAGTAGAGGATGGCCCAATTTCTTGAGCCTCTGAACCACTTGGGAAACCCAGAAGAAGCACCTGGCTCCTGGCTTCAGATCACTGCAGCTCCAGCCATTTCGGCCATTTGGGGAGTGAACCAGTGGGTGGAAGACCTCTCTCTCTCTCTCTCTCTCTCTGCCTCTCCTCTCTCTGTGTAACTCTGACTTTTAAATAAATAACTAAACTTTAAAAAAAATAAAATCAATCCCTGGAACAAGGAGTCTCTTCAACAAATGGATCTGAAAAAACTAGATCACCACATGCATTAATAGGAAGCAAGACTACTACCTTACACAAAAATCCACTCAAAATGGATTAAAGACATAAATCTATGAACTGATATCATAAAATTATTAGAGAACATTGGGGAACCTCTGCAAGGCATTGGCATAGGAAAAAAGTTCCTGGAAAAGATTCCAGAGGCACAGGCAATGAAAGCCAAAATTGACATATGGGAACACATCAAATTGAGAAGCTTCTGAACTACAAAAGAAACTTCAGCAAAGTAAAAAGGCAATGGACATAATGAAAGAAAATATTTGCAAACTTTTAAAAAATATTTATTTATTTATTTGAAGTCAGAGTTACACAGAGAGAGAACGAGAAGCAGAGAGGGGGAGAGAGGTCTTCCATCTGATGGTTCACTCTCCAACTGGCTGCAATGGCTGGAGCTGCACTGATCCAAAGCCAGGAGCCAGGAGTTTCTTCCAGTTCTCTCATGTGGGTGCAAGGACCCAGGGAGTTGGGACATCTTCTACTGCTTTCCCAGGCCATAGCAGAGAGCTGGATCAGAAGTGGAGCAGCCAGGTCTCGAACCAGCATCCATATGGGATGCTGGCACTGCAGGCAGCGGCTTTACCTGCTGAACACAGCACTGGCCCCAATATTTGCAAACTTTAAAACTGATAAAGGATTAATTATCAGAATATATAAAGAGATCAAGAAACTCAATAACAACAAAACAACCCAATTAAGAAATGGGCAAATGACTTAAACAGGTGTTTTTCAAAAGAGGAAATCCAAATGGTCAACAGACACCTGAAAAAATGCTCAGGATCACTAGCTGTCAGGGAAATGCAAAACAAAACCACAATAAGGTTTTACCTCAAACCATTAGAATGGCTTTCATACAGAAATCAACAGACAACAAATGCAGGTGAGGGTGGTGGTGGTGGGGAAATGTACCCTAATTCACTGTTGGTAGAAATGTAAACTGGTAAAGTCACTGTGCAAGACAGCATGGCAATAGCTCAGAAATCTG
The DNA here is from genome assembly GCF_033115175.1 of Lepus europaeus. Taxonomy (NCBI): domain Eukaryota; kingdom Metazoa; phylum Chordata; class Mammalia; order Lagomorpha; family Leporidae; genus Lepus; species Lepus europaeus. The sequence continues at coordinate 12,226,874 of NW_026909276.1, read as the reverse complement.
AATATAGACCCACCATATGACCCAGCCATCCCACTCCTGAGAATTTACTCAAGGAAAATGAAAACAGCATATGTAAGTTATCTGTATCCCCATATGTATTGCAGTTTAATTCACAATAGCTAAAACATGGAATCAATCCAAGTCCTGTCAACTGAATACTGTATAAAGAAATTATGGGATATGTATACCATAGAATATTACGCAGTGGTAAAAAAAAAAAAAAGAAATCCGGTCATTTGCAACAAAATGGATGAAACTGGAAAATATACTTCGTGAAATAAGCCAGTTCCAAAATGACAAATACAATACATTCTCCCTGACCCTTGATAAGTAGTAGAGAACCTAAAAGGCAATCTGTAGGATTGAAATTGACATTTTGAGAAGAAATAACTGAGCAGCTCCTGTCATGACTGTTGAGGAATTTTTTTCTTACTATTTGTTGCACTCTTTATTTAAGAAAGGGTTGATTATATATGCATAAAGTTAATTGAAAATAGAGCATAATAAAAAATAAGATTGGGGATGAGAAAGGGAGGAGAAAGAGGGGTGGGAGTGTGGATGAGAAGGTGGGTACAGTGGGAAGAAATGCCATGTTCCTAAAATTATAAGTATGATGTTTGGAACTGTAAAGCTGTATAATTCTGAATATATTCCTATGGACTTACATCTAAGGATAGAGTTTATTTTATTTATTGATTTTTAGAAATTTATTTATTTGAAAGGCAGAGTGACAGAGAAGCAGAGTTAGAGAGAGAGAGGGTAGGAGGGAGGGAGGGAGGGAGGGAAGGGGAGAGAGAGAGAGAGAGAGAGAGAGAGAGAGAGAGAGAGAGAGAGAATCTTCCATCTGCTGATTCACTCCCCAGATGGCTGTAACAGCCAAAGCTATGTTGATCCAAAGTCAGGAGTTAGGAGCTTCTTTTGGGCCTCCTGTGTGGGAGGACTATCTTCTACTGTTTTCCCAGACCACAGGAGAGAGCTGGGTTGAAAGTAGAGCAACTGTAACTCAAACTGGCACCCAAATGGGATGCTAGTGCTGCAGATCAGGGTTTTAACCTGCTGCGCCACAGCACTGCCCCCTAAGGGTACACTTTAAAAACTTGCCATGGGACTCCAAATCCTCTTAAGTTGGGAGTAAAAATAGCATTTTAAGTGTTAAAGTGATATTATGGATATGATTAAGTGTTAAAATGATCATTTAAATAGGATTCACTGTTTGGAAATAATACTAGAATTAAAAAGGAGTGAGTGCTGCAAAATGGGAAGCAGCCCATATAGCAGACTCATAGGATGACAATCACCTTAAGAAGCACTCTGACCTCAGAGCCAGCACCTAAGGCATTCGATTCTGGCTGAAAAGCCCATGAGAGCATTTCAGGCAAGGAAAGCCAAGACACAGTGGCAAAAAATTTCCTATATGAAGGACATTTAAGTGTGAGACTCCAGGGGAAAGAAGTGGTCATCAAAGAAGGATGTACTTTCTTCTGAAGGGAGAAGAGAAATTCCACTTTGCTTACCACCTCATCTAAATACTGATGGAGCTTGTGGATTCAAAAGGCTTCCATAGCCTAGGTGGCTCATGTTAAGAGCCTTGGGTGATCACTGACATCATACATAGGAGTGTTAATTGTTAATTTAAAAACAAGAGACACTGCCCACTATCTTTCCCTGCAGAACCTCTGTCCTTAATGAATTGTACTGTAAAACTTATTCTCAGTTGTGTGTGTGTGTGTATGTGCAAACCATTGAAATCTTTTCTTATTTTAAAGTTTATCTTCTTTGTATAAAGCTAATTGAAAATGAATCTTGATGCAGAATGGGACTGGAAATGGTAGAAGGAGGAGAAGCAGGGATCAGAGTGTGGGTGAGAGGGTGGGTACAGTAGGAAGAATATATTAATAAAGTTATACTTATGAAATTTGTATTCCTTAAATAAAAGGTTTCTTTGAGGAAAACTTCCACTTTGCTTATTGTCTTTTCTAAATTCTTACAGAACTTGTATATTCAAAAGGCTTCCATAGCCTAGGCAGCTCATGTCAAGAGCCTTCAGTGATCACTGATGCCATACATAAGAGTGTTAATTGTTAAAATAACAACAGTAGTCACTGTGCACTAACTTCGCATGCAAGACCTCTGCCCTCAAAGAGTTGCGTCAGGAGAGTTAGCAGTAAAACTTGTTTTCAAAGTATATTAAATGGCCGGCTCCGTGGCTTAACAGGCTAATCCTCCACCTTGTGGTGCCGGCACACCAGGTTCTGGTCCCGGTTGGGGTGCCGGATTCTATCCCGGTTGCCCCTCTTCCAGGCCAGCTCTCTGCTGTGGCCCGGGAGTGCAGTGGAGGATGGCCCAAGTCCTTGGGCCCTGCACCCACATAGGAGACCAGGAGAAGCACCTGGCTCCTGGCTTCAGATCAGCAAGATGTGCCGGCCGCAGCGGCCATTGAAGGGTGAACCAATGGCAAAAAGGAAGACCTTTCTCTCTGTCTCTCTCTCTCTCACTATCCACTCTGCCTGTCAAAAAAAATTAAAAAAAGTATATTAAGTATATTTAGCATATTAAGTGGAGGATATTCTTATGTCTCATAAGTTTCAGTTACATCAAAGTGTCCAACTTCATTGCTTGCTTTCTTAGGTGCTTCTTTAATTAATGATAAAACTTGTTCCCAAAGACTTACTTTCTTTTAATGGATTAAGTGCAAGATATCCTTATGTCTCATAAGCTAAAATTATGTTTAAGTGCTTGCAAAAGATGTATCATTCTTGGGTGCTTCTTTAAAGTAAATAAAGTTTATTGGGCCCAGCGCTGTGATGCAGCAGGTTAATGCCCTGGCCTGAAGCACCAGCATCCCATATGGGTGCTGGTTCAAGTCCCAGCCACTCCACTTCTGATCCAGCTCTCTGCTTTGGCCTGGGAAAGCAATAAAAGATGGCCCAAGTCTTTGGGCCCCCGTGACCAAGTGGGAGACCCAAAAGAAGCTCCTGGCTTCTGGCTTTGGATTTGCACAGCTCTGAACATTGGAGCCAATTGGAGAGTGAACCATCGGATGGAAGACCTCTCTCTCTCTCTCTCTCTCTCTCTCTCTCTCTCTCTGCCTCTCCTCTCTCTGTGTTATTCTGACTTTCAAATAAATAAATAAATAAAATCTTTTTAAAAAGATTTTAAGGGTTAAAGTGTTAAACTGTCTCTCCAGTGAGGAAGAGAGACAGAGAGAAAGGTCTTCCATCTGATGGTTCACTTCCAAAATGACTGCAACAGCTGGAGCTGTGCCAATTTGAAGCCAGGAGCCAGGAGGTTCCTCCGGGTCTCCCACGTGGTTGCAAGGTCCAAGGACTTGAGCCATCTTCTATGTTTTCCCAGGCCATAACAAAGAGCTGGATTGGAAGAGGAGCAGCCAAGTTTGAACTGGAGCCCATAAGGGATGCTGGCACCACAGATGGAGGATTAACCTACTGTGCCACAGTTCCAGCCCTCAAATAAATAAATATTTTAAAAAAAGTTTCTCAAAAAACAAGAAAAGGAAATTAACCTGGGAAAAGCAATGATTTTGAACAGCTCTTGTCTTCCTTTTTTTTTTTGTTTGTTGGACTCTTCACTTACTATAAACTAATCTTTGGTGTACAAAGTTAACTGAAAATAAAATTTAGCATAAAAGATGATGTGGAATAAGAGAGGGAAGAAGAGAGTGGGAAGGTGAGTGAGAGGTCATGCTCCATGGGAAGAATCACTATATTCTTTTTTTTTTTTTTGACAGGCAGAGTGGATAGTGAGAGAGACAGAGATAAAGGTCTTCCTTTTTGCCGTTGGTTCACCCTTCAATGGCTGCTGTGGCCAGCGCATTGTGCTGATCCAAAGCCAGGAGCCAGGTACTTCTCCTGATCTCCCATGCGGGTGCAGGGCCCAAGGACCTGGGCCATCCTTCACTGCCTTCTCAGGCCACAGCAGAGAGCTCTGGAAGAGGGGCAACCGGGATAGAATCTGGCACCCCAACCGGGACTAAAACCCGGTGTGCTGGTGCCACAAGGTGGAGGATTAGCCTGTTAAGCCACAGCACTGGCCAGAATCACTATATTCTTAAAACTGTACTTATGAAATTCATGAAGTCTGTATTCTTTATATAAAAGGATTCTTTTGATAAAAAATGAAGGACTAAGTTTAATAGTAGTTAGATTGGCTTATAATTGGATATTGATCATATATAGAGGTCATATTAGTGAATTAAGACAATAAATAAAATGCAAATTTTATGACATAAATTGCATTTTGATCATTATAGTTAGAATTAGGATAATAAATAGAGTGATCAGTAGACATAAAAAAACTTGGTGAACAATAACCCAGAAAATTATTTTACTGTCAGAAAATTTTTAAATTCAAGGAATTTAAATCAAGGAACACTGAAAAGTAAACATAAAGAATTTTCATCAAATTGACAAAGTCACAATGAAAAAGTTAACCAGGAAAGGCTACAGTTCTCTGTACTAGGATTGATACACACTACATCCTGATGTGTATGTATCATAGAAATAAAAGATAAAAATTAAAAAATATGTGCATGTTAATATATAACCTATATTCTTATTACTGGAAGTGACAGGAATAATATAGGAGCAATAAGAGAATGACAAACATATACAACATATATTAAATGTGCATTAAACTTGAGAAATCAAAGAAAAAAATCAACAATGATAAAGAGAATATCATACCATTTATCAAAAAAATGCTGACATGTAAGATACTGACATCTACAGTGACACTTAGGAAAATACTAATAATCAAAGATTTAAGTACATTCTCATAAACCAGAGAAAGTTAAAGGTATATTACCTGGAAACAGAGAATGATAATATTGGCCAAAAGTGCTTCCAATGAACTGTATACATAAAAGTGGCAAAAATTCACAAAATTTGCCTTTGTTTATGATGTTCTAACATAAAATTTGAGCTGCATACTGATAGTTTTAGTCCTAGGATGGACTTTCATTAAGCTACTAACAATTTACACAATTGATGAGTGTAAATTCAAAGAAAAGCAAAGTATACAAAGAGGTATACTAATTGGAATATAAATTATACTTTCATTAGTGTGAATGAAGTCAGATACTTCATAATATAAATAATAATGAGATAATCACATGTAAGGGAAAGGGATTTTTTTTTTAAAAAATAGCACATTATATCTACATTAAAAGCAGAAAATAAGGAAAACAAAGGAATGTAAACAAAAGTTACACCTTTGCCAAAGATAAGTTGGTTGCAGATGCATGGATTGATTTCTGGAGTTTATATTCTGTTTGATTGGTCTACCATTTTTTTGCATGAGTACCAGGCTGTTTTGACTATAATTGCCTTGTACTATGTCTTGAAATTAGATATTGTGATGCATCCAGCTTTATTTCTCTTGTATAGGATTGGTTTAATTATGCAGGGTCCCTTGTGTTTCCAAATGAGTTTCAGCATCATTTCTTCTAGATATGCAAAAAATTGTGATTGGAATCACATTGAAACTATAAATTGCTTTTGGTAGTATGGGCATTTTGATGAAATTGACTCTTCTTTTTTTTTATTTTTCATAGGCAGAGTGGACAGTGAAAGAGAGACAGAGAGAAAGGTCGTCCTTTGTCATTGGTTCACCCTTCAACGGCCACTGTGGCCAGCGCACTGTGGCCGGCCCACCATCCTGATCCGAAGGCAGGAGCCACGTGCTTATACTGCTCTCCCATGGGGTGCAGGGCCCAAGCACTTGGGCCACCCTCCACTGTACTCCTGGGCCATAGCAGAGAGCTGGCCTGGAAGAGGGGCAACTGGGACATAATCCGGTGCCCTGACCGGAACTAGAACCCAGTGTGCCAGTGCCGCTAGGCGGAGGATTAGCCTGTTGAGCCACAGTGCCGTCTGAAGTTGACTCTTCTAATCCATGAATATGGAAGATTTTTCAATTTTTTAATGTCTTCTTATATTTCTTTTTTTTAGTGTTTTGTAATTTTCATTCTCAGATGTAAAAAAAAAAAAAAGGATCCTAAAATTCATATGGAAAAACAAGAGACCCCAAATAGCTATAGCACTCTTTTTTTTTTTTTTTTTGGATCTACAGTAATTTTATTGTAACAGAGAAACCAGGCTGCAGTATGTCTACATGATAAGAGCAGATGGTGGTTATCTTTCTGAAGCGTGAGGCCCATGTCCATCTGACAGCACACAAAGGCCCGAACATCTCTTTCCTGGTACTACCGTGCACTGCCTGACTCGTGATGTGAGTGCCGGCGCAGCCACAACAAATGAAGGCAGGAGGTCCAATTCGCAGAGGCAGCATCCCGACAGGAGGCGATTTAACAATCATTGACGAGGATGCAGAAATCAAGTGCAGTTACCCAACTCTCCATCATTCTTTGCGGAGAAAAGTGAGGCTACGCATGAGCAGAAAATGTTCTTCATTCTTAAATAAATCCCTATAGGATGGGATTGATGGTCAGTCAGTCAGTAGAATGGGATGAAAATCTAGACTAGTTATAGGTCTTTGTGCTTAAAGAAAAGAATAGCAGTGATAAGGGAAAAGAGTATCTTTTCTTAAAAAGACAAGAAACACATTTTATTTTTCTTGCTGCAGTGGCAACAGACTCATTGGTTTTCACAAAACACCATTTTTGCAGTATGGCCTGTTGATGGTTGGCTCCCACGGGAGGACAATCTTGAGGCCGTCTGACTGTTAACGACAAAGCTAGGTCTATTTTCGGAGCCTCTAACATGTGCCATTCTAATGCTGGATCTGCAGAGGAGCCCCTAGCACTGTCAGATGCTTCAGTTAAAGCTTCTGAAACGCTGCAATGGCATGACGGACAGGTCTTTTTGGTGTGATGACTTTCCCCCGCATGTAAACTCTTTTGGAAATGTTGGAGGTAAAAGGATGGAGGGAAAAGTTTGGTTTAGAGCCACAAAGTTCCAGACAACAGCCACGGATGCCTCTGCCCTATTTCACTACATGTTCTTTTCTGAGAAACACAATTAATTGGTGAGTGCTATGCTCTGTGGTTGAAATGATCCATGGACCACCATCCACCCTCCCTTCTTCAGCAGAGCCTGAAGACGGAAAGGTTGTCTCTGTTTCCTGGCACCAGAGAAATTACTTGGTGACCTGGTGAATAGCATGGGCAAGGTAGCCCACATTGCCAGAAGTGACGCCAGCCACAGAGATGCGACCGTCCTTTGTCATGTAGATGGAGAACTCCTTGGTCAGCCGCTCCACCTGTTCAGGCTTTAGTCCTGTGAAACAAAACATGCCAATCTGATCGGTGATGTGCTGCCAGTTGTGGGTGGAGCCTTCCTTCTTGAGGTTGGAGACCAGCTGGGTCCGCATGCCAATGATGCGGTCTGCCATGCCTTTCACTTCCTGTAACCATTGCTTTCGCAAATCCGGGGAAGTCAGAATCGTGGAGGCAATCCAGGCCCCATTGATAGGAGGGTTGGAATACATCGGACGGATCAAGATCTTCAACTGCGACTCCACCCTTTTGGCTTCATCTGCATCTTTGCAGATCACAGTGAAGGCTCCAACACGTTCACCATATAAGCCCATGTTCTTGGCGTATGACTGGCAGAGACACACATTAATGCCCTGTTCAATGAAGTGGCGCACAGCCCAGGCGTCCTTGTCACCGTCACCACTGGCAAAGCCTTGGTAGGCCACGTCAAAGAAGGCGAACAGATTCCTTTTCTTCACCACTGTTGCTATTTCCTTCCACTGCTCAGGCCGAGGATCCACTCCTGTGGGATTGTGGGCACAGGCATGCAACAGAAGAACACTTTGCTCTGGAATTTTTGCGATGTCCTCCAGGGCGCCTGTGAAGTCAAAACCGCAAGTCTTAGGGTCATAGTACCGATAGCTTTGTAGCTGCATGCCAGCATCCCTGAAGATGGGTGTGTGATTTCCCCAGGTTGGTTTGGGCAGAAAGACATCTCGGCTGAACTTGAAAAACCTTTGCAGAAAACTGGTTCCGATCCTTAGGGCCCCCGTTCCAGAGATGGTCTGCACGGTGACAAACCGGCCGCTTTTCACCACTTCGCTGTTCTCGCCCAGGGCTAGTTCTGCCGCCGCCCTACAGAACTCAGCCAGTCCCGCGATGGGCAGGTATTCCTTGTCGAGACCTTTTGCAGCGATCTGAGCCTCTGCCTTCCAGACGCTAGGGAGTACGTAAGGCTTCCCATTATCATCCCGGTAGGCGCCAACTCCCAGATTCATCTTTTTGCTGTTTGTGTCTCTCTTGTAGGCTTCTGTAACTCCCAGGATAGGATCTTGGGGTCCTATCTCCACATGGGCCCACCAGGAGCTGGTTCTGGCAGAGGCTGCGGCGGCGAGGCCTGGGTGGAAGGCGGAGGCGACCCCGGAGAGGCTGCGGGCGGAGTGCAGCAGGGCCATGGTGGGCGGCAAGAGGGCAGTGGGCAGCTGCAGGCCGGCCAGAGCAGACGACTGCTATAGCACTCTTATATGACAACAACAAAGAGCTGGAGGCATCCCAAGCCAGATTTTAAGAGATAGTACAGGGCGGTTATAACCAAAAGAGCCTGATACTGGCACAAAATAAAATTAGATGTATAGAACAATGTAACACAATAGAAACTCCAGAAATTAATGTACATATCTACAACTAACTTCTCTTTGACAAAGAAGCTAAAATCAATCCCTGGAACAATAACAATCTCTTCTACAAATAGTGCTAGCAACCTGGATCTCTGAATGCAGATGTATGAAACAAGATCCATACCTTAAAATTTACACAAAAATCCACTCAAAATGGATCAGAGACCTAAATCTATGACCAATACCATCAAATTACTAGAGAACATTGAGTGAACTCTACTCTGCAAGACATTGGCATAGGCAAACACTTCCTGGGAAAGACCCCAGAAGCACAGGCAATCAAGGCCAAAATTGACAAATGGGATTACATCAAGCTGAGATGCTTTTGCACTGAAAAATAAACACTCAGCAAAGTGAACAGGTGACTGACAGAATGGGGAAAAGTATTTGCAAACCACACAACTGGTAAAGGATTGACAACAGAATCTATGAAGAGCTAAAAAATTAAACAACAAAACAAACAATCCAGTGAAGAACTGGGAAAGGGATTTGAACCGGCATTTTGTGAGAGAAGAAATTCAAATGGCCATCAGACACTTGCAAAAATGTTCAGGATCACTAGGCATGAGGGAAATGCAAATCAAAACCACAATGAGGTTTCACGGTTAGAATGGCCTACATATAGAAATCAACAAATGACAAAAGCTGGTGAGGATGTGGGGAAAAAGTTACCCTGGTCCACTGTTGATGGGAATGTAAACTGGTGCAAGCCACTGTGAAAGACTGTATGGAGATATCTTACAAATCTGATTATAGACCCACCATATGATCTAGCCATCCCACTCCTTGGAATTTACCCAATCCAAATTAGCATATGAAAGAGTTATCTATAACCCCATGTTCATTGCAGCACAATTCACAACAGCTGAGATCTGGGAAGAATCCAGATATCAATCAATTGTTGACTTGTTAAGAAAATTATGGTATATACACACTATGGTGTACTACTCAGTTATAAAAAAAAAGAAAGAAAGAAAGAATAAGAAACCCTGTCTTTTGCAACAAGATAGATGCAACTAGAAACCATTATACTTAGTGAAATAAGCCAGTCCCCAAAAGACAGATATCATATGTTTTCCCTGATCTGAGGTAGCTAATAGAGTACCTAAAATGTAATGTATTAGAATTAGATACACATTTTGAGATTTGATGATTGTTTACAGCCCTTGTCTCTTCCACTGAGGAACAGTAATTTTTTTTAATTTATTTTTTTCTTCATACTATTTCCTGACTTGTTGAACTCTTACTTAGTGTAAACCATAAAATCATTAAGTAAACTGAAAACAGACTTTGTAAAAGTTAAGTGGGGATGTGAGAGGGAAGAGGAGAAAGGGTTGGAGTGTGTGTGGGAGGGAGGGTATTGAGGAAAGTGTCACTTACATTCATTAATCTGTATATATGAAGTATATCAAACTTATATTACTTAAATAGATCTGGCTGAAGAGCCCATGAGAGTATTGTAGGCATGGAAAGCCAAGACACCATGGAAAAGAAAAAAAAAAAAGAAGACCTAAATGAAAGATCTCTCAGAGTGAGATCCCAGTGGAAAGAACGGGGCCATCAAAGAAGGAGGTACCTTTCTCTGAAGGGAGGAGAGAACTTCCACTTTGACTATGACCCTAGCGGAATAAGATCAAAGTCAGCGAACACTAAAGGCTTCCATAGCCCTGGCAACTCATGACTAGAGCCTAGGGAGATTACTGACGCCATGAACAGGAGTGTCAAATTGTTAAGTCCGCAAAAACAGGAGTCACTGTGTACTTACAACCCATGTGGGATCTGTCCTTAATGTGTTGTCTAATGTGAAGTGATGCTATAACTAGTACTGAAACAGTATTTTTACACTTTGTGTTTCTGCGTGGGTACAAACTGATGAGATCTTTACTAATTATATACTGAATCGATCGTCTGTATATAAAGATAATTGGAAATGAAAAAAAAAAACCTGGTTTTAAATTGGAAATGGCATAGAAAATTAATTAATTTAAAAAATATTATGTAGGATCTCTGTCTTTAATGTGCTGTACACTGTTATTTAATGCTATAACTAGTACTCCAACAGTATTTTTTTTCACTTTGTGTTGCTATATGGGGGCAAACTATTGAAATCTTTACCTAATATATACTAAACTGATCTTCTGTATATAAAGAGAATTGAAAATGAATCGTGATGTGATTGGAAGGGGAGAGGGAGCGGGAAAGGGAAGGGTTGTGGGTGGGAGGGAAGTTTTGGGAGGGGGGAGCCATTGTAACCCATAAGCTGTACTTTGGAAATGTATATTCATTAAATAAAAGTTTAATAAAAAATAAAATAAAAAAATAAAACTAAATTGAAAATAAAAAAAATTTAAAAATAAATATTTAAAATTCAAAAAATGTATACCAATAACCAGAACTTTAAAGGTGTTTGTATATATAATCATATATATCTGTGTGTGTTTATGACATTACAATGTAAATGTACATATATGTATAATTTGTCATATAAATGTATAGAGCAACACTTTGACATTTTTATAATGCATTTATCATTAGAAAAGAATAGCTCAGATTTCTGTAATAATCCAGTTTCTGATCATTACAAGAATGAAGAGTAAGCCACCAAGTTGTAGCTCATAATCTCTGTTTCTCTGTGTTTCCAAGTCTACCAACCTCTAAAATTAAATAAACATACATAATTCTGGGATAAAAATAACATTAAGATCCCACTATTTTCCCACATAAATTTCCGAAAATATACTAGTATCTAGACACATAGTGGCAAATTTATATATGTATAAAATATATGTATGTTATATATGTTACATATATTCATAAATATATTATATTGAGGAGAAAGAATTATTACCCTTGGCTAAAATGGCCCTGAGACACTGTGTACCTGACAGTTTCCAGGGCAACTTATAGAATGTTGGGAGTGATGATGATCTTATAATACAAGTTAAATCATCATGGCCACAGATTCACAGGGTTAGGATTGGCCTAGACTAAAATATTTGTGCAAAAGAGTGACTCCAGTGAATTTAAAAATTAACTTAAATTTTCATAATTAAAGGTTAATTTCAAGTTTCATGAATGTCTGTAAGGCTAAGAATGAAATCTCCTGCTAATGAGTGATGGAACTAGCCCTAAATTGTTCTCAAATACTGTGAAAATAAAATTTGGATATCTTCCAGAATTTAGATAGTTGATGGCCTTACAATGATAAAATAAATCATTGTAGCCTAAAGTTCACTGCACTAGAATTGGCACAAATTAGGTTATTGACTATTTATTGAGGTGGTAATAATAAATTTAAATCAACATGAAAAATAGAAAAAGAGAAATATTCATTTCAATATATGTTGTATATTGACAGTTGTGTGTACAAATGGTAAATTTAGTAGAAGCAGAAATAAGGTTACAAGGAGATGTAACAGACATTAATAAAAATAGCCCTAAATACACATTTAAATACAGAAAATTTGTGCTCTCTTAAATCAAAGAAAGTTTATGCCATTTAATTCAGTAATTTTAAAACCAAGATAAAATTCTATCAATCTAATGCATGGAAATTTTAAAGAGAATGACAATTTTGATTCTCTAAAAATAAAGAAGCTATAAGAAAGTGTCTTTGAAAGTGTAAAAGAATGTAACATTTGGCTGGTGCCATGGCTTACTAGGCTAATCCTCCACCTGTGGTGCTGGCACCCCGGGTTCTAGTCCCGGTCGGGGTGCTGGATTCTGTCCCGGTTGCCCCTCTTCCAGTCCAGCTCTCTGCTGTGGCCTGAGAAGGCAGTGAAGTATGGCCCAGGTCCTTGGGTCCTGCACCTGCATGGGAGACCAGGAGAAGCCCCTGGCTCCTGGTTTCATATCAATGTGGTGCACTGGCCACAGCTGCCACTGGGGGGTGAACCAATTGAAAAAGGAAGACCTTTCTCTCTGTCTCTCTCTCTCTCTCTCACTGTTCACTCTGCCTGTCAAAAAAAAAAAAAAAGAATGTAACGTTCTAAAATTATTTAATGGACCATAAAGATGGAGGTTGCTAAGACAACTTGAGCATTATTTAGTGCACTCATGACATGAAAATGTCATGTCCAAAAGAATCATCACACCTTGGCATTGCTAATATTGGTTTCCATGTGGATATTGACAAACTCAGATGAAATTATGAAAGACAAAATAAAAAATAGAAACCTGATGCACATGGAAGTTAAAACTTTGCTTTGCCCTTAGTAACAATGTGTATTTTAATGTGAGCCATAATTAAAAACCAAATATGTGGATGAGTATTTGGTGAAAAAACAGTCCAGAATAAACTAGAAAAATTACAGTATGATACAGACTTGTAGTTTGGAAAATTTTCCACAATCAGAAAATAATTTACAGTTCCAGGAGCATCTAGAAACATTAAGAATGTATCCTATGATGATGACCATGATGGTGCTGGCACTGCAATGTACTCAAATCCTATACACATGACAGTTGCTGGGACTTCCAGCATTTAGAATGAGTTGATGACCACACAATTATAAACCAAACCATGGTACCCATCATTTCCCTATGTTAGGACTGTCACAAATCAGGTTACTCATTACACATTCAGGTGACAGTAGTAAATGATAAAATAAATATGCATTCCATGGAAGGCATTTAATTTTGATTATATGGTGTATAAATTAGTAATTTGGCAGAAACAGAGTCATAATCATATAGAGATGGGCTAATAATTGGATGGTAGAGTAGGGAGGGAGCTTACTGATCTAGCCCAGGAAAAGATAGTTTTAAAAAAGTGGAGATAGAGTAGTCTCAGGGAAGAGTTAGGGAAAAAATGGCAGAGGAAACTACTGACATTAGAGGGACTTGGTGGACCCACATGGAGGGTGTGGTGCCCATGGATCACGACTCCAACAACTGAGGGCCTATGCACCAGAACTGGAAGGTGAGGTGAGACAAGACTGCAGTAGCCTGAGCCACTGGCAAAAAAAGTGGCAGGAACCTAGAGGGAATGGTTTAAAACTCCATGGGGGAAAGTGTGCCAGCCAAACTAGAGGAGAAGAAAAAAGGGACAATACAGACAGGTTTATCTCTCTCCAATCATCTCACAAGTGTGTGCAAGCTGATAGAGCAGGAGCCACTTTGGACATACATAACAGCTCTGCCAGCTTGTGTCTGCACCTGGCAACAGCCGAGTGCAGACTCCTGACTCTGGTGGGGAGAAAAACAGGGAACTAGGGACTTGTGACTGTGTGAAGCTTCCAAAGCAGGACTGTGAAAAAATAAAAAACTGAGGGTGTGTGGGGAGACTCGCAGTGTGGCTAGGTCTTTGAGCACTCTTGGTTTGAGATGCCACAAGTTGGGGGTTCCTGGTTACCTGATGAGAGACATTGCTGGAGAATCTGAACTTACACTGAGGACTACACAGATCCTTTGTGTGGTTCTTTGGACAGAGCAGATGAATATTATACCCACTGGGGCTAGTACTCAGGCATTGGTTTCCATTGAGGAGAAGAGCCCAGCTGAGCAGAATATTCTACTGATTAAAAAAAAAGGAGACAGAAGATTTAACATGCCAAACTTGGGTATGTCACCTTAGGCACACCCTTAACCCTGGAGACTGAACAGAACTCTCTGGCCATACCAATTACAAGCCTCTAGAGATTCAGTGAAAGTAGACAGTACACTTATCTACAGAGTCATAGTACAAAGATAAAATCCATAGCAGTGGAAAAAAATAAAAAAAGAAACCAATGTGTATCTTAAAAATGCTAAACAAATGCAAAAATATGAGAAACAAAAATAAGGAAGACATCATGACACTCCCAAAAGAACATGACACTTCAATACTAGATTATGAAAATGATGAGATAGAAGAAATGTAAGAAATAGAACTCAAAAATTTGATCATAAGATTACATAGAAGTAATCAAAAGCAAATGCACAAACTACTGAAATCCATGAAGGACATGAAAGAAAATTTCTCCCATGAAATTGAAATTATAAGGAGGGATCAAGATAAAATGAAGAATTCAGTAGGACATGAAATTGAGATATTAAAGAGAAATCAAAGTGAAATGAAGAATTCAATAGAACAAATAAAAAATGCAGTGGAGAGCCTTAAAAATAGAATCAATGAGGCAGCAGAGAGAATATCTGACTTAGTAGACAGAGCACAGGAAAGCACACAGTCAAACCAAAGACAAGAAGTGGAAGTTAGAAATCTAAAAACACTGTTGGGAATCTACAGGAAACTATTAAAAAAAAAAAAAACATTTGGGTTCTAGGAATTCCTGAAGGCATGGAGAGAGAGACAGCATTAGAAAGCATTTTTAGTGAAATACTAGCAGAAAAAGAGAGAGATGTCCAAGTACAGGAAGCACACAGAACTTCAAATAGACATGACCAGAAAACATCCTTGCCATAACACATTTTCTTTCATGTCCTGCATGGATTTCAATAGTTTGTGCATTTGCTTTTGATTACTTCTATGTAATCTTATGATCAAATTTTTGAGTTCTATTTCTTGCATTTCTTCTATCTTATCATCTTTATATTCTAATATTGAAGTGTCATGTTCTTTTGGGAGCATCATGATGTTTTCCTTATTCTTGTTTCTTGGATTCTTGCATTTGTTCGGCATTTGTGGAGATACTTGCGAATTTTTTTCTTTTTTTCTGCTGTGGTAGTTTTTATCATTGTATTATGACTATAGATAAATGGACTTTCTGCTTTCAGTGAATCTCTAGAGGCTTGTAGTGGGTATGGCCAGAGAGCTTTGTTCAGTTCTCAAGGGTAAAGGGCATGCCTGAGGTGACACACCCAGGTTTGGCATGGTAAATTTTCTCCTTTTTTTTTTTTAATCAGAAGGTAATTATATTCTTCAGCTGAGCTCTTATCTTCAATGGAGCCCAGTGCCTGAGTACTAAATCAAATGGGTATAATATTTGCTCTGTCCAAGGACCACATAATGATCTGTGCTCCCCATGTGGGACTTCTGTCCTTAATGAGTTGTACCATGAGAATTAACAGTAAATCCAGTCTTCAAACCCTGTTTAGCTGGGAGCCTAGAAAAAGTGCTCAGGCAAGCAATATTGTGAAAAATTAGTTCTAAGTAATATGAAAGATAACCCAGACAAAACAGCAGTCCAGCAAATCATACAACCTCACTGAAACTACCAGCAGCCACACCATTCATTTTCTATTAAATCTGTTTATAAGATTTAATTTGATAAACACTTGTAAGAAGCTGTGAGGACTTAAACAGAGATAAAGAGCTATTTCTCTTTTTTTTAGAAAGCTTTTATTTAATAAATATAAATTTTGTAGGTACAGCTTTTGGAATATAGAGGTCCTTCCCTCCATACCCTCCCTCCCACCCCTACTCCCTCTGCCATCCCATTCTTCATTAAGATTCATTTTAAATTATATACAGAAGATCAACTCTATACTGAGTAAAGATTTCAACAGTTTGTACCCACACAGACACAAAGTATAAAGTACTGTTTGAAGACTAGTTTTACCCTTAATTTTCATAGTACAACACATTAAGGACAGAGGTCCTACTTGGGGAGCAAGTGCACAGTGACTCCTGTTCTTGATTTAATAATTAACACTCTTATTTATGATGTCAGTGATCACCCGAGGCTCTTGTCATGAGCTGACAAGGCTCTGGAAGCCTTCTGAGTCCACAAACTCCAAGATTATTTAGACAAGGCCATAATCAAAGTGGAAGTTCTCTCCTCCCTTCAGAGAAAGGTACCCCCTTCTTTGATGGCCCATTCTTTCCGCTGGGATCTCATTCACAGAGATCTTTCATTTAAGTCATTTTTTTTTTTTGGCCACAGTGTCTTGGCTTTCCATGCCTGAGAAACTCTCATGGGCTTTTTAGCTGGATCCAAATGCCTTAAGGGCTTATTCTGAGGCCAGAGTGCTGTTTAGGGCATCTGCCATTCTATGAGTCTGCTGTGTATCCTGCTTCCCACGTTGGATCATTCTCTCTTTTTAAATTCTATCTGTTATTTTTAGCAGACATTTGGTCTTTTTTATGTTATCCCTTTGACACTTATTCCTATCTTTATGATCAGTTATACACAAAAATGATCACTTTAACTAGTAAGATGGCATTAGTACCTGTCAACTTAGTGGGATTTGGAGCCCCATGGCAAGTTTTTAGCTTTACCCTTAGGGGTAAGTTCATGGGAACATATGCCGAACTGTACATCTCCTCCCTCTCATTCTCACTCTTATTTTTTACAGGGATCAATTTTCTTTTTTTTTTTCTTTGTATACAGAAGATCAGTTTAGTATATATTAGGTAAAGATTTCAACAGTTTGCCCCCATATAGCAACATAAAGTGAAAAAATTACCATTGGATTACTAATTATAGCATTAAATAGCAATGTACAGCACATTAAAGACAGAGATCCTGCATAATTTTTTTTTCAAATTAATTAATTTTCTATGCCATTTCCATTTTAACACCAGGTTGTTTTTTTTTTTCATTTCCAATTATCTTTATATACAGAAGATCACTTCAGTATATAATTAGTAAAGACCTCATCAGTTTGTGCCCACACAGAAATGCAAAGTATAAAAATACTGTTTCAGACTAGTTATAGCATCACTTCGCTTTAGACGACACATTAGGGACAGATCCCACATGGGGTGTAAGTACACAGTGACTCCTGTTGCTGATTTAACAATTTGACACTGCTGTTCATGGCGTCAGTAATCTCCCTAGGCTCTAGTCATGAGTTGCCAGGGCTATGGAAGCCTTTAGAGTTTGCTGACTTTGATCTTATTCCGATAGGGTCATAGTCAAAGTGGAAGTTCTCTCCTCCCTTCGGAGAAGGGTACCTCCTTCTTTGATGGCCCCATTCTTTCCACTGGGATCTCACTCACAGAGATCGTTCATTTAGGTCTTTTTTTTTTCCATGATATCTTGGCTTTCCATGCCTGCTAACTCTCATGGGCTCTTCCGCCAGATCCGAATGCCTTGAGGGCTGATTCTGAGGCCAGAGTGTTGTTTAGGACATCTGCTATTCTATGAGTCTGCTGTGTATCCCACTTCCCATGTTGGATCTTTCTCTCCCTTTTTAATTCTATCAGTTAGTATTAGCAGATACTTGTCTTGTTTGTGTGATCTCTTTGACTCTTAGACCTATAAGAGCTATCAATTGTGAGCTGGAATTGATCACTTAGACTAGTGCGATGGCATTGGTACATGCCATCTTGATGGGATTGTGTTGGAATCCCCTGGCACATTTCTAACTCCACCATTTGGGGCAAGTCCGATTGAGCATGTCCCAAATTGTACATCTCCTCCCTCTCTTTTTCCACTCTGAAATTTAACAGGGATCACTTTTCAGTTAAAATTTAAACACCTAAGAATAATTGTGTGTTAATTACTGAGTTCAACCAATAGTACTAGAACAACAACAACAACAACAAATACTAAAAAGGATAAAGTATTACATTGTACATCTAAAGTCAGGACAGGAGCTGATCAGTTCATTGTTGCTTATAGTGTCCATTTCACTTCAACAGGTTTCCCCTTTGGCGCTCAGTTGTCACCGATCAGGGAAAACAAATGATATTTTTCTCTTTGGGACTGGCTTAATTCACTTAGCATGATGTTTTCCAGATCCCTCCATCTTGTTGCAAATGACTGGGTTTCGTTGTTTCTTACTGCTGTATAGTATTCTATGGAGTACATGTCCCATAATTTCTTTATCCAGTCTACTGTTGATGGGCATTTGGGTTGGTTCCAGGTCTTAGCTATTGTGAATTGAGCTGCAATAAACATTAATGTGCAGATGGCTTTTTTATTTGCCAAATTAATTTCCTTTGGGTAAATTCCAAGGAGTGGGATGGCTGGGTTGTATGGTAGGGTTATGTTCAGGTTTCTGAGGAATCTCCAGACAGACTTCCATAGTGGCTTAACCAGTTTGCATTCCCACCAACAGTGGGTTAGTGTCCCTTTTTCCCCACATCCTCTCCAGCATCTGTTGTTGGTAGATTTCTGAATGTGAGCCATTCTCACCGGGGTGAGATGGAACCTCATTGTGGTTTTGATTTGCATTTCTCTGATTGCTAGTGATCTTGAACATTTTTTCATGTGTCTGTTGGCCATTTGGATTTCCTCTTTCGAAAAATGTCTGTTGAGGTCTTTGGCCCATCTCTTAAGTGGATTGTTTGTTTTGTTGTTGTGGATTTTCTTGATTTCTTTGTAGATTCTGGTTATCAATCCTTTATCTGTAGTATAGTTCGCGAATACTTTTTCCCATTCTGTTGGTTGCCTCTTCACTTTCCTGTATCTTTTGAAGTACAGAAACTTCTCAATTTGATGCAATCCCAAATGTTAATTTTGGTTTTGACTGCCTGTGCTGTTGGAGTATTTTCCAGGAAGTCTTTGCCTGTGCCTATATCTTGCAGGGTTTCTCCAATGCTCTCTAATAATTTGATGGTTTCGGGTCATAGATTTAAGTCTTATATCCATGTTGAGTGAATTTTTGTGTAAGGTGATAGGTATGGGTCTTGCTTCAAGCTTCTGCACGTGGAAATCCAATTTTCCCAGCACCATTTATTGAATAGACTGTCCTTATTCCAGGGATTAGATTTGGATCTTTGGTCAAATATAAGTTGGCTGTAGATGTTTGGATTGATTTCTGGTGTTTCTATTCTGTTCCATTGGTTTATCCATCTATTTCTGTACCAGTACCATGCTGTTTTGATAACAACTGCCCTGTAGTATGTCCTGAAATCAGGTATTGTGATGCCTCCGGCTTTGTTTTTGTTGTACAGGATTGCTTTGGCTATTCGAGGTCTTCTGTGTCTCCATATGAATTTCAGCATCATTTTTTCCAGATCTGAGAAGAAGGTCTTCGGGATCTTGATGGGTATTGCATTGAATGTATAAATTGCTTTTGGGAGAATAGACATTTTGATGATATTGATTCTTCCAATCCATGAGCATGGAAGATTTCTCCATTTTTTGGTATCCTGTTCTATTTCTTTCTGTAAGGTTTTGTAGTTTTCATCGTGGAGTTCTTTAACGTCCTTGGTTAAGTTTATTCCAAGGTATTTGATTGTTTTTGTAGCTATTGTGAATGGGATTGATTTTAGAAGTTCTTCCTCAGCCATGGCATTGCCTGTGTAAACAAAGGCTGTTGATTTTTGTGGATTGATTTTATATCCTGCTACTTTGCCAAACTCTTCAATGAGTTCCAGCAGTCTCTTAGTAGAGTTCTTTGGGTCCCCTAAATAAAGAATCATATCATCTGCAAAGAGGGATAGTTTGAGTTTGTCCTTCCCGATTTGTATCCCTTTAATTTCTTTTTCTTGCCTAATAGCTCTGGCCAAAACTTCCAGAACTATATTGAATAGCAGTGGTGAGAGTGGGCATCCCTGTCTGGTACTAGATTTCAGTGGAAATGCTTCCAACTTTTCCCCATTCAATAGGATGTTGGCCGTGGGTTTTTCATATATTGCTTTGATTGTATTAAGGAATGTTCCTTCCATACCCAGTTTGCTTAGAGTTTTCATCATGAAAGGGTGTTGTATTTTATCAAATGCTTTCTCTGCATCTATTGAGAGAATCATATGGTTTTTTTTCTGCAGTCTGTTAATGTAGTGTATTACGTTGATTGTTTTGCGAATGTTGAACCATCCCTGCATACCGGGGATGAATCCCACTTGGTCTGGGTGGATGATCTTTCTGATGTGTTGTTGCATTCTATTGGCCAGAATTTTATTGAGTATTTTTGCATCTATGTTCATCAGGGATATTGATCTGTAATTCTCTTTCAATGTTGCATCTCTTTCTGGCTTAGGAATTAAGGTGATGCTGGCTTCATAGAAAGAATTTGGGAGGATTCCCTCTTTTTCGATTGCTCTGAATAGTTTGAGAAGAATTGGAGTTAGTTCTTCTCTAAATGTCTGGTAGAACTCAGCAGTGAATCCATCTGGCCCTGGGCTTTTCTTTGTTGGGAGGGCCTTTATTACTGTTTCAATTTCTGTGTCAGTTATGGGTCTGTTTAGGTTTTCTATGTCTTCCTGGCTCAATTTAGGTAGGCTGTATGTGTCCAGGAATCTATCCATTTCTGATAGATTTCCCTGTTTGCTGGCATACAAGTCCTTGTAGTAATTTCTGATGGTTCTTTTTATTTCTGCGGCGACTGTTGTTACGTTTCCCATTTCATCTCTGATCCTATTGATTTGGGTCTTTTCTCTTCTTTTTTTAGTTAGTTGGGCCAATGGGGTGTCAATTTTGTTTATTTTTTCAAAAAACCAGCTCCTCGTTTGGCTGATTTTTTGTAATGTTTTTTGGATTCAATCCTGTTGATTTCTTCTTTGATTTTAATTATTTCCCTTCTTCTACTGGGTTTGGGTTTGGTTTGCTGCAGATTTTCTAGATCCTTGAGATGACTTGAAAGCTCATCTATTTGGTGCCTTTCCAATTTCTTGATGTAGGCACCTATTGATATAAACTTTCCTCTTAACACTGCTTTTGCTGTATCCCATAGGTTTTGGTATGTTGTGCTGTTATCCTCATTTACTTCCAGAAAATTTTTGATTTCTCTTTTAATTTCTTCTATGACCCATTGTTCATTCAGGAGCATGTTGTTCAATCTCCATGTGTTTGCACGTGCTCTAGGGATTCCTGAGTTGCCAATTTCCAATTTCATTCCTTTGTGGTCTGAGAAGCTGCATGGTATGATTCTAATTCTTTTGAATTTGCTGAGACTTGCTTTATGGCCTAGTATGTGGTCAATCCTAGAGAAGGTTCCATGTACTGCTGAGAAGAATGTAAAGTCCTTAGATGTAGGATGAAATGTTCTGTAGATATCTGTTAGATCCATTTGGGCTATAGTGTCATTTAAATCTACTGTCTCTTTGTTGATCTTCTGTTCTGTTGATCTATCTGTGAGAGTGGAGTATTGAAGTCCCCCAGTATTATTGTGTTGGGGTCTAAGTCTCCCTTTAAGTCCCTTAACAAGTCTTTTAAATAAGCTGGTGCCCTGTAATTAGGTGCATATACATTGATAATCGTTATATCTTCCTGTTGAATGGATCCCTTAATCATTAAATAGTGCCCCTCTTTGTCTCTCCTAACAGTTTTTGTGGTAAAGTTTATGTTGTCTGATATTAAGATGGCTACGCCCACTCTCTTTTCATTTCTGTTGGCATGGTATATCTTTTTCCAGCCTTTCACTCTCAGCCTGTATGGATCATTGTTGGATAGATGGGTTTCTTGTAAGCAGCAAAAGGATGGGTTTTGTTCCTTAACCCAATCAGCCAATCAGTGTCTTTTAACTGGACAGTTCAAGCCATTAACATTCAATGTGACTAT
Source organism: Lepus europaeus (assembly GCF_033115175.1). NCBI lineage: Eukaryota > Metazoa > Chordata > Mammalia > Lagomorpha > Leporidae > Lepus > Lepus europaeus. Next base: position 12,204,912 of record NW_026909276.1, on the reverse strand, counting down.
TGAGAAGGAGTAACTTTGCCCTGCCATTACCCAAAGATACTTTCTAATATATGGTTTGAGATTCCTGTGATCTTTTAGTGTGAGGTTTCCTACCTTTACCTTCTTTCATATTGGTGACCGTGTTTCTGTGTTTCTGTATGTAACACATCTTTAAGCATCTTTTGCAGGGCTGGACGAGTGGCGACAAATTCTTTCAATTTCTGTTTGCTGTGAAAGGTCTTTATTTCACCTTCATTCACAAATGAGAGCTTTGCAGGATATAATATTCTGGGCTGGCAGTTTTTCTCTCTTAGCACCTGGGCTATGTCTTGCCATTCTCTCCTAGCTTGTAGGGTTTCTGAAGAGAAGTCAGCTGTGAGTCTAATTGGAGATCCTCTGAGAGTAATCTGGCGTTTCTCTCTTGCACATTTTAGGATCTTTTCTTTGTGTTTCACTGTGGTGAGTTTGATTACGACGTGTCGTGGTGAGGATCTCTTTTGGTCATGTTTATTAGGGGTTCTATGAGCTTCCTGTATTAGGATGTCTCTGTCTTTCTCCAAACCTGGGAAATTTTCTGCTAGTATCTCACTAAAAAGGCCTTCTAATCCTTTCTCTCTCTCCATGCCTTCAGGTACTCCTAGAACCCGAATGTTGGTTTTTTTAAGAGTATCCTGTAGATTCCTGACAGTATTTTTTAGATTTCTGATTTCTTCTTCTTTTCTTTGATTTGATTGTTTCCTTTCCTGTTCTCTGTCTTCTAAGTCTGATATTCTCTCTTCTGCTTCGCCCATTGTGTTTTTAAGGCTCTCTAATGTGTTTGTCATTTGATCTATTGAATTCTTCATTCTCATCACTATCGCAGTTTCTTGTTCCACTAGTTGTTTCATTTCATTTTGATTCCTCCTTAAGATTTCATTTTCACGAGAGAGATTTTCTATCTTGTCCATTAAAGATTTCTGTAGTTCAAGAATTTGTTTTTGAGAACTTCTTAATGTTCTTATCAATTTTTTGAGATCTGCTTCTTGCATTTCTTCAATCTCCTCATCTTCATAATCTTGAATTGGAGTGTCTTTTTCATTTGGGGGTGTCATAGTGTCTTCCTTGTTCTTGTTATCTCGGTTTTTGCATTTGTTGTTTGGCATGTTGGAGATATTTGGTTTCTTCACTGTGGTGTTTTTTCTTGTTACACTATGGCTCTATATTAAGTGGACTGTCTGCTTTCAGTGGAGCCTTAGAGGCTTGAGATGAGTGTGGACTGAGAGCTGTGTTTGGTTCCTCAGTGTTGAGGGTGTGTCAAAGATGACACTCCCAGGTTAGGTGAGGTAAATCTCTCTCTCTTTTTTTGATTCAAAAGGGAAGTAATTCCGCACAGCTGAACGTAATTGGAGGTAGTTAACAGGCAAATGATATACCCACAGGAGCCAGAGATCGGAAGCTCTTTCCCACGGACCACACAGGGAGTCTCTGTTGCCCTCAGTGTGGGCTCCAATTCTCCTGCAATCTCCCACTGGGTTGCCAAGTCAGATCCCAATCTCCTGTTATTTCATCCCTCCCCCCAGAGTCAGGTTTTTCTGCTAGGCTCAGGGCTGGTGCAGACCTGAGGTCGCCCTGCTTATGACGTATGTCCAAAATGGCACCTGCTCTGACTTGCTCGCCTTTGAGAGGTGAGCGGAGAGAGAGAAACCCATGTCCGTATCGGTCACTCTTTTTATTTTTTTCCTCTCTCTCTTCTAGTTAGCCTGGTGAATTCTTCCCCACGGAGTTTCAAGCCTCGCTCCCTCTAGCCTCCTCTCTCCGCTTGCCCGCCGGTGTCTCAGGCTATTGTGGTTTGGCTCACCTCGCGTTCCAGCGCTGTTGTGCTGTCTGCCGCTGGTGTCCCGAACTTGGGCTCCCACGCTCTCCACGCAGGTACACTGTGAATCACTAGTTCTGGAAGAGTTTCCTATGCTGTTTCATCCCCTACTCTTCCTTGACCCTGCAGTGTCTCCACTTATATCAACTTGTCTCTCTCCCGGACTAATAGCGTACTCCCTGCCTATTCCGCCATCTTGCCGGAATCTCGATAAAGAGCTATTTCTAATGGAGGTTTTTAGTGGAATGAGAAGGCCATGCCAAGGTGGCCACTGGCAAGCGAGCGTCAGTTAGTCAGGAATGGCTTTGAAACCCACCTGGCTTTGGAAACTGCCTGGCGACAGGCTGTGATTGGATGGCTCTGGAAACTGCCTGGCAACAGGCTGTGATTGGATGGATTTGAAACTGCCTGGTGACAGGCTGTGATTGGATGGCTCTGGAAACTGCCTGGCAACAGGCTGTGATTGGTTGGGGTATAGACCGCCCCTTGACCAGATTGGCTGGTCTTGGCTATATAAGCTGTTGTACCAACTGTAATAAACGAATCTGCCGGCTGCTCGCCTCAAGCCTGCTTTCACCCGACTCCCGGGGTCTGTGTGTTGACTCCGCACCTCTTGCCCCCACCACGCTGCTCCTCTCAAAAACGAACCCACTGCAACATTGTGGAGAAATCAATGGATACATCTGGCGCGCCAGCGTGACTGAGAAAGAGACAGTGTGTCGGACTTGGCGAGGTCCCCCTGGATTTCGGCAAGTAGGCCCCTCGGTGTTTGGTGTACTGTTCAGTTCTGTGAGGGTGAGCACAGAACCCCCTCCTACACCCCTTTCCTTGTCCTTGTCCTTGGTCTAAGTGACCCCAGGTTAGCACACACCGCCCTGAAGCGTACGTCGCTTCTCGGCTCCTCCTTTTACTTTTGGTTCGCCCGGCGAATTCACATAAGGGACTGATCATCCCAGAATTCGGAACCAAGTCATCTTCCCTCACTGAGAGAGGTGACGCTCCGGAGACACCGTGTGGGCATACGGCCTTGACCTAATGAATCAAGGAAGTCCCCCACTAAGCACAGGACATATGTACGATCTGATACACCACTATCTGTTTGTCTAGCATAGGGAAACCTCCTACAAGATGCCATCCACAGTTGAGGTGCTAGGAATTTGCTTTGTTATGGTAGCAGTGCTGTACGTGTCTTTCCTCTGGCTAGAGTTGGCGTACCGTGCCGCTCTTAAGCGCTCAGACATGGGAAAGATACCCCCCTCTCAGAATCCTGTGCAGATTATCAAAGATAGTGAATCTGTGAGTGATAGGAGCCTGACACTCCAGGTCCCTGTCTCACAGACAATGGTTGATGACTTAGGGAGAGAGAGCTCCGACAGTGAAAAAAACAGTGTAGCGAACAAGGTAGCAATGCCTCATCAGCTACCCCCCACATACCCGTGGGATGAACTAAGAGGACCTCTACACAATAACTCATGCAATGTCATCCCATCCGCACCCAGTGAGGATCCCCACATTTGTGGCAGTCCTGGAGTACCCCAATATCTCAGGGCAGCCACTAGATCCCATGCCATCAGCATGTTTGCTGCTAATGTCGAAGTGTACGCAAAATTCAGGCCCTGGATTCCAACACCTGTAAAAAGGCTTCTGTTAACGAAGGGTCGAGGATATGCTTGTGTCTTTCCAGAGAATGTGGAACAGCCCATTTGGGTACCAGCCAGAAACATCAAGCCTGCAAATGACAGCCAACCAGAACCAGCTGAACAAGGCCGAGACTCCGCCTTGTTAGCAGACGCACCTGCCCTATCATCCTACTCTGAGAAACTGCCCAACGCCATATCTGTTACTGTTGTGTACCCCACCAGCTCTGGTCAGCCACTCAAATGGCCCACAGCCTGTGTGTGGTCATGCCATTCCTGATAACCATTATTCCTCATTCCTACCCCTATCTGAGCAAGCAATCCTGTGGTCTCTCAATTTGAGCACTGGTTAGTCAATGACGGGTAAGATCCCCTGGAGGACAACCTAAGACAGGCACAGCTGTGTACGGAGACCACATGGAAATGGGGTCAACAATGGTATGGCCAAGAATCATGCCTCCCGTTGCTCAAAAATAAACGAAAAGGGGGAAATGTAGTGGAATGAGAAGGCCATGCCAAGGTGGCCACTGGCAAGTGAGCGTCAGTTAGTCAGGAATGGCTTTGAAACCCACCTGGCTTTGGAAACTGCCTGGCAACAGGCTGTGATTGGATGGCTTCGGAAACTGCCTGGCGACAGGCTGTGATTGGATGGCTCTGGAAACTGCCTGGCGACAGGCTGTGATTGGATGGATTTGAAACTGCCTGGTGACAGGCTGTAATTGGATGGCTCTGGAAACTGCCTGGCAACAGGCTGTGATTGGTTGGGGTATAGACCGCCCCTTGACCAGATTGGCTGGTCTTGGCTATATAAGCTGTTGTACCAACTGTAGTAAATGAGTCTGCCGGCTGCTCGCCTCAAGCCTGCTTTCACCCGACTCCCGGGGTCTGTGTGTTGACTCCGCGCCTCTTGCCCCCACCACGCTGCTCCTCTCAAAAACGAACCCACTGCAACATTGTGGAGAAATCAATGGATACATCTGGCGCGCCAGCGTGACTGAGAAAGAGACAGTGTGTCGGACTTGGCGAGGTCCCCCTGGATTTCGGCAAGTAGGCCCCTCGGTGTTTGGTGTACTGTTCAGTTCTGTGAGGGTGAGCACAGAACCCCCTCCTACGCCCCTTTCCTTGTCCTTGTCCTTGGTCTAAGTGACCCCAGGTTAGCACACACCGCCCTGAAGCGTACGTCACTTCTCGGCTCCTCCTTTTACTTTTGGTTCGCCCGGCGAATTCACATAAGGGACTGATCATCCCAGAATTCGGAACCAAGTCATCTTCCCTCACTGAGAGAGGTGACGCTCCGGAGACACCGTGTGGGCATACGGCCTTGACCTAATGAATCAAGGAAGTCCCCCACTAAGCACAGGACATATGTACGATCTGATACACCACTATCTGTTTGTCTAGCATAGGGAAACCTCCTACAAGATGCCATCCACAGTTGAGGTGCTAGGAATTTGCTTTGTTATGGTAGCAGTGCTGTACGTGTCTTTCCTCTGGCTAGAGTTGGCGTACCGTGCCGCTCTTAAGCGCTCAGACATGGGAAAGATACCCCCCTCTCAGAATCCTGTGCAGATTATCAAAGATAGTGAATCTGTGAGTGATAGGAGCCTGACACTCCAGGTCCCTGTCTCACAGACAATGGTTGATGACTTAGGGAGAGAGAGCTCCGACAGTGAAAAAAACAGTGTAGCGAACAAGGTAGCAATGCCTCATCAGCTACCCCCCACATACCCGTGGGATGAACTAAGAGGACCTCTACACAATAACTCATGCAATGTCATCCCATCCGCACCCAGTGAGGATCCCCACATTTGTGGCAGTCCTGGAGTACCCCAATATCTCAGGGCAGCCACTAGATCCCATGCCATCAGCATGTTTGCTGCTAATGTCGAAGTGTACGCAAAATTCAGGCCCTGGATTCCAACACCTGTAAAAAGGCTTCTGTTAACGAAGGGTCGAGGATATGCTTGTGTCTTTCCAGAGAATGTGGAACAGCCCATTTGGGTACCAGCCAGAAACATCAAGCCTGCAAATGACAGCCAACCAGAACCAGCTGAACAAGGCCGAGACTCCGCCTTGTTAGCAGACGCACCTGCCCTATCATCCTACTCTGAGAAACTGCCCAACGCCATATCTGTTACTGTTGTGTACCCCACCAGCTCTGGTCAGCCACTCAAATGGCCCACAGCCTGTGTGTGGTCATGCCATTCCTGATAACCATTATTCCTCATTCCTACCCCTATCTGAGCAAGCAATCCTGTGGTCTCTCAATTTGAGCACTGGTTAGTCAATGACGGGTAAGATCCCCTGGAGGACAACCTAAGACAGGCACAGCTGTGTACGGAGACCACATGGAAATGGGGTCAACAATGGTATGGCCAAGAATCATGCCTCCCGTTGCTCAAAAATAAACGAAAAGGGGGAAATGTAGTGGAATGAGAAGGCCATGCCAAGGTGGCCACTGGCAAGCGAGCGTCAGTTAGTCAGGAATGGCTTTGAAACCCACCTGGCTTTGGAAACTGCCTGGCAACAGGCTGTGATTGGATGGCTTCAGAAACTGCCTGGCGACAGGCTGTGATTGGATGGCTCTGGAAACTGCCTGGCGACAGGCTGTGATTGGATGGATTTGAAACTGCCTGGTGACAGGCTGTGATTGGATGGCTCTGGAAACTGCCTGGCAACAGGCTGTGATTGGTTGGGGTATAGACCGCCCCTTGACCAGATTGGCTGGTCTTGGCTATATAAGCTGTTGTACCAACTGTAGTAAATGAGTCTGCCGGCTGCTCGCCTCAAGCCTGCTTTCACCCGACTCCCGGGGTCTGTGTGTTGACTCCGCGCCTCTTGCCCCCACCACGCTGCTCCTCTCAAAAATGAACCCACTGCAACATTGTGGAGAAATCAACAGCAACAGAGGTGGAATGGATTACTTGCACAGCTATTATCTAGATGGTAAATAAAAGAGCTACTGAAGCTAGATGCATCCTAGCATTTGTAGCCCTGTTATCAAGGGATGGCCATGCAACCTAGGTAAAGTGTTCCTCCTGAGGGTATCCTGAGGAATTAACTGAATGTAAATCAGATTTACATAAATCAAGTAAGGACTTTGTAAATTGGAAGGGATAAAAACACACATTGTCAATAAAAATGAGGGCCACCTGTAGAAGCAGGGAGTAATACAATAAAAAAGGTTATAAAAATTATAGTAAAGTTAAATTAATACAACTGTACTACAGGTGTCCGCGCTGTTGCACAGCAGGTTAATGCCCTGGCCTGAAGTGCCAGCTTCCCATATGGGCACTGGTTTGAGACCCAGCTGCTCCACTTCCAATCCAGATCTCGCCTATGGCCTGGGAAATAGTAGAAGGCCAAAGTGCTTGGGCCCTGCACCTACATGGGAGATCTGGAGAAGCTCCTGGCTTTGGATCAGCACAGTTGTGGCTGTTGTGGCCAATTGGGGAGTGAACCATTGGATGGAAGATCTCTCTCTGCCTCTCCTCTTTCTGTTTAACTCTGACTTTCAAATAAATAAATAAATATTTTTTAAAAAGTGTACTACAGGCCGGCGCCGTGGCTCAACAGGCTAATCCTCTGCCTTGCGGCGCCGGCACACCGGGTTCTAGTCCCGGTCGGGGCACCGATCCTGTCCTGGTTGCCCCTCTTCCAGGCCAGCTCTCTGCTGTGGCCAGGGAGTGCAGTGGAGGATGGCCCAAGTGTTTGGGCTCTGCACCCCATGGGAGACCAGGATAAGCACCTGGCTCCTGCCATCGGAACAGCGTGGTGCGCCGGCCGCAGCGCGCTACCGCGGTGGCCATTAGAGGGTGAACCAACGGCAAAGGAAGACCTTTCTCTCTGTCTCTCTCTCTCTCACTGTCCACTCTGCCTGTCAAAAAAAAAAAAAAGTGTACTACATTTATGCTCCTGCTTCTCTGTTGCAATGGGTACCACCTGGATAGACTTCATTCCATGTTCTTGTCTCAAGGCAATTAGGAATTGAATGAAGTAGAGTGGAAAAGGGGGATCATGAATGAAAAAGGCATTATGCATTCAGTAATACAGGAAAATTCAGATAAGTGTTGCGACTTATAGGGTTTGAGGTTGTCCCTTTAAAGAATGAGGGTGATGTGTGGGATAACATCTACTTGCATATTCAAATAGACCTTGGGTAGTGGAGTCTAATCCAGATGTGCACACAGATAAGTTGAAATTTCTCATGGGTATATAGGTCACCACAAACTCATTCCCTTTTGCTGCACACAACACTTATTTTCCAGGGCTGGAGTACACCATTACAGCTGGAACACATGTCACTTGATATGCCTATGGTCACATCACTGGTTTGCACAATAATGTGGGGAAAGAATCCTGGGTGGCCAACAAAGCATCCATAAAACAAATAACTTTGTAATTGATGAAGATGGTGTTCCAAATAACTGTTGCAACAACTCTTACTCAATTTTTAGATATTTATTAACAAAACTTACATAAGAGAGTACAGTTCAGTTCATATACTTTATCGCACTCACGATAATGAGAAACCAAAACTACAGGTTGTATAAGAGAAAAAATTTCTGAAGAACGGTTAACCACTCTCTGTCACAATTCATCATGAAAACTGCCCCAATACTTACTAAGGTGTGATTCCACCGAAGAATTCTTCCAAACAAATTATACTTCAGGGACTTCTCTCTGTAATCTTGCTATGTTTTGTGGCAGTTTGCCTAATAATAAAGGTATTTCCCATTACAATACAGTCATAGGTAAAGGTCTTCCTTCTGTTGGTTCACTCCCCAGATGGCCACAATGGCCAGAGCTGCCCTGATCCAAAGCCAGGAGCCAGGAGCTTTTTTCTGGTCTCCACATGTGTACAGGGGCCCAAGCACTTAGGCCATATTTCACTGCTTTCCTAGACCACAGCAGAGAGCTGGATTGGAAGAGAAGCAGCTGGGACTAGAACTGGATTATCCTACTGAACCATGGCGCCAGCCTGTTTAATTTCTGGTTATGCTTTTTTCACATCTACTGCACTTGAAGGATATCACCTTTTTTGAGTTGCATATTTATGACAGCCTGAATACCATGAAAATATACATTCATTCATTATACTCTACATTCATTACACTCCAAAGAAACCCTTTGTGTGAATTCTCTGATGTATAGTGATCAATTTCTGACAAATGGCTTTTTTTCACACTAATATTTCTAACCTTTCTTCCTTTTTTAACAATTTACTTTATTTGAAAGACAGAGTTACAGAGAGAGGTAGAGAGAGAGAGGTCTTCCATCTGCTGGTTCACTCCCCAGATGGATGCAATGGCTGGAGCTGCAGCGATCAGAAGCCAGGAGCCAGGAGCTTCTTTTGTGTCTCCCACGTGGGTGCAGGGCCATCTTCTACTGCTTTCCCAGGCCATAGCTGAGAGCTGTATCAGAAGAGCAGCAGCCAGGACTAGAACCAGTGCCCACATGGTATGCCAGTGCTTCAGGCCAGGGCTTTAACCTACTGTGCCACAGGGCTGGTCCCAATCTTTCTTCCTTATGTGAGTGCCTATTGTATGGGATGTAATTTCCAGCAAAAGGCTCTGTCACATGGTTATGTTGACTTTGGAAAAAGTTCTCTCCCTTGTTTGAACTACATGTGTTATGAGGTATTACTTCTGACAAAAGGCTTTCCCACACTTATTACAAGATTTCTATTATGTAATCAATTTTCTGATGTTATATTGTTGTGATTTTGGTAGAGTTTTCCAACACTCATTCCATTCATAAGGTTTCTCCCCCATGTGAATTCTGATGTTTTATGAGGTGTTACTTATGGATAAAGGCTTTTCCATATGCATTAGATCCAAAGTGTTTTCCCCCATATGAATTAGATGATGTGCAATGAGGACTGCATTATGGGAAAAAGCTTTCCAAGTCATTATGTCCAAAAGGTTTCTCTTCATGTGAATTTTCTGATGCATTCTGAGATGTGACTTATTGCCAAGGGCTTTTCTACAGTCATTGCATTCATGAAGTTTCTCCCCAGTGTGAATTCTCTGGTGTGATATGAGCTATCATTTGTAAAAAAAGGCTTTCCCACACTCATTAGATTCATAACGTCTCTTGCCTGTGTGAATTCTGTTTTGATATCAGGTATAATTTATAGAAAAAGGCTTTTCCACAGCCATTACATTTATAATGTTATTTCCCTGTGTGAATCCTCTGATGCAGTTGGAGTTGGAACTTAAGACCAAAAGTTTTCCCATAGTCATTACACTCATGAAGTTTCAACACTGTGTGCATTCTCTGGTGCATTATGAGGTTTGACTTTTGTCCAAAGGCTTTGCCAGTCATTACATTCATAAGGTTACTGCCCAGTGTGAATTCTCTGATGTTTCCTAAAGACTGACTTTTGTCCAAACGCTTTCCCCCGCTCATTACATTCATGGGGTTTCTCCCCTCTGTGAATTCTCTGGTGCATTATGAGGCTTGACTTTCATCCAAAGGCTTTTCCACAGTCATTACATTCATGAGGTTTCCACCTTGTGTGTATTTGCTGATGTTTCATGAGGTTTGACTTTTGTCCAAAGGCTTTTCCACAGTCATTACATTCATAGGGTTTCTCTCCTGTGTGAACTGCTGATGTTTCATGAGATCTGACATTTGTCCAAAGGCTTTTCCAGTCATTAATTTATGAGGTTTCTCTCCTGTGTTAAATCTCTGGTGTATGATGAAGTGTGATTTTCATCCAAAGGCTTTTCCAGTTATTATATTCATGAGTTTTCTGTGTCATGTGAATTCTCTGGTGTAATATGAGGTGTGATTTGTGTCCAAAGGCTTTTCCAGTCATTACACTTAAGAGGTTTCTCTCCTGTGTGAATTCTCTGGTGTACAATGAGGTGTGACTTTCATCCAAAGGCTTTTCCAGTCATTACATTCATAGGGTTTCTCCCCTGTGTGAATTTGCTGGTGTATAATGAGGTGTGACTTTCGTCCAAAGGCTTTTCCAGTCATTACATTTATGAAGTTTCTCCCCTGTGTGAATTCGCTGATGTATGAGGAGGTATGACTTGTGTCCAAAGGCTTTTCCACAGTCATTGCATTTATGAGGTTTCTCCCCTGTGTGAATTCGCTGATGATTAATGAGGTTTGATTTTTGTCCAAAGGCTTTTCCACAGTCATTACATTCATGAGGTTTCTCCCCTGTGTGAATTTGCTGATGACTCATGAGGTTTGACTTGTATCCAAAGGCTTTTCCACAGTCATTACATTTATGAGGTTTCTCCCCTGTGTGAATTCGCTGATGATTAATGAGGTTTGACTTTTGTCCAAAGGCTTTTCCACAGTCATTGCATTTATGAGGTTTCTCCCCTGTGTGAATTCGCTGGTGTATAATGAGGTGTGACTTTCGTCCAAAGGCTTTTCCACAGTCGTTACATTTATGAGGTTTCTCCCCTGTGTGAATTCGCTGATGATTAATGAGGTTTGACTTTTGTCCAAAGGCTTTTCCACAGTCATTGCATTTATGAGGTTTCTCCCCTGTGTGAATTTGCTGATGTTTCTTGAGGTCTGACTTATGTCCAAAGGTTTTTCCACAGTCATTACATTCATGAGTTTTCTGCCCCATGTGAATTCTTTGGTGTGTGATGAGGACTGACTTGTGTCCAAAGGCTTTTCCACAGTCATTGCATTTATGAGGTTTCTCCCCTGTGTGAATTCTCTGGTGTACGATGAGGCCTGACTTTTGTCCAAAGGCTTTTCCACAGTCATTACATTCATGAGGTTTCTCCCCTGTGTGAATTTGCTGATGACTCATGAGGTTTGACTTGTATCCAAAGGCTTTTCCACAGTCATTACATTTATGAGGTCTCTCTCCTGTGTGAATTCGCTGGTGTATGATGAGGCATGACTTTCGTCCAAAGGCTTTTCCACAGTCATTACATTCATGGGGTTTCTCCCCTGTGTGAATTCTCCAGTGTGATATGAGGTGTGACTTGTGTCCAAAGGCTTTTCCACAGTCATTGCATTTATGAGGTTTCTCCCCTGTGTGAATTCTCTGGTGCATTATGAGGTTTGACTTTTGTCCAAAGGCTTTTCCACAGTCATTACATTCATGGGGTTTCTCCCCTGTGTGAATTCGCTGGTGTATAATGAGGTGTGACTTTCGTCCAAAGGCTTTTCCACAGTCATTGCATTTATGAGGTTTCTCCCCTGTGTGAATTTGCTGATGTTTCCTGAGGACTGACTTGTATCTAAAGGCTTTTCCACAGTCATTACATTCATGAGGTTTCTCCCCTGTGTGAATTCGCTGATGTATAAGAATGTATGACTTTTGTCCAAAGGTTTTTCCACAGTCATTGCATTCATAAGGTGAATTAAAACTGAGTGAATTTTCACAAGGTTTACATGTAGAGAATTTTCCCCTTGTATTTAGTCTGTGATTTATTGCAGTTTGTGGCTGGTGAATGACAGGTTCAACATACCTAATGTACTTATAAAATTTCTTTCCTGTGTGAGTTTGTTGATGCATATTGAGGCTAGAATTTTCATGGATAGCTTTTTCTATTTGAGTTACTTTTCCAAAAGTGACAGTTGATTTATTACAGTTTTCTGCCATAGGAACCCTCTCAGATTTACAGAGCATCTTTCTTGTGAAGAATTTTGCTTGTGCAGTGGTTCCAAATGGCTGCTTCATGATATGGATATTGTCATGCTGACCAAGAGGCTCACAAAACTGGAGAGAATTTCCATGCATCTTAGTGTTATCAAATTTCTCTCCATCCTGTAGTTGATCAGGCCCACTGTGGGGATAAACAGTGTGACATTTACTGAATTCCGCGGGCTTCAATTGTGAATAGGTTCCCTTTTTAATAATCAGTGTTGGAATATGGCTTGAATTTAAACTAAGTGTTTTTCTTAATTCAACTCTCTTGTGAGCTGATGTCTTGTTATTTTTCATAAAATCCTGATTCAGATTTTTGTCCTGACTTTCCTGGTTGATCCTAATCAGGTCATCCCTTTTCATGACCACTGAAATGAGAAAAAAGCAATCATGTCACTGAATCACATGTAACTGTTTCTCCTGGCATACTCATATAAAGGGAATGAAGTTACTTGTTATTCAAGTGGTATTAGATTTTGATAAAATCAGTATGAGGTACTTATTTATGACCATTATATGGTCTTTCTCCTGGCTGGTGCTGCAGATCAATAGGCTAATCCTCCTCCTGCGGTGCCAGCACACCAGGTTCTAGTCTTGGTCTGGGTGCTGGATTCTATCCCGGTTGCCCTTCTTCCAGGCCAGCTCTCTGCTGTGGCCCGGGAGTGCAGTGGAGGATGGCCCAAGTTCTTGGGCCCTGCACCTGCAAGGGAGACCAGGAGAAGCACCTGGCTCCTGGCTTCGGATCAGTGCAGTGCACCAGCCACAGCAGCCATTGGAGGGGGTGAACCAATGGCAAAGGAAGACTTTTCTTTCTGTCTCTCTCAGCCTGTCAAAAAGAATAAAAAACAAACAAAAAAATAAAAAACATGTGGTTTTTCTCCTTAATACATTAATATATTAAAATGTACCATGAGGTTTCCCAATGTTCAAACATGATCCTTTTTACCATGGGAATTTTTCAAGTATGGTAGGATGACTTTTGTGCTATGATGTATGGGATGCCTCCATCTCAAAACAGTGTCAGTGTGAGCCCTGGCTACTCTGCTTTCAGTACAGCTCTCTGCCTATGTAAATTGGGAGGAAGCAGATAATGGTTCATGTGCCTGGAAACCTGTGATACACCAGGGAAGACTAGATGAATTCTAAAGTTTTGGCTTCAGACTAGTTAGACCTAAGTGTTGCAGGCATCTGGGAAGTGAGCTAGTAGAGGACCTCTTTTTCTCTCTTTCTCCTCTCACTATCACTGTGCCTTTCATAAAGATGAAATAACTATAAAATATTTTAAAGAATGGACAAATATTTAATAAAAATATTCACCCACTACCTAGCAACCATTTTTTCTCTGTCCTTTTTCTCCAGCTTATTTTTATAAAAATTGTGTGTTTTTTGCTTCTCTGATATTTCAACCATAAACATGAAAAAGTTTTACTGATCATTTACTTGCAGATGGAGAAGAGTGAAATGTACCTGTACTTTAAGCAGGGCAACATTTAAGGAGTATGATTTGAATCTATGATTGTCTTATGTTCAGTCTTTCTAGGTAAACATCATTTGTGGGATTTTTCAAATGAAAAACTACTTTCTCTACTCTATGACAGCTTCCCCAAATTCCTAAGGACATCCGACACCTTCAGCTTCTCAGAAGTACAACAGGTAGAGAAAAGTCCCAATCTACCACTTTAGTTAAACACTCCCAATCAGTTTGAAGAATTTGTTTCTGCAAACCAGGATGTGCTCATCTTTGAAAAGTGTTTTCTAGCTCATTCTGAAATCATCAATGCTGGTTACCTCCTCTCAATTCTTTCTATAAACATTCCTGTGTGATAATTAGAATTTCTGGAGACTTGATTCTGTTCCTATTTTCATAGAAAGCTTCACTTCCTATGCTTTTCTTTATCTTTTTGTTTGCTTATTTTTCAATGATACTGAAAAATAAGAGAGAAATCATACTTCAAACTCCACCCTTAGCAAAATCTGAGCCACTCAACATAAACCCACAAGGCTACTTGACCTTGGGTCTCAAAATCTCATTACCTTTTTGCTGAGTCTAGGATCACTTATTTTCATGTTTTACAAAAGTTCATGCTTAGTTTATGATTTCTTTTTTTGAAAGATTTACTTTATTTATTTGAAAGCTAGAACTATAGTAAGAGATAGAGACAGAGAGAAGTCTTCCATCTGTTGGTTCACTCCCCACATGGACACAACAAACAATGCTGGACCAAGATAAAGTTAGGAGCCAGGAGTTTCTTTCTTGTCTTCCACATGGGTACAGGGGGCCAAGGACTTGGACCAACCTCTGCTCCTTTCTCAGGTGCATTAGCAGAGAGCTGGATTAGAAGAGGATCAGCTGGGACTTGAACTGGCACCCATATGCGATGCTAGTGCTGCAGGCTGGAGCTTTAACACACTGCACTACATTGTCTTTCCTAGCTTCATAATTTCTAATGTCACAGCACAGAGGCTTATTTATGACCATCTTTTTTTTTTTTTAAGATTTATTTATTTATTTGAAAGTCAGAGTTACACAGAGAGAGGAGAGGCAAAGAGAGAGTAAGGTCTTCCATCCAATGGTTCACTCCCCAATTGGCCACAATGGCCAGAACTGTGCTGATCTGAAGCCAGGAGCCAGGAGCTTCTTCTGGGTCTCCCTCAGGTGCAGGGGCCCAAGGACTTGAACCATCTTCTACTGCTTTCCCAGGCCATAGCTGAGAGCTGGATTGGAGCAACTGGGTTTCGAACTGGTGCCCTTATGGGATTTCAATGTTTCAGGCTAGGGTGTTAACCCACTGCACCACAGCCCCAGCCACATGACCATCTTTTAACATTTACTTACTTGAGAGTCAGAGAGACAGAATGAGAGACTGAAACAGGTTTGCCAGCTATAGCTCACTCCTCAAATGTTTCCAACAAACCATAATTTCTTATTTATTTGAGAGGCATAAAGGAAAAAAAAGAGACTAAGAAAGAGAAAGTTCACATTTATTGATTCAGTCCTGAGCAAGTTCTATGCCTGGGCAAAATCATGAGTGGGAACTCAGTCTGAGCAATGTGCTAGAAATAAGTTTCTGGGAGCCAGCATTGTGGCATAGCAGGTAAAGCCACCACCTGTGGTGCTGCCATCACTTATGGGCACCAGTTCAAGTCCTAGCTGCTCCTCTTCTGATGCAGCACTCTGCTATGGCCTGGGAAAGCAGTAAAAGATGGCCCAAGTCCTTGGGTTCCTGTACCCATGTGGGAGACCTGGAAGAAGCTCCTGGATCCTGACTTTGGATCAGTGCAGCTCCAGCCATGACAGCCAATTGGGAAGTGAACCAGTGGATGGAAGACCTCTTCTGTCTCTCTCTTTCTCTCTCTGACTTTCAAATAAATAAATAAATCTTTAAAAATAAACAGAAAGGAACACTAATCTTAAAAACTTTCTGTACATTACCTAGTTAACAAGCACTGAAGGAACTAATAAGTACATGAAAGAAAAGATATGAAAGTGTAGAGAAAGACAAGTTAGAATTTGGGGAATATATCAAACCTAGATAAAAGCCTTAGTAACATCAGAAAATGACTGGATTTTTTTTAATCAAAGAACATCTTCACTAAGAACAAAAGTTAGAAAGATACTGGTATCTCTAAATACTCTAGAATGCCTGTGTCTGATGCACAAAACCAGCTGTCATCAGGAGTAAGGCTTGAGAAAAATTCGTGGAAAGAGAACCAGTCAACATCTGCACACTTTCTGCCTTGGCCTTCCTGTGTCTTATGTGTAGACTGACCTGGAAGGCTCTGATTCAGGCATTCTTCCACCATCCATGGCTCTGCTCCTCGCTCCAACTTGAAGATCAAGTCAGGTTTGGTAATGCAGTGCCCTGTTAATGAAAACAATGTAAGAATTTGTGAAATCACTATCTTGGGTTATTTAAAGGACTACAGCTTGGTCCAGGAGCTATGCAACAAATGTTCCAATTTGAATCTTTTGTTAGATGGTAGATATTCAGATTATTCATGGACTCAAATTCTATATCTGTGCAATATTAAACATTAAAAGTGTTCCCTTGTTTGTCAAATAGCAAGAAATTGTTATCACTGGGCATGTGATGGGTGTCACTCACCCAAGGAGAAGAGGCTGCTGTAGGTCTCCAGCATCACATCTCTGTATAGGGTTTTCTGAGCATTGTTCATGTTCTGCCATTCCTCCCAGCTAAAGTACACAGCCAGGTCTTCAAATGCTATCATCACCTGTAACATTATACTTCCAGTCAACATATTAACTCTGTCACAAAACAAACACTGACAGTTGTGTATGAATATGAAGGAAAAAGGAAGGATATGGTTTTACATTAGACTTGTTGAGTGTTTAGAAAGCCACACAGAAGTATTCAATAGAGTCAAACCCATGATCTACAGGCTGTGAAAAATGCCCAAGCTGGAGGGAAACAGGAGGTTCAAATCACAAAGGCAACATCTGTCAAGAGGAATTGCACAGCAGGCTAGAAGAGGAGTAATATTGACTCTTGAATGGGCAATGTTAAGGAGAAGTATGTAAAAGCATTGAGAAAAAAAGGCAATAAATCATCAGTGAAACTACGATGGGAATGAACAGAAAAGAATTTCCAGGAAAACACCATGCATGTCTCTTCCAATATGTCAGAGAAAAAAATATATTAAAAGACAGGGCAGACATTTAGCTTAGTGTTTATGATGCCACCTCAGAGTGCCTATGTTTGATTTCCAATGCCAGCTTCAGTTCTTAGCTCCCAGATAATGCAGACCTGGGGAAGCTGTGGTGATGTCACCAATGAAGGAGGCCTAGATTCCATTCCTCAATCCTGGCTTTAGTTCTACTCCAACTCTGTATGGTTATCTAGGAAGTGAATTAATGTGTCAAAGCTCTCTATCTCAGTCCATCAACTTCTTTATCAAGCTAATAAATATTTTTAAGTAAGAGAGAAAATACGAGTAAGACAAAGAATACAAATTAGCTTTTGCCCTTGTCTATGATTTTTCTACTGATAAACAATTGAAATAACATTATACATAATTAAAGTGAAAGCAATAGAATTACTTGCCCAAAACATTCAAATGATAAACATTTGAAAGAACATTATACATAATTAAAGTGAAAGCAATGGAATTATTTGCCCAAAAAGAGAACCTGGGGATGTCTGCAATACAATCTGCCTGCTCAACATACAATTTAGCTCTCTGCTATGTCCTAAGAAAGCAGTGGAACATGGTCCAAGTCCTTGGGCCACTGTATCTGCATAGGAGACCCAGCAGCTGTTGGGTCTTGGCTTTGGATCGGCTCAGCTCCAGCCTTTGCAATAATTTGGAGGGTGAGCCAGCAGATGGAGGACTTTCTCTCTCTCTGTGCAACTCTTTCAAGTAAATAAATGAAATCTTAAACAAAACAAAACAAAACAAAAAAACTCTGGTTTCCTTCTGAACTGAACAGTGGGGAAAAAAAGAATATGATAGATAGAATGAATAAAGAATAATAAACACATTAACCAAGAAAACATCAGCTTCATTGTGGAGGAATAAACCTGTAAAAGTTGAAATATATAGGAAAATGCACCCACCTATATTAAGTGCAGGGATTAAACAGAAGTTATCACTGGTTTAACAAAAGCATTATCTACAAATTTGTAAAATAATAATGTAAAAGTAAAAAGAAACTTTGAGTGTTCAAATAAATGAAGTCATCAAAGAGATAAACATTATGTTGTTATTAAGTTTATACTAAAGAAAATTAACAAATACACATAAGGTGTACTTAATGCAGTGCACTTTACCAGTAGTGATTCCAAGTAGCACCTTTCCCTGTACTTCATCCCTTCACAAAACCCTGGATTGGGGCTGGCACTGTGGCCTAGAAGGTAAAGCTGCCACCTGCAGCACTGGCATCCCATATGGGCACTCGTTTGATTCCCAGCTACTCCACTTCTGATCCAGCTTTCTGCTATGGCCTGGGAAAGCAATAGAAGATGTCCCAAGTCCTTGGACCCCTGAACTTATGTGGGAGACCCAGAAGAAGCTCCTGGCTCCTGGCTTTGGATTGGCACAACTCTGGCAATTGCAGCCAACTGGGGAGTGAACCAGTGGATGGAAGACTTCTCTTTCTCTGCCTCTCCCTCTCTCTGTGTGTAACTCTTTCAAATAAATCTTTAAAAAAAAAGACCCTGAATTTCACCATTTCACTTGATTTACCCCCATGAGATACCAATAAATGTGATAGAAATAGACAATTTGTTAAAAGATTTATGTATGTGCAAGAGTTACACAGACAGAGAAGGAGAATCAGAGAGAGAGAGGGAGAAAGAGAGGTCTTTGAACTGCAGGTTCACTCCCCAGATGGCTGCAATGTCTGGAGCTGTATAGATTTGAAGATAGGAGCCAGGAGCTTCTTCCAGGTCTTCCACATGGGAGCAGGGGCCCAAGGACTTGGGCCATCTTCTACTGCTTTCCCAGGCTGTAGTAAAGAACTGGATCAGAAGTGGAGCAGCCAAGTCTCAAACTGGCACCCATATGGGATGCTGGCACTGCAGGTGGTGGCTTTACTTGCTATGCCACAGCACCAGCCCCCAAAATAGACAATTTGTAAAGTATTTGCCTTCTCAGATTTTCTTTTTCTGACAGTTATCTTCTGAAAAACCTTCCTGTTGAAGAGATGGTATGTAGCCAAGATTCACCACAAACCCCAGACACTTAAGTGAAGTCTCAATCAGTTCCCAAATGATGAAACTCTCATTTCTGCTCCCAGACTGATCATAGGAATTGTCCAGCTGAGTGCAGCCCATAACAGAGTCAGAACTGCAAATCAAATGGTTATTTGCTAAGCGATCATGTTTTCTGATTTGTCCTACATCAAATGCTGATACATACCAGTAAGTATGGCAGAAAGTTGAATTACATGCAAACTACAATGCATACAACTTCAAAATTTCATTTAGAAGTTCCCATAAAACAGGGCCAGCATTGGCACATATCAAGAAAACCTGCCATCTGCAATGCAAGCACCCCATGTGAGCACTGATTCATGTTCTGGCTGTTCTGCTTTTGATCCAGCTTCCTGCTGATGGCCTGAGAAAAGCAAAGGAAGATGATCCAAGTACTTGGGCAAATGCTACCAATGTGACAGACCCAGATGAAGATGTTGGTTCCTGGCCTCATTCTCCCGGCCCTGCTCAATGCAGCCATCTGTGATGTGAACAAGCAGAAGGAAGATCTCTCTGGGTCTCTCCTCTATATACAATACTTTCAAATAAATTTTTAAAAAAACTTAGAAAAAAGCTCCTATAAACACAATTTTGCCTATCAATTAGACCTTAGAAAAGCTGCTGATACTAAAAAAAAAAAAAAAAAAAAAAGTCCTGAAATTCACACAAATAAATTATCTGAAGACCATAAGGTTGTTCTTCACATTTTGGCTTATATATATGGTCATTGTGTTCTTTTGGTTTATATTTTAAGAAGCTTATTATCACATGAATCTAATATAATTTTACTATTTCAGAAAGCAGGATAAAGGTTCACACTAATTTTCTGTAGCTGCATGTATACTGTATATTGTTCAAGAATAAATTACTGAAAGGGGGAAAATTTTTATGATATGCTTTTTGTTTTTTTAAAAGATTTATTTATTTATTTTAAAGTCAAAGTTACACAAAGAGAGGAGAGACAGAGAGAGAGAGTCTTCCATCCAATGGCTCACTCTACAAATGGCTGCAATGGCTGGAGCTGCACCAATCTGAAGCCAGGAGCTTCTTCTTGGTCTCCTACATGGGTGCAGGGACCCAAGGACTTGAGCCATCTTCTACTGCTTTCCCAGGCCATAGGTGGATCAGAAATGGAGCAGCCAATCTTGAACCCATGCCCATATGGGATATGGGTGCTTCAGGCCAGGGCATTAACCCACTGTGCCACAGCACTGGCCTCATGATATGCTTTTTGAAGTCACACTCCAAACAGCATTAGGAGCAAAAGGGAAGACATGCTCAGGGAAGTTTTCTAAAGCAGTATTATTTGAACTGGTGATAATTTCTGAAATGGATCTGAAAAATAAATGTTTTTTAATTAAGTGTGGCAAGATAGAGAACATTAGACAGAAGTTAGGGTGCCGGGTATTTACAAATCATGTGACATTACTCAAACCACTTTTCTCCTGAAATACAATTTGTTTCATTTTTTTACAGAGATCCTAGCAAAACTTCTTTGAGCTATCAGGAAGGACTATTAGAATACAGGGGGCAGCAGCATAGCCCAGGTACCAAGTATATGACAGACTAGGTTTCACAGACCTCCATTTCTAGAGATCCTGGTAGTGGAATGAAGTAATGGGCATGTGGTAGGAAGCAGTGCAGGTGGTGACTCTCAGATATGAGAGGTTATCTCTCCACCCCAGGCTACATCCTTAAGACCACTGTCTTCTAATCCATTCATGCCTCTCTTTTGAATGCTGGTCCAGAACTTCTATTACAACCAAGTCTTGAAAATAATGGATGAGGGCCGGCGCTGCGGCTCACTAGGCTAATCCTCCGCCTTGCAGCGCCGGCACACCAGGTTCTAGTCCTGGTCGGGGCACTGATCCTGTCCCGGTTGCCCCTCTTCCAGGCCAGCTCTCTGCTGTGGCCAGGGAGTGCAGTGGAGGATGGCCCAAGTCCTTGGGCCCTGCACCCCATGGGAGACCAGGAGAAGCACCTGGCTCCTGCCATCGGATAAGCGCGGTGCGCCGGCCGCAGCGCGCCTACCGCAGCAGCCATTGGAGGGTGAAACAACGGCAAAAGGAAGACCTTTCTCTCTGTCTCTCTCTCACTGTCCACTCTGCCTGTCAAAAAAAAAGAAAATAATGGATGAGGTAAGGTAATATCAAGTATATCTTGCTCACTCTGGTCAGTATGATCCATAACTGCTTGGACCATGCAACTAGGATCTTTACATTTCAATGACTCTTGTCTCTGCTCTGAGTCTTGAGGTGTTGTCTCAGAGAGCATTAAGTTGTATTCTGTTAGAAAAGATTCCTATGTGTGAAGCTCCCTTCTTCAAATACCATAACAATTACTAACTTCCAAAGGAAATGGGACTGTTCCCCAGTACCCAAACTTCCATGTTCCCAGAAACTAGGTATTGTGTAAGTTCAGTAACCTCAAATGAGTAGCACTGGACAGGCTATACAGTGTAGGATACCAGAAACTTCATTTAAAGAAGATACACCAGAAACCCCATAAATGCAATTGCAACACAGTGTAAGTCAGCCTGCACACATCTCACAGTAAGGATATTTCATTAGTATTGCTGCTACACTCATCTTAGAGATGAGTAAACAGTGACAGAGGTGCAACCTACATTCAGCTCATGTACAATTCAGCTCAAATGGTCTGAACACCCATCTCCAGCCCATGGCCATCTTGTATGATACCAGTTGTCTACAGAAATTTTAGAACCCCTTTCTGTATACCTAGAGACCCACTGGACTTCTATCAGACACATCATCTTTTTTTAAAAAAAAAGATTTATTTTTATTTATTTGACAGGCAGAGTTACAGAGAGAGAGGTCTTCCATCCACGGGTTCACTTCCTGATGGCCACAATGGAGCTGTGCCAATCTGAAGCCAGGAGCCAGGAGCTTCTTCTGGGTCTCCCACTTGGTCACAGGGGCCCAAAGACTTGGGCTATCTTCTATTGCTATCCCAGGCCATAGCAGAGAGCTGGATCAGAAGAGGAGCAGCCAGGATTAGAACTGGTGCCCATATGGAATGCTGGCACTTCAGGCCAGGGCATTAACCTGCTGAGCCACAGTGTCAGCCCCTCATCTTCTGACAAAAAAAAAAAAAAAAGCTTGAAAATCCAACATTATTCATCCCTTCTATGGCTTTGGAACTGAGGATCTACCACTGGTATCCTTTCTTGAACCAGCCAAGGTCTATAAGGGTGTACCTGAATGAGAAATTATAATGTCTCCGATCTACAACTGCACCTATGCCACCAAGAGACCGGAACCGGTCCTTCTCTACAAAGTTTCTTTTACCCCCACACTAACATTCACAGACATAGAAACCAATCACACAGTTCTTGAGCAATATGGGGATAGCTTCAGGACCAGAAATTCTTTAAAGATGGTGGGAGTGATTGCAATGGCATATGCTGAGAAGGACAACAAAGGAGACTTTCCATCATCTTTCCCTGTTGACATCATAGGCAGATGAAGCTACCTTCCCTGTAAAACAGTGCACACCTCCATTAGGAAGAAAACTGCTGGAAAATCAACCTCTTAGATACAGTGGGTGTACCTAAAAACGTGTATAACCACATGAAGTGCTCACATAATATTCCAATTCCTCATTAATTCCTGGCTTGGCAAAAACATTTGAAAGAAACATACTATAAGTGGAGAAATTAAAATGTGGAAAGAATTTTTGGAAATTGTCATTAAATATAGTATTTTTTTTTTCAATTCTCATAATTAAATTGTGGTTCTAAAACCCTCAAATACTTCTACAGATTTTTAGAAAAACCCTCCAAGGACTCTTTTTAACTTTAGCATTTAAAGAAGAAAATATTATCCCTGAATAAATCATTTTTAATCCTTTAAAATGATGCTTGATCTTACCTAGTAAAACAATTTGTGGATCATATTTCACAGTAAAATAGTAATAATTTGGTGGATTAATATTGTTGGAAAACAGCATGAATGCCTTGTAAAATCTTTGTGAATATTTAAAAATGCACTATCTAGTAATTCTTTACCCAAAACATCCTGAAATTCATCTACCCATCACATCCAATTATCTGTATATTTTTTTCTTTCTTTCTTTCTTTTTTTGACAGGCAGAGTGGACAGTGAGAGAGAGAGAGACAGAGAGAAAGGTCTTCCTTTGCCATTGGTTCACCATCCAATGGCTGCTGCAGCCGGTGCACCGTGCTGATCCGAAGGCAGGAGCCAGGTGCTTCTCCTGGCTCCCATGGGGTGCAGGGCCCAACACTTGGGCCATCCTCCATTGCACTCCCAGACCACAGCAGAGAGCTGGCCTGGAAGAGGGGCAACCGGGACAGAATCTGGCACCCTGACCAGGACTAGAACCCGGTGTGCCAGCGCCGCAAGGTGGAGGATTAGCCTATTGAGCCACGGCGCCGGCCAATTATCTGTATATTTTTAACAAAGTTATATTAAAAAAAAAAAACAACTTGCACTTAAGTAGTGGTTGCTGCCACAAATTAGGCAAGAGAAAAATATTAGGGTGTCATGGAGCTCTTGCTTTTACTTCTCTTCTTGTTTAAATGAGAGTTGGCATGAAATTATAGTCAAATTCTTGAGGGTTTGTGTGATGGTCTCATGGGCTGTTGGCCCACAGCTATTGGTCATTTTTTCTATAGATAGTGTATTAATTGTGCTATTCAAATGGATATACCATCATTGATCTGGTAATTGCCTTTCAGTGACTTCATTCTACAAATTGAGGGACCTCAGTTTTCAACTTCTATCTTATTTAGCTTCATCTCAGACCCAGAAGAAAATTATTTCTTATTTCCCAGCATCATACAATGTAAACAGAAAATGAAGTTGTAGGCATCAAACAAGAATAGCATTTGATAAAATACAACACCCTTTCATGATGAAAACTCTAAGCAAACTGGGTATGGAAGGAACATTCCTCAATACAATCAAAGCAATATATGAAAAACCCATGGCCAACATCCTATTGAATGGGGAAAAGTTGGAAGCAATTCCGCTGAGATCTGGTACCAGACAGGGATGCCCACTCTCACCACTGCTATTCAATATAGTTCTGGAAGTTTTAGCCAGAGCTATTAGGCAAGAAAAAGAAATTAAAAGGATACAAATCAGGAAGGAAGAACTCAAACTATCCCTCTTTGCAGATGATATGATTCTTTATTTAGGGGACCCAAAGAACTCTACTAAGAGACTACTGGAACTCATCGAAGAGTTTGGTAAACTAGCAGGATATAAAATCAATCCACAAAAATCAACAGCCTTTGTATACACAGGCAATGCCACGGCTGAGGAAGAACTGCTAAGATCAATCCCATTCACAATAGCTAAAAAACAATGAAATACCTTGGAATAAACTTAACCAAGGACGTTAAAGATCTCTACGATGAAAACTACAAAACCTTAAAGAAAGAAATAGAAGAGGATACCAAAAAATGGAGAAATCTTCCATGCTCATGGACTGGAAGAATCAATATCATCAAAATGTCTATTCTCCCAAAAGCAATTTACAGATTCAATGCAATACCGATCAAGATCCCGAAGACATTCTTCTCAGATCTGGAAAAAATGATACTAAAATTCATATGGAGACACAGGAGACCTTGAATAGCCAAAGCAATCTTGTACAACAAAAACAAAGCCGGAGGCATCACAATCCCAGATTTCAGGGCATACTACAGGGCAGTTGTTATCAAAACAGCATGGTACTGGTACAGAAATAGATGGATAGACCAATGGAACAGAATAGAAACACCAGAAATCAATCCAAACATCTACAGCCAACTTATATTTGATCAAAGATCCAAAACTAATCCCTGAAATAAGGACAGTCTATTCAATAAATGGTGTTGGGAAAATTGGATTTCCACATGCAGAAGCTTGAAGCAAGACCCATACCTTTCACTTTACACAAAAATTCACTCAACGTGGATTAAAGACTTAAATCTATGACCCGAAACCATCAAATTATTAGAGAGCATTGGAGAAACCCTGCAAGATATAGGCACAGGCAAAGACTTCCTGGAAAATACTCCAACAGCACAGGCAGTCAAAACCAAAATTAACATTTGGGATTGCATCAAATTGAAAAGTTTCTGTACTTCAAAAGGAACAGTCAGGAAAGTGAAGAGGCAACCGACAGAATGGGAAAAAATATTTGCAAACTATACTACAGATAAAGGGTTGATAACCAGAATCTACAAAGAAATCAAGAAAATCCACAACAACAGAACAAACAACCCAATTAAGAGATGGGCCAAGGACCTCAATAGACATTTTTCAAAAGAGGAAATCCAAATGGCCAACAGACACATGAAAAAAGTTTCAAGATCACTAGCCATCAGAGAAATGCAAATCAAAACCACAATGAGGTTTCACCTCATCCCGGTGAGAATGGCTCACATCCAGAAATCTACCTACAACAGATGCTGGAGAGGATGTGGGGAAAAAGGGACACTAACCCACTGTTGGTGGGAATGCAAACTGGTTAAGCCACTATGGAAGTCAGTCTGGAGATTCCTCAGAAACCTGAACATAACCCTACCATACAACCCAGCCATTCCACTCCTTGGAATTTACCCAAAGGAAATTAATTTGGCTAATAAAAAAGCCATCTGCACATTAATGTTTATTGCAGCTCAATTCACAATAGCTAAGACCTGGAACCAACCCAAATGCCCATCAACAGTAGACTGGATAAAGAAATTATGGGACATGTACTCCATAGAATACTATACAGCAGTAAGGAACAATGAAACCCGGTCATTTGCAACAAGATGGAGGGATCTGGAAAGCATCATGCTGAGTGAATTAAGCCAGTCCCAAAGAGACAAATATCATTTGTTTTCCCTGATCGGCGACAACTGAGCACCAAAGGGGAAACCTGTTGAAGTGAAATGGACACTATAAGAAGCAATGACCTGATCAGCTTTTGTCCTGACTCTAGATGTACAATGTAATACTTTATCCTTTTTAGTATTTGTTGTTGTTGTTGTTGTTCTAGTACTAGTGGTTGAACTCTGAAAATAACACACAATTATTCTTAGGTGTCTAAATTTTAACTGAAAAGTGATCCCTGTTAAATTTCAGAGTGGAAAAAGAGAGGGAGGAGATGCACAATTTGGGACATGCACAATCAGTCTTGCCCCAAATGATGGAGTTAGAAATGTGCCAGGGGATTCCAATACAATCCCATCAAGGTGGCATGTACCAATGCCATCACACTAGTCCAAGTGATCAATTTCTGTTCACATTCGATGGCTTAGACAGGTCTAAAAATCAAAGGTATCACACAAACAAGACAAGTGTCTGCTAATACTAACTGATAGAATCAAAAAGGGAGAGAAAGATCCAGCATGGGAAGTGGGATACACAGCAGACTCATAGAATGGCAGATGTCCTAAACAACACTCTGGCCTCAGAATCAGCCCTTAAGGCATTCGGATCTGGCTGAAGAGCCCATGAGAGTTAGCAGGCATGGAAAGCCAAGATACCATGGAAAAGAAAAAAAGAAGAAGACCTAAATGAAAGATCTCTGTGAGTGAGATCCCAGTGGAAAGAATGGGGCCATCAAAGAAGGAGGTACCTTTCTCTGAAGGGAGGAGAGAACTTCCACTTTGAGTGTGACCCTATCAGAATAAGATCAAAGTCAGCAAACTCTAAAGGCTTCCATAGCCCTGGCAACTCATGACTAGAGCCTAGGGAGTTTACTGACGCCATGAACAGGAGTGTCAAATGGTTAAGTTAGCAACAGAAGTCACTGTGTACTTACACCCCATGTGGGATCTGTCCTTAATGTGTTGTCTAATGTGCAGTGATGCTATAACTAGTACTGAAACAGTATTTTTACACTTTGTGTTTCTGCGTGGGTACAAACTGATGAGATCTTTACTAATTATATACTGAATCGATCTTCTGTATATAAAGATAATTGGAAATGAAAAAAAAAAACCTGGTGTTAAATTGGAAATGGCATAGAAAATTAATTAATTTAAAAAATATATTATGTAAGATCTCTGTCTTTAATGTGCTGTACACTCTTATTTAATGCTATAGCTAGTACTCCAATAGTATTCTTTTTTTTTTTTTTACTTGGTGTTGCTATATGGTGGCAAACTGTTGAAATCGTTACCTAATATATACTAAACTGATCTTCTGTATATAAAGAGAATTGAAAATGAATCATGATGTGATAGGAAGGGGTGAGGGAGTGGGAGGGGGGAGGGTTGTGGGTGGGAGGAAAGTTATGGGAGGGGGAAACCATTGTAACCCATAAGCTGTACTTTGGAAATTTATATTCATTAAATAAAAGTTTAATTAAAAAAAAAAGAATAGTATAATGAAATAGTGGATTGCCTTGTCCTTTCTAAAAATTATTGCTCCCTATAGTGGTAGGCACACACTTCTGACAGCAGGAGTTGCTGATTTTAGAATTACGGTTGTGAATTCTGTGGGGATTCCTGAGAAGAAAGTGGGAAGGCAGCATGCAACACTCAATTGTTGTTGATTGATCTTTTACAACTCATTTCCTCTCACTGGTTTTAAATACTTTTTTTTTTTTTTAATTTCACAGGTAGAGTTTTAGTGAGAGAGAAAACAGAGAGAAAGATCTTTCTTCTGTTGGTTCACTCTCCAAATGGCCGCTATTGCCAGCACTGTGCTGATCCAAAGCCAGGAGCCAGGTGCTTCTTCCTGGTCTCCCATGCGGGTGCAGGGGACCAAGCACTTGGCCATCCTCCACCACTCTCCTGGGCCACAGCAGAGAACTGGACTGGAAGAGGGGCAACCAGGATTAGAACCCGGTGCTGATATGGGATGCCAGCACTGTAGGTGGAGGATTAACCAAGTGAGTCATGGTGCCAACCCCTATATACACCTTCTGAGTAATGACCAGCATTTATAATTTCAAGCACTTAGAAATAGGATCTCTAATACTAGATTTTACTGAATCAATAATGAAAAATATAGTCCCTAAGAAAAAAAGAGTGATGATCACAGAGTGAAACTAATTCAGGATCTGACAAGTGCTAAATTTGAGGTCAAGCTTGAGCTACTTATCACTAATAGAAATATCACTACTAGAAACAATCAGTATTGTCTGATCAAGTTTTACTAGATGAGAATGGCATTCCATATTTGTGCCAGTTTGTGTCCCAATCTCTCCACTCCTGATCCAGCTCCCTGCTATTGAACCTGGGAAAATAGCAGCAAAAGATGGCCCAAGTATGTGGGCCTCTGCCCACACCACAGAGCCAGCCCTAATAAATCTTATTAAAAACCTAAAGAAGGAAAATGTAAAATGTATAAATTATAGTTGTATGTAGGTATAAATTTCTGAAAAATATATAATTTCATCCTTTTAGACATTTAAAATTTATTTTTAAATTATTTAATTAAAAAAGATAGAGACATTGATTCTTATGTCTCCCCAGCATAAGACAACAACTTTTCCAGGTACTAGATGCACTTATTCACAGAGTTTCATAGGTGTAATCAGTAATGTGGCTCAAATAACAGTCTTACCCAGGGGATCCCACTAAATTTAAACAGGGTACTCAATACCATTTTAGAAAAGTTCCAAAATATGTATCAGAAGAAAAAATAATTTATTTGGTACATCTCATTTTAACTATAGTATTACCTAAGTTTCCAATAGTCAGATGTACTCAAAAAATCCCACAGGTGGGAGAGAAGGCCTAACACAGCAATTATTAAAATAAAAATTTTAAGCTACAACTTAACTAGGGAAAATAACACTCCACAGGTCCCAAACTAGAATAATTAAGATGACATAATAAAAGGAAACTCAATGTCTTCATGCATTAAAATTTATTACATTAGACTTAATTAACAAAAAGGTGATTATTCCAGTTCTTTCCCACTTGGCAGCCCAATTGTTCCTGTTGGATCTGGAAAAAAGTAAATGGCATCTCATGGTAGATTACTAAATTCTTAATGCTATATGCCATCGATTATGTCCACCACACTTTATATCTAATATCTAATATTAACATATCTGATGCCTCTTAATAGAAAAATGACCTGTCAATTATTACAAAAGTAGCAAATGTGTTTTTCAAAGTTTTTCCAACAGCCCCTTAGTCTAGTTTGCCTTCACTTTGAAAAGACACTTCTTCTAGGGTATACATGAGCATCTCATTGACTTTGCCATCAAACACAATTTTTGAAAAGAGTTTAACTACCCACCTTTTATCAGGAGCACAGAATATATCACATTGATGACTTCCTCCCTGAATGAGACTGTTTGACACACTTGTGCAGAACATACGATGCTAATACCTTTTAGTCCTTCCTGGGTTTTGGTGCAATGCATGCCTCATTTAAAAAATTGTCATGGATGCTACAAATCAGCCCAGCTTAAATGGCCCCTTTCCAATGAAAAGTGCTAAAATCAGTCAAATTAAGTTATGTAGGCACTATCATTAGTGCTCTCAGTGACTTTTTCACTTGTGGAGCTCATACACCTTCTAAATTCTTTGCATCATATATGATATCCATTACTTCTCAAAGGCTGTGATGCAAGAAATAACCTCTCTTGGAACCTTGCTATGTGCCAGTAAAATTAAATCAGATAACTATTAAGTGTGCTATACTGGAAAAACAGTCACCTACACACCTTGAGCCTGTGATTCTACAAACCTTGATGTCTAGTAGGACTTTGGCCATGGATATATAACAGTAAAATGTGAGGATGGCTACTAAGGCCTCCTTAATAAATGATGGACCCAAAACTTGGCACACACCATTTGGCAAAGGGGATGGCTTCCAATGTCTACTGTCTATGCCCAGATGCCAGGGTACTGCAGAAGGGCACTATCCTAACAATAAAAAAAGAAAAACCATTTAAGTTCAGCTGGACACCATTCTGCTGACTGTTGATCTCATTACTATTAATCTGGATGCCTTCACTGGTGACAATCCAGAGACCCAAAGTAGTCACAGCCATTATCTGCTAACAAAAGCTCAAACCAAGAGTTATGGATTTATATCTGTTATAACACAATTCCTCAGAACCCATCTAGTCCAAACCTTGAGAGTTGGAAGCTGTTACACTTGGCCCACCCATAAATAGGACGTTAATTGTGCCAGATGGGCTCTATATCCTTGTACTGCAAGGAGGATGTCACAGATATTGATGCTCCAAACTTATCCATCTCCCTGCTTATCTGTCTGGGAAAGCAGCAAAGGATTGTCCAAATGCTTGGGCCCCTGAACCCATGTGATATCTGGAAGAAGCTCCTATCTCATGAGATCAGCCTGGTCTAGCCCCAGTCATTGCAGCCATTTTGGAGGAGAACAAACCAGAAGGAAGATCAGTCTCTCCCTTTCTCACTCTAACACTGCCTTTCAAATATATAAATAAATCTTTTAAAATGTAATCATTTCAATAGATTCCTCAGTGCTCAATCATGATGACTTTTACTATCTTAAGTACATTTTCATTTCTTTGTTAAAGATCTGTTTATTTGAAAGGCAGAGAGGGAGCTGGTGTTTTGCAGCAGTATGCAAAGCTGCCATCTGTTATACTGGCATCCCATATAGTCACCGGTTCAAGTCACACTTGTTCCACTTCTGATTTAGCTTTGTGCTAATGGTCTGATAAAAAGTGGAAGATGGCCCAAGTACTTGGGCTCCTGCCACCCCCATTGGTGACTCAGAAGAAGCTCCTGGTTTCAACCTGGCCCTACACTGGCCATTAGAGCCACCAGGGGAGTGAACCAGATGATGGAAGATCTCTCTATGTCTCTCTCTCTCTCTGTAACTATGACTTTCAAATAAACAAATAACTTTAAAAATGATTTTTAAAATGGCAGAGAAACACAGAAAGTGGGTGGGGAGAGAGAGGCAGAGAGGTCTTCCATATGTTGGTTCACTCTCTAAATGTCTGCAACAGCTATGGCTGGACCAGGCTCTCAGGTCCCCTAATAAGTAGTAGATCTTGCACTTAGGTAAAGGAACTGAAGAATTTGAGCCACTACCCCATGATTCCCAGAGATATTAAGCAGGAACCTGGTTTGGAAGTGGAACACTGAAAACTTAGATTAACACTGTAATATAGAATGTGGGCATCACATACAATGATCAACAAATCAGAAAACCTAGAAGAAATCAAGAAACATACTAGATAACAAAATTGAGTCATGAAGACATATAGAAAACCTAAACAAACCAAAAACCAAGACAGAGATTGAATCAGTAACAAAAACCCTCCAAAGAAAAGCCCAAGACCAGAAAGCTTCACTGCTAAAGTCTACCAGACTTTTAAAAATAGAACTAATTCCAATTCTTCTTAAACTATTCAAAGCAATTGAAAGAGAAGAGTATTCCCAAACTCCTATTTGGCCAGTGTCACCTTATTTTCTAAACCAGAAAATGATACAATAGAGAAAGAGAATTAAAGAACAATATCTCCGATAAGCACAGATGCAAAAATTCTCAACAAATTACTAGCTAATAAAATCCAACAACAGATCATAAAGATAATTTACCTGGACCAAGTGGAATGTACCCCTGGTAGGCAGGGATGGTTCAGCATATGCAAATCAATAAATGTGATATGTGACACTAGCAAACTAAAGAATAAAAACCACATGATGATCTCAATAGATGAAGAGAAAGTATTTGATAAAAAACAAGCTTTCATTATAAGATTTTAATTATTTAGAGGTCGAATTATAGACAGTGAGAGCAAGAGACAGAGATAAAAGTCTTCTATCTGCTGGTTCACTCCCCAAATGGCTATAACAGTTAGAGCTACACTGATCTGAAGCCAGGAGCCAGGAGCTTCTTCTCTGTCCCCTACTTGGGTATAGGGGCCTAAGCACTTGAGCCATCTTCTACTGTTTTCCCAGGTCATAGTCATAGCTGAGAGATGGATCAGAAGAGGAGCAGCTGGGACTAGAACCGGTGCCCATATGGGATGCCAGTGCCACAGGCAGAGGACTAAACTACAGTACCAGCCCCTCTATATCTTATAAGCACATCTTATCTGTAAGAAGAAAACTGAAAAGTGAGTCAAGTATATCACAAATTATGTTAGAAATTATCTCTAATTTAAAAAAAAAAAAGGAACACCCTATAATAGAAATCTGCACAAATGTCCTGTGTCCTATTACTTTATCCTTCAGAATACTTTTCAAGATTTCTTCCAGTCTTCACATCTTCCCTTGTTCCTCATACCCTTTCTACATTGCTGCCTCTTTGTTCCTGCAGCTCTCTCCCTTTGGAAGCAGTCTTCTGGACTGTCAATCATTATTTCAAAATGTTTTGTAGGGAGGGCCTGAATGGCCTTCTAATATTCCTTAAATATATATTTCCATAAAAGAGACGATAGAGGGGCTGGTACTGTGTTCCAGCAGGGAAAGCTGCTGCCTGCACTGCTGGCATCCCATGTGGGCACTGGTTTGAGTCTCAGCTGCTCCATTTCTGATCCAGCTCTCTTCTAAGGTCTGGGGAAGCAGTAGAAGATGACCCAAGTCCTTGGGCCCCTGCACCCATGTGAGATAACTGGAAGAGGCTCCCAGCTCTTGGCTTCAGTTCAGGGTAGCTCCAGCCATTGCAGTCATCTGGGGAATAAACCAGAAGATGGAAGGCCTTTCTCCCTCTCTCTCTCTCTCTCTGCCTCTGCTTCTCTCTAACTCTGCCTTTCAAATAAAAATAGTAATAATAAAAACAGACAGTAGAGCATAGTGGGAAAGCCATTGCCTGTGATGCTGGTATTCCATATTGTGCATGAGTTCATGTCCCAGCTGCTCTAACTTCTGATCCAGCTCCTTCATGTGCCTAGGAAAGCTACAAAGTTTGGTGCCTATGCTCCTACACCCACATGGGAAATGTGGAAGAAGATACTGGCTCCTGACTATAATCCAGATTCAACCCCAGGTTCTGTGGCCATTAGGGGTGTGAAACAGTGGATAAATGATTTACATCTCTCTTTCTCTCTTTCTAACTCTGCCTTTCAAATAAAAATAATAATAAAACAGACAGTAGAGCATACTGGGAAAGCCATTGCCTGTGATGCTGGTATTCCATATTGTGCATGAGTTCATGTCCCAGCTGCTGCTCTACTTCTGATCCAGCTCCTTCATGTGCCTAGGAAAGCTAAAAAAGATGGTGCTTGTGATCCTACTCCCAAATGGGAAATGTAGAAGATACTGGCTCCTGACTTTAATCCAGTCCAACTGCAGCTATTGTGGCCAATAGGGGTGTGAACCAATGGATAAATGATTTATGTCTCTCTCTCTTTGTAACTCTGCCTTTCAAATAAATAAATATTTTTAATTTTTTAAAAAATTTAACAAATGGCCCTGAATATTCTGACTCATCTTGACATGTAACAGGAGCCAAGAAAGTTGCTGCTCACTTTATGTAGTGCCTCCTCAATCCGTTCTATAAGAAAAAAATATGTATTTATTTTGCTATCCAAGCACTCAAATCTAAAAGAAATAATATTACCCAGTACAGCTCTGTTTAAGGCTGCTCCTGCACTGAAGAAAAGTAAAGGAGCAAGGGGCCTAAACCCTGTGTGGCAGGGTGACAGTCCCCTCCTCACTCTGCATCTGAGTTTCTGGTTAGAGATGGAGACAATGGCAACTCCAGATACTGCAGTTGTACACAAACAGCCTCAATCACAGACACTCCTTGTGCATGTGCAACAGAAGGAGAGCACGGAGCACTATGTAAGGGAGGAATACATTGAACAAAAAGGAAAGGATGTGAATGGACATAGCTAAGAATTTCCCCACCCTGCTGATCACGATCTCAAGGATGTCCAGGCCAGAATTCCATTTCACTTTGGAAAACACACTCCATAAAGTTTTCTCCACCTGGGTGTATTCTTCTGTGAGGAATCTGTCTTCCTGTGACAGAGGGCACCACCACAGACTGAAAACCAGTCAAAAAGCAGAGTGATGGCTTTAATTCTCAGAGGTGAATGGACAACCACATCTATGAATTCTGCCTTAAAAAATAAGCTTCCTTATGCTCTAGGAAGCTATATAGGTTTGGGCTAAAATGAGAAACACAGAGACCAGCTGGTCTGTTAGGTGAGAAGAAAGGAAGCTTGATTTCCAGTTGTTACTTTGTAGCATGTTAGTCTTAAGAGGATTTCATTTTCCACTTCTATTTGAAGAAATGGAAAGGTAGAATCAATGCCAGCCTAACACATGGCAGCTTTAGCCACTGATGACATCACAGCTTGCTACCCAAAAGTGGCAGCGAAAATAAACTCAACAAATGACAACCAAAATAAAGCAGAAAAGTCTAACATAATACCAACAGTTGTTCAGCAGATATCACCAAGATCATGACACACAAGTCATCAGAAGGATAAAGGGTGGGTCTGGCTTTGTGGCACAGTGGATTAAGCCACCACAAAATAAAATGCTGGCATCCAATATGTGTGTCCACCCTTTAAAAAAGATTGATTTATTTGAAGGTCAGAGTTTTGGGGGCCAGTGCTGTGGCACAGCTGGTTGAGGCCCTGGCCTGCATCCCATATGGCCCCTGGTTCCGGTCTTGGCTGCTCCACTTCCAATCCAGCTGCCTGCTAATGTGCTTTGGAAAGTGGTACAGTATGGCCTAAGTCCTTGGCCATTTATCCACATGGAGATCTGGAAGAAGCTACTGGCTTCTGGCTTCAGATCAGCTCAGATATGGCCATTGCAGCCATTTGGGAAGTGAACCAGCAGACTGAAGACCTCTCTATCTGTCTCTATCTCTATCAGTAACTCTGTCAAATAAATAAAATAAATCTTAAAAAAAAAATGTCAGAGTTACAGAGAGGAGGGAGAGTCAGATGGGATAGCATTGTGGATTAGCAGGTAAAGCTGCTGCCTGCAGTGCTGGCATCTGGTATAGGCACCAGTTCATGTCCTGGCTGCTCCACTTCTGAACCAGTTCTCTGCTAGTGGCCCTGGAAAAGTAGAAGATGGTCCAATACCTGGGTCCTTGCCACCCAAGTGGGAGACCTGAATGAAGCTCTTGGTGCCTGGCTTGGGCCTGGCCCAGTTCTGGTCATTGCAGCCATCTAGGGAGTAGACCAGCAGATGGAAAATCTCTTGCTCATTCTCTCCCTTTCTCTATCTCTGCCTTGCAAATAAATAAATAAATGCTAAAAAAGAGAGAGATCTTTCATCTGAGATGGCTACACTGGCCAGGGCTGAAGCACACAGAATCCAGGAGCCAGGCACTTCATCTGGGTCTCCCATATGGGTTACAATGGCCCAAACACTTGAGTCATCCTCTGCTGCTTTTCTCAGGCCAACAACAGGGGGCTAGGTTAGAAGTGGAGCAACTGGGACATGAACTGCTGCTCATCTGGGAAGCTGGCATTGCAGATGGTGGCTTTCCCCATTGTGCCACAATGCCAGCCCCATGAGAGCCAGTTTGAGTCACAGCTGTTCCACTTCTGATCCAGCTCCCTGCTAACACAACTGGGGAAGCAGAAACAGATGGCACAAGTACTTGGGTCCTTGCACCAATGTGGAACACTGGGTTGGACTTCCAGGCTGAGTCAGCATTATTCATTGCAGTCTCTTGAGTGAACCAGCAGATGCAAGATCCCCATCCTTCTGTCTCTGCCTCTTTCTCTGTAACTCTGCTTTAAAATAAAATTTTTAAATCTTAATAAAATAAAGAGAAAGTGTGAGAGAGTAGCCACAGTAAAGTAACAGAGCAAAGCTACAGTTGTACTGTCCCTCAGCAGCCTTCTGCCTCAAGTGGGAAGTCTCTGGCTTACAGACACTGACATAAAAGATACATTCACAACACATTTCAAAACAAAAGATGAGAGGTTTACAAGGCATATTGATTTTATGATGACTTTCATTCAATAGGTACACTGGGTTTAGGTATATGCCTTTTGTGCAGCCAAGTTAACCCAGGGACTAATTCAAAGAGAAACATCGAGGAAGATGTGCTGCTAGGGGAGAGAGCTGCAATGTCCCATTGTTCTTGTAGCATCATAAAGAGAAAGAAAAGGTCTACTCATGTCCATGGTTATAAGGAGGACAGAAGCACAAACATTTCAGAAGGGGGGAGCAAATTACAAATATAGTTATTTTAAGAAAATAAAATGAAGTAAATTTCAGAATATAATGTGGGGTGGAAAAACACCATCAGTTCATCAATTCTCACAGGGGTCCAGGAAAACTGCCCTGCCTACCCATAAACCAAATGTTTCAAAACACATTTTCTGTTTAAATTCAGAAGATTACAGGAATCAGCACTCTGGGTGTTCAAATGCCTAATTAAGTTTTAGTTTCCACTATGGGCAGATGTAGCCAACTACTCAGATCATGAGAAAAACTTTTCCATAAGAAACATGAAATATTCAGTCACACAGAATAACTATGCCTAGTGCTCAAAGTGAACCCCAAGATAAGCACCCAGAAAACCTGTTAGGTCTTGGGGCCAGCTCCATGGTGTAGCATGTAAAAATTTATTTATTTAAAAGGCAGAGTTACAGAGAGGCAGAGGCACAGAGAGAGGTCTTCCATGCACTGATTCACTCTGAAAATGGCTGCAACGGCCAGAGCTGGATCTATTTGAAGCCAGGGGCCAGAAGCTTCTTTCAAGTCTCCCATGTGGGTGCAGAACCCAAAAACTTGGGCCATCTTCCACTGCTTTCCCAGGCCACGGCAGGAAGCTGGATCTCAAACAAGCACCCATACAGGATGCCAGCACTGTAGGTGGCAGCCTCACCTGCCATGCCACAGTGCCAGCCCTCAAAATAAACCTATTTTAAAAAGCATTTTAAATGAGGGATGGGAGAGAGTTTGTTTATCCAAAGCAAGGATGACATAACATAACATAACTACTACACAGAAGAAGCTCCTGGCTCCTGGCTTTGGATTGGCATAGCTGCGACCACTGTAGCCAATTGGGGAGTGAACCAGCAGATGAAGACTTATCTCTCTCTGCCTCTCCTCTCTGTAGCTCTGACTTTCAAGTAAAATAAATAAATCTTTTAAAAAAATAAGGTAACTACTAGTACTCATTAACTTAAAAAGTATAGAAATTTAATGAAACTCAAAATATAACCAAAATCATCATCTACTACAAATTATAATCTTTATTCTGAGTCATATTAGAAAAAATTTAACCCCTCCCCTCCTTTGAAAAATGCACATGGGACTGGTGTAGTAGGTTAAGCAGACCCTGGCAGTGCCAGCACCCCACATGGGCACTGGTTCAAGACCTGGCTGCTCCATTTCCAATATAGCTCCCTAATTCACCTGCGAAAGCAAAGGATGATGGTCCAAGTGTTTGGGCCCCTGAAATCAAGTGTGAGAACCAGAAGAAGCTCCTAGCTTCTCGTTTTAGCCTGGCCCAGCCCAAGTCATTGTGGCCATTTGAGGAGTGAACCAATGGATGGAAGACCTCTCTCTGTCTCTCCATCTCTCTGTAAATCTACCTTTCAAGTAAAAACTATGAATTAAAAAAAAAAAAAACCCTATACACTGTAGTATTTTGGTTATTCCCTCATACAAGGAAAGCTCAGATAAACTATAGATGAATCCTCCTGGCTTGATGCAATTCAGAAGGAGGATTGCTTCTGCCAGCCTCTGCTAGACATCAATGAGAGTTATTAATGGGAAGATGAGTGGACACATCAGACTGCTTCCTCACATGGCACATTTTCTTAAATACATCACTGCTACATTATCAGATTATGTCTCTCATATGAAACATGTCTCTCCTAAAAATTTTAAAGAACTTGCCAGAAACTTCTAGCAGAGCAGGGAATGATGTGCCAAGAACAGTGAGTTAGCTTGAGTAGTCCAGGAAGCCTGTTCTTGGCTGTTTTCAAGTTCATATTAATGTACACACAACAGTTGCTGAGAAAGTGTCTTACAGTTGTTTCCTGGGTGTGAAGCAACTCTTTTCAGCAGAAACACAGAACTGCTTGTCCACTCACAAGCACTGTGATAGGGAGTACATGGGAGAAAAGGTCAAAAACACACTGGGTTTCAGAGGAAGAATGCTGTTACCCTAGCAACCTCTATCCAGGATTCCCTTTCTATTTTTACTTCCTAGGTAACCTTACTATGCTAAATGAGTTTCACAGATTAGTAATCTGGTGACAACAGGACTCTAACAGAATCTATGAATCACTGAGTTAATCAAGTGAAAACTTCATTATACTGAAAGTCTATAGCACTAGTTTTCAGGGCCACATTGCTCTTTTTTTTTAAAGATGTTTTATTTATTTATTTGAGAGGTAGAATTACAGATAGTGAGATGGATAGACAGAGAGAAAGGTCTTCCTTCTGCTGGTTCACTCCCCAGTTGGCCAAAATGGCCAGAAGAGCTGCACTGATCTAAAGCCAGGAGCCAGGAGCTTCTTCTGGATCTCCCACATGAGTGCAGAGGCCCAAGGACTTGGTTCATCTTCTACTGCCTTTCCAGGCCATAGCAGAGAGCTGGATCAGAGGAGCAGCTGGGACTCAAACAGGTGCCCATATGGGATGCTGGCACCACAGGCAGAGAACTAACCTACTGAGTTACAGTGCCAGCCCAAAGCCACATCTTTTACCGCACTGTGTGGGCATCTCTGTGCGGGGAGAGGGGCACATTTTCTCTTTTCTTCCTTACCCCTCTTCACATTAACACCTTGTACAAAGGCTTCCACAGACCAGTCATTTTGAAAATCTACCACTAATATCCTCCCATGTTGAAAATGTCATGGGGTTAAACACAGAACCCAGAATAAGAAAAGTAACTTGAAGCTGGTGTTGTGTCTGAGCGGGTAAAACCATATGGGTGCCGGTTCAAGACCTGGCTGCTCCACTTCTGATCCAGCTCTCTGCTATGACCTGGGAAAGCAGTGGAAGATGGCCCAAGTGCTTGGACCCCTGTGCCTGTGTGGGAGACCTGGAAGAAGGTCCTGGCTTCTGGCTTCAGATCCATGCAGTTCTGGCCATTGTGACCACCTGGGGAATGAACCAGCAGATAGGAGATCTCTCTCTCTCTCTCTCTGTGTCTTTGCCTCTCTGTAACTCTGCCTTTCAAATAAATAAATAAATATATATATTTTTTTAAAAAAGTAATGGGCCGGCGGCCAGTGTCATGGCTTAACAGGCTAATCCTCTGCTTTGCAGCGCCAGCACACCGGGTTCTAGTCCCGGTTGGGGCACCGGATTCTATCCCAGTTGCCCCTCTTCCAGGCCAGCTCTCTGCTATGGCCTGGGAAGGCAGTGGAGGATGGCCCAAATCCTTGGGCCCTGCACCCGCATGGGAGACCAGAAGTACCTGGCTCCTGGCTTCGGATCAGCGAGATGCACCGGCCGCAGCGGCCATTGGAGGGTGAACCAACAGCAAAAAGGAAGACCTTTCTCTCTCTCTCTCTCACTATCCACTCTGCCTGTCAAAAAAAAAAAAAAAAAAAAAAAGTAATGGGCCGGCTCAGTGGCTCACTTGGTTAATCCTCTGCCTGCAGTGCCAGCATCCCATATGTGCACTGGATTCTGTCCCGGTTGCTCCGCTTCCAGTCCAGCTCTCTGCTGTGGCCAGGAAGGGCAGTAGAGGGTAGCCCAAGTGCTTGGGCCCCTGCACCCATGTGGGAGACCAGGAGGAAGCACTTGGCTCCTGGCTTCGGATCAGCACAGTGCACCAGCCACAGTGGCCATCCGGGGGGTGAACCAACAGAAGGAAGACCTTCCTGTCTCTCTCTCTCACTGTCCAACTCTGCCTGTCAAATTAAAAAAAAAAAAAAGTAACTGGCCCTCAAAATTAAAACCGTGTGGACTGTAAGATAATCAGCTTAGTGGAGCATTGAGTGACTGTAAAGAACTAGACAAGAAAAATTGATACTTTTCTGTATTTATGTTTTCGTAGCTCTCCACTATGAAAATCCAGATTGAAGTAGCTCATTATTAACTCACATGGTAGACTTGCATTAATTTCAGTTCACTACTCACTTTGCAAAGGGGTTAGCAGCAGGTAATAAAAGTTGACATCCCTAATAACATGAGAAGAAAGAAGGATTGAAGACAGAAATCGAAAAGCAGGAAAATAAATCAGCCTCAAGCTCCAGATTGAAAAAGAGTCTGTTAATTAAACACGGAGGAGCGATCAATCCACAAAGCTACTGCACAAGCTTCACGTGCTGCTGGGAAAGTCAGCCAAACACAGAGCGCCCCAGCTGTCAGATGTGTCCACAGGGTCCAGCATGGGGGCCAGGAGCCAGATCCTACTCTGATCTTCCATCCCCACCTCTCCACTGCCTCAGGCTCCAGATGAGGGCCACCGAGCCCCGCCCAGCTGGAACTACCAGGGGATATAGCCAGAGGCCCAGCCACAAGGCATTCTCTGACCCACCCACAGTGAGAACCCGGCTTATTTAAACATAGGGAATGGGACTCCTTCCTTTGCGTGCTCTCAACTGCCCTGCTTGTGCCATTGCTCATCCAGTGTACTTTAAGAATTTGAGCGAGGCAGCCCGTGGGACCGGCCAAGTGTTGGGAGACCGGGAAGCGACAGTGGGAGACACAACACCTGGGTTCCAGCCTTAACTCTGCTGGAGAAGCTCCCAGGATCACTGAGAAGCAAGTGATCGAGGTCTGGGAGCCGCCACCCGCCATCCCACCCACCCCTCTCCCACACACGCATAGATGCCCCCTCCTGTTTTCCATACTTGCTGTGGAACATCTCATCTCGGGAAGCAGGTCCCCTTTCTTCAGGACACACGGGGAGCAAAGCGGAGAGTATGGGACGGGAGTCGCTGGAACTTGGGACCCACGGTGGCAGATGCAGAGGCACAGAAGCGGCGGGCGGCAGGTCTGGGGCTGCGCTCCCGAACTGCCTGCAACTGCACTTGCAGAGCAAGACTCCCCAGTGAATGCAGGAGAAGGAGCAGCGCGGCCTCTCAGGACCCTCTCTGATCAGTAAATGAACTTCCGTTCCCAACTCCGAGCCACTTGGAAAGGCACGCGCATGCGCACGTTCTTCCGCATGCACACGCACAGGCGTTCAGAGCAGGAAAACGTTAGAGCACCGGGTGACTCTGGGAAATGGAGTCCAGGCCAGGGCATTCCTGGATAGACTTACTGGCCCTCTCCTAGGACTTCAGTGTGGGGTGGGCGGAGACAGGCTGGGAACCAGAGGGTGTTTGCTTTTGTTTACATCCCTCCTTCCCTTCCTTCCCACCCCAGATCTCAAGGGTCAGCTGCTGTTCTTCCTTTCTTGAACAAAATCTTAAGAAGTGACAGCCACTGCTGCTGAGTCCCAAATCCCGTTTCCCTCACACACGCTGTTTCCCTCAGAAAAATCCTACTGGTTGCTTTATTCCTGGACAGCTTCTCTCAAGTAATGAATGACAAGGATTTCAATGTAACTCTTAGCACAGGTGTACACAGCATAGTTTAACATCTAGATTTGAGGATACAATTTTTATTTGTGTCTTTTATTTGTGGTTCTTTTCAAAGCATTTTACACCACCCTCTAATTCACCAAGTACAAAAAAAAAAAAAAAAAAAAAAAGAGAGAGAGAGAGAGAGAACTGGATACAGGACTAACATTGCCAAGTATCTTCTAGGGGCCAGATTACCAGAGTAAATGCCTTACTTTGTATCAGTTATACCTTAGGTTAATTCTGGAGACAGTATTCTCAATTTACAAAGAGAAAGCTGAGGTGGAAAGAGATTCGAATTAAATTTGCCCATGGAAGTATGGTAAAAAAAGTCTAGGTTAAAGGCCAACCAAAGTGAAATATTGGTTTAAGAAATCTTTCGGGACCAGCACTGTGGCATAGTGGGCTAAGCCTCCTCCTTCAGCACCGACATTCTATATGGGGGCTGGTTCAAGTCCCTGCTGCTCCACTTCCAATCCAGCTTTCTGGTCTAGCCTGGGAAAGCAGTAGAAGATGGCCCAAATGCCTGGGACCCTGCATCCACATCGGAGACCCAGAATTTCCTGGCTCCTGGCTTTGGATCAGCTTAACTATGGCTATTGCAGCCGTTTGGGGAGTGAACAAGTGGATGGAAGACTTCTCTCTCTCTCTCTGCCTCTGCCTCTCTGTAACTCTGCCTTTCAAATAAAAAAAAAATCTTCTTTAAAAAAAGAAATATTTCTTTTATCTTGGGGCCCAGTTTCTAAAACCCAGATTTCTCATCTCTAAAATAAAAAGTGAGGAAGAGGAAGAGTATCTACAATCGTAATCTTCACTGTAGAGAAACACATAGGATTATAACTTCTCTAAAAAAGAAAGGAGATTCAAAGTTGCTATTGCTATATGGTTATTTTTCTCATGTTTAATATCAAGATAGCATATAAATATTATGCATTCTTAGGTATATGTGTGGTGTTTGATTTTTAAGATTTTAAGTAGAAATGTAAATGGAAGCAGGATGACATGGAGTTCTATTTGTGATTACTTCTGTCAATTATAATTCA
The DNA here is from genome assembly GCF_033115175.1 of Lepus europaeus. NCBI lineage: Eukaryota > Metazoa > Chordata > Mammalia > Lagomorpha > Leporidae > Lepus > Lepus europaeus. The sequence goes on along the minus strand of NW_026909276.1, from coordinate 12,162,670 downwards.
TGGGATTAGAATTGCTGGATGAGGAATGCTTAAATGTATCCATTCATTTCACACTAATGTTTATTATGTCAGGCAATATTCTTTGTGTAGACTGCTTTTTCTTGCCATATTGAAAATTCAGGAGGGCAAGAAACATGTGCTTTGACATTAAAACTCAGCATCTTTATAGAATCATTCTTTTAGTTGAATGAATAAATGAGGCTATAAAAATTAAACAAATACAATTTCTGATCCCCAAGAACTACATAGTTGAAGAGACAATGAAACAGATACCTATTTGATGACTGCCACAATTAGATGAATGTATAATTTGTTGCTCAGAGACAACTTTGATAATAAAAGAGACATATTAATAACGACACAGGGCTGAAATGTATAAACAGAAACCATCCAGGGCCAAGCAGGTTAAATGTTCACCCTAGCTTTGTAAGGCTTTCCATTCACTATTTAGTAAGCATTTACTGAGCATTCTTTTGTGTGGTGTGTTGAAAGAACTACCAGCCACATGATTTTCCTAGATATTGGAGTAAGAGAACCTGAGCAATCAGAAAAGGTTGGGATGAACTAAGAGGCTTTTGACACAAAGGAAAGAAAAACAAAAAGCAGAGAGGTCAATTAAAAAGTATACCAAAGGTAATTTAGTAGGACCTGAACCAAGGTTTGGTGGTAGTGGGAATGAAGAACAGGCAACAGATTACAGGGAGATCCAAAAGGCAGAAACAACAGGATTTCAGTGGTAGATGAGGCAGGAGGCAACTCATGTGTAAACCTTCATTTGGATTTTATTATTTAATGGACAAGGTGTTCTCAGTACATTCATGTTCATCAGTAATAAAAGGCTACCTCCAACTGACTTATAAACTTCCCCTAAATCCAATCTCATGGGTAGCTACTTATCTATAAGCCTTATGTTGATCATTAAGCCAACTATTTTTAACTGCTACAATCTACAATGGTCCTCATTATGATGCAGTTACTTAGAAACTAGAACACATAATCCATGTCTATAAGAAAGGTCTAAATAAAAAAGTAAAATTCAGGGGCTGGTGCTGTGGCACAGCAGGTTAACTCCCAGGCGTGAAGTGCTGGCATCTCATATGGGCTTCTGTTTGAGACCCTGCTGCTCCACATTCAATCCAGCTCTCTGGTATGGCCTGGGAAATCAGTAGAAGATACTTGGTCCCCCGCACCCACATGGGAGACCCGGAGGAAGCACCTGGCTGCTGGCTTCAAATCAGCACACCTGTGGCCATTGTGGCCAATTGGGGAGTGAACCATCAGATGAAAGACCTTTCTCTCTGTGTAACTCTGATTTTCAAATAAATAAATGAATGAATAAATACACCCACAAAATCATATAATTCAAAGCTAAATTTGGAATACCTCGTTAATTCACAATTTATATATTTACCAACCTTAGCAACTAAAGCAGAATTAAGCAGAAAAGAAGTAAAAAAAATTTTCCCTGGGGAGGGGCCAGCACTATGGCATAGTGGGTAAAGCTGCCACCTGCAGTGCCAGCATCCCATATGGGCATCGGTTCAAGTCCTGGCTGCTCCACTTTTGATCCAGCTCCCTGCTATGGCCTGGGAAAGCAGTAGAAGATGACCCAAGGCCTTGGGCCACTGTACCCATGTGGGAGACCTGGAAGAGGCTCCTGGCTCCTGGCTTCAGATTGACACAGCTCCGGCCATTGCAGCCAATTGGGAATGAACCAACAGATGGAGGACCTTTCCCTCTCTTTCTTCCTCTCCTTCTCTCTCTGTGTAACTACTTCAAATAAATAAACAAATCTTTAAAAAAACAATTTCCTGGAATAACCAAAATACACATTATAAAGTCCATGTAAGGTGTCTAGCCACTGGCTCACCATCATGACTCATAAAAACTCACTCTGTCCTGGCTACTCTGATACAAGTGGATGGACACAAAGCAGGAAATAAAGCAATAGGTTTGAGCAGTGAATAAATGGAAAGGGCTCCAACAACAATGCTGCAGAGCTCTGTGGCTCCTAACTGAATGTGATATGCAGGCAGGCATCTCCTTAATTTCTGCCATGCTCTCAGTTTTCATAGGACCATAGAACTGAGCACGACAATCAGAGCTTTCAAGGCCAAGATCAACAATTCACTTAGTGATAGTGGAGCACTGTTTCTTTGCTTCATGAGTACAACTAAACTTCCATACTTGATATGTCATCCCATTTGGATCCATTGGAACTGGAGAGCATATGCGGTCAGAGGGAGTAGAGGAGCAGGGTGTGTGAGGGTCTCATGGTGATGGTAGCTGTGCAGAGGGAGGGGTGGAGGAGGAGGAGAAGAGCAAGAGCCCCTAGCACTGTGGGAACGAGGAGCAGAGGATGAATGGAGACGGGTGACTTGTCTGTATTATGCCTGGTACTCTCCTGGGTATAATTGATGCAACACGAATAATGTGAATATCATGATTACCCTAAAGGCAATTTCAGTCCTGGTGGATGGATGACAAGGACATAGATAATTAAAAACAATGTGAGAAAAGTTGTAGGTGCACAATACAATCACCTACATCATTTGTGGATGCCATGCCCATCAGGCAGAATCCACCAGGTTAAGGTCAGATCTCAGGGCTGGCATTGTGGTGTAGAGGGTAAAGCCACCCCCAGCAGTGCCAGCATCCCATATGGACACTGGTTCAATTCCCAGCTGCTCCACTTCTGATCCAGCTCTCTGCTGTGGACTGGGAAAGCAGATGGCACCAGTCCTTGTGCCCCTGCACCCTCATGGGATGACCTGAAGGAACCTCCTGGCTCCTGGGTTCTGAGCAGTGCAGCTCTGGCTATAGCAGCCACCAATTGTGAAGTGAACCAGTGTAAAGAAGACCCCTTCTCTCTCTGCCTCTATCTCTGACTTTCAAATAAATAAATAAATAAATATATATTTTTTTAAAAAAGGGTCAGATCTCAGAGGTAGCAGAGCCCAGAAATGACACCATTGTATGAAATGAAAATAGGCAGATGGTAGGTAGAAGCTTGGTAACTGAAGCTGGGATCAGCACATGGATCTTGACTGGCAGGCTGTCAAACCAATCATTAACCTGGACAAGGCTGGGATCTCCCAACTTCTATCCTAGTGTCCATGTCTTTGCAGAGAGGCATAACCAAGAAAGAGAAAATCATCTCTGGCTTTGGCTGAGGGGACTGTGGGAGCTCCCAACATTTGAAGCCAGAATCTTTTTAACCCTGAGATTCCCTCTTTCATAGGAAGGCTCTTTTCTGGCCTTGTCTTCTTAGCATAAACCTCTCAAGCCACCAGACCTCCCATAGCCCCACATCACAGGGCACATGTGAATGTGAATGGCTGAATGAACAGAATCTTGAGGTATCATGTAAATGGAAGACTCATGAATCTATTCTCACCTTATGGGTGTACTTGAAGGGGCAAAAACTGAGGCAGAGGACTTTGGTCATGCTCAACCATAGAGTCCTCCTTACAAAGCAAAAAAATAAATAGAAAATCCTGTTCACACTTCAGAAGTGCCCAGTCTCCCACCCCTGAGTACATGCTCTAGCAACGACAAATCCCCTAAGGCCAGAGTTGGGCAGGCACTGTCTTGACAGTGTAGAAAACATTTGGGGAGGGAAAGCCCTGCCCCTCTAGAGCCCATTGGTCAAAGGATCCAGCAGAAGACTCAGAGGCTTGCCGCATCACACATCTGCCCACAGAGTAGGATGCTCACAGAAGGCCTGAAGACGTGTTGTGAGCTGTGGCCTCGTGGTACTGGCTGCCACTGTTGACACATCAGAGATGACTGGTGGCAGTGGTTTGAGCTAATCCTGCCTCTGCCTGGCCAGCACTGCCGTATGCATGGAGCGAGTCTGCTCCTGGACTGCCTGATGAGGCCAAGGGATGTGTGTAGACCTACAGTCAGAAGAAGTATGAAGCACTGGCCTCAAGGTTGGAAAGTTGCCATAGCAACAATATTTTCAGAAGGTGATGTGGCAGGGGTAGCCCTGCAAGGCAGTGTGGCCTCCTGACTGCATGCCCTTCCCCTTATGCTCCTCTGAACTTAGATGAGCCTGAGTTGAGTGCAGCAACCTGGGTGGGTGATGCTGAGAGACCACCAGATGAGATTCTGGTTAATGTATGCAGGTTGTGGGTCATAATGACAACCGTATGTGCAATGTTGGGTGCTGTCCCATGTGTTTACGCACATGCCTAATATGAATGGGGGTCAGACAAAGGGAGAGTGGGCCATGGGATTTTCAAGAAGGACTTTGGTGATTGAAGATGAAAAGCTCATTAACAATTCTTCCTCAAAGATGCTAAAAATAATCAGATATCTAGATCATAGAACTTGGATAAATGTTCTCTCTCCAACTTGAATTTCCTTTCCTTTCCTTTCCTTTCCTTTCCTTTCCTTTCCTTTCCTTTCCTTTCCTTTCCTTTCCTTTCCTTTCCTTTCCTTTCCTTTCTCTTTTTTATTTGACAGGTAGAGTTATAGACAGTGAGAGAGAGAGAGACAGAGAGAAAGGTCATCCTTCTGTTGGTTCACTCCCTAAATGGCCACAATGGCCGGACCTGCACCAATCTGAAGCCAGGAGCCAGGTGCTTCTTCCTGGTCTCCCATGCAGGTTCAGGGCCCAAGCACTTGGGCCATCCTCCACTGCTTTCCTGGGCCACAGCAGAGCTGAACTGGAAGGGGAGCAGCTGGGACTAGAACCTGGTGCCCATAAGGGATGCCAGCACTGCAGACAGAGGATTAACCAAGTGAGCCATGGTGCCAGCCCATCCAACTTGAAATTTCTAAAGAAGACTTCACTTAAATGTGTTTAGCATTGATGTTTTCAGAAAGGAAATACAAAGAGCTACCCTTTTTCTTTGACTTAGCTGAACTTAGTTGTGGGAAGGAAGGGGAATGTGGAACCCAGTGTCTGGTGATGTCTCAAGACCTAAGCTCCTAATGGCTACTCCCATGATTTCCTACAACTTTTATATTGGGGTGAAATCAGGTGAGAAACTCTAGTGTGCAAGCAAAGCACTCTGACAATCAATATGCTGTCCACAGTAGAGACTAGGATACCTGAGGAGTCAATATAATAATTTTTCAGCATGGTGATTGCCTTAGAGCCATGAGCTTCAGCCCCCGGGTGTAAGAAATTCCCAACTTTTGGTCCCCCAAATCCAGAGAGGATTCCATACAGCTCATGACAAGAAAAGCTTTGACCAAACATGTGAAGCCCTTTTTGCATTCTTGATAGGATTTCTCAGGATCAAGGTTGTAAGCATTTTGACCTTGAGATTTCTAGCTGGACCCTTGGATATGTCAAAGGATATGCATCTCATCTTATAGAGGCAATAGCTACTTAGTCTATTTGGATTTTATATAAAGTTCTATTATACAAAATCATGCTAAATGTTGTTATATTAACATGGATATGTTATTGATATAAATGTCATAGAAATTATATAAAAGTGGGGCTGGCACTGTGGCATAGCAGGTGAAGCCACTGCCTGCAGTGCCGGCATCCCATATGGGCACAGCTTTGAGTTCCAGCTGCTCCACTTCTGGTCCAGCTCTCTGCTATTGCCTGGGAAAGCAGTAGAAGATAGTCCACCCATCTTGCCACGAGACCCCTCTGGGACACATATATGTGAATAATCATGACATTCAACAAGTGTTACTAGCAGGCTGGATCTAACAAATGTCCCTTTAGCAGAAGTAGGGAACATCCATAGTGTAGGCCATAAAAAGCCCGTGAAATCACCTGGTCTGACCCTGCTATGGAAACTGAAATGGGATTTGAAATCCAATAAACTATAGCAGGCTAAATCTTTATTTATTTATTTATTTGAAAGGCAGAGGGAGGGAGAGAGAGCAAGAGAGAGAGAGAAAGAGAGAGAGAGAGAGAGAGAGAGAGAGAGAGAGAGGTCTTCCATCCACTGTTTTACTCCCCACATGGCCACAATGGTAGGAGCTGGGCCAATCCAACGTCAGAATCCAGGAGCTTCTTTTGGGTCTCCTGAGCAGGTGCAGGCGCCCAGGGATTTGGATCATCTTTTACTGCTTTCCCAGGCCATAGCAGAGAGCTGAGTCAGAAGTGGAGCAGCCAAGACTTGAACCAGTGACCATATGGGATGTTAGCACTTCAGGCAGCGGCTTTAGCCACTACACCACAGTGCTGGCCCCTGGGCTAAATCTTACATTGATAATTTGGTATGGCCTGTGAATAATGGTATAGATATACAGATGGCCCTTGGAAGAAATGTCCTTTGCTTTAGAAACTACAGACTAGAAACAATCATGGGTGGAAACAGTTTCACAGACAAGAATCACATGCTGAATATGCACCAGTAACTCCCCAGGAAACTTGGGAAGGAGTAGCATTGCTACAAGGTATCTTAGCGCAGAATGCTAAACTCAAAGCCCTCACCCATGCCTATGTCTAGGAGAAAGTAAGAGTCACAATTCACACTGACTTGAGTTAGGAAAGAGGGATGTTGATGGTCTGAATATTGATTAAAGACATATTTTGGGCCTTCCCTGGTTTCAAGATGGAAAAGGTATACAGAAATCTGTGTTACCCAAACTTTCTTTGTAGCTAGTCCATATCTCTGTTCCATTCATATGAAAACTAGCTATTCATCTTTGTTCTATAGATAAGACTGGAGAGTGTGATTTTGCACATTAAACACTGGCAAAGTGTTTTCAACATGTCTTAAAATGCTATGTCTAGACCAACTCTAAGGTTTTTTTTAATATAAAGATTTATTCATTTACATGCAAAACAGAGTTGTGGGGGGGCAGAAATATCTTCCACCTGCTGGTTTATTCCCCAAATGCCTGCAACAGCCAGAGCTGGGCTGACCTGAAGTCAGGAGCCTGGAGTTTCTTCCAAGTCTCCCAAGTGGGTGCAGGGGTCCAAGCACTTACGCCAACCTCTGCTGTTTTCTCAGGTATCTCAGCATGGAGATGGATCAGATGTGGAGCAGCTGAAACTTGAACCTGTGCCCATCTAGGACACAGGCTGGTGAAGCAGACAGTGGCTTTACCCTCCACACAATAGTGCCAGCCCCATACACACTAAACCTGAATTCATAACTCTACTCCTGGTTTGGACTGGAAGTTTTCTGGAAGAAAGATTATTAATGTTTCTGGCTTTCATTATAGGTATAGAAATAGTAGTGTGTTCTTGGTTTCATTGATATAGAATGGTGATGCAACTGCAGGATAAAGCTGTGCAGAGGGGCTGGCACTGTGGTATAGTGGGCAAAGCTGCCACCTGCAGTGCCAGCATCCCATATGGGCACTGGTTTGAGTCTTAGCTGCTCCACTTCCAATCCAGGTCTCTGCTATGGCCTGGGAAAGCAGAGGAAGATGGCCCACATACATGGGCCTCTGCACCTGTATGGGAGACCTGGAAGAATCTCCAAGGCTCTTGGCTTTGAATCAGCTCAGCTTTGGCCATTGTAGCCATCTGGGGGAGTGAACCAGCAGATGGAAGATCTCTCACTGCTTCTGTCTCTCTATAACTCTGCCTTCCACATAAATAAATCTTTAAAAAAAATCTGTGCAGAAACTGGCAGTGCAACACTTTGGGGTGCTCTGCTACGAGCTGCTGGTGGGAAATTCACCCTTTGAGAGCGTCTCTCACAGAGACATACAGACACATCCTTAAGGTGGATGTGAAGTTTCTTGTAACAATGTCTTTGGGAGCCCGAGACTTGATATCCAGGCTTCTGAGATCCCAGCCGTCAGAGTGGCTGCCCCTGGCCCAGATCCTGAGGCACCCCTGGGTCCAGGCCCACTACTGGATGGTGCTGCCTCCTTGTGCTCATCCAGCTTCCTGAATCCTGTCTGCCTCTGTCTGCATTTGTGCAGGGAGCTCTCCAGGCTCTGCTAACTCATCTATTTTTTGTTTGTTTCCTTTTTAAGATGCAAGATATAAATTAATAAAAGCTGAGTTGTTTAGTACCAGCTGAAAAAAAATTGCAGAGGATCTCTACAGCTAAACTCAAGACTAGGAACTTTATTTAAAGAAATGCCTACAGGGTTGGTGTTGTGGTTGGTGTTGTGGTGTACCAGGTACAACTGCCATCTGACTCAGCATCCCATATGGTGCTGATTTGAGTCACAACTGTTCCACTTTGGTCCAGCTCCCTGCCAATGGCCTTGGAAAGCAATGGAAGATGGCCCAAGTTTTTAGGCCTCTCCATCCAAGTGGGAGGAAGCTTTTGGCTCCTGGATTCAGATCAGCACAGCTCTGGTCATTGTGATCAATTGGGGAGTGAACCAGCAAGCGGAAGACCTCTCTCTCTGCCTTTTCTTCTCTCTCTGTGTAACTCTTTCAAATAAGTAAATCTTAAAAAAATCATCAGATAAAATAAATCTGGTTTATAACTGGTTGAATCACTCTAAGTAGATGGATGTTATTTCCAAATTAATAGGGAGTTTATTTTGACCAAATATTTTAAGCCCCTTTGGCATCCTTAACAGATTTCTCAGAATCAAGGTTCTAAATTTTTTCACTTTGAGAGTTCCAACAGGAACCCTTGATGTTTCAAAGGATATATCCTATCTTGTAGAGGTAATAGATGATTATGCAATTTAGATTGTATGTAAAGTACTGTCATGAAATTATGCTCAATTTTAAATTATATTAATATAGATATACCATTGATATATAAATTTCCTAAAAGTTATATAAGTTTTAAAATCTGATAATTCTGTTGTGTTGTTATCAGTCATGATGGTTATCTTGATAAAAAGGAGACCCAGAGGCCTACAGGACGGGAGACAATAGGTTTGTAAACTCATTCCATTTCTTTCTTTCCTTTTAAAAAGATTTATCTATTTTTTTGAGAGGCAGAATTCCAGAGAAGAAAAGACAGAGGGAGACAGATCTTCTGTTGGTTCACACCCCAAAGGGCCACAATAGCCAAGGATGGGCCAGGCTTTGGTGATCATGTCTGCTTTATTAACAACCATGTATACTTTTGAAAGGGCAGGCAGCGGGAGCATAACTAATTCAGGGCAATACTAATTCTACAGGATGAAGCTGACATTGGCACTGCTATGCTTCTCCATTCAGCTGGAAGAGTAGATTTCCAGGTGGGCCTGGGCCACACCCAGGAGCAGTTTACCTGATTGGTGGTGGTTAGGGGAAATGCACCCAGGGATCCCATTGCCTGCCAGGAGGGAGGCCATGGGGTCACTCCTGGGAGGCATGGTGCACCATGCCTTTTCAACCTCCTGCATGGGCAAGGCAGGCAGTCTGACAGGATCACCCATACCTCCCAAAAGGGTGCAGGAGCCCAAACACTTGGCCATCCTCTGCTGCTTTCCCAGGTGCATTAGCAGGGAGCTGGATCAGAGTGGAGCAACCAGGACTTGAAGTGTAACCCATATGGGATGCCGGCATCAGAGGTGGCAGCTTAACATGCTATGCCACAATGCTGACACTCTCTTTAGTTGCTTTGTAACATGCTGTATGGAATGAATGTAAGTGGCTCATGTCAATTAATCAATTTCATTTTAACCATGTATATTTAAAGATTGTGCCATCCATAATTTTGTATTCTCTAAAAACACTTGAAATCAGTTTAACAAAAAAATTCTTAAATACAGATCTTAGGCTACTTTAGACAATAATTTCCAGAATGCTGAGGGAAAGAAAAAACTAAAAACCCCATTAAACTGCTAGTAGAGGGGCCAGTGCTGTGGCACAGTGGGTTAAAGCACTGGCATGAAGCTCCAGCATTACATATGGGCACCAGTTTGAGTCCTGGGAGCTCCACTTTTGATCCAGCTTCCTATTCATCTTCCTGAGAAAGCAACAGAGGATGACTCAAGTCCTTGGGCCTCTACATCCACATGGGAGACCCAGAAGAAACTCCTGGATCTTAGCTTCAGATCAGCTCGGCACCAACTGTTTCAGCCATTTGGGGAGTGAACTAACAAATGGAAGTGCTTTCTCTCTCTGTCTCTGTCTCTCTCTGTAACTGTCTTTCAAATAAATAAGATAATTCTTTCAAAAAACCTGCTAGTGGAATTCAAACAAGAATTAGTTAAATGAGATTGAATGAATCATATTTATGGATTTCTATGCTTTTATTTAAAAATTTTTGGTTCTGCATTTCAGTGTTTCATCTAGATTCAGGAAGATTTCTACAATTTCTATTGGTTAATATACTTTAGTATAGTTTTGTAAACAGATGGAAATGTTTACTTTTCCACCTACTTGATTCCTCTAACATGCAAAACTTTTTTGATTTCTTGTGGCAACGTTATTATATGAGCTCAGTAAGAATCCATTATCAGGGCCGGCACTGTGGCATAGCAAGCAAAGTTGCTACCTGAAGTGCTGGCATCCCATATGGGCAATGATTCAGGTGCCGGCTGCTCCATCTCTGATCTGGCTCTCTGCTATGGCCTGGGAAAGCAATGGAAGATGGCTCAAGCCCTTGGACCCCTGCATCAGTGTGGGAGAATCAGAAGAAGCTCCTGGTTTCAGATCAGCCCAGCTCTGGCCACTGTGGCCCTTTGGAAGAGTGAACAAGCAGATGGAAGACATCTTTCTCTCCCACTTGCTTCTGCCTCTTTGTAATTCTGGCTTTCAAATAAAAATAAATAAATTTAAAAAAAGAAGAATCTATTATCATCATACCACAATATCCTTGAAAACATTAGCAAACACAAAAATTATGCACAGAATATCTGGCATGATGAACTCCTAGCCTTGCAATTAGTGAATAGAGTTGTCACTTCTTAATGAACCCCAAAACTTGAAAACACCAGATATTGCAGTTAAAAAAGAAAACATAAGCCTGTCTTGGATTCAATTTTTAACTTTTAGAATTTCTGGACCAGACATTATACGTATTTAATGTAAGTAGTTAGCACACTGTAATACCCCTTCTTTCAGATCACAACTCTGTTCATTGTTCTTGTTTTATTTTAAATATTTAATTTTTCATTTATTTGAAAGGCAGAATTACAGACAAAGAGGGAGAGACAGAGAAAGAGAGGTCTTCCACAAATGGCTGCAATATATGGAATGGGGCAAGGCTGAAGCCAGGAATCAGGAACTTCATCTGAGTCTTCCCCATGGGTGACAGGGGTCCAAGCACTTATATCATCCTCTACTGCTTTCCCAGGTCCATTACCATGGAGTCAAATCAGAAGTGACTCAAATTGGCACTCATATGGGATGTAGGCATCAAAGATGGCAGCTGAACCACTGGGCCACAATACCATCCCATGTTCATGGGCCTGAAAACTTTCACTGAGGTTAATAGTCATTTCTTGTGTACTTATGTGATGTTAATTATGGTATTCTGCTATTCACTTGTAACCTTGTTCACTGTTTTAACATATAACTTCTGCATAGCTTATATGCATAGATGTAACTCAATTTGTTATCATCTTGTTGGTTTTGTTAAACACTTTTATTTTGAATTTTGGGCCTATTGAATGGCTTACTTCTATAGAAGTACAATTCCCAGCAAAATAATCCTGGCTAGGTACTTCGGGGCGATGACTTCTGTATACAGAACAGATAGATCTAAGTTTAACAATGGACTACAGATAAAGTTAGCCTGAAGACCACTCCTAAATCTTCATTGTTAATCAAATGTGACTAAAAACATATTTACACTGACATCTTCTCATCAAATGTTTCTATCTTGACATGGGTCTGCATGAAAAAGCAGGTCAAATACAACTTTGCAACAAGAGACAGATGGAACATGACTGATCAGCTGAGATTTCAGAAATAGATCTTGAACACAAGGAAGAAACAAAAGTCAAGATGTAGTGAGTCACTGGTGTGAACTCTAAAGCAAATTAGATAAAGCAAAAAAGTTATAAATAAAGATTTTTAATGAATGATGGAAGTAACTGACACAAAAAGACTCTGCTAGAACTATAATCTCTAGAGTGCTCTCCCATTTTGAAAAAGAGATGGGAACTAGACATGATACTTAATATTCTCACACCTAATGCTACATCTATATGCTATTTAAAATGATTGTCATTCTATGAGTCTGCTGTGTGGACTGCTTCCGAACTCAACATGTCTTAAAATGCAATGTCTGGCCTCATTCTAAGTCTTGTTTATTTTTGCTAAATATTTATTTATTTATTTGAAAGATAGCTTTACAAAGAGAGAGAGAGGGAGAGACAGAGATCGTCCATCTGCTGATTCACTCCCCAAATGGCTGCAACAGCCAGAGATGGGCCCACCCAAGTCAAGAGCCAAGAGCTTCTTCCAGGTCTCCCAAGTGGTTGCAGGAGCCTAGGACTTGGGCCATCCTCTGCTCATTTCCCAGGTGCATTATCAGAAAGATGGATCAGAAGTGGAGCAGCTGGGACTCAAACCCATGCCCATATGACGCTGCCAAGGCAAGCAGTGGCTTTATCCTCTACACTAAAGTGGAAGCCCATGCACACAAAGTCTTAATCAATGACTCTTCCTGGTTTTAAATGGAAAGTTTTCTGGCAGAAAAATCACTAATTTCTCTGGTTTCATTTGAGGTACAGAAATGCTAGCATGTTGCTTTTATTACTGCTGTAGAATGGTGATGCACCTGCAAGATAAAGCTATGCAGAAACTGGCTGTGTAAACCTTCTATTTATGCAGAAGATCACTACAGCTAAACCCAGAACTAGGGAGTTTTTTCTTAAAGAAACACCTACAGCAGCTGCTGTTGTGGTGTAACAGGTGAAATTGCCAACTATGACTCCAGCATCCCATATGAGTACTGGTTTTAGTCTTGGCTGCTGCACTTCCAATCCAACACTTTGCTAATGGCCTTGCAAAAGCAGTGGAAGATGACGCAAGTACTTGTGCCCCAGCCACCCAAGCAGGAGACCATGAAGAAGCTCCTGGATCCTGGATTTGGCATGATCAAGCCCTGGCTGATGCCACCATCTGGGGAAGTGAAACAGCAGGTGGAAGATCTCTCCCTCTCTCTCTGTTAATTAATAAGTAAGCAAATAAATAAATTAAAGAAATGCCTACAACCTCCTCTCTTTTCATCTTTAAAATACCCTCACATACTCCATAAATTTCATGAAGCACTCTAGGCTCTTGATGTTATCTGGATAATTTCTCTTCAAATGCAAAAAATAGGTTGACTTTTCCAAACATCTTGTATTGAAGAAACTACTCATTTTTCATCATCTGTTCTAGACACCTTAAAAATCAATTGGCTATAGTTTAATGACTTGTTCTCTATTCTGCCCATTGCTTAGTGTATCTGCTTTAATGCCAGTGACATGCTATTTTGATTACTATAGCTTTGTAAAATATATTAAGTAGTGTGACCATTCCAGCATTCTTCTTTTACTTCAATATTGACTTGACTATTCATTATCCTTCACAGTTCTGTACAATTCTGGGGACTTTAAAATATTTTGTTAAAGAGGGGCTGGTTGGCACTGTGGTTCAGTGGCTAACACCACCACCTGCAGTACCAGCATCCCATAAGTGTGCCAGTTCAAGTACCAACTACTCCACTTATGATTCAGCCCTCTGCTATGGTCTAGGATAGCAGTGGAAGATGGCCCAAGTCCTTGGATACCTGGAAGAAATCCTGTTTCCTGGCTTTGGATCAGCACCCAGCCCCAGCCTTAGCGGCCCTCTGTGGAGTGAACCAGTGGATGGAACACTTCATTCTCTGTCTCTCTGCAATTCTTTCAAATAAATAAATCTTTAAAAAAGTTTTGTTAAAGAATAACACTGAAACTTTGCAATTGCATTGAGTCTGTATATTGCTTTGGATAGTAAGAATATCCTAATACTATTCTAATTGATGAACTTGAGTAATGTTTCAATTATTTCTCTTGTATTTTCTTTTATCAATATTATAAAATTTTCAGCATTCAGGTAATTATCTTCCTAGATTAAATTCACTCCTATATATTTATTTTTTTCTGCTAGAATTTGTTTTTCAAAAATTGGTTCTTAGGTTATATAAATTCTCTTAATTTTGTATTCTGTAACAGTTGCAAAGAAAAAAGCATCTGGCAAAACCAACCCAGATTCATTATTTAAAAAATTCAAGAGACAGAGCCAGGGGCTGATGCTGTGGTGCAGCAGATTAACGCCCTGGCCTGAAGCACTGCCAACCCATATGGGTGCCGGTTCGAGACCCAGCTGCTCCACTTCTTATCCAGCTCTCTGCTATGGCCTGGGAAAGCAGTAGAAGATGGCCCAAGTCCTTGGGCCCCTGCACCCAAGTGGGGACCTGGAAGAAGCTCCTGGCTCCTGGCTTCGGATCATCAAAGCTCCAACTGTTGTTGCCATCTGGGGAGTGAACCATCGGATGGAAGACCTCTTTCTCTCTTTCTCTCTCTCTCTGCCTCTCTCCTCTCTGTGTAACTCTATCAAATAAATAAATCTTTAAAAAAGAGAGAGAGAGACAAGGTCAGTGTTGCAGTACAGATGGTTAGGCAACTGTCTACAGCATCAGCATCCTACATGGTCACTGATTCAAGTCCCAGCTGCTCCACTTCTGATCCAGGTCTCTGCTAATATGCCAGGGAAAGCAGCCGTGGATGGCCCAACTGCTTGCACCTATGTTGGAGACTTGGATGAAGCTCCTGGCTCCTAGCTTTGACCTGGCCCAGCCCTGCCATCAGTTGGGCATTCATTTGGAGAGTTGAACTAGTGAATGGAAGATCTCTGTCTCTCCCTCTCTGTAATTCTGCCTTATAAATGAAGTATATAAACTTTAAAAAAAAAGACTATAAGAACTGCAAGAGGGGTCAGCACTGTAGAAAGCAGTTAAAACTGCTGCCTGTGATGCCAGAATCCCACATGGTGCTGATTCACATCCCAACTGCAACACTTCAGCTACCACCTTCATGGGATACAACAAAGAACCTCCTGGCTTCAGCCTTTAGCCTGGACTAGCGCCAACCATTGTGGCCACTGGGGAGTGAACCAGTGGATGGAAGGTTTCTTTTTCTCTTTGTCTCTCTCTGCTTCTCTCTCTGTAACCTTGTCTTTTAAATAATTAAATAAATCATTAAAAAGGAAAGAAATTAGGGATAGAAAAAAATATACCTTATTATAATAGAAGCCAGAAACGACAAGGCTAAAGATGACACTATTCTTGGTGAAAAGTATCCCTCAAAGTTCAAGAACAAGATAAAGATATGCACTCTCACATCTGCTGAATCTAACACTTAGATTCACATCAAAGCAATTGGATAAGAAAGTAAAACTTGCAAATAAAAGGACTAGTTTTCTGCTTGCTAATGATATGATCTTAAACATATGAAAAATAAAAGGATCATTTACCACAACTTTTATTCATAAAACACAAGCACATTTCAAGATATACAAATCAATAAGTGTGACATGGGGCCAGTGCTGTGGCACAGCAGGTTACAGCCCTGGTCTGAAGTGTTGGCATCCCATATGGGCATCAGTTCTAGTCCCGGCTGCTCCTCTTCTGATCCAGCTCTCTGCTATGGCCTGAGATAGCAGTGGAAGATGGCCCAAGTCTGTGGGGAATCCCACAGGAGTCTCAAAATAAGTCACGGATCACCGCTACCTGGAAAGGAGGTGAACTGTGGAAACTCCACAGTAAAAAGTAAAAAGTTACCACTAGCCACACAAGAAAGTAAAGTGCAGTTATTCATGATAAGTCAGGAGCTGATGCAATACCTAATGGCTGTTAGGGAGATGCTCCTAATCATACCGAGCAGACATCTCTGGTCAGTCAGATAACTGTGCTATAGGCAATACCCTCCTACCCACACAGACTGCACTGTTCAAACATAAGCAAGGAGGAAACAGCACTGATTGGACAAGTCAGGGGATGGCAAGCTGGAGGACTGCCAGAAAATGGGGATCTTTTCAAGGACCATGGCCTGTGTGAAACCACTGGGAGCAGAAGAAAGAAGAGCGGAGCTGAGCTGAGCTGTCACTGATCTGTCACTGACAAGTTCCTGACCCGTTCCTGACCTGTCTGAGCCACAGCTTCCTGAGCTGCACCCGTTCCTGAGCCATTCCAGCCACAGTTTCCTGAGTGGCCTTAGCCGCATGAGCTGCCCTGTTCCTGTCTAGTTCCTGTCTAATAAAAGTTGCTGTAACACTTTCAGCTTTGCCACTGAACCAAGGGCCTGGTATGTGTGAACCTCTGGATCTCCACACATCCAGAGCTGAAGAGGCAGCCCACTACTGTCATGGATCAGGTAGCAGCACAAGCCGACCTGCAGAGCTGTCCCTGAGCTGTAATACTCACTGTCTGTGTGAGTGTGTGTGTGTGTGTGTGCATGGCCCAGTGCATGCGAACCTCTGGATCTCCTCACACTTTGAGCCGAAGAGTCAGCTGGTTAGCTTTCTAGCTATGCGGTACAAGGCGACAATGGGATCCAGAGGCCAGCGGAGCTGCTGTGTTGCTACTGTGCTGCCCTGCCTGACCAGTGAAGCTGCCACCTCGCCACCTCACTGCCTTGCCGCCATGCACTAGTAGCAGGGCTGTCACTGTGCTACCCGAGTCATCGCCTCACCTCACCACCTCACCATCTTATCACCTACCCATTGCCTCACACTTCCCTGTTCATCTGAGAACTCCAGGCCTGCTGCCTGGAAGTGACTGATCCGAGGACCGTCCCTGCTGGGACGTTGAACCCTGGACACTGCACACTCCCCACAGGAGAAACACATTCGTGACAGTGATGCAAGCCTAGATACGTAGCAAACCAATGTCATGTATTGAATCTTTTGCTGTGCTTGTGTTGTTCATTGTGATAGTACTTGAGATTACTTTGATAGTGTTTGTTGTGACTTGTGGTGTAAGAATATTGATTTTCTGGCCAATAAGTGATATTGTTAAGTTAGGTATATATTAAGGTAAGTAGTTGTGTTAAGTAATTCAGCAAGTGTGTTAAGTCAGCTATAAGTTATACTAAGTGATATTAATTATATTACTGATAGTGATACTAGTGATATTGATAAGTGTGTTAAGTAGTTATGTTAAGTTATGTGCTCAGGCCAAGTAGTTATGTTGCACTTGCTACTGTTGAGCTACATGACAATATGCACTCGTGACAAAGTCCTTGGGTCCCTAAACCTGCATGGGAGACCCAGAAGAGGCTCCTGGCTCCTGGCTTCAGATCAGCACAGCTCTGGCCATTGTGGCTATCTGGAGAGTGAACCAGTGGATGGAAGACCTCTCTCTCTGTATCTACCTCTCTCTGTAACTCTTTCAAATAAATTAAATAACTCTTTAAAAAAAGTGTGATGCAACATGAATGTATTACATTGACATATGAATTGCATATAGCAAAGTGTTAAAAATTATTAAATCTTGGGGCCAGTTGCCAACTGGGAGAGGGGGAGTGGGGGAGAAGGGGAGGGAGAGGGAGAGCATTCCATATAGGTGCCTGCTACACAACTTCTGACATAGCTCTCTACTATGGCCTGGAAAATAAGCAAAAGAGGGCCCAACCTCTTGTACTCCTGCACCTATGTGGGGCACCTGGAAGAAGCTTCTGGCTCCTAGCCTCAAATCAGTCCTGCTCTGATCATTATCTCCATTTGGGGAATGAACCAGTGGATGGAAGATCCCTCTCTCTTTTTCTCTCTGCCTCTGTCTCTTTGTAAACCTGCTTTTTAAATAAATAAATATTTTGGCCAGTGCTATGGCTTAACGGGCTAATCCTCCACCTTGCGGCACCGGCACACCGGGTTCTAGTCCCGGTTGGGGTGCCAGATTCTATCCCGGTTGCCCCTCTTCCAGGCCAGCTCTCTGCTGTGGCCCAGGAAGGCAGTGGAGGATGGCCCAAGTGCTTGGGCCCTGCACCTGCATGGGAGATCAGGAGAAGCACCTGGCTCCTGGCTTCGGATCAGTGAGATGTGCTGGCCGCAGCAGGCCATTGGAGGGTGAACCAACGGCAAAAAGGAAGACCTTTCTCTCTGTCTCTCTCTCACTATCCACTCTGCCTGTCAGAAATAAATAAAAATTAAATAAATAAATAAATAAATATTTTTAAAAATTAAATGAAAATAAATTTTTTAAATGGAAAAAACATGTGATCATGCCAGTTGATGCAAAAATAGCATTTGGTGAAATTTCTGTTTTCCTGATAAAGGAAAAAACTGTCAAGAGATTAAGTGTACAAGAAATGTATCTCAGGGGCCAGCGCTGTGGCGCAGCAGGTTAACACCATGCCCTGAAGCACTGGTATCCCATATGGGTGTTGGTTCAAGACCTGCTTGCTCCACTTTCTATCCAGCTTTCTGCTATGGCCTGGGAAAGCAGTAGAAGATGGCCCAAGTCCTTAGGCCCCTGCACCTGTGTGGGAGACTTAGAAGAAGCTCCTGGCTGCTGGCTTTGGATCGGCACAGCTCATCCATTGCAGCCATCTGGGGAGTGAACCATTGGATGAAAGACCTCTCCCTCCCTCCCTCCCTCCCTCCCTCCCTCCCTCCCTCCCTCTATCTCTCTGCCTCTCCTCTCTCTGTGTAACTCTGACTTTCAAATAATAAATAAATCTTTTTAAAAAAGAAATGTATCTCAATAAAATAAAGGCCATAAATGACAAGCTCACCACAGTCAACAGTGAAAATTTGAAAACTTTTCCTCTCAGGCAGACATTGTGGAATACTTGGTAAAGTCACCATCTAATGCCAACCTCTCATATGGCATTGGTTTATGTCCCAGATGCTCCACTTCTGATGAAGCTCCCTTTTAATGACCAGGAAAATTCAGCAGGAGATTCTCCAAGTGCTTAGGCCCCTGTAACCCATGTGAGCCCCAAAAGAAGCCCCTGTCTTTGGGCTGGCCCAAGGCTGGCCACTGCAGCCATCAGGAATGAACCAGAGCATGGAATATTTCTCTCTGTTTCTCCTGACTCCTTGAAAATATAAACATTTCCAGGGCCAGCGCTTGGTGCAATGGATTAAAGCCTGAATGATTAATGCCTGAAGTGTCGGCATCCCATATGGGTGCTGGTTCTAGTCCAGCTGCTTTTCTTCTGATCCAGCTCTCTGCTGTGGCCTGGGAAAGCAGTAGAAGATGGCCCCAAGTTCTTGGGCCCCTGCACCCCATGTGGGAGACCCGGAGGAAGCTCCTGGGTTCTGGCCTCTGATGGCACAGCTCTAGCTGTTGCAGCCATCTGGGGAGTGAACCAGCAGATGGAAGACCCCTCTATCTCTCTGCCTCTCCTCTTTCTGTGTAACTCTAACTTTGGAATAAATAAATAAATCTTAAAAAAGAAAAACATTTCCTGTAACAACAAAAATACAAGGATGTCTGCTCTCATCACCTCAATTGTGTATAGGACTGAAACATGTAGTGGGAGCAATTAGTAACAAAAAGAAATAAAACTGGAACTTAGCTATTTAGAAACCCTAATGATTCCATGAGAGGCTATTCATTGTCCTGAATTGTGCAGCATGTCAAGCCATTGTTTGTGTTGCCAGCATCCCATATCAGAGCACCAGCTCTAATCCCAGCTACTTTGCTTCTGATCTAGTTTCTTGCTAATATGCCTGGGAAAGCAGCAGAGGATGGTCCAAGCCTTATGTGCCTGTTACCCAGTGTAAGAGACAATGATGTATTTTCTGGCTGCTGGCTTCAGCCTGCCAAAGATCTGGCTGTTGTAGTAGCCATTTAAGAAATAAACTCACATTCTCACTCTCTTTCCCCATCTATCTCTGCCTATCTCAGAGTCTCCTGCTTTTAAGACAAATAGGGACCAGCACTGTGGCAGAGGAGGTTAAGTGGCCTCTTGTAATGACAGCATCTCATATGGATACCAGTGTGGGTTCCATCTGCTCAACTTCCATTCCAGTTCTCAGGTAATACACCTGGGTCCAAAGTCCAAGTGTCTGGGCCCCTGCAACCACGTGGGAGACCTGGAAGAAGCTCCTGGATCCTGGCTTTGGCCTGTCCCAGCCCTGGTTATTGCAGAAGTGAACCAGCAGATGGAAAAACTGATTCTCTCTCTCTCTCTCTCTCTCTCTTTCTCTCTCTCTCTCTGTAACTGCCTTTCAAGTAAATATTATAGCAAGCAAACATAGCAAATAAATATTTTTCAAGATTTCTTTCATTTATTTGAAAGGCAGAGTTACAGGGAGATAGAGAGATCTTTGATCCTGGTTCACTGCCCACATGTCTACAGTGGCATGGCTGGAGAGCCAGAAGCATGGGTTGCAGAGGCCCAAGCACCTGAACCATCTTCCCCTGATTTTCTAGTGCATTAGCAAGAAGCTGGATAGGAAGTAGAGGAGCCAGGACTCTCTAATCAGTGTACACATGGTATAGCAGAATGGCAGGTGGTGGCTGGACTAAAATAGATATATCTTTAAAAAGGAAAATAAAAAAAAAAACTATTAAATCCAAAAATGAATTCCATAGAGTTGCAGGATACAGAATCAACCAGGTTGTAGTAACTGTGCTACATCAAAAATGTTTGAAGCAATGCAGATTTATCTTGGAGAAGGACAGACTGAAAGATTAATGCCTTGCTAGTGAATAAATGCAGAATCTGATGTTTCAGAGTAAAAGATAGAAGCATTTGAATGTGTATTGTTTCCTATGCTGCCATAAAATCATGACAAAATAGGTAACTTAAAACAACTAAAATGGGATAGGCATATAAAAATGTGGAATAAATATATATTCTTTTTCTGTTCTGGAGGCCTGAAGTCTGATATCAGCGTGTCGGCAGGGCCAAGTTCCTTCTAATGGCTCTGGAGAAGAATGCCTCTTTGCCTTTACATAGCTTTTGATGATTGCCTGCAGTCGTTGGCATTCAGTGGCTAGAAGCTGTATCTCTCTAATTTCCGCCCCTGTTGTCATGACATCTCTCTTCTGTGTGTCCTCATATGGCTTTCTTTTCTTAATATTTTATTTTATTTATTTGACAGGTAGAGTTACAGACAGTGAGAAGCAGAGACAGAGAGAAAGATCTTCCATCTGCTGGTTGACTCCCCAAATGGTGGCAACAGCTGGAGCTGGGCTGATCCAAAGCCACGGGTCAGGAGCTTCCTCCAAGTCTCCCAGATGGGTGCAGGGGCCCAAGGACTTGGGCCATCTTCTACTGCTTTCCCAGGCCATCAGCAGAGAGCTAGATTGGAAGAGGAGCAGCCGGGACTAGAACCGGTGCCCATATGGGATGCTGGTGCCACAGATGGAGATTAAACTTCTGTGTCACAGCACTGGTCCCTATATGACCTGCTTATAAAAACAATACATATTGGGGGCCAGCACTGTGGCGTAGCAGGTGGAGCTTCCACCTGCAGTGCCAGTATCCCTTATGAGCACCACTTCGAGTGCTGGCTGCTCCACTTTTGATCCAGCTCTCTGCTGTGGCCTGGGAAATCAGTAGAAAATGACCCAAGTCCTTGGGCCCCTGCCCCCACATGGGAGACCTGGAAGAAGCTCCTGGCTCCTGGCTTTGGATCAGCACAGTTCTAGCCACTGTGGCCATCTGGGGAGCAAACCAGCAGGTAAAAGACCTCTCTCTCTCTCTCTCTCTCTTTCTCTCTCTCCCTCTCTCTCTCTTTCTCTCTCTACCTCTACCTCTGCCTCTCAAATAAATAAAAAATATTAAGAAAAAACACATTAAATTTAGGGCCCATTCTGATCTTTAAAGGTCTTGGTTTAGTTACTTACCTATGCAAAGATTCTATTTCAGGATAAAATCACATTCTGAGATTCCAAGTATATTTGAACGAAATAATATTCAACCCAGCAGAGTTTAATTTGCAAATGCCAAACAACAAACCAACCGATTCAAGAAACAATAAGAAAGACAACATGACACCCCCAAAAGAACAGCATTTCAGTACTAGATTGTGAATATGATGAGATGGAAGAAGATCAAGGAATGGAATTCCAAAAACTGATCATAAGATTACACAGAAGAAATCAAAAGCAAATACTGGTTTTTTGAAAAAATAAACAAAATTGATACACCAATTGGACCAACTAACAAAAAAAAAAGAAGAAGACCTAAATCACTAAAATTAGAGATAAAAAAGGAATTGTAACAACAGACACCCAAAAATATAAAGAATCATCAGAAATTATATGAAGAGCTGTATGCCAACAAACTGGGAAACCTAGAAAATGGATAGGTTCTTGGACACAACAAACCTACCTAAATTGAGCCATGAAGACATAGAAAACTGAAACAGATCCATAACCAAGACAGAAATTGAATCAGTAATAAACTCCCTCCCAAAAAAAGAAAAGCCCAGGACTGGATGGCTTTGTTGTAGGCAGAGAGAGAAAGAGAGAGAGACAGTGAGAGAGAGAGAGAGAGAGAGACAGTGAGAGAGAGAGAGAGAGAGGTCTTCCATCTTCTCCTTCACTCCCCAAATGACCTCAATGGCCAGAGTTGAGTCACTTAGAAGCCAGGAGCCAAGAGCTCCTTCAAGCTTTCCCATGTAGGTGCATGTCATAAGCACTTGGGCCATCTTCTACTATTTCTCCAGGACACAAACACAGAGCTAGATCAGAAGATGAGCAGTCAGGACACAAATGGGAACCCATATGGGATGCTGGTACCACACTCAGAGGCTTAACCTATGTCACATCACCGACCCTCAGAAGATTTGCATTTTAAGAGCCAAACTCTGGAAAGAGAATGGAGTCATAGAGAGGAAGAATTAGAGGAGAAATCAAAAAGAGACATGACCACTAACCTTTAGATATAGTAGTAAGAATACTGAACAGAAAAGACAGGAAACAGCCGGCGCCGTGGCTCACTAGGCTAATCCTCCGCCTAGCGGCACCGGCACACTGGGTTCTAGTCCCGGTCGGGGCACCGATCCTGTCCCGGTTGCCCCTCTTCCAGGCCAGCTCTCTGCTGTGGCCCGGGAGTGCAGTGGAGGATGGCCCAAGTCCTTGGGCCCTGCACCCCATGGGAGACCAGGATAAGCACCTGGCTCCTGCCATCGGATCAGCGCGGTGCGCCAGCCACAGTGCACCTACCACGGCGGCCATTGGAGGGTGAACCAACGGCAAAAAGGAAGACCTTTCTCTCTGTCTCCCTCCACTGTCCACTCTGCCTGTCAAAAATTAAAAAAAAAAAAAGACAGGAAACAAGAACACAATTCAGTTATAATTGGCTGGGCAAAGGATCAAAAGTGGAGTTCAATTCCATGATGTATGTATGAAAGACTGCGTGGGCACTGGCATAGGATGTTGAAATTGGGAAAAAAATCAGCAAGAATATGATGAAAAGACATGAGACTGAAATTGGACACATTGTGTTTGAAGTTTCTGTTGTTAATTATGTCAGGATCAACAAAATGCAACTAGAAACATGAGGTAGAGTTCAGTGTAGAGATTAAGTAGCAGAATATCAGTGATCAGAGTGAATGAAATATCATAAAGAACAGGATAACATAATGTGAAAAGGAATGTGAACAGGATCTGAGGAAACTCTGACACCTACTGGTAGGGAAGGACATAATAAAAAAAGAACAGGAGAGAAGGAATTTTAATGTTTATTCCAGGGATAATGAAAATCTCAATATTAAAAAATCTGGGGCCAGCTATGTGGCATAGTGGGTAAAGCTGCTGCCTGCAGTGCCAGCATCCCCTATGGGTGCTGGTTCAAGTCCTGACTGCTCCACTTCCAATAGGCTCTCTGTTATGGACGGGGAAAGCAGTGGAAGATGGTCAAGTCTTTGGGGCCCAGCACCCACATGGGACAGCTGGAAAATTTCCTAGCCCCTGAGTTCAGATTGATCCAGGTCTTGCCCTTGTGGCCATTTGGGGAGTGAACCAGTGGATGGAAGACTTCTCTTCCCTCTGGCTCTCCCTCTCTGTAACTCTTGTCTTTCAAATAAATACATTTTTTAAAAAAAATTATTGAGTATATATGGTTTCAAGATTTGCAGCACCAAAAAATAACTTACATCTCAATTCTATTTCCCAAACATTTATGAAGTACCCCTGTCATATTTCATGATATTCAGAGGTCTACTGAAACAAATTTCATGATCATCAACAAAGGCATTGAGAAAATACATTTTAAAATATTTCTTTGGTAAAAAATATTTATTTAATTGAAAGTCAGGGTTAGAGAGAGAGGAAGTGAGACACAGAGAGAGATCTTCCATCTGCTAGCTCACTCCCAAAACAGTTGCAAAAGCCAGGGTTGGAATCAACTGAAGCCAGGAGTCAGGAGGCTCTGCTGGGTCTCCCACATGGCTACATGGTCCCAGGGATTTGGGCAATCTTCCATTGCCTTCCCAGGTGCATTAGGAGAGCTGGATCAGAAGTGGAGCAGCCAGACTCAAACTGGTACCCATATTGGATTCAGGCTATCGCTTAACCTTTAAATCTTGAAAAAAATTATTATTTGCACAAAATTTATACCTGCAAGACTCAAAGAATCCCCATGAAAACTCCTATTTGGGTGGTTCAATAAAATAAAATAATATTGGAGCCAACACTGTGGTATAGAAGGTTAACCCACTGCCAGCAACACTGGAATCCCATATAGGTGCGTGTTCAAGCCTCTCTGCACCACTTCCAATCCAGTTCCCTGCTGAGGTATCTCAGAAAGCAGAAGATGAGCCAAGGGCATGGTCCTTATAGGAGATGTGGAAGAGTCTTCCAGAATCCTGGCTTCAGACTGTCATAGCAGCAGTCATTGCAGCCATTTGTGTAATGAATCAGCAGATAGAATCTCTCTCCTCTTTCTGTAACTCTTCCTTTCAAATAAATAAATGAATCATTAAAAAAAGATGAAACATGACCACTGCTGGACAAGTAATAGGAGTCAGAGAGTATTCTTATTTTATATATTATTGTTTAAGGTTGCCTCCTCCAGTTCTTATAAAAAGTACAAGCAATCCTTTGGGAATCAAGAGCAATCTGTCATCTCTCAAGTAACTGATAACTGAAGGTTATGGCAATGACAACACTGTTCAATATGTGAATGGGTTAAATAGACCCCAAGTAAATGCTTCCAAATGCTCAAAATTGGCCAAAGGAAAGGAGAATGAAATATACATAAAACATGGCTTTCAAAAATCATAAAAGGCAAGATTAAAACATCATGTCTCAAAAAGTTGACCCCATCTAAAATTATGAAAACATATATCTAAGTCTATTTTTTATTTTGTCAGAAGCAACATTACTGACAAAAAAGTATGGAGGGTTTAAGCTGTAGAGAGGCCAAGAGTGATACAGAGGAAACACAACACCTAAGCAATCTAACACTGAGAGTCCTTGCCAATGGGTACAGTGGGATTGCAGAGGAAGGACACTGCAGAGGGCAGAGACATGTGCAGCAAGGGTGCATAATCAAGGCTTCTGTGAAGAGTGTCTCGTGTGAACTCAGAGGTCTCTCCCTACTTCTGCCCCCAAAATGGGCAGATTGCTATGATTCCCCGCCATGTTCTAAGCCTCTACATGGGGTACACAGAAAGCACATAACTTATTTCTCTGTGAAAGGGTCTAGGGGCCAAGGGTAGCTACCCCTGGGGAGAACAAGGGGGCCTGGCATTATTCAAGATTCTGGATTTGAGTGCAACATGGAACATTATGACTATTGAATTACACCATAAAATATGAGTATCATTTGGATTACCATGAGAAAAAAAGGAAAGTTGGGAAGCCTATGAATGTCCAAAGAAAGCAAAAAAGAGAGATCTGAAGGTTAAGTTCTACCAAAATCAGTGCCATGCTGAGAAATACAGATGAAAAAGATTATCAGGGCCGGTGCTGTGGTGTAGTGTGTAAAGCGGCTGCCTGCAGTGCTAGCATCCCCTATGGGCATTGGTTTGGTGAGTCTTGGATGCTCCACTTCCAGTCCAGCTCTTTGCTATGGCCTGGGAAAGCAGTAGAAGATGGCCCAAGTCCTTGGGCCCCTGCACCCACATCGGAGACCTGGAAGAAGCTCCTGGTCCCTGGCTTCAGATCAGTGCAGCTCTGGCTGTTGAGGCCAACTGGGGAGTGAACCATCAGATGGACGACTCTCTCTCTCTCTCTGCCTGTCCTGTGTAACTATGACTTTCAAATAAATAATAAATAAATCCCCCACTGAAGGACTACTTTGCCTGTGAATAGTCCTGCACAGGTGCGCGCAGGGGCAGCACCAGGCTCTGCCCTGCCTCAGTTCAGCTGGTGGGGTCTCACCATGTACCTCAGTTCTCTCCTGCTTGGTGGGAGCAGAGCCGCCTGACCCTGTCTCTTCCAAGGGACCGCAAGGTGCCACCTGCTTGTGCACAGTTCAGACCTGGCTGCTGAGAGTGGCCACACACGGTGCTCATTTTTACTTCTAAATGTTAAAAACTTGAAGTAGATAGTTTCTCCCCCGGCCTGGGTTACTGCTCAGAGGAAACGATGGCTAAGATACCAAAACCACAGTGCCAACAGCTCTCCAATATTCGGGTTGTTGCTGGCAGATGGCTCAAGACAGCAACTGTAAACCAGATTTTTAACAAAGCCTGCCCCTCTGTGTTCTGAGACATGTAGCGAAGGGTCTTTTTCAGGGCCTGGGTTGTCTCTAGGGCTAGCAACAGGAATGGATGTAAATGTCGGTCTTGATTTTGACCTGGCACATTCTCCTCTTGCAAGGGGTGCAAGGACTGGAGGCTGCTGTCAGGACCTTTGTATTTTCCACAATGGTGACTGTCAGCAGGGATGACGTCATCACCATGTTCAGGGCTGTTTTCCCCCACACACCCAAGGGCAGGGGCCACTTGTAGCTAAGTCCCTCCCAGGACACCTCTCAGGGGACCTCAGGAAGGGGTGGGCTGGTTGTGTTGTATAAGCTGCCATATTGTGTAGACAAGTCCTGGCTGTCCCCTCTTCCTGTGTGAGGGGCATGAAGGAGGGACCTCCCACATGATGCCCCCCCACTGCAACCCTCAGGCCTCATCCTGCCCCTACAGCCAGGGGTGAAAGCACAGGTTCTCACTTTCCTCTCATCTAAGAGATGGCCAGGGGATGTGCAGCAGCAGCTCGCCCCTCCCCTGCAGATTTTAGAATCCTTTTTTATCCCATGTTTTTAGAGGAAGGGGAGGCCAGGCTAAGTACGCTGCATTTCAGAAATGCTGTCTGTGACGATTTTTAACACCTTTTACTCTTCTTACTGGTGCTATTTTGTAGGATAAGAGACAATGTTGAGTTTTGTGGGGCTTTTTATACATCTTTTTTTAAAATCTCAGACTTCTATTTTTTTTTTTTTGACAGGCAGAGTGGACAGTAGAGGGAGACAGAGAGAAAGGTCTTCCTTTTTGCGGTTGGTTCACCCTCCAATGGCCGCCGTGGTTGGCGTGCTGTGGCCGGCGCACCGCGCTGTTCCGATGGCAGGAGCCAGGTGCTTATCCTGGTCTCCCATGGGGTGCAAGGCCCAAGAACTTGGGCCATCCTCCACTGCACTCCCGGGCCACAGCAGAGAGCTGGCTGGAAGAGGGGCAAACCGGGACAGGATCGGTGTCCCGACCGGGACTAGAACCTGGTGTGCCGGCACCGCAAGGCAGAGGATTAGCCTACTGAGCTGCGGCGCCGGCCTAAGACTTCTATTTTTATGTTCAACATTTTCATTAAAAGTTATTTTTTTATTATTATTTTTTTTGTAACTGGAGCCACGGAACAAGTATGCGGAAAAAACTGTGCCTTGTTTCAACAGTTTTTGCTAATTTTTAGGCTGGAAGATGATGATGCCTAGAGTTTACCCTATTATGTTTAAGTAAAATCAGTATTTCGCTAAAAAAAAAATAAATAAATCATTTTTAAAAAGGAACTTATGGGATATGTGCTCCATGGAATACTGACAAAGGTTAAAAACATCATTTAATTTGCAACAAAATGGATAAAACTGGAAAACATCATACTTAGTGAAGTAAGCCAGTCCAAAAAGGACAAATACCATATGTTCCCCCTGATCTGTGATAACTAATAGAGCACCTAAGGTAATCTATAAAAAATGAAATTTACACTTTGAGAAGCAATGACTGAATAGCCCTTGTCTCAACTATTGAGGAAGAGTTTTTTTTCATATTATTTGTTGAAATATTTAATTAGTATAATTAATCATATGTGTATAAAGTTATTTGAAAATAGATCTTAGTGAAAAATAAGAATGCAAATAGGAGGAGAAAGAAAGGGTGTAGGAGTGTGGGTGGGAGGGTGGGTATGGTTGGAAGAATCACTGTTTTCTTAAAGTTTTAATTATGAAATCCTTGAAGTTTGTATTCCTTAACTAAAAGGTTTCTGGGGAAAAAAGACAGAAGAGCATTCCAGGAAAATTTTCATTCTGATGATTTGGGTCAAGGATACTTGGTAGCAATATTTAAAAAGAAAATAAATTATGTGTTTTTCATCTTATTTATTTTTAATGATTAACTGATTTGTTTTGAAAGACATTGTTTTGGGAGAGAGGAGAAGATAGAGAAAGATCTTCCAGTTGTTGCTCCAGTCTCCAAATAGCTGTAACAGGCAGAGCTGGGCCAGACTAACCAACAGCCAGAAGCTTCATCTGGGTCTCAAACATGGGTGGCAGGTGTCAAAGCACTTGGACCATCTTCTGTTGCTTTCACAGGGGCCGTAAGCAGGGAGCTGGATTGGAAGTGGAGCAACCAGGAAACAAACCAGAACCCATAAGGGATGCTAGCATCCTAGGCAGCTGTTTAACCCACTATACCACAATGTCACAATGTCAGCCCAGGTTTTCAATTTAGAATTGTGTGGCATGAGGTGCCATTTGGACAGCTACAAAGAAACAATCAACAGGGCATAGATATAGTGGTATATATGCTGTGCAAGAAATACAAGCTGGAAGGAAACAGACATGTCAGACCAGATAGGGTCAAACCTGTCAAGGTGAATTGCAGCATGGAATCAACAAGATACCAGTAAAAAGAGAAGAAACCATCAGTGATGTCATGATACAAACAGGATGGCTTCCAGAAGGCTGTCTAGTAGTTTCAACTATGGCAAGGCAAAAGATTCTAGAAGTGAGGCAGTCATTTAGGCTAGTGCCCTAGTCCTACA
Organism: Lepus europaeus; assembly: GCF_033115175.1. NCBI lineage: Eukaryota > Metazoa > Chordata > Mammalia > Lagomorpha > Leporidae > Lepus > Lepus europaeus. Next base: position 12,133,706 of record NW_026909276.1, on the reverse strand, counting down.
ATAACATTTCTGGCTGTGCTTCCAGCACTGGCTCCTAATTCTAGATTTTTGCAAATCTAGACACCAGAAGTCAGTGCTGACAACTCAAGCAAGTAGGCTTCTGCATCTCAAATGAGAGGCCAGAACTACATTCTTGGCTCTCAGCTATGACTTTGTTCCACCCTGACTACTGTGGGCATTTGAAGTATGAATCAGTGGATTAAAGGTCTCTCTCTCTCTCTCTCTCTCTCTCTCTCTCGCTCTCTCTCTCTGTGGCATAGTAGGCTAACACTACACCCATGGTGCCAGCATCTCACATGGGCAACAGTATGTGTTCCTGGATGCTATTCTTCTTCTTTTTAAGATTTATTTATTTATTTATTTGTTTATTTGAAAGTGGAGTTACAGAGATGGAGAGACAGAAAGAAAGGTCTTCTATCCACTGGTTCACTCCAAAATGGTCACAAACAACTGGGGCTAGGCTAATACAAAGCCAGGAGCCAGAAGTTTCTTCCAGATCTCCCATGTGGATGCAGTGGCCTGAAGACTTTGGCCATCCTCTACTGCTCTTCCAAGTCACAGCAAAGAGCTGGATCATTAGGAGAGCAGCTGGGACTCAAATTGGTGCCCATATGGGATGCCAGCATTGTAGGCAGAGGCTTAATCTACTAAGACACAGCACTGGCCCCAGTTGCTCTCTTCTGATCCAGCTCTCTGTTTATGGCCTGGGAGACCCAGAAGAAGCTTCTAGCTTTGGATCAGCCCATCTCCAACAGTTTGGGCCATTTGGAGAGTGAACCAGTGGATGGAAGACTTTTCTGGGGCTGGCACTGCAGCTAAATAGGCTAATCCTCCATCTGCAGTGCTGGCACCCCAGGTTCTAGTCCTGGTCGGGGTGCTGGATTCTGTCCCGGTTGCCCCTCTTCCTGCCCAGCTCTCTGCTGTGGCCCAGGAGTGCAGTGGAGGATGGCCCAAGTTCTTGGGCCTTGTACCCACAGAGGAGACCAGGAGAAGCACCTGGCTCTCGGCTTTGGATCAGTGTGGTGTGCTGGCTGCAGCCTGCTGGCCACAGCAGCCATTAGAGGCTGAACCAATGCAAAAAGGGAGACCTTCTTCTCTCTCTCCCTCTTACTGTCTACTCTGCCTGTCAAAAAAAAAAAAAGACTTTTCTATCTCTCCTCTCCCTGTAACTCTGCCTCTCAAATAAATAAAATCTTTTTTCAAAAAAGTCTCAATATATTTCCACCTACTTCTTCTTTCTGAAGTATATAAATTTTTTTTTTTGACAGGCAGAGTGGATAGTGAGAGAGAGAGACAGAGAGAAAATTCTTCCTTTTTGCCGTTGATTCACCATCCAATGGCCACTGCGGCTGGCGCATCGTGCTGATCTGAAGCCAGGAGCCAGGTGCCTCTCCTAGTCTCCCATGCGGGTGCAGGGCCCAAGGACTTGGGCCATCCTCCACTGCCTTCCCGGGCCACAGCAGAGAGCTGGCCTGGAGAGGGGCAACTGGGATAGAATCCGGTGGCCCAACCGGGACTAGAACCCGGTGTGCCGGGCCGCAATGTGGAGGATTAGCCTGTTAAGCCATGGCGCCGGCCCAGTATATAAATATTTTAAGATGGCAAAATATTCAAGTAAAGCAAAGACTAGGGAATTGACTTTGGCTCTGACTATAGTCTATGCCATTGATAAATGTTTCAAAAAATGGAATAATTTGGCTGGCACCACAGCTCACTAGGTTAATCCTCTGCCTGCAGCACCAGCACACTGGGTTCCAGCCTCAGTTGAGGCACTAGGTTCTGTCCCAGTTGCTCCTCCTCTAGTCCCATGTGGCCCGGGGACACCCGCAGGTGTGTGTGCTCCCCATCTGGCAGGCCGCTGCCGCTAGCAAGCACCTGGGTTCAGTTGGCAGCGCCGCCTGGGCAGCCTCCTAGAGCCAGGGGTCTGGCAGGCTCCACAGCCGAATGGCCTACGGAAGCTAAGGGGGGGCCCACCTGCTCCAAAACCCAAAACGCGCTGTGGCCTCCAGGGACACAGGGGACACAAGTGGGTGTGTGGCTGGCAGTGCCCGGCCAGAGGGAGGGAGGCTGCTGAGGCACAGCCGGCTCCAGCCCTTCGGGGAACTGCCAGCGGAGGCTTCGGGAGTGGGGGCTGCCAACTCAGACCGCCCGTCTCTGTGGCTGCCCCCATCCAGGCAGGCTACAGGTTTGGGCGCAGCCGTGGGCCTGGGGGGCATTTTTCCTGTGGGCGGGCTTCCACGCACAAGGTGGCACCTATCCCGGCCCAAGGCTGGTGGCGTGAACCCAGGAGGCGCTCGGGGACGCAGGAGTGCCCAGACTCCGGTCCTGCAGGCAACACCTGTGGGCCCCCGGGGGGGTTCCGTCCAGCCTCAGGAGGCCCTGCTGGGACAGCCCATGCCCGAGCTCTGAGCTCATCTCCCTTGGACCACCCCAGTGGGCTACGGGAGTGGGTGTGTTCCAGAAGCAGACCTCCCAACCCACCCACCCTGCATCGGCCCCGCCCACAAGTCCCTAGGGTGAGGATACCCAGAGGGCTCATTTGCAACCTGGAGAGGCAGCCCAGTCAGTGTGTGAGTCCCAGGGACACCCGCAGGTGTGTGTGCTTGCCCCGTGGCCTGCCACCGCGGCTAGCTAGCACCTGGGGGCAGTTGGCAGCACCGTCTGGGCAGCCTCCTAGAGCCAGGGGTCTGGCAGGCTCCACGGGCGAATGGCCTACGGAAGCTGAGGGGGGCCCGCCCGCTCCAAAACCCAAAACGCCTAGTGGCCTCCAGGGACACAGGGGACACAAGTGGGTGTGTGGCTGGCAGTGCCCGGCCAGAGGGAGGGAGGCTGCTGAGGCACAGCCGGCTCCAGCCCTTCGGGGAACTGCCAGCGGAGGCTTCGGGAGTGGGGGCTGCCAACTCAGACCGCCCGTCTCTGTGGCTGCAGCTGGCCAGGCAGGCTGCATGTTCGGGCCCGGCTGTGGACTTATGGGGCTTCTTGCATACGGGCGGGGCTTCCACGCAAAAGGTGGCACCTCATCCCGGCCCAAGGCTGGTGGCGTGAACCCAGGAGGCGCTCGGGGACGCAGGAGTGCCCAGACTCTGGTCCTGCAGGCAACAGCTGAGGGACCCCGGGCGTGTCCGTGCACCTTCAGGAGGCCCTGCTGGGACAGCCTGTGCCTGAGCTCCGAGTTCAGCTTCCTATTACAGCCCCAGTGGGCTTCTAGAGTGGGTGTGTGCCAACAGCAGCCCTCCCCACCCTCCCACCCTGCGTTGGCCCCGCCCACAAGCCCCTAGGGGGAGGATTCCCAGAGGGCTCATCTGCAACCCGGAGAGGCAGGGCAGTCAGTGTGTGAAGCCTGCGGACACCCACAGGTGTGTGTGCTCACCCCGCCGCCGGCCACTGCCGCTAGCTAGCACTTGAGGTGAGTTTCCCGTGTCGCCTTGGCTTCCTCCTAGAACCAGGGGTCTGGCAGGCTCCGCAGGTGAATGGCCTACAGAAGCCGAGGGGGGCCCGCCCGCTCCAAAACCCAAAACACGTAGTGGCCTCCAGGGACACAGTGGATTCAAGTGGGTGTGTGGCTGGCAATGCCTGGCCAGAGGGAGGGAGGCTGCTGAGGTGCAGCCGGCTCCAGGCCTTCGGGGAACTGCCAGCGGAGGCTTTGGGAGTGGGGGCTGCCAACTCAGACCTCCCGTCTCTGTGGCTGCAGCCGGCCAGGAAGGTACATGGTCGGTCCCGGCTGTGGCCTTAGGGGGCTTCTTGCCTGTTAACTGGGCTTCCACGCACAAGGTGGCACCTCATCCCGGAGCAAGGCTGGTGGTGGGAACCCAGAACGTGTTCGGGGACGCAGGAGTGCCCAGATTCTGGTCCTGCAGGAACACCTGAGGGCCCCCGGGCGTGTCCATCCAGACTGAGGAGGCCCTGCTGGGACCGCCTGTGCCCGAGCTCCGAGTTCAGCTCTCTATTACAGCCCCAATGGGCTTCAGGAGTGGGTGTGTGCCAGCAGCAGCCCTCCCCACCCTCCCACCCCGTGTCGGCCCCGCCCACAAGCCCCTAGGGTGAGGATTCCCGGAGGGCTCATTTGCAACCCTGGGAGGCAGGGCAGTCATTGTGTGAGGCCCGGGGACACCCGCAGGTGTGTCTGCTCCCCCTCCTGCAGGCCGCTGCCGCTAGCTAGCACCTGGTTTCAGTTGGCAGCTCCGCCTGGGCAGCCTCCTAGAGCCTGGGGTCTGGCAGGCTTTGCGGGCGAATGGCCTACGGAAGCCGAGGGTTGCCTGCCCGCTCCAAAACCCAAAACGTGCTGTGGCCTCCAGGGACACAGGGGACACAAGTGGGTGTGTGGCTGGCAGTGCCTGGCCAGAGGGAGGGAGGCTGTTGGGCAGCAACCGGCTCCAGCCCTTCGGTGAACTGCCAGCGGAGGCTTCGGGAGTGGGGGCTGCCAACTCAGACCTCCCGTCTCTGTGGCTGCCCCCGTCCAGGCAGGCTACAGGTTTGGGCACAGCTGTGGGCCTACGGGACTTTTGCCTGTGGGCTGGGCTTCCACGCACAAGGTGGCACCTCATCCTGGCCCAAGGCTGGTGGTGGGAACCCAGGAGGTGCTCGGGGACTCAGGAGTGCCCAGATTCTGGTCCTGCAGGCAAAACCTGAGGGCCCCCCGGGCGTGTCAGTCCAGTCTCAGGAGGTCCTGCTGGTACAGCCCGTTCCTGTGCTCCGAGCTCATCTCCCCCTTTCTGCCCCAGTGAGAGGGAAAGGGAGGAAGGGAGGGAAGAAGAGAGAGGCAGAGATACAGAGGCAGAGATGGAGAAAGATATTCTATCTGCTAGTTCATTGCCCAAATGGCTGCAATGGCTAGGGTTGGGCCATGCTGAAGCCAGGAACCATGAGCTTCATCTGGGTCTCCCAAATGAATGCAGGGGCCCAAGATCTTGAGCCATCCTCTATTGCTTTCCCAGGCACATTAGTAGGGAGCTAGATTGGAAATGGAGCAGCCAAGGGTTGAACCTGCATCCATATGGGATGATTGCATCATAGGCTCTGGCTTAACCCATTATGTCACAATGCTGGTCTCAAAAGTTCATTTAGACACTGTGCTGTGGCAACACCAAAGTCCATCAGTGTCCTTTTAAATCTGCTATTATATCATTAAGCATTATAATTTCTACTTGGATCGTAGTATGGGCTTTTTAAAAACACATGCATATACACAAGAATAATTTATTCATTTTTGTATTTTCTTTCACTTTCTCTGATATCTAGAATTTAAGGGACATATTTCTAATGTTTTATTTATCATCTATTTTATTTCTTTTTCTCATTTAGGCATCTGGGCACCTAGAAGCACAGTTTTTTTTTTTTAATTTTTTTTTATTTTTGACAGGCAGAGTGGACAGTGAGAGAGAGACAGAGAGAAAGGTCTTCTTTTTGCCTTTGGTTCACCCTCCAATGGCCACCGCGGTAGCGTGCTGCAGCCGGCGCACCGTGCTATTCCGATGGCAGGAGCCAGGTGCTTATCCTGGTCTCCCATGGGTAAAAGCACAGTTTTTAATTTCTATATTTTTTTGAAAAAACTTTTTGTGGAGCTTCTGCGTGGGTGCAATTTAAGCAGGTAGGGATTGGGTATATCACTTTGCCAAAGTCACCATGACACATTACAACAAATGGGATGGTTTAATTCACCAGATGTTGTTTCTCATAGTCCTGCACATTGGAAATCTGAGATCAAGGTGTTTGCAGGCTTGGTTACTTTTGCGACCTCACTCCCTGGCTTCCAGTCAGCCAGCAACTTGCTGTGTGCTCACATGGTATTTCCTCTGTCCATGTGAATACCTGGTGGCTCTCCTTATAAGGACAGTTATGAGTCTGGATTAGGGCCTCACACTTGATATCATTTTCCTTCTATTATATCTTTAAAGGTCCTGTATCTAGAAGCAATCACATTGGAGGTTAGGGGTGCAAGATATTCACTTTTGGGAAAGTCAGTTCAGCCCATTACAGTGAGAAGTCCCAGTGCTCTGCCTCAATGAATCCAGGTCAGAGGAGGGCTTAATGCTTGAAATGAGGGTTAGGATTCCTCATAATATTATTCTATGCTGTCTCTCATTGTGCACACAAATATATATATATATATATTTACAAATTCCTGTGTATGCATACACAAAATGTAGATGTTTAAATGTTGTATTCAGGCAAAATCAACATAGTAACCCATAAAGTGGAATGTTAGAAAATATTAAAATGGAAAATAGGAAAATGACAACATGGTGAGTTATATAAGAGTATATATGAGTCCATCATTCATCATTCCCAAAAAACAAGCATCATAGTATGAGAAACAAAACTAAAACTATTCTTCACAGGAATACAGGCCAGTTTACATGAGGAGTGTTGTCCTAATTTTTTTTAATAAACCTTTAATTAATGTTAATCTGGTAGAAATTATGATTATATAGCAAAAAGGGAAGATAGATTCTGAGAGAATATCAGTCTGTTTCTGTAGTAACAGGTTTAATGCTTCTTTTTTTTTTTTTTTTTGGACAGGCAGAGTGGACAGTGAGAGAGAGACAGAGAGAAAGGTCTTCCTTTTGCCATTGGTTTACCCTCCAATGGCCACCGCGGCTGGCACATTGCACTGATCTGAAGCCAGGAGCCAGGTGCTTGTCCTGGTCTCCCCTGGGGTGCAGGGCCTAAGGACTTGGGCCATCATCCACTACCTTTCCGGGCCATAGCAGAGAGCTGGCCTGGAAGAGGGGCAACCAGGACAGAATCTGGCACCCCGACGGGACTAGGACCCAGTATGCCAGCACTGCAAGGCAGAGGATTAGCCTATTGAGCCACGGCACTGGCCTAATGCTTCCTTTTATCTTCGAGCATTATCTACTAAAGTAACTGCAGAGTGGTTCATTGTGGATTTTTCAATTCCTTGCCAATTTTACATAATAACATTTTAAAAATTATGGCTACATTTTTTTATTTACTTGAAATGCAGAGTTATAGAGAGGCAGAGAAAGAGAGAGAGAAAGAGAGAGAGGGAGTGAGGTAGATCATTCATCCACTGGTTCACTCCCCAAATGGCCACCATGGCCAGAGCTGGGCCAATCCAAAACCAGGAGCCTGGGGCTTCTTCTGGATCTACAACGTGGGTGCAGAGACCCATGCACTTGGGCTATCTTCTATTGCTTTTCACTGTGCATTAGCAGGGAGCTGGATTGGAAGTGGAGCAGCCAGTACTCAAACCGGTGCCCATATGGGATGCTGGCACTGTAGGCAATGGCTTTACCTGCTAATGCCACAGTGCTGGCTCATAGATGTGCTTTTAATTCTTGTACTTATTTTACCAGTTTGGTGAAATAGATATGGTTATTAATAAACTTGTGATAAAATGTCAAACAGACATAAATGTCACATTAGTTTGTTCAAAGCCAACAAAGTGCATCAGTAATAATGTGATAAATTCACAGAATACTGAAAACTTATTGAGTTTGTTTTTAGTAGCTAATAGATAATTAGTATGTGGTAATTAGAAACATAATTCACAAGTTACTGAGTACTCATGTATTAAAATTGAATGGGAGGGCGGTGCTGTGGCATGGCAGGTGAAGCCCCAGCCAGCAGTGCCGGCATCCCATATGGGCACCGGTTCGAGACCCAGTTGTTCCAGTTCTGCTCAAGCTCTCTGCTATGGCCTTGGAAAGCAGTAGAAGATGGCCCAAGTCCTTGGGCCCCTGCACCCATGTGGGAGACCTGGAGGAAGCTCCTGGCTCCTGGCTCCTGGCTTTGTATTGGCACAGCTGTGGCCAGTGTGGTCAGTTGGAGAGTAAGCCAGCAGATGAAAGCCCCCCCTCTCTCTCTCTGCCTCTCTTTCTCTTTCTGTGTAACCCTTTTAAGTAAATTAATTAATCTTAAAAATAAATGAATGGGGGGACCTCACGTCTGCAAGGAGTCGCACCTACCTCACCACGGATGCACACTCCTGAAGACAGAATATGTAACATCTAAAAGTGAAAGACCAAGAGCCAGCAACACAATCCAAGTCTCCTACATGGTTGGCAGGAATCCAATTACTTGGACTCTGACCACTGCCTCCCAGGGTCTGCATTAGTTGGAAGCTAGAGTCTGGAGCTGGAGCCGGGCTTCAAACCTAGGCACTTAGGTGTGGGACAGAGGTGTCTTAACTATTAGACCAAATGCCTGCTTTGAGGCTCTTTGATTAACTTTCTTCAAGCAGAAGCCACATGGTGTAATGGGAAAAACAGCCTTGGAATCTAACAAAGTTGATTCCTGGATTGAGTCCCAGTTCTGCGTGACCTTGGACAAGTTGCTTTACTTCTATGAATTTCCGTTTCCTTCTCAATGGACACCTTGCAACCCAGCGTCTAGGAGCACCCCTAGCACATCCTGAGTCAGCCTAAACGACTAGCAGCCATGATTACGAGTCTGCCACTCCACAACCCTCTCGAGGCTGGCGCCCTCTCTCAGCAAGTGTGTGCACAGCTTGCGCTGCCCCCTGCTCTCTGGGCTCGAGAGTCTGCCCGCTGGGTGTCCTCTCGCAGACCACAGAGTGGCAGCGCGATGGCCTCTAGGTGTCCCCGGCCCATCCCGACACAGAAGGGGCCCATCACCGAGGGCTCAGCCGAGGCCGCATCCCTCAGGGTGCAGGAGATTGAAGGAGCGGGCCAAACGTGTGCGCGGCCACCATCCCCTCAGCGCTCCCCTCGGCTCTTGCTCTGCCTCCTCCGCCTTTGCGCGCCTCCCGCCAGGGTCACCACCCAGCAGTGGTGTCTGCAGAGCACAGAGCGAGTGGCGCCCACACGCCCTGCGCTGCTCCACAAGCTGGGCCCGGCTGCCCTGGATGCTGAGGTGGCGGACTGGAAAGCTGCTGGTCTAGCGCGCCCAGAATGGAGATCCTCGTACCCACGCAGGCCGTACACTCTCAGCCCGTGCGCGATGAGGCGCTGAAGCTGGCGCTGCGGGGCCGCCCCCAAGGACGAGAAAGCGGCCTGGCTGAGGGCGGGGGACGCCGGCTTGCTGGAGTAGAGGGGTGGTGGGTTCATGGCGCAAAAAACGTTCCCTGCCTCTCTCCCTGCTCCCTGGCCCTGGACTAGGCAGTCCAGCCCCCACCTCTCCTATTCCACCACCACTGCCTCCTCCATGGGCAATGACAGCAGCTGGCCTGGCTGGTGGAGCCCGAGCAGCAAGCAAGACCGGTAGTACTGTGAGCTCTGCGGAAGATGCAGAACCTGCTGTGCTGCAGCCACAGCACCAGCGCCAGGATTGGAACAAGCAGGAGCTCCTGTGCCGGGGCCAGAGGGCGCCTCTGGACGCGGGGCAGGCTCGCACCAGCACCCTGGCCATTCCCACAACACCGCGGCCCAGGGCCGGTGGGGCCAGAGCCCGAGAGGCCAGGAGATGCAGCCAAGGCCTTTGCTGCGTCCCGCCTCGCGCAAACCCGGGCCTCCAGGGCCTGGCCCCTGCGGCAGAGGTGGAGCCAGGGAAGGAGGAACCGCTGACCCGCCATCGCTGTATCAGGAGAAGGCGAACCTGTACCCACTTAGCCCATGCTCAGTGAGGGCCTAAGCCATAGGTGTGGTCTGCAGCCCAAAGGGCCGAGGAAGCTGCTTCTGGCGCTGCCTTGCATGAACAAGTGTGGCATCTGTGTAGTGGACGACTTCCTGGGCAAGATAGGTGATGAGATGCGCGCCCTGCACTGCACAGGCAGGTTCACAGATGGCCAGCTGGTTAGCCCGAAGAGCGACTCCTCCTAGGACATCAGAAGGGATAAGATCACCTGGATTGAGGGCAAGAAGCCCGGCTGTGAAACCACTGGGCTGCTGATGAGCAGCATGGACAACCAGATCCGCCACTGTAACGAGAAGCTGGGCAACTACAAAATCAATGGCCGGACGAAAGCCATGGTTGCCTGTTATCCAGGCAATGGAACAGGTTATGTGCGGTATGTTGATAATCCAAATGGAGATGGGAGATGTGTGACATGTATATATTATCTTAATAAAGAGTGGGGTGCTAAGGTAAGTGGAGGTATACTTCGAATTTTCCAGAAGGCAAAGCCCAGTTTTCTGACATTGAACTCAAATTTGATAGACTGCTATTTTTCTGGTCTGACCCTCGCAGCCCTCATGAAGTACAACCACCATATGCCGCAAAGGACACAATAACTGTTGGGTATTTTGATGCAGATGAGAGAGCAGGAGCTAAAGTAAAATATCTAACAGGTGAAAAAGGAGTGAGGGTTGAACTCAATAAACCTTCTGAGTCAATCAGTAAGTATGTCTTATGGAGCCTCTCATCCGGCAATACCCTTGGTTCACTACAATAATTGTTGACACTGTTTGTTAACTTGTGAATGTAAATAAATGGGATAAAGAAAAATAGAAAACCAGTGGGCATTTTAATAAGGAAAAGATACAACTGTTTTGTGGAACATCATACAAGAAGATTTCACTGCTGTGGCTTTGTACTGCATGATCGACTCAGAATCTGTGATTGCTTATGGGAAGAAGGTAAGCTGTCAGTGGAAAATGGTTTTTACATCTGGACATGAAATAAGTGCCCTGTGTGAAATTTTTTCATTCCTATATTTTGTCTGATCTGTCATCTCGCTGAGTTGTTTCATATCTTCCTTTTTTATATCAAGTTTGAATTTGGGGTAATTTTTTTTTTGACAGGCAGAGTGGACAGTGAGAGAGAGAGAGACAGAGAGAAAGGTCTTCCTTTTGCCGTTGGTTCACCCTCCAATGGCCGCCGCGGTAGCGCGCTGCGGCCGGCGCACCGTGCTGTTCCGATGGCAGGAGCCAGGTGCTTCTCCTGGTCTCCCATGGGGTGCAGGACCCAAGGGCTTGGGCCATCCTCCACTAAACTCCCTAGCCACAGCAGAGAGCTGGCCTGGAAGAGGGGCAACCGGGACAGGATCGGTGCCCCAACCGGGACTAGAACCCGGTGTGCCGGCGCTGCAAGGCGGAGGATTAGCCTGTTGAGCCATGGCGCCGGCCGAATTTGGGGTAATTTTTGTATGATTTTGTATGATTAGGTACAATTTATCAAAACTGAATTGAGAAAAAATTACAGTATTATTTCTTAATCTATTTTTGTAAACCTCTTCATACTATTCAATTTTTGCCCTAAAAGACCTCTCAAAATGATGGTTGCTAGTGGCTGATGATTAATTAATTTTCTTTTCATTTAAAGTAAGAAAAGGGGCACTTTACCAATGGAAACATCAGATTTTTTGTAGTCCTATCTTGGTCTAATTTGGGTTCTTAAAGATTGCTGCTGTCATGTTTTGACATTGTTAATAATGAACCCTAACATTGAAACAGTCACTGTTTATTACCAGTAACTTCAGTTCATGTTTTATAAGGAAAAATACACTGTAAGAAGGATTTATCCTTTCAAGTTTTTTTTTCTTTAACAAAATGCACTAAATGAATTTGAGATTATCCTCAGCACCAAGTTCTTGAGATAAATGTTTTCTATGGCTTTCCCTTTTGCTTTCCAATTGATTATACTTTCAAATTTATTGTTTTCTTCCTAATACTATAAACCATCTGATTTTCAGATCAGAACTCTGTTTCTTTTGAAGAACATCAGGGGGTGATTATATTTCCATTGAGAAGGAAACGTGTTTTCAAAGACTTGATGTTCAGTGAGTCTTCAGACAGCTCTTGAGACATTGCCCAAATGTGACGCCAGCCTTCTTGTCAGTACTGAAAGGTGTATGCCTAGTTTAGAAAAATGAACAAGTGCAAAACCAGATAATTTTATTTTTATGTTTTTGTAGGTTTTATTTTTTATATTTGAGAAAAAGAAGGAACATTTTGTAATCACATAAGGCCTCTCAGACTTCTATTACTTAACGAATGAGTTGAGATAGACATCTTAGAGTTCACTCTCCTAAGCTCTTTAGCAAAGAGCCCTTACCAATTTATGTTTCTAACCCCCTTCTTCAATCTTCTTTGCCAAAATCTGAGTATACAGAAACATTTCTATATATTTCTTTTTTAAAAGATTTACTTTAGTCAGAGTTATTTATTTAGTCAGAGTTACACAGAGAGAGAAGGAGAGGCAGAGAGAGAGAGAGGTCTTCCATCTGCTGGCTCACTCCCCAATTGGCTGAGCTGATCTGAAGCCAGGAGCCAGGAGCCTCCTCCAGGTCTGCAGGGACCCAAGGACTTGGGCTATCTTCTACAGCTTGCCCAGGCCATAGCAGAGAGCTGCATCAGAAGTGGAGCATCCAGAATTTGAACCGGTGCCCATATGGGATGCCGGCACTGCAGGCAGTGGCTTTACCTGCTATGCCACAGTGCTGGCCCCTCTATGTATTTCAATTTATAGCAGTTTTAACATCTATATAGTTTGTATGCAATTAGAGACCTTTTCTATGGAAAACTCAGTAATTTTTATTAAAAGATTGCTATTATTCATGTGTAATACGAAAAAATATTTAGTGAAACTGACAGTATGAATTTAGAATGGGATTAAATATTCTATATTGTGTTCTCACATAGGAGAACCTGCAGGAAAAAAAGTGGTAGTTTATTGTTTTTCCTTGCTCATGTTCAGCTTTGTCCACTTCCTCCTCCAGATGATAACGTAGCATCTCTACAATAAGTGCCTCTCTGCCAGCCCGACCTGGGAGAACAAGTTATCCTTGACATCTGGTCTATAGTGCAGTGCACTGCCTTGGGCCACAACTCAAAAGCACTGTCATTTTTAGGGTTAGTAGAAATTATTTTAGGTAGACTGAAGTCTGTTAAGCATAGCCTTTTCATTTGGGAGCCCCTGCTCAAATGTGTGTATCTTTGCAGTTGTATACTTATCATATACAACTATCCATTGGTTGTGCTTGGTAGGAAGATCTTAGATTGTATATTTTTGCAAAAGTTTATATACTTTCATGGAGATCAGTGTGAAAATATCAAGAAATTGGGATAGCCATTTCTTTTAATATTCACTGAAACTATTTGATGTTAGTGGGATCATTAACTTGTCCCCGAGCAGGACTATATTTAAAACTAAATTGAAAATGGTTTGTGGCCTATATGTGTTTATTTCTAGTTAAAGATAATTCTTCATAGTGCTTATTTTTATTCAACACATTAACCAGCTGTAAAACAGAACTTTATCAATAGTAGGCAAAGAATTTCAGGGTTCCTATATAGACAAGACTATAAAGTCATAATTTGGAAAGCAGTGTTTCATTATGAAATAGCTCTCAGGGTGCTTGTAAAGCTAATCTAATTAAAAAGATGTATAAATGTTCTTGAAATATATTGAATGGTTCCTAGATAAAATTCTGGCATGACACCCCTCCATTATAGCAAGTTACTTAAAAGAAAAACAAAAAGCCAACCATTTAAATGTTCTGTAAATGGTCTGAAGGTCATACAGCAAATAAAAGAAAAATAGTTACTGAAGAAGGTCTTCTAAGAATCAGGAAGAGCATGGAGATCCAGTGGTATTTGAATCCAGACCTCCTCTCTCCCTCCCGTCAGTGAAATGGGAACTCTATTTCAGACACATGGAGACAAGAGCATGAGGCTTCCTCTCCCAGCAGTTGGCTGGCGAGTATTCTGAGTGTGACAAGACATGCTCATTTTTTCTCCTTCCACAGGTACCTGCTGCTGGTCATATGTTATATTGAGTGCAACTGAGAGGTGTGCTTCTGACCTCATTTGCTGATGGGGACTCTACATTGTGCATAAGAACACTTAGATACCATCATCAGTTGCATGTAATGTTTACAATAGGAAGATTTCTCAAAATAGTAGATTTGCGGTTGCTATGGATTGGAGGGATGAGCATATAGTTAAGAAAAAGTTAAAAGGCACTAAATTTGGGGGGATTTTGCACTTTAATAAAATTGGCAACTTTTTTACACAAAAGACATAATTTCCATCTTTAAAAATGTTTTTAAAATTATATTTAAATTTCACAATTTCATGTATTTTCATATATAGAGATTTAGGAGCATAATGATACTTCCTACCCTACCCTCCCTCCCACCCATGCTTCAATAATTCCTCCTCCCTTTCATATTCCCACTCTTAATTTTTACAAAGATCTAATTTCTGTTTACTTACTGATTGCATGGTTAACTTTAAACTAGGTAAGAGTTCAACAAACAGTATGAAAAAACAAAACAAAACAAAACACTGTTCCTCAACAATTGAGACAAGAACTGTAAACAACATCAAGTATCAAAATGTCCATTTCACTCCAACACATTACATTTTGGGCACTTTATTAATTACCCCAGGTTGGGAAAAACATATATCTTTTGGGGATGGGCTTATTTCACTAAGTATAATGGTGTGCAGAGGAATCCATTTTGTAGCAAAGGACAAGATTTCAATTTCTTTTTATAACTGAGTAGTGATCCATAGTGTATATATACCATAATTTCTTTATCATGTCATCAGTTGATGGCCATCTGGGTCAATGCCATATCTTAGCTATTGGGAATTCAGCTGCAATGGATCTGGGGGTACAGATAACTCTTTCATATGCTGATTTCATTTCATTTGGGTAGATTCCTAGGAGTGAAATTAGTAGGGTATATTGCAAATTTATTTTCAGATTTCTGAGGTATTGCCCTACTGTCTTTCACAATGGATCTAACCAGTTTACATTGGATTAAGTTACCCTTTTTTCCCCACATCGCACCAGCATTTGTTCTTTATAGGTTTCTGTATGAGAGCTGTTCTAACTGGGATAAGGTGAAATCTCATTGTGGTTTTGATCTGCATTTCCCTGATGGCTAATGATCCTAAGCATTTTCTCAAGTGTCTGTTGGACATTTAAATTTCCTCTCTTGAAAAATGACTATTCAAGTCCTTTATCCAATTCTTAACTGGATTGTTTTGTTGTTGAATTTTCAGTAGCTTAGTTTGCAAACATTTCTTCCCATTAAGTTGGTTGTCTCTTCACTTTTCTGAGAGTTTCTTTTGCAGTGCTGAAGCTTCCCAACTTGATGTAATCCCATTTGTCAATTTTGGCTTAGATTGCCTGTGCTTCTAGGTTCTTTTCCAAGAAGTCTGCCTATGCCAATATCTTGCAGTGTTTCCCTAATGTTCTCTAGTTATTGGATGATATCAGGTCATAGATTTAGGCATTTGATCCATTTTGAGTGTATTTTTGTGTAAGGTGTAAGGTAGAGGTCTTGTTTCATACTTCTGCAAGTGGAGATCCAAACTTCCCAGCACCATTTGTTGAAGGGCCTGTCTTTCTCCAGGGATATATTTTTGCTCCTTTGTCAAAAATAAGTTGGTTGTAGATGTGTGCGTTGATTTCTGGAGTTCCATTCTGTTCCATTGGTCTGAACATCTATTTTTGTGCCAGTACTAGGCTGTTTTAATCATAACTACCCTGTTGTGTGTCTTGAAATCTGGTATTTTGATGCCTCAGGCTTTGCTTTTGTTGTATAACTTTGTTTTAGCTATTCAGGGTCACTTTTGTTTCCACATGAGTTTTAGAATCATTTGCATAGAATGGGAATAGGAAAGGGAGAAGGTAGAAAGGTGGAAGTGTGGGTAGGAGGGCAGTTACAGTGGGAGAGTCATTATATTCCTGAACTTATATTTTTAAAAAGCATGAAGTTTATACTCCTTAAATAAAAGGTTTCTGGGATGGGGCCAGCACTGTGGCACAGCTGGTTAATGCCCTGGCCTGAAGTGCTGGCATCCCATATGGGTGCCATTTCTAGTCCCAGCAGCTCCACTTCTGATCCAGCTCTCTGCTGTGACCTGTGAAAGCAGTGGAAGATGGCCCAAGTTTTTGGGACCCTGAACCCACATGGGAGACCCAAAAGATGCTCCTGGCTCCTGGCTTCAGATCAGCCCAGTTCCAGCCATTGCAGCCAATTGGGGAGTGAACCATTGGATGGAAGACCTCTTTCTCTCTAACTCTCCTCTCTGTGTAACTCTGAGTTTCAAATAAATAAATAAACCTTTAAAAAAGAATTATTTGCATAGATCTGAGAAGGATGTTCTTGATATTTTTATTTGGATCACTAAATATGCCTTCTATTCCATTCTCTGTTTCCACACCTTCAGGAACTCCTAAGAACTATATGTTGGGTTGTTTGATAGTTTCACATAAATCTCCTACACTATTTTTAAGTGTTCCAATTTCTTCTCTTTTTTTTTGGTATGACATTTTCTAATTATTTCTTCTCCTTCCTCTCCTCCTCCTTGTCCTCCTCTTCTTCCTCCTCCTCCTCTTCCTCCTCCTTCTTCTTCTCCAAATATTTGTGTTCTAGCTTGGATATTCTTTCTTCTGCCTTACAAATCTGTTGTTAAGTGTTTCCACTAGACTTTTATTGAATCTATTGAATTCTTAATTTCTAATATTTCATTTTGATTATTCTTTTAAAATCTCAATTTCACAAGAAAAATTTTCTTTCACGTAATGCATGGCTTTCTTTAATTCATGGATTTGCTTCTGATTTCTTTTGAGTAATCCTATGATTAATTTTTTGAATCCAATTTCCAGAATTTCATTGATGTCTTAATTTTTACATTTTAATGTTGATGTGTTGTGTTCCTTTTGTGGAGGATGTCATGTTGTGTTCTTTATTCTTGTTTCTTGAATTGAATTTCTGCATATATTTTAGGCATTTGTGGATATACTTGTGTTTTTTTTTTCTCTGATGGCTTTTATCTTTGAAGTATGCTTTGTGGCTTAGTGGAATGCTTCCACTTTCTGTGAATGTCCAGAGGTGTGTGCTGGGTGTGGCCAGGGAGCTGTGGTCAATGCCCTAGCATGGTGCGAGTTACCAGGGTAAGTCCATGTTGGATGAGGTAGATCCTCTTGTTAACAGAAGGGAGTGAATGGTTACCTCTGTTGGTGTGATCACAGCTTCATCTACTCTCCTCCAAGTTGATCAGCGCTCAGGTGTTAGCCCACAGTGGGTGCAAAACTCATCTGCACCCATGTATGAACCACAGAAATGATCTGCACAGTCCTCACTCCAAGCACGGTTCCTACTGCAGTGGCCTGTCCCAGGTCACCACATAGGTCTGAGCATGTGGAACCACACACAGTGATTTCTCAGAGGCCCAGATATATGCTGTACCCTCTCATGCAGCCAGAGTGTCCTCACAGCCTCAGCACACAAGGATCCTGTAGTTGCTGGGTGCAGTGAGTCTGCTCCATCTCTCCACCTGTCCAGTCCACAGAGAGGTAGACTTTTTCCTGAATCCACTGTCTGTTGGAGTTCAGCCTAAGTGGCTTGAGCCCCAGAGCCTGTGGTATGTTAGGAGGCTGGGAGTGCCTCACAGTCTCAAGTGGGTGCCCAGCTCCTTGTCAATCCTTGCAGCCAGGCTCAAAGAAGGTGGGGACCTTGGATTTTTTCTTCTGCTAGAATCTCTAGATCACATGCATACAGAAGAGCCACTGGCCAACTGTTGCCATCTCCCTGCCACTGCCATGAGTCAGGGCACAACTTTTTGAGATAGTAAAAATGTTCTAAACATGGCATTCATTATGGTTGCATATTTCTTAAATCCCCTGAACTTTACACTTTCAATGTAATAATATGGCAAGTTAATTATACTCATATATAATATATATTTTGGGAAATTTATGATTCTTAATAATTTTGAAATGTGTATATTTAATTATTTCACTTTTTGTGTGTGATACTAACACACTAATATTCAAGATTCCAGGCTACATAAAATGTAACTTCCCTTATGTATAATACATATAGATAGCTAGATACAGATAGATAGATATGGCTATAAATGCATGAGAAAATGTCTGCATCATGTAAACTGAATTAATAATAATAATATTTAATTCAGGGGGAAGGTCCTCAATAGATTGTTGGTGAAGGTGATGTTAATCTCATCTATGTCTGTTTCTAAAGAATGCATTTAAAGCATAAATAGAAAGCTCAACAAGATCAGATACATGAGGTGCATAACTGTATATTCTCATTAGTTATCAGTAAAGGATTGACCTCTGCTCTTAATCCTAAGGGAATCCTTAATTAGTGAATTCTACTCTCTTTTCATTATTCTCTTTATTTTTTGCTATAGGGACAATATTATTCATTCTTCTGCATTCAGTACAAATTAATTATTAGAACTCCTTTTACTGACTAGGTGATCAAAATTAAGAACTCCAGTCATTACATGGAAGGTGTGACTATGATGCAGAGAGAGGAAGTGAGGTGCAAAATGATTAGTCAATAATTGGCTGTGGCCTTTCCACTTTCTCTCTTTAATGCAGATCGCTATGGAATCCACATCTCAAATTGTAAAATGTCCTGCTGACAATGACAGGTGATCACTATTACAGGAACAATAATTCTTGTGAGCAGATATTAGGACCTACTACTCCATGATGACTTTCTAGTTTTTTTTTTTTGATCTCTGCAATCCATTTTCTATTTAAATCGGTGTGACCCTAATACCTAAGCATTTAGGGTACACAAAATTTGCTTCTTTGGTCTGAGGTGGAGGTACTTAGGGTAGAAATCTCAAAGCTTAAGTCTCTTAATCTGCAGAATATAGTCATTGATAGGACGTTGCAGCATCTAAGAGGATACAAGAATTTGAATAGTACATTTCATACTCCTATCCATAGAGAAAATGATTAATGGCTGTGAACCAAGAATCATCATCCCCATTACATTCCCACTGAATTTCTCTTCAACTGTATCACAGCATCCATGCCCATTCTCAATAGGACAGGAGTAGAAGTAGCATCAGGAGCTCCATGAAACTCATATATTCACCTCTTTGCCTTGTTTGTGGCAAAATCCAGCAGATGGATAACAAGATTCTGGTCAAGTTCTTTAAAAAAGTATTAAAGTTTTGTTAGATATGTTGAGAGGAAGGCAAATGGACAGATGGTTGGCTGGATTTCAGATACTTCTGGAGAAGCCAATATCAGAGAGTCAGCTTTTAAATTTGCACAATAAATTTTGAATGTATTTGCTTCATTGCTCAGGTATATTATGGAAATAAATGGACTAGAGTAATTTCCCAACTGTGGGAAATTATCCATATATAATTCACAAAATATTTCAGTAGATGAGATCAATCATCATTTTAAAAATTGAGAAAAGAGCTGCCAAAATAATGCCATTTCTTCTTTAAGTGTTTCAAATTACGGTAGAATCCCTGGTGTGTTGCCATCCCATGTGGACATGTTTGGACCTTTGTTACTCTACTTCCAATCCAGTTCCTGGATCATGTGCCTGGAAAAGCAATGGATGATGGCCCAACTGCCCCCCATGTTGGAGGCCCAGATGAAGCTCTTGGCTTCAGCCAGGCCAGCCCTGACCATGTAGCCTTATCTGCAATGAACCAGTGAATGGAAGATTCATATTCTCTCTCTCTCTCACCTTCTCTCTCTCTAACTCTCTGCCATCATTGCTTCTTCTCTCCCTCTCCGCCTTTAAAATAAATCAAATAAACCTATGAAAATAGTTAAAATAAAATGTGAGATTTTTCCTACTTAAATATTTGTAATGAGAAGACATGGGTTCTATAATCACTATACAATTATTGGAACCAACGAAGACGGTAAAATTAGTGACCATTACCAAATACTTCTTACATTTGAATTTCTCCATTAATAGAACAATTATTTCAAATGTGAATTTGTCAAATCAAGAATTTAATAAGCAACCAGAATTTCATAGGGGTGTCATATGTATAGAGATGAGTTCTCATGCATCCCCTCTGCTTTCCAAGAGTCTATTTATACAGGAAATATATGGATAACCCTTCTTGTTTCCTAATGGGGGGTTGAAAAAGCCTGTGGAAAATGTAGCCACACCTTTCCATTACCTTATCAAAATAGGACCATGGGAAGGCTTTTCTGGGCTACTTCTAAGCAGGTTCTGATTCCACCCACTTGTACCATCTTTTCAAAATTGCTAACCATAGAGCTTTCCTGATGTTGCTCCACCACTCAGGCTGGCATCTGTGCTTGTGAATGTTTGTGTGAGAGTAACAGAGAATATCTGAGATTCAGTGTAATCCAAGGAGTAGGACAGGTGTCTCCTCACTTGGTGTTAGCAAAATCTTCCATCCCTCAGGTCAGGTCTATTCTGGGCTGGAAGGAGACATTACTTTAAATCCACAGGTATGGGGGTAGGGATGATGTGACTCAGGCTGTGCTTCTGAGGACTGATTCTCAGCTTGTAGTGCACAACCAGAAGGCCACTGTGTGCATCTCAGTGTGCAAAAGATGGTTCCAGATGCTCTGTGAACAATGTGGCTGGTTCAACATGGCAATGGATGTGCAGACCATGTGATTTGGGAGGGATGTGATGGTGTAATATTAGTTCCTGGAAGTCAGTTCCAGATGCTTTGTACAGTGTGCCTGATCCACTGTGACTACAGGATGGTATTAGGTATGTGGACCAAGAGTGGTGGGAGTTGCATGGAGTTGAATCTAGGTTGTTGTTCTGTCACAGTATACTCATCTCTAAGATGAGAATACTTACAATACTAGCAAAATTTCCCTAAATTCTAAGAGAAATCATTGTGAAATGTGTGCAAGCTGCCTCGTGCTACATGGAAGTTGTATTTGTAGGGTTTCATGTTGTCTCTTCAAGTGAAGCTTCTGGTTCCCTCCTGCAATGTGTTACCTGTCTAGTCCTTCTAGTTTGAATTTACATCAGTTTATACAAGATTTATTTTCTAAGAATAGGAAGTTATACAAGGGAAATTTGGGTGCTGGATAATATTTTTATTTCCCATTGAAAAACTTAGTTTATATTGCATGAAAAACAGAGCTCCATAAATAGAAATTGTCTCTGAAAAAAACAACCATCTCACTGGACTTTTTTTCTTAGTGTTTCAGAGTAGGGCCAAAATAAGCCATGACTTGTGTCAATCCTAGCTTTATTTGGCCCAAGGAGTTACAGAACAGACTGACCAGAATGAACATGACTTGATTGATGCTACCTTGCCTTGTCCATAGGTTATCAAAGACTGGTGACATTGAATTATTTGGACCAACTTTCACAAGGGAGGTGTAATGTGTTGAGGAGGACTGACTAGAGTCTATGAAATATTACTTATAAGCAGGGTCTTGAGCATGGGGACTATGATGCTGTAAGTCTATGATTTGAAATAAGAAATTTAGACTGTATGAGATTTTAACTGCTAATAAGTTTCTTAAAATATTTATAAAATATAATACAGTGTATACATGTAAGTAAAAATTTAAAACATGGAGATATGATCTTCAGACAATTTCTTTGTGGAATTCACATAACCTCTCTTCATGCCAGTAGCTTTAGTAAGAGCCAACTGATTTGCACATATAATGTTTATGAAAACATCTACATGTGATTGTAAAGTTGTACTGATTTTGTCATGTAATTTATTTCTGACCCACTCACAAATATGTATAAGCATTTGTTGTATGAATACTCAAAAAACTTACTGGATTAGAAAAGAATAATTTGATTTATAAATCAGTTGACATTTTGGGGTGGGCTTAGCTGAGAGTTCTTATGATCAGCCTAGGTTCACAAATAAGGTTTTAGCCATCTCGTACCTTGATTGAGTCTGGTGTCTTAAAGATGACTTCATTCACATGTCTGGTGATTTGTTCTGGCTCTAACATATTCTCTCTTTCTCCAAGAGGCAGGCCCCAAGTTTCTTCACAAGATCACTGTGTCAAAAAAGGAGAACTATTAGACACATACTTCTAAAACCCATGCTTGTATCATATTTTCTGATATCCCATTGGCTAAAACAAATGAAATGGGAAAATCAAGGGTTATTGTCAGCAATAACTGTGAGGGCATGGATAAATGAAGTGTCATTTGAACCATTATGGAGATGTGTACTACAATAAACATCTACTTTGAACATTTTCCTTAAAGTTCTAGGCAAAAATGTGAGATAACAAGATGCATAATTTCTTTTTTTAACTTTCATTTAATAAATATAAATTTCCAATGTACAGCTTATGGATTACATTGGCTCCCTCCCATAACCTCCCTCCCACCCACAACCATCCCATCTCCTGATCCCTCTCCCATCCAATTCACATCAAGATTCATTTTCAATTATCTTTATATACAGAAGATCAACTTAGCATATACTAAGTGAAGATTTCAACAGTTTGCACCCACACAGAAACACAAAGTGTAAAGTGCTGTTTGAGTACTAGTTACCATTAATTCATATAGCACAACACATGAAGGACAGATATCCTACATGAGGAGTATGTGCACAGTGACTCCTGTGGTTGATTTAACAATTGACACTCTTATTTAAGGTGTCAGTAATCACCCGAGGCTCTGTTTTTCCTTTTTTTCATTTATTAAAATTTTATTTAATGAATATAAATTTCCAAAGTACAGCTTATGGATTACAATGGCTTCCCCCTTCCCATAACTTCCCTTTCACCCGCAACCCTCCCCTTTCCCGCTCCCTCTCCCCTTCCATTCACATCAAGATTCATTTTCAATTCTCTTTATATACAGAAGATCAGTTTAGTATATATTAAGTAAAGATTTCAACAGTTTGTCCCCATATAGCAACACAAAGTGAAAAAATACTGTTGGAGTCCTAGTTATAGCATTAAATAACAGTGTACAGCACATTAAAGACAGAGATCCTACATAATATTTTCTTAAAAAAATTAATTAATTTTCTATGCCATTTCCAATTTAACACCAGGTTTTTTTTTTAATTTCCAATTATCTTTATATACACAAGATCGATTCTGTATATAATTAGTAAAGATTTCATCAGTTTGCACCCACACAGAAACACAAAGTGTAAAAATACTGTTTTAGTACTAGTTATAGCATCACTGCACATTAGACAACACATTAAGGACAGATCACACATGAGATGTAAGTACACAGTGACTCCTGTTGCTGACTTAACAATTTGACACTCTTGTTTATGGCGTCAGTAATCTCCCTAGGCTCTAGTCATGAGTTGCCAAGGCTATGGAAGCCTTTAGAGTTTGCCGACTTTGATCTTATTCCGATAGGGTCATAGTCAAAGTGGAAGTCCTCTCCTCCCTTCAGAGAAAGGTACCTCCTTCTTTGATGGCCCCATTCATTCCACTGGGATCTCACTCGCAGAGATATTTCATTTAGGTCTTCTTCTTTTTTTTTTTTCTTTTCCATGGTGTCTTGGCTTTCCATGCCTACAATAGTCTCATGGGCTCTTCATCCAGATCCAAATGCCTTAAGGGCTGATTCTGAGGCCAGGGTGTTGTTTAGGACATCTGCCATTCTATGAGTCTGCTGTGTATCCCGCTTCCCATGTTGGATCTTTGTCTCCCTTTTTGATTCTATCATTAGTATTAGCAAACACTAGTCTTATTTGTGTGATCCCTTTGACTCTTGGGCCTATCAGATTCATCAATTGTGAACTGAAATTGATCACTTGGACTAGTGAGATGGCATTGGTACATGCCACCTTGATGGGATTGTATTGGAATCCCCTGGCACATTTCTAACTCCATCATTTGGGCAAGTCCTATTGAGCATGTCCCAAATTGTACATCTCCTCCCTCTCTTTTTCCACTCATATTTAACAGGGATCACTTTTCAGTTAAGATTTAAACACCTAAGAATAATTGTGTGTTAATTACTGAGTTCAACCAATAGTACTAGAACAACAACAACAACAACAAATACTAAAAAGGATAAAGTATTACGTTGTACATCTAGAGTCAGGACAAGAGCTGATCAGGTCATTGTTTCTTATAGTGTCCAGTTCACTTCAACAGGTTTCCCTTTTGGTGCTCAGTTGTCACTGATCAGGGAAAACAAATGATATTTGTCTCTTTGGGACTGGCTTAATTCACTCAGCATGATGTTTTCCAGATTCCTCCATCTTGTTGCAAATGACCGGGTTTCGTTGTTTCTTACTGCTGTATAGTATTCTATGGAGTACATGTCCCATAATTTCTTTATCCAGCCTACTGTTAATGGGCATTTGGGTTGGTTCCAGGTCTTAGCTATTGTGAATTGAGCTGCAATAAACATTAATGTGCAGATGGCTTTTTTGTTTGCCAAATTAATTTCCTTTGGGTAAATTCCAAAAAGTGGGATGGCTGGGTTATATGGTAGGGTTATATTCAGCTTTCTGAGGAATCTCCAGATTGACTCCATAGTGGCTTAACTAGTTTGCATTCCCACCAACAACAGGTTAGTGTCCCTTTTCCCCCCACATCTGTCCATCATCTATTGTTGGTAGATTTCTGAATGTGAGCCATTCTCACCGGGGTGAGGTGAAACCTCATTGTGGTTTTGATTTGCAGTTCTCTGATTGCTAGTGATCTTGAACATTTTTTCATGTGTCTGTTGGCCATTTGGATTTCCTCTTTCGAAAAATGTCTATTGAGGTCCTTGGCCCATCTCTTAAGTGGGTTGTTTGTTTTGATGTTGTGGAGTTTCTTGATTTCTTTGTAGATTCTGGTTTCAACCCTTTATCTGTAGTATAGTTTGCAAATATTTTTCCCATTCTGTCGGTTTCCTATTCACTTTCCTGACTGTTTCTTTTGCAGTACAGAAACTTCTCAATTTGATGCAATCCCAAATGTTAATTTTGGTTTTGACTGTCTGTGCTCCTGGGGTATTTTCCAAGAAGTCTTTGCCTGTACCTATATCTTGCAGGGTTTCTCCAATGCTCTCTAATAATTTGATTTTTTCAGGTCATAGATTTAAGTCTTTAATCCATGTTGAGTTAATTTTTGTGTAAGGTGAAAGGTATGGGTCTTGCTTCAAGCTTCTGCACATGGAAATCCAATTTTCCCATCACCATTTATTGAATACACTGTCCTTATTCCAGGGATTAGTTTTGGATCTTTGGTCAAATATAAGTTGGCTGTAGATGTTTGGATTGATTTCTGGTGTTTCTATTCTGTTCCATTGGTCTATCCATCTGTTTCTGTACCAGTACCATGCTGTTTTGATAACAACTGCCCTGTAGTATGTCCTGAAATCTGGGATTGTGATGCCTCTGGCTTTGTTTTTGTTGTACAAGATTGCTTTGGCTATTCGAGGTCTTCTGTGTCTCCATATGAATTTCAGCATCATTTTTTCCAGATCTGAGAAGAAGGTCTTCGGGATCTTGATGGGTATTGCATTGAATGTATAAATTGCTTTTGGGAGAATAGACATTTTGATGATATTGATTCTTCCAATCCATGAGCATGGAAGATTTCTCCATTTTTTGGTATCCTCTTCTATTTCTTTCTTTAAGGTTTTGTAGTTTTCATCGTAGAGATCTTTAACGTCCTTGGTTAAGTTTATTCCAAGGTATTTGATTGTTTTTGTAGCTATTGAGAATGGGATTGATCTTAGAAGTTCTTCCTCAGCCATGGCATTGCCTGTGTATACAAAGGCTGTGGATTTTTGTGCATTGATTTTATATCCTGCTACTTTGCCAAGCTCTTCTATGAGTTCCAGTAGTCTCTTAGTAGTTCTTTGGGTCCCCTAAATAAAGAATCATGTCATCTGCAAAGAGGGATAGTTTGAGTTCTTCCTTCCCGATTTGTATCCCTTTAATTTCTTTTTCTTGCCTAATAGCTCTGGCTGAAACTTCCAGAGCTATATTGAATAGCAGTGGTGAGAATGGGCATCCCTGTCTGGTACCAGATCTCAGCGGAAATGCTTCCAACTTTTCCCCATTCAATAGGATGTTGGCCATGGGTTTTTCATATATTTCTTTGACTGTATTGAGGAATGTTCCTTCCATATCCAGTTTGCTTAGAGTTTTCATCATGAAAGGGTGTTGTATTTTATCAAATGCTTTCTCTGCATCTATTGAGAGAATCATATGATTTTTCTTCTGCAGTCTGTTAATGTGGTGTATTACGTTGATTGTTTTGCAAACGTTGAACCATCCCTGCATACCAGGGATAAATCCCACTTGGTCTGGGTGGATGATCTTTCTGATGTGTTGTTGCATTCTATTGGCCAGAATTTGATTGAGTATTTTTGCATCTATGTTCATCAGGGATATTGGTCTGTAATTCTCTTTCAATGCTGCATCTTTTTCCGGCTTAGGAATTAAGGTGATGCTGGCTTCATAGAAAGAATTTGGGAGGATTCCCTCTTTTTCGATTGCTCTGAATAGTTTGAGAAGAATTGGAGTTAGTTCTTCTCTAAATGTCTGGTAGAACTCAGCAGTGAATCCATCTGGCCCTGGGCTTTTCTTTGTTGGGAGGGCCTTTATTACTGTTTCAATTTCTGTGTCAGTTATGGTTCTGTTTAGGTTTTCTATGTCTTCCTGGCTCAATTTAGGTAGGTTGTATGTGTCCAAGAATCTGTCCATTTCTGATAGATTTCCCTGTTTGCTGGCATACAAGTCCTTGTAGTAATTTCTGATGATTCTTTTTATTTCTGTGGTGTCCGTTGTTACATTTCCACTTTCATCTCTGATCTTAATGATTTGGGTCTTTTCTCTTCTTTTTTTAGTTAGTTGGGTCAATGGGGTGTCAATTTTGTTTATTTTTTCAAAAAACCAGCTCCTCGTTTGGCTGATTTTTTGTAATTTTTTTTGGATTCAATCCTGTTGATTTCTTCTCTGATTTTAATTATTTCTCTTCTCCTACTGGGTTTGGGTTTGGGTTGCTGCAGATTTTTTAGATCCTTGAGATGACTTGAAAGCTCTTCTATTTGGTGCCTTTCCAATTTCTTGATGTAGGCATAAACTTTCCTCTTAACACTGCTTTTGTTGTATCCCATAGGTTTTGGTATGTTGTGCTGTTATCCTCATTTACTTCCAGAAAATTTTTGATTTCTCTTTTAATTTCTTCTATCACCCATTGTTCATTCAGGAGCATGTTGTTCAGTCTCCATTTGTTTGCACGCACTCTAGGGATTCCCAAGTTGCTAATTTCCAATTTCATTCCTTTGTGGTCTGAGAAGCTGCATGGTATGATTCTAATTCTTTTGAATTTGCTGAGACTTGCTTTATGGCCTAGTATGTGGTCAATCCTAGAGAAGGTTCCATGTACTGCTAAGAAGAATGTAAATTCTTTATGTGTAGGATGAAAAGTTCTATAGATATCTGTTAGATCCATTTGGGCTATAGTGTCATTTAAATCTACTGTCTCCTTGTTGATCTTCTGTCCTGTTGATCTGTCTATCTGTGAGAGTGGAGTATTGAAGTCCCCCAGTACTATTGTATTGGGGTCTAAGTCTCCCTTTAAGTCCCTTAACAAGTCTTTTAAATAAACTGGTGCCCTGTAATTAGGTGCATATACGTTGATAATCGTTATATCTTCCTGTTGAATGGATCCCTTAATCATTATATAGTGCCCCTCTTTGTCTCTCCTAACAGTTTTTGTGGTAAAGTTTATGTTGTCCGATATTAAGATGGCTACTCCCACTCTTTTTTCATTTCTGTTGGCATGATATATATTTTTCCAGCCTTTCACTTTCAGTCAGTATGCCCCATTGTTGGAAAGATGAGTTTCTTGTAAGCAGCAAAAAGATGGGTTTTGTTCCTTAACCCAATCAGCCAATCAGTGTCTTTTAACTGGACAGTTCAGGCCATTAACAATCAATGTTACTATTGAGAAGGAGTAACTTTGCCCTGTCATTTGCCAAAGATATTTTCTAATATATGGTTTGAGATTCCTGTGATCTTTAGTGTGAGGTTTCCTTCCTTTACCTTCTTTCATATTGGTGACCCTGTTTCTGTATTTCTGTATGTAACACATCTTTAAGCATCTGTTGCAGGGCTGGACGAGTGGCAACAAATTCTTTCAATTTCTGTTTGCTGTGAAAGGTCTTTATTTCACCTTCATTCACAAATGAGAGCTTTGCAGGATATAATATTCTGGGCTGGCAGTTTTTCTCTCTTAGCACCTGGGCTATGTCTCGCCATTCTCTCCTAGCTTGTAGGGTTTCTGAAGAGAAGTCAGCTGTGAGTCTAATGGGAGATCCTCTGAGAGTAATCTGACATTTCTCTCTTGCACATTTTAGGATCTTTTCTTTATGTTTCACTGTGGTGAGTTTAATTACGACATGTCATGGTGAGTATCTCTTTTGGTCTTGTTTATTAGGGGGTTCTATGAGCTTCCTGTACTAGGATGTCTCTGTCCTTCTCCAAACCTGGGAAATTTTCTGCTAGTATCTCACTAAAAAGGCCTTCTAATCCTTTCTCCCTCTCCATGCCTTCAGGTACTCCTAGAACCCGAATGTTGGGTTTTTTAATAGTATCCTGTAGAGTCCCAACAATATTTTTTAGATTTCTTATTTCCTCTTCTTGTCTTTGATTTGACTGTTTCCTTTCATGTTCTCTGTCTTCTAAGTCCGATTTTCTCTCTTCTGCTTCACCCATTCTGGTTTTAAGGCTCTCTAATGTGTTTGTCATTTGATCTATTGAGTTCTTCATTTCATTATGGTTTCTTGTCACTATCACAGTTTCATGTTCTACTAGTTGTTTCATTTCATTTTGATTCCTCCTTAATGTTTCATTTTCGCCCAACAGATTTTCTATCTTGTCCATTAAGAATTTCTGTAGTTCAAGAATTTGTTTTTGAGAACTTCTTTATGTTCTTATAAATTTTTTGAGATCTGCTTCTTGCATTTCCTCTATCTCATCTTCATAATCTTGCATTGGGGTGTCTTGTTCATTTGGGGGCATCATAGTGTCTTCCTTGCTGTTGTTACCTCAGTTTCTACATTTGTTGTTTGGCATGTTGGAGATAATTTATGGGTTTTTTTTGCTGTGGTGTTTTTTCTCATTATACTATGCCTGTAAGTGGGCTGTCTGCTTTGATGGATCCTTAGAGTCTGTGATGGCTGTGATGGCCAGAGAGCTCTCCTTGATTCTTCAGGTTTTAAGGCTGTGCAAAAAGTGACTCATCCAGATTGTTCTCTCCCTTGCTCCTTGCTCAATCTCTCTCTCTCTCTCTCTCTCTCTTTTTTGACTCAGTTGGGAAGTAATTCTGCACAGCTGAGTGGAATTGAGGTTAGTTGAAATCTGGCCTCCGTGAGTATTCGTTTGATCTACCCCTGGGACCGCAGAAAGAGTTTATGCAGCCCTCAATGTGTTCTCAATTTTCGCCACACTCCCAAGGTTACTGAGTTTATGTACTCGGTGAGTTTGCTCGCCTCCACTCAGATTTTTACAGTCGCAGATCATTAGCCTCACCTGTTTTCATTAGATTCTAACCTCCTGTTATTTCTCCCGACCAGAGTCAAGTTTTTCTGCCTGGCTACTCGCAGTTGCCGCTTTACATATGTAAAATGGCTCCTGCTCTTTGTTTTGCTCAGCTTTGTAAGGTGAGTGGAGAGAGAGGCTAGTGTCCATGCTGGTTCCCCTGATTTATTCGTGTTATTTTTTTTTCTCTCCTCCAGTCTGCCTGGTGATTTTTGGCCAGTGGGGCCTCAGGCCTCTGCCTTTCCCTGCCAATGTCTCGGGTTTCTGAGGTTTTTGTCTTACCTCCCCTTCCCACGCTGGCGAGATTCTGTGGCTCGACTCCCGCGGCTGGGATTCCATGCAGTGGGCTCCCTGTAGGTCCTCTGTGTCACATCCACTAGATCCAGAGGCATTTCCTCTGCAGTTTTTTTCTTGAGTCTTTTCCTGAGGCTACAGTAATTCCAGTTTTATTAAACTATATTTTCCCAGACTATCGGTGCACGTCCTCACTATCTGCCATCTTGGCTCCGCCCCCTCACCCGAGGCTCTTGTCATGAGTTTCCAAGGCTATGGAAGGAAGCCTTTTGAGTTCACTAACTTTGATCTTATTTAGACAAGGTCATAGTCAAAGTGGAAGTTCTCTCCTCCCTTCAGAGAAAGGTACCTCCTTCTTTGATGACTAGTTCTTTCTGCTGGGATTTTACTCACAGAGATCTTTCATTTAGGTCATTTTTTTTTGCCAGAGTGTCTTGGCTTTCCATGCCTGAAATACCCTCATGGGCTTTTCAGCCGGATCCGCATGCTTTAAGGGCTGATTCTGAGGCCAGAGTGCTGTTTAGGACATCAAGATGCATACTTTCTATGGAATGTAAGCAAGAAGTATTCTAATTGAAATGCTAGTGTGCATCTGTATTAATAGGAAAATAATACCACTCAATTATTTTTTTCTATAGAGTAAATTCTAGTAATAGCATTAGGTTTTTTTGGTTTACTGTAATTTATTTGTACAACAATCCTTAGATTTTTAAATTATTTCTTTACAGTAACACTTTCACACAATTATCAAATAGATGTTTCCATTAACTCTGTAATAACTTATTCTTAATACTACTAATTAATAGAATTGTGGGTGTTCTTCTAATAAGGTGTTCCTTCCTGCCCTTTGCCATGACTGAAGGGTTATTCCACAACAGAGGCTGATTATGTTTTGCTTTACTTTTTACCACATAATGGGTCCATTTTTTCTCTATTCACTTCTGTCATAATATTGTTTGGCACAGTAGAATCTCAGAATGATCCAGACTAGTTTCCTCAAGACTTTTTTTTATTTGACAGGTAGAGTTATAGACAGTGAGAGAGAGACAGAGAGAAAGGTCTTCCTTTTGCTGGGTCACTCCCCTAATGGCTGCTACAGCTGGCGCTGCACCAATCCAAAGCCAGAAGCAGAGTGCTTCCTCCTGGCCTCCCCTGCAGGTGCAGGGACCCAAGCATTTGGGCCATCCTCTGTTGCCCTCCTGGGCCATAGCAGAGAGCTGGACTGGAAGAGGAGCAACCAGAACTAGTTCCCAGCTTCCCATCTGGGACTAGAACCCAGGGTGCTGGCACCACAGGCAGAGGATTAGCCAAGTGAGCCACGGCGCTGGCCACCAAGACTTTTTTCATTCCTTCTCTTCCAAGGATAACACTGCAAACCTCTGTGTCACAGACAAAAAAATACATATCCAGTAAGTTATTTACTTGGTGATTCCTCAGCTTATTTTGTATTATATTTTAGAGTTTTATAAAGGTTCACTAATCAAAATGGGAAAGTAAACATAAATAAAATTCAACATTGGAAATTGCATAAACAAGGTGATACTGATGTGGCTATAAGACATTAGAGTCATCTAAGTTTAGTGAAAAGTGATCCTTGATTTTTCTGTTGCCACAGCAAAGGACATATTTGCTATATGATTCTAATTGCAACTTAGAGGAGAATGTGGTGAATTCTTGGGGCACAGAAAGGATGAAACAGAGTCTGGATGGACATATAGATGGTATAGTTGACAGTATTTTAGCATCAACTTAGAAATAATACTCAGCATTCTGCAGTGTTGAGTTACCTAGTGCTAACACAAACCAACTATTAAAATAGTGTGGTTCTAACTATTGAAATAGTGTGGTTCCCAATAGACTTTCGGAGGCTCTTCTTCATTCATGGATAGGAATGGAAATGTGTGGAGGATAGGATCTACTGTAGGGTCTTTAAATGTTTTTCATCATTTCTTTCAGCCACTCTGACAATGAAGGTGGTATTTTTAGAGTTTCCAGAGTTGTATTTTTAGGAAAATCAATTGTTGTTCATTTAAACTTCATTATTCAATTCTTTAGTCATTTACCAAAACATAAATTGTAGTCAAACTCAAAGACTCTTCTCTATTCTTTGTCTTACTTGAGCCATCTGCCATGTTCAAAATATTGATGTAATTGGGGTGGAGAAGGGAGACAGAGTGAGGGAGACATATAAAGAGCTCCCATCCACTGGTTCACTCCCCAAATAAGACAGACTGAATCCAGGAGCTGGATTGGAACAGGAGCAGCCAGAACTAGAACATGCAGAGCATTAACCTACTGCGCCATGGCTCCAGCTGGCCCCTATTTTTTATTTTTAATGTGGTGTATTAGAGTGTTCCTTTGGTTACCCATTCATCCCTCTCTGCAATTCTTGGCAGATTTTTGCCTCTGTGTTCTGACACTCCTGTTTCTTCCCAGCCTTTGGGTCACAGGTATAACTACATGTTGAATGTTTCTTTGTGGTTATACAAAAGCTCAATACATCTAAAATAGAGTCATAGTCTGCATTCCACTCTTATATTCATATAGGTAATATGAATCTCACAACTAGCCTTGACTCATATCACAAAAGTGGGATTTTTTTGTCCTGGCATCTTTGATCAGTCTGAGGTCTAATCAGATTAGACAGCTACTTCTGTCTTTTTGTTTTCACATTATTGTCATGCATACATGCAGTGTATATAAAGGAAGAGCTGTTGTTCAATTACTAATACTGTAGGGTTTTTCATATAAGAAATATCATTGCTGACAAAAAACCCAGAAAGTATTTTAGCACATTAATAATACTTTAGTCTCCTCCTCCTACCAGCTGTGCTAAAAGCTAGTGGATGTGGTGACAGTGGAAGAAAGCATTCAGGAGTTAGGGGGTACATAGGACAAGAGTCAAGAGAAATATACAAAAAGAACAGAGACAGGAAACACAGCTTTTAATATTTTTTATCTAGGGGTGGGCATTTTGCATAGTTAAGATGGTTTGGGGGTTACCTTCTTCCCAGATTGGGGAGTGTGGGTTTGAATCCTATATTAATTTATGATTCCATCTTTATATTAATACAGACCATGAAAGGCAGCAGATGATGACTGAAGTGCTTGACATCCTTCTATCTACATGGAAGTCCCAGTTGACTTCCAGGCATCAGACTTTTGCAGAGCCTTGGCTGTTGTGGGCATTTGTGGAGTGAATAGACAGATAGCAGGTCTCTGTATATCTGTGTGTCCATCTCTCCCTGCCTTAGTAGCAAAAGTACATTAATTAGGCAAAGATTTTTGCTGAAATTTGAGATGTTAACTTTGCTCTTTCATAATTTTGATAAATATATTGCATCAAATGTTAATATTTGCATTTTTAGTAAATTGCTTCAAAATAATTAACACTCCTCAGATGGAAGACTTTTAAATAGGTTTAAAAATTCTGTTTCTCAGTTGTTATGTCAGTGTATGTAGAGTTTTACTAAGTGAGACACATTCCAGTTTAGGTTCCCAGAAAGCAGATGTTGCTGAGTTGGAGAGCAAAATTATTTTTTGGGACCAAGTCCTATAACTAGATGGGAGAGGAAGTAACATGGGGCAAAGGAAGAAGTTGGAACTGTTATAGAGGCTCTACGATACTTTACCCCATCAGTAATTAAGTCTGAAACAAGTATGCCTTTTTTTCAATTCTGAACCTTTATACAACCTAACAGCAAACCATCACCCTGTTTCTCAGGAAGGGTAAGACCTCTAGATGACTGCAACAGAGATTGGCCTAGAAGGAGGTGACAGCAGGGGGCAGTCCACTGACCTTGGTCTCCATAAGTGAGCAAAAGTCCTATCTTGGTCTAGGCTGCTCAGCTCAGTATCTGTCACATCCTCACATCACATAAGAAAAATATTTGAAGCATCTATTTTTAAAACTTGTTCTCTTCATAACACATGTTCCTTCAAAGGACACTTATTCTCTCTCTTTTTAAAAAGCCATATTTACCTTGAATGAACAGCTTAAGTGTAATTTTTAAATTATCATGTTCAGGGATTTGCTGTGTTGGAAAGCAATCTAAGACACCTTTCGCAAGCCCTGCATCCCTTATCAGCATGCACTTCAAGTTCTGGCTACCACACTGGCTATACAGCTCCCTGATCATGTACCTGGGAGGCAGTGGATGATGTCTTCTGTAGTTGGGTTTCTGCCACTCACATCAGAGACCAAGATGGAATTCTTAGTTCCTGGCTTTGGGCTGGCTTAGCCCTGGCAATTGGGGGCATTTGTGGAGTGAATTAGTGGATGGAAAATCAGTGTCTCTGTTTCTCTCTGTCTTTCTGCCTCTCGCCCTCCCCTTTCTCCCTCCCCTCTTTCCCCCACTTTTCATAGAACTATATCTTTAAAAATGATTATTATCTGATTG
This sequence comes from Lepus europaeus, assembly GCF_033115175.1. Lineage (NCBI taxonomy): Eukaryota > Metazoa > Chordata > Mammalia > Lagomorpha > Leporidae > Lepus > Lepus europaeus. The sequence goes on along the minus strand of NW_026909276.1, from coordinate 12,099,895 downwards.
GTAGTAGGTAGAAAAATAACAATAATTATACTTGCATCAAAAATTTCATACTTATTATTCGTTTTTTAAGAAAATTCTGGGATACATGTTTTGCACAGGAGTTAAAATACAGCTTGGGATGCCCACATCTCATATCAGTGTCTGGGATCAAACCCTGATTTGGCTTCCAATTCCAGGTATCTGCTAATGCACATCCTGGGGTGCAGCAGGTAATGGCTCAGGTAGTTGGGTCCCAGCCACCAACATGGGAGACTGGGACTGATGTACAAGCTCTGAGCTTTACCTTGATGGAGCCTTGGCCTTTCATGGAGTGGTGATCAATAGATGTCATTATTGAAGGTGAATCTAGTCAATGTCACAAGCTTAATCTTTGGAGCAACATTGGTATTTTCACATGGAGTACATCCTCATATACTGTAAACGTTCTTCTAAGCAATATTTTTCATATGCCCAGGAATGGTCATTATGAATTTCCTTAAATTCTGTCTGTAAGAAGAACACCTATTGGTTTAGATTTATATTGGATGCATTATTTCAGCCATTTTGTTGTAACAGAACTTCTCATTGCATTTTGTAAATAAATAAATGAAACTCTTAATACTGTCATTAACTTTTAGTAAAATTTGTAAAGTACTAGATTAAATGTCTTGAAACACTGCAAAATGGCAAATATAAGTACATACATAAATAATTTTTAAGATTTATTTTATTTATTTGGAAGACAAAAGTACAGAGAGAGGTAGAGACAAAGAGAGAGAGAGAGAGAGATCTTCCATTCTCATTCATTCCCCAATGGCTGTAACTGCCAGAGCTGAGACGATCTGAAGCCAGGAGTCAGGAGCTTTTTCCAGGTCCCCAGCATGGGTGCAGGGCCTAAGGACTTGGCCATCCCCTGTTGCTTTCCCAGGCACATTAGCAGGGAGCTGGATCATGTGGGCACAAACTGATGAGGTCTTTACTAATTATATACTGAATTGATCTTCTGTATATAAAGAGAATTGGAAATGAAAAAAAACAACCTGGTGTTAAAATGGAAATGGCATAGAAAATTAATTAATTTGAAAAAATATTATGTAGGATCTCTGTCTTTAATGTGCTGTACATTGCTATTTAATGCTATAATTAGTAATCCAATGATAGTTTTTTTCACTTTATGTTGCTATAAGGGCAAAATGTTGAAATCTTTACCTAATATATACTAAACTGATCTTCTGTATATAAAGAGAATTGAAAATGAATCTTTACATGAATGGAAGGGGAAAGGGAGTGGGAAAGGGGAGGGTTGCGGGCGGGAGGGAAGGTATGGGAGGGGGGAAGCCATTGTAACCCATAACCTATACTTTGGAAATTTATATTCATTAAATAAAAGTTTAATAAAAAAAATAGAGCAGCTGGGACTCAAGCTGGTGCCCATATGGGATGCCAGCACTGCAGTCCAGGGCTTTAACCCACTTTTCCACAATGCCAGCCCCAAGTAAATAATTTTTAAAATAAATTTTGCATATATATATTTTTATGATCCTATATGTTGTTTGTACTAAGTTGCATGTTTGTAGCTCCAAAATTACTTGCCACTGTTTCAAACTCATTTAATTGGTATATTCTGCTATTTCACAATCTAAAAATTAGTAGTGAAAAATAGGCTTATGAGTCAATCATTAAAATGATTATGGACTAAGACTGTGGTTCATAGTAGAGAGAAAACATTTTCTTGTAATAAAATACATTATGGAACATTGGATATTTTAAGTTCATATTTTAACAGCATTAAATATTTTGCATTACAAAGCAACCTTCAGATACCACCTCAGATTTTTTTTAATTCCCCACAAATAAAACTTTGAACGCATTAAAAGCTAATTCCATGTTTCTCTCCATTACAGACCCTGTGATCACTTCTCTACTCTCTTTCTTGAATTTGTCTACTCATATAAGTGGAGTTATACAATAATTGTACTCTTACTACTGGTCACTTCTATTAGTATTACTTCTTCAAGTTTCTTCCCTTGTCCTGGTACATGTAAAAGTTATAAGATAATTCTTCAATTCCAAATATATTTCATTGTATGTTGCTCTCATTTGAACATAACTTTGGGGTTAATCTCCCCTTGTAAGGTATTAAGGCAGGAAAATTAATCTGAATGTGGTGTTTAGAGGTGGTACCTTTGGGATGGGATTAGGATTAGAGATCATCAGAGTGGAATCCTCATGACATGGCTTTTAGAGAATGCAGGATGAGACCAGAGACACCTGTATGTCCCCTGTCTGTTACCATGTGAAGCCTTGTGCTTCTTCTAGAATTCACCAGTGAGAAGGCCATCACCAGATGCTGATCCTTATCCTTCAACCAGAACTATGAGCAGAAATAAACCTTTTCTGCCTATAACTTGGTCAGGCTGCCATAATGTATTACTAGCAACAGAAATTAAACTAATGCATATGTATATACCACACATTCTTTTTTCATTTATCATTTTATGGGAAGTTGAGTTGTTTCTATCTTTTGTTTATTGTGAATAATGTTGCTTTGAGCATGTGTGTGCAAATATCTGTTCTTTTTAAAATCTTATTTAAGGTGTACAAATTTCATCTATTTCATATATACAGATTCAGGAACATAGTGATACTTTCCACCTTACCCTCCTTCCCATCCATGCCACCACTCTTCTTCAGCCTCCCTCTCCTATTTCTATTCTTATTTTTTTTACAAAGAAAGATCCATTTTCAGTTAACTTTATACTCATAAGATTAGACTTACACTAAGTAAAGAGTTAAATAGTATGTATATATTTAAAAAAAAAATTGTTCCTCAACAGTGGAAACCCATTTTCACTTCTTTTGGTTGTAGACTCAGTAGTGGAATTCCTGGATAATAAGAAAATTTCACATTTAGTTTTTTGGAAGTTTCAGTACTTTCTTCCATATTATTTTCATCATTTTGCATTCACAACTGGAGTATATTAGAGATTCAATTTCTCCAGCATCACTAACATTTTTGTTCATAATGGACATTTGAATGGATGTAAAGTGGTATTTTATTGTTTGTCATTTGCATTTTGCTAGTAACAAATATGCGGATAATTCTTTCATGTGCTAAGCAGCAATTTGAATAACTTTGTAGAAATATTTAATCCGTTGCCCATCTCTAAATGTTTTTGTTTCTGAGTTGTAGGATTTTCTTATATGCAACATATCTCCAATAATAATCTCTCCTGAAACATGAATTGTAAAAACTTCCCATCAAATGGGTTCCCTTTCTACTCTGATAGTACCTTTTGTTGTATATTTATACAACAAATTAAAACTATTTAGTTTTAATTTTATACAATTCCTGCTGCAGTTTTCTTTTGTTGCTTTTGAATCATTAGTATTATATAAAATAAGTTACTACCAACCCCATTGTCATTGTTTCTCCCATTTTTTCTTAACATTTTAAATTTAGAATTAAAATTTGATATCATAACATAGACTATTAAATGATTGTTATTTATTTAGAGAAAATATTCAAATTAAATTTAATATGTTTCCCAAAAGGGTAGTATTCTTTGTTACTAATGGCTTTTTCAGTGCTTTAAATATGCCAAGCTGTGTTGGCTTGGTAGGCAAAGGCCAGCCTATATTTAAAGGGCAGTAATTTCCACTTCAGATGTTAGAGTCATAAAGACATTCTGGTCTCCATGTATCTACCACAAATGTAATTATTATTTTGTATTTTCATTTTTCCAACATAAATTATAATCTTTGTGATTTTTTTTTCATTCGTGGATTATATAATTTATTTGGGTTTTAAATACTGGAGGCTTTTCTGGGCTTCTGTTTTCTTACTGATTTCTTTTTAAAAAAAATTTTAGAAAGCTTTTATTTAATGAATATAAATTTCATAGGTGTAGTTTTATGAATATAGCAGTTCTTTTATCCATAACCACATTCCCACCCCCACTTCCATCCCATCTCCTACTCCCTCTCCCATCCCATTCTTCATTAAGATTAATTTTTAATTAACTTTATATACAGAAGATCACCTCTATACTAAGTAAAGATTTTAATAATTTGTACCCCCCCACACACACAAAGTATAAACTACTCTTTGAAAACAAGTTTTACAGTTGATTCTCATAGTACAACTCATTAAGAACAGAAGTCCTACATAGGGAATAAGTGCACAGGGACTCCCGTTGTTGATTTAACAATTGACACTCTTATTTATGATGTAAGTGATCACCTGTGCGGCTTTTGTTTCAAGTCATTTGATACTTTCTTTTGGTCACCTTAATATTTACAATTGTTATATAATTTTGATATATGATCCATTTATTACAATGAAAAGTATTAATAACATTTGCCAATTTTATATTAACCCATAAGGATAATTCTACATCTACACTTCAAGAATAAAATGTGACATTTAAACAATTGAAGATGAGTACAAACTACAAGAGAAATTCAATTCAAGAGTCATGATAAAGTATTGTAATTTAAGAGTCTTGTACTGTCAATAAATTTTAGAAACAAAAAAAGTGAATGTGTATGTGGCCTGGCAGTTAAGTCACAAGTTGGGATGCCCACATCCCATATCATAGTGCTTCCATTGGAGTCCTGTTTCTATTCCAGATTCTGGCTTTGTGATAATGGGCACCCTGGGAGGCAGCAGGTAATGGACCAAGTATTTCAATTCATACCATCTATCTAAGAGATCTGGATTGGGTTCCTGACTTCCAGTTGCAAGGGGTTCATTCCCAGTTCTTGTGCACAATTGGGAAATGAACCAGTATAAGGGAGCTGTTTCTGCCTTCTTTCTCCATCTCTCTGTCTCTCCATTTGCCTTTCAAACAATAAAGAGCAAGACAACAAATTTGCTCACTTAAATTGTGTGCATTCTTACAAAATTTCCTTTAAGAATATATACTGAAATATAGACAAAGATGTTTAGAGTTTTCAAAAGAATTCATTTGGAAACAGTATTTAGAAACTCAATATAATTGTTTTGGTAATAAATGTAGTCAAGATATTTTGCAATTCCATTCAGGCCTATGTAATGCAGATAGGGCATAAAGCCTACCCTTTCTCTGGTAATGTTGATCATGTAAATCTAGGGCCAGTGCTGTGGCTCACTAGGCTAATCCTCCACCTGTGGCACTGGCACCCCAGGTTCTAGTCCTGGTTGGGATGCTGGATTCTGTCCTGGTTGCTCCTCTTCCAGTCCAGCTCTCTGCTGTGGCCTGGGAAGGCAGTGGAGGATGGCCCAAGTGCTTGGGTCCTGCACCCGCATGGGAGACTAGAAGGAAGCACCTGGCTCCTGGCTATGCATATTTATGGGATACCATATGATGTTTCATTATAAGTATCCATGCATGTTGGTTCACTTAACACAATGAACTCCAACACTGTACTGCAAATGACAGGACTTCATCCATTTTATGACTGAGTAGTATTCCATTGTGTATGTATACCATATGTTCTTTATGCATTCATTTGATAATGAAACTCCATTGATCTCATATTTAACTACTGTGAGTAGTGCTGTAACTCTTCAATACAATGATTTCATGCCTTTCAAATATATATCCAATAATGGGATTTCTGGATCCTAATTTTAAATAAATTGTCAAAATTGATTTTAAATCTTTGTTATATGTATTATAAGAATTATATATTACTATAGTTTCAATAATGTTGTGACTATTTTAAAATTTACTTTATGTAAGTGAGGTTGCATATTGTTTCATTTTATTATTGTTTATATCCCTTGCCTATTTTTCCACTGGACTATGGTATTTCTAATTTTTTGTTTGTGTAACTTTTTATTTAGTAGAGCCATTAAGCCTTTGACTATGATGTAAGTTAACACTATTACCTCAAATATATACTTATTAAGTTAAAAACAAAAAGAAATTCTGACACAGTTTTCCAGAGTTGCAAAATAATTTATATTACCACTGATGCTTAGTGAGAGTTCCCAATTCACCACACCCTTGCCCACATTTGTACTTTCTGTCTCTTTAATGATAGCATTTGAATAGTGTTGAGGTGATTGCTCATTGTGGTTTCTATTGGAATTTCTATTTTGACCAGTGATATTGAGCATTTTTCATGTGTTTCTTGAGGACGTGTATATCTTCTCTTGAGAACTGTCTATGCATGTCCTTTGCCCATTTCTTCATTGGATTATTTTGTTGAGTCTTTTTTTGTTTCAGATATATTCTGATTCTTTATCCTTGCTTTGATAAGTAGCTTCCAAATATTTTCTCACATTCTGTTAGATGTGGCATTTCCTTTGCTATGCAGTAGTTTCTGAATGTAATATAATTCAATTTATCTAGTTTTGTATTTGTTGCCTGTGCTATTTTGTCATCGTATTCAAATATTCTTTGTCTGCATCACTGTTTTGAAGTTTGCTCCCATTGTTATCTTCTAGTAATTTTATAGTTTCCGGTTTTATCTTTAGGCCTTTTATCCATCATGAGTTGATTTTTTGTATGGTGAGAAGTATGCATTTTATTTTATTTTTTACATGTGTAAAAATTATTACACATATTTGCCAGATCATTTATTGATGGATTATCCTTTTTCCAATGTCTGTTCTTGACACTTGCATCAAACATCACATGGATTGATTTCAGCATTATCTCATCTGTCCCATTGATCCTTGTGTTGGGTTTTATGCCAGTATGATGCTGTTTCAACTATTGCAGTTTTGAAATCTGGTACTTTGATGCCTCCAGTTTTATCTTTTCACTTGGATTCACTTTGGCTATTCTGGATCTTTTGTGATTCTACACGAATTTAGGATTTTTTTTGTAATTCTGTAGGTAATGTCATTGATATTATATCTGCACATTGCTTTAGATTGTATGGACATCCTAACAATATTTGTTCTTTCAGTTCATGAATAAAAAATCTTTCCTTTTGTTTGTGACCTTGCTGATACCTTTTACCAAAGTTTTATAATCTTACTGTAAATATCTTTCACCTTCCAAAATTAGTTATTCCTAAATATTTAAAATTTTGTATCTATTGTGAATAGAATTTCTATCTCGATTTCTCTTTCAGCAAAATTATTACTGTTGCATTAAAAAGCTAGATTTCTGGATGCTGATTTTCTATCCTGTAAATTTACTGAGTTAGTTTATCAGTTCTAACTATTTTTGGTGCAATGTTTAGACCTTGCCATGTACAAAATCATGACTTCCTGCTTTCCAAGTTGAAGCACTATATTTCTTTTCACATCTAATTGCTCTTGCTGAAACTTCCAATGCTATGTTAAATAAGGTTGATTAGCATTAAGAGAATTAAGAAGGCTGGCACCAAGGCTCAGAGGCTCACTAGGCTAATCCTCCGCCCTGCCGTGCCGGCACGCCGGGTTCTAGTCCCGGTCGGGGTGCCGGATTCTGTCCTGGTTGCCCCTCTTCCAGTCCAGCTCTCTGCTGTGGCCAGGGAGTGCAGTGGAGGATGGCCCAAGTGCTTGGGTCCTGCACCCCATGGGAGACCAGGATAAGCACCTGGTTCCTGCCTTTGGATCAGCGCAGTGTGCTGGCCACAGCGCGCTCCATTGGAGAGTGAACCAATGGCAAAAGGAAGACCTTTCTCTCTCTCTCTCACTGTCCACTCTGCCTGTCAAAAAAAAAGAGAGAGAGAATTAAGGGATAATGCCTGCCCTCAATGATCCTTTAGGCATGTTTAAATACCTTATCCAGTCTCTATGCAATGTAGGCATTTACTAAAAGACATACGTTAAAAATGGATCAATTTCTTTTTAATAAACAGGCCTGCTTTTGTTTTTACTGAAGGCTCAGGTGGCACATAGCAGTTCATAAAATGGCTTCTGAGGTAGGGGGTTGAGGGAAACAAAAAATAAGCTGAGGTGGGAGAGAAAACCTGAGAAGGTAAGAGCTGGCTGGTTCCTTCTCAGCCTGATTTAGGGGAGGGAGTAGACGCCTCTGAAAATCAGGAAGGATCCCTTTGGTAGGGGAGAGGGGAACCAGGCAAAAGGCTGCTGCTTTGGCTCTCCTGAGACTCAAGAGAAAGGGGAAAAGCCAGTGTTTTCACATCGTGAATTATGGGAAAACAGAGAGTGGTACAAGTCAGTTGGAAACACTGGCAGATGGAGATGGTGGCTGGGTGTCCATTGACTTGTATGCTCTCCAGCATGGTGGTGGTGGTGGGTCTCAGTGTTGATGGAGCCTAGGTCTCCCAACCTACACTGGGGGCCACATGCCTGGCCTAAGAGGGAGAGGAAACGGTGAAAGCATAACTGAGCAAGGAGCCTGGGACATTAACTGAACCACACACTGTAGGATGTGGGAGGCTGCAGATTTAATAACTTCATGGCTTAATAGTTTGCAACCTTAAATTGCAAATACTATAGGCTGGCATTGTAGCATAACATGTTAAGATGCCACTTGCAATACCAGTATCCCATATAAGTGCCAGTTCAATCCTGACTGCTTCATTTCCAATTCATCTCCTTGGAAAAGTAGTGGAGTACAGTCCAAGTATTTGGGTCCCTGCCACACACATTGGAGCCCTGGATACAGTTCCTGGCTCCTGGCTTCAACCTGGCCCAGCTCAGCCATTTTTGCCATTTGGAGACTGAACCAGTGGATGGAGGATCTCTCTCTCTCTCTCTTCCTTTTTCGTACCCTCCATCTGTTACTCTGCTTTTCAGATGAAATAAATAACTATTTTTAAAGATGCAGAAATACTAGGACTTATTGTAGGATTACTAAAAAATACAGAGAAGCAATTACATGAGTTAAAGAAATTGATGCATGCCATGAATGAGAAATTCAGCCAAGAAATAGAAATATTAAAGAACAACCAAATTGAAATATTAAGAAATGAAGAGTTCAATATCTCAAATAAAAAATGCAGTGAAAAGCATGAACACCATTCTCAATGGTGCCAAAGAAAGAATATCCAAGCTGAAAGACAAAGGTTTTGAAATATCACAGTCTGACAAAAAAAAAGAAAAAAATTCAGAAAAATGAAAACAGTGTTTAGTCTATTAGACACCATCAAGGACAAACTACACATGTCTTAGGCATCCCTGAAGGAGTGGAAAAATAGAGTAATTTAGAAAACTTAATCAGCGAAATAATAGAAGAAACTTTCTGAAATTTGGACAAAGATATGGACATCCAAGCACAGGAAGTACCTAGAATCCTAGATAGACATGATTGGAGAAGGTCTTCATCACAATACAGAGTATTCAAACTTTCAAATGTAAAACACAAAGAAAAGATGCTAAAAAGTACAAGACAGAAATGCAAGATTATTGCTAAAAGAGCTCTAGATTGACAGCAGATTTTTCATCAAAAACCCCCTAGAAGAGGATAGAACAGAGACATAGTCCAAGTCCTTAAGGAAAAACAAAGCTGTTGGGCTGGAATACTGTATCCAGCTCAGCTCTAATTTGTAAATGAAAGTTAATAAAGACTTTCCAAAACAAACAATCTTGAAAAAAAATAACTTGTCCCCTTAAAAGTGATACTTCAGGATGTACTAAACACAGAAACAGAGAAATATAACCAGCATCGTGAAAGAATATCAGGCCAAAAACCTAGTATTAGTACAAAGTAATAGTAAAACAAACAGTAGAATATATGTGGGGAAAAAAGGCAAGAACAAGTCATCACTCACCAAAAACAATCCTTTTTTTTTTTTTGACAGGCAGAGTTATACAGTGAGAGAGAAAAAGAGAAGGGTCTTTCTTCCATTGATTCACCCCCCAAATAGCCATGACAGCTGGTGCTCTGTGCCAATCTGAAGCCAAGAGCTAGATGCTTACTCCTGGCCTCCCATGCAGGTGCAGGGCCCAAGGACTTGGGCCGTCCTCCACTGCCTTCCCGGGCCACATCCGAGAACTGGACTGGAAGAGGAGCAACTGGGACAGAATCCAGCACCCCAACCAGGACTAGAACCCGGTGTACTGGTGCCACAGGCAGAGGATTAGCCTAGTGAGCTGCAGTGCCAGCTACCAATAACAACCTTGAATGTAAGTGGAATAAACTCTCCAAATAAAAGATAGACTGGCTGAATGGATTAAAAACATACAAGAAACACTGCGTGCCAACAAAGCTACACACAGACCGAAAGTGATAGAATGGAGAAAATTATTCTATGCTAATGGAAATTAAAAAATGAGCAGGAGTTCCTAGCCTAATATCAGATAAAATAGACTTTTTTCAGAATTAAGTTTCATTTCACATTGATAGAAACTGTGGAAAACATTTACATTTTCCCACTTTACAGCACAACATTGCAACAGAATATTTCTTGCCATAAATAAGATTTTGCTGACTTATATAACTGAAACAATATATTTTATTCTTCAAGGCAAAGCAAACTGACTCAGAAATGATTGTTCAAAATTTTTAAATCCAGAGATAAATATATGGCTTCATTATTAACATTATTATTCTATAGTCCAGTACTAAATTATTTTCATTACCAATTAGCACTCATTTATAAGAAACATTCTTGTGTGTCTTGTTTGGTCTGTTGTAATACAGCAGAAAAATTAACATACCTCAGAAATGTTAAGCATCCTTTTTTTGCTGACAGGAACTGTGCCTCATGCCTTCATAGGCCTTAAAGGTTACACTGGCCAGATTTAGCAATGTGTTTAGCTTTTCAATAGTAAGAGAATGAAACATTAGTGGACCTAAGGGTTGCAATCTCCATGGCACTGGAGAATAGAAACATCTCTATTAGCACCACTGATAGGACATCTTGGAAATGAAGCCCAAAGTGGAAGCCAGCAACTAAGTGCAGTGATACCCACCAGTTTCTGCTGTATGGTAATAGCAGTATATAAAAATAAAACTCCTCCCTGAGGAAATCCTTCCAAAATAATTTGTTAGAAGGAATGCCACTCATCATCTCTTGATCTATCAAAACCTTTACATTTCCTGCTGTCTGTTTAATTCCAGATTCATCCTCCTGTGAGTCTGGTGAAAGTCCAATATTATCAAACCAAGAAGGCATAGACATGTTTATATTTAATGTAACAGGCATAATGGGTGCATGTGGGCAGCTACATTTGGTATGTGAACTTGTGATACCTGCAAAGGCTTCTGCCCATCCATGCCAAGTATCTCCTAATCCGTGAAGGAAAATTACCACAGTGGCAGCATTCCGGGTGTGAGGCATGATTGCTAACAGTGGAGCAGACATGGTATTACCACACATACACAGAATAAGCCAACAGCATGTCAGAAGTGGAAGGGAGGAAGAATGTCTGGCCTCAGCCCAAGGGTCTGCCAGCAGTGAGTCACCGGAGCACTACTTGGAACATGCTCAGTCATGTAGGCGCTAAGCCAGAGAAAATAGTTTAAGAAATCGTCAGGGCCAGTGCTGTGGCATAGAGGGTAAGGTCACTGCCTGCAGTGCCGGCATCCCATATGGGTGCTGCTTTATGTCCTAGCTGCTTTTCTTCTGATCCAGCTCTCTGCTATGTCCTGGGAAAGCAGTAGAAGATGGCCCAAGTCCTTGGGCCCCTGCACTCATGTGGGAGACCCAGAAGAAGCTCCTGGCTCCTGGCTTTGGATTGGAGCAGCTCCACCCATTGCGGCTGATGGGGAGTGAACCAGCAGATGGAAGACCTCTCTCTCTGACTCTCCTTCTCTCTTGGTGTAACTCTTATTTTCAAATAAATAAATAAATCTCTAAACAAAAAAAAAAAGAAACTGTCCAAAGAGACAAGGTCGTTATGTAATAATGCAAAAAATGGATAAAATGAAGAAATAGTGTTTTGAAAAATAAATAAAATTGATATATCCTTGGTTTAACTAAACAAGGGAGAAGACCAAAATTAACAAATTCAGAGATGAAAAAAGAGATGTTGGGACTAGTGGTGTGGCACAGCAGGTAAAGCCATCACCTGAAGTGCTAGCATCCCATGGAGATACTGGTTTGAGACCCAGATACTCCACTTATGATCCAGCTCTTTGCTGTGGCCTGATAAAGCAGTAGAAGGTGGCCCAAGTCCTTGGGCCCCTTCATCTGCATGAGAGACTCATAAGAATCTCCTGGCATCTGGTTTTGAATCAGCACAACTCTAGACAATGCAGCCAATTGGGGAGTGAACCAGCAGATGGAAGACCTCTCTCTATCTCTGCCTCTCTTTCTCTGTGTAATTCTGAATTTCAAATAAATTAAAAAAATCTTTAATAAAAGAAATGTTACAACAGAGACCACAGAAATAAAAAGAATCATCAGGAATTAATGCAAACAGCTATTGGAAAGATTGGAAAATATACAAGAAATACATAGATTTCTAGAAGCAGACACTCTATCAAAATTGATTTATGAAGACACAGAAAATTTAAATAGGCCAATAAGCAAGATGGAGACTGAATCAGTAATAAAGACCCTCCCAACAAAGAAAAGCCCAGGACCAGATGGCTTCACTGTTGAATTCCACTTTTAAAGAACTAATTCTAATTCTAAGTCTGAAACTTTCACAACAATTGAAAGGGAGGGAAGCCTTTGCACTAAAAGTAAAAACTTAACACAGTGAAGAAGCAACCAACAGAATGAGAGAAAATATTTGGGAACTATGAAACTGATAAATAATTAATATGCAGAATCTATAAAGAGCTCAAAATCTCAACAATAACAAAACAAAACAATACAGTTAAGAAATGGGTAAAGGGCATGGACAGGCATTTTTTCAAAGGATGAAATATAACAAATGAAAAAATGCTCAGAAGTAGTAGCCATCAGGGAAATTTTAATAAAAACTACATTAGGTATTTCCTCACCCAGTTACAATGGTAATCATCCAAAAATCAGAAAAATAATAAACAATGGTGAGGATTTACGGAAAATATTACCTTAATACACTCTTGATGATAATGTAAATGAGAACAATCATTATGGAAGACAATAGGTAGATTACTCAAAAATCTGAAAATAGATCTACCATATGACCCGGTCATGCATTCCTGGGAATTACCCAAATGAAATGAAATCACCCTATGAAAAAACCCTCATGTTCATTGCATGTCAATTCACAGAGAGCTAACACATGGAATCAACATAGATGTCCATCAGTTGATAACTCAATGAAGAAAATGTTGGGGCTAGAGCTATGCTGTAGCAGGTTAAGCTGGCATCTGCAGTGCTGCCATCCCATATTGGCACCCATTCTAGTCCTTGATGTTCCCTTCAGATCCAGACCCTTGCTAATGCACATGGGAAAATAATGGAAAATGTCTGTGTTCTTGGGCCCCAGAACCCATGTGGGAGACTTGGAAGAAGCCCCTGGCTCCAGTCTGGCCCAGCCCTGACTGCTGTGGTCATTTGAGGAGTGAACCAGCAGAAAGAATCTCTCTCTCTCTCTCTCTCTCTCTCTCTCTCTCTCTGTCTTTCCTTTACCCTATATAATTCAGACTTTCAAATAAATAAGTAAATCTTCAAAAAATATTTTTAGTATATATACACGATTGAATACTACTCATCCTTAAAAATTAATGGAATCCTGTCTTTTGGAAAGAAATGGATGCAGCTGCAAACAACTGTGCTTAGTGAAATCAGCCAGTATTCTAAAGACAAATATTACATTTTCTCTGATATATGGTAGTCATTATAAAGCACAAAAGATGTGTAGGAATGAAATGGACATCTTGTGATTTGATGTTTTTAGCTCTTGTTTCTACTTCTGTCAAATTGTGATCTTTCTACCTTTAACTTATTATTGTTAGTGGTACATTAAATCTGTGATTATACAATGGACTAAAATTATGCTTTTGCAAAGATTAAAGAAAAAAGAAGGGAAGGAGGGTCATTGGTTGATGGGGAGAAGGATGGGAGTGAAGTGTGGTTATTTCACTAGAATTTTACCTCAGAAATATATTAAATCTGGCTAGCACTGTGGCTCACTAGGTTAATCCTCCACCTGCACACCAGCACCCTGGGTTCTAGTCCCAGTTGGGGTGCTGGATTCTGTCCCGGTCGCTCCTCTTCCAGTCAAGCTCTCTGCTGTGGCCCGGGAAGGCAGTGGAGGATGGCCCAAGTGCTTGGGTCCTGCACCCACATGGGAGACCAAGAGGAAGCACCTGGCTCCTGGCTTTGGATCGGTGCAGCGTGATGGCCACAACACGCTGGCTGTAGTGGCCACTTGGGGGGTGAACCAATGGAAAAAGGAAGACCTTTCTCTCTGTCTCTCTCTCTCTCACTAACACTGCCTGTCAAAAAAAAAAAGAAATATATTAAATCTGTTCTTTTGGGTCCGGTGCTGTTGCACAGTGGGTTAATGCCCTGGCCTGAAGTGCCGGCATTCCATGTGGGTGCCAGTTTGAGGCCCGGCTGCTCCACTTCCTATCCAGCTCTCTGCTATGTCCCAGGGTACCAGTAGAAGATGGCCCATGTCCTTGGGTCCCACCCACGTGGGAGACCTGGAAGAAGCTCCTGGCTCCTGGCTTCAGATCGTCACAGCTCCAGCAGTTGCGGCCATTTGGGGAGTGAACATTCAGATGGAAGACCTCTTTCTCTCTCTGCCTCTCCTCTCTCTGTGTAACTCTGACTTTCAAATAAAAAAAATCTAAAAAAAATGTTCTTTTTATATTAATAAAAATTAAATAGAACTAAAATATTTTAAAATAATGAAGGGAAAAATCTTAAAATTATACTGAATACATAGAAAAAGACAACAGAATAAGAAATCAAATTAGTCTTTCCATCATGTTTGTAAAGTGTAGAATCCCCTTGTAATCTTCTGTGGTTAGGATTAAAGTCTAGTGATTATTTACTATTGCATATGCTTTGTGAGTCCCAGAAAGGAGACTTTCAACTTGTTTAGGCATTTTTGTGTCATCTAGTGACAGAAAATAACAAAGCTAAAGGTCTTTATTCACTCACCCATGTGTCGGTATCTATCCATTAATCACTACCTAAACTTCCAGTAAGTCAAAACATTTTCAGAGTAGATAAAGAAGAGCTATATACTTTTTAAAATTTATATTTCTCCACCAATTGTGGAAAATAAATGATAAATGACTGTGGCTGCACTTAGAGGGCTAAAGCATAATTCCAGATCTGTAAGCCTCTAAACCCCATGTTCAAATGCATTATGATCAATAGTTTGTATTTGGAGAATTTTAAAAAAGCATTCATGACCTTCACATTCTACTTAAACATCCTGGGCCTCAGTTTCTTTTTCTTTTTTATTTATTTGACAGAGTTAGACAGTGAGAGAGAGAGACAGAGGGAAAAGTCTTCCTTCCATTGGTTCACCCCCCAAATGACCACTACAGCCAGAGCTATGCCAATCTGAAGCCAGGAGCCAAGTGCTTCTCCTGGTCTCCCATGTGGGGGCAGGGGTCCAAGCACTTGGGCCATCCTCCACTGCCCTCCTGGGCCACAGCGGAGAGCTGGACTGGAAGAGGAGCAACTGGGACTAGAACCTGGCACCCATATGAGTTGCCGACACTGCAGGTGGAGGATTAACCAAGTGAGCCACAGCACCGATCCTCTTTTTTAAAACATAAAAAAGTTATAGTTTCTGCCTTACAGGGTCATTGTGAAAATTTAATGGTTGTATACTTGCCAAGTCCCTAGAAAAAAATTTGCCCTTTGTTAAGGGTTCAAAAATTATTAGCCATTATTTTTATCACCATAATTCATAATCATTCAATTATAATAATTCCTCATAATCACAGACAGGGAGGTTTGAGGGATAAAAATTAAAGTCTTTGTGCTAAAGTCTTGCAAAGTTTATCTGAAATTTTCCTATAATAATTTGATGGTATTGGGTCATAGATTTAGGTATTTGATTCATTTTGAGTGGATTTTTGTGTAAGGTGTAAGGTGGGGGGTCTAGTTTCATGCTTATGCATGTGGAGATCCAGGTTTACCAGCACCATTTGATGAAGAGACTGTCCTTGATCTTTTGTGAAAAATATGTTGGTTGTAGATGCATGGATTAGTCTGGAGTTTCTATGCTGTTCTATTTGTCTACTCATATTTTTTTTGCCAGTACCAGGTTGTTTCAATTATAACTGCCAGTAGTATGTCTCGAAATCTGATTTTATAATGCGTCCAGCTTTGGTTTTATATAAAAGACTGCTTTGGCTATTCAGGGTCTGTAGTGCTTCCATATAACTTTAATAGCATTTTTTCTAGGTCCTTGCTATTTTGATTGGCATCTCGCTGATTCTGTAAATTGCTTTTGGTATAATGTACATTCTGATGATACTGATTTTTCCAATCCATGAACATGGAAGATTCTTCAATTTTTTGTGTCTTCTTCTGTTTTTTCATTATTTTTTAAAAAAATTATCAGTCATAGAATTCTCACTTCCTTGGTTAAATTTATTCCAATGCATTTAAATATTTTTGTAACAACTGTGAATGGGACTGATCTTAAGACTTCTTTCTCAGCCATGGCATTGTTTTTGTATACAAAGGCTATTGATTTTTGTGTGCTAATTTTACACACTGCCACTTTCCCAAACTTTTTAATGAGTTCCAATAATCTTTTAGTGGGGTTTTTTGGTTCTCCTATATTTAAAATCATATCATCTGCAAATAGGGATAATTTGACTTCCTCATATTAGAATAATCCAGATCTTTGATGTGAGTGATAGAGATACAAAAATTTTAGACATTGGCTTTTACCTACCAGTGTGCTTGTCAGTAAAGTCTGAATTGGGAGTGGAGTTATTACTAGAACCAAGGTAGTCCACTGTTGGTTGCAGGCATATCAAGCAGTAACTGATGTGAAAACATCTTTTAACCGGCCTGTCTACGACTGGTATGCACTCAGTTCACACTTCTAAACTCCTCTCTCCCTTAAATGAGGTCCTTACTTTCCTGTGTATTTCTCCCGCACCATAAATGCTAAAGCATACCATGTTGATATTCGAGCTGATATTCAGAATTCTTATCTAAACAGATGACATGACCTTCAAGATATTAATGTTAAAAAAATTAAAAGGGCAACCCATATCAAATGAAGGTGAAATAAAGACCTTTCAAAACAACAGAAATTGAAAGAATGTGTCAGTGCTCATCCAGCTTTACAAATCATACTTAAGATGTGCTATATATAAAAACAGAAAGAGAGTCAGCATCATCAAAGAATGTGAAGGCAGAAAATATAGTAAACCTATAATGAAAATACAAAACAAACTAGGAATATTTATAGGAAAATGCCAGAAGTTGATAATTACTGATAGTAATCTTGAGTGTAAATTGCCTTAGTTCTACCAATAAAACATGCAGACTAAAATGTTTGGAAGAAGGCCCTGACTACTGGATTTGATTTGACTTAGCCCCTGCCATTACCACAATTTGGACATTTAGCCAGGTAATGGGAGAGCTCTCTCCCTGTCTCTCTCTCTGTGTGTCTGTAGCTCTGCCTCTAAAATAAATAATCTTAAAAAAGTGGACTGCTTGCCAATGTCCCTAAGAACTTGCAAACTCATCACGTAGACAGCATTTAATTCCAAAATATAATTCACCATAACCACATACACAGAATCATATTGGAATGTGCTTTGTGTGAGGTTTGACAATGAACTCCTTTTTTTAAAAAAATGAGATTTCTCATCTGAGAGTGCATTGTAAGTTAATGACATTCTGTTCCTTAAAATGTAATTTGTGGGAAAAAGTCATCTTTAGAGGTGGAGAGGAAGTAATCTTGCTGTTACAGCTTAAATTGTGTTTTCCCAAAGTTTCATAATTTGGAGTCCCAACACCAGGACCTCAGAATGTGGCCTTATTTGAAATACATACTTTGCAGAAGTAATCACGACAAAACAGGGCCATCAGGAGAGTATTATGAACCAGAATGACTGGCATCTTTGTAAAAAGTAAAAGTCTGGATGCAGGCACACACATAGGGAGAAAGCCATATGAAAGTGAAGGCAAGCCCAAAGCTGCCAGGGAGATGTGAATCCAGTTCACCACCCCAGCTTTCAGAGGAACTTGCCCTGCTGATACCTCCATCTCAGATGTCAAAGCTCCACAACTCTAAGATATTAATTTCTGTGGTTTTTTTTTATTCTTAGATTTTTCTGTCTCTCTGCCTTTCTTTTTTATTAAGCCACTCAGTGTATGGAATTTTTTTGAGATCCCTATCAAATATATCAAAACTATACTCTAAGTTTGGACTGAATAGTAGCTTTCGGCTAACTCGTGTATTGACTTATCTTTTCCAATTGCTCCCATGAAACTTTAGGCTGCCCTTGAGAAACAAATATTCAGAAACACACTTTGTCATACAGAAGGACTGTTAAAGACACTATTTTCACACAAATAGTAAGCATCTGACAAAATTTTATTTAATGCATTATGAAAGTAACAATGAGAGTCAAAAAAAGCAATTCATCATGTATATAAGAAACTGGGTTTTATTATAGGAAAGAAATGTCTAACTACTAACTTAGATATAAAAGTAATTTACTTTCTGCAGGTTAATAATATCTCAATGAACTTCTAACCTTCAAGGAATATAGTGCCAGCATCTCCACCAGCTTGGCATAAATAATCAAACACATAGAGACAAAATTTACAATATACAAGAGAATCAATCATCAAATAACAAGCTTCAGTTTTCACCAGAGCAACCTAATTAGAACACGCTTTAATAAAATAATGTCTAAATGTCAAACAACCATTTTTTCTTATTTAGAATTTGGGATAGTTTTATTCCCTCTACTCATGATGCAACTATGAATTACAATTCTCTGTGTGTGCATGTGTCTGTGTGTGTGAGTGTGTGATGAATATCCTAGAAAATCTCTTAAAATAAGTTATTTTACTCTCTAAAGAGTTACAAGAGTGGCCAGTACTGTGGCACAGCAGGTTAATCTGCCATGTGCAGGGCAGGCATCCCATATGGACACTGATTTGAGTCCTAGCTACTCTACTTCTGATCTAGCTCCCTTCTAATACTCCTAGGAAAGCAGCAGAAGATGGACCAAGTTATTGAGCCCCTGCACTCATGTGGGATACCCAAAAGAAGCTCCTGGCTTCTGCCTGACCCAGCCCTGGCCATCACAGACATTTGAGGAGTATCTCACAGATGGAGAATCAATCTTTCTCCCTGTTGCCCTCTCTCTCTCAACTTTGAATTTCAAATAATTAATTAAATATATAAATAAATAACAACAAAAATTTATTTGGCAGCTAGTAAGAGTTTGAGATTCTTTTAACCTTCTTCCCTTGGATGAGAAAGAAGTAATTTTCAACAGACATATTGGAAAAGACTTGCTGGAGAGGAAAGCATATCAGCAAATGAGAAGCTGAGCTACGCTGCAGCCACAAGAGAAGCTTAATTTGAACTCACAAAAAGATCTGAGGTTGCAGTGCCCCTTCAGAAAAAGTCCAGTTTCAGATAAAGAGAAGACTTTTCCGTTTTTAGGCATAATATCTACTCAGAAGAACAGGGTCATGGGTGATATGGAGATGATACCTAGGAGGGAATTCAGAAGACGACCACCAAGAGCTAACATTACTGTCAGGTGGCAAAATAAGGACAGTCTATTGATCCTGATGAAGGCATGTGGACCCCAAGCCACAGCACCACTCACCAGAGTATTATCACAGCAAACTTATTAAATCATATCATGGGCATTTTACAGGTTATGACAACTAATCTTAGAAACTTTAAAGTTAAGTAATTTAGATAAGTCACAGGGCTAATTGGTAATAAGGCCAATATTGGAGCTCTTATATCAGTCTCCAAAGTTTCCATTATTATTCATGCCCTCTTAAAGGAGAAGGAGAGACGACAAGAAAGGCCATACACAGGGGATAGAGAAGAATCTACAACATGGTACTGAAATTTCCCATTGCTGTGGATCTATGATATTACCATAACCCTGACAAGGCCAGTTCAATTGCAAATGTGAGGCCTCATGATGCATCTTCCTCTTGTATAACATTCAGAAGGAAGGGATCCATGTAGTGTCACAGGTGTATGCTAGGTAGTAGCTGGAGGGCAGCTAGGTACTGTCAACACAGACAATAACCAGTGGTAGACTACTGAGTGATTCCTTAGACTTCATGTGTGTCTCTCCCTGGATGCTCACTTCTGAAGTCTTTTACTGCAGACAGGAAGAGCAGCAGAGCACAGTGGGATTGGTTTGGGGGATGAGTGAGATTAGGGAAAAACTGGACTCTGGCACTTTTTGCCTTGTTCCTGTGCAATTAGAGGCACATCTTCTGGGGTTCTGGTCCAGCAAGTGATGCCACAGTTGCAAGTGGCTACTCATTATTTTGTGACAACATTTGAAACGGGGCAAATTGGACATCCACATGCCAAAAATTGAAAGATAACATTATTATATTACACCAGGCAAGAATTTCAACTTAAAGGGTAAGCTTACATACAAGACCTGAGAATTTAAAACTCCTTAAAAATGGGAGCAAATTCATTGACACAAATCGCAAAATGATTGTTTAGATGTGACACTAAAAGCACAGGTGACAAAAGCAAAAGTTAAGACTACAAAAAAGTAACGAAAAAGCATTCTGCATACTAAAGGTAAAACTGAAAAGTTAACCCAAAGAATAGAAGAAAATAATGGGAAACCCCAGTCTGACTAAGGGAGCAATACAATGAACACAGACAACTCAAAAACACATATTGCAATAAAAAATGCTCAAAGGATTGATTAGTTTTTCCACTGAACATAAACAAGTAGCTAATAGGTAACTAAAAAGGGGCTCAACACTGTTATTCAAGACTACGATTCTAATTACAATGGTTATTAACTCACATATGTTAAAATGACTATTATGCAAAAATAAAAAGATAAATTAGACCAGATGTGGAAAAAGAGGAATACATAAATCATTGATGGGACTAAAACTTGGTATATCCAATACAAAAACACTGTGTAGGACTTCAAACAAATTAATTATAGAACATATGAAAAACCTACTACTGCATTTGTTTCCAAAGAAAATCAGTATCTCCAAGAGATACCTGTATCACGATATTCATTATCTACAAATACAAGATATGGAAATAACCACAATGTCAACAGATGAATGAAGAAAATGTGACATACACAGAAACACACACACAGACACACACAGGAATCATATGTAACCTTAAAAAGGAAATTCTACTATTTTGTCAAAACATGGATCCAAAAATAGGAATAGCTCATTAGGCTATTGGGAATAAGGCCTTAAAAGATAATTGCCATACAATCTCAACTGTATATGGAACCTAAGAAAATCACAATCACAGAAAAGAACGGTGGTCATCAGGGGATCAGAGTAAAGAAAATGGGAAAACATTTTCAATTATGAGATAAATTAATTCAAGATCTTAAACACAGTATTTAAAATATTCAACACAGTATTTAAAAGAATACTCTATTACATACTCACAACTTGCTAATGTCTTATGTATTCTTTAAAAATGTAACAATGTAAGGTGATGGATATGTTACCTTTTCCTAAGCATTTCATAATGATTCTTGTATATGTATAAGAGTATTACAAAAGTTTATGAAAAAACGGGATTAAAAGATAATTTAAATTTTCCATAACTTTTGAAAATCCCCTCACCTATAAAACATCAGGTTTCATATCTTGAATATACACACATTCTGTCAATTATACTCCAACAATATTGAAAAAATTAAAATAAGCAAAAAGAAATAGGCTCCTATATGAAAATATAAATTCAAAATAACAGTAAACTAGGCATATCTTCAGGATTGGAAAGCTTTCTTGGAACAAAATTTTTCAAACACATAAATTTAAGTGGCCAAAATTTCTATTTTGAAAGTGTTAATAGAGACGACAGCCTTTCAAGGGAGCCTGTAAGTGCTAAGATGATAGCCAAGTGTCAAATTACAGGCCCTCCTGCCTCTCTAAAACCTGGATAAAAACCCAGAGTCAAACACTTCTCTTTTTATCTTATCTAACCTGTGTTACTACGTTACTGGAAACAGAAAACAGAGACCCCTCTAGAAACAGCTAAGCAAAGAGGTCAGCATCCTGGACAAGACCCTGATGCATACATATTTAGAAAATGTCTAGAATATTTAGAATCAAGTCCTCACAGGGAAGAAAGGAGGAACCGAGGGCCGCATTAGGACAGCTGCAGGCCCGCATGAACCCCATACACAGAACCCACAGCTTCCCTAGTGACAGCTCAGTCCCCACTGCACACCTGGGGAGACGCAGAGCTGCCGCTAAACAGCTGCCCAGGGATGGCTCCAGGGATACAAAGTCGCTACGAGCAGGGAAGGCCCAGGGTGTCGGGGGTCTCCGGCGCCAGTCTCCCCCAACCCGGGGTCAGAGGGGACCAAGGAAAGTGCTGTACCTGCGGCAGTGTGGTGCCCACAGATCCCAGAGATGACCTCTGGGAGGCCCGCGACCTCCTGGCCCTTCAGCAGCTCCAGTGGCTCCGCTTCCTCCCGGACACCGGGCCCACACACTCTCCGTGTCGTGGTGGTCAGCTTCCCAGGTGTCCAGCGTCGCTGCCCTCCAGCCCTCCGCCGTCAGTGAAGGTGGAAAGTGGCGGATTCTGATTGGCTTGGGAGCCTCGCGGCAGCGGCGCCGTCTCCTAGGACCTGGCGCACCCGCAGAACTGTAGGACAGAGGACTATGACGTCAAGACTCCTGGATGTCACCGTCCTTGATTGGACAGTTTGCATGACACGTCACAAATGACGCAGCCAATCAGCATCCTCCATAGCTGGGACGCCCTAAGCTCAGGTTGTGTGGATGGAAACAGCAGGCATGGAGGCCTGGGTCAGGTGGGAAACTGCTCCTCCTGGGCCCTCCTCCCTGCTGCAGGAGGGCCTCGCAGCTCCCTGCTGCCCTCTGCTGGTGTCGCCCTGTGTCCCCCTGTGCTCCTGGGCGGATTTTTTCCGGAGCTTCAGGTGAGCTAGAATTTTGTCTGCTGGCTTATGGGCCTTTCTTTTCCCTTGTATTTTTGCTCGTTTTTCTGTTGGGTCGTTTGTGTTACTTTTTAAATATTGATTTAAAATGCTTAAAGATATAATATTTAATCCTTTTTTTTCCTTTTCTTCTGTCAATATCTGTTTTCTACGCTGCCTGTTGATCTTTCCTATTTTCTATTTGTTTCTTGCTGGTGCTTGGTGATCTCTTGGATTTTATATATTAATCTTTCCAGCAATCTGGTAAATTCATTCAGCAGTTGTATTTGTTTTTAGATTTTATGGACAATCTATATAAATAACTCCAATATATTGACCATATATTGCTTAGAAATTGATCTTTACTTTGTTATTGTTTTTTTTTTCTCTTTTTCCTCCACTACTTTTCTGATAAGAAGTTGGAGATAGTGGAGGAAGCCTGTTCTAGGTTTACTTTCAGGAAAAAAGGTTTCAATGATCCTGTATTAATTGTGTTGTTTGTTACAGGATCCTTTTAAACAATCTCGATCAGAATAAGGAAACCGTTGTTTTTACTATACTGCTAGAAGGTTTTTTTTACTAGATGTTGAATTATTAAAATTATTTTCAATATTTAAATGATCATGCAATTTTCTTAAATTTTTCAACTATCTGGAAAATTTACAAGGCTTGTTTACCAACGTTAATAGCTCTTGAAATTTTTATTATATCTCACTTGTTATTAATTATGTTTTCATATGTGATTTCCTTTATTAACCTAATGTTTACTAAGAATATATGTATCTGTTTATGAAAGGGATACTTAATTTGTATTCCAAGTTCTGGTCAACTTGCATCCTCATCAATGTTTTGCTGGTTTTCCAAAAGAAATTTTAAAATAATCTCTGCTTATTTCCACTATGAATATGTGTGGGAAACATAGGTGTGTTTCTTTCTTTCTTAAATATTTGGAATATTTTATAATTTGAAATTATTTGAAATTTTTCTTCTATAACTTTTTTATTGGTTGGTTGCTAGTTTTCAAGTTGTGGTTCAACTTGTTTGTTTTAAGTAGGAGTTTTCCTATTTTATGTTATATTTGTGTTCTTGGGAATTTAGTTTTTAATATATAATGAATTTTGACTTCTAGTCAAATTTTACACCTAAGACTATCACACATTTCTTATAGCATTCTGACAAGGATATATTATCTATAAAGAATTATTTTAATTCTTGAAACTTGATACTAATGTTACTTTTCCATTTGTATTTATAATTACCTTTACTTGCATGTTAATTTTGTTACCATTTAAAAAAATATATCCTGGTTTGTGGTACTTCAAAAACATCTATTTATATCTGCCATTATCCTTTTGAATACCTTTCTTCTATATACTTTCAGGTTTCCTTTATCTTTTTAATTCTTGATTAGGCAGCTATAATGATTGATTTTTAGTTTTTTTATTCTAACATTCATCTAAGGCTATACATTTTCTCTAAGGATGGATTTATCTGCAGCCTATTTATTCCCTCATAAATTTCCAATCCCTATATGTGCAGAGCCTGGCCACCTCCAGTGTCACCATTCCTATGTGACAGTAGCCATCACAGGTACATGTATTTCCATTCTTGTGCTTGAAACACATCTGTTGTGATTGGTAAATCAATGCTTCAAACATTAGAGACAAATTATTTACAGCTTGAAGAGCAGGCAATCACACCATATCAGCTATCATTTACATGTCTGCAAAATGGCTATGGTTTCTGCAAATATATTATGTTCTGTGCAAAACCTTGAAATAAATGTATGGTTTTTCAAAAATATACATTCCATTAATTTTGGAAAAATTATTCTATACATAAATTTCCAGTTTTCTAGCACCAAAATAAACTTACCTTTTAGTTTCATTCTCCATAACAATTTTGAAATCCTCATTGTTCATAATATATATGATGCTTATATTTTAATTTTTTAAAATAAAAAATATAATTTATTTTTCAAGTAAGTACATGAAAATTTTAAAAAAATGAAAAGTTGTTGGAAAGTTTTCAACTTGTTTTTTTATTTGTCACATATGTTTTGAAGAGATCACTTGTTCTTGAGACTGGACAGTAGGATAGAAACAGTAAATGCTAAGACACAGAAAGGAGACACTAGAAGTTCTGCAAGAGAGAGTATCTTGAATCAGTCAGGTAACATTACAGAAATTGAGATCCTGACTTCACTCACAATGTATTAGAAACATCTCATAAAACTTACTGAGTGCTTCTATGTTAGAGAACGGCATACTTACATAGGATTTCTAGGTTTGGATGTTGACTTTGAAAAGTGCACATACACTGTACACATCTATTCAAAGCATCATTGTTAGGAGAAGTATGGTTAGTTTAAGGGATCTGGGCCCACTTCATCATTGGAACAGTCTTGCTGTAGGCTCTCTAGCTAGCCCAAAATGGAGACCCTGGGGCTTGCCAGCATTTGCTATGAGGAAAGGGAGTTAAAAATGTAGTTCCATGAGGCCAGTGCTGTGGCACAGTTGGTTAAGCCACCATCTGCAATACTGGGATCCCATATGGGAGTTTGAGCTGTGACTTCTCCACTCACAATCCAGCTCCCTACTGCTGTGCCTGAAGGAACTCCTGGTTAACTGCTTTGGCCTGGCCCATCCCTGGAACATTGCAGTCATTTGGGGAATGAACCAGCAGATGGAAGGTATCTCTCTTCACCATCCCCAATTTCCTAATAGCTTGTCCATGGATCCTTGGGAGTTAGGTGAACCTTTTCCTTTTTCTTTGCCATTACAACCATCACCATCCCTCTTTGATTTCAGTTTGGAAGTCCTAGAGGACTTTTCTTGGGAAGCAGAACTATTTCCACCTTCCCTAGGCATCAACATCGATTTCTGCTTGTTCCTAGGGAACTTCGTGGTCAGCGGGTCTCTGAAAGCTTCTGCTATGCAGAGCCTGTGGTCAGCCTCTTACTGACCTTGGTGGAGTCCATGGTTTCTTGTTCAGCTGCTCCATAAGGACCTTCACCAGCAAAGCCTGCATATTTTTGTATTTTTTTAAAAAAAATCTTATTTAAGTTACCAAAGTTTCATGCATTTCATATACAGGTTTAGAAAGTTAGTGATACACCCCACATTATCCTCTGCCACACCAATATTCCAACCCTTTTCCTTCCTACTTCTGCTATTCCAACTCATAATTTTTACATAAATTTTCAGTTTACTTTATAATCATAAGGTTAATCCTACATCAAATAACGAGTTCAACAATTGGTGTAAACTAAAAAAAATGTTCCTCAACAGAAGAGACAAGGGCTGTAAACAATCATTAAATCTCAAAATAACCATTTCACTCCAGTGGATTACATTATAGATACTATATTAGTTACCACAGGTCAGAGAAAACACATTATATCTGTCTTTTTGGCACTGGCTTATTTTATGAAGTATAATGACTTCCAGTTGCATCTGCTTTGTTGCTAAAGACAGGATTTCATTTTTTTTAAACTTATGAGTGGTACTCTATACCATAATTTCTTTATCCAATAAAGAGCTGCTGGACATCTGGGTTGATTCCATGTCTTAGCTACCATGAAATGAGCTGCAATTAACATGTAGGTACAGATAACACTTCCATATGCTGATTAATTTTGTTTTGGGTAAATTCCCAGGAGAGGGATGGCCTCATCATATGGTAGATTTATATTCAGATTTCTGAAGTATGTACATACTGTCTTCAACAGTGGCTGGACCACTTTGCCTTCCCATGAACACTGGGTTAGGGTACATTTTTTATGCTGCATCCTCACCAGCATTTGTTGTTTTTAGATTTCTGTATGAGAGCCATTTGAACTGGAGTGAAGTGAAATTGCATTGTGGTTTTATTTTCATTTTCCTAATTGCTAATTACCCTGAGCCTTTTTTCTTTTCTTTTTTTTAAAGATGTATCAATTTATTTGAAAGGCAGAGTTACAGAGAGGAAGAGAAAAAGAGAGGGAGAGGAAGAGAGAGAGGGAGAGAGAGTGAGCGAGCTTCCATCCATTGGTTCACTCCCCAAATGGCTGCAACAGTCAGAGCTGGGCCAATCTGAAGCCAGGAGCCAGGAGCTTCTTCCCACACAGGTGTAAGGGTCCAAGCATTTGAGTCATCTTCTATGACTTTCCCAGGTTATAGCAGAGAGCTAGATTGGAAGTGGAGCAGCCAGGACTCAAACGGGCACTATAGGGGATGCCAGCACTGTAGGCATTGGCTTTATCTGCTATGCCTCAGTGCACTTCCTTTGAGCCTTTTTTCCAGTATCTTATGGCCATTTGAATTACCTCTCTTGAAAAATGCCAGTTCAAATCCTTCACCCATTTCTTAACTGGAATGTTTGTTTTGTTGTTCTTGTTAAATTTCTGTAGCTCTATATAGATTTTGTTTATTAACCATTTATCATCTGCATAGTTTGGAAACATTTTCTCCCATCATGTCAATTACCTCTTCACTTAGATGAGTGTGTTTTTTTTTGCAGTGCAGAAACTTCTCAGCTGAATGTAGTCCTATTTGCCAATTTTAAATTTGATTTCCTGTGCTTCCATGGTGTTTTTTTCAAAATGGCTTTGCCTATGCCAATGCGTTATAGAGTTTCCCCCAATGTTCTTTAGTAATCGGGTAGTATTGGATCATAGATTTAGGTTTTTGATAACTTTGGGTGGATTATTATGTAAGGTATTAGGTGGAGGTCTTCTTTCATATCTGTGCATGCAGAAACCCAGTTCTCCCAGAACCATTTTTTTGAAGAGACTGTCCCTGCTCCAGGGACTGATTTTAGCTCTTTTGTCAAGGATAAGTTGGTTGCAAATGTGTGGATTGATTCCTGGGGTTTCTATTCTGTTCTATTGCTCTACACATCTGTTTTTGTGCCAGTACCAGGTTGTTCTGCTTATAGTTGCACTGTAATATGTCTTGAAATCTGATATTGTGATGCTTCCAGTTTTGATTTTATTATATAATATTGATTTAGCTACTTGGGGTCTCTTGTGTTTCAATATGAATTTCATCATCATTTGCTCTAGATCTGAGAAGAATATCAATGGTATTTTGATTGGGATTGCATCAAATCTGTAAATTGCTTTTGTAGTATGAACATTTTGATGATATTAATTCTTCCAATCCATGAAAATTGAACATTTTTCAACTGTTGTGTCTTCTATTTCTTTGTTTAGTGTCTTGTAATTTTCATTGTAGAGATCTTTGACATCCTTGGATAAATTTATTCCAAGATATTTAATTCCTTATACCTATTGTGAATGGAATTGATCTTAGAAATGTCTTCTCAGCCAATGCATTGTTTGTGTATACAAAGGCTATTGCTTTTTGTGTGTTAGTTTTATATCCTCCCACTTTATGAAACTCTTTTTATGAGTTTCAATAGTCTCTCAGTGCAGTATTTTGGATCTCTGCTATGTACAATCATGTCATCTGCAGATAGGGATACTTTATTTCCTCTTTTTCAATTTCTGTCCCTTTGACTTCTTTTTCTTGTCTAATGGCCTTGGATAACACATACAGGACTATATTGAACAGGAATGGTGATGCTTGTCTGGTTTTGGACTTAGTGGGAATGCTTACAACTTTTCTTTATTCAATAAGATGTTGACTATGAGTTTGTCATAAATTGCCTTGATTGTGTTGAGGAATGTTCCTTCTATACCCAGTTTTATAAAAGGTTTTATCATGAAATGGTATTGTATTTTATCAAATACTTTCTCTGTATCTATTGAGATAATATTATGGTGTTTGTTCATCAGTTTATGAATGTGATGTTATCACATTTATCATTTGCAAATGTTGAACCATCACTGCATAGCATGGATCATTCCCACTTGGTCTAGGTGAATGACCTTTCTGATGTGCTGTTGGATTCCATTTGTTATGTGATTGTATGTGGGGTGGTCTACAATGAGGTAGTCTACACTGGGGCTCAACTGTTAAGGCTTAAGTGGTTGGACAGTTAGGGATCATCTTCCTCCCTCTGCAATAGGGGGACCTTAGGCTAACACTCTGTTTTTTCTCATCTAGAAAATGGGCATAGTAGTGGCATCACACTGAGGATGATGTTGAGAGTCTGCTGTGAGTAAAAGTGGTAAACAGATGTATGCCTAGTATATAAAAGTGCTCACACCTGAACAT
This sequence comes from Lepus europaeus, assembly GCF_033115175.1. NCBI lineage: Eukaryota > Metazoa > Chordata > Mammalia > Lagomorpha > Leporidae > Lepus > Lepus europaeus. The sequence continues at coordinate 12,070,881 of NW_026909276.1, read as the reverse complement.
GCACAGACATATGTGTGCATAGTACACAAAGGCATCCAAACAAGCACTTGTGCATTCCTGGATGTGTGCCAGATACCTGTAAGGTGCTCACACACAGACACATATGCATGTAAAAATTTACACCAGGCACACTGGAGGTGCTCATACCTGCACATGGGCCTGCATGGATGTGTGTCTTTCATACAAACATCCCCACACCTGAACATGTACGCATAGATATGCACCTGTTACACAAAGATGTTCAAAGAAGCACATGTGTTTGCATGGCTATGTCTGGTACACAGAAGGAGTTCATACTCATGTGCACACATAAGGCCCCAAAGATGGGAGTAGGTACAGGTTATGTTGGGTAGCCAGGTACCTAATTCAGACAAGGTGTCCAAATGGGCTCCAGGCAGAGGTTATGTAGGTAGACTATCAAAAAAATGTCCAAACAATTTGGCACACAACAGATACTAATAAAAGTTGTCCCTCTTTGACCTGAAGAAAGTGTGTGACCTACAAGGTGAATAAGCCACATTTGTTTCAGAAAACATTTTCTGGAGCAAATGACCTGCAGAAGGAGCATTTTACAGGCCGCTCAGCTAAGAGAATCGTTTTCCCTCTGGATTTTGCCTTTATCATCTGTACTTTTGCAGAGGGCTTCCTGCTGCTGCATTTTCTTAGCACAAGAGCCCATCACCTTTACACCTCTCATGGCAGACACAGATCCAGACACAGGACACAGGAAATTCAAGGGTCACCTGATAAAAATAAGAGAGAAGATGTGTTTTTTTTCCTATCTGGACACCCTGTAAAAATAGGTTCGGTCTTAGGTAAGAATGGCAATATTATGGCTGAAGGATAGTAGAAGTATCTCCAAGATCCTGAGCGCTACAAAGACAGAAATCTTTTTATGAAGATTTATTCACTTATTTGGAAGGTAGATATACACACAGAGAGGGAGACACAGCACACACACATACATGCATACACATACACAGAGGTGGAGAGGAGAGAGACCTTCGTCCACTGGTTTGCACCACAAATGACTGTAATGGCTGGTCTGAGCCAGGTAGAAGTCATGAGCCAGGATCGTCTTCATGGTCTTCCACATGAGTAGCAAGTCCCCAAACACTTGAGTAATTCTCTACTGCTTTTCCCAGACCATTAGCTGGGAACTGGACCAGAATCAGAGCAACAAGGATGTGAACTGGTGCCCATATTGGATGCCAGCCTTTCAGATGGGAGCTTTAGCTGCTATGCCACAGCAACAGCACCCCCCAATGACAGGTTTTTATCTCTTGTTTTGTGCACCCTTATTTAAGTATAAGGGAATTATTTCTTTCATTCTCACATGATTTGCAATTAAAAAATAGAGGGCACACTGATAAATTTTAGTTTCAGATAAATGATGAATACATTTTATTGTATTCTTCACTGCAATATTTGGGAATTAATTGTGCCAAAACATTGTTATTTGTTTGAAATCCTAAATTAACTGAGAATTCTGAATTCCATGGAGCAAAAGTTGGATGAATTACTCCCATTCTGCTTAGGGACTTCCCTTGGGGGTAGGAGAGATTTTATCCACTACTTCAACTAGGATAAACCTAGCTTTATTTTTCCTCTCAAGTTTTATTTAAATATGAGATGAAAAAAGGTGATATAACTCACTTATGGATGAAATTTCCAAGTTTTGCAACCAAGAAATTTCAGGTTCTTATTCAATCTCACTTCCTTAACCCCCCCCCTTTTTTTTGACAGGCAGACTGGACAGTGAGAGAGATACAGAGAGAAAGGTCTTCCTTTTCCATTGGTTCACCCCCCAATGGCCGTTGGCCAGGAGCCAGGTGTTTCTCCTGGTCTCCCATGTGGGTTCAGGGTCCAAGGACCTGGGCCATCCTCCACTGCACTCCCAGGCCATAGCAGAGAGCTGGCCTGGAAGAGGGGCAACCGGGACAGAATCTGGCACCCTGATCAGGACTAGAACCTTGTGTGCCAGTGCCACAGGTGGAGGATTAGCCTATTGAGCTGCAGTGCCGGCCAAAACCCTTTCTTATACTCACTCCTTCAGGAATACCAAGAACAGAGTTAGAGGGGATTACTGAATACAAGCACCTTGCACCCCTTTTCCTCAAATGGCCCTGAAAAGTGAATAAGGAAACCATATCTGCTCAGTCCTCCTAGAGAACAATAATATCTTTTGATTTTTATAATTCAGAATTCATTGCTGTTAGTCTTCATATTCCACAATACGTCATCCGATCTTATAGTTCCTTGGTACTTTGTTTTTAAACATTCTTTACTCCAGAAGGACCTGTGAAGACTGTTTATAAGATAACTTAGAACCCAGAAAACATTACATTGGAAATGCTGATCTCTCTTCCTAAGAAAGAACTGATAAACACATATGGGTATCTATTTGAGGGAAATCCATACACAAGTCTGTTGCTAGCTGAAAGCATTTTGTTCACCTGAGGAAGCCCCATCTCTCAGTAGAGGAATTTCAGTAAGGCATCACCTGCACCTGGACAACTCAAAAGCAAATATCTCAACAGATGGACAGCATCTTCATTCAACATAAAAGTGCCACCCCCACTGTGAAGGTTCAGTCCTCACCAGGCAGGATGTGTGCTTTGATGAGCGTGATGAAAGCAACCTTTCAAAAACCCTACTCTGAATATCTGGGACATTTTGTGTTTTACACAAACTAAATAAGAAGGTAGGGTGGCCCTGATGATGCAGCTCTTAAATATGATTATGATGTGACAAAATAGTCAAATGTCTGTGCTGAGTGCCATCTAGGAGGCAATAAAAGTGTAGGTGATTACAACAATATAAAGCAACAGAAATAAAAGACAAGTTGGAAAATACCTATCAACTTATAAATGGTGATTGTGGGAGCATTGTGTGTTTAAGCTTTTCTAATGATTGTTGTCTAAAACCTTAGAGAAATTCTAAATTTTTAAACATAATTTAAAAGGAATTTTTTCACTGGATTACATAAATAACAAGTATTTTGGAACTGTTACAAAACCAACAATAAATCTCAAAAAGCTCAAAGGATAAAAAGTGAACATGAGGGGCCGGCATTGTTTTGTAGTAGGTAAAACTGCCACTTGCGGTACCGGCATCCCATATGGGCATGATTTTGAGTCCCAGGAGCTCCACTTCCAATCCAGCTCCCTGTTAATGCACCCGGGAAACCAGTAGAAAATGGCCCAAGTCCTTGGGGCCCTGCACCTGTGTGGGAGACCTGGAAGAAGCTCCTGGCTCCTAGCTTTGAATTGGCCCAGCTCCTGCTGTTGCGATCATTTGGGGAGTGAACCAGCAATTGGAAGACTTCTCTCTCTCTCTCTATGCCTCTGCCTCTCTGCAACTCTGCCTTTCAAATAAATAAACAAAAAAAGTGAACATGAAAGACCCAACCTTAACAAACATTGGGAAATCACAGATATTCTAAGGTACAGATTTGCTGGCACCCTGCGATGCTTATGTGAAGACCACTGTTGCCCTGAAGAGGTGTACTGGACTGGGCAGGTTCTTCTGGGATAGGATATATGGCAAGAACTTGGATGAGGACAGGAGAGTTGGGAAAGGCATTCATGCTAAGGGCAAATATCAAGATAAAGGAAGAGAGGTGGGGAAGCATGCTCGTTTAATTAGAGAATGGTTATTTAGAAAGTGGGCTCAAAAATAGATGCACGTACCCCAGAATTGATATACAACAACCCATTATATTAGAAGAATTAATTGGAATTTCTGAGTTTTTTTAATTAAAGGTATAAGTATAACCTTTTGTGTATGCCTCTAAGGAAAAGTGTCTGTCTTTTATGCATGTATGAATATACTATACACATATATGAGCTGTATACAGCAAAGCAAGTCCTTACTGACAAGTGTTTAATCTTCTTCACTTGGTATTGGGGAAGCACCTTCAACTCTCCCTGACAATTTCTTTGTCTATGTAGCCCTAACATGGTTTGCCTTTTTTAATTTTCAAAGTTGTTTTTTGTTTATTTACCTGAGAGGGAGAGAGAGAGGAAGAAGAGAAGGCAGAAAGGGAGAGGGAGAGAGAGAAGAGATAAAGGAGACAAAAGACAGAGCTCTCCTATGCCCTGGTTCATTTTCAAAATAGGTGGAACAGCCAGAAATGGGCTGATCCAAAGCTAGGAGCCAGGAATTCCATCTATTTCTCCAGTGTAGGTGGCCATGACCCAAGTATTTGTGCCATCAACTGCTGTGTCCTAGGATTTGTGTCCAAAGAAAGCTGTAGTAAGGAGATCGAGCTGGGAATGGAATTAAGGCACTCTGATATAGGATGCAGCTGTCTTAATAGGCATTTTAACCACTAGAGTAAATACCTGTCCCTGCTTTTTTAAGGTAACAGTCATGGTAATTAGACTTCATGCCTATGTGGAATGTTTAGAAGCTTTCGAGTCAGCTTAGGGCAATTCTAGACATGGTAGATTCTGTTTCATGTCTAGCAACATAAGGAGATGCTCCTCTTCCTCGATCTCCTTTTTTCAAACTTGTGTGAAACAAGGATGATAAATCAGCCAGGAGAAAGTCACTGCCAAGGCTGACTTGTGCCCCCTAACCTTAAGTTCTGTGTTGAAATTATGACCTGTAGTACTCTACTATTTCATAGGCAGGTCATTTGTTATCAGTTAGGGTGAGGTTATACTAGAGCAGGGTGAGTCACAATCCGATATGGATGACATCCTTATGAAATGGATTTGCAGGCAGACATAGGCAGTCAGAATGCAATGTGCACGTGAAGGCAGAGATCAGGGGGGGATGTCTACAAACCAAGGATACCATAGATTGCCAGTAACCCACCTAGCACTAGGAGAGAGGCCTGGAGAATATTGCCCTCGACAGTTCTCAGAAACAGCCAGCCCGGCTGAGCATGATCTCAGACCTACAGACTCCAGATCTGGGGGACAATGCATGTGTCTTGTAAGAAGCCATCCAGAGTATGGTGCTTTGTGATGGCAGCCCTGGAATACCAACAGGCATAAAGACATTCTTGCCATTTTCTCAAATGCAATCTGGCAACTCAGAGGAGCAAATCATATAGTACCATGAAGAAGCAAGAAACTCAACTCATGTTCCCCAACCAATTATACATAATCTCTGCTGCTGCTTGTGGAGAGTCAATACTTGAACCTAGACACTCTGGTATGGCACATGGACATCTCAATCAGTATCTTAACCATTATACCAAATGCCAGCCCTCTGAAGTTTTTGAAGTACCTACATATTTTTATCATCCTGCACAAGATTATGTTTCTCCAGGGATAGCTGAGGCCCTGGCTATGGTCATCTTTCATCTCCACATTAAGCCCAATGACTGAGCCACAAAGCACTAAGAAATGTTGAATAAATGATGGAGTGAATGAATGGATAAGTATGTTTATGTTCCCTCTCCTTCTGGAAACTGCATCTCCATTTGGCCTAAGGGACATCATCTCCCACCCTCATAGTCTCTATAGTAAAATGTGGCTGGTTCCCCCAGCCAAGGGTGGGGCACAGGGCCCGAGTCTGAGCCTATCACTGCATTCTACACTCTTTCCAGAGTGGCTGATTTCTGTAATTGTGTAATAGGGGCTATTGGCATTTCAAGAAATGGTGAGGGATGTGATAGCACCCTGTTTGAGCCAACAAGGAGAATGAATCTTTCCTGATTAACTGAGTGTGGCAGTGGGGTAGGTCTGACAGTGTTGGGGGCTGCCCTTATCCCAAGGTTCCTTAGGCAATGCAAGGTCAAGATATAGATCCCATATTTGATTTTGAGATCCAGATCATGCTGCTTCTACAGCTAGGTCCACACATGGACTTCAGAGTTGTGAGCCAACAGTTTCCTTTTCCTTTTCGACAGATTTGCCTTAAGTTTTCTTTTTCTCCCTCTTTGAAACAATTCTAAAATACACATGATGAAATTTATCATTTTAGCCATTTTTAAATATGCACTTCAGTGGCATTAACTACACTCATACTGTTGCACAGCCATCACCTTTATCCATCTCTAGAACATTTTTCCTCATACAATTAAAATTCAGCATTCAATGAACATTAACTCTCCATTGCTCTCTCTGCACCCCTGTCTCTGGTGACTTCTCCCCACCCCATGCTGCTTTCTGTCTTTATGAACTTGACTACTTTAGGGATCTCATAGAAGAGGAGTTACATCATATCTGTCCTTCTGTGACCATCCTATTTCACTTAGCATGACTTTAAGTTCACTCATGATGAAGCAAGTGTCAGAAATTCCCTCTTAACACTGATAAATATTCAGTTTTACTGATTGACCACATCTTGTCTGTTCACACAGCTATTTCTGGGAAACTAGGTCGCTTCTACCTTTGATTAATGTGAATAATGCTTCTGTGCACATAAATGTATACATCTTTTTTTTAAGTCCTTACTTTCCATTCATTTTACTATATGAGGATACTTTAAGTTACTTGTTGTGAAGCTGAATTAAAGGATGTTTATTTTGGTGCAAAAATTTTGAAATCCATGCAAACTCTTTTTTGCCATTTTTAATTTGTTTGCTTTAATGTTGTTTTTGATTATCAAAGAAATTATTTAATTATGCTTCTTTGAATGAAGTCAAACATGTTTTATGAACTTTGATGCTCTCTCATTCTCATGGATTTCAAAATTTTCCATGAAAATGAACTTAAATTTTAATTCCATTTTCCATGAACTTTTGGAAATATCCATGTATCCAGTATGTTGAATAATATGGTAATTTTATTTTTAATTTCCTTGGTGAACTGTTATTTTTTTAAATTCTCACCAGTTATGCACAATAATTGGATTCTCTGTTACAACTAAAATAGTTCTCCTTGATACAGTATACCCACCCCTGTCTCATCACAGCTGTTGCTCCCTGAGAAATATTCTCTATGGTCTATTAAAACATTCCATCCCCAACTGTAGATAAACACACATAAATATTAAGGTTTTCCTAGGAGGGCTGGTGCTTCAATCTCTCCTAAGTTTTTAGCAATGATAGGAGGCTGTGGTAGTATCACATTTTGTCCTTTATCAGCAGTTCTATTGCCTTTTAATCTTTCTGATAATCATGGTAACTAGCCTGTAACATCTCATGGGGATCTCCTTGAAAGAATTTCAAACAGATCATCTGCTTTGGTCACTATAAATCTCTGAAAGGCCCAAACACTGATAACCATTCAAGACCGGGCATCCATTGACACCGTCAGAAGTCCAGTCCCTTATTTCTGAAGGATCAGAGGGAGAAGGGGTGGAAATGTTGTCTGCACCTATAGGGGGAGGGTCTGGACACTTCATACTCTGACACCCTTAAGCAGGCCTGAGCTCCCTCTGGGTGAAGTACCCATAGTGACAAATAGAAGTTATCAGATGTGTGCTAGTGTCCACCATTTTCCATGCAAGCTCTGTCTCTCTGATAATCTGCATGTGCACAGAACTGAGAGGGCCAAAAACCAAAAGTCCTGGAAGGTATGCACAAGAGGTTCATTGTGAACAAGATTAGAACACACATGGACAGTAGCCATCATCATGGGAAGAAACAAATTTTTCAGAGTAGAAAAAATAATTTGGATCTTTAAAAAGAAGTCAATGTTAAATCATTAATTGTGAGAAATTGCATTAAGATTCAAAGGATAGGTAGTAATTTCAATTTTTTTGTCCATTTTCCTTGTCTCTGATCTCTTGGTCTCATAAAACACACCTGCTGCTCATATACTGAGGTGAGATGGGAGCAGGTGGAATGGATGAGGAATGGGATCCTTATCAGCCATCTATTCTTTCCCATGGCCACCGTGCTAATGATGCTGGTATCCCTTCCTCTGGATCTGATCACTTCTCAGGCAGCAGCCTTATCTGGCCCTGATAAACTCTGTAGCTCCACTGTGATTTAGTTTTTGTTTGTTTGCATTTATGCTACTATGGCACAAGTTTTTCTCTGAGGGTTTGGGACAGCCTGTGACAAGATTGACTGCCCTAACCAGGAGAAGAACTTGGTCTCAGGGTTACTTTATGTGTATAGATATGTAGAACAAAGGAATGGGGGTAGGCTGTGATGTGGTCAAAAAGATAAATGAACTCAATTCTCTACTACTTTGTGGTGAGAGTGTTCAGTTGTTCATGAGGACATTATGGAATGAATAGAAGTTACTTTTCACACTAGCAGGACCCTAATGGGTATCTCACATGTTCACTCTTTTTTTTTGGTCGTATTGATAATCAATGGTAATATTTGGGACCCAACTTCACTCAAGGCACTGGGTCAGCCATTCACATGCACCACCTAATTGACAGTCACCAGTCCCAGGAGGTAAGGACTTGAATAACACCCATTTTCCAGATGAAGAAATGGAGGCCCAGGGAGGTGAAGAAATCTACCTAATTCACTGTCGAGTTCCCCAGTGGGGACCTGAACCTGGGCCTTCCAAGTCTTTATCTGTGAGCTACTGTGTGAAGACACAGAAGATAATTATATTAACTGTATGCCCATACCCCTAATACCATCACAACTTTTAGCTGCTAGCCAGCTCACCAGACTAAGTTCTATGCCTATAGGAGTGGAAAGGAAGACAGAGTTTGTCAAGGCGAGGGGCCACAAATTTGGATTTTTGCAGCATCAGGAAGGACCCTGGGGATAATCTCCAGAAAGGATTTGATGGGAAAAGAATTTGCATGTGTGCCTAGAGAAATGTCCAGGATGGAGAAGACACACACAAGTGAAGGTGCTGGAAGATCACTGCTGGATTTTAGCAGAGAAATTTCATAATATTTTAGGTAGGTCAGGGCCCAGTTTACTAGGGAAAAGACATGATCAGCCATAGGCCTGGGATAACTAGGATTAGAGCTGGAAGTTCAATATCAGCCCTACCCACAGCCTGGACATAAAATGTCAGCATCATCAGGCTTAGAAAAAATGATTTAATTTTCTCAGAGTTTTCTTTCAAAGTTAATTTATTTGGGGTGGTGGTACATGGAGACAGAGACCCTGGGAAAGTTTTTCATCAGTTGGTTTAATCTTCAAATGTCCACAATGGCTGAAGCTGGGCTTGTGTCTGGCTGGAATCAGGGCACAGGAACTCAGTCCATGTGGGTGGAAAGGGCCCAAGTGTTCAAACCATCACCTGCTGCCCCCAGGGTTTTTATTAGCACAAAGATGGGAATTGAGCCAAAGCTCTCTAATATGGACATCTTAACTGTTAGTCCAAACATTCCTCTCTGAGAAATCTTGTCTTGACCAAATGAACAGCAGAATAGTGTTCATCCGCCCTACCTTGTTGTGCCATGCCTTCCGTTCCATATTCAGGCAGCTGTAAGGATGAAACAAGGCAAGGGAGGGGTACAGTGACGTGTTGGTGACAGGTGTGTGGAGTCAGTAGAGATAGAGTTGAGTGGTTTTCTTATGGACTACTTTGGGGCATGCTCTAGATCATAATCTAACTGAATACTATCTAAGAACAGAAAAAAAAAGTAAAAACAAAATGTCTTTGGCCATTGTTTCATAGGTTTTAGAGCATAATAATTGTTTATAGAGCATTCACACTGTATGAAGTATTATAAATAATCTAGAGCTGTTTTAAAGTATATGGGAATATGTGTATAGGATATGTGTGATTGCTAGGCCCTTCCAAACAAGAGAATTGAGCATCAATAGGTCTGGTGGTAGCAGATGAACCCTGAACCAATTCCCCAAACCAAGGAACAATTGTACTGATGCTACTTTCATTTTCTAGATGGAGAAATGGGATACTTCTTCTAAGGTCACACAGCCAGTAAGTTGTAGAATGGGGATTTAGATTCAGGTTTTCCTGACTCCATGAGATGTTGCAATCTGTTCATTTTACTCTATCATAAAGCCCTAATTTTAGTAAATATATATATATATATATATATATATATATATATATATATATACTCTTAGCTCACTGAAGCAGGAGAAGGATCCAGGGAAAGAAAGTTCTGAAGCAGCACTAAATTTGGTCACAGCAAGGCCCATCATGTTTACTGGGATCAGAGCAGATCTGAGGTTGGGAGACTTGGATGCCATTCTCACAGATGCACATTCCATTGCCATTGAGGCCATCTGCACATGGGGAGCAAAGGCATGCCTTGTGGATTGTTAGGACACATACCAGCAATGGAGTCCCAGAACTCTAACAGAATCTCTCTCTCTTTTTTTTTATTGACAGGCAGAGTTAGACAGAGAGAGAGAGAGAGAGAGAGAGAGAGAGAGAAAGGTCTTCCTTTTTCCGTTTGTTCATCCCCCAAGTGGCCGCCACAGCTAGCACATTGTGGGCTGCACGCTGTGCTGATCCAAAGCCAAGAGCCACGTGCTTCCTCCTGGTCTCCCATGTGGGTGCAGGGCCCAAGAACTTGGGCCATCCTCCACTGCCTTCCCGGACCACAAACACAATCCCTCTTGAAAGCACTTTTCTGGTCTCCTTGAGAGAAACTGATTCATCTGGGTACCAGTCATGATGAACAAGGATGAACTTGGTTTTGTTGAGTCAGGATTTAGAGCTTGAAGGGAGTTCATAAAAGGGAATCACAATAAGATGGAAGTGATAAGACAAGGATCTGCACAATTAATGCCTGGCCTTTCTCTCTAAATTCTCCTGTGCTCTGATACTCCAAAATGAAGTGAATTCTTGCACAGATTAGCAAATTTACCTCCTATCTCCCCTCAGGTAGGCCAGATTTGTGTGGTTCAACAGGCATCATAATTGGGTGAAGCCATCTTCCTGTCCACAAGTGTTAGTATTGGCCATTTCTAGCTCTCATCCACACAGTGCCCCTACTCATGGTTGTAGTTTTCCATTCCCATTGAAAGAGCCTTATTATACTATGGGTTTATTGAATGCACAGACCTTTAATTTTCTCATAACAATGACAACATTGTTAAAATTTCTTTCTTTAGCTTTGACTTCCAAATTGGATGAGGTAATGTTTCCCATTACATTTCATTGAGTTTTGCAGATGGGTTAAAAAAACAGCCATTGAATAGAACTATATTTTAATGATAGAATATTTCCTGGATGGGAATTTTTTTAAAATAGTATATTTTAGTTATTTGAAATACAGAGTAAAAAGAGAGATATATAGATCTTCCACTTGCCAGGGCTAGACCAGGCTGAAGCCAGGAGCTAAGACCTCTAACTGGGTTTCCCTTGTGGGTAGCTAGGGCCCATAACTTGGGCTGTCATTGGCTGGTCTCCAAGGCCCATTATCAGGAATCTTGATCACAAGTGATGCAGCCAGGACTCAAGTCAATGCTCATATGGGATCCCAGCACTGCACTACAATACTGGTCCCTTCATGGGATCTTGGAGATGAATGAAGGCAAACTCTCATATCACTAGTAGAAGGAAAGTGAGGTTCAGAAAGCCATGAGTTGTCCAAGGCCTTCAGCCTGCAACAGGAGAGCAAAGGCTGGGAGCAGTGTCACTGGGCCATAACCAGCCGCATATCAGGACGAGATTCTTTCTTTTACACATATCCCATTTTTGTTTTCCAGTAACTAGTATATTTCTTTTCTTAGAAAAAGTTACTTTTATTTATTTGAAAGTGGGAGAGACAGGAAGACAAGGGTAGATCCCCCTTTTGCTGGTTCATTCCTCAGATTTCTCACCTCTAGATTTATGAAACAAAAAATACTGTGTTAATGCCACAATTTGTGGTCATTTGTAATGGTTGTTGTAGAAAATTAGGGTACTTGGGAAGCCCCTGTTATGTGGAAACTCCCCCAAGGAATGGTGATTCACAATTTATGAGACAGAACTTCTGGCCTTTGCATCTTCTCATCCCTCAGGGATGTAAATTAGGCTGCCAAACTCTCCTTGTCAGCTTTCTCAGAATTGTATCAAAATGTTTTCTGCACCAGTGGATTGTTGGACATCTTCTTTATTTTCCTAGCTTTCTTAAAAGTTTCATTTCTCTGTCTCAACACAGCAATGGAGCAGGATTAAGTTGATGGAGGGAGGAATGAGAACTGCTGTCAGTGTGCAAATCTTGCCATGTTTAGCACTGAGCTCAGCTTCTTCTATTGATACACCATTTGCCAGAATCTATTCCTAAAATGAAGCATTCACAGCTTTTATTCTGTCTTTCTAGAGCACTAGTGATGCCCAGACAACCTCAACAAAAGCCCTCAATATCCTTTAGCTTATTACTGGATGATTAACAATTTCTTGACTAACAGCTCTCTAAGATGCCCTTTTGGAACTGGGCTGAGGAAAAGGGATTGGCTCCAAAATATATTTTCAAGGTGACACATTGGACTACATGTTTTATGTGTCTATGATAAAATAAAGGTAAACATGCACGGACTTGCTTATAATTGCTATGCCAAATGCCCAATCCTATCCCACTCCTACTTATTTTCTCTGATTTTCTGCTTTTCTATTTAGAATTCTTTAATATTGATATTTGCTTATTAAATTAAATCAATATTGTTACTAATACTAAGTAAGTACTTATTTACCATGTTTATTGTCCATCTCTCCATTGTCTAGAATGAAAATTCCACACAAAGTTGGACTTTGTTCATTGGTTTATCATTAGGACTTAGAATGGTGCATGGCACCAAGCTGGCACTGAGTATCTATTGGTTAAGAGAATGAGGCAATCATTGTCACCATCTACAGTGACTCAATAGGATACAGAGTCTATATGCTACCAGACTTGTGATGATATTACAGAAGAAAGGGGCTTAACTGAATATCCCAGCCTTATTTTCATTTTAAAAATAAGTTACATTTTCTTCCATCTCAGAGCCTTATCACATATTCTCTCTGCTCAGAACTCTGTTCTCATTTCTGCCCAAGTGCATTCTCATTCTTCAAGCCTGGACAACCCATCACCTCCTCCTGGGTGCTTTTGACCTCCAGACATGCTGAGACTTCAGCTTTGTGCTTTCACAGCCCCTGAATTCTTGTTGGCACTCATTACAATCATCATTCAGTAATTAATTGATGCCTAATGAGTTATTTAAAGTTGGTTTTTGTAGAATTTGTTATACTACATTGTCTCTAGCACCTAGTGCAGAATCTCATAGAAGTGGTTGCTCAGAAGATTGTGCTGAAAGGAATAGCAAATGAATAAAGTGACCCCCATTTTAAGCTTTGCATTGGAAGAAATGTGGGATATGCTCATAACAGTTGTTCTCTGTGCATGTGGATGATGATGCCAACAGTAAACTTTTCACTTACATTGTTGGTTGTGTTAAAGTGGATGATGGTCTGTCTGGTTGGCCATGATCCTAATGTGAGGGTTTGAAATGAGAGTGGCCACCTTAAAGTACAATGAGGAGAGAAAAACAAGTACATTTAGAGCAATGCAGAAAGCCCTGCTTTTCTTATTTTTCTCAATTGAAAAAAGTTTTTATAAATTTATGAAATAAATAATGGGAGCTCTGCTGTTACTTTTGTGGCCTTGAAGTTTTCTTTGATAATGGACTTATTACTCATGGCTCATAGTTTGCTCAGAGCTACAGAGAAAGAACAAATGTTAAAAATTTTCTTAGCATAAATATATTGAAATTCAAGACTAGGTCACATAACTGGAAAGCAGGAGACAAAAATCTGCAGTAAGTGTTGAGCCAAACTATGTAAATAGGACAATGTGGCATCCAAAAAGCTCCAGGAGCTTCCGAGAGCCTGTAAAGGGGCCAAAATCTTCTTTAGTCAATGATGAAAACACAACAGGCCCCTATTGCAGGACTCTCTTCAAGCACCTCTAGATATTTAATCAAGAAAAATAAATTACCTACAATCACTTTATTGTGAAATCCAGAGTGAGATGAATTCAATCCCCAAAGTAGCAAGCACACAAATTCTGACTTTGTGCATTCTATACTGAAAACCTAATATGTACTGCTTAATCTTCTGAAAGGCTTTGCAAGAGAGGGACTACTATCAACCCATGTTATACATAGTAGCACTGAGAATTATTTTTTTTAAACTTTTATTAAGTAAATATAAATTTCCAAAGTGCAGTTTATGGATTACAATGGCTTTTTCCCTCCCATAAATTCCCTCCATCCTGCAACTCTCCCATCTTCCACTCCCTCTCCCATTCCATTCACATCAAGATTCATTTTCAATTATCTTTATATACAGAAGATCAATTTAGTATATATTAAATAAAGATTTCATCAGTTTGCACCCACACAGAACATAAAGTGTAAAATAATGTTTCAGTACAAGTTATAGCATTAATTCACATTGGACAATGCATTAAGGACAGAGATCCTACATCACGAGTAAGTACACAGTGACTCCTGTTGTTGACTTAACAATTTGACACTCCCTAGGCTCTAGTCATGAGTTTCCAAGGCTATGGAAGCCTTTTGAGTTTGCTGACTTTGATCTTATTTAGACAAGGTCATAGTTGAAGTGGAAGTTCTCTCCTCCCTTCAGAGAAAGGTACCTCCTTCTTTGATGGCCCCATTCTTTCTACTGGGATCTCACTCGCAGAGATCTTTCATTTAAGTACTCTTTTCTTTTTGCCAGAGTGTCTTGGCTTTCCATGCCTAAAATACTCTCATGGGCTCTTCAGCCAGATCTGAATTCATTAAGGGCTGATTCTAAGGCCAGAGTTCTGTTTAGGACATCTGCCATTCTATGAGTCTACTGTGTATCCCTCTTCTATGTTGGAAAATTCTTTCCCTTATTTATTCTATCAGTTAGTATTAGCAGACACTAGTCTTGTTTGTGTGATCCCTTTGACACTTAGACCTATCAGTATGATCAGTTGTGAACTGAAATTGATCACTTGGACTAGTGAGATGGCATTGGTACATGCAACCTTGAAGGGATTGTATTGGAATCCCCTGGCACCTAACTCCACCATTTGGGGCAAGTCCAATTGAGCATGTCCCAAATTGTACATCTCTTCCCTCTCTTTTTCCCACTATTATATTTAACAGGGATCACTTTTCAGTTAAATTTAAACACCTAAGAATAATTGTGTGTTAATTGCAGAGTTCAACCAATAGTATTAACTAGAACAAAAAATATTAAAAAGGATAAAGTATTAAATTATACATCAATAGTCAGGACAAGGACTGATCAAGTCACTGTTTCTCATAGTGTCCCTTTCACTTCAACAGCTTTCCTTTTTTGTGGTTGGTTAGTAGTCACCGATCAGGGAGAACATATGATATTTGTCCCTTTGGGACTGGCTTAATTCACTCAGCATGATGTTTTCCAGATTCCTCCATCTTGTTGCAAATGATCAGATTTCATTGTTTTTGACTGCTGTATAGTATTCTATAGAGTACATGTCCCATAATTTCTTTATCCAGTCTACTGTTGATGGGCATTTGGGTTGATTCCAGGTCTTAGCTCTTGTGAATTGAGCTGCAATAAACATTAAGATGCAGATGGCTTTTTTGTTTGCCAAATTAATTTCCTTTGGGTAAATTCCAAGGAGTGGTATGGCTGGGTTGTATGGTAGGATTATATTCAGGTTTCTGAGGAATCTCCAGACTGACTTCCATAGTGGCTTTACCAGTTTGCATTCCCACCAACAGTGGGTTAGTGTCCCTTTTTCACCACATCCTCGCCAGCATCTGTCGTTGATAGATTTCTGAATGTGAGCCATTCTAACTGGGGTGAGGTGAAACCTCATTGTGGTTTTGATTTGCATTTCCCTGATTGCTAGTGATCTTGAACATTTTTTCATGTGTCTGTTGGTCATTTGGATTTCCTCTTTTGAAAAATGTCTATTGAGGTCCTTGGCCCATCTCTTAAGTGGGTTGTTTGTTTTGATGTTGTGGAGTTTCTTGATCTCTGTAGATTCTGGTTATCAACCCTTTATCTGTAGCATAGTTTGCAAATATTTTTCCCATTCTGTTGGTTGCCTCTTCGCTTTCCTGACTGTTTCTTTTGCAGTGCAGAAACTTCTCAATTTGATGCAATCCCAAATGTTAATTTTGGCTTTGACTGCCTGTGCTTCTTGGGTCTTTTCCAAGAAGTCTTTGCCAGTACCTATATCTTGCAGGGTTTCTCCAATGTTCACTAATAATTTGATGGTGTCAGGTCATAGATTTAAGTCTTTAATCCATGCTGAGTGGATTTTTGTGTAAGGTGAAAGGTAGGGGTCTTGCTTCATGATTCTGCACGTGGAAATCCAATTTTCCCAGCACCATTTATTGAATAGACTTCCCTTACTCCAGGGATTGGTTTTGTATCCTTGATCAAATATAAGTTGGCTGCACTGAGGATTTTTAAAGATATATTTATTTACTTGATAGGCAGAGCTACAGTCTATGGCCATACCACCCTGAATTCGCCTGATCTTGTCTGATAGGCAGAGCTACAAAGATGGAGATGCAGAAAGAGAGAGAGAGAGAGAGAGAGAGAGAGTTTTCCAGCTGCTTGTTCGCTTCCCAAATTGTTGAAACAGGCAGAGTTGGGCCTATCTTAAGCCAAGCATCAGGAGCTTTTTTTGAGTCTCCCATATGGATGCAGGGGCCCAAAGACTTGGGCTATATTTTACTGCTTTTCCCATCCATGGCAGAATCACAAGTGGAGCAGCCGAGAATTGTACCAGTGCCCATATGGGATGCAGACATTGCAGGTGGCATATTTAGCCACTGTGCCACAGCACTGGACTCTGTACTGAGTTTCAAAGTCATGTCAAAGGCCACAGAATTATTTCAGGTTATGAGCTTCAGAATTCACCTAGTCACTGTGCTCCATTACTGAATGTCTAATATTAGACATGTTATAAGGCAGTCTCAATGTCACTCACTTCATAAATAAACATTCTCTTGTTAGGACATGTAATGGTCATTTTGGAACATATGAGCACACGTCACAATCACAGTTCCTTTCCATGGGAAGTTCACCTTCCTTTAAAACTCTATTCAATTTTTTTATGCTCAGAACATTGAAGCAGCAGTGGAGAAAATAATAGCACTGTGGGACACATTCTTTCCTCTTTGGGAAAGAAGTTATGGCTGTGGAGGTTTCTGTATTCTATCCTTTCCTAGCAGAGGCAGAGCTTGGACTTCTAAAGCACACAGACCTAGAATTCTGCTATGTAATTGGTACAGCAATGCAGGTAACTGCTAGTAGTTTGACCATTCTATAGAGATGTTCAGTCTGAGGAGCCAGGCTGAATGAAAATCCTGCTGAACTTGAGATCTAGTCTCCTAGCAATTTGGCCACTGTGCCACAGGAGTTACAAGTAATTAGGCTGAACACATATTCTAGTATGTTTGGTACAGCCTTGGTGAACATCTGTTGTCTTGATCATTCCATTCATTCTCAATGTATTGTGGTGGGGGCAATAAATTTTGTGGCTACTGTATCTATAAGACAATAGCATTATGTATAGGGTAGAGTTATCTAAAATAATGCTGAAATTGATCATATTTAGTCAAGCATAGAAGTGATGTTTTTGCAGCCTTAGTTCAGTTACTATGTGTTCTTGAGAAAAATGGTTTCATCTCCAAGCCTCAATTTCCTTTACAGTACTCCATGGTACCCACACATGGGCACTTGCAGGCAAAAGCAATGTTATGACATGCTCTGAAACTCAGGACTACTTGGAAATACAGTGGGGATTATTGAGAAATGCCATATCAAGTTGGACAACAAATTCTTGGAAGGCAGGAGCTAGGTCTGTCTGGCTTATCACTGTGTCCCCATCTAGCATAGTTTCAGGCACATAGTGGGCCTTGGACACATCAGTAATAGGAAGAGGGAGAGGAGTTGTAAGCTGGATTTTAGCAGTCTGGATTCTGCTCTGGATTCTGTCACTGCCTGACCATGAGCAATACTCAATTTTGTCTACCACATAGAGGGGTTTGTGCATGTTTCTTCCAGCCCCATATTTTTGTAAGCAAGGATTTTTCAACTGCATATGCCATGTATAAAGCCTCAAGAAATAATTGACTCATTTTTACAAGAATTAGGAGAATTAAAGGGACAAGGGATCAATCAGCATCACTCCTATCTCTGTTATGCCTACAGCCACTGCCACTGACCTTCAATTAAATTTCACTGTGGTCTGATTCAGATCAACAAGATGTGCTTGCAGGTTCTATCACTGCAGAAAAGCCTTTTGGTGCAGGGCATTCTTTCCCATATTGTGAGATTCACCTCCTCCCTCACCCTTTGACTAACTAACTAACTAAATAAATCCTCAAGCTCTTTGTTACCAAAGGTAGAAAAAAGAGAATTTTATCACCAAATTTGAAAATAGATTCAAGATGGTGGAATAGGAAAGGATGTAATGTGCTAGGCTAGAGATAAATAGAAAAAATAAATTAAATAGATAAATAAACTAGGAAGTGCACTCTTATAGAAGAATTGAGAGAAAACTGCAGTGGAAATTTTATGGAAGGAAGAGGAATGCTGTGGACACATGTGGGAGGTTCAGATATGCAGCACAAACATGGGCACAACATAATAAACAGCCATGAGCTGGAGCAGATGGCAGCTTAGATATAGAGGTGAAACCAAACTGTAGCAGCCTTTGGTTATATAGCTGGAGGGAGACCATGATGCAAGTCTGGCATGGAACCTTGGTAGACAGTACATACTCAAGGATCCAGTGGAATAAAAGGAGCATGCTTCTCTGACTCCATCCTTTGCACAATGGCACCCAGCACCTGACTGAGAGAAGGTGAGTGCCATTTTGAGTTTTGGTGGCAGCTGTGAGAGACCTTTTGTGCACACTTATCAACTGGCTGAGGCAGGAGGCCATCTTCTCAGCAGTTCCAGTGGTGTTGATGGAGAGAGTCAACATTCAGCCAGTGGCACTTGTGTATGCATGTGATCCAGAGATTCTTCAGAGGGAAAAGTCTGTGGTCTCTACTGATTTTGAGCCTGGCTGGAAGGATCGATAGGTGTTGGCTACCCATGTAGGACTGTAAAGTGCCCTCAGTCTCCCAACACACCACAAGCTCTGGAACCGAAACCTATGGGCAACTGGCTCAGGGAATATCTGCCTCTCTCTGGACTGAATAGGCTGGCATAGCAGTGCGGAACCTCTGCACACAGTGACTGTGGAAGCCTTGTGTTCTGAGATGGTGTAGACTCTGTGGCTGCATCAGAGGATACAGGGGGTAACTGGATTTCTGGGCAATTGCTGTGTGTGGATCCACACATTCCGAGCTCCCTGGTTGTCTGGGATGGGTCATTGCAGTGGAATCTATGCTCACTGAGGACTGCACAAATCATTTTTGCAGTTTGTATGGTGGCACCAATGAGTGTTGCACCCACTGGAAGCTAAAACTCAGGCACTGGTCTCCTTGGACAGAGGAGGTGAAGGTGTGATCAGACATACAGGGGTTACAATCCCCCTTTTCTGTTAACAAAAACAGATCTACCATGCCAAATGTGGATATTAACCTGGATACTCAACCCTCCCTGGAACACTGACCAGAGTTCCTTGGCCACATGCAGCACACACCTCTTGGTATTCACTGAAACTGTAGACATTCCACTAAGCCACAGAGGAATATTTTTTAAAAAGCCATCAGAGGATAAAACCAAAAATTTGAAGCATTCCCCCTACGATCCAGAACCAAACAAGGATGACCACTCTCAACACTGCTATTCAATATATTCCTGGAAGATTTATCCAAAACCATTAGGTAAGAAAAAGAGCCAAAAGTATTCAGATTGGAAAGGAGGAATTCAAACTATCCCTATTTTCATGCAGAACCTGGAAGCCTGAGCCAGAGCCACAGGCAAGAAAAATAAATCAAAGGGATAAAAATAAGCAAGGAGCAAGTCAAATATCTGTATTCATGGATGGCATGTAATAATATATAGGGGGGCCAAAAGACAATCCTGAGACTATTGGAACTCATAAAAGTGTTAGGTAAACTGGCAGGATATAAAATTAACACCCCAAAATTGATAGCCTTTGTATTCACAGACAATGCCATGGCTGATAAAGAACATTTAAGATCAGCCTCACTCAAAATATCTACAAAATTGAATACCTTGAAATAAATTTCACCAAAAATTTCAAATATCTCTGTGATGGAAGTTACAAAACATTGAAGAAAGAAATGGGAGATGTTAAAAATGGGGAAAAACTTCTATGTTCATGGATTGGAAGAATCAATAGAATAAATATCATCAAAATGTCCATACCTGTACAATCAATTTATTGATTCAATGCAATTTACAGATTCAATTTACAGGTTCTCAACAAAATTCTTTGCAGACCTAGAAAATGGTGCTAAAGTTCACATATAAACACAAGAGACCCCGACAAACTAAACCAATCTTATACAAAAGAAACAAAGAAGAAACAAAGTGGGAGGCATCAATTACAATACCAGATTTCAAGATATACTACAGGGAAGTTATAATCAAAACAACCTGATACTGGCACAAACATAGACATATAGAACAATGGAAGAGAATAGAAGCTCCAGAAGTCAGTCCACACATCTACAAGGAACTTATTTTTTTATAAAGGAGCTAAAATTATCCTTGGAGCAAGCACAATCTCATCAATAAAATGTGGCTGAGAAAACAAGATCTCTGCATGTAGAAGTATGAAACACATACCCTAAATTACACCTTACACACACACAAAAGCCTGAAAATGGATCAAAGACTTAAATATACGACCAGATACCATCAAATCACTACAGTATACTGGGGAAACTGTTGGACATTGGCATAGGCAAAGACTTCTTGGTAAAGACCCCAGAATCATAGGTAACCAATGTCAAAATTTAGAAATGAGATAACATGAAACTGAGAAGATTCTGCACTGCAAAAGAAACAACAAAGTAAACAGGCAACTGTTAGAATGGAAGAAAATATTGCCAGCACTGTGGCTCACTAGGCTAATCCTCCACCTTGCGGCACCGGCACACTGGGTTCTAGTCCCGGTTGGGGCACCGATCCTGTCCCAGTTGCCCCTCTTCCAGGCCAGCTCTCTGCTGTGGCCAGGGAGTGCAGTGGAGGATGGCCCAAGTCCTTGGGCCCTGCACCCCATGGGAGACCAGAATAAGCACCTGGCTCCTGCCATTGGATCAGCGCGGTGCGCCGGCCACAGTGTGCCTACTGCGGCGGCCATTGGAGGGTGAACCAATGGCAAAAGGAAGACCTTTCTCTCTGTCTCTCTCTCACTGTCCACTCTGCCTGTCAAAAAAATTAAAAAAAAAAGAATGGAAGAAAATATTAACAAACTACACATCTGATAAAGGATTGATATCCAGAATCTATAAAGAACTCAAGAAAATACACAAAAATCAAACAATCCAGTTATGAAGTCGGCAAATGATTGAACAAGCATTTTTCAAGAGGGGAAATTCAAATGGCCAACAGACACATGAGAAAATGTTCAGGATCCTGAGGCATCAAGAAAATGCAACTCCAAACCATAATGAGGTTTCACTTCACTCCTGTTATAAAGGCCCACGTACAGAAATCAACAAGACAAATACTGGCGAGGATGTAGGGAAAAAGGTACCTTGATACACTGTTGCTGGGAATGTAAACTGGTACAATCCCTGAGGTAGACAGTATGGAGATACTTCATAAATCTGAATATAGACATACTTTGTACTACTCAAGCATCCCAGTCCTGGGAATTTACCCAACTCAAAAGAAATCAGTATATGAAAGAATTATCTTTACCCCATGTTCATTGCAGATGAATTTACAATAGCTAACACATGGGGTCAACCCTGATGTCCATTAACTAATGATTAGATAAAGAAATTATGGTCTACATGCACCATGGAGTACTACTCAGCTGTAAAAAAAATTAACAAAAAAACAAACAATGAAATCTTGTGGTTTGCAAAAAAAAAAATGGGTGCAACTGGAAACCATTATACTTAGTGAAATAAGCTATTTCCCAAAAGACAAATATCACATATTTTTCATGATCAAATGTAACTGAGTATCTAAAGGGTAATGTATAGGAGTGAAATTGACATTTTTAGATGGAATGATTGTTTACAACACTTGTCTCTTCTGTTGAAAGACAATGTTTTAGTCTTCATAATATTTGTTGAACTCTTTTACTTAGTGCAGGACTTTTCTTACTATAATTAAATAAACTAAATGTAGATCTTGGTAAAAATTAGGAGTGGGAATGCAAGAGGGAGGAGGAAGAAAGGTTGGAGCATAGGCGGGTAGAAGGTAAGTATGACTACATTCCTTAATCTTCATAAATAAAATACATGAAATTTGTATAGTTCAAAAATTGTATAAAATGAAAAGAAATAGAAATAAAGACAAAAGGAAAATTTTTAAAAAGATAAAATGGCCTAAACATTGTAAATTCATCCCCTTTTTATCCTATTTTACTTGCAAGGCATCTGTGAATTGGTACAGCTATGCCTCTTACTCCCATTGCTTTATTTCTGTTAGGGTGACAAAGCCATTACCAGGAACTTGTGTTCCATGCCTCTGTGGTCTCTGCAAGGGTTGGATTAGTTCTGAACTAAAAGTTTAGCCTGAAAGAGAAAGACACACTTGAAAGGAAACCTCATTTTCTGAAATCAGAAGGAGAAACATTTCTTCCAATAAAACCAGTGTTTCCTTCATCTCCTGGGCATTGTGCTTGGAGAACTCACTGTCATCAACTGAGTTTCTTTCCTAAAGATCATGCTAAAGGATACCAGCATGAGAGAGAAGAAAGGAGTTGAAAAGTTCATCAGGAATGTTTAATCTTCAGAGGCTTTGAACCTGGGAGACAGGCAGAAATGACTTCTCTATTCCTAATTTACAAATTGAAATTTGAACCAGCTTTTGACTAAATATCAGAGATAAGATGGTATATAGTCTTCGTGGGAAGAAACAATATTGCCTTTGAGTGAAACAGGAACAAGGACCAGAGCAGTGTCTTGTTCATAAAGCAGTTCCTTAGGAGGAGGGGAATCCTTGGGGTATAGCACTGGACCATTTCTTTATTGTAAATATTCTCACCCAAAGCTAATTTCAACTGCCAATGTGATTTGCAAACAGTGACTCCAATTCTACTACTGAGAACCCAGATGAGACAGGATCAGCCACTACGAAGTGGGTGCAAGGAAGGAAAAACAAAGGCATACAACATGTCATAAAAATTGTAATATTATAGGCAACCATTATGATGTGAACAATTGTGATATCATAGATCCATTGTGATATCATAAACACAATATTTCGTGTTGGTATAAAGTATCCAATCAATTATGACATAATCATGCCATAATCACTTGTGATGTCATAATCAGTGTCATGCCATAATCAATTGCACTTAATCAATTGTACTATTGTAAATATCTTTCGATGTCATAATCAACAGGGATATGATAAACCACCTTTGTTATACTGAAAACCTACCATTATGATGTTATAATCAATTGAAAACACATAAACAGTCGTGTGATATCATAAATCTGTCATTATGAAGTCATAATTGTGATATAAGCCACCATTGTGATACCTTACTCAATTGTAATGTCACAAAATCCATTGTGATTCCTTAAACTGATACTGACACCATTCACCAACCATTTTGATGTCATAAACTTACTGCAATTATGTCACAATCAACTGCAAATTCATAAGTCCACTGTAACATAATAGTCCTGCAATTGTGACATTATAATCAATTGTGATATATAAGCCACCATTGCAATGCCATAATTAGTTGTATTGTCATAATTATAATCAAGCATAATTCCATAAAAGCTATTATCATATGTAGTGGAATGAGAAGGCCATGTGAAGGTGGCCACTGGCAAGCGAGCGTCAGTTAGTCAGGAATGGCTTTGAAACCCACCTGGCAATGGAGCCTGCCTGGCAACAGGCTGTGATTGGATGGCTCTGGAAACTGCCTGGCAACAGGCTGTGATTGGTTGGGGTATAGACCGCCCCTTGACCAGATTGGCTGGTCTTGGCTATATAAGCTGTTGTACCAACTGTAATAAATGAGTCTGCGGGCTGCTCGCCTCAAGCCTGCTTTCACCCGACTCCCGGGGTCTGTGTGTTGACTCCGCACCTCTTGCCCCCACCACACTGCTCCTCTCAGAAACGAACCCACTGCAACATTGTTGAGAAATCAATGGCAACATCTGGCACACCAACGTGACTGAGAGAAAGACAGTGCGTCGGACTCGGAGAGGTCCCCCCTGGATTTCAGCAAGTAGACCCCTCGGTGTTTTGTTGGCTGTTCGGTTCTGTGAGGGTGAGCACAGAACCCCCTCCTACGCCCCTTTCCTTGTCCTTGTCTTCGGTCTAAGTGACGCCAGGTTAGCACACACCGCCCTGAAGCGTACGTCGCTTCTCGGCTCCTCCTTTTACTTTTGGTTCGCCCAGTGAATTCACATAAGGGACTGATCATCCCAGAATTCGGAACCAAGTCATCTTCCCTCACTCAAGAGAGGTGACGCTCCGGAGACACCGTGTGGGCATACAACCTTGACCTAACGAATCAAGGAAGTCCCCCACTAAGCACAGGACATACGTATGATCTGATACACCACTATCTGTCTAATGTAGGGAAACCTCCTGCAAAATGCCATCAACAGCTGAGGTGCTAGGAATTTGCTTTGTTACAGCAGCAGTGCTGTACGTGTCTTTCCTTTGGCTAGAGTTGGCGTACCGTGCCGCTCTTAAGCACTCAGACATGGAAAGATACCCCCCTCTCAGAATCCTGTGCAGATTATCAAAGATAGTGAATCTGTGAGTGGTAGGAGCCTGATACTCCAGGTCCCTGTCTCACAGACAATGGTTGATGACTTAGGGAGAGAGAACTCTGACAGTGAAAAAAACAACGTAGCAAACAAGGTAGCAATGCCTAGTCAGCTACCCCCCACATACCCGTGGGATGAACTAAGAGGACCTTTACACAATAACTTATGCAATGTCATCCCATCCACACCCAGTGAGGATCCCCACATTTGTGGCAGTCCTTGGGCACCCCAAGCTCTCAGCGCAGCTGCTAGACCTCATCCCACCTGCATGTTTGCTGTTAATGTCGAATTGTACGCAAAATTCAGGCCCTGGATTCCAACGCCTGTAAAAAGGGTTCTATTAACCAAGGGTCGAGGATATACTTGTGTCTTTCCAGAGAATGCAGAACAGCCCATTTGGGTACCAGCCAGAAACATCAAGCCTGCAAATGACAGCCAACCAGAACCAGCTGAACAAGACCGAGACTCTGCCTTGTTAGCAGATGCACCTGCCCTATCATCCTACCCTGAGAAACTGCCCAACGCCATATCTGTTACTGTTGTATACCCCACTAGCTCTGGTCAGCCACTCAAATAGCCCACAGCCTGTGTGTGGTCATGCCATTCCTGATAACCGTCATTCCTCATTCCTACCCCTATCTGAGCAAGCAATCCTGTGGTCTCTCGATTTGAGCGCTGGTTAGTCAATGATGGGTAAGATCCCCTGGGGGACAACCTAAGACAGGCACAGCTGCGTACGGAGACCACATGGAAATGGGGTCAACAATGGTATGGCCAAGAATCATGCCTCCCGTTGCTCAAAAATAAATGAAAAGGGGGAAATGTAGTGGAATGAGAAGGCCATGCAAAGGTGGCCACTGGCAAGCGAGCGTCAGTTAGTCAGGAATGTCTTTGAAACCCACCTGGCAATGGAGCCTGCCTGGCTGTGATTGGATGGCTCTGGAAACTGCCTGGCGATAGGCTGTGATTGGATGGCTCTGGAAACTGCCTGGTGACAGGCTGTGATTGGATGGCTCTGGAAACTGCCTGGCAACAGGCTGTGATTGGTTGGGGTATAGACCGCCCCTTGACCAGATTGGCTGGTCTTGGCTATATAAGCTGTTGTACCAACTGTAATAAATGAGTCTGCGGGCTGCTCGCCTCAAGCCTGCTTTCACCCGACTCCCGGGGTCTGTGTGTTGACTCCGCACCTCTTGCCCTCACCACGCTGCTCCTCTCAGAAATGAACCCACTGCAACATTGTTGAGAAATCAATGGCAACAATCATATAACAGCATTGTGGTGCTATTATGTATTATGTACTGTTGTGATATGGTAAACCAATAATCATGTTATCATAAAACTGTCATTATGATGTAATTTTGATTTCAAAAACCATTGTGACTTTAATATATATTGTGATATCATAAAATATTGTGATGTCATAATATGTCATTGTTATTTCTCAATCAATTGTAATGCAAAAAACCTTGCATCATAATCAATTGGGATGTAACAAACCATGATTAAGATATAAGTCATAATCCCTGTGAAGTCTCCCAAAGTATTGTGACATCACAAACACACTATTGAGTCATCATTATCAATCTTTATATCATAAATTATAATTATGATATTATAGTAAATCATAGTATCATATCAACTTTGTGATGTCACAAACCATATTGTGATAATATAAAAAGCCACTGTGCTGTTATAAAGCTACACCTTCAAGTAATAATCAATTGTGATGTCATACATTTCCTTGTGATGCCATAATCACCTGTGATGTCATATACCATTATTATATCAAAAACTTATCACTGCAATATCATAATTGTGAATCCATAAAACAACTGTGAGGTCATAAATTTATTATTAGATATCATAATCAATTATACTATTATATACTAACATTGCTATGTCACAAAACAACATTGTATGGCTTAATCAATTCTGAATTCATAAACCAACATGGTGATTAATAATCAATATGATCTCAGAAAACCAGTGTGATACCATACGAATATTCTGATGACAAAAGTACTATAATGTTGTACTAACCATTATGCTGTCATAAAGAATTACAAAGTTATAAAATTATTAAGAAAACACCATTGTGAAGTCTAAATCTATTGTGATGACATAAAATGATGCTGACTTCAAAATCAATTGTGAAGTCAAAAACCATTGATTTATCATAATCTTAACTTTTGTAGATTTGAATGTCAATCAATTGACATAAACCAATGTTGTGATGCCATGAACACTCTATCATAAATTTTCATGTCACTAACCACCATTATCATGTTATTGTCCACTGTGATGTCATAGTAATTATTGTGCTTAACTCTATTGTGACATTGTAAAATCTGTGATTTTATAAAATTACAAATGTTATGACATAATCAATTGTGATGTCATCAAACCCTAATGATGCTATAATTAATCAGGATTTGATAAACTATCATTGTTATATCATAAAGCAACCACTTTGATGTCATAATCAACTGTCAATTCATAAAAGCCATCATGACATCATGAATCCAATGATCTGACACCTTAACCAATTAAGATGTCATAAGGCACCTTTTTGATACCATAATGAGTAGTGAGTCATAAAAAACTATGATGTCATAGGTCAGTATCATGATTGCATAAAATATTGTACTGCAATAAGTATATCTTTGTTATATCATAATCAATTGTGATATCATAAAATACTTGTAATAATATAAGCAAAAATTTCTGGTGTCATAAAACTACCATTGTGACATTATGATCAATTGCAATGTCATTAATAACACCAGTGGTATGATAATAAACCATTGTGATCTCATAAAACTACCATTGAGATGTCATAACCAATTGTGAAGTCATCGTAATAATTGGGACATCATAATTGTGATCCTATAAGCTAACCATTATGATGTCTTATTCAGTTGTGAATCCATAAAAATCATTGTGATGTCATAAACTTATAATTATGACATCTGAATCAATTACTATGTTGTAAATCAACATTCTGATATCATAAACCACAATATTAATGTTATAATCAATAATTCTGATAATATGAAAACCATATCATATTTTAATGTTGTGCTCCAACAAATATGCAATTGTGATGTCATAAGCCAAACATTGTATAGTCAGGATGAGATGTGGAAGGCATGAAAATCATTCTGATGGCACAAAACTATCATTGTGAGGTAACAATCAATTGGCATGTCATAAATTATCACCATGTGGACAAGAATTGCCATTGTGATGTCATGAACAGTGAAGTCATGAACCAATTTTATTTTAGAATTTATTTTATTTATTTGAAATTGAGAGTTGCACATGGAAAGAGAGGCAGAGGGACAGAGAGAACTTCCAGTTGCTGTTTCACTCCACAAATAGCCATAATGACAAGAATTTTTCCAATCCAAAGCCAGGAGCCAGGAGTCTTCCAGGTCTCCCACATGGGTGTAGGGGTCCAAGGATTTGGTCCATCTTCTACTGTTTTCCCAGGCCACAGTAGAGAGCTGGATCAGAAGTGGAGCAGCTGGGATTTGAACTGGTGCATATATAGGAGGCCAGCACTGCAGCAGGAGGCTTCACTCGCTATGCCACAGCACCAGCCCCATGAACCAATATTTTGCTATCATAGACCTCTATTGTGATGTCATGAAACAACCAATATGATGTTATAATCAACTGTGATATAATAAAAACCATTTTGAAGTCATATTATGACATGAACAATCATATTAAAAATGACATAAGGCTATCATTGTTATGTCATAATCAATTGTGATTTCATAAAAATCCTTGTAATTTCCAAATCAAACTAGGATGTGATAATCAACCATTGTTATATCATGCACATACCACTTTGATGTCATAATTAATTCATGAAAAACATGTTATACTTACACCAATATGAATTCATAATCAGTTTGTGATGCCATAAACCACCATAGTGATATCATAAGCAGTTTAAACTATATAAACCATTATGATCTATCAACTGTGATATCATAAACCACCATTATCATGTTGTAATCATTAGTGATAAGATTCTATTGTGATGTCATAAACCAATAGTGCAATGGCATAACATATCATTGTGTTGTCATAAAGCTATCACTGTTATGTCATAATCAATTGTGATGTAATAAAATGTCATGAAAATCAACTGTGATATTATAAATAATCATCGTGATGTCAGAACCCAGCTATTTGATGCAGGGATCAATACGAAGTCTTAAAAGACACTGTGAGGTTATGAGCCCATCATTGTGATGTTATAATCAATTCTGATGTCAATAAAACATTGTGATGTTATAAGCAACCATTGTGATATCATAGTTGTGAACTTATACAAACCACTGTGATATCACAAATCTACCTTTTAGAATTCACAGTCAAATGTGATTTGGTTAATTGCCATTGTGATATGATAATATATGAAAACCATTGTTTTGCAATAAAACATGAACTGGCAGATGATGGTTCGAAACTGGGAACTTGCAACCATGTAGGAGACCTGCATTGAATTCTAAGCTCTCAGTTTAGTCCTGGTCCAGCTCTGACCATTATGGGCAATTGATAAGAGAACCAACAGATGGTGCTCTCTGTGTTCATATGTATTTGTCTCTCAAACTATAAATTTAAAATTAATATAACTATTGACATATTAAAACAATGGGCTTAATATTATATATGTTTAAAATACAGTTGCAGGAATATCAAGTATATTTAATCATATCATCTATTACATCACATTTTAGAAGCAGGGGAAATGTGTGATGAATTCAGTTCTCTATGTTTCAAAAGAAGTATCTGCAAAGTCTGGTTTATGGAGGGGCATCCCCAAATATCCCTGAATCCAGCAGCAATGGAGAAAGGCACAAAGCACTGCATAGAAGAGCACCCACCTGAGACCCAGGAAGCAACACCCACTAAATGGGCTCTGACATCACCCTTGCCTCCTCCACTAAGGTCTTCTACCACCCTGTGAAGAGTTTCATGGGGACCTGATGTGAGTTGTGATCAAAGAGTTTGCTTTCATCATCTTGAGGCCAAAGAACTCCAAATGAAGGTATCAGCTGGGAAGGACTTGCATAAAGAGGTTATGGACTTGTCAGAGCAAGATGAGGAAATGCTGTATGAAAAAGGGTGTGGAATGTTGAGGTGATCTGTGAAGGAGGCCTGCAGGTGTTCTGGGGCCTTTTGGCTTATGGAATGCAGTCAACTCACCTGAGAGGTGCCTGAGCTTCAATCCATGGTTACCAATGTTTCTGCCAGGGATGTGGGTCTCAAGAGTTGCATGTGAAGCTCAATGAAGTGGCACAGCTGGTACAGCCCCACCCCACAGATGTCTGGATGCCTATGCACCAGCTCCAGAGGGTAGTGAGCAGAGTGGCATGATGACATTCATTTGGAACCTTAAAGCAACCTTGACCTCTTCTTTGATGCATCTTTTCAGGCTCTGAGTGAAGAAGCACTGCCGTGCCTGACCTGAACTGACATGGTAGTGCTGGCCGGGAGCAGCTGAGAGACCTGCTATAGCAAGTGCAGGGCCATAGTGCTTAAGTGTTAGGCCTGCCACAAAATGGCCCTGAAGACCATCCTGCAGAGCTTGAGCCTCCAAGTCAGCTGCTGCTGGTGTTTTATATTGCCACCACTCATGTGAGGATTGACTTCTAAGAACCCGTGTTTGTTGAGGTCATTACCGTCAAGGCCATCACCAGCAAGCAGGCACTGGTTTTCCAGTGTGTGGGGTGTGGGGCTTTCAACCTTCAGTGCCTCAGCAAGGCAATAGGAGCCCCTGGCCCTGGGCCATGTTCTTTACAGCCCAGAATCCTCCTGTGAACCCTGAGTTTGAGCACTGCAGGCAACAATATCAACTTGGAGACCTCCTATTGGCTGAGCCCTTCTATGATCTGGAGTGTGTGCTGTGTCCTCAAGACTGTGAGCACCAGTTCCTGCCACTTGCATACTTTGGAGTGGATCTGTAGTTACCTGGGCATTGTTACTGAGGAGCTCTCAGATGATAATCTCCACTACATGCTTAATAGGCTAAATAACACTGTGTACGGCAGCATGCTCAGCCTCCTGCAGCTGTTCTCTGCCCTCCTTCACATGGGCTTCTGGTCTCTCTCCCATTCTTTAAGAACCTGGTCAAGGTGGACACCCTGTGTTGACTATCTAGAGTATTCTGGGAGGAGTGTCCTGGAAAATGGGGGTGACTGTCAGAGACCAGCCCACTGTTGTGCATTCATAGCCAGGAGTTCAAGCTGCAGGCAAAATTCACAGTCTCAACCCAGCTCCCAGCAGCAAGGACTCCAAGCCAACCTGGAGGCCAACTAGGATCAGACATGAGCCTGAAAGCAAGACAGCAGAAGGTATGGAGAAAGCAACAGAGGCTGCACTAGAATAAACAGAGGATGTGGCTGAGGACCCAGCCCAGCAGGCGGCCAAACTCAAAACATTTCCTCTACAAGAATGTTAAGCTGAATATCTGTATGTGGGGGACAAATGCAGCTATTCTGACAACCCCTAGAACATGTAGTTTTCACTGATGTTGCCACACTGACTTTCCAGAGACCTCCTACCAATAACCTCATGGGCCTCGGGTCTACTATACACCAGGCATGGACTTAAAAAATTAGAAGCAGGTTAAATGTCACTGATTAATTAAATAACACTACCAATTCAATAAGAAGGTTTATGTTACTTATAATATGATGATTTAATTTTTTAAAGATCTAATGCAAATGCTTCCATTTAACTTAGATCCATTCAATAAAAAGGAAAAAAAAGGACTCAAAGTCCACCATTATTTGCTAATGACTGCTAGCATGTTAATAATGTATCTTTCCAGAATGTTTCCTAAATGCTTACCAACAGGTTACAGGAATTTCTGTGCATGAGCTGTCTTTTCTTCTTCCTTCCCTCCCTTCTATCATCTTCTTTTCTTTCATTATAGATTAACCAATGCAGGATTGATACATGCATGTTTTATTGCAGTTTTAAATGAGTATATAGCATTCCTTTGTAAAACAAATACAACATAACCTGGTCCTTATTGATTAATTTTAGATTGCCCACATGTTTTATTGATGATGATCTCCATATCACAGCCAAGACTGTAGACTGGTTTATATACCCATCAACTGTTTATTAGGAAATAGTCCTACTTGAAGGGTTGCTAGTCAATAATAATACACATTTTAAATTCCAATAGATTTGATTTTTCACATAATCTGCACCAAGTTAAACATCTATCGGCAATGTATGCTTTTACTGATGCTACTGACAATAGCAAATTTATTGGTTGAATAAGTCCAAGAAACCTCAATATTGTAATTTATATTACCCTGACTGCTATTGAGGTTTCACAGCATCATTAATTTCTCACTGTAACTTTCCTCTTACAAATTAAAATTTTATATTCTGTGTCCACTATCATTGGGGGATTAGTTTTGTTTATAATTTCATGGAAGTTTTAATTTTTTTCACTTTATTTATTTTTATTAAAAACTTTTATTTAATGAATATAAATTTCCAAAGTACAGCTTATGAATTACATTGGCTTCCCCCCTCCCATAACTTCCCTCCCACCTGCAACCCTCCCCTTTCCCACTCCCTCTTCCCTTCCATTCACATCAAGATTCATTTTCAATTCTCTTTATATGCAGAAGATCAGTGCAGTATATATTAAGTAAAGATTTCAACAGTTTGCCCCCATATAGCAACACAAAGTGAAAAAATACTGTTGGAGTCCTAGTTATAGCATTAAATAACAGTGTACAGCACATTAAAGACAGAGATCCTACATGATATTTTTTAAAAATTAATTAATTTTCTATGCCATTTCCAATTTAACACCAGGTTTTTTTTTTCATTTCCAATTATCTTTATATACAGAAGATCAACTCTGCATATACTTAGTAAAGATTTCATCAGTTTGCACCCACACAGAAACACAAAGTGTAAAAATTCTGTTTCAGTACTAGTGATAGCATCACTGCACATTAGACAACACATTAAGGACAGATCCCACATGGGATGTAAGTACACAGTGACTCCTGTTGCTGACTTAACAATTTGACACTCCTGTTCATGGCGTCAGTAATCTCCCTAGGCTCTAGTCATGAGTTGCCAGGGCTATGGAAGCCTTTAGAGTTCGCTGACTTTGATCTTATCCCGATAGGGTCATAGTCAAAGTGGAAGTTCT
This sequence comes from Lepus europaeus, assembly GCF_033115175.1. Lineage (NCBI taxonomy): Eukaryota > Metazoa > Chordata > Mammalia > Lagomorpha > Leporidae > Lepus > Lepus europaeus. The sequence continues at coordinate 12,037,999 of NW_026909276.1, read as the reverse complement.
CTCCTCCCTTCGGAGAAAGGTACCTCCTTCTTTGATGGCCCCATTCTTTCCACTGGGATCTCACTCGCAGAGATCTTTCACTTAGGTATTCTTCTTTTTTTTTTCTTTTCCATGGTGTCTTGGCTTTCCATGCCTACAATAGTCTCATGGGCTCTTCAGCCAGATCCAAATGCCTTAAGGGCTGATTCTGAGGCCAGAGTGTTGTTTAGGACATCTGCCATTCTATGAGTCTACTGTGTATCCCGCTTCCCATGTTGGATTGTTCTCTCCCTTTTTGATTCTATCAGTTAGTATTAGCAGACACTAGTCTTGTTTGTGTGATCCCTTTGACTCTTGGGCCTATCAGATTCATCAATTGTGAACTGAAATTGATCACTTGGACTAGTGAGATGGCATTGGTACATGCCACCTTGATGGGATTGTATTGGAACTCCCTGGCACATTTCTAACTCCACCATTTGGGGCAAGTCCAATTGAACATCTCCCAAATTGTACATCTCCTGCCTCTCTTTTTCCCACTATTATATTTAACAGGGATCACTTTTCAGTTTCAATTTAAACACCTAAGAATAATTGTGTGTTAATTACAGAGTTCAACCACTAGTACTAGAACAACAAAAACAACAACAAAATACTAAAAAGGATAAAGTATTACATTGTACATCAAGAGTCAGGACAAGAGCTGATCAGGTCATTGTTTCTTTTTTTTAAAAAAAAATTTTTTTTTTATTTTTGACAGGCAGAGTGGACAGTGAGAGAGAGACAGAGAGAAAGGTCTTCCTTTTGCCGTTGGTTCACCCTCCAATGGCCACCGCGGTAGGCGCACCGCGTCGATCCGATGGCAGGAGCCAGGTGCTTCTCCTGGTCTCCCATGGGGTGCAGGGCCCAAGGACTTGGGCCATCCTCCACTGCACTCTCTGGCCACAGCAGAGAGCTGGCCTAGAAGAGGGGCAACCGGGACAGGATCGGTGCCCCGACCGGGACTAGAACCCGGTGTGCCGGCGCCGCAAGGCGGAGGATTAGCCTAGTGAGCCACGGCGCTGGCCAGGTCATTGTCTCTTATAGTGTCCATTTCACTTCAACAGGTTTCCCCTTTGGTGCTCGGTTAGTTGTCATCGATCAAGGAGGAACATTCCTCAATACAATCAAAGCAATATATGAAAAACCCACGGCCAACATCCTATTGAATGGGGAAAAGTTGGAAGCATTTCCGCTGAGATTTGGTACCAGACAGGGATGCCCACTCTCACCTCTGCTATTCAATATAGCTCTGGAAGTTTTAGCCAGAGCTATTAGGCAAGAAAAAGAAATTAAAGGGATACAAATTGGGAAGGAACAACTCAAACTATCCCTCTTTGCAGATGATATGATTCTTTATTTAGGGGACCCAAAGAACTCTACTAAGAGACTATTGGAACTCATCAAAGAGTTTGGAAAAGTAGCAGGATATAAAATCAATGCACAAAAATCAACAGCCTTTGTATACACAGGCAATGCCATGGCTGAGGAAGAACTTCTAAGATCAATCCCATTCACAGTAGCTACAAAAACAAATACCTTGGAATAAACTAAACCAAGGACGTTAAAGATCTCTATGATGAAAACTACAAAACCTTAAAGAAAGAAATAGAAGAGGATACCAAAAAATGGAGCAATCTTCCATGCTCATGGATTGGAAGAATCAATATCATCAAAATGTCTATTCTCCCAAAAGCAATTTATACATTCAATGCAATACCAATCAAGATACCAAAGATATTCTTCTCAGATCTGGAAAAAATGATGCTGAAATTCATATGGAGACACAGAAGACCTCGAATAGCCAAAGCAATCTTGTACAACAAAAACAAAGCCAGAGGCATCACAATCCCAGATTTCAGGACATACTACAGGGCAGTTGTTATCAAAACAGCATGGTACTGGTACAGAAACAGATGGATAGACCAATGGAACAGAATAGAAACACCAGAAATCAATCCAAACATCTACAGCCAACTTATATTTGACCAAAGATCCAAAACTAATCCCTGGAATAAGGACAGTCTATTCAATAAATGGTGCTGGGACAATTGGATTTCCACGTGCAGAAGCTTGAAGCAAGACCCCTACCTTTCACCTTACACAAAAATTCACTCAACATGGATTAAAGACTTAAATCTACAGCCCAAAACCATCAAATTATTAGAGAGCATTGGAGAAACCCTGCAAGATATAGGTACAGGCAAAGACTTCTTGGAAATGACCCCAGAAGCACAGGCAGTCAAAGCCAAAATTAACATTTGGGATTGCATCAAATTTAGAAGTTTCTGTACTTCGAAAGAAACAGTCAGGAAAGTGAAGAGGCAACCAACATAATGGGAAAAATATTTGCAAACTATGCTACAGATAAAGGGTTGATAACCAGAATCTACAAAGAAATCAAGAAACTCCACAACATCAAAACAAACAACCCACTTAAGAGATGGGCCAAGGACCTCAATAGACATTTTTCAAAAGAGGAAATCCAAATGGCCAACAGACACATGAAAAAATGTTCAAGATCACTAGCAATCAGAGAACTGCAAATCAAAACCACAATGAGGTTCTACCTCACCCTGGTGAGAATGGCTCACATTCAGAAATCTACCAACAATAGATGCTGGACAGGATGTGGGGGAAAAAGGGACACTAACCCACTGTTGGTGGGAATGCAAACTAGTTAAGCCACTATGGAAGTCAGTCTGGAGATTCCTCAGAAACCTGAATGTAACCCTACCATACAACCCAGCAATCCCACTCCTTGGAATTTACCCAAAGGAAATTAATTTGGCAAACAAGAAAGCCATCTGCACATTAATGTTTATTGCAGCTCAATTCACAATAGCTAAGACCTGGAACCAACCGAAATGCCCATCAACAGTAGACTGGATAAAGAAATTATGGGACATGTACTCTATAGAATACTATACAGCAGTCAAAAACAATGAAATCTGATCATTTGCAACAAGATGGAGGAATCTGGAAAACATCATGCTGAGTGAATTAAGCCAGTCCCAAAGAGACAAATATCATTTGTTCTCCCTATCGGAAGTTTTAATTTAACATTGTGTGTATATAATATTTCTTAACTACATGTCAGCATTGCCTCAGATTGTTTTTATTTTTCAATTTTGTTGAACGTAAGTCTTAGAGTTTATGTAACTTAAGTCTTTACATTGATGTTTAATATTATATGATTATGGGGTCTGGCACTGTGGTGCAGTAGGTTGATCCTCCGCCTGTGGCACCGGCATCCCATTTGGGCACCAATTCTAGTCCTGGCTTCTCCTCTTCCAATCCAGCTCTCTGCTGTGGCCTTGGAAAGCAGTGGAAGATGGCCTAAGTCCTTGGGCCCCTTCACCCTCATGGAAGACCCAGGAAGAAGCACCTGGCTCCTGGCTTTGGATTGGTGCAGCTCCGATTGTTATATCCATTGGGGAGTGAACCAACGGACAGAAGACCTTTCACTCTGTTTCTCCCTCTTACTGTCTGTAACTCTAGCTCTCAAATAAATAAATAAATCTTCAAAAATATTATACAATTATGGTCCTATATTAGGTGAAAAATCCAGACTACCAAATGTCACTCTTGATTCTTGATTTTATGCAATTATATTCATGTATATGTTTAATTTAATTATCAAATATAAATTTAAATTTTTATAAAATATGGTTTTTTTGTATGTTCTACACTTAAAGGCATTTTAGGGTCTATGTTAGCGGGACTGGCTGTGTAAAGCCACTGCATGTAGTGCCGGCATCCCATATTGGTACTGGTTTGAGTCCCAGCTGCTCCATTTCCAATCCAGCTCTCTGCTATGGCTGGGAAAACAGCAAAGGATTGCCTAAGTTTTGGGGCCCCTGCACCCACATGGGAGATCTGGGAGAAGCTACTGACTTCAGATCTGCACAGCTCTAGCCGCTGCAGCCAACTGCGGAGTGAACCAGTGGGTGGAAAACATATCTCTCTGCCTCTTCTTCTCTCTGTGTAATTCTTTCAAATAAATAAATTGATCTTAAAATAAGAAAACAGTCCATATTAGCTTCAAATTTTTTAAAAGGCACAAAAATATGCTGCAATTTATAAGTCAATTGGCAGTTGTCTAGACTTGGCCATTTTATTATATTCCCTGGCTGCTTTTTAACCCTCAAAAATCTTTTGTTACACACTTATCTTTTATAGGATGTGAACAATTCATGTTTTTCTGAAAATTATTATAATTCTTTGCTAAACTCCTGTTTATTGTTTGATGTTATTCCCTTCATACATAAAAGGTGAAAATATTGTAGGACAAAAGTACTATTCTGTGATTGTCATTCATATTTTTCTTCTTGCTTATTTGGGGGAATGAGCATCAGAAATACTTTCAGGAGAGACAATATTACTGTACCTCTGTGAAAACTAATGCAACTCAACAAATAAAGTACTAGATGAATAAGTGAGCATTCATTGAGTGATAAAGTGTGTTTTCAAATTATAAAATTGATAAATAACTGAATTTCAAATTCCACAAAATGAAATGTTATTTTAATATAAGAAATTACATTAATTGGCTAATATAATTTATTTAAATAATTATTTAACAATAACTTAGATTAATTGAGATATGTAATAAGTCTTCTCTCATTTTTATATGTACACTTCTTGATCATTTTTTCATTTAATAATAATTTTAAAATATCGATTACTCTAGAAATGAGACATAATTTTATAATTTCTATAGCATAATTAATAAAAAAGTTTAAATTATTAGTTTGGTCAAGGGACCAAAATTACAGTATTTTCAATTTAAGCTGCCGCTGGTGACACTGGCATTCCATAAGAACACTGGTTTGAGTACTGGGTGCTCCAATTTGACCTACTTCTCTCCTAATTCACCGGGAAAATTAATGGAAGATGGATCAAATGCTTGAGATCCTGACACCTATTTGGGAGACCCGGTTTCATTGTGAAGCTCCTGGCTTGGGCCCCACCTGGTCCCAGCCACCCAGACATTGTAACCATTTTGAGAATGAGCTGGTAGATGGAAGATCTATCTCCAACTTCATTCCATGATCAGAGAAGGTATATGGTGTAATTCAATTTTTATGAATTTTCTGAGACTTGCTTAATGGCATAGCATATGGACTAACCTAGAGAAATTCCATACACTGGTGTGAATCCACTGCTGTGTATTCTGCAGCTTTAGGGTAGAATGTTCTATAGGTATCTGTGAAATTCATTTGGTCTATAGTGTCAATAACTCTGTTGTCTCCTTGTTGACTTTCTCTCTGGTTGATCTTTCCATTGCTGAAAGTGGGTTATTGAAGTGCCCCATTACTAGTGTATTTGAGTCTATGTCTCCCTTTAAATCCACTAACATTTTTAATGTATCCAAGTGCCCTGTAGATAGGTGCATATATAGTCATTTCTTCGTGTTTACTTGATCCTTTGATCATTTCATGGTACCCTTCTTTGTCTCTTTTAAATTTTTTATGTGAAACTATTTTGTCTGATATTAGGATGGCTAAATGCACCCATGGCCCACAGCAAAGCCATGAGCCCCCCAAGCCAGGAAAAGAGGCAGAAGCTTCTGAGGGACACAAGTGCAGCTCTGGGTCTTTCTTCCTCTATGGTGGCACTCGCTGTTCATGGCTGGAGCTAGAGACAGCAGCAGCCCTGTAAAATAACCATTTGCTTAATTTGTCAGAAGGCCAGGGTGGGGGAGCCTCCAAGAACACCCCCTCGACCTTGTGCAGATGGCACCTCTGCTGGAAAAATCAGAAGGGCTCCCGCTGCTGCTGTGGACTTCAATACATTTTGTCCAACCATGATCAGCCTCCCAAGGCACTGCGCAGTGCACCCTGGCCGAGGGACACATGGGCCCTGGCACCGGCTGCAAGGCCTTATCTCAGCTGGGACAACAAGGACGTCATTGCACTGAAATAAGGCCGTGGTGGCCACCACTGCACATAAATCTGTGGGAAGCCCTCTCGACCTCCCCCTAGTCCCCTGCTGTCTGCACAGTGGACAGAACACAGAAGTGCCCTCGGCCCCTGGGTCAGTCAGGGTGCACCCCAGCCATGCTCAGGAACAATATCCTAAGCACAGCCTCCTGCCACACCCCTCCCAAGTGTAGCTGCTGCATCAGGAGACTGCAGCAGCAGCGGGAAGGGCAGTCTCCTCTGGCTGCCCCCTCGCCAACACCATCCTCAGGGTTAATGTCACCACCAACCCGGGGCGAGCACTCACTCAGTGTCAACAGAGACTGAATGCCACTGGAAGCCTCCCCAGAGAGAGTCACCAACTCAGAGCTTCAGAGAGTGTCCTCCCCAACTGATGTGACAGCACTTGAGGGCTGGAGGGGACAGGAAAGCGAGGGTGGTGGCTCCAGGAAGCGCTCTCCTTTGTCCACCTCTGCAGAGAAACTTGAGGTACTCAAAAGCTAGAGAGCATCTGTTAACCCTGCCCCTCCAAGCTGCCACTGCACACGACACTCAGAGCCCAGCCCCGGGGACACAATTCACATGGCAGGATGGGAATCCCTGCACCCTGGGCTCCCTCTAGTGCTGGGACCTGGTCTGTCCTTGGACAGTGGGAGGGGCAGGTGCTGAATGGGAAAGAGCAAGGGGAATCCTGGTTCCCTGCCCAGTGAAATGAGAGAGCTTAGGCAAGGCGCAAGACCTTGCTGAGCCTCAGCTTTCACATCTGTGCAATGGGAACAGCCACAGTACCTCCCTTGGAGGAATGACAAGATGAGGTGACAATGCCAAGCCCTGTACCAATGTGGGCACAAAGTAAACCCTCAAAGGGAGTGGTCACTGTGCATCACCCTGCCTCCCCAGATGTGGTTCTCTATGCTCGCCAATATCAGCTGCACCTGCTAATGCCCAGCCTGACTTCCTAAAGGCAAACACAGTGACTTTATTCAGTAATAGCTCTGAGGACCTGTGATGTGCCCCAAGCACGAGTGACAGGAGTGTGGGTCTAGAGAGACAGATCATGGGGGTGTAGAGGGTGGCACCAGATACAAACCCTGAGGTCGGGAGGCAAGGACAGCTAAGGGACCTGAAGTCACCCAAGGCAGTAGTCACCACGTCTCTTTCCCTGATGGCCTCACATTGGAAAAACAAGGGGGATGGTTTCCAGCAGTGGGCAAGGCAGTTCTCACAGAAATGGTTGGAGGGTTGCTGGGCCTCCCAGCTTGGACTGTCTGAGCCATTGGGCCAGGGCAAACTGTGACCCCGGGGCTAGCCTCTCCAGTGGGTGTGTATGTCTACAGCCCGGTGGGTCTCTGCATCTCCTGTCTATGCAGCACGGAGGGAGCACAGAGCCAGAGGCTGCTGAGACTGCCCACTGTTGGCAAGCAGGAGAAGGAGCAGGGTCGGTGTGGAGGGGGGCATGGTGCCAACACATGAAGCGGAGCCCAGGCCCCCTGCACTAAGGGCCACATGAAGCTGTGGCCTTGGGAAGCTCTGAATGGATCACAGGTGTCCCATCCCAATGTGAACATTATCCATATTAAATTATTCCTTTATATCTACTTGTCACTACTATTCTTACTATTTATTTATGCTTTATAGTATTCAAAAATTTTTCATAACATATTCACTTTTTTCTTTCAGAATATTACTATTGTGTGTATCATCAATATCTTAGGCCTACCAATGCTAGTAGAGTGAACCTGTGACCATCTTGGTTGGGTTTTTCATTGGAATATCACTGACTTGAGGCTATTTTCCTGACACTGTTCATGTTTATATTTTTAAAATGTGTTATCTAAAACAATTAGGGAATGAGGCATGGAGTAAGGGAGAGAAAGATCGATCTTCCATGTAATGGTTCACTCCCCCAATGGCTACACCATCCAGGACTAGACCAGATCACAACAGGGGGCCCTGAAATATACCAGGCCTCCCAGGTGGGTAGTAGCAGGCACTCAAATATTTTAGCTATCATCTGCTCCCCACCAGACATACTTGAAATGTATCTAAAGCAGTGTAGCAAATCCTAGCTCTCAAAACTTACTCCATTTTGTTTGGCTCTTTCACAATGGGATCATCAAAGCCAAAACTTTTGCCTAGTTTTCTTGGCCATGTTCATAGATACCTCTTTTGAGAATTGACTTTGGCCAGTATTGTAATCCTATATTTTTGAGGTGACATAAGTCTTAACTTTTCTTGTGGTCTATAGGAATGTAAGTAAATCTTTGATTATTGATATTTTATAAAGTGGAGATTCGGATGTAGAAACCTTCCATGTATGATTTTATGGCAGATGGTATAAACTTTCCTTGGTTGTCCTATGTCTATTCTTTTCTCAAATATAGCACAATTGTTAGGCCTTTTAGTTCACTAAATCACTTCATATCTGCCTGCCACTATATTGTTGCTGTTTAGCAAATTACTCTGTGATACTTCCAATAATCAATATATAACTTTCACGGTAATGGTGAATATCAGTTCTGTTGTTTTGTTTCAATGAAGTTCCGTTATTTGGGAATATCAATTTTATCCTATAGTAAGCATATCCTACCAGTGTGAACTTCAAAACATCTTACTTGTTGGTTGCGACATCATCATATTACAGAAAATTCTCTAAGTTGTACTGATAATGTCCACATTGTCTTATATTAGTGCAGTAATTCTCCATTCCCAGGTGATATTTCTTTAGCATTTATGGAGTTTTAAGGCACTAAATTAACTTTTTATTGTGAAGTTCAAAAGTGCAACTTTTAATAAAAATGCCTTCACAGTAAGATACTCCTATTTATTGTCATGGCTTTTGCTTTTCTATCTTCAATTTGTTTCCAATTGTAGCAGAATTAGACTATTGTTGAACAAAATTCTTTATGTGTGCTGGAAACCCCATTATGGGCCCTCCATGGTAATGCTAAATAGTTCATGTAGTATAATTTATGTTGTAATATATACATTTCCTTTCATTTACTTTAATTCACTAATATCACTTTTGTGCAATATCAGTATCTTCATGCAGTTCAATGTCAGTACTGTGTATGTTATGTCAACTGAGTGGCCTTTTCCTGGTGATATCATCAGTTCCAGCTAAAATCTTTAATTTTTCCTGGCAACTTTCCTATTCACAATTTATCAGAACCTTTTAGGCCAGTGAATTCCATTCCCCCCCTTTTTTTGAGCTATGAGGGATTTTAAAGTTACATGTAATTTTGAACTTCAGAACTGTGAATCTGGATATAGCGCCTTTCCTAAATTGTTATCCTGAAAACTGGTATGACATTTCCTTTATTTATGTTCATTTGTAAATTTTTATTTTTCCACTTTAATTTAACTGAGATGGGCTATTTTTCTTCAAAATCCATTATATATACTTATCATTTTATTATTGTTCCTATTAAATGACAGTTTTACACACTGTAGTCACAATATGATTTCCATTTTACCAGCTTTTGTATTTGTTTCTTGCCTTTGAATTAGTAAGTATCACATATGTATCATTAATATCCCAGAGAAAGGCAATGCTGCTCAACCATCTTGCTTTGCTTCTTTATTGTGAGGTCATTAGTACCAAACTGCTATCTGATGTGCTCACAGCTTTCTTATTTTGATTTCTCTACACCACCTTTTGCAAATTGATTTATTTTTCCTTCTAGGTCATAAGTTTTGTGTTATTCCAGAGATCTCCAAGACTACATTAACTTTCATCTTCTTTTTTCTTTTCTGTACATTAATGTTGAATTTGACATGTGAAATTCATATTTCTAGTATTTTCCCATTACATTATCCTGACAATTTGCATAATCTTTGCTTTATTTATCTTTGTTGATATGCTCTTTTATTTCCAATTTCAAAATAATCATAATGGACTACTTTCTACCAAATATCAATTCCTTATAATTTCTTTTACTTTATCTTTTTTTCTAAGAAATAAATTCTCACAGTAAAAAAAATGTAGAAATGTAGTTTTAATTGTATCAAGTGCTTTCCTATCATATTTTGCTTGTGTTTGAAAATCTCAGGGATACAGATATGATCCAACATATGCAAATCAATAAATATTAAATATTAACTAAACGAGAGATAAAAACCATATTATTCTTAATAGACTTAAAGAAAGTATTTGGTAAAATACAATCTTCCTTTATGACAAAAATCTAAAAAGTTGGGTATATACAAAATGTACCTCAACACAATAAAGGCAACTTATTGAATATTGGATGTGGAATATTGAATGGGGAAAATCTGGAAGCATTCCCGTTATGAACCGGAACCAGACAGGAATGTATTCTCAAAACACTTTTGTTTTTCAATGAATTGCTGTTAAAATGAGAGAGGGAGGAGAGAGAGAGAAAGAGAGAGAGAGAGAGAGAGAGAATGAATTATGAGAGGGGTGGTAATTTGGCACAGTGGTTTGAACTGTCTTCCGTGATGCCAGCATCCCACTCAGTGTGCCAATAAAAGTTCTAGTTATTCCATTTCTTTTTTTAAGATTTATTTATTTATTTATTTATTTGAAAAGGAGAGAGAGATATGAAGTCTCCCATCCACTAGTTCACCCCCCAAATGACTGCAATGGTAGGAGCTGAATTGATCTGAAGCCAGGTGCCAGGAGCTTCTTCCAGGTCCCCGACATGGATGTAGGGACCCAAGGACTTGGGCCATCCTCTAGTGCTTTCTTAAGCCATAGCAGAGAGCTGGATGGGAAGTAAAGCAGCTGAGGCTCGAACTGGTGCCCATATGGGATGCCAGCACTGCAGGCAATGACTTTACATACTATGCCAGATCTGCAGTCCCTGGTTATTTGACATCTGAGCTCACTTCCTTCAAATGTCTTGAAAAGGTGTTCAAAAATAACCCAAGTAGCACTAGTTCAAATTCCAGCTGTTCTACTTCCATGCCAGCTACTTGATAATGTGCCAGATATGGCAGTTGAAGATAGACCAAATATTTGGGCCCTTGTACCCATGTGGAAGACCCAGCTGAAGATCCTGACTTTGGCCTCATCCAACGTTGTCCACTGTGTACACTTGGGGAGTGAACCAGCAAATGGAAAATCAATCTCTCTCTCTCTCTCTCTCTCTCTCTCTCTCTCTCTCTCTGTTATTCTTACATTCAAATAAATAAATAAACTTTAAAAATAGCCCAACAGCTTCAAACCTTGTCACCCAGGTGAGAGACCTGGATGGAGTTATTCAGTTTTGGACTCAGTCCTGTTCAGACATGGCTGTTGGGGTCATTTGGGAAGTGAAATAGTGGGAGAAATATCTCTCTATCTCTCTCTATGTGTCTCTTTTTGTCTTTCTACCTTTCAATGAAATAAATAAATTTTGAAAAAAGCAACTAAGGAGATACAAATTAGAAATGAGTAAATCAAATTATCTCTATTTGCATAAGACATAATTCTTTATATAAGGGCATAAAAGATTCCACACTATGATTAGTAGAGAATTCAACAAAGTTTCAGAATACAAAATCAACACACAAAATTAATGTAGTTGTTAGACATAAAAAAAAAAATCTAGCTGAGAAAGAACTTATAAAAACTATTCTAGTCTAAATAGCTAGATAAACTTTAAATACATTGGGATAAATTTAATCAAGGATGTTGATTTCTACAATGAAAATTAAACATTAATTAAAAATGTAGAAAAATACAAGAAATGGAAATATGCCCATGTTCCTGATTTGAAAGAATTAATATTAAATAAAATTTCCCTAATATCAAAACCAATTTACAGATTCAAATGTAATCCACCTCCATGGCGGAGGTGAGGCCTTTGCCTGGGCTGTGGGGTTACAGCCTTTACATCTGTCACCTTGGAGAGCCCAAAGGCTCAGGAGAGTGGGCAGGGGGGCCAACACAGCAGCAGGACAGGTCCTGGGCTGGCCACTCAGTGCTGTCACCATCGGCCCTGGAACCTCCCTCCTACCAGCTCTAGGTTCCCTGCCTCCTCTGGCCAGGCCAGGCCAGGCAGGCCCCAGTGGTCCCTGCGCTTTGGTCCTGGTGCATGTTTGTCCCCAGGGTTGTGCACAGTGTTGCTCAGCACATGGCCAGGCTGGACTTCAGCTCTGGACAAAAGCCAAAGAAAGAGATTCTGAGCCTGTTGTGACACCTGCAAGGGGCCTGGGGTGGTGACTGCCAGCTAGCAGGCATTTTTCATCCATGCCTGTTTGCATGAAGCACTATGGAAAACATCAGGAGTGGTTTGGGAACAGCCTCAGGTTCTTTTTAATATGCAATGACCGGGAGATGTCAAACTGAACAGGACAGGTCTGTCCAGGTGATTTTGATGCTAGTGGATATGCTAGTGCTTCACACATAGCCCCAGGCATCCATCAGACAGGTCTCAAGACTTACACAAGATGTGAAGTTGGGAGCCTGGGCACCACAACTGTCTCTAACTCCACACCAGGACAAAAGGGCTGAGCTGAGAATTTTTGTATCCTCCAGAAGAAACCCCAGTACCTATTAAGCAGTTGCTGTCTACTCCCCCTTTCCTCTAGCTCTGTGCAGCCACTGACCTGTGAGGATTGCAAGTTGGGAATTATGCTTCTGGTCCAGCAGTTGGTAGAGATCAATCTTCCAGGATGGCAGCCATCAACCCGTAGATTTCCTGGGATGTCTTTACAGACCAGACTTGGGGGATGGCAACTCTTGACCCATGGCCCTCATGGGCTCTGTGTTCTCAGGTCCCTGCCTGGCACAAGGACGGGAGCCCTGAGGAAGAGAGGAGGACTTCCAGACTCCTAAAGCCTCTGTCCTGGAACCAGTAACCTTCAAGGATGTGGTGGTGGACTTCACTCAAGAAGAGTGGGGCAGTTCGACCTTGTTCAGAGGACTCTTTACCATGATGTGATGCTGGAGACCTATGGACATCTGCTGTCCATGGGAAATCAGATCACCAAGCCTAAGGTCATATCGCTGTTTGGACAAAAAGAAGAGCTATGGTCAGTGGAGTAAGCATATCCTAAAGCACTTGTCCAGAATGGATGAAAAATATTGAAAATAAAACATTGGTCCCAATACAAAGCATATTTGAGGAGGAAAAATCCCATGAAATGAGGTTGGAAAAATACGTATGGGATGATTCTTGGTTCTCCAGGATAGAAGTTTTAGGCGGTAAAGACCAAGTAGAAATGTACCACATGAACCAGAGTACAGCTATGAGGCAAATGTTTCTCATGCAAAAGCAAGTGTGCTGTTTCAAAAAGGCTCAGAACTCTGTGAACTTGGGTCAGAGTACAACCAGAACTTAAACTTTGGTCCTTCACAGAGTTTCTCAGGTAGAACATTTCTATAAGCCTGAAACATGTGCTGAAAGCTAGAAATGTAACTCAGCCATAATGTATGTAGATAAGGTTACCTGTGAAAATAATTATGACAAAGCCTTCTACCAGTCCATTCAACCTATTCACACTACAAGAATGCAAGTTGCAGATAATCTTTTCAAATGTACTGATGCTGTTAAATCTTTCAATCATATAATACATTTTGATGTTCATAAAGGAATCCTTATCAATATATGGAATGCCATCAAATTTTTAACCAGAGCCCACCATTTTGTGAACATCCAAGATTTCATATTGGAGAAAACCAGAATGATTACAAAGAATATGAGAATATCTTTTACTTCTTATCCTTCATGGAACATCAAAATTGGTACTATAGGGAAACCATATGCATACAATGAATGGGAAAAAGTCTTTGGATATGACATTCCTTACTCAACACACAAGCACTTATAGTTCTGAGAAACCCTATGACTATAATCAATGTGGGACATCATTCATCTGGAGCTCGTGCCTTATTCAACATAAGAAATCTCATACTGGAGAGAAACCCTATGCTTCTAATAAATGTGGAAATATTTTTAGGAATTATTCAGCCCTGACTAAACATGAATGGACCCACACTGGAATAAAACCCCATGAATGTAATAAATGTGGAAAAGCCTGCAGCTGGAATTCTCATTTTATTGTACACAATAGAATTAACACAGGAGAAAAACCTTATGTATGTAATGAATGTGGGGAATCTTTCAATTGGAATTGTCATCTTATTGGACATCAGAGCACTCATACTGGAGAGAAACTTTTTGAATGTACTGAATGTGGGAAATCTTTCAACTAGAGCTCTCATCTCATGCCCATATGAGAATGCATACTGGAGAGAAGTCCTTCAAATGTGACGAATGTGAAAAAACCTTTAGGGATTACTCAGCCATTAGTAAACATGAAACAACTCACTCTGGAGTAAAACCATAAAAATATACTGAATGTGGCAAATCATTCAGCTGGAACTCCCATATTATTGCCCATCAGAGAACTCACACAGGAGAAAAACCCTATAACTGTCAGGAACGTGGCAAAGCATTTAGAGAACACTCATCCCTTACTAAACATGAAATCATTCATTCTGGAATTAAGTCCTATGAATGTAATAAATGCGGAAAATCTTGCAGCCAGATGGCTTACTTTGTCAGGCATCAAAGAACTCATACTGGAGAAAAGCCCTATGAATGCAATAAATGTGGGAAGTCTTTCAGTCAGAACTGCCACCTTGTTGCTCATTGGAAAATTCACACCGGTGAGAAACCCTATAAATGTAATCAATGTGAAAGATCCTTTAACTGTAGCTCTCATCTCATTGCACACCAGAGAACTCATACTAGAGAGAAACCATACAGGTGTAATGAATGTGGGAAAGCATTTAATGAGAGTTCTTTCCTTATTGTACACCTGAGAAACCGTACTGGAGAAAAATCCTACAAACACAATCATTGCATATCTATAAAATGTATGTGTATGAAGACCTGAAAGATCCATGAAGAAATTAACCCAGTTAAGATTTTTTTCTGGGCTGGTGCCGTGGCTTAACAGGCTAATCCTCCACCTTGCGGTGCCGGTTCTAGTCCCGGTTGAGACGCTGGATTCTATCCCAGTTGCCCCTCTTCCAGGCCAGCTCTCTGCTATGGCCCGGGAAGGCAGTAGAGGATGGCCCAAGTCCTTGGGCCCTCCACCCGCATGGGAGACCAGGAGAAGCACCTGGCTCCTGGCTTTGGATCAGTGAGATGCGCCGGCCGCAGCAGCCATTGGAGGGTGAACCAACAGCAAAAGGAAGACCTTTCTCTCTGTCTCTCTCTCACTATCCATTCTGCCTGTCAAAAAAAAAGATTTTTTCTGATGTTTTACAAATACATATAGTGCTTACGATACACTAGGCTTTGTTTTAAATGCTTTTCAAATATTAGCCTTAACTCAATGAGCTAGGTACTGTTATTGTCCCAGTTTTACAAAGGGGGAAACCAAGGGACACATCTAGTAAGGAATGGAGCTAGGATTGTTTGACTCCAGAGTTCATTTTTTAAACTGCTGTGTTATGCTTCCTGTCCAGTCATATTTTTCCTTAATGCTTTTGCCCTTTTGTTTAGTGTTTCTATAGTAGATATTTGGTAATAAAAATCAAGAAAATCCTAAGCACTGAGAAATAAAGTTACCTGGTTCCTGTCTCATGAAGGATTTTTGGTAACATAAGAGCTGAGATTCCTATGGAATATGAAAAAGTCTGAATTGGACATTTAGAATTACAGCATTTTCTGGGTCCTGGTTTCCTGGAATTTCATTGCCCACAACTCAGAATTATAGGGCATCATGGACAGGACAATTACTGGAGATTGTGGTAAATCTGAAGAATACTGCTTGACAGGTTTAGAATGCTTCTCCATGAAGCCATGGACAAGGCCGTGTATTCTTTTGCACAGATGCTGTAAAGTGTGAGAGTACCCTTTCTGAAAGTCTCCCTTGAATTCACTGTTTATTATTATTTTCACCAGGTAGACAGGTTATTTGATAGGAAGAAGGATTCAGAAGGGAATGGAGTCCATCACTAGTCCATCCCCTAGAGTTAGCAAGTCTCTCTGAGTATTCACAAGGGAGAAGGAGTGAAGCCACAGAGGACTTGGGCAGCTTCTCTCTAGTTCCTAAAATATTCCTTAAATAGGGCTGTATTTAGGGGGCAAGGATTCTTCTTGGATAGGCCCCGAGGTATTGGATGAATACAAGCTTCATCTAATTTCTCAAGATCCATGACTCACCAGTGGTTGAGAAACAGTTGCATATTGGAGGCATGGGGAGACTGTGTTTACTGTCTGGCTACTGTAGCTTGAACTCACCGAGCTATGTAACATTTGATTCCTCACTTCAGAGCTGAATGTATTAGTGGTCACCCAATAGATGTTGCAGGAGTGAATTAATGTTTTCCTGGGTTTCTCACAGGATTAGTAGAGAGAATAGAGTAAATATTATCTCTGTGAGAGGGGCTGGCCAGCACTGGTCAGGTGTACCTGTGTGTACTGCCTATTTAGAATGGGGGATGGATGGTTTGGAGACAGCTTGTTGTTTTGAAGTGGATAAAACCCAAGAGTTTGTACAGATTCCTCCTCCTGCCAGAGAAGACAGGCTCTTGGGTTTGTTATAAAGTGACTGCTGCATCGATAAAGCTCTTGACTTCTTAGTAAAATAATAAATAAATTGAAAAATCCACAGTAATCTGTTGTGCAGTGAACTTAGTGCTAAGAAGATAAACAGATGCAGTAATCAAAACATTTGCTACAGTAATAGATTTGTGACTTCTGGGAATGTGTCTTTCAGATGTATCACCTAATCTTATTTACCAACTTTGGCTAACTCAACTTTCATTTATGGTCTGATTTCCTTAAGTTGAGAAACCAGGTCACAAGTTTACAACTCATTCCTCTCAGCACTGCTCTTCCAAGGGGTCTGAGTCAGTTTTCTTGTTGCCAATAACAGAAAAGCAGAGACTCAGTAGATTAGAAAGAAATGGTATTTGTCTCATGGTTTGGGTCCAAGGTTGGAGGGCAGCATCTGATGATGGTCATCCTGGCAGAGGCTTGGGGTGGCACAGAAACCATATGAACAAGTAATGGAAGTGCAGGAGAGGCAGATACAAAGTGGCTCCCATGGTAGACATCTGGGGATAAGCCGGTAACCCATTAATCACATGAGTGGATTTATCCTAATCACTTCTTATATGTCCCACCTGTTCACACTGATTAATTTCTCATAATTGGGATTAAATGAACTCAGGAGACTTAGAGGGTGATAAATCTGGTAATAAATCCCTAAATGATTCATGCACTTTGGATTCTCTCAGTTTTATGTAGAGAGTATAAACTATGTAAAGGCCAAGGAGCAACACACACAACCCCAGCTAACTGGTGTGAGCCCTGAGGAGCAAATTCACTGTTGGCACTCCCCAGCTGGCTGCAACAGCCAGAGCTCTGCGGATCCAAAGCCAGGATCCAGGAGCTTTCTCTGGATCTCCCATGTGGGTACAGGGGCCCAAGGACTTGGGCCATCTTCTACTGCTTTCCCAGGCCATAGCAGAGAGATGGATCAGAAGTGGAGCAGCCAGGACTTGAACTGGTGCCCATATGGGATGCTGGCACTGCCGGTAGCAGCTTTACCTGCTATGCCACAGCACTGGCCCCTCTAGTAGTTTTTTTATAGATTGAAGTTCTGCTGGAATAAATCTTCCCCCAGCACTGCATGGTTGTTCTGATAACATCTGAGCATGGATAAAATACAAGTGAGGGGGCAGATGGAGGGCAAGGCGGGACTCCTGGACTGTGTCCAGTCTGATGTTACTTTGTATTCTGTTGGCACTTTTATTATTTCACACATTAATATTGCAGTCCTTAGAATCTATGTGTGAAAACCAGAAACCTTTAAGTAGTCTTATCAGAACAAACTGCTTCATATCTGCGTGCTCCCTTCCTCCAAGGAGGCCTGAGGCCAGCTCCACCATGGAGCTTGAAAGCAAGCACTTCCTGCCGAGCCTTGAGAGACAGGCATCTTGGCCGTCCTGTCAGTCCTGTGCCGCCCTCCCAGCCCCGCCTTGTGGCCTCTCCTGGGGGTTCTCTGGACTGAGATGGCTCACAAGTTCCATGCCCTTGTGCCTCCTTCCACCAGCCACCACTGGAGGCTTCTCGGCTGGGGAAGATGTGGCTGGCGGGGGCACAGGTGTCTCCACCACCCCACACCAAGACCTCACACACTTCATAGATTCTTTTTATGAGGAGAGATGTTGGTGTTGCATTGCGGCTGTAATTTAGATAATGTCAGGATGACTTCTGAATGCTTGTGTGCAGACAGGAAAGCCGAGACTAGAAACTTAAGCAGCGGAGTTTGTGTGCCGTGCAGCTAACTTCCCAAGATGTTTCAGGCTCAGAAAAGCAAACAACTATTGTTAATTAAATATTTGAACAATATTGTATTAACCCTTGATTTTTTAAAGATTTATTTGGAAGACATAAAAGGACAGACAAAGTGAGGAAGGGAAAGGATTGGGGGGGAGGTGCAGAGAGAGGGAGAGCAAGTGAGAGAGATCTTCCATTTGCTGACTCACTCCTCAAATGGCCACACAGCCAGGTCTGGGCTGCCAACGAACTCCTTCCGGGTCTCTCACATGGGTGGTGGGCCATCTTCCTCTGCTTTCTCAGCCATTAGCACAGAACTGGATGGGAAGTGGAGCAGCTGGGACATAAGCCCATGCCCACATGGGATGTCGGTGTTGCAGGCCATGGCTTTAACCCACTATGCCACAACATCAACCCTGGTCAGGTCTTGAACCAGCCTCTGAGGAGGGGCATCACACAGCTATGTGGGCTGTGGCGGCTTAACCTGCCACACCGCTGTACTGACCCCAGCCCTCTGACTTTCACACAAAATAGGTGGTGGTCTTTGCATAAGCACACTTGCTTATAGAGCTAATTCTATTATTAGTGGTTAAAGATGTTGGCAATTCTGTCTTCAGCTTTGTGATACTTTCATCATATTTGGGATGGATTTAGCCAAGACCTGGGTCAGAAATGCCACTGTCAGGCCTGGCGTGGTGGCACAGTGGGTTAAAGTGCTGGTTCAGGTCTTGGCTGCTCCACTTCTGATCCAGCTGCCTGCTAATGTGCTTGGGAGTGCAGCAGAAGATGGCTTGGGCCCCTGCACCCATGTCAGAGATATGGAAGGAGCTCCTGACTCCAGCCTGGCACAGCCTTCCCATTGCAGTCATCTGGGGAGTGAATGGGCAGATGGAAAATCTCTCTCTGCCTCTCATTCTCCCTTTCTAACTCTCCTTTCAAATAAATAAATATATCTTAAACAAGAAAGAAATACCACTATTGCTTAAGGCATTCTCTCAGGGACAGCAAGGTTCCATCGGACAGTTTGCAGGAGCACTGACCAGACTAGGGTGTGCAGGGCATGTGCTGAGCCTGAGCCTCAGCTGGTGCCTCAGAGGACCCCAAGCCTCTGGGACCCCAGGGCCTGTGCTTGTGGGAGAACTGATGAATTGTCCCTGAGTCAGAGGACTGCTGGACACTTTCTTGTGTCCTTTCAGGGGTACAATGTGAACATTTGGCCATCTTTCCACTGGTCCTGGGTCCCTGGTTACTGCTTTTGGGGTGCTTGGTGGCCACATTGCCACTGCAGCCTGTCTCCAGCAGCGACCCTGGGCTTTCAAATGCTGTCTCGTGTACTGTGGGAGGCCAGACCTTTCATTGAAAACCTTTCCTGACCAGTGTCTCTTCAGTCCACCACCATATTATCAATCATGTGGTATTAGGCGTTGTCACATAGTATACAGCTGAAGAGTAAGTGTTGTTTTTGTGTTGTGTTTTTTCTTCTTCAGATCTCAGATTCTTTGAGGTGGCAACAAATAGCACGTGGGCCAGAAGATGGGTGAACTGGACCAGTTGTGGCAGGAGGCCGAGCAGCTGAAGAACCAGATCAGAGTGTGTAGAGTATGCTGCCTGGTCTCCTGTAGTGTGGAGTTGAGGGCAGGTGTTACCTGTTTCAGGACAGGTGGTTACAGAGTGATGGTGTTGAGAGTGAATTTGGGTCTCATTTGGCCCAGTGAACACCAGTTATAGACCCAAACACTTGGCCTAGGACTGTCTTGGGGATTCTATTTTTCTGTGTAATTTGTTACTTGAATCTATGTGAAATGTTTCCTCAGAACTGGGAGATTTTTTTTGTACTGTTATCTCATGGCCACTACATCAGTGTGTGTTAACTGCCTTGCTCCCCTTGAACACTGATTGCAACTTTTAAGTTGAGGACAGAAAAGCTATTTAAAAATAAGCATCCTGGGGCTGGTGTTGCAAGACAGTGGGTTAAACCCCTGCTATCACCCTTATCAGAGCACTGGGTCTGGTTCTGGCTGCTCTGCTTCCATCCAGCTTCCTGCTAATGGCTTGGGTAAAGCTGGGGAGTGTGGTCCAAGTGCTTGGGCCCCTGCCACCTGAGGGAGAGCCAGATGGAGCTCCTGACTCCTGGCTTCAGCCTGGCCCAGCCTCAGTTGTTATAGCCATTTGGGGAGAGAACCAACAGATGGAAGATCTCTCCCTGTCATTCTGCCTTTCAGATAAATTTTTTTAAAAAGTCTTTTTTTTTTAAAGATTTATTTATTTGAAGTCAGAGTTACAGAGAGAGAGAAGGAGAGGCAGAGAGAGAGCGGTCATCCATCTGTTGATTCACTCCCCAAGTGGCCCCAATGGTTGGAGCTGTGCCAATCTGAAGCCAGGAGTGTCTTCCAGGTCTCCCACATGGTGCAGGGGCCCATGGACTTGGGCCATCTTCTACTGCTTTCACAGGCCACAGCAGAGAGCTGAATCAGAAGTGGAGCAGCCGGGACTCGAACAGGCACCCATATGGGATGCCAGCACCATAGGGGGCAGCCTTACCTGCTACACCACAGCACTGTCCCCCCTACAACTTTTTAAAGATCCAAGAAGAGGCCAGCACTGAGATACCAGCCTCCACCTGAGGTACCAGCATCCCATATGGGTGCTGGTTTGTGTCCTGGTTGCTCCTTTTCCAATTCAACTCTCTGCTTATGGCCTGGGAAACCAGTGGAAGATGGCCCAAGTGTATGGGCCCCTGCACCTATGTGGGAGGCCCAGAAGATGCTCCTGGCTCCTGGCTTTGGCCCAGCTCTGGCCATGCGACCCTTTGGAGAGTGAACCAGTGGATTGAAAATCTCTCAGTTTCTGTGTCTCTTCCTTTTTCTCTGTAACTTTGCCTTCAGAATAAAATCAATAATTAAAAAAAAAGCTGAGCAGCAGATCTTCCCCACAGGGCTTGGCCAGACCATAGCTAGGAGCTCCATCTGGGTTTTCCACGTGGGTGGCCAGGACCTAAGAACTTGGCCATTATCTGCCTCCCAGGCACATTAGCAGGGAGCTGGTCAGGAGCAGAATATCTGAGACTTGAACTGGCAGCTTGCTGTGGGATGTGGGCACCCCACACAGCCTCTGACCCACTGCACCACAACATGCACCCACTGAAACAGCCATTTTTGTTGATTCTGAAAGTATTGTCTTAAGCTCTAGTGTGGTTTGTCCTGTTTTAATCCATTTCTTTCTTTAACAATTACATGTGATTCCAAAGTTATTCATAAATATAGGACTTGGAGCCATTCACAGTGGTTTGGCAAAGGTGAGAAGACATCCAGATTTAAAGAGTAAGGTGAGGCCGGCACCGCAGCTCACTAGCCTAATCCTCCACCTGTGGCGCCGGCACCCCATGTTCTAGTCCCGGTTGGGGCTCCAGATTCTGTCCTGGTTGCCCCTTTTCCAGGCCAGCTCTCTGCTGTGGCCAGGGAGTGCAGTGGAGGATGGCCCAAGTCCTTGGGCCCTGCACCCGCATAAGAGACCAGGAGAAGCACCAGGCTCCTGCCTTCGGATTAGCGTGGCACGCAGCGCACCAGCCGCAGTGGCCAATGGAGGGCGAACCAACGGCAAAGGAAAACCTTACTCTCTGTCTCTCTCTCTCACTGTTCACTTTGCCTGTCCAAAAAAAAAAGAGTAAGGTGAAAGAGAGATTACTGCCCATCCTGTCTGTCTGTCCTGTTGGGAGGCCTGGCTATCCATGTGCCCAAGCCCGCTGGACCTGCAGGGACGTCAGGTGGCGTCTTGTGTGTGCTATTGTTGCCATCTTTAAAGTGTAAAAGGAAAAGTGGAATTAATCTCAGCAAGTTGTATGTTAAGCCAGCATGTCTTAAATATCATTTCAGCATGTAATTTATAATTCACTGAACATTTTGATTTCTTTTTTTGTACTGTCTTCAAAATTCACTCTGTGTTTCATACGTGGCATACTCCAGCTGTACTTGCTGTGGTCTCCATGCTCAGCAGACTCCTGTGGGGACAGCGAGGCTAAGTACTGGGAGATCTGCCATCATCTTCCCCACAGACAATGTGCAGGTGTCAGGCTGGCTCCTTCCTGAGTTCACGTACCCAGATCCTTTTTATTTTAAAAATGCAGTGGGCCCAGGGAAAGATGGCGGATAGGTAGGGAGCACACTATTAGTCTGGCGGAGAGAAAGTTTAATAAAAGTGGAGATACTGTAGGGTCAAGGAAGAGTAGGGGAAGAAACAGCAGAGGAAACTCTTCCAGAACTAGTGATTCACAGTGGACCTGTGTGGAGAGCGTGGGAGCCCAAGTTTGGGACACCAGCAGCAGAATCAACACACCAGCACTGGAACGCGAGGTGAGCTGAACATCAATAGCCCGAGACACCAGTGGGCAAGCAGAAAGAGGAGACTAGAGGGAACGAGGCTTGAAACTCCGTGGGGAAAAGTTCACCAGGCTAACTAGAAGAGAGAGAGGAAAAAAAAAAGGTGACCGATACGGACACGAGTTTCTCTCTCTCCGCTCACCTCTCAAAGGCGAGCAAGACAAAGAGCAGCTGCCATTTTGGACATACATCATAAGCAGGGCGACCTCAGGGCTGCACCGGCCCTAAGCCTAGCAGAAAAACCTGACTCTGGGGGGAGGGGTGAAATAACAGGAGATTAGCATCTAACTTGGCAACCCAGTGGGAGACTGCAGGAGAATTGGAGCCCAGACTGAGGGCAGCACAGATTCGCTGTATGGTCCTTGGGAAAGAGCTTCCAATCTCTGGCTCCTGTGGGTATATCATTTGCCTGCTTACTACCTCCAATTCAATTCAGCTGTGCGGAATTACTTCCCTTTTGATCAAAGAAAGAGAGATTTACCACACCTAACCTGGGAGTGTCATCTTTGACACACCCTCAAACCTGAGGAACCAAACATAGCTCTCAGTCCACACTCATCTCAAGCCTCTAAGGCTCCACCGAAAGCAGACAGTCCACTTAATATAGAGCCATAGTGTAACAAGAAAAAACACCACAGTGAAGAAACCAAATATCTCCAACATGCCAAACAACAAATGCAAAAACCGAGGTAACAAGAACAAGGAAGACACTATGACGCCCCCAAATGAAAAAGACACCCCAATTCAAGATTATGAAGATGATGAGATCAAAGAAATGCAAGAAGCGGATCTCAAAAAATTGATAAGAACATTAAGAAGTTCTCAAAAACAAATTCTTGAACTACAGAAATCCTTCATGGGCAAGATAGAAAATCTCTCTCGTGAAAATGAAATATTAAGGAGGAATCAAAATGAAATGAAACAACTAGTGGAACAAGAAACTCTGATAGTGACGAGAAATCATAATGAAATGAAGAATTCAATAGATCAAATGACACATTAGAGAGCCTTAAAAACAGAATGGGCGAAGCAGAAGAGAGAATATCAGACTTAGAAGACAGAGAACAGGAAAGGAAACAGGCAAACCAAAGAAAAGAAGAAGAAATTAGAAATCTAAAAAAGATTGTCGGGAATCTACAGGATACTATTAAAAAACCCAACATTCGGGTTCTAGGAGTTCCTGAAGGCATGGAGAGGGAGAAGGATTAGAAGGCCTTTTTAGTGAGATACTAGCAGAAAATTTCCCAGGTTTGGAGAAGGACAGAGGCATCTTAGTACAGGAAGCTTATAGAACCCCTAATAAACATGACCAAAAGAGATCCTCACCACGACATGTTGTAATCAAACTCACCACAGTGAAACATAAAGAAAAGATTCTAAAACGTGCAAGAGAGAAACGTCAGATTACTCTCAGAGGATCTCCAATTAGATTCACAGCAGACTTCTCATCAGAAACCCTACAAGCTAGAAGGGAATGGCGAGACATAGCCCAGGTACTAAGAGAGAAAAACTGCCAGCCCAGAATATTGTATCCTGCAAAGCTCTCATTTGTGAATGAAGGTGAAATAAAGACTTTTCATAGCAAACAGAATTTGAAAGAATTTGTTGCCCCTCGTCCTGCCCTGCAAAAGATGCTTAAAGATGTGTTACACACAGAAACACAGAAACATGGTCATCAATATGAAAGAAGGTAAAGGAAGGAAACCTCACAGCAAAAGATCACAGGAAGCTCAATTTCTCTTTGACATAGAATTAAACTCTGATGCTCTGTTAAAGCAATGTGTCAAAGTAATCTATTATGTTCTCTTGATGTCTGTTAAATTCTAATTGTTCAAAAACAGCTGAATTTTTATTAAGAGCTATGGGTTATTTAAATATGTGCTTAATTTCAAAAATTTGAATAATCACCTTGTAACAATGATCAAATTTGGTGTATGTTATGTCTTGATTTTAAGGAATCTTATTTCAAACAGATATTTTGGATTTTGAGCCTTCTTGGCATTCTTGACAGGCATTCAAAAAATCAAAGTTTCAAACAATCTGGTCTCTAAAATTTCCAGTAAATCCTGGACTTTGGTTTTTCCAGTTTGGGCCCAACTGAAAAAATCGAAGGACCTATGTCTCTCATCTTAATAGAGACACCAACTAATCAGGCTATTTGGATTATATTAGAAGTACTGTCAAGATGTGATGTGGTACCAAACTTTAAGTTTCTATAATGGAAAATGCTATTAATACAAATGTTTGAGAATTAAAAAGTCTAATGATCTTGTGTTACTAGACATGATAGTTATCTTAATGAGAAAGCCCCAGAGGCCTAAAGGGTTCAATACTTGTAAAATCCTACAGGTGCTTTCAAAAATACTGTGAAGTAAGCAAGTGCCTCTTGTTGGTTGATAATTTTAAATATGGCAACTTAAAGTCTTTTATCATCCACAGTTATATATGATTTGCTGCTCATAAAACTAAAGCGTTGTTGGTTCTGTGTTTAGCTGTCCTCCTATAGGTTCCTATGGACTTTTTCCAGCCACTTCTATTGTATTCAGTACTTTGGGAGGGCTCTGTAAACAGATGAAGCCAATAATGTATTAACAGTACCAACTGAGAGAAAGTATGGTTAACTGAGGTTACTAAAAATAAAAAGCAATTCAAATCAATTGGCAATCTACAAAAAGAGTTAAAAATTTTAAAAGCTATTATTAAAATTGCTATATGGGTCTATTATGTTATGTTATATGTGTGTACATATTGTATGTCCACATGGGAAAATTGTATTAAGAATTTTATTTTAATTGGCTTATAGATAAAATTGTCCATAAATTTAAGCTGCTAAAATCAATCAAAGATACATTTTAATTCATGTGACCTGAATCTCTGCATCATATGTTTTAATCTTGTTGGTAGAAAGAAACTAAAAACATTTTATATGGTTGTGCTTAAGTTTACTGGTTAAACAAACTACACCATGTTAGATATTTAAGAGGTGTTTCCAAATACATGATTCTTAAAATTTATATAAGGCATTGGACCTTCTGGTAAATGTTTTCTTAAGTTGTTATCTAATGGTTGAAACTGTGTGCTAAGTATTCATGTGGTATTGCTATTGTCAGCAAGTGATCCAGGACTTGCTCCCTCATTTCTCTATTCTAAGCCCAACTTGTTCTTTCATTTCTCTATTCTCTTCAAGGTAGGAAACTAATTCTATTATGAAGGAATCTGTAGGATGCACAATTTAATCTTCAGACCTTATAAAAGAGATGGCTAACATTTTTCTGTAATAGCATAGCCAAAATAAGAACTTAAACAATAATCTCATAGCTAGATTTACTTCGCCATCAGCGAACTAAACAGTAAGTAGAAAAAACTTCCCTTTCAGACCAAAGGGAAAGAAAGTTTTTAAGTGAGACTATAATTTTCCTCATGGGCATTGTCTAGCTTAGAAAAACTACTACAGAACATGCCTGTGACTAGAGACTTGTAGTTCAGGCCACCGAAAATTAGAGATGGGACATGGGTACTCCCTTGACTTGCATCCTCTGGTCTGCTTTAACACAAACCAGGAGGAAAAGAAAGCTAGGCATCAGAAGCAATGGGTGGCAGGCCTATTAATGGCTGATCTGTGCAGTGATCTGCCCTCAAGGAGACCCAACAGGCCAGTCCACTGCAGTGGCTTTCAATGTGGTAAGCCTGGGCTTCAGCAGAAGTCAACTTGTGAAGAGCCCTGGCAGCTCTGCCAAGAGTTGGATCACTGGAAATGGACCTGCCCTTGTGTCAAAGGATGCCCAGGTCAGAGCCACAGATCTTATTGGCTCTAAGCTGAAAAGCCCTTCACTCAGCCCGACTTCCAAAGTGACCACTGCAGCTGAGGGGATTGTCACGTAGGGTCAGCAACATTGCAGGCAGAACTGTAAATTTCTTGTTAGAGATGCCCCCTGCCTTGACCTGACCAGCTCTCTTCCCAGGCCAGCTAAGTAATGAAAGTCAACAGAGTGCCTTCCCCCAGGTGGTTCACACCTCCCTTAGGATGTACCCCATGTGAAGAGATAGATAGGTCTGGGCCTCTGAATTTACAAGGCCTAAAGCCCACCAGATTATTACCAGGCCCCTTCTGTCAGGTTCTATTTGCCTCTCAATCAGAAAACTTAATTGTAGCTTAGACAGCACCTTTCTTAGCTCCTCTAATAATGACTCTGTCCTTTGTTCTAGAGCCTGTCTAGTGCACTTGGGCCTCATTCCTTTGTAATCATAACCTCTACTCTACCACCAATGGTTCTACTCCCACCCTGTGTGTACTGATGGTCCTCTTCCCCACTTAATGCTGTATAATAGTTCAGACCTGGTTAATGCCACTCTTAGGATCATTGGTTACTATCCTCACCCTGTCTTTTATGACCTTGTCTAAATATGATCAGAGTTGGGGAACTTGGAAGGCTTCCATTGCCTTGACAACTCATGACGACAGCCTAGGGTGGTTACTGGCGCCATAAACTAGAGTGTCAATTTTTTGGGTCCACAACAGGAGTCACTGTGCACTTGCTCCTCATGTGGGATCTCTGTCCTTAATGTGCTGTACATTGTGATTTAAAGCTATAACTAGTACTCAAACAGTATGTTTCACTTTGTGTTTCTATGTGGGTGCAAACTGTTGAAATCTTTATTTAATATATACTAAATTGATCTTCTATATATAAAGAGAATTGAAAATGAATCTTGATGCAAATGGAAGGGGAGAGGGAGCGGGAGAGGGGAGGGTTGCGGGTGGGAGGGAAGTTATGGGAGGGGGAAGCCATTGTAATCCATAAGCTGTACACTGGAAATTTATATTCATTAAATAAAAGTTTAAAAAAGTTATTTAAAGCTTGCTCATTGAGACTTTCTGGAATCTTGTCTTTCTCCAAGTTGGAGAGACCTTAAGCCACATGTTTCTCATGTTTTCTGGCCTCCTGCAGCTTTGCTGGTTCACTCCGCCACCCCTTCCTCAGATTTGCTCATTTGTATTTCTATTCAGGTCTGCTTGATATCTCATCTCTGTCAACTCCCAGGCTGTATAGCTCTTTTTTTTCATTACTAGAATCTCTTTTTTATTTTATTTAAGACTAGTTTTGGGATAGGTGTTTGTCATAGTGGTTTAGCTGTTTCTTGAAACTCCAACATCCTGTATCACAGTGCTGTGTGTGTGTGTGTGTGTGTGTTTTAACATTTTATTTATTTGAGAGGTAGAGTTACACAGGGAGAGACAGAGAGAAAGGTCTTCCTTCTTTTGGTTTATTCCCCAAATGGCTGCAATGGCTAGAGCTGCACTGATCTGAAGCCAGGAGCCATGAGCTTCTTTCCAGTCTCCCACATGGGTGCAGGGGCTCAAGCACTTGGGCCATCTTCTACTGCTTTCACAGGCCACAGCAGAGAGGTTGATTGGAAGAGGAGCAGCTGGGACTAGATCCAGCACCCATATGGGATGCCTGTGCCACAGTCGGAGGATTAACCTACTGCACCACGGTGCTGGCCCCAAGTGCTGGGGTTTGAGTCCAGATCCAGTTCCTATTCCAGCTTCCTGACAACATGCTCACCCTGGAAAGCACCAAGTGGTGACTAAAGTCCTTGGTCCCTGCCCTCTATTGGGGATGCCCATGTTGAATGCCAGCCTCCTGGCTTTGATGCCACCCAGCCCAGCTGTTGTGGGCATTTGAGGAGTCAGCCACCAGGTGGAAGATTTCACTGTGCCTCTGTCTCTCTATTGTTGAATAAAATAGAAATAAATAAAAGCCTTTTTAATTTTTCTGTTGCTATTTCTTACGTCTTTGTTTATTACTGAGGTGTTCCTTTGCTTCCATGAGCACTGTTACAGTAGCTGCTGTCATTTTGGCTTCTGCCAACCTGGAGCAGTACCTCCTGGGAAAGGATGTCCTCGTGCCCCCTGCCTCCTGGTAAGCAGAGGGATGCAGAGGAAGAAAAAAGTTGTTAGCTAATTCCAGCATCTCATCTTGAGGTTGGTCTTTGGGATGACATTTTGCCAATTTTTCCCCTCCTCCCGGGAGGACAGGGGCTGCATTAGCTGAGCCATCCCTCTGCTCTCCAGGTCTTCATTAGCAGGAAGCTGGAGTTGGGAACTGGAGTAGGAATCAAACCCAGACCTTCTGATGTGGGATTCGGGCATCCTAGCTGGCATCTTAAAAATTAAAAAAAGAGACTTATTTTTATTTATTTGAAAGGCAGAGTGAGAGGCAGTGGGAGAGGCAGAGAAAGAAAGATCTTTCACCTACTGGCTTATCCCCCGAATGGCCACTCCAGGGTGTAGGTGCCAGGAACTCCATCCTGGTCTTCTGCATGGCTGGCAGGGGCCCAAGTGCTTGTGCCGCCTTCCCCGTCTTCCCAGGCTCATGGGAAGTCAGATCAGAAGCAGAGCAGCCAGGAGTCAGGTCAGCACCATGATACGGGATGGCGGTGCTTACGTGGTTTCCTCCTGCAGTGAGAAGCAGGACATTGTGTGTATTCATGAAAGACAGGATGCAGAAGGAAGCTGCTGCCCTGTAAAGCATCCCCCAGCAGTCAGCACTAAGCGACTGGTTATTTCTGTGGTTGCTGCCTCGGCACCCCCCCTCCCCGCTCTTCCACAGCAGTCACAGATGGCCTCAGGCCTTTCCCATGCTTCCCCCATCCCTTGGCCTCCCTTCCAGCCTCCCTTCCATCCGACCAGCATAACAGATACGCAAAGAAGGAATTTCCCTTCCCTGAGCCCAGAGGGGTCTCAGGCCAGCTGGGAATCATTCAGATTCCTTCGTTGGCATGATGTTTTCCACAGTTGTTCTCTGTTGGCCTTGGTGCTCTCTCTGATGTTTCTAGCTGGAGCCCTGCAGGCTGTTCCATCATCTCTACCTTTCCTGCCCACCTGTGCTCCCCAGCTCCCCTGCTTCCCCTCCCCACAGGTCCTACTGACAGCTCTTATCTTGTGTGCGGCCCAGGTGCTCTGTGATATCTGTCAAGTCTGACTCCCTCCCAGTGGCAGTGCCGGCACTCCTTGGCCTACTTGTGGGTGCCCAGTGGGCTTCCCCAGCTGGGGTCTCTTCCTCGCTCCTCAGCAGATGGGGTTGCTCTCCCAGGTGCAGGCCAGAGCGTAATCTCAGTGTGCATTCAGTGTGGATATTTTACAAGAGAACTCTGAGTCTCTTCCTTTGTTTTTCACCTACAATTCCACCCAGAACTATGGTGTCACCTTTAAGAAGTTTGGAAAGTTCCATCGTGTGGTTTGCCGACCTGGCCCTTCTGTGGGGCATGCAGGCATTTGCGGATCTTGCCACTTTCTGTATCCCTGCAGTGAAGGCCATTGTAGGTGGATGGTTCTGAAACCCACATTCATGTTCTTGGGGCGAATTGCCTAAGGGACTGCATGGGGCCATGATTCCAGGACAGCAGCCCTCTGCACTTGGGTGTGTGTGTGCACATGTGTGTGCGTGCAGCCTCCTGCACATGGGTATGAGTGTGTGTGCTCGCACAGTCCCCTGCACATGAGTGTGTGTGTGTGCACTTGCACAGTCCTCTGCACATGGAGCATGTGTGTGTGTGCTTGTGCAGCCCCCTGCACAAGGTGTGTGTGTGTGTGTGTGCAAGTGTGCGCACTCTTGGGTTGTTTTCTTTGTTCCAGTCCTGATAACTCAGCTTCCTGGGTGGTCCCTGCTACCTCCTAGGAAGGCACCTTCATGCCCCTTCTTCTTCCCACCCTGCCTCCCTTCAAGCTCGTCCCTGTAGCTGGTGGGCCCCACAAGGCTCGGAACCTCCATGTGTGTGCAGGCACCTGTGCTCTTGCTACACACCTGCTTTTCTGTTTGGTGTCCATCTGCCCTGCACCTCTGCAGGTCCCCGGAAGGCAGCAGTATGGCCTTTCACCAGGGCAAAGAATGGCCACTTCCTACCTGATGTGCTCCTGCCTCCACCCCCGGGAACATGTTCACTGCTCAGGGGCACCAGACATCATGGCTGCCTCCATTGGCTGAGGACTTGGGTGGACAGACAGCTCTGCACCTCTCCACAGTTAACACATGGAGGTGGGGGCTTGGGAACAAACCCTCAGAAGCCTCCTGCTAAGAGTGGAGCCTGGAGCTCCTGCTCCTCGCCACTGCCTGCCATGGGCCAAGAGGCCCCTGTGGGAAGCCCTGAGAGAGAGGCTGGGCTCTGCACCCCAACTGCTGCCTGCTACCCCATGCCACACTGGGGCCTTTGCTCCCTGGAAGGAACAGCTTTTCTGGAATTATGCAGGATGATGGTTTCCACCCCTCAAGTATCCACACTTTAAGTCCCCTCCCTGGTGTCATTAGAAGCAGTGTGTGCCTGGGTTTTGAAAGCTCTTACTACACATAGTTACAAAGGGACACTAGAGCAGCCTTCCCAGCCACTCCTTGGCCATACACCTGGTTCATGTGCCTGATGGCCCCAGGCCACACGTGTGCTGTGGTGCTGCTTCTGGACTTGATGTGACATGGCTCGCAGGCCGGCAGCACTTGTGCTGTTTGAGGACCACTCTAGAGACCCTCAGGAGTTCTTGTGGTTGGCTGTTGTGGGGGAGGGTGTGCTCTGGAGACCCTCAGGAGTCTCATGGTTGGCTGCTGTGGGGGAGGGTGTGGTCCGTAGAGCCCAGGCCTTTCACCTGAGCTGTGGCTCCTGGGTGAGAAGTTGGTGGCCAAGAAGCCAGCATCCTGAGGTCACAGTTCTTTCCTGCCCTTCTGAGCTCACCCATTAGGGGTGAGCACTGTGAGTGATGTTGTCTGAATAGGAGCCTCCTAACCTGGCATGGGGATGCAGGGATTTTTCCAAGAAAGACTTAACAGCTGCACTGATGAATGGGGATGAGTGAGCCAGGTGCAGGGCTGCACAGGCTGCAGAGGGTGCTGGCTCACCACCCAGCCTGGTGTTGCACGCGTGCTTTCCTAGGCACGTAGCTGCTGTCTTGAGATCATCCATCCATGTGTCAGTTCTCTGTCCTTACACTCCACGTGGGCTTCTCCTTTCTACATGCTTTGTTTCTGCATTTTGCTGATCTACATGGTGTCCCTTGCCTTGGCTGGTGCAGCCCAGCCCTAAGCAGGTGTGTCCCTGACAGTGACCAGTGTCCCCAGAATACTCGGGCAGGCTGTGCTGGCCCCCACTCTGGCTGTGATAGCTGTTCTGTCCCTACCCTTTGAGTCCTCGATGAGTTCTAGGTGGTGGTAAGTGCACTGGTCCTGTGGTCACTTGGACAAGAACAAGAGTGTGAAACAGTGGTAAACCCTGCACAATCATGTGTGGACACATCCAAGTTGCATTTCTGTCTTCACTGTTGCTCATTCCAAAGCTGCTCAGGACAGGGCTTCTGGGTGTGTCCCATGTGTGCTGAGCCCCCTGGACCTGGAACCCCTCCTTCGCAGTGCCCCCTCCCCCCACTGGACATAGTGTCACTGCCAGAATGCTGTGTTTTCTTTTCCTGTTGCTTTGTTGTTGTTTTTTAAAGATTTTATTTATTTATTTGAGAGGCAGAGTTACAGACAGGAAGAGGGAGAGAGAGAAGGGTCTTCCATGTGCTGGTTCACTCCCCAAATGCCTGCAAGAGTCAATGCTGAAGCCAGGAGCCTGGAACTCAATCCAGCTCTCCCATATGAGTGACACGGACTCAAGTCCTTGAGCCATCATCTGCTATCTAGCAGGGTACACATTAGCAAGAAGATGGAATCAGAAGCACAAGTGGAGACTTGAACCCAGGCCCTCCAGGGATGCAGGCACCCTGAGTGGTGTCTTAACCACTGCACCAAATGCCCACTCCTGTTGCCTTGAGGATCTCCTGGGACCTAGGAGCCCTGGCTGCCCTGGCCCAAGGCTCCTCTGGCCTTTCATGCTTGGCACCTCCTTCGCTTATCATCTGGTTGCCCCACCCTGCCCTGCCCTCACCCAGAGGTGGACATGTGCTGTGATGGCATCTTCCTTCTCTGCCCCTGGAGGGTGAGCTCCGGGGAAGCAGGAAGTCTCCTTTGTTCAAGAATATGTCTAGGGGGCCGGAAGCTGCCCAGCATGCCTGGGTCAGTTCTTGTTGAGTGGGTAAACAAGTGAACCAATGAGGGAGAGGAGGGGTTCCCTCAGGGCCATCTGTTTTCCTAGAAGATCAGAGGAAAGACTACAGGTGTTCTGTAGGTGTGGGGTCTGTGTGAGGTGCTGTCACTGTCCTGCTCTCTGGCCTGGCCATGGTCTCAGCCATGCCTGGCAGTGGTTGCTGATCTGGCCCCATTGTTTGTTCCTCACTGAGAACGAAGGAAACATGGGGCATCTGTCTGAACTTTGAGATGTGTTCATGATGCCTCCCTGGTTTCTGTGTCTACTAAACCATAGGGTTAGGGTTTGCTCGATACAGGACATCATTTGGATCTGCTCTTTGCCAGGTTACTTGTCTTGCTGCTGATTCCTGGATGACAATCAGATCATCACCAGCTCTGGAGAAATTACATGGTGAGTACTCGAGCCAGGACTGCGGTACCTTGGGGTCATGGTCAGAGCCAAAGATTTGGACACAGGAAATGCTGTCTTTGACCTTAGCTGGACCATTCATATCATCTGAAATGGCCTTGGGGTTCAAAACACAAAATAACAATGGGTGGACCAGTAATACTGCTTGTAGGAAGTGCAGATGTTTGAACTACAGCTGTGCATCCAGTATCTGCTTCTTTTTTTTTCTCTGCATATTTCCTTTTTTAAAAAATTTATTTGTTTGAAAGGCATAGGGGGCAGTGTTGTGGCATAGCAGGTAACATCATCACCTATAGTGCTGACATCCCATATGGGTGCCGGTTTGAGTCCTGGCTGCTCCACTTCCAATCCAGCACCCTGCTAATGCACCTGGGAAAGCAGCAGAAGATGGCCCAGTGCTTGGGCTCCTGCCCCAACATGGGAGACCCTGATGAAGCTCTTAGCTTTGGCCTGGCCCAGGGCTGTTGTAGCTATCTAGGGAGTGAACCAGTGTCTAGAAGATCTCTCTCTCTCTCTCTTTCTCTCTCTCTCTTCCTCTCTCTCTCTCTCTCTCAAAATAAATATTTTAAAAAAAGCATAGAGAGACAGAGACAGAAGAGACCCACCTTTTGCAGGTCACCCCCCAGCTGCCCACAACAAGCCAGGGGGACAGGCTCAGTCTGAGTGGCAGGGATTGAAGCACTGGGGCCATCACCATCTGCCTCCCAGGAATAAGCAGAACTGGGACTCAAATCCAGGCACTGCAATGTGGATGCAAGCATCCAGGCAGCATCTCATGTCCACCACTCGCCCACCCCAGCTCTCACATTTTCCCTCAATGGGTGCTGTTTGTAGTCCTGGGAGGGAGCCACTGCCCTGTGAGGCTGGATGCAGCTGCAAACATCAGGTGTTGCCATCCAAGGAAATTGTTCTCAGCCTTCAGTTTTCTGGAAACCCACGTATATAATCTCTCAATTTTTTTATTTGTATATAAATGACCAGCATTTAAGTCAGATTCATTTTAGACAAACTGCCCTGGTAGATTTTCTTTCTCCCTTCCTTCCTGACTCCCTTCCTTCCTTCCATCCTTCCTTCCTTCCTTCCTTCCTTCCTTCCTTCCTTCCTTCCTTTCAGATTTATTTATTTATTTGAAACAGTTACACAGAGAACGAGAGGCAGAGAGAGGTCTTCCATTCACTGGTTCACTCCTAAATTGGCCGCAATGGCTGCAGCTGCACCAATCCGAAGCCAGGAGCTTCTTCCAGGTCTCCCATGTGGGTGCAGGGGGCCAGGACTTGGGTCATCTTCTGCTTTCTCAGGCCACAGCAGAGAGCTGGATCAGAAGTAGAGCAGCCAGTACTCCAACTGTTGCCCATATGGGATGCCGGCACTGCAGGCAGCAGTTTTGCCTGCTACACCCACAGCGCCAGCCCCTGTTGGGTTTTGTCATGGCTTGGTGGCAGACCTTCACAGGCCATGAGTCTGACATCAATGTCATCTGTGTGAGTCTGGGGGCCGCGACTCGCTTTGTGGTCTAGCCTGCAAGCTGTCAGCTATTTTTCCTCTCCACCATGTAAATGCAACCTGACTCACAGAGTGGGGTACAGATGACTTCCGACGTGACCCCAGCCAGCTGACCATGTGTCAGCCATTGCTCTCAGGCATTGGCGGTGTGGCAGTTCTTTGAGAGGCCTGTACCCACCCCTTGCAGGCCCCGGCAGGGTGTGCTGGAGCCACTCTGGCGAACTCTTGAGCCCCTTGGCTGAAGGCAGTGCTTTTGCCTTGCAGCACCCTGGAGGTTTTTAGATGTGTCTGGATGCCTCTGGTGTACTACAGAGTTGTCCATTGCCCTGCTCAGTCCCTCCCTCCTGCCTGAGTTCAGGCTGAAGACTGGTGGCCGCAGAGGAGTGTCAACTGACCACATCTCATTGTTGGGTTGCAGTGAAAGCTACTGTTTGGGGATAGCAGCTGTGGTGTCCCCACCCTGCCCCAGTTCTTGCCAGAGCCCAGCCCTGCTTAGCTTCCTGCTGTGTCTGTGTCACTGTGTCACTGAGCAGTCACATGCTGCCATGGTTCTCTTCCTCTTCTAGTTCTTTCCAAATGGCAATGCATTTGCCACCGGCGCAGATGACACCACCTGCAGGCTGTTAGACCTTCGCACAAACCAGAAGCTCATGACCTACTCCCACGACAACATCATCTGTGGGATCACCTCAGTCTCCTTCTCCAAGAGCAGGAGGCTTCTCCTTGCCAGGTACAACGACTTAAGTAAGTGGCTTCAACTGCAATGTCTGGGACACACTCAAGGCTGGCTGGGCAGGTAGGCAGCTGGGGCTGTGACCAACACACAAGGGCTGAAGCATTAGGTTTGTGTTGCTCAGGCTGTGCATGATGGGTGGTGGTGATGGAGACGTCCACCACATCCAGGCCCTGGCCCCTGCCAGTGCTGGCTCAAGGCACACCAGAAGTCCCTCCCATGTGTACCTGTGAGGAGAGCATGGCACAGCAGAGTGGGGACCCTGAGCCCTGGGTGCTCCCTCTGAGCTGCCAGGCTGCAGGGTGGTAGGGCGGGCAGGTGTGCTTCTATTTCAAATCTTTTTGTTAGAAACATGCTTTTATCTTTTAAATGAATTAACTTATTTGAAAGGAAAAGAGACAGAGAAAGGGAAGGAGACCAGAAGGGGAGAGAGAAAGAGAGAGAGAGAGATCGTTCACCCACCAGCTTATTCTCCAAATGGCTGCAATAGCTAAGGCTGGGCCAGGCCAGAGCTAGGAGCCAGGAGCTCCATCCTAGTCTCCCTTGTGAGTGGCAGGGGCTGAAGCACTTGGGCCATCTTCTGCTGCCTTGCCAGGCACATGACAGGAATCTGGGATCAGATGCAAAGTAGCTGGGATGTGACACTGCAGTAAGGCAGCCTGCCTAACCCACTGCACCACAGCACCAACACCCAGTGCATTTATTAGAGAGAAGAGTGCATGCCCCCCAAATGGCCTCAGTGGTCAGGGCTGGGCCAGGCTGAAGCCAGGAGTTAAGAGCACCATCCAGTTCTCTCATGTGAGTGGCAGCAGTCCAAACACCTGGGCCATCTTCTGCTGTCTTCCAAGGTGCATTAGCAGGGAGCTAGAATGGAAGCGGAGCAGCTGGGACTGAACCAGCTCTCCCAGGGGTGCCAGTGTTGGAAGTGGTGGCTTAAGCCAGTGGACTATGGTGCTAGCCGCTTACTTAAGTGCACCACGGTGTGCTCAGGGGCCAGCACGTGTCACGGGGCATCCCTGTGTGTCAGTGCCTTTCCCAACTCTACCCCACCTTGGTGACCGACTCAAGGCTGGGCCCTGGAGTGTGTGTCCCTGGAGTGTCATCTTTGCAGAGGAGCAGGGTGCTGTTTGCACCCCTTGGACACGACGGGCACCATTCCTCCTGGCTGCCTGAGGTGTTGTGGGCACACATGGGGTGACTGTGGCTGTTTGCTCCCTCCCAGGTGTCCTGGCTGGTCATGGCAACTGCATCAGCTCCCTGGGAATGACAGATGATGGCATGACCATGGACACGGGGTCCTGGGGCAGCTTCCTCAAGATCTGTCTTCTTTATTTCTTAAAACAAACATAAAGCAAAAAGCCAATTCTGTTGCAAATGGTTGCTGTTGGATTCTGAGGAAGGGAGAAGGGTGGGAGCGTGTCCGCTCCTGGAGGCCGTGCCTGGGGCCAGAGGCCACCCTGCAGTTTGGAGAACCCACCTACCACCAGACACTGGCCTCAGTCTCTGCTCCCTCTTCCCCTCCCCTAAACTCTCAGGGTGGGGTAGATGGCTTCATCCCAGTCTGAGTGTGTGGAGTGTGTCTTACTAGAAAAAATGAGCGTTTGCCCCGAGAATGTGAATAAAGGCAGAGACTTCATGTGTCACTGAGCCGCTTTCTCGCTTACAATTAGATGACAGCATTTTCCTGGAATGACAGGATTTCCCTGAATCCTATGGAATCTGCAGGACCCCCGAGAGGTCCCTGGGGTTTTTGTGGCTCAAAGTGCTGGTCTCAGTGCAAAGCGTCCCCACTGGGGTATCCCAAGGG
This sequence comes from Lepus europaeus, assembly GCF_033115175.1. NCBI lineage: Eukaryota > Metazoa > Chordata > Mammalia > Lagomorpha > Leporidae > Lepus > Lepus europaeus. The sequence goes on along the minus strand of NW_026909276.1, from coordinate 12,000,905 downwards.
ATGAGGGGATCCTGGCTGGCTTTGCTGCTCCAGCTGGGTGTGAGGGGCTCCCTCAGCCACCTGGTTGTCATGGCCCAGGCTGTTGGGTTCATTTGAGATGGGCCTCGTACTGTCCATCTGCCACATTCTGAAGCAGCTGTTTAGACAGGTGAGCGTAAACTGTGCCTGCGTGGGGCCACCTGTGCTATTTGAGGCTCTCAGGGTGGGGGTACTTGGCCGGCTGGCAGGGATGGATTTGCCTGGCTCCGAGCTCCCCCACTTCTTCCTGAAGTAACTGTTTTCATAGATGTGCGGGCTTTAGCCCTGGGGCTATCTCAGAAGAGCCCCATGTAGAAGAGAGTGTCGGGGAGCACCTGAGGTCCCTCCTGACAAGGTGACCCTGTGCAGGCAGAGGCAGGGTCATGCCTTGGGGCAGTGTCTGAGCAGAGCTGGTGACGCTACTGACCACATGCTCTTGGAATTTCTCCTTCCCACAGCCCAGCCCTTGTCCCTTCCTTCCCCTTAGCTCTGACCTAGGACAGCGGGTGCCTTAGTTCACCTTAGCAAAGCAGCTGATGAAACTGGTCCCAAATATGGCATTCGGGTAGTGGCACCTGGCAAGGGTGGGTTGGCAAGGAAGGGTTGTGGCCAAGCCACATCTCAGGTGCAGGATTCAGGTAGTGGCACCTGGCGAGGGCAAGGTGGCAAGGAAATGGTCATGGTCAAGCCACACCTCGGGTGCAGGATTCAGACTTCCACAGGTTGAGGGGGATGGGGAGCCCCTCAACACATCCCACATGTGCTGTCTGCACCCTGAGTGCCAGGCACCCCCTTCCCTGCCCCATCCCAGTCTGCCTTGCAGCTCCCATGATGCTCTAGAACCTGGCCCTGCCCCACCTGTGGAGGTGTACATACCTGTCAGGTGCTGGCAGGTGCATGTGAGTGCACCTCCCCTGTCCCTAGCAGTTCCCCCAGCCTCTTCAGCCTTCTGGCCACTCCAGCCTGCCCTTTGTCCTGGAAGTGTCTCTGAGGGCCACGCTAGCTCCATGCCAAGGATTCTGTGCAGACCCCTGTTGCCCTGCCCGTGGCACAGCCTGACACTCAGGAAGGAGCCCACAGCAGGGGCACCCCACTCTGCCCACAAGCATGACACAAACATGCCACCCAGTGTTGCTGCTGCCATGCCAGTGGTTGGGCTGCCAAGGGGACTGACCCAGGGCAGCTGTGTTCCTGGGAGAAGCAGGCCTGGCCACACTGCCCCGTTCCCCAGCATGGCTCCTCCTCAGAATCCACGGTAACTTTGGGCAAGTTACTGGGCCTCTGTACCTCAGGATGGAGAGACTTGCTTCACGGGATGGAGGAGGGGGGCTTGTGGAAATTGCGAGCCCCACCCACCCCAGGCACCTGCCATTTGGAGGGATGCTGGTCCCTGGGCAGCCCTGGTCAAGACGGTGCCGCTCCGCTCCCCCTCCTCACTCCCCACTGTCTGCTCCATCATTGACCTGTCTCGTCTGCTGAACCAGGTACAAGGCAAAGGGTGCCATGACCAAAGCAGCCCAAACAGATGCCTGTCGCATGTGCAGCTGTGGGTGAGGGTCCCAGAGGAGGGTCTTGGGCCTGGGAGCTGGTCCCAGCCTGCTGATCAAGGGGTGCGCTGACCTGGGGGAAGCTCGTGGCACACCTCCATGGGGAGCCTCAGCCCCTCCTCCCGGTCACTTCCTCTTCTGGGTGCTGAGCCCAGCCAGCTGAAGTCAACTTCCCCACCCCTGAGCTGGGAGCACAACCCCAAGGAAAGCTGAAGCCTAGAAAGCCAGGGGCGGCCCTCCCCCTACCCCCACCTCAGCCTGAATGACAGGAGCCAGCTTCAGGAGATGCCAGGTCCTGCACCTCCCCCAGCCCTAGGCCTCCAGGGGACAGGCCGAGGTTGGTTTGGTTTGGAGTGTACATGCCCTAGGGCCCATCCCTGAGAGCAGCTCTAGGGCTGGGACCTGCTGCCCCTCCCTCGCAGCCCCTGGGAGCAGGCCGTGTCTCCTCCCCCGGTCCTTGGCCTCTGAGGACTTCCAGGTGCTCTGTCCGTGGCGTGAGCGAGCGCGGGTCGAGTGCCAGGGTGGACGTGAGCCCTTGGCCTCTGAGTCCAGGGCTCCGGATTGCGCAATCGAGGTCTCCAGAGGAAGCCACAGCGCTTGTTTTCTCTGAAGTGGGAGGGGCTGCCCTGGCAGCCTGAGGCCCAGGGTGGACGGCTCCCCTGGTCAGCGGCCGGGCAGCGCTCCTGTGTCCAGGAGCACACTGGACAGGTAGGTCTTTGGGTTGAGCCCCGTGGCGGCGGCCTCTGTAGACCTTCAGACGTTTCTGGTGGCCGGCCCCAGTTCCCGTCCTGGAAATAGCCATCCACAAATGCGGCTCAGGGCTCCCTCCATGGCGACGCCGGCGGTCAGCCTGGAGAAGTGGCCGAGTTTACACAACCAGCCAAGGTAAGTTACAGAAACTAAGAAATCCCCCAGCCACCCTCGGTGCTCCTGCTGCCTGGTGGTCCTGGGCCCCGGTGCCCTCAGGGAGACAGCACCAGGCCCAACAGCCTCTGGTCAGTGAGAGCCTGACCGCAGCGGGTACGGAAGGGGGCGCCCAGGGGCTCAATCAGGGAGCCCATGTGTGTGTGTGTTTGTGTCTGCGCCCGCGTGCGCAAAGGAATATTTGGAGGCGAAGAGGCCCTGGGGCATCTGGGCCCAGCGGGTTCTGTCCCTGGTCAGGCGGGGCCCGCAGTCCCACAAGAAGCTCCTGTGGCCTAGTTCGCTTCTTTCCACCTCCAGAGTCCTCCACTCTGTGGACTGCGCACCCCAGAGAAGCCCCAGGCCCAGGGCAGGCGTGGCCAGTGGCAGCCACACAGACCCGCCAGCCTCAGCGAGCCAGGGACCGGCGGGCGCGCACTGCACCCGCACCTGCTCGCCGGCACCGGGCCACATGACCCAGACCTTACCCCGGGGTAAGCGGAGCCGGCTCCTCAATGTGTTGGGCAGCAGCAGGCTCACTTCCCACGCACTGAGTGAGTACGGCCCCCGCATTCCATGACCGTGCCTGTCCCCCCTTCCCGCCGGCCGTCGCCCCCCACTCCTCTGCCGCTCCCACGCGTGTCCACCATGGCGGCGGTCCCACGTGCGCGGCGGCGCAGCAGGGAGCATGCGTGGTGGGCGCGCCTGCGCACTGGGCGGCTGCGGCGCAGAGCTGCTCCGCGGCGCCGGCGTCAGGTCCAGGCGGCCAGGACGAAGAGGGCCAGGTAGCGGCGGCGGGCTACTGGCGGCGGCCCGGCATGGGGACGACGCCAGCGGCGAACGGTGAGTGCGCGGCCACTCGGCACCCGGTGGCGCGGGAGCCGGAGCTGGAGCCGGGCAGGGCTGGAACCGAGGGCAGCGGAGCGGGCCCTGAGGCGGCCGCGGGGTCCTGGAGCGGGACGCGGCGTCTCCCTGGTCTGGCCCGGCACGAGGTGGAGCGCGGCGGCCTCCCGTAGGGGCGTCCCCGGACCCCAGGTCGCTCCTGTCCTGGGCGCCTGGGCCGCACCCCCGGGGACCCTCCCGCTCCGCTCCGCGCAGCCCTGGCCCCGGCTCCCCGCACTCCGCCCGCGTCCCAGGTGGCTCCACGATCTGGTGGGCGCAGCAAGTCCTGCCACGCGACGCCCGGCACCTGGGGCTGCCGCTCGCGATGGCACCCGGTGCGGGGTTCTCGCTGCTCCCCGTCCAGGCCCTCACCGCGCCCTGCTGGGTTTGCAGGGCTCCCGCAGCTCACAACGGAGGGGATGAAGCAGGCCCTGTGTCCTCGGGGGTGGCACTGGACTGTGACGCGCAGTGTTGACTGCAGGGTCCCCGCAGCCTTGAGACGCCGGGGTTCCACTTTCGCCGTGTGTGCGCCCCTTGTCACTTGGTTTCCCGTGTACGCGCGCTGTGTTCCCGGGGCTCGGTTGTGGGGTAGGTGAGCCCACGAGCACCTGTGGGTGAGCTCATGGCCCGGAAGCCGCCTCAGACACCCAACACCCGCAGCTGGCCGGAGGTGTCGGTGCAGAGCCCAGAACCTCTCAGAGGTGGGTGGGGTGCTGCCAAGTGCCACCCGCCCCTGGCCCTCCTGCGAGTGGCCTATCTGGGCCTCAGAGCTTGAAGTTCCTGAAAAACTTGTGGGTTCAGGCTGGCCGTGGGGTCGCGGGTGACCATCCACACACCTGCCCGTGCCTTCCTGCAACCTAGAAGAGATGCCAGTGTGCGGGCTATGGAGCGGAAGGCTTGGGCTCTGTGGTCACGTTGCTGTGGAACTGCCCAAATGGCCTCTCTCAGTTGAAATGTAACACTTACTTATTTTTACTTGTTTGGAAGGTAGAACTGCAGTGAGAGAGAGAGAGGAAGAGAGGGAGGTTGGGTCGGCTGGGTCTCTCCCCAGGTGCCTGGGGCAGCCGGGGCTGGGCCAGGCTGGAGCTGGGAGTTGCACCCTGGTCTCCCACCTGGGTGAGGGCACAGCTGGGACTCTGTGGGGGATTCTGGTGGTGCAGGGGCGATGTAACAAGCATGCCAGCCCCTGGACTCGTGTTGAGAGTGTGGGGCTTCAGTTGGGGTTCGTTGGGTGCCTGGCATGCCTGGTTGTTCCTGTGTCTAACCCAACCTGTGTCAGGAAGCCATGTGGCCTGTGTGGGGGGCACCTCTGGGTCAACTCTCTCCCTCCCTCCCTCTCTCTCTCTCTGATCTGGAGTTGCTCTGTGGGGGTGAGGGAGTGGCTGAGCTGCAGCCTGGTGTTCTAGTGTCGGCTCAGCACCTCTGTCCAGGATGACTGGCGCCTGTGATGGGGGGGGTCTCCGTTGCAGAACTGCCTCTCTCTGCTCCAGCCTGGGGGCGACACTGTCAGCCCCACTTCCTCTGTTCCAGGCCCTCTAACTGCTCTGTGCTCTGTGTGTGCACACGGGGCTCATCAGTGCCGCTTCCCCGGGGCGCTCAGCGCTGGTATAGATCAGTGTACAGGTCTTGGCTGTTTTTAATGCGGTGGTAAAGGATATTTCAGGTCTCAGTATGTAGAAATACAGGTGATTTTTGTGTATTGGATTTGCCTCTCATGTATTAACTCCAGTAGCTTTGGGGTGAGGTCGTGGGGCTGTGTGTTGGGCTGCTGCTTGGGTTGCCTACATGCTGTACCCTGGGCCCTGAGTCGGGGCCAGCTTTCCCATGCCTCTTCCTGCTGTGTCCCTGGCACAGCACTCTTTTCCTGTGTGCCTTGGGCTGCACCCCAGGACTCCAGGGTCGTGACCTCCAGGCCCTCTTATCCATCCTAGGGCCAGCGTCTGTCGCCTCGGTGCAGCAAGCTTTCCATCTGTGGTCTCACCCTTGTGCTATGCCTGCCGGCTGTTTGCCACAAGGTGTCTTGGCCAATTTGCTAGTTCCCCGTGTTTGGCATCCATCCCATCACCGAAACAGTTTCTTCATTACAGTTTCTCTTTGATTCTTTTTTAAGGTTTTATTTTATATTCTTTTTTAAAGATTTATTTATTTATTTGAAAGTCACAGTTACACAGAGAGAAGAGGCAGAGAGAGAGAGAGAGATAGAGCTCTTCCATCCACTGGTTCACTCCCCAGATGGTTGCAACAGTTGGAGCTAGGCCAATCAGGAGCCAGGAGCCAGGAGCTTCCTCTGGATCTCCCATGTAAGTGCAGGGGCCCAAGGATTTGGGCCATCTTCTAATGCTTTCCCAGGCTATAGCAGAGAGCTGGATCAGAAGTGGAGCAGCTGGGACTTGAACCAGCGCCCATATGGGATGCTGGCACTGCAGGTGGAAGCTTTACCCACTACTCCACAGCGCTGTCCTCCAAGATTTTATTTATTTATTTGAGAGATGTAGTGACAGATCTTCCATCTGCTGGTTCACTCCCAAATGGCTGGGGCTGGGCTGGGCCAGAGCCAGGATCCGGAGCCCTCAGGGTCTCTGCCACAGCTCAGGCACAGCAGCTGTGAGCTGCGCCTCCCCTGAGGCACAGCCAGCTGGCCATCTTCCACAGTTCTCCTAGGTCATAAGCAGGAATGGGAAGTGGACCAGCCAGGACTGGAACCAGTGCCCATGTGGGATGCCAGCACTGCAGGTGGAGGCTCAGGTGACTGCCTCACAGCGCCAGCCCCCACACTGCCTTTCAGTATTAGACTTGGTGAGGAGACCTCTGTGTTCCTGGTCCTTTAGAGAGGCGAGGGCCAGAGGGCACACCTGGGCAGGGCCCGTCACGTATGTGCCCTCTGCCCACCTGCCCCTCCCGTGGGCCAAGGCATTGGGCATTGCTCTTGCTCAATGGCGCTTGGGCAATAGCAGCTAGACCTCATGTCCAGGAGGCCTGACAAGCACGTGGCTGTGATGGTAACAGTGGAGGCACTGAGCTCACCAGGCCATGCCCCTCAAAGAGGGCTCACGCCTGTGCCAGCCAAGGAAGAGTTCTTTGGTGGAAAATGGTTGTAGTTTTTGTTTTGTTGTTTGTTTTTAAAGATTTTTTTGGAAGGCAGAGGAAGAGATCTGTTTTCTAGTTCACTGCCCAAGTAGCCACAACACCCAGGGCTGGGTGAGGCCAAAGCCAGGTGCCTGGAACTCCAGCCTGTTCTCCCACATTGGTGGGTGGCAGGGGCCCAGATACTTGGGCCATCATCCACTGCCTTCCCAGGCACATTAATAGGGAGCTGGATCAGAAGCAGAGCAGCCAGGATTTGAACCCGTGCTTTTGATATGGGAGGTGGCATCACAGGTAACAGCTAACCTACTGTGCCACAACCCCAACCCTGGAAAGTGGTTTTCAAAGCAGGCCACATTTGGGGACCAGACTGGAACTTGGTGGGCAACAGCAGCCAGTCTCTGACAAAGGTCCTCATGGCGTGGGCACAGCTTGCCCCAGAGCAGCTGCTGTGGTGTTGAAACTTGGTTTCTAGCACCTCCAGGCTATGGCGGTGCCCTGGCTTATGCCCCTGACAGAGCTGCCTTTTGCTTTTGGTTTCTGTAAGTTTTTTGGCACTGTACAGCCTTCCTGTCAGGACCCTGGACCTGGGGATACAGACAGCAGTCAGAGGCAGCCTCTGGAGAGCCTTAAGTGAGGCAGGGGAGGGGAGCAAAGCCCCCAAGACACCCAGGGTGAGTGGAGGAGCCACACACCTGGTTTCCGATTGTCTTTTAAGTTCCTGAGTCCAGTCTGTGTTTTGCAGTAGTACACTTAATCATCTTTAGAAGACATACGTAAGTAAGCCCAGAGCACACTCGGTACAGAAAGGCCCCAGGTGTGGCCACAGCTACCAGATGCCCACTCTCCAGTGTAGACACTGGGATGCTGGCAGTGGTTGAAGATAGAGAGCAGCAGGCAGCTCCCTTCTGGCCATAATGTCCAGTACCCCCGGAACATGCTGCTCCAGTGGTCAGGAGGTCACAGGTGTCGCCTTAGCCCATTGACCCCTGCAAAGGCAGGAGCACCAGCCCGGGGGCCTTTTCCCAGGATGCCATGAGTCAGGTCACTTTTCATTTGTTGTAAAAGTTGGGCCTTTCAACTGCTGTCTTCGTATAGTTCAGGGTAAATATTTTTGTTAACATTAATTTTTTTTATTTATGTATTTGAAAGGCAAACAGAAACACACAGAGGTGGGCAGAGTGATGTGCTGTCCTCTGATTCACTCCTCAGATGCCTGCAGCAGCTGCCATCCAGGTCTCCCATGTGGGTGTCAGGGCCTCAGGGTCTTGAGTCGTCCACTGCTGCCTCCCAGGGAGTGAGCAGAAGTGGAGCCAGGACTGAAACTCAGGCACTGTAACCCCCATGCCAATGCCTCTCCCTCCCCAGGCCACCTGTGAGTGGGTTCTGACCTCTTGATTCCTGAATATTGACCCAGAGACAGGTTCTGGGAGACCCCCAGGAATGCATACCCCTAGGCATGTCTCAGAGCTGGCGTCTCCCTCGTCTGGGCTGGGAGTGTCTCCTGCTGCGCTGAGGAGCCCGGGGCCTCCAGGGCTGGCTCTGGTGCTCCTTGGAGTCTGGGTTGGCCCCTGTCTGTGTCTGTGGCTGCACATGCGTGTTCTGATGGTGCTGTGCTGTGTGTGCTCTCTGCAGAAGGATGCACTCTCTGCATGGCCCATGTCCTGTGACCACGTTTGGACCAAAGGCCTGTGTGCTGCAGAACCCCCAGACCATCATGTGAGTTGGGGTCCCCAGGAGGGTGTGTATTGTGGGGTGGCTGTGGTGTGGACAGAGCAGTGTGTGTTTCAAGTCACTTAACAAAGCCTCATGACATCCCCTAGTCCTGCTGGCTTCTCTGGTGCCTCAGAGTGGTGTGAGCCAGCGTCTGCTGAGCGCCAGTGTGTCCTGGTTTCTGACTGCTCTGTTCTCAGGCGGATGTAATTATTCTGAAGATAAACACTAATTAACTGTTTCTATCTGATTGTGCTTGTTTAGAAGATACTCTCTGTCTCATGGGTGATGCTTTAACATGCTTTGTGGGGCCACAGGAGATGCTGGCCTGGTCTGGCCACCTGGTGTTTTGGTGGACCAAGGCCTCTTGTGTCACTGGCCTTGACCACATCCTTAAGGACTTAGCAGTAGTGCTGCCTCATGGCACTGGCCAGCCATCGCTCTCCCTTAGTCTGCTGTCGTGTGCTTGAAGGTTCTGCTCCCATGTCCCACGTACCAGTCCTGCTGCAGTTTGTGTTTTTAAGGGAAAACTATCAAAATGATTTAAACATCAGAGTTCCATCTTGGCTCAGAGCATTTTATTTCACAATTTCTCCAGAGAAATCCTTGGTCTGTGAGCCTCTGGCATTGAGGGGCCGTGGTCTTCAGGCCTGTGTGCAGAAGCCCTGCTGTCCTTGCAGGGTCTCCTTCAGGGAGTTGGGGACAGATCAGGGAGGTTGTGTGTGCTCGGATCTGGCTCTGTGAAGAGAGGTGTACATGAGATGTGAGAGGTGCTTTGACATGTAGTGGGGGCTGGGGCTTTGCACCAGGGACCTCCTGGGCAGCACCGTGCATCACCCATTGGCTCCTCGGGGTTAGGACCTCACCAGTGGGCTGGATGGGAGCTGTTTGCAGGGGCTCTTTAGGCTGCCCCCTGCAGGCTGTACCCTACCTTGCCCCATCGCAGGGCTGTCCAGGCCTCCTGCTACCCAGTGACAGGGCAGGAGCTTTCCGGCACCCGTCCATGCACAGCTCCTGTTATTTTGACCCCAACCAGGGAGGGCTGTGCCGTGGGCAGGCCAGCCCTCACCACCTCAGCTCCCAGCTATCTGCTGTGGCTCCATGTGGCAGACATGCGGGTCTCCAGGGGCCAGTGCTCCCCGAGGCCAGAGCTGCAGCTGCTCTGTTGCTGCCGACCTTGTTCAGTCTCTGCATGGCTGTACCACCCTCCCATGTTTGCTCCTGGCCAAGAGCGGCCCTTCCCTGCACTTCTTGGTCTGGGCAGAGGCACCCGCTGGTCACCATTTCATGAGTTAAGTGGCCTTTACCAGCTTAGCTCCTGGGGCCAGGCTCTGCCTTGGGAGCCTGCCCCTGAGATCCCTCAGGCTGAAGTACAGAGTGCTGGGAGCTGCCCTGAGGGTCTGTGGCAGCCAGGCCAGTGGCTTGCTCTGCCCACCTCTGGCTGTGCCCTCACTACCTGCCAGGGCTCCTGTGGCTGTGGCAATGACTCCCTGGGGACCTAGCCTAGTGGTTTCCCTGATGGCAGAAGCAGATGTCGTGGGCAGGACAGCTATGAGGAACTTGGATTCCTGTCTGAGAACCAGCCTAGATTTCATCATGAACCTGCGTTTTTTGTTGACTGTGCTGTGAGAAATTGCCAGTTCATCTCTGTGGTCAGAACAGAGCTGTCCACGCTGTTGTGGCCCCGCTCTGCCTGTCCCGTACCCACAGCTATGGCCCTGCAGGGTCAGCACCCCACTTTTCAGATGACCCAGCAGGAAGCAGAGGATCTGGCTGTTGGTCCTCCCCAGGAAGTCCACTGGGGTCAGAGCATCACTTGTGACCTGGGCGGAGGGCTGTAAGCTGCCCACAGGCCCCGAGGCCACTGCTGAGTGCAGATTGATTGAGGGCTGGGGAGTGAATGCCCTTTCACCTGCCAATGGCCTGAGAACTCCCATGGGCTGGGCCAGTTCCACAGGGCAGAGGGAGGCTGGCAGAGCTGGGAGGCTGCACACTCGGTGCCACGGCTGGGCCCGGAGCTCAACAGAGAGTAGGGTAGCTTGTGGCCTCTTGGTTTGTCTGTTTTCATTTACTTGAGGGCCAGAGAAGTGGAGAAATCTTCCACCTGCAGCAGCTCAGACCGGCCAAAACTGGGAGCTGGGAACTCCATCCAGGTCTCTCATGAGTACGGTGGAACCCAGTCACTGGAGCCATTGCTGTGCCTCCCAGGGTCCAGGTCAGCAGGGAGCTGGAGTCCAGAGCTGGAGCTGGGCTCTGAGCGCAGCTCTCTGATGTGGGACATGGGCATCTTAGCTGCTGGGCTGAGCACCGACCAGACACTGCTTTTCTCGGTAGGTAGGGGATGAGGCAAGAGGACTGCGTAAGCAGCAAGAATACTTTGTCTTGTTTGATTTTTATAACTTCGGGGACCTCTTGGCCTGACTGTGTTTAGAAGAACTCACCTTTAACAAGCTGCTCTGTAGCATGCTGCTCTCGGTGTTGATGGTGCAGACAATGGGAGGGTAGTGTAAGATGTGCAGTCGGGAGAGTGCTGGTGCACCAAGGCTGTGCGTGCACCTGTCATTAGCAAAATGTGACCATGATGCCATGGACAGATTGGCCATCTCCTGGAAGGGGGCAGTGCCTCGCAAGCCATGGGACTGATGGGGTGGACAGTGAAGCCCATGGAGGTATCATGGGTGTCTTCACACTCCCCAGAAATGCCTGGACATGGTGAGTGCTAGGACCAGGTTCCCATGGTCATTGGTTCACTGGATGTGGCCAGACACTGCTGCTGCTATAGGCGTGTCTTTGTTGCTCCCCTGCGGGGTGCCATCAGCACTTTTCCCCACCAGGACAGCACTGGGAAGGGAACTTCCTGCTGGTCTACACTGCTGTTCTGAAACCCAGACAGGGAGCCCCAGTCCCATCCTCCCTCAACTCCCAGACAGCACGGGACACAGGTGCTGCTCCCACTCATGTTCCTGGTGCCCTGGACCTGCATGGTAGTGAGATCCCAGCAGGATGGGAGGCAGGGCTCACTGCATGGTGGTTGGCCATCCACACGGCATGGGTGGCTGGGTCAGGGCAGTGGCACTCACACCAGCACTTCCACTGGCTTTAAACCAGAGGTCCTCACTGTGAGAAGTGCAGGGAGCTAGGATAACACTCTGATGTGGTGGGCAGGCCCTGGCCGGGCCAGCAAGTGCCTGTCCTAAGGGGCCTGAGCACAGTGTCCCCTACCTGCTGGTTTGGATGTTTTTAGGGGAGCCATTGTCCCTGACGGATGTAGGGTTGCCAGCCACAGGCTTCCCCTCAGTGGGCTCTGTGAACAGTTGTCCCAAGGAGGCATTGGGGGCATCGCTGAGGGACTAGCAAGCACTGGTGGGGTTGGGGCTGCTGAGGTGAGTGATGGGCACCGTCGGTAACTGCAGGCTGGTGCAGCTGAACATGGGAACTGAGTGAGCAGGGCAGGGTCTTCCTGCTGGGCCGAACCCTGTGCCTGTTCCCATGGGCCAGGGCTGTGCTGCCAGGGACTGCCGGTGAGTGCATTTGTCCAGGGGTGGACTGTGTGTCCTGTCCTGTCCGAGGGGCAGTGTGTGGCTGGCATGAACCCTCTCCTCTCCCCAAAGGCATATTCAGGACCCTGCAAGCCAGCGGTTGACATGGAACAAGCTCCCGAAGAGCATCCTTGTCATCAAGAAGATATGCTACACCTTCCTGCTGCAGCTCTTCAAGGAGTTCTGCATGTACCTGGTGCAGGCAAGTGAGGCAGGGGCTGGGAGCCCCATGCACTTTGTCCCACTGAGGGCACACCCAGCCTGGCAGCAGCTCATTTTTACAGAGGGTGTATCCTGGATGTGGTTCTGAGGGCTGCGTCCAGTGACGGCCTTGCTGCCAGAATCCCAAGGCGGTGCAGGGTGTTGTGTGGGTCCCATGTCTGCCTGTTTCAGCTGGTCTCTCACCTTATAAAGCCGCACCCTGATGGCTTTATCTAGGCCTGATTGCCTTGCAGGGCTGCACCTGCATGCCCTGGGCAGGCTGAGGTTCCACCCTCCCACTGCTGCACAGTAGCTCTGATGCCCTGACAGCTCCCTCCCAGCTGTGAGCCTGCAAGGGCCACACAGGTCGCAGATGCAGGGAGCAGTCCTGGTCCAGCACCTTTGCAGGGCAGGACTCACCTCATTTTTGAATGTTTGCTTTATTTGTGAGAGGCAATCTGTGCAGACAGTTCTTGCATCTGCTGGATCCTCAGTGACCTGCAATAGCCAGGGCTGCATCAGCCTGAATCTAGGAGCCAGGGCACACTCTGGGCCTTCCAACTGGGTGGATCGAAGCATTGGAACTGCCATCCCAGCAGGGTGGACGGAAGCATTGGAACCGCTGTCCCAGCTGGGTGGACCAAAGTGATGGAACTGCCGTGGTGGCCTCCTGGGGTGCACGTTAGCAGGAAGCTGGGGCCAGAGTCAAGGGCATTCCACTATGGCATCTGGGTGTCCCCAGCAGTGTCTTCACCCTGTACCCAGCACCACCCTGGGCATCTTGTACACCAAGAGGTGAGGAGAGGCCCCTGCAGCTCTGCTGGGCACAGCCCTGCCTACAGCTCCACTAGGTGTCACCTGCAGGATGACCGCCTGCTGTCGTGGTGGAAGCCACCACGGCCCTGTAGCACTGGCCTTCCGGACACCATGTGGACCGCAGGTGTGCAGCTGCCACCTGGGCCTGCTTGAATGGCTGTGGCCACAAAATTCCAGAGTTTCCATTGCACGGTGGCTCTGGGTGGTGAGCCAGAGAGGGGGTTGCAGGCCTCCCAGAACCCTTCTTGGAACAGTTCTGCCCCACAGGTCCCTGGCTGGAGCTTCCCCATCCTGGTACCCACTGACTCCTCTGCAGGAGGCAGCTTGGCCTAAACCACCTTTCCTTCACTCTGCTGCTTGGCAGGCTGCAAGGTGTCCAGGTCTTCATGCTCTGCTTCCCTTTGACTTCAGATTGCTCTGAAAGCAGCTAGAGCCACCCACACAGCCCTCCTGGGTCTGTCAGATGCCTCTATGGCCAGGGTTGCAGCTGTGCCGAGTACCTGAGTGCAGAGCCCTCATCCAGGGCAGGGACTTGGCTCCTTCAGACTGGCCTCTGCTCCCGGTCTCCACCCACCCCAGACCCAGCTCTGCCTCAGCCTGTGCCTTGCTCTTGACAGTGACCATCTGTCACCAGGAGCAGTGTTCTGCACTCAGGTGGGTTTTAATGGAAATAGGTTTGCTTGGCTTCCGGTTCTGGTCTGCAGCCCCTTGGCCGTACCTGATGATGACCTGGCTGGCAAAGTCCTGAGGCCGTATGGGGCCTCATGTGGCAAGACTGGTCACGTGGCCTCTGGTTCCCTCTTCATGGGAAGCCATGAGACCACATCTCATCCCAGTCACCTCCCAGAGGCCCCGCTTCAACATGCTTTAGTTTCCACTCTCTTAGCACCACTCATGGTTGTTCACACCTCACGGTACCAGCTGGGCTGGTGGGGGTTGTTCACTTCTCATCTCACTGGCTGGGCTGGTGGAGTTCACACCTCACAGCACAGCTGGGCTGGTTGGGGTTGTTCACACCTCATGGCACAGCCTGGGCTGGTGAGGTTGTTCACACCTCATGGCACAGCTGGGCTGGTCGGGGTTGTTCACACCTCATGGCACAGCCTGGGCTGGTGATATTCACACCTCATGGCACAGCTGGGCTGGTCAGGGTTGTTCACACCTCATGGCACAGCTGGGCTGGTTGGGGTTGTTCACACCTCATGGCACAGCTGGGCTGGTTGGGGTTGTTCACACCTCATGGCACAGCCTGGGCTGGTGATATTCACACCTCATGGCACAGCTGGGCTGGTGATATTCACACCTCATGGCACAGCTGGGCTGGTGATGTTCACACCTCATGGCACAGCCTGGGCTGGTGAGGTTGTTCACACCTCATGGCACAGCTGGGCTGGTGGGGTTGTTCACACCTCATGGCACAGCCTGGGCTGGTGATGTTCACACCTCATGGCACAGCTGGGCTGGTCAGGGTTGTTCACACCTCACAGCACAGCTGGGCTGGTTGGGGTTGTTCACACCTCATGGCACAGCTGGGCTGGTTGGGGTTGTTCACACCTCATGGCACAGCTGGGCTGGTTGGGGTTGTTCACACCTCATGGCACAGCCTGGGCTGGTGATATTCACACCTCATGGCACAGCTGGGCTGGTGATATTCACACCTCATGGCACAGCTGGGCTGGTGATGTTCACACCTCATGGCACAGCCTGGGCTGGTGAGGCTGTTCACACCTCATGGCACAGCTGGGCTGGTGGGGTTGTTCACACCTCATGGCACAGCCTGGGCTGGTGATGTTCACACCTCATGGCACAGCTGGGCTGGTCAGGGTTGTTCACACCTCATGGCACAGCCTGGGCTGGTGATGTTCACACCTCATGGCACAGCTGGGCTGGTCGGGGTTGTTCACACCTCATGGCACAGCTGGGCTGTGGGGTTGTTCATACCTCATGGCACAGCTGGGCTGGTCGGGGTTGGGGTTGTTCACATCTCATGGCACAGCTGGGCTGGTCGGGGATGGGGTTGTTCACACCTCATGGTACAGCTGGTCTGGTGAGGGTTGTTCACACCTCATGGCTGCATCTGGTCAGGGTTGTTCACACCTCACAGCATAGCTGGACTGGTCAGGGTTCACACCTCATGGCACAGCTGGGCTGCTAAGGGTTGTTCACACCTCACTGTCTCCTTTCTAATGATGTATGTTTGTTAAACTTTTACTCGGCCTATGTGATTGGGGTCCCATGCATTATTTGTGTTCCCCTCAACAAAAAGTGCTGGCTAAGAACCATGCTCATTGCTCTTCTGATGGAGGCTCCCATGTCTTGTCTTTTCATTTGAAAACCCAGCGATCATATACTTGTTTTACATAGTGAAAATATGTACTCTTGTCTTAATTATTCTTATAATAAGCCATGTTATAATTAACTATTGCCATCATGGTATATGACAGATCTCTTGAACTTATTCCTACTATGCAAATGAAATGTGTCCTCCTTTGACCAAAATAACTTCAAATCCCCTCCATGTGTCTTTACATTTCAATGGTTTTCCTATAGACAGCACAAAGTTGCATCTTGGTTTAAATTTTCCTATATAAGTCTCTATCTTTTAATTGCCAATTTAGATAATGCACATTTAAAATGATTATTGATATAATTTGTATAGTATGTGTCATATTTGCTATGATTTTTTATCAGGATTAGTTCTTATGTCTTATTAATTGTTCATTTGAAATGCTAAAATGCAAAGGGAAAGAGATCATCCAGCTACTGTTTCACTCCTCAAAACTTTACAACAGCTGTGCTTTGGCTAGGCTTAAGGCAGGAGCCAGGAAATCCATCCAGGTCTCCCCATGAGTGGGATGGGTCCAAGCACTTGAGCCACCAGCTGTTGCCTCCCAGGGTGTCCATTGTAGCAAGTTGAATCAGAAGTCTTGTGCAGTACATCTGTAGTAATAGAAACATAGAGAACATCACCCAAGTACTTTTCTGTAGCATAGATTTTAGTGACAACATTATGGTTTTTTCTGTGCTATATGGCAACTTATTTGAGCCATCATTCTTAAAATAATAAATCACTTCTTGGCAGCAACATTTTTCACAAAATAAGTAGGAAATGAATGTTTCCATTAACATAAGAATCACTATGTGCTTAACCATTGCCAATCAGTGTAATTGTTAGTGCTTTTCAAGGAGACCTTCCTTGGCCCTTGTCATGTGTAAGGCACTATTCCTGCCCAGGGAAGCTGATTGGTTTTGTTTCTTCAACAAATATATCTGATACTCTGTATTCCTTTCTACAATGACCTAGCTCCTAGAGTCTAGGAGCAAACCAGATGAGTTCTCTCACACCTCCACTCATATTCTCTTCCAAGCACCCACTACGTGTTTCCAAAGGCAAAGCAAACGAGCACACCTCCAGTAAGCCAATTATTTCTCAGCTCATTTTACATTGTGATGTAGCAGCTTTGGAAGATTTTTAATTAAAATGGGGAAAATGAATATGTGATAATGTAAAATTGTCATGATTAAAGACATCAGAGCTATCAAACCTGATAGCAAATTTGTCTCCAGGTTTTTTGAGGCTATAACCATGATGCACTTGTTACATGATTCAAATTGGAACTTAAGAGTTTTCTAAATTTTTTGTGGGATAGGAAGCCTGAAATTCTAAGTATTGGTCTTAAGGATGATATAGTGGAAGTGGTTTAGTACCAACCTGGAAATGGACCAGGAAGTGCAAAATGCTGTGAGTGACAGAAAGCAACATCCAGCCATCCTTGCATCTATCCATCTGTTCACTTATGCATTCATTCAACAATATTTATTGAGGGTCTACTGTGTGCCAGGCAGCCAAGGCATACCTATGAGTAGAGCAGAGGATGCCCCATGAAAAGTGTGGCTTTTCTGTGAAGGAGAAGATGGAGGTGCAAGGAGGCATTCTAAGGTCCAAGGAAGAACTTGGCAGGTGAATGGGGCTAGGGATAAAGGACAGGAAGATACTGTACCACTGCGAATGGTGCAGGCAAGGAGAAGGTCTGAGACCATTGTTTTTATTTATGTATTTCCATTGTATTTGAAAGGCAGAAAGACAGAGAGAGTGAGCTTGGGAGAGAGAGAAAAAGACAAATCCTCCATCTGCTGAGTCAATGCCTAAATGCCCACAACAGCTGGGGTTGTGTCAAGCTGAAGCCAGAAGCCCAGAACTCAACCTGGGTCTGTCCCATGGGTGGCAGGGATCCAAGTACTTGAGCTGCCTCCCAGGATGCACATTCATAAGAAACTGGATCAGAGGTGGTGGAGCAAGAGCTGGAAGCAGGCACTCTGACATGGTGCATGGGTGTCCCAGGGAGAAAGCCTCACTGCACACGCTGGGGATCAAGGCTGGAGCAGGGAACTCCACCCTCTTTTGTGCCTGCTCTTCCCCCAGCCCCAGCCTCTCCCTGCCCACTGCAGGAATTGGAAGCAGTGGATGGAGGTCCTTGCTGGGCTGGGGGAGACCATGGCCTGGCTGTAGGGCAGACCTGTCTGGTAGATACATAATGCAAGCATGTGATCTAAAACATTCTAGTAGCTGTATTAAAATTGCAAAAAGTTCAATTAACTGAGTAATATTTTTACTTCACCAGCACATCCAAAGCACAATCTCTTTAATATGCAATCATTGTAAAAAAATTACTAACAAATGACGTCCCCTTTTTCATACTTATCATTCAAAACCTGATGCACAGTTTGCACTCTGGCATAGTTTTAGCCTCCCCTCCCCATCGGCCACCTTTTAAGGCCACTCTGGACAGCCCAGTGCAGTGCTTCTCTGTGCCTCAGGCTGGCAGCAAAGGGCTGGGGGGGAGGATCAGGCTCCCACCCAGGTTGATGTGCTTG
Organism: Lepus europaeus; assembly: GCF_033115175.1. NCBI lineage: Eukaryota > Metazoa > Chordata > Mammalia > Lagomorpha > Leporidae > Lepus > Lepus europaeus. The sequence goes on along the minus strand of NW_026909276.1, from coordinate 11,983,330 downwards.
GGGGATGGGGAAGGAGGGGCAGGGGCCCAGGTGTAGGCTGCGTGATCTGTGGTTGGGGGATGAGATGCTGAGCCTTGCTATCTGCAAGGGTCCTTGGGGTGTGTAGGGTGCTAGGATGGGGGAGCTGAAGGGGCAGTAGTAGTAAGGGCAGTATGCAGACAGCTGCCCCGAGCCATTCTCCCAACTTCCCTTCACAGAGACAGCAACAACCGGACTTCTCAGTGGTGAGTGGATGCTCCTGCCTGACAGAGAAGGCAGCAGGTGCCCAGGTGGGTGTGCAGGAGATGCTAGAGGGAGCCAGGAGGCCTGCCCCACACCACCTCAGGGTAGCAGGATGCCCCTGCTTCTTGTCCCCATGCCCTCCAGGTGATGTGTGGCTGCCTCTGCCAGGGCATCATTTTAAAGCACCTGGCCCCAGGCTTCCCCAGGAACAGGAAGTGGTGCCATTTCCCCTCCAGAGATCAGGAACAAAAGCAGAGCATTGCTGGGCCTGCATTTGGGGCTGCTCAGGGCTGGGGTTCTTCACTAGAGCAGGCCTTGGAATGGCTGCTTTTACTGGGAGAATTTATCTACAATTCAACAAAAATGCAATTTGATAACGCATGCTCCCAGTTGAGAGGTCTGGTACCCCCCCCCATGGTTTTGTGCAGTCATGAAGCATGGGTCCTGCTGCCGCCGCTGCAGAGGAGAATGCATAAGGGCAGGGAGGTTGGGTCTTGTCCAAGTCTGCCCAAAGACAGGGTCAGTGTAACCCACCTGGCTCCCCTGTTCCCCAGGTGCCACTACTCGGGTCCTGTCCACGGAGAAAGACCTGGGAGACACACACTGCCTTTCCCAGTGACTGCACCTGCTGATGTGACCAGAGAGGGATGGGGGGAGACCCTGGGAGAGGGCAAGTTGCTGCCTGAGCTGCAGGTGCAGGCATGGTGTGAGCAGGAGGGAGAGGAGGAGGGGGATTATAGTGGAAACAAGCAAAACCCTGAGTTGGGGAGGGGTCCTCAGTGCCTTCCCAGCTGCCAGACTGTCTCCCTCACCCCTGCAGCCCAGAGCATGTGACCAAGGTGGCGCTGACGGTGGTAATGCCCATCATAATGTCTGTCTTTGTGCTGGCCCTGTACCTGCACGCCCAGCAGGTAGAGTCCACCACATGCCTGGACTTCCTCTGGAAACTGAAGGTGGGTGGCACTGGAGCCAGAGCTGGTTGCAGTAGGAGGTGCCCAAGGAGTGAGCAGTGCACTGAGGGTGCTCATTGGCTGCGCTGGGCTGGGCTCACCATGAGCCTCACCCCAGCTGCCTGGTGCCCCATGTCCAGTCCCAGTGGGGCTACTCTCTGCTCCCTGGTGCCAAGAGGCAAACACTGGAGCTTATTCCAAACCCATGCTGGACAGTGCTGGAACTGAGGAACCCAGAGTCGAGAAATAGCTGCCTGAGTACTTCCTGAGCTGCGTGTCCCCAGGCAAGGACACCCAGCAAGGAGGCAGGAGCCAGGGAGGGCAGGAACCTGGCCTGCATGGGGATGTGGCCCCAAAGGCTTCTGGGAGGGCTTGCTGTGGCCTAGTCCAGCTAGAGACACACATGGAGGAGGAAGGACTGAAGTAGTGTCCAAGGCCATTGACAGGAAGCCCAGCCCAGGGCAGTTACAGAGGCTGTGGGATTTCAGGAGGCCACAGCTCTGGCCTGGGCTGGGTACACAGGTAGAGGTGGAATCCAGCCAGTGCTGTCCCCAGGCTGTGTGCCCTGTGCATCTTGTGCACGTGGAGGAAGGGGTGCCCACGGGCCAGGCAGAGGGTGCTCAGGTGTCAGCCTGGGCTATGGCTCCTTGTTACCTGTGCAGCCACAGCCCAGCCTCTGCCTCCTTAATCCTCCTCACCTCCCAGAGACAGCCACTGTTATGCAGCTCACTTGTGTTGCATGGCCCTGGAGGAGAGCGTGCCTGCGGCCCAGCCTGTCACCCACACACTGTCTCTGCAGCACCTCAGGGTGCCCTCCCACAGGCTGCAGAGCCCCAGTTCTCAGGCTGCTGAAGGGAACCAGGAGGTGCCTGTCTGCCCCATAAACAGGAAGCAGCCACAGCTGGGTGTTGTCTGATGCAGTGCCCCATCATCCTAGAATGCACCAATATCTCCCTTGCAGCACCCCTGTGGGAAGTTGGCAGCAAGGTCCGGTCCTGCCTGCTGCCCCCTGGCTGTGGTCCAGGGTCCTCTGCAGTAGGTCCCTTTGCATGTGCTCATCCATCTCTCCTAGACCCTTGGTCCTTGTCAGTCTTTTTAAAAATAGTTTATTTATTTATTTGAAAAGCAGAGTTACAGAGTGGAAGAGGCAATGAGAGAGAGAGAGAGGGAGGGCGAGAGGGAGGAAGGAAGGAGAGAGAGAGAAAGAAAAGAAAGAGGAAGGAAGGAAGGAAGGAAGGAAGGAAGGAAGGAAGGAAGGAAGGAGAGAGATCCTCTATCCACTGGTTCACTCCCCAGGTGGCTGCAATGTCTGGAGCTGTGCCAATCTGAAGCCAAGAGCTTCCTGACTTGGGCAATCTTCTATTGCTTTCCCAGGCCATAGCAGAGAGCTGGCCTGGAAGTGGAACAGCTGAGACTCGAACTAGCACCCATGGGATGGGATACTAGTGCTGCAGGTGGCAGCTTTACCTGCTATGCCACACTGTGGCCCCAGTCCTTGTCAGTCTTAAGGAGCTTGCTATTCTGTGACCTGCAGGCTCATGTGAAGACTCAGGCCATGGCTTCCTGGACAAACTCAGGCAGTGAGCCCATGCCCTCCTCAGTGGCTCACCCGGGCAGACTCCAGCTTGGTATCTGTCACGTGTGTGTACATATGTGGGTTTGTGGGACAGGAGCTGGTCCCTGCTAGCCCAGGCCACCCAACTCCACTCAAGTCCCCAGCAGGCTAGCAAGTTTGTTCCTAGGGACAATGTCAAATATGTCCCCAGCAGACACTTGGTGTGGGGACACAGCCTCTGACCCTGCCCAAGCTTCCCAGCTGCCCCTTACAGGGGGACCTAGAGCCTAGGTGGGGGCTGACAGAGAGTTGGGGAGGCCTGGGGCCTTTGCTTTCCAGAGGCACTTGCAGAAGGAGCCCCCTTAGCCGCAGGCCTCCTCCTGGCCCAACCAACAGGTCTCAGTTCTCAGTAGAACCTACTCTTGTCCCCTCCTTCAGATTGACCCTATGAGGGCATCAAGAGGCTGTGGACCCCTGAGCCTTCCCGCCAGGCAAAGATGCAGCCACACAAGCAATTGGCAATGGTGTGTGCTGGGAGGTCCCCCAGGGGTGGCAGGAGTGCCTTGCTGGGCCCTGGAGATTGAGCTGTCTGCATCCTCCACACCATTCTGCCTGATGCTCTGTTCAGATGCTCTCTGGAAAGGACAGTGTCCCATTTCTGTCACCTGCTGGGGGGCAGGGCAGGATGAAAGGAGCTACAGTGTGCCTGGGCCTGGGGTGGGGCCCAGGCATGTGGTCTCAGCAGGTGCTAGAGCCAGGCTGTCAGCCTTCTGGGGCATTGGTCAAGGCAGGTGGATCAGTGGCTGCAGCTCCTCCATGGGACACCCCCCAGGAGAAATAAGGAACCCATGCTCCATCATCCCTTGGCACACCTGGGAGCAGGAAGCTTATTCCTGGGGTAGGGCATGGCCAAAGTGCCCCCCACCCCACAGAAGCAGAGACCCCTGAGCTGGAAGCCTGGGACCTGCCTGGCATCTGAGGGTATCGTGTGGAAAGTGGGGATCCTAAGGGTCCAGGAGTCTCCTGAGGCATGTCCCCAATCTTCACAGCCCCGTGTCCAGTGGATCCTGGAGACCTCATGCTATGGACAGCACAGGAGATCTGGCCACCTGTGGGGCAAGTTTTGGTGGTTGGGCTTTGGGGCCCCAGAGCCTCTGCTCTGAGTTTCCCTCCTCTTGTTCCCAGGTTTTCTTTAAGAAAGATTTGTGTATTTATTTTGCACACAGAGTAACAGATGAAGGGAGGGAGGGAGGGAGGGAAGGAGGGAGAGAGAGAGAGAGAGAGAGAGAGAGAGAGAGAGAGAGAGAGAAAGAAAGAGAGAGAAAGAAACTTTCATCTGCTGGTTCACTCACCAAATGGCCACAATTGCCTGGACTGATGCCAGAAGCCAGGAACTCCATCTAGGTCTCCCATGTGGGTGCAGGGGCCCAAGCACTTAGGCCATCCTCCATTGCTTTCCCAGGTGCTTTAGCAGGAAGGCAGATCAGAAGCACAGCAGTTGGTATGCAAACCAGCACTCCTAGGTTAACTCACAGCTTAACCTGCTGTGCTACAGTGCTGGTGCCTGGACCCAGGTTCTACAGCCTTGGGAAGCTGTGCCAGTTCTTTCCCTAGGGAAAGCCCCATCTCCACCCCCACCCCCCCACCAGGTGAGAATCAGGGCCCTAAGCTGCAGTCCTGGCCCTGCTTGGGATTCTGGTTGCAGCTGATAGAAAGGCATCTACATTGAAGTGAGCAGGCTGGCTGCAGCCTTTAAACAGTCCTGCTAATGGGCCTTCCCTGCCCGCATTCCAGTGCTCACTGCCAGGTAAAGGGTGAGCATCCTGTTTGCCCCCAGGGTGAGGAAGCTGGCTTCCTCTGCCCTGTGGTCCTATGTCCCCAGGGCACTCTGCTTGGATGAGTGGCTGTACCAATGCCTCTTTGCATTGGCCCCCTGTGGGTCACTATGGACCTCCTGATCAGAGAGCTCAGCACTGGCCCTTTAACTTGGGTGGGGGCTGAGTGACCATTAATGCCATCTGTACAGACCCTGGGCCCAAACCAGGGGAAGCCAAAGCCAGTGGTGGTGTCCTTCTCTAGCCATGGCTGGTACCTCCTGGCCACATCTGTCTCTGTGATGAGTCCTCTCTCACAGGAATCTGAGCTTAGACAAGGCTTTGGGGGTCCCTGCCCCACCCAAGGGATCAGTCCTAGGCCCTGGCCACATGCTTTTCTGGTGTACTTTCTGATACTGAAAGGAAAACACAAGGTTCAGAGACTGGGGGAGCCGGAGGGCCAACTGGGATGTGGGCATTGGACCATACCTTCCTCTAGTGCTGGGCACCTCCCAGCCCCTCCTCCAGGACCTGTGTCTTCACAGGGCCTCCCTCCTCCAAGGCCAACACCCTCGTGGGCTTCACTTCCCCAGAGGCAGGCAGGGAGAATGCATGCTCACCAATGCCTTTCTTCTCCCTTTGCCAAGGGTGTGCTCTTTAGGGAAGGCTTGCCGTAGAGGTAGCAGAGAGGGAAGGAGAGCTGGCTGGGGCACATGATGAAACCCTGGGCCTGGTGCGGCCACCTCCCTTTCACCACTTCCTGTGTCCCCAGGCACGGAGGAGAAAGAGGACAGGGAGGAGCTGGAGGCCTACAACTGGTGGCTGCTGTACAATGTCCTGTCCAAGGACATGACCGCCTACTTCATGGCCCGGGAGTGGCACAATGACAAGCTGTACTACCAGTCCTGTGAGTTCGTGGCTGTCATGTTCACCTCCATCACCAGCTTCTCTGAGTTCTAGGTGGAGCTGGAGGCCAACAACAAGGGTGTTGAGTGCCCGCAGCTGTTCAACGAGATCATTGCTGGCTTTGACAAGGTGCTGACCCGGGGAGGGTGTCCTGTGGTTCAGCATTCAGGTATGGACAGTGATGTGGGAGCCCGGCATCACTGTCCTGGGCACTTCATGGGTGCCTTGCATACATGTTACAGATGAGGCACTGAGGCCCATGAACCTGCAGGGTCTTGCTCAAGGTCACTGCCGTTAAGTGGCAAAGCTAAGGGTTCTGCCCAGGCTGTTGGAACTTAAACTTGCAAGCCCTGCCCAGCTGGCTCACCAGTCACTCCAGTGTCTAGTGTCTGTGATTGGGGCCTAGAGAAGATCAAGAGAAGGAGGAGTCCCAGGCTAAGGGGAGAGGCAGGCCAAAGACACAAGGCCCTGGGTTGCAGGGATGGCCATTAAATCTTGTTCCACCTCCTGGAGTGCCCAGAGTGTGGCTGCCCCAGGGATGCTGAGCCTAATAAAGCAGTCTCAATAGGGCTGTGAGGGGGTAACCCCTGCAGGAGCACAGGGCATGGACATGGAGCACAAAGAGGAGGAGGCTGGTGTGGCTGGGCCTGGGCAGTGCTGCAAACAACCCAGGAGACCCCTAGGGCAGTGAGTTGCATGGAGTTGGGGGAGATGGTACTGGGAAGGCTTTTGCAGGGCCAGAATGAGGCCCACCAGGCAAGGAAACAAGTTTCCTAGGATGGGGTGGGGTTGTAAGCCAGTGAGGGAGGAGATGGCCATGCAGACCCTGTCGGGGACACAAGACCCAGAGGTGATGAGTGTCCATAGGGCTCTCTAGGGGTGGGGTGCATAGGCCACAGTTGCTCTACAGCATGTAGGCAGGGTGCAGGAGGCCTGGCTACCTTGGGAAGTGTCAGCAGCTTCACTCTGCTGGTGATGGAGGCTGTGAAGGAAGACAGTACTGCTCTTCTCTGGGGACCTCAGTGTCCATGCCTCAGATGACCCGCGTGTGGCCGCCTTCTGTCCAGATCATCAGTGAGGCAGCTGGAGAAGATCAAGGCCATCAGCAGCACTGACATGGATGCCTCGGGCCTTGATGACTCCACCTATGACAAACTGGGCAAGACACACATCAAAGCTCTGGCTGACTTTGCCATGAAGCTGATGGACCAAATGAAATACATCAACAAGCACTCCTTCAACAACTTACAGATGAAGATCTATGATCGGGGCCCTGGGCACTCCCCTGACCCATCCTGTATGTGCTGCTAGGGGTCAGTGGCAGACACCAGTGACCCATGGGAAGGACATGCCCCTACTCCTTGCCACACCCCTGTTTGAACCTGCCTGGAGGCTCTGTGCTGTGCTCCACATGGGCTGCCCCACAGGCAAATGATACCATTTGTTCCCAGCAGTGCTGACCTAATCGCTGTGTTATGAGCTAAAGTGTTCCAGATTGATTCAGTAAAAATGAGAAATAAAAGAAGCAAATATGTGACACATTTCCAATAGAAAGTATAGGAACACAAGTCATTACATTTGGGAATGTACAAAAGTACTGACTATAGAGTCTGCAGAACAGCTAGAAAAGTAAAATGAATAAAGTGACATTTTTAGAAAAGAAATATGAAAAGAATCATGTCCTGTGGACAATGAAATGATTATGCCTTAACATTTAGGATAATATTTTTAAGAAAGATTTATTGATTTATTTAACAGGCAGAATTACAGACAGAAAGATGGAGAGTCAGAGAGGTCTTCCATCTGCTGGTTCACTAGCCAGATGGCTACAACAGCTAGAGCTGACCCAATTTGAAGCCAAGAGCCAGGACCTCCTTCAAGGTCTCTCCCTCACCCTGTGGGTGCAGGGGCCCAAGCACTGGGCCATCTTCCATGGCTTTCCTAGGCCATAGCAGAGAATGGATTGGAAGTGGAGCAGCTGGACCAAAACCAGTGCCCATATGGAATTCCGGCATTGCAGGCAGAGCTCAATCTACCACGCCACAGCGCCAACCCCAGAATAATCTTAAAAATGAAAGTGGGGGAGTGGGGTCATCACTGAGCCAGGGCAGGGAGCAGAATCTGCAGATGCCATGGAGGCTTTCCTGATCTACACATAGTGGAGAGAGTGAAGATGAGCGTGTGAGGAGAAGTCCCAGGATTTTCCCTGGGCTCCTTTGTCACATATCTCACCCTTGATGAATGGGGTGGCATCCCCAAGGCAGAGGCCCTGGGTCAGTTTCAGAATAAATAGGATTACATCTGACTCGTTCAGGAAATCTTTGCCCCAACATCATATTTTCCCTTTCTTGTATTTTGTCATCTTAACCACCCCAGCCTTTTCTCTGGATAAGTTCTGATCCTATAGAGAGCTGAGAGAATGATACAATGAGACCGGCACCACAGCTCACTAGGCTAATCCTCCACCTGCAGTGCCAGCACCCCAAGTTCTAGTCCCAGTTGGGATGCCAGATTCTGTCCCGGTTGCTCCTCTTCCAGGCCAGCTCTCAGCTGTGGCCTGGGAAGGCAGTGGAGGATGGCCCAACTCCTTGGGCCCTGCACCCACATAGGAGACCAGGAGGAAGAACCTGGCTCCTGGCTTTGGATCGGCACAGCACACTGCCCACAGTGGCCATCTGGGGGGTGAACCAACAGAAGGAAGACCTTTCTCTCTGTCTCTCTCTCTCACTGTCTAACTCTGCCTGTCAAAAAAAGATATAATCAAAATCTGCATGCATCTCTGCACATGCCCACTCACTGCCCTGCCTTGCAGTGTGCACACCCTGATTTCAAAATCACAGCTCCAAATAGGGTGTCATGCACAGCTCACAGTGATGCTGCCCTGCATCCATGCTTGATGTGGGTCTTACCAAGGAGCACAGTCCTGTGCAGTGGGAGTGACTTTTTTGGTAGAAACTTAGCTGTGCATGGATCTGGAGGTAGTGGAGGTAAAGGATGCTTTCTGAGAGAGCTGGACTTCAATGCATCGTCCACAACCTGTGTGCGTCACAAGCTGTAAATGATTCAGATTTCTAATTTTAAAAAGTAGCAGTAATTTGTCAACAAGAACATTGGCATTGCCGTTCTTAGAAGGAGCACATTAATGGAAAGATTGGATGCCTGAGAGACAGTATTGTGATCAAAGCCATCCTCCAATCTTTCATTCTGGCCTGAGTGGTGTGATCTGGGCTCTCCCTCAAGGAGCTGTTTCCTGCTGTGGTCACAATGCTTGTGGACTTGTGTTGGCTGCTGGAGAGCCCAGGCACAGCTGGCTGGGGCTACCTGGACCCACCTGCAGCCCATGTTTGTGACTCCTTTGTTCTTGGGTTTGTGCAAAGGTGCCCTTCTTCTTTGCCTCTGCCTCATGCCCATCTTGCCCACCTGCATGGGTGTGCGTTTTCCTCCAGCTGTCTCACCTCCTGTGTTGGGCTAGGACTAGGAGTTGAGTGATAGAATCTACTAGTTGTAGAAGGCAGTCAGGAGCATCCTGTTGCCCATGCCTTCCCTCCTACTCAGGAACCACTCCTCTGATGGGCGTGGCCTTTGGAAGTCATCTGAAGCCACCTGGAGCTCATTCATGGTCAGGAGGTAGATAGTCTAGTTGGGGAATAGCATGTGGGGTAAAAAGCTCTGTGACAGGACCAACCAGGAGGACTTGTGAGCTGTTGACTGTGTGGCCCCCAGGGCCTAGGTTGGAGCTTGCTGTGTTCTCAGTCCCACCCCACATGAGAACAAGCAAGCACCAGCACGAGGGAGATGGTTTATATACTAGGAAGGAATGCCCTGACACTTGGAGATGGGACAGGAAATGTCTAGACAAGGCAGACCAAGCCTGATGGATGAGGGCAGGACTAGTGTAAACACAGGAGGCAGGGAAGATGCTTGGCTGGGAGAAGCAGCTGAGCCCAGACTCCCAGGCAGGTTGCGGGTTAGTGGCTTGGTGGGGACTGGAAAGGTAGACAGAGCCCAGATGGTGCCCGGAGCTGGTCTCTGCACTGTCCACCCTGACTCAGGTTCAGGAGCAGGATGACTTGGAGAGAAATGGTGGGGCAGGGAGATGAGACAGGAACCTGAGGATGGTGGGGAGCAAGTCAGAGGGATGAAGGAGAGAAAAAGCAGGAGTCTTGAGTTAGCAAGCACTTCAGTGGCCACCAAGAGAGGGGCTGTCAGGAAAAGGCAACTGGGTTATGGACAAGGACACTGGAGACCTTGACGGGGGTGCTGTTGGCACTGGACTTTCAGGATCTGAGTATGGGCTGGGTGGTGAGAACATGGGGGTGAGTTCCTGTGGTCCTGATTCCCAAGTATTTTGTGGGAGCAGCGGAGTGGGAGACTGCAGGGCTGTGTATGGCCTCAGGCCTGGGGCACCCCTGGTAGGCAAGGGTTGGTCTTCACTTGATGAGCATAGCTGACCTCTAACTCCACAGGACTCAACATTGGCCCCATGGTGGCTGGGGTGATCAGGAGCGTAAGCCCCACCCAGTAAGACATCTGACATCTGGGGCAACATGGTGAATGTGGCCAGCCATATAGACAGCACTGGCGTGCCTGACCACATCCAGGTGAGTACAGGAGCACCCCGATACCTCACCCACCCTGTGGCCTCTGTCTGGAGCTAAATCATCCTCAGGGCAGGCCACCTGTAGTTCCCAGTCAAAATTTCTGCAGCAAGATTCAGGGGGGATGGCCAGGTGCACCTGCCTGCTGCCTCTGGCTGCGTGCCTTTGGATCAGGCCTTCCTTGATTCTTCCTGCCCCAGTTGGACAACAATGAGGCTGTGAATGAGGCTCTTGTCCTGCACTGCCCTGTGCCCCAGGTCCCTGAAAGGCCGGGGAGCTCAGCTTCCCTGGCTTTGGTTTCCCCAAGTGCTAATTGTACTGTTTTTAAAAAGGTTTTCAATTGACTACTTATTTTCATTTTATTTGAAAGGCAGGGAAACACACACACACACACACAACAGACACACACACAGAGTGTCGAAGAGACAGAAGAGAGATCTTCCACATGCTGGTTCACCCCTCAAATGCCCACAACATCCAGGACAGGGCCAGGCCAAAGCCAGGAGCCCAGAACTCACTCCAGGTCTCCCACATGGATGGAAAGGACCCAAGTATTTGAGCCACTACCTGTTGTCTCCCATGGTGTGCATTAGCAGGAAGCTGGAATAGAAGCAGAGAAGCCAGTACTCAAACCCAGGCTCTCCAATACAAATGCAGGCATCCCAAGTATCAGCTTAATCAACTCTGCTACTTAGGGCCTTTTTGCTAAAGCCAACACTGTTAGGAAAGTGGCGCAGTTTTAGCCAGGTGGCAGCATGGCCCAGCTACCTGAGCCAGGCTCCACCCCCATCCTAATGGGATTCACTGCTGCTTCTCCGCCCACCCTCAGGCAAAGTTTTAAAAGGGCCTGTTCCTGAACATGTGCCCTCTTGGCTCTTCTCTCTTTGTTCTGCTCTCTTAGCTCTCCTCTCCTACTCTCTGCTCTCCTCTCCTACTCTCTGCTCTATCTTCGCTCCTCACTAGCTCCTCTCCTCTGGCTCTCTCTCTTATACTCTCTCTTTCCCTTCACTGCCCCTTCACTCCGGTCTGCTGGGTGTTCCCCAATAAACCCTTTCCCTTACTCTGGTGTCCGGTGTGTTTTGCGATGGCTAACATTAATATATAACAAACACTGCTTAAATGTTCCCCTATCCCTTTCCCCTGCAGGGGGCTGAGCAATGGGGCTGACCCAGCATAGGCCTGGCTGGCTGTGCATGCAGCTGAGGGGTTAGGACCAAAAGGCTTCTTCTCTTCTCCATCCCTGTACTGAGGAAGCAAGGAACTGGTGAGATGGGAATTAGGATTCTGATGAGAGATGGGGGAGAGGGGCAGGTTCATTTGCAAGACTTCTGCTCCACCTGGGGCCAGGCATGAGGTCTCAGTGTGCTATCACCCTAGGAACCCAGCACCCCACATCCACTGAGGCCACACTACAGCAGGAACCATGGTCACGACAGAGCAGGGTCACCCTTCAGCAGCCCACCCAGTCTTCCTCAAACCTTCCAGTCTCTGGGCTGGAACCCTCTCCAGTTGTGCTCAGGAAGGGCTGTTGGTCCTCCTGTGAGGCAGTGGGCCCACCCTGCTCGAGGTTTACCCAGCAGTAGCAGGGTGCCAGTAATGAGGCCTCCAGCAAACGCAGAGACATGCATGAGATCTGAACCACAGCCTGGCAGGGCTGTTCACTGACTGTGACTGCAGGCAAGTGACTCAGCTCTCCTGGGCCAGAGAATAGCAGCAGCTGGCTCACAGAGATGAAATGAGCTGCACAGTGGCTCTCACATGGTGGTGAGCACCACCTTTTAAGTCTGGTCTGATACAGAGTGTGACTCCTATGTGGTGCACTGGGTGCACACTGGGGTGCTGGCTGCAGCCATGTCAGCCTGCTGTGGAAGCCCCTGGCCCTTGCTGTCTGCCCCTGGCCTCGTGTGGAGTGAGAACAAGTCCTCCGCACTTCAAGTAACAATGGAGTGGCACCCGTCGCTCTTCATGGTGCCTGACACAGATGGAGCAGGTGCAGAGAATAATGGCCATCATCACAGTCTGCTCCTCTCCTTCCTTCTCTTTTCTCTCCTTTTCTTTCATTTGAAAGAGAGTGACAGAGCAAGGAAGAGATTTCCCATCTGCTGTTTCACTTCCCAAATGCCTCCAGTAGCCAGGGCTGGGTCAGGCCAAAGCCAGGAGCCCAGAACCCCATCTGAGGGTCTCCTGTGTGGGCAGCAGAGACTTAAATACTTGGGCCATCACCACCACCTCCTGATCACATCAACAGGAAGCTGGATTGGAAGCAGAGGAGCTAGGGCTCCAGTCGGTACCCTAATATGGGATGCGAGAGTCCCCAGCACAGTGTCTGCCCCTGTTGGGGTCTCTTCCAAGGAGCACATCTCAGGAGGAGCCCCCATAGTGCACTAGCTAGCCCACCCCTGTGTCAGGACAGCAGCACAGTGCAGGCTGTGCCCCCAGGTCAGTTCATGGCTGAGGTCATCAGTAGTTTGTCCTTTCTCCTTTGCCTCCCAGGTCAACACAGACATGTACCAGGTGCTGGCCACCAACACATACCAGCTGGAGTGCTGGGATGTGGTCAAGGTCAAGGGCAAAGATGAGATGATGAGGTACTTCCTCAATGGCAGGCCCCACTCAGCAGCTGCGCATGGGCACCAGGCAGCCTGGCCTCAGCGGGAAATGTTGTCAGGAGGGTGTGGGCAGCCTGGCTCCAGCCCCTGGGCTGTGTGCCTGAGATCTTCCACTTTGTCTCCAGAAGCAGCTTCTGCCTCTGCTGGTGGGTGAGGCCTGTGTGCCAGGCCCTGAGTGCCAGTGCCCTGTGAGCACCAGGCTGACATAAGATGTTTCCCTCTGGAAAAGATGAGGCTCCACTCGACTGAATCTGGAGCTGTCCGCATGATGCTGTGACATGTGCCGGTGACTGGCCCTGTGGCCCACAGCGGAGCTGAGGGAGCCTGGACTCTGGCCGGGGTGACGCAGAGATCTTGAGGGGTCTGCTTTTCCTTGTGAGGCTTTCATCTTCAGCAGAGGCTGTGGGCCCGGCCCCGCCTAAGGAGCTTATGGGCAGGGGCTCTGGCTGGGAGAGGCTGTGGACTTCACTGCCTTGCTCCGCCAGCACCACCAAGCACAGACTGCACCCGGGAGGGAAGCAGGGCTGACTGAGGAGACTGGAGGATGCCGAGCAAGGATCGGTGTTCTGACGACAAGAAAATATGTATTAAATAAAACGAGTTTTCTGTGCACTTCATTAGACCATGCAAGTTGCATGTATGTAAGAGACGAAAGCAAACGGATGGCACTGGGAGGGAGGCCGGGGGCCCCAACTTGTCTCTTTTGTATTTTTTATTTTGCATTATTGAGAACCTTGGAGATCTCACAGATATGCCAAATTTTATGTTTTGTGAATTCTGTATATTTGAAAGCAGCCGCATGCAGCGGTGCGTCCAAGATCGCTGGAGCCATGTGTCTGTCGCGGTGCATGTGCTGGTGTGTGTGCATGTGGTTGTGCTGTGGAACCGCTTTCCTCCACTTCAGGTTTGGCAGTTTTGGGTTTTCCTAGGTAGAGCCAGATCAGGGGGTGTGTCCTCCATGGGCATCTGTGTGCATGGACGTACCACCCCCATCTCTCTAACACACACTCATGCACCCAGCCCACATCCTCAGAGGAAGAGGCCAGGGGAGCAGTGAAAAAACAAGAATCTTTCCTATCTCAAGCTGTGTGGGAACCAAGGAAGCAGCCTCAACCTCTGGCAGGCCACGCTCCCTCCCCCAGCCACAGGCATCAGGTGTTGGCTGCCTGCAAGAGCCCAGGGCTGGCGGGGTTGGGGTAGCTCTGCCGGCTGGGGGTTGCCTGGCCTTCTCAGTTGGTAAAGGTACAGGTGGCTGTCCCTGGGGAGGCCACAGGTGCAGGCTCAGGATTGCAGGGAGGGGTGTGGCCTTTCCCTCCACCAGCAAACCTGATGGAGGTCCCAGCCCCAGAGGCCATGAGGAAAAAGGTTGGCAGCAGCGTTGGGGGTTGGAGGAAGCTAACCATATGAGGAAACAATACTTGTTTTACAGCCCATGCAGGAGGCATGTGGAAAGTGACAGCCACCGCACAAGCTACATTCTGGCAAATCTTTTCATTGCTTCTCAGGGCAGAACTGGCCTCACCTCCAACAAGAGCTTGGAGGAGGCAGGACCACTCCCGCCATGCCTGCCCACCCCTGCTCTCCCCACCACCAGCCCCCCAATCTGAACATGGCTCCGAGAAGCCAAGCCTAAAACTGATGGAAAACTGCCAAGCTTGAGTCCCTCCCATGCCTGCACAATCCCCCTGTGCTCTGCTCAGCCCTGGGAGGCTCCTAGGGGTGCTTGCCCCACTGGGTCCCCAGCCCCTGCCCCACATCGCCCCCGGTGGTGGTGGGGCACTCTCGTTTTCGCTTCCCTGCTGAGTACAGCCTGCATGCAGAGTTCAAGCCCTGTCCCCACTCTGGCAGTGAACGCGTGCAGGGCTGGCTCTTCGTTCCCTCTAAGGGTGTGCACTCTTTGTATTCCTGCTCTTGCAAAAACGGATGCGATTATGACTTCCCATGGAAAAGTCTATTTAAATAATTTAACTATTAAACACTTTCACTGGTAATGAGTCCTGGTCTGATTTACTGCAGTGGCTGTCTGGGTGGGGTGGGGCCTGGTCTTCAGCACACTTCAGGGGACAACTTGGGCTGACCATTGTCATGGCTGGCTGCTGGGGAGAACCCAGGTGACCTCAGCAGGGACCGGTTCCCTGGACCAAGGAGGGAAGTGATGAGCCCTAGGGTCCAGGAGTGAAGGGGCAGAGACATCAAGGATGGGGCTCCTCAAGACTCAGGGTCAAAGAACGGGTGTTTTAAGACAGGCAAGCCACAAATGTTGTTGTGCCACAGGAAAGAAAGGCACAAACAGTAGAAAGTGGACGATGGAAAAGCCCCAGGTGGCGGGAGGACTAGGCACACTATGTGGCCCTCGCTGAATCCTGGCCACCCCACTTCATGGATGATGAAACGGAGGCACAAAGAGGCTGTCCAAGGCCATGCAGCTGGAAATCAACACAGACGAGTTTGCGAGCCGGTCCGTCTGCAGACGCAGGTCAACATCGCGCCAGCCCGGGAAACCCTCTCCCCTCTGAGAGAAAGGATGGGTGGCAGGGGGAGTCAGAGGCCCATTTCAGCAGTTCCCACCGCAAATACACTGTTAGATTCAGACTCAGAAAGCCGATTCAGAGGGACTCAGCCAGACTGAGTCTAACACAGGTGTGACTGCAAGCACTTGTGACTTCACTGGTGTCACTGCAGCAATGGCCACGAGGGGGCAGCAATCTAGGATAACCTGTAGAACTTGGCGGCTAAAAAAGGTGCTGAGCCAGCTCACTGCAGGGCAGCAAAGCTCTCAGGGCTTGGCCCTGGCAGTGCTGAGCCAACTCTGTCTGCCCCCGGTGACGCAACTGTAATGGCAACAAGAGCACTCTGTCAACCTGCAGCGTTTGAATCTGTCCAAATCACACAACACCCTGAAGAGAACCAATGCCCTTTTTTTTTTTTTTTGACAGGCAGAGTGGACAGTGAGAGAGACAGAAAGGTCTTCCTTTGCCGTTGGTTCACCCTCCAATGGCCGCCGCGGTCGGCGTGCTGCGGCAGGCGCGCTGCGGCGGTGCACCGCACTGATCCGAAGGCAGAAGCCAGGTGCTTCCTCCTGGTCTCCCATGGGGTGCAGGGCCCAAGCACTTGGGCTATCCTCCACTGCACTCTCTGGCCACAGCAGAGAGCTGGCCTGGAAGAGGGGCAACTGGGACAGAATCCGGTACCCCAACCAGGACTAGAACCTGATGTGCCGGTGCCGCAAGGTGGAGGATTAGCCTATTGAGCCGCAGCGCCGGCCTGAACCAATGCTTTTGTAAGCAAGGGAAGTGGCAAGGCTGAGCCTTGCTGGCCTTGGCCGCCCCATCTAGCACACGTGTCAGGAGGCATGTCTGTGGGGCTGCTGTTACCCACGTGAGCAGCATGGTCTACTGACCATCCCCTCTAGACAAATTTGATGGTGCACACAGAACCTGCACACACATCTCCTCTCTCAAGCCTCACCCGGGTCCAGAGACATGTGTGCATGCCCCAGGGCAGCATGGGTACAGGGGGGTCAGCAGCCTGGACTCCCATATGGAGAGGGGCCTTGCCACCTAGTCACCCAATGGTGCCTCTCTTATCCTTCCAGGTTTTCTTCTCTTCTTTTGTTTTATTTGACAGAGTTAGAGAGAGAGAGAGAGAGAGAGAGAGGTCTTCCTTCCATTGTTTCACCCCCCAAATGGTCACTATGGCTGGAGCTGTGCCGATCCGAAGCCAGGATCCAGGTGTTTCCTGCTGGTCTCCCATGTGGGTGCAGGGCCCAAGCACTTAGGCCATCTCCACTGCCTTCCCGGGCCACAGCAGAGAGCGGACTGGAATAGGAGCAGCCAGGACTAGAACCCGGTGCCCATATGGGATGCTGGTGCCACAGGTGGAGGATTAGCCAAGTGAGCCACGGAGCTGGCCTCTCCAGCTTTTCAATAAAGCTGTGCAGTGGTTAGAGAAGGCAGATGTGCTCCGTGCTGTCCTATGCTCCCTCCCCACCTGCAGGCTCAGTGCTCCACGAGACACAGGGACAGAGCCAAGTGAAGTGCCAGAATGGCTGCTTGCCACTACAAGGTCTCCTCCTCCTCTAGAATTCTCAGGCTCTCTGTATTTGTCTAACTCTATCCAGTCTTCAAATGCTGGATCGTGTGTATGGTGCGAATGAAACAATTTAATTAAGACTTGGAAATTTAAGGACCAAACACACAGGTGCAAGAGAGCTGAGAGCTTCATGCCTCTCTGTGTAGCTATGTAGGCCACCACCCTCTGCCCACAGTGGAGGCAGCCCCACCCCCACCCCAGGGCCTCCACACAGCCAGCCAACAGCTCCACTAGGAGCCTTTCCCATCCAGGTTCCCAAGCCATGGGCCGGGCAGGACCAGTGTGAGTTCCCAGAGCAAGCAAAGTCCAGAAAGATAAGGGAAAGGTGAGGAAAACAGAAGGAAGGGACTCACCTAGGGCTGAGTGTCAAGGGCACAGCTTCTTGTCCCCGCCATAAACACAGCAGTGGCACCTGGCACTCAGAGTGTCTGTCCCCAGGGCCCTTTCTGACTGCCAGTCTGTTGGACACATGAATGTACAGACTTCCCCCAGGTCTCTCTTGGAGGCCTGCATCATCATTGTTTTTCCTTTGGCAATTTCTAATTTAGACCTGGTCAGAATCTGGGCTTGTCAGTCTCAGGTTAGCTCCAAGAATTACTAGTCTTCCAGTGTCGGGAAACCTGCCTGTGAATTTTGTGGCACTCCCTCCTGCCCCCCATGGGCATTTTGCTCCAGAAGAACCTTTCAAATCCATGGCACATTTCTGCTTTAAAAGGATGCCTTTCAGCTCTCCCTCCCTTGGTGTCCAAAGGCTATTTCAGGTTGAAGGCTGCTGGATGCCCACCCCTCATTTCTCTGTCCACACACACTCAGGAAGGGACCTTGAGAGTGGTGCTGGGGCAGCTGCCATCCAACAGTGTCCAGCAGTTCAGATTAGAATATCACCGTGAGGTGTATTAGGGCCAAAATGCTAGTGAGGCTCCCAGAGACACCTTCCTCTCACACCTGTGCTCCAGGGCCTTGGGGACCATGGGTACTGGAGGACACAAGTGAGTCAGGATACTGCTAATGTATGTAAAGCACTGGGTATACAGCAGGTGTTTGGCAAATGCAAGTCCGCTGGTTCCCTTCTTGTCTGGATACATCCCTGGTGCCCTACTCAGAAGTCTGCACATTGGGGCTGGCCCCCTGCCTGCTCAGTGTAACCAGCAGACTTTGCCTCAAGTAGCCATTTTGGAACAACTCTGTAAGCACAGGTCACACTGGGGTGTCTGTAATTTAGAAGACTCTGCCCACTTTTCAAGTAACAGTCGCAGCACCAAGAGCACCCCTGGTGGTGGCCATGGCTTTCCTAGCACTGTGTGTTTCCTGACTCATCCCTCATGGTGGCCCCACATCACCTGTAAAGAAGCTGAGGCAGAAAGGCTAAATGATGTGCTGGGGTCTCAGTGCTGCCAGAGTAAAGGCAAAGGAGGCTGGCTCTGAATCCTTAATCATAATTCTATGATGCAAAGAATCACCTCCTCTCTTTTGGTTAATGTTTACAGTACAGGGACCACTTGAACCAGAATTCCCACAAAGTGACTTCAAGTCAAAGGACAAGTGTCGGCGGCCACTCAACAAACTAAGCGAAGACACAGTACTTGGTCCATTCATCAGCATTTAATGCCTTGAAGCCTTCAAGCCAAGGTAGGGAGCTTGGTGACAAGGGACCGGAGGCCACCTTCTTGAGAGGCTCTTCAACCACCAGCCCCGAGCACAGCAAGAAACGAGTATATATACCCACAGCCCCACAAGCTCAAAGATGGTTACACAGAGTCAGTATAGCGTAACAAACAAAAGGTTACATAAAATTCAAACAACCAATAACATCAATAACATCCTGTTATGCAGTTAGAGGTCTAGAACACCTGCATATCTCAGGCAAGTCTTGGCGTAAACAGGTCGCCTTAACCTGAGGTTAGGGCTAGGTATGGAAAATTCCATATGACAGTGCTATATGTGGGGGTAGACTTGTCCCACAGACAAGTCTAGGGGAATGGCGCTATGGTGTGATGGGTAAAGCCACCAACTCTGGTGCTGGCATCCCATGTGGGCACTGGATTGAGTCCTGACCATTCCACTTCTGATCCAGCTTCCTGCTAATGTGCTTGAGGAAGCAGCAGAGGATGGCCCAAGTGTTTGGGCCCCTGAAACCTCATGGGAGACCCAGAAGAAGCTCCTGGCTCCTGGCTTCAGCCTGGCTCAGTGCTGGCCATTGTGGCTATCTGGGGAATGAACCAGCAGGCAGAAGCACTCCCTCTCTCTAGCTCTTTCAGATAAATAAATAAGCATTTTTTAAAAATAGAATCACTGATTTATGCCTTAGTCCTACTACAAATACTGAACTGGATCCTTCTTTCCCTTCACACCTAAGGGGCCCACAGTTCTCTCCATGGCCTCTAAGCCATCTGTCCTCCATCACTGTCACACATGCAGGGATTTCAGGAAGTGACTTTATTGTCTGGAATAGTTACACAGCTGGAGTTAGCACTCTTCTGGTTAAAAAGTAATGTCTGGGTCCTGTATACATGGTCTTTACACACTTAAACACAGGTTGTTATCCAGCTTAAACTCACTTGATGCTGACGAGCCAGAGCTGTGGGTAAGATGGATCTGGACCAAAGTCCTGAGACCACAAGGGCTAGACTGTGGGTGTGGCCAGGTTGCTCATTGCCCTGGGGACTCTGGTGGCTCCAGGAGAGTTCACTGCGGGGAGCAGTCTCAGCATCACTGTGGTGTCACACAGAATACACTGCCCTTGCCCTCCATGTCCGCTTCTGCTGCTGTTGCTGCTGCTGCACCAGTGAGAACACACAGAGGCATGGTGGCATGGGAAAATGAGCAGCAGCTTTTCAATCACCTACCCCTGTAACCCAGCCTTGACCTCCACACCCACACTCACTAGTGTGACACCACCCCCAGCACAGGCCTCAGTTTCTCAAGTGCAGATGAGACTGTGCCCTCCCTGCAGCCCAGGCCATTGTAAGGATTAACCACACAGACCCAGCACTGGCTCACAAACAGTGCGAGTGAGCATCCTCGTCACTAGTCCCAGGCACCAGAAAAACTCAGAGCACAAGGGCAAAGTCCTTTGTTGCCATCTTAAAGAAAGCACCTGGCATGGAGCAGGCCACCAAGCCACAGCTGTGCATGGGACACCAGGTGCCAGCAGGAAATGGAACATGTGAGTCCTGTGCTCTGTGAGCCTGCCAGATGACAGTCCTGCTGCTGGGCTGTGGGGCGCAGGAGCAAAGGGCACATGTGAACTGGGAGTGAGGCTGCACTGAAGGTTGTCATGGAAACAGAACATTGTAAGGCTGGGGAAACTGAATTCAGGAACTCTGAGAACCAAGCCTGTTCTCTTCCTGAGTTTCCCATAGCCCCAAACTGCCCACATGTCAGCACCACTCACTGCTAAAAAGCAAGAGGCAAACCACATGGCTTCCAACTACAGTGGGACTCCAAACACAAAGTACCCTATGAAGCCTGGTCCCTCAGCAGGAGTGGTGGCTACAGCTATGGCTTGTCTTTGACAAATGCAGTGTTGCACAGGAGGCTGCCATCCACCAGCATTAGGCAGCAGTCCCAGGACACCAGTAAAGATGATTAGACACCTCCAGCTAATCAAATGAGCACTGACCCAAACTTTATTTGCATTTTGCCAGCTGTCCCATTAGGGTGTCTTTTCTGATCCAGAATCCAATCCAGGATACTTGCATTTGGTAGTCGAGTCTCATCTAATTTGTAATAGTCCCTCAGTTTTTTTTCCCACAACCTTAATAGTCTTTAAAAATATTAGTAATATTGTAGAATGTCCCTCAATTTGGGTGTGTCCAGTATTTTCTGAGGAATACCACCGAGGTGATAGGGAATATGTCTCACTACTGTTGGTATTTACCTTGATCATTTGGTAAGGCCATGTCTGCCCTGTGAAGTCACCATTATTCCCCCCATGACTATGAGCATCTTGTAAATGTGTGTGGGGGGGTGAAGGGAGGGATGAGATTTATGCAAACACCTTATTATGTTCTAGCCCAGTAATTTTAGTACCTATTGATGATCTCTATAATAATCATTACTGTGTTGATTTTGCATTTCCATCCATTTATTAATTGGAATTCTATTGTGAAGAGGAGCTGGTAGGGGCCAGTGCTGGGCATAGTAGGTTAAGTCTCTGCCTGAGGTGCTGGCATCCCAAATGGGTGCCAATTCGAGTTTCAGCTGCTCCACTTCCAGTCCAACTGTCTGCTAATGGCCTGGGAAAGCAATAGAAGATAGCTCAATTGTTTTGGGGCCCCTGCACCAATGTGGGAGGGCCAGAGGAAGCTTGTGGCTCCTGGCTTCAGATTGGTGCAGCTCCTGCCATTGCAACGATTTGGGGAGTGAACTAATGGATGGAAGGCATTTCTCTGTCTATAACTTTGCCTCTCAAATAAATAAGATCTTTTTTTTTTAAAAAACTAGCTTTTATGATATTAAAAATTGTTATTTAATTCATGTTTTTGAAAGTTTTTTAAAGAATTTATTTTATTTATTTGAAAGATAGAGTTACAGAGTGAGGTAGAGACAAAGAGAGAGGTCTTTCATCCTCTGGTTCACTCTCCAGATGGATGCAACAGCTGCAGCTGTGCCAATCTGAAGCCAAAAGCCAGGAGCTTTTTCTGGGTCTCCCATGTGGGTGCAGGGGCCCAAGGACTTGGGCCATCTTCTACTGATATCCCAGGTCATAGTTGAGAGCTGGATCAGAAGAGAGCAGCTGGGTCTCTAACAAATGGTCTTGGAGACATTTAAAGTCAGGGGTTGTGGAGGCCATTTGCATTACATAGGTTTGTTTGCCAACATCTTTGTAAAACAAGCTGGTCTCAGCTGCATTGAAAACCTACTCTCCAACATAGTCCTTTTCATGTATAACATCCAGCAGGTATTTTTAAAATTCTTCTGCAGCCTCTTGGTCTGCAGAACCATCCTTGCTTACAAGTTTAAAATTGTTCATGCTATACTGTATTTTCAAATGTGCCACCCAGCCTGCACTAGCTGAGAAGGGCTTCATGTGTTCTTGACCTGAGTAATGTGGCTGTAGATCTGTTTGGCTTTCAGCCTCACAACAATGCTGTCTACTGTGCTTTTTTATTTGTCAGAATCTCATGAAGCCACACAATCCATTGTTTTTCCATCTTCTCCATAGCTTCATGATGCACTATAGATGTGACCATAGCATTGTTAGGAGTGGCCTCACGTACAGGTTGTTGGAGCTCCTCCTTTTTCTGGGTGTATCTTAATGTTGACTCATTAACATGGAACTCATGGCCAACAGCACTGATCTAACACACATATTTCCTCTGTGAGGCACATCACAACCTTCTTGCATTTGGGACCACCAAACAGCACTTTGGCACTATGCTTGGGGACCATTTAACACAGCAAAGTCATTAACAAAATGTTCAGACATGTGAAGAACGTGGCACTAGATACACCGAGGAAAGGACATGTATTTACAGAGAGGTTAAACAAGAACACAGAGCATGGCCTTGTCCCAAGGTCAGCTGGGCATGTGCTTGTAAAGCAGTTCAAGTTTTAGCAGCCAGATGAGGTCACAAATATGGAAGCTGTGAATGATGACTGCACTTGTGTGGGTCCCTTGCAAAATGACATCACGCATAAGAACAGATTACATTAGGATGCGGTTCTATGGGGGAAGTGCAATGAAAATGAGTTTAAAAAAACTCTGACTTTTGAAGAAGAGTTTGTTTATAAAATTTTTAGTTAGAGGCTAGGTATTACATGTATTTTGTTTAGATTCCATTGGGTGTTTTAAAAAAAAAAGATGTAATTTTTATTTTAAAACGTCATTATGTGAATGTCTGAAATTAAATTTGCAACTATGTAAAGCCATGGTGAAAAAGTTCTGCTTTGAGCTATGTGTCTGGTACATAATTTTTGAGAAGAGCAAAATGGGCCAGGAGACAGCTCATCCCACTGATCAGAAATCCACTCTGTTTGGAGGGAGACATGTCAGCACTGTGTTCTAAGAACTGTTCAACTTTGGGGTGTCTGGGAGAAGCAGCTTCAATCCAAGATAGCCCTGGTATCGCCGAACACCAGGACTTGGTGTGGGCTTCTAGGCGACCCACGCGGTTTGGGGATGGACCTGCAGTATTCCTGAGAGGCCTGGCGGAATCCCGTTATTTCCCTCTATTGGACAGACGGCCAAACACATCGCGACCGTTCCCAAGTGCCACAGTTCTGGGATGCCTTACACCTAGCGTCCTCCCATAGCAGTTCGGGAAATTTCTTTGTAACAGGGTACACAGCCTTCAGCCCCCCTCATCGCCCAGGCTTCTCCTCAGGTGGTCCCCAGTTCCTAGGTTTCTGTGGGCAAGGCCGGGCCCCGCTCACGTGTGCAGCCCTGCTCGCATGCTCGGCCATAGCCAGCTGTTTTACTATTCGTGGGGCACAGGACCGGTGCTGGGGAAGACAACGACCACGCGTTCTAATCCCGAAGTGTGGAGTTCACATGCTCATCCCGCAAAGCCACAGCGTTAGGAGAACCCCCGCACTCGCCCTGGGCATGGCAGGTCCGGGCCCAGCCCTTCACGGGATGCCCAAGTAGCCTACGCCGAGCTCTCAGGAACCCTCCGGGTCAGGCGGCGTCTCTCTTGGTGAGGTCCAGGTCTGGTCCAGGCTCAGGGCGGAGGCGGTGGCCGCGCATGTGGAGCTGTTTCTTCAGGGCTGATGACCAGGCGCCGAGAGGAGGCGACTGTGCGCGCTCCAGGCCCGGCAGCCTGCGTCTGTGGGGTGAGGCCGGGGTCCGGGTCCGGGGGCCACGACCAGGGACCACATTGAGCCAGGCTAGCGGCGTTTGCGTGGAGCTGACCCGCACCAGCCAGAAGAGGCCGTGTGCGTGGGCTGCTGAAAGGTTTTTAAAAGTCGTACCCCAAAGATTGCTTACTAATTATAAAGAATTATATAACTTTGCATTGGCGAGATCTGAGAGCCATCACTTTAAGCATGATCAAATCAGGTTACTGCATGTTTTCTGAGTGATGTAGGGGGGCTCACGCATACTCCACTACACAGTACTGCCATCAAAATCTTTAACCTTGATCTAATCATGATCAAGGCAAAACCAGACTGTGGGACATGCGGTAAGGGACATGTAGAACTCTTGAAAGATTTGCAGGTAGTGAAAGATCAAAACAAAATGACAAGAAAACAGCTGGGAGACTGTAGTACAGAGAAAAGATATGCCTCAACCAAACTGCATACTCCGAGATCAGGGGACACTAGCAGTAAAGAACATTTTGCAGACAACTGAAGTAATGTGAATATGACGTCTATATTAAATAATAACTATCAATGTTAAATGTCTTGAATGTGATACTTCCAGGTTATACAGACAGTGTTTGTGTTCTTAGTATTTGGAGGTAAAATTTCATGATGTCCACACTTTGTTTCTGTAGATACAGAGCAGACATTTGCCTATTCTTCCTGCTATGTCCAGTCGAGCACCCTGGATGTGATGTGAGACAAGCACAGGAAGACTGCTTGGTGGAGAGGGGAGGCAGACAAGCTGAGAGCCCTGAGACCCAAGGAACAACACAGTGCTGACTTCTGCAGGCTTCCTCTGTGCTTCATACATCCTGATGTGGAGCTGAAGAAACTGGCAACTAGAAATGCCAAGGGATGCAGAACTCCCCCTGCTCTCTTAAAAAGGGAAAAACTCAAAAGATCAAGAAAGGTGAACCTCAGCAAGGCAGAAAACTTTTAATCAACAACCATACCCCAGCCAAACATCACCCTATTCACAACCACACAGAACACTGAAAAGAGGCATCCCACACCCCACCTCACGTGGCTTCAGAACAGTCAAGCAGGAAGGCAGGATTTTCCTTTTCACTGGATGGGTACCCACCCCGTCCCCTCCTCCCTCAGTGACATCAGTGAAAATCATGTCCGGCACGGACATTTACCTCAGTCTATCAGTAACGAAGCAACAGATTTCTCATCAGCAACAAGACAGTGGATTTCCCATCAGAACCTGTAGAGGCTGGAAACAAGTGGAAGAGCTCTCGAGAGCTAAAAGAAAAGAGCTATCAACCTAGAATCTTATATCCAACAATAATATCCTTTAGGAACAAAGGGACAATAAAAAACATTCTCAGACAAGAGAAGGCAGAGAGAATTTGCTGCCAAGGGATGTGCTATGGTTTAGACCTTAGCTTAGGTGTTCTGGAAAGGTCCATATGTAAGACATGGCCTTCAGAGTCTTAGGTTAATGGTCCAAAGAGGGTGGAAACTTGATCCAATTAAGGTGTTTAGAAATGGGACCTTCAGAAATGATCTTATTGGACCAGGTTGTTGGGGCAGGGTCTCCATGACTGAATCATGGTGGACATAAAGACGGACCCAGCCAGATACATGTTCTTTCTAGCCATGTGATACCTGGGAACAGTACCAGCAAGAATGCCATCACCAGACGCCAAAACAACAGGGACACCTGATTTTGGCCTGTGAAATCTCCAAGACCATGAGCCAAAATAAACCTCCTTCCCTCCTAAGTAGCTTGTCTTCAGTATTTTGTTGCAACCATAGACAGCTGACTAATACAGAATAGATGAAGGAAGCTTTCTAGACACTAAGGAAGCAATATAAAGAAGGACTATTGGAACACTGACAAAGAAAGAACATGGCAAGCAATAATATGTTTAGGTATGATAGCCTTTCCTTTTCCTTTTGAATTTTCTCAATTCTGTCTAATGATTGAAGCAAAAGTTGCTGTAAGATTGTCTGATGTGGCTTCAAAATATGTGTAGATGAAATGTTTAAGGCAATTATGAATAGGTGAAGGCAAAATGACATCCATGGAGATAAAACATCTACATTCCTTTCATTAAAACTGATAAATGATGACAAAAGGGACTGTGATAAACAACCACCTAAAAATCTATAGAGATGCCCTCAAAGACATGACAGGTATGTTGAAATACTAAACAAAATGTTTAAGTAATCCAGACAGGGAAAAAAAAGACAGGGAAAAAATAGAAAAACAAAAGGTAAACCCTAACATACATAATTATTATAAATGTCATTTATCTGAATACAGCAATCAAAAAACAGATATGGGCAGAGTAGGTTAAAACCATGAACCAACTCTGCTAACACACACACACACTGTACATGTCATAACTCACTTTAAATGATACAGCAAGTCAAAAGTAAGAGGATGGAATAAGATACATCACACATGCATTAATTAAAATAAAGTAAGATATATTAAGATCAAATAAATAGAAAAACATTTCAAAGCAAAGAAAATAACCAGAGACAGAGAAGGAAATTAAGACAATGACAAATTAAATCCACCAAGATGGCTCAGCAATCCTAAATGTGTATGAACGAAACAACTTAGCTGAAAAAAATATGTGAAGCAAAAGTAGAACTGAAATGAGAAACAGAAAAATCCACATTTCAATATTCTTCTCTCAACAAGATCAGAAAATCAATAAAATTAAAAACAATAGAAAAAAATCTATGAAACCAAGAGCTGGTTCTCTGAAAAGATCTATGAATTCAACAAGTAAGACTGACAACAAAAAAGAGAAAACAGAAATGACCAGTATCATAAAGGAATCAGGGTATCACTACAGACTATGTAGACATCAAAAGAGTGGTGAGAGCACACTACAACCAACTCTACACACATAAGTGTGTCAACAAATTGAAACAGATCACTTCCTCAAAAACCACAACTGTCATAATTTACCCAATATGACACAGATAATTTGGACAGCCCCATAACTACTAAGGAAATTGAATTTAAGACTTAATACAAAGCTACAGTAATTAAGGCTGTGGGAGGCTGGCACTGTGCTGCAGGGGGTTAAAGCCCCAGCCTGCAGCACCAGCATCCCATATGGGTGCTGTTCGAATCTGGCTGCTCCTCTTCTGATCTAGCTCCCTGTTAACATGCCTGGGAAAAGCATCAGATGATGGCCCAAGTCCTTGGGCCCCTACACCCATGTGAGAGACCAGGAATAAGCTCCTGGCTCCTGGCTTCAGGTTGTCTCAGCTCTGGCCATTGTGGATATGTGGGGAGTGAGCCAGCAGATGGAAGACCTCTCTCTCTGTCTGTCTCTATCTCTCTCTGTCTTTCAAATAAAGGAAAAAAAAACTGCAGTTCTCGTGAAGTGATAGACATTCGATCAATGCAACAGAATACAGAATCACAGAACAGTACCACACAAATATGCCCATTCAGATTTTTGGCAAAGGTGTGAAAGCAATTAAATGGTGGGAAAAACAGCCATTTCAACAAATAATGCCATACAGAATGCCAGTGCTGCAGGTGGAGGACTAGCCTACTGTGCCATGGCGCCGGTCCCTGTAGTCCTTTATTTTAAAAAATGACTCATTTTTTCTGATTATAAAAGTTCATGTCCATTGTAGAGAATTTGTAAACTATGGATTATACAAAGAAGAAATTCATATATTACATAAATACCACAACTCTGAGAACTGGGGCTTTTTCATGTATTTCTTTCTGATGTTCATGTGTGTGTGTACATATTTAAGAAATGGAATGATACTTTTATATACTGCTGTTTAGTATTTCACATACTAACATAAATACTTCCCCAAGACAATAAATATTCCTCAACCACAGAATCTATAATGATTATATAACATTTCATTGTGGGGCTACCTCACAATTTAATTAGTGTCCTACAATTGGACATTCTATTCTTTCTAAATTTGTGTTATCATTTTATAACTTTCTTCATTGCTTCGGGAACACTTGAGTACATATTTCTAAAGTCAGCCAGTCCTAGATTCATGTCTTTACTTATAAGGTATATGACTTTATACCACTTACTTAATTATAATTTCTTCTACTGTAAAAATATGTTGTCAAGATTAAATGAAATAGCATTTATTTGCACATACATATGAGGAGGATTGAAAAAGTCTGAGGAAAATGGAACGCTCTAGGTTTCTCACATAGGTGACATGGATCTAACTACTTGAACCATCAATGCTGCCTCCTAAGGTCTGCATCAAAGATGAAAATATTAAGGGGGAGTGGAGGAAGAAAGCTGGAATTGGGAGCCAGAGACAAGAACTGAACCCAAGCACTCTGATGCGGGATGTGGGCATCCTAACAGGCGACTTCATCGCTAGACCAAGCATCCACCTTGCTACAAACCTTTTGAAGTACCTTTTCAGAATAGTACCTGGCACAGAATAAGTACTCAAACACACGTCCTACTTTCTCCCTGGGATTGCTGTCTGTATCACTCATCTGATGGACTGTCTTCAGTTTTGCTAAATCCCCTAATATACTTATCTTATTTTAAAAAAATTTTTCTTTATTTGACAGCTAGAGTTATAGACAGTGAGAGAGAGAGAGAGACAGAGAGAAAGGTCTTCCTTCCATTGGTTCACCCCCCAAATGGCCACTACGGCTGGAGCTACGCAATCTGAAGCCAGGAGCCAGGTGCTCCCTCCCAGTTTCCCATCTGGGTGCAGGGGACCAAGCACTTGAGCCATCCTCCAATGCCTTCCCAGGCCACAGCAGAGAGCTGGACTGGAAGAGCAGCAACTGGGACTAGAACCAGCACCAATCTTGGATGCTGGCACCACAGGTGGAGGATTAACCAAGTGAGCCACAGCACTGGCCCCATACTTATCTTCTTAATTACCTTCTTCATTAGATGCTAATCTTTCTTTATGTGAAAGACACACACACACACATACACACACAGGGGTTAGGGGGAGCAGAGACAAAGACAGATCTACAGAGAGAGCTCCCACCCACTGGTTCACTTTCTAAATGCCTACAACTTCCCAGTCAGGGCCATTGCCAAAGCTGGGACAAAGAATACATTTATCTCCCACATAGGTGGCAAGAATTCAATTACTTGAGCCATCTCCATTGCCTCCCAGGGTCTACAGGAGTAGGAAGCTGGAGTCAGGAGCCAGAGCCAGGAATTAAACCCAGGAACTCTGATATAGTATATAGATGCATTAACTAACAGGCTAAATGCCTACCTCCAGATTCTATTCATTCTTAAAGGCAAGAAAATCAAGTTTAGTATTTGCATGAAATAGTGCACATAACAGGAATTCAACAAACATATGCCAACTTGAGTTGAACTTGGAAAAATTCTTAATTCTACTCAATGAAGACAGGATTGTTCATAAACATATTCTTCCATTCAATAAATATTCCTTAAGTACTTATGAACCTAGTACTGTGTACACTAGACCCAGGCCAGAAAACAAAGACCACACCACTAATTAAGAAGTCAGATACTAAATCAACACTTCCCATCAAAGTAATGACTGATGGGATTGTGTGTGTCTAGGGGAGCTCACTGGAGAGGCGTGCACAGCTCTGTCTGGAGAAAAAAGGAGGTCAGGAGAGGTTTTCTTTGGGAAAGTTTAACCTGGCTCTTGAAGGTTAACAAGGCAGCAGAAAACTGCAGGCAAGCAGAGTAGCACTTACAATCTCAAAGAGGGAGGAGGCAACACATGTGGGCACTGGTTCGTGTCCTGGCTGCCCACTTCCTATCCAGCTCTCTGCTATGACCCGGGAAAGCAGAAGGCGGCCCAACTCCTTGGGCCCTTTCACCTGCATGGGAGAACTGGAAGAAGCTCCTGGATCCTGGTTTAGGATCGGCCCATGTCTGGCTGTTGCAGCCATCTGGGGAGTGAACCAGAGGATGAGAAATCTCTCTTGGTCTCTCCCTTTCTCTCTCTGAATAAATTAGTTTTTTTTTTTAATTATAAGATAACATACATCAGGAGTCTTTTTTATTTTCTCTGTTGCTTTGTTAAAGAACAGTAGGACTGAAGGGAGTCAGTGGAGAGGAGGCAAATGAAATACGGGAGAGGACACAACCAGAGTTAGGATGGCACAGAGCCTGGGAAGAGAGGCAAGGAGGAAAGGGGGAGGTTGGCAGTGGATGGTTCAGAGGAAAGGAGTTCAGGTAAAAATTTACAAATCATCACTGATCACCTTTGGAAGATGCTAGAGTATCACGTATTGCTTAGTAAACTAACAAAGCTAAGGACTATTTTTAAAAGGTGAGAATGAAAGTAAACAGAGGCTTCACATAATAGTCATAAATGAATAAGGAAGAAACTATTAAAATACTTATAATAATTCAGAAATATTATTAATGCTAAGTATAAAAAGGATGCAACTAGGAGACGGTGTTATAGCACAGCAACTTAAGCTGCTGCCTACAGTGCTGGC
Organism: Lepus europaeus; assembly: GCF_033115175.1. Classification (NCBI taxonomy): domain Eukaryota; kingdom Metazoa; phylum Chordata; class Mammalia; order Lagomorpha; family Leporidae; genus Lepus; species Lepus europaeus. Next base: position 11,953,344 of record NW_026909276.1, on the reverse strand, counting down.
ATCCAATATGGGCAGTGGTTCAAGTCCTGGCTACTCCACTTCTGATCCAGCTCTCTGCTAATGCACCCGGGAAGGCAGTGAAATGTCCCACATGCTTGGGCCCCTGCTATCCACATGGGAGACCTGGATGGAGTTCCAAGCACCTGGTTTCAGCCTGGCCCAGCCTCGATCATTGTAGTCATTTGAGGAGTGAACTAGATGAAAGATCTCTTTCTCTCTCTCCCCCACCCTGTAACTCTGCCTTTCAAATAACTAAATAAAATCTTTTTAAAGAAGACAAAATTATCAAATTGATATGATATACATGTAATACATGTGTATATATAAACACATACTCACACATGGATTTCAAAATATTTTTGCACCAAAATAAACTTATTTTTTAATTCCATTTTTCCATATACAATTTAAGGTACCCTTGGTATGTATCTTGGAGGAAATCTGGATATGACTTATTTTCTTCTTTATATAATCTTCCTTCAATTTTTTAAAAAAAATTTATTTAATTGAAAGGAAGAGTTAGGAGGTGAGGAGAGAGAGAGAGAGAAATATCTTCCAGCTGCTGGTTCACTCTCCAAATGGCCACAACAGCCAGAGCTGGGCTGATCTGAAGCCAGGAGCCAGGAACTTCTTCTGGGTCTCCCACGTGGGTGCAGGGGCCCAAGCACTTGGACTGTCTTCCACTGCTTTCCCAGATGCATTATCAGGGAGCTGGATTGGAAGTGGAGTAGCCAGGACTTGAACTAGCACCCATATGGGATGCTGGTATTGCAGGCGGCAGTTTCAACTGTGAGCCACGGTGTAAGCCCCTATTCAATCTTTAATAATGAATAAGTACAGAGCACCATATCTTAGCCCAGATATTATGATACTAAATACATCAAAAAAACTTCTCTTGAGCTTTATAGCAATTATGTAATTTCTTAGAAAGGTACTAACAAGTCAGTGAAAACACAGAAGACAAGAAATAAAAGCAAGCTGATTACTCCCGCTTTGAAGTAGCTATTCCAAACAATTCTAGAATCAGACTCTGAGGATGTTGGTGCTGAAGTGGCCCTTGGTTTTATGTAGTCTAAAGCCTTCCTCTTGCAAAATAGGAAGACGGGACTAAGAAGGCAAAGGCAACTAAGTAAGGTCACAAAGTTAGTCACTTGCAGATGGGCCCAGCTATTCTGACTTCCAGGCCAGCATTTCTGCTGCTGCATCAGAAGATTTAATTTTTTTCCAATGCACCACATGAAAATTACTTCTAAGTTGGCTTCAGTCTAATTAGTATCATTGTTTCAAGGTTGATCTTTAATGGAACACATGCAATAGGAGCCAGCGTGATAAGAGTGTATCAATTCATGAAGTATCAATTCATAATAAACATCTCTAAACTCAGAATAAAGTTATGAAGGGAGTGAAAATAATCTAATTTGCACATTACTGTGAATGCCAAATCAAATTTCTCAACTTAAGAAACACTACATCTATCCTTAACCTCTCCACTGTGAACGTAGATACCAAAGAAAAACTGACGTGCTTTGTATTTTAATAAATCCCCCACTATCACACTAAGAGGCAGTTATTAATCAGAAAGAAACAAACATGCTGAATCTTCAAACAACATTAACAACACAAAGGAACCCTGACTCATGCGGGTCCTCAAATTTAAGTGTGCCTCAAGCACGAAGTCATATACCAGAAGAGAAATCTGCAACCATTTTTAGCATTTGCAAAGAGTACTTAGTACTCTTGGCCTGAGAAAGATAAACTTTAAATTATTATCTATATAGTAACAATACCTGGGAAATACATTATGTATTTTCAGTTAGATCTAAAAGTGAGATTCCCAACACCTTTTCTCTTAAACCAAGTGTCAGTCTTAGGGAAACACTGTGGCCATTTACCCCAGGTACTGCCTTTTCTCCTGCTAGATCACTACTATGATCTGAACTAACGCCACTGCGGGCAACCTCAGCACAGATACAGGCTCAAGTCCTGTGTCCAGGGTTCTGCACTCATCTCTGTAGCTGATCACCTATGGAAGATCTACATTTACTGACCCAAAGTTGTCTACAGTGACTCTAGAGATTATTCTGAACACAAAACACAACAGCAAACCAGAGACAAGGCTAAGCGTATGTCTTAAGTCAGAAGCTTAAGTAAAAATAGAAAGATCTTTCATCCAATACACAAGCAAAGAACAATAAGGAAACAGACAGTGAGAGACCTCAGGCCAACATTTTTATATATATTTTCTGTCAGGTTAAATTGGACTAAGGACAGATTTATGAGTCTAGTTCAGAACCCACTTTGTTTAAAACTCTCAAACAGTGTCCATTTGCATACTCACATCTTCTCTCCTTTCAGTCACCTATCATCCACTTCATCTTTTAGGACATGGAATTGTTAGAAGGCAGATACTTCTGACTATATAGCATTTTCTGATTTATCCTCATAACAAGACAAGGAAAATATTTCCAAACACTGATCTTATCAGAATGTTTTTCTAAATGCAGATATAAAATCCTCAGTAATTGGAACAGTAAGAATCTCAGTGATTCTCACCTAGGTGACAAGATCAAATTTGCTAGAAAATCTTAAAACTCCCTGTGGGTTGACAAACTACTGAGGATATATTTTCCCCAGCTTTACCCTTTGCTGATACCTCATTCCTGTCTCTGAGAATCACTACTTGGGTGGCCTCACTACTGGTGAGTGTATGTGAAGGATTCATATGTCTCATGGGATAGAACAGAACAAAGATTTCCGAACAGCACTAAGGCAACACACAGACAGGTGCAGGTGCCCCTGTTTTCTAGATAGTTAAGTTTCCCATATGAATCAGTTTCCTGGATCATGTAAGAAGTACAGTTCCCTGGATCAGGCAAGAAAGAAACATTGGAATGAATTTAGAACAATGAGAAAAAATGTTTTTGTTATCACCTTGATTTGAAAATTTACCATGTCAGATTAATAGTTATCTTCTTTTTCTTGCTTATGGGACAGGTGTTAATAAATATTTTTATTATTTAAAATGCGAATGTATAATATATTCATATGGTTCAAAAAGAAAAAAATGGGTCGGCATAGTGGGCTAAGCCTCCGCCTGCAATGCTTGCATTCTACATGGGCACCAGTTTGAGTACTGGCTGTCCCACTTTCAAGCCTGCTAACACACCTAAAACAATGAAAGATGGCCCAACCAATTGGGCCCCTGCACCCACATGGGAGACCTGGATAAAGCTGCTAGCTCTTGGTTTCAGCCTGGCCGAGCCCAAGCTGTTGCAGTCATTTGGGGAGTGAACCAGCAGATGGAAGATCTTTCTTTCTCTGTAACTTGCAAATAAAACAAGAAAAAACAATACATAAAAAGGTATACTGTGAATGCTCTCATTCCTACTCCATTTCCCATCTATTGAGTTCCCACACTGTGTTAGCTTCTTTATGTAAACTTCTGCAGATTAGAATAGATTGTTTCAGGCCACCCTTGTTCTTGGGAGTAGTGGCATAGCTGGCAGGGACTGGTGGGTGCAAGGTCGGAAGACCTGGTCTGTCTCTTACTGACTTTCTCTAAAGGGCACAAAATTGTATATGTGGAGTTTGAAGCATAAATCAGATTCCTGAACTCTGCCTCCATTCTGGCTGGGGCTCTAATGTCCTCATCTGGTGTTCATTTTAGTGATGGCTTTTTAAAATTTTATTTTCTCAGAGCACTTTTAGATTTACAGAAAATTAAGCAGAGAGTGGCCAAATCCACCCCCCCACTCAGTTCTCTTTATTAACATCTTGCATTAGTGTGCTAATACTGACACATTATTATTATTATTAACTTTAGTCCACAGTTTACACTGGTTCCCTCCTTATGTTGCACGCAATCACATGTATCTAATACAGTCATGCATAGAATAGTTCCACTGCCCGAAAAATCCCATGTTCCAGATACCTACCTCTCCCCTTCCCAAGCCCTTGGCAACCATGAATCTTTTTACATTTACTGTCTATATAGTTTTTCCTTTTCTAGAATGCCATATAATTGGAAACACATTGTTTGTAGTCTTTCATTCTAAGACTTCTTTCACTAAGCAATATGCATTTCATCTATCCATGTCTTTCATGGCTTGATGGCTCACTTCTTTTTATCCTGAATAATAGCCTCCCAGAAAGGTAAGCAGTTTATCTATTCACCTCTTCAAGAATCAGTTTCTTAGTTGCTTCCAGTTTTTTGAAATTATAATATAGCTGATAGAAACATTAATGTGTAGGTTTTTGTGAGGACAAAAAGCTTTTTAATCATTTGGATAAATACAAAGGATCTTCAAAAACTTGAGGGAAGGCTGGTGCCATGGCTCATTAGGCTAATCCTCTACCTGCCGTGCTGGCACCCCGGGTTCTATTCCCAGACGGGGCACCGGATTCTGTCCAGGTTGCTCCTCTTCCAGTCCAGCTCTCTGCTGTGGTCTGGGAGTGCAGTGGAGGATGGCCCAAGTCCTTGGGCCCTGCATGGGACACCAGGAGAAGCGGGGGGGGGGGTGAACCAACGGAAAAAGGAAGACCTTTCTCTCTGTCTCTCTCTCTTACTGTCCACTCTGCCTGTCCAAAAACAAAAAAACAAAAACAAAACTTGAGGGAAATGCATATTTTGAAAAAAGCATGAATGAATTTTAAAATGTAATGAAAAAATGAAATATACATCTTATAATTCCATTTTTCATGAACTTCTTAATCACCCTCCTATACCTAGGAACACTGTTGCTGGATTCCAAAGTTAGCCTATGCTTAGCTTTGTGAGACATTCAAATATCTTTTTTTTTTTTAATATTTGTTCAAGGCACCTCGTTTTATTTTTATTTTTTATTTATTTATTTATTTATTTTTTTGACAGGCAGAGTGGACAGTGAGAGAGAGACAGAGAGAAAGGTCTTCCTTTTGCCGTTGGTTCACCCTCCAATGGCCGCCGCGGTAGCGCGCTGCGGCCGGTGCACCGCGCTGTTCCGATGGCAGGAGCCAGGTGCTTCTCCTGGTCTCCCATGGGGTGCAGGACCCAAGGACTTGGGCCATCCTCCACTGCACTCCCTAGCCACAGCAGAGAGCTGGCCTGGAAGAGGGGCAACCGGGACAGGATCGGTGCCCCGACCGGGACTAGAACCCAGTGTGCCGGCGCCGCAAGGCGGAGGATTAGCCTAGTGAGCCGCGGCGCCGGCCTCAAATATCTTTTAAAGTGCTGGTACCAGGGGCTGGTGGTGTGATGCAATGCCTTAAGCCATCACTTGCAACACAGTATCCCATATTGGAAGGCTGGTTCAAGTCCCAGCTGCTCTACTTTTGATTTATCTCCCTACTAATGCCCCTGGAAAAGCAGTGGAAGATGACCAAGTGCTTGCCAGCCATTGTGGGCATTTGGGAAGTAAACTAGCAGATGTAAGATCCCTCTCTTTCTCTGTCATTCTTTCAAATAAATAAAATAAAGTGGTCAAATCCTTTTGCATTTTTACCAGAAATGGGTGAGTTCCAGTGTCCCAAATCCTCATTAGTATTTAGTACTGTCAAGTTTTTCATTTTGCCATTCTAGTGGTAATTCAGTTTGATTTAAGTATTCCCTAATGACATACAATGCTGAACATCTTTTCAAATACTTATTTTCCACCTATAGATCTTCTTTAGTGAGGTATCTGATCTTTTTCTCATTTGTTAATTGGGTTGTTTGTTTTCTTATTTTTTTAGTTTTAAGCATTCTTTGTATATTTTGGATACAAGATCCTTTATCATATATGAGGATTTGGGGGTGTTGTTCATACCTTTTCTAAAATATTGTTTATTTAATCTACTTGAGAAGTAATGAGAGAGGGAGAGGGAAGGAGGAGGAGAAAGAGAGAGAGAGAAAGAGAAATGTTTCTACTCACTGGCTCATTCCTCAAATGCTTACAATGGCAAGGGCTGGGCCAGGCCCAAGCCAGGAGTTAATGCCTAACTCAAGGTCACCTAGGTTTTCTCCTGTTATCTTTTATATGTTTCATAATGTTGAGCTTTACATTTATGTCTGTGATCCATTTTGAGTTCATTTTTGTGAAGTGTGTAAGATCCCTGTCTAGAGATTCATTATTTTTTCTCTTGCATGTCATGTCTGGTTGCTCCAGCATCATTTGTTGAAATGGCTATCCTTTCTCTATTGTATTATGTGTGCTCCTTTGCCAAAGATGGGCTAACTATAAGTATGTATTTTCTGACCTATTCCATTTATCTATTCTTTTGCTAATAACTTGCTAATATTATCTATTCTTTTCCCTATAGTTTGCCAGCCCTTGTATATATTTCTTATAATTTCATACCTGGCAAGGTCAACACAACACTGAATAAGGACAAGAAAGGACTCAGATTACTGATTTCAAGACTTAACACAAAACTTAGGGCCAATGCTGTGGCATAGCAGGTAAAGCTGCTGCCTGCATTGCCAGCATCCCAAATGGGTGCCAGTTTGAATCCTGGTTGCTCCACTTCTGATCCAGCTCTCTTCTATGGCATGGAAAAGCAATGGAAAATGACCCAGACCTTGGGCCCCCGCACCTGCATAGGAGACCTGGAGGAAGCTCCAGACTCTTGGCTTCAGATCAGCACAGCTCCAGTTATTGCAGCCATTTGGGGAGTAAATCAGAACATGGAAGACCTTTCTCTCTGTTTCTCCCTCTCTCTCTCTGTAACTCTGGCTCTCAAATAAATAAAAATCTTTGTTAAAAAAGAGAAAGAAATTACTGTTCTCTTAAACAGGTTTTGTGAGCTACAAGAGGACCTCTCTCCCAGGCTCTGCCTATCTCTAGCTCTGTATTTCAAATAAATAAATAAATAAATCACACACACACACACACATATAAACAGAGAATTTGTTCTTAGTTCCTGGCACAGAGCTCCTAAAACCCTTGTAAATACAGGTGCTGGAAGAATCTTTTACTCTAGTGTTTGGCCTTTGATCCCAGTTCTGACACAGCTCTTTAGGCCCTTATAATTTCCTGAGTGGTAGGCACTGATTTTCCTGGGTGACAGATACAACTTCTGTTTTGAGGTAATGCTAGGCTCCTGGATGGGCTGGTTACAACCAAGTTCAAGCCATAACTAGAAGCTTGGAACTTTCAGTCCCACCCATCCTCTAAGGAGGAGGGAGGAAAGTGAGTTCCTAACTCCGTAAACGTCCAGGTGAGTGAACATATCCACACATGAAGAGGGTGGTGAGCTCTAACTCCATGGGAACAGGAGTTCCTACTGCCAGGCCCCTTCCAGATCTCACCCTAGAAACTGCTTCATCTGGCCACTCATTTCTATCCTTCATAACATCCCTTATAGTAAACCTGTTCCCAGGGGTTCTGTGAACCATTTTAGCACACGCAGGAGGGGGCTGTGAGAAATACAGTTTACACCTGGCCTTGTGACTGGCATCTGCAGGGCAGTATTGTGGTACTCAGCCCTTACACTGAGAGGTCTGTGCTAACTCCAGGCAGCCAGGGTGAGAACTGAATTGGGTTGTAGGACATTAAGCTGGTGTTACAGAACTGCTTTGTGGGGGAAATCCTCCACACATCTGGAATCAGAAGTGAAGCTCTGGAAGTCATTGGGAGTTGTGAGAAATTAGAAGAAAAGTTATTGAGCCTTCTGCCTTTCCATGGAAACTTTAAAATCATTTTATCAACATCAACAAAACAATTTGCAGGGATTGGGATTGGGGTTGTGTTGAATCTGTAGATCAAGTTGGGAAGAACTGACACCTTAACAATATTGAGTCTCTGATCTATGAATATGAACTATATTTAGGTCTTCTTTGATTTCTTTCATCTTATCATTTTCATCATATACTGATGGATGTTACATGATTATATATTTTGTTAGAGTTATTCTTCAGTATTTCTCTTTCTTTGGTGGCAATATAAAAAGTATTGTTTTAACATTAAATTTTTAAAAGACTTGTTTATTTAAAAGGTAAAGTTAGAGGGAGAGAGAGAGAGGAACAGGGATAGAGAGAGCTCTTCCATCTCCTGGTTCATTCTTCAAATAGCTGCAATGGCCGGGGTTGGGCCAGGCTGAAGCCAGGATCCTGAACTCCATCTGGGTCTCCCAGGGTCCCAAGGACTCCAGTCATCATCTGCTGCCTTCCAGGTACATTAACAAGAAACTGGATCAGAAGCAAAGTAACTGACAGTCAATCAGCACTCACATATGGGATGCAGGCACAACAAGTGGCAATTTGTTTGAAATGGTTTGAACATAATTTGGTTCCCAAACTTCTACAGAAATTTAAACTCTGAAGTCTTACGCTAATGGGACTAGGATAGTAGCTGAATTCAATTGTATCTTGGTATATAAAGCTGGAAAAATAAAGTCAAGAAAAAGATAAGAGCAGATGTCAATGAAATGCTGATAGTAACAAAATATTAAGAAAACAACCAATTTCAGCAAATTAAAACAGAATTATTCTTTAAAAAGCTCATGCAACTTATCAAGACACCAAGAAAATTATATTTTATGACATTCTTAGAAGTGAAAATTTGATGAAAGAGACCAAAATCACTGTATCTTGAAAAGCAGCTTTCCAAAACACTATTGACATAGAATTAAACAAAAAGAGTATGAAAACTAATTGATTTCAACCAATTTTTGAAACACTTGATAAGAAAACCTTCACAAAAGAAAATTGCAGGTCCAGACTTACAGAATATTCCCAACTTTTAAGGAAGAAAAAAAAAACTGTTTCCAACATTTCCCATAATTGGAAATGAATGGAATATTTTTGGATTTCTTTTGGAAAGCTCCAGATGATGCAACTTGAAGTAGGATATAAATTAAAAATGAAATTAAAGAGCATCTCATTTATCAAGAGATACAAATATTCTGATCAAATATTATTTAACTTATATCATAGATGAAATTGTAACAGATGAATAATAAGGTAAATACAAGAAAAAGGGTGTATTTACCATTTTCAACAAACCATGGAAATCATCTGAATATGTGACCAATACAAGGAATTACATGATCATTTAGATTAAAGGTTACAAATAATTTAATAAAATTCAGCATCAAGACATAAAAAAATCAACTATTAAGATAATTAAAAACAGTGACTTGGTTATTTAGATCAAGATTGTCTAACAGAAGTGTACAACAAATTACTTGTATTTAATACAGTATCATGGAAGATGTTTTCCTTGTAACTCCACCAAGACAAAGATACGTCTAGCCCTTTTTGACATTATACTGGGGCTGTAGTCAGGGAAATAAAATAATGAATATAAGATAAAAATCAATATTCTATGAAATTAAGAAATGATGTGAACCCCTTTAAAGCAAGACTATGGAAGAGACTTTGAAATTCCTGTTGTTTTGAGAGGATGCACATGCAAATCTTTGGGATCTAGCCTTAATTCCATTTGTTAAATGAGCACTGGGTGAGAGAATTCACTGGGTCTGTACAAGTTTGCCTTGTATCCTATGTGTGTACTGTTTGTTATATCTGAGTGAAATTTCAGAGTCTTCCCAACTCCTATAAGAGGAGTTTTCAGAAAATTCATTGAGTGTGTATGCTATTTTTAATTCAATTTCCCACAAACTTTTTGAAATATTGTGTAGAGTGAGCCAGGGAGTCCCTGACCATTACTGGCTTTTAAAGAATAAAATATGCATCAAATTTTCCCAGGAACAAATGAAGTGTCTTTAGTCTGTAAAGTTCTCTACAGCGATGCTGTGGAACACAGGAGTAGAGAGAGGCCTACCATAGCCCCTGCTTCTAACCATGGGGCTGTGTGAATGCAAAATAATGTTTAGTGTTTGTTGATACCACACACACACAAACACACAGTATATATATATATATATATATATATATATATATATATATATATGCACAATTTGCTTTCCAGGGATGCTGCTAGCTTTTTGTCTTGAATTAAAGTGAATGGTCACATTTGGGGGTTGGAAAACAGAGTGAAACCTCAGACCAGATACTCCTGAGCATTGTGATTGCATCCAGCTGGCATGCTCCCCAGTGTAATTTTGCTGCAAATAGACAGCTCTCTTTTCCTGTTACTGTTGTGTTTCCAAACATTGGGAAAACTGGGAGTCTCAGTTAATGCCTCCATCTTGAGATCTTTGACAGTTCCTCAGGGCAATGGTAGGAAGGCACTATATTGAAATTTGAGTGGAAGAGGTTTCTGCTGCACAGAGTTTCAAGAACATTGCTTCCTTTCCTCTTTTCCCCAGGTGTTTACTTCAAACCCAATGGAGTCAAGACTCAAATATACTTCCACATGCTCATTGTTATGAGGGAAATTTTCCTTTGCATCATCAGACATAATCCATAGGTCTGTGTTTCAGGGAAATTTGACATAAAAGGTGGACTATTTAATTATCTTATAGAAGTAGTTGGCATTATGCCTGTTATTTATTGTAACTTTCTGTATTTCTCACCAAAATTGTATGTCAAAATAAAACTAAAAGAAACAACAACAATACCAAAAGCCAACTACAGTCAGGTGTCACATAATGGTACTGATCCAATCTGTGAAGTGCATCATTAGAAAATTGTGGAGTTTGTGATCATTGTAAAATGTGCTTACACAAAATAATAGGAGGCAATGTCATAGGAGATATAAACTTAAGGAGCTACCATCATACATGCAGGTAATCCTGATCAAAACTTCAATATGTGATTCATGACCAGATTTGAAAGTAAAAAAAAACCATTAGACTTAAGCCTACTGGAATGAGGTCAATGCCCCAGGAATAACTATTTTTGCTTCATCTTCTGAAGTCTTCTGAATTTCAATAAAGAACAATGTGTTCTAGGCCTGAAGATTTAACTTGCCCTTCAGGTTTACCTTTTTCTTATCTTGACCTTTGACAAGGTATCTACTGTGAATATACTCTCATTCAAGAAAATGTTCCTCACCACAAGTAAATAGGAGCAAACATTTATGGAAAACAGGGACCGGCACTGTGGCTCAGTGGGTTAAAGCCCTGGTCTGCAGCGCTGGCATCCCATTTGGGGGCCAGCTCAAGTCTTGGCTGCTCCACTTCCAATTGAGCTCTCTGCTATGGTCTGGGAAAGCAGTGGAAGATGGGCAAGTTCTTGTGTCCCTGAACCCATGTGGAAGACCCAGAAGAAGCTCCTGGCTCCAAGCTTTGGATCAGCTCAGCTCTGACCATTGCCATCATTTGGGGATTGAACCAGCAGATGGAAAACTTTTTCTATTTCTCTCTCTCTCTCTCTCTCTCACTCTCTCTCCCTCGCTCTCTCTCTCCAGCTCTACCCCTCTCTGTAACTCTGTCTTTCAAATAAACAAAATAAATCTTTAAAATAACAGTTTATGGAAAACAGAGGGAGGAAATTACCACCACTGTGTTGTCAATACATGCCATATCCACTCTCTGGATTATAGTACCTTAATCTACACTTCACATGCCAGCAAATTTGACCTGAGTATTGTAGGATGGTGGTTATCTTCACTGGGTCTTCCCCTCACTCCAATCACATGCCTCTTTGTTTCCAAGAGCAGAAATGTATCTTAAGTAGGAATATTGTATTTGAAAATTCTAAGGGGATTACAATTTTATTCTTAAGAAATTCTTAGCTTCTGATGATTGTCTCAGGCTTCTTTCTGGCCAGGTTAGGGCTTCCTAGGAATTTTTTTTCCTCATCAGTGAGGCTACATAGCTACAGATGGCAGAGGACCAGGAAATAGCATTATACTGCTCTTGCACTACAGTATTCTGAGTAACCATTTTCCTCCAAGAACCAGTTAGCTGTCATTGTTAGACTCTTATTTACGGTTGTTTGCAACATAAAATAGTTGATATTTTCTTATAGCCAATGTGTTTCTATAAGAGTTAAAAGTAAGTAGTTAATGTGCTCAGTAAATGTGGATTTATTAAAAATGTTTTATTTGAATGATTAATTTAATATTAACATTATAAATACCATTTTGATCCATTTATTGTATAGAAACATGGAATAAAAAGGGTGTGGTCCTGCAGCAGTGAAGAATGTGTCAATATCATCAGGAGTAAATGTTGGGAAATGTCTTGGGCAAGGATTGTTTATTACTATGGCTACTACTGCTCTCAGTAGGAGAGAGCAAGGGATCCCCTTTTGCTGTATGTTGTACATTCCTTCACAAACAAGAAGTGTCCCCAAGTACCCATGGCTTCTGTACTGAAAATTTTCTCTCCCACTTAATATTTGTGTCATTTTCCACTCTGAGTAGGGACAAAAGGAGAAACTAAATAGTGAGATGAAAGAAAAAAGGGGCAATTTAGCTAGTGTGGGAGTATAATTCATAAGAGCCAGAGGCAGAGATTTGGGGCTTGTAAAGACATTGTGCTTAAAATTTGAAGGATAGCCTTGGGTAAACAGATTATGAACATTCTTTAGGAGTTTTGCAATCAAAACATTTTTCCCACTTTAGAAGAATTGTCAAAGACCCAAGGAAAGGCATCAGCTGTGGGTGATGTACTTTTCCTCAGGTGTGTAATCAAGGCAAATAGCTCAGCTGGGATTTGGGGCTACAGGGGCACTGTAGGAGCTCTATTTCTCTAAGACAAGCCTTCAAGAAAACTGTTGATCTCTTGTGAGTTTTAAGAACTATATTCAAAGTCAATTTTGCTATTATCTCATTGTATTTTATGCTAGCATTTGATATAGATGTTCACTCCATCCTTACATATCTGTCTTCCCTTGGCTTTCTGGTCATGGAATTGAAATGCTTTTCTCATATTTCACTGGCAGCAATCTAGGGAGAAACATGAACATAGTTGCATTCTTCACTAGATTCATCAATAAAAAAATTAGACTTTATATTTTCTTTTTCTTTTACTCTCCTTTTTATACTTTTTTTTTGCTTTTTGGTGGCAGGACTATTTAAAAATAAGTTACAGGGGTCAGCACTGTGGTGCAGCAGGTTAATGCCCTGGCCTGAGGCACCAGCATCCCATATGGGCACTGGTTCTAATCCTGGCTGCTCCTCTTCCAACCCAGCTCTCTGCTATGGCCTGGGAAAGCAGCACAAGATGGCCCAAGTCCTTGGGCCCCTGCACCCACATGGGAAGCCCAGAAGAAGCTCCTGGCTCCTGGCTTTGGATCGGCACAGCTCTGACCATTGTGGCCATCTGGGGAGTGAACCATCGGATGGAAGACCTCTCTCTCCCTCTCTGCCTCTCTTCTCTCTGTGTAACTCTGTTTCAAATAAATAAATAAATCTTAAAAAAGAAAGAAAATAAGTTACAGATGTTCTGACATTTTATCCCTCAATAATTCAGCAGGCATCTTGTTTTAAGAAGAGTGTCTTACTTCACAGCTACAATATCCTTATCATACCTGGTAAAGTTAATATTATACTGATATTATATAGTATCTTCAAATATCCCCATTGGTCCTTAGTCTGTCTTTACTTTTGAATCTAGGATTGAGTCAGTGTACATGTATTGTATCTGGTTGTTAAATTTCTTCAATACCTTTAAATGCAGAATGTTCTCCATTACTGCCATTTTTTATTTTTCACATTCATTTATAAGAGTCCTACAAAATACCCTGCATTCCAGATTTGTCCATTCTTCCCCCTTTTTAAAAAAGATTTATTTATTTATTTGAAAGAGTTATACAGAGAGAGAAGGAGATTCAGAGAGAGAGAGAGAGAGAGAGAGAGAGAGAGAGGGGTCTTCCATCTGCTGGGTCACTCCCCAATAGGCCATAATGTCTGGAGCTACAACAATCTGAAGCCAGGAGCCAGGAGCCTCTTCTGGGTCTCCTACATGGCTGCAGGGTCCCAAGGACTTGGGCCATCTTCTACTGCTTTCCCAGGCAATGGCAGAGAGCTGGATTGGAAGTGGAGCAGCCAGAACTCAAACCAGTGCCCATATGGGATGTTGGTGCTGCAGGCGGTGGCTTTACCCACTACACCAAAGTGCTGGCCCCCATTCTTCCCTTTATAATTTGATGTGTTAATTTTTTTGGCAAGGATAATACAGAGGAGTGGCCTTTTGGTAAGGTTGTTAAGACAATCCTGGGGATTCTTATATCCTCTCTTGGGAAAGCCTGGGTTTGACTTCTGGTTCAGATTCTAATAATTCAAACTCCTTCTAAGGAGCATCCTGGGAAGCAGTGGGTGATGATTCATGCATTTGCAATCCTTTCTCTGAAATGGGAGGTCCACAATGAGTTCCTGGCTCCTGATTTTGGCTTGTTCCAGGCAAATATAATTTTGAACACAGTACCCCGGTTTAGGCCACTCTCCTGCCTGCTTATTGTCTCTTTTCTACTGACCTAAATCTCACTCATTGTTAAAAATGAGCATAAACTCAGAGGAAATGGCTTAAAAGCTAAATTAACTTATTTGTTATTTTGTAACCACACATGAAATATTTAGTTGTTATGTTATCATGGGTTCTGTTACATTGAAGTAAACTATGAAGGACCAGCTGGCAAAAATTCATACAGGTTTATAGCCTTTGTATATATTCCAACTAAACCGGGGTCCTTTTGCTTGGTAAACTCCTTATCCTGTGCAGTATTAAGCCAATTTACTGTAATGCAAATTTAAGATATGTTATCACAAAAAGTAAAAAGACATATAGAATCTGTTAGAAATTAAGTAAAAATGACAAATAGACAAAAGAAAAAGCTGATAAAAGAAATTCATATTTTTAAAAGATTTATTTATTATTTATTTGAAAATCAGAGTTACACAGAGAGAGAAGGAAAGGCAGAGAGAGGAGAGAGAGAGAGGTCTTCCATCTGCTGGTTCACTAACTCCCCAATTGGCCACGATGACCGGAGCTGCCCTTGTCTGAAGCCAGGAGCCAGGAGTTTCTTCCAGGTCTCCCATGTGGGTGCAGGGCCCAAGCACTTGGGACATCTTCTACTGCTTTCCCAGGCCATAGCAGAGAACTGGATAGGAAGAGCAGCAGCTGGGACTTGAACTGGCACCCATATGGGATGCCAGCACTTCAGGCAGTGGCTTTACCTGCTATGCCACAATCCAGTCCCAGAAATTCATATTTCACATTGAGTATATTTTACAATAAGAAATTTCATAATATCTGACAGTTGCATAATATACATTTTCATATTTCTAATGTCTTAAGTCTGACTTAAATTGAGATGAAATAATGATTTTGCTTTTTATATGTGGTACCTGAAAGTGATTCATGAATGTTTCAGCATACACTGATGACTAATGTGGTGCATAACATTGAAAAAATAAAGACTAAATTCATAAAATTGTCACAATGGATACAGAGAAAGCATTTGCAAAAACACAATACCATTTTAAGATAAAATAATAAAAAATGGGTATAGAAGGAACATACCTCAGCACGATAAAGGAAGTATGACAAGACCACTGTCAACATCATGTAGAATGGGGGAAAGTTGCTATTATTTTGACTAAGATGTGGAACCAGATAAGGATCTCCTCTGTCACCACTTTTATTCAATATAGTTCCTGCAGTTTTATTTTGAGACATAAGGCAAGGAAAGAAACTAAAATGATAAAAATTGGAAAGCTGGAAATAAAAAGCATTACTTCAGATGATATGATTCTATACTGGGAAACAAAAAGTTGCTCATAACAGACTATTAGAATTTACAAACATATTCAGCAATTTCAGGATGCAAAATCAAAACACAAAAATTGATATCATTTGTACATACCAACAATTATCTGGCTGAGAAAGGACTTATAAGAACCACACCACTCAGGAATGCTACCAAATATTAAATAATGGGATACATTCAACAGAGGATCTGAATAATCTCTACAATGAAAATCACAAAATATTAATGAAATAAACAAAATATATAAAAAATGAGGCCGGCACTGCGGCTCAGTAGGCTAATCCTCCACCTTGCGGCGCCAGCACACCTGGTTCTAGTCCCAGTTGGGGCGCTGGATTCTGTCCCAGTTGCCCCTCTTCCAGTCCAGCTCTCTGCTGTGTCCTGGGAGTGCAGTGCAGGATGGCCCAAGTGCTTGGGCCCTGCACCCCATGGGAGACCAGGAGAAGCACCTGGCTCCTGCCTTCGGATCAGCTCAGTGCGCCGGCTGCTGCGGCCATTTGGGGGGTGAACCAACGGCAAAGGAAGACCTTTCTCTCTGTCTCTCTCTCTCACTGTCCACTCTGCCTGTCAAAAAAAAAAATGAAAGCAATTTTCCATGGTTCAACTATTGGAGAAATTAATATTATTCTAAGTGACCATAATATCCCCAAAATTTACAGATTCATTGTAATCCCCATCAAAATTATATCAAGGCATCCCCCACTGGAAAAAAATCCTAAAATTTAGATGGAGATACAAAAGATATCAAATGAAAGCTAGAAGCACCACAGTACCAGATTTCAAGACACAGGGCTATTATAATCAAAACAGTATGGCAGTTGCATAATCGTTTAACTCAGTGATGCTGAACAGAAACAGCAGAAATAACTCTGCTCATTTATAACCAATTAATCTTTGACAAACATGCTAAAGATTTCCTTGAAAAGGTATTGGGAAAATTGGATTTCTGCAGGCAGAAGATTGAAACAAGACCTCTACTTTAAACACTATATAAAAAAATCAAGTCAAAATGAATGAAGGGTATGACCTTAACATCTGAAACAATCACACTGCTGGAAGAAACCATAGAGGAATTGTTGCAGAAAATTATTCTAGGCAAAGACTTTTTTGCATAACACCCTAGAACCACAGGCAATAAAACAAAAAATGGAGAAATGGGATTACATCAATCTTAAGATGTTTCTGCATAGCAAAAGAAACAAAGCAAAAAGAATTGACAGAATGGAAGAAAATATTTACAAACTATGTATCTGATAAAGTATTAATATACATACTATATAAGAAGCCCACAAAACCAACAAAAAATAATCCAGTTAAGAAATGGGCAAAGAATAGCAATGGATTTTTTAAAAGATCCATTTATTTATTTGAAAGTCAGAGTTACACATAGAAAGAAGGAGAGGCAGAGAGACAGACTATCTGCTGGTTCACTCTCCAACTGGCCACAATGGCTGGAGCTGTTCCAATCCAAAACTGGGGGACAGGAGTTTCTTTCAGGTCTCCCATGCGGATGCAGGGGCCCAAGGACTTGGGCACCTTCCACTGCTTTCCCAGGCCATAGCAGAGAGCTGGATCAGAAGTGGAGTAGCCAGGCCTTGAACTGGCACCCATATGGGATGCTGGCACTGCAGGTGGTGGTTTTACCTGCTATGCCACAGTGCCAACACAGCAATGGATATTTTTCAAAGAAAGAAACACAAATAATCGACAGAAACATAAAAATTCTTACTACCACAATGAGATTTAATCTCACACAAGTTAGAATGGCTATTATGCCAAAATCAAGATATAAAAAAATTCTGAAGAGGCTGTAGAGAAAAGGATACTTTCTATGACATGGTGGGAATATGAATTACCATAACTATTGTGGAAAACAGTATAGAGATACCTCAAAAAACTCTTGGTGGATTAATTTTAAGATCAATTGTCTAACACAGGGAAATATAACAAAATTATACTGAAAACAGCACATTTGAAACTAAATTAAATGAAGTCAGCACATCAGAGAGTTCTTCCCATGTTTATTGCAACCAAATCCACATATTGCATCAGTCAAGATGTCCATAAACTGAAAGTTAGATAAAGCAAAAATTATATGTGCATGACACAATATGACTGAGCCTCAAAAAAAAAAGAATGAATTCCTGACATTTGCTACAAAAGGGACACACCCATGCTAAGTGGAAAGACAGACCCAGAAGCAACTATATCACATATCTTCTGTTATCTGTGGAAGTTTACATCAGCAGAGTATAAAAATGATATGGATATATATTTGTATATAGTTATAAATACTGTGTTACTGTATATGTCAATATACAGTATATGTCAATACCATTCATATAAGAATATGCTAAGAATATGCCACTTTCCTCATGATCACTGCCATGAATCCATTTTGTGATACTAATATATTTGTTTTCAAAACAGTAAACACAAAATATATTATTATGAGCTGTAGTCACCCTGTTATGCTGTGGAACATTAACATTTATTTATTCTGTTTTGGTACTCTTTATCCAACCTATCCATCCTGCCCCCATAATCCCTAGTCTCCAGTAATCATCATTCCAATTTCAGGTCTACATTTGATAAACTTCCACATGACAAGGATAAAATGCAGTATTTAACTTTCTATGTCTGTCTGATTTCAACATAATAACCTCCAGTTAAATCCATTTTGTGGCTAATAGTAGGATCTCATTCTTTTTATAGCCAAAAATATTGTTATTTTTATATATTGCATTTTCTTCATTGATTCATGCACTTATGCTGATTTCATACCTTTTATTTTGAATAGTGTTGACTATGGGACCTGAGGTATCTCTTTCATGTGCTCATTGAATTTCATTCATACGTATGACTAGGTGTGGGATAGTTGGGACGTAGATTAAATACAGCAGAGAAAGAGAACTATAGAGGAATATCCCTGATGATCATTGATGCAAAAATCCTCAATGAATTACTAGCTAATTGAATCCAACAACACACCAGAGAGGTTGTTTGTCTTGATGAAGTGGAATTTATCAACATACAGAAAATAATAAATGTGACACATCACAGTAACAAATAGAAATAAAACATATGATTATCTGAATAGATGCAGGAGAATAACTTGATAAAATGCAACATCCTCTCATGAAAAAACCTTTATTCCTTAACATATTCAGGGCAATATATGACAGACTCACAGCCAGTCTCTTACTGAATGGTTGAAAGCATTTATTTTAAGATCAAGACCCAGGCAAGAATGTCTACTCTCACCACTGCTAGTTAATACTTTACTGAAAATTTAATCCAGAGCCATTTTGTCTTTTTTTTTTGACATGCAGAGTGTACAGTGAGAGAGAGAGAGAGAGAGAGATAGACAGAGAGAAAAGTCTTCCTTTGCCATTGGTTCACCCCCCAAATGGCCGCAGCAGCCGGCGCACTGAGCTGATCCGAAGGCAGGAGCCAGGTGATTCTCCTGGTCTCCCATGGGGTGCAGGGCACAAGCACGTGGGCCATCCTCCACTGCACTCCCGGGCCACAGCAGAGAGCTGGACTGGAAGAGGGGCAACTGGGACAGAAGCCAGCGCCCCAACTGGGACTAGAACCCGGTGTGCCAGCACCGCAGGTGGAGGATTAGCCTAGTGAGCCATGGTGCTGGCCAGAGTCATTTTGAAAAGAAAAATAAACCAAAGTGACACCAACTGGAAAGGAGAAAGTCCAATTATCCCTGTTTGCAGATGATACAATCCTATATATTAGCAAAACCAAGAATCCCACTAAGAGACTACTATGACTCATAATAGAGTTTGATAAAGTTGAAAAATATAAAGTAAACACACAAAAACCAATAGCCTTTTTATATGCAGTGCTGTGGCTGAAAAAGAACTTGTAAGAACTGTACCATTCACAATAGTTACAAAAAAAAACTTGAAATAAATTTAACCAAGATGTGAAAAATCTGTACAATGAAAATTACAAAATATTAAAGAAACAGATGAAGACTCAAAAAATGGAAGATACTTGCATGTTCATGGATTGGAAGAATTAATATCATCAACATGTCAATTCTATCCAATTTACAAATTCACTGCAATCCCAAGAAAAATGCCAATGGTATTCTCCTCAGATCTAGAATAATCAGTGCTAAAACTCATGGAAACGAAAGAGTCCCTGAATAGCTAAAGTAATATTGAACAATTGAAACAAAACTAAAGGCATAAAAATATCAGACTTCAAGACATAGTATACAAGGCCATTATAATCAAAACAGCCTGGTACTGGCACAAAATAGACATGTATACCAATGGAACAGAATAGAAGCCATAGAAACTAACTCACATCAATCATAAATTAATATTTTACAAAGAGCTAAAATCAATCCTTGGAGAAGGACAGTGTCTTTAACAATTGGTGCTGGTAAAATTAGTTTTACTCATACAGAGATATGAAATAAGACAGCTACCTTACAGCTTCTACAAAAGTCAACACAAAATGGATCAAAGATCTAAATCTATGACTGAATGCCATCAAATGACTAAAGAAAAACATTAGAGAAACTCTGCAAGTAATTGGCATAGCCAAAGACTTCTTGGAAAACACCCAGGAAGCAAGGCAATAAAAGCAAAAAAATTAGGTGAACACAATTATGCTAAGCTAAGAAGCTTCTGTACTGCAAAGGAAACCTTTGACAAAGTGAAGAGGCATCCAACAAAATGAAAGAAATTACTTGCAAATTATATAATAAAGGATTAATATCCAGAATTTATTAAGAGCTCAAGAAACTAAACAGCAAAACAAAAAATCCAATTAAGGAATGGGCCAAGGACATGTACAGACATTTTTCAAAGGATAAAATTCAAAATGAAAAATGAAAAAATGCTCAGGACCAATAGACATTAAGATGCAAATAAAAAGTACAGTGAGAGGCCGTGCTGTTGGCAGTGTGTGGAGTCACCACCTGCACTGTGAGCATCCCTATGGGTGCCAGTTTGAGTCCTCACTGCTCCAATTATTATCCAGCTTCCTGATAATACATCCAGGAAAGCAGTGGAAGAGGCTCATGGTCCTGGACCATGTGGGACATCCAGATGAAGCTATTGACTCGGCCATCAGTCTGACACAGTCCTGACCATGATAGCTATTTGGGGAGTAAATCAGTAGAAGGAAGGTTGTCTTTCTGTAACTCTTTTATGTAAACAATCTTTAAGAAAATAACCACAATAAGTTTCACTTCATCCCAGTAAGAATGGCTCTCATCCAAAAATCAAAAACCAGTAAGGTGGATCTGGGGAGAAATGTACCCAAATACACTGTTGATGGAAATGGAAACTAGTACAACCATTACTGTAGACAGTATGGGGATTCCTCAAAACTCGGACAATATATCTACATATGACCCAGACATTCTACTCCTAGGAATTTACTCAAGCCAAATAAAATCCACATATGAAACTGTTTTATCTCACCCTTTGGCTGCGCGCAGTGGCAAGATGGTGGTGCAGATTTCTAAGAAGAGGAAGTTTGTTGCTGATGGCATCTTCAAAGCTGAGCTGAACGAGTTTCTCACCCAGGAGCTGGCTGAAGATGGCTACTCTGGAGTTGAGGTCCGAGTTACACCAACCAGGACAGAAATAATTATTTTAGCCACCAGGACACAGAATGTGCTCGGTGAGAAAGGGCGGCGAATCCGGGAACTGACTGCCGTCGTTCAGAAGAGGTTTGGCTTCCCAGAGGGCAGCGTAGAGCTTTATGCTGAAAAGGTGGCCATGAGGGGCCTGTGTGCCATTGCCCAGGCAGAGTCTCTGCATTACAAACTCCTAGGAGGGCTTGCTGTATGGAGGGCCTGCTATGGTGTGCTGTGGTTCATCATGGAGAGCGGAGCTAAGGGCTGCATGGTCGTGGTGTCTGGGAAGCTGCGAGGACAGAGGGCTAAGTCCATGAAGTTTGTGGACGGCCTGATGATCCACAGTTGGGACCCTGTTAACTACTGTGTTGACACTGCTGTGCGCCATGTGCTGCTCAGACAGGGTGTGCTGGGCACCAAGGTGAAGATCATGCTGCCCTGGGACCCAAGTGGTAAGATTGGCCCCAAGAAGCCCCTGCCCAAACACGTGAGCATTGTGGAACCCAAAGATGAGATTCTGCCCACCACCCCCATCTCAGAGCAGAAGGGTGGGAAGCCAGAGCCACCTGCCATGCCTCAGCCAGTCCCCACAGCATAACAGGGTCTCCCTGGCAGCTGTATGGAGTCTGGATGTTACTTTATAAAGATCTTTAATAAAATCTTGTACAAAGATGCAAAAAAAAAAGAAAGAAAGAAACTGTTTTATCTCTATCCTCATGTTTAGTGAAGCTCAGTTCACAACAGCTCAGAAATGCCATCAAACCAGGTGTCAATCAACTGACAACTGGATAAACAAAATGTGGTATATATATACCATGGAATACTATTCAGCCTTAAAAAAGATTAAAATGCTGTCTTTTGCAATAAAATGGATGGGACTGCAAACCATTATGTTTAGCAAAATAAGCCAGCCCCAAAAAGACAAATCCCATATGTTTTTCCTGATTTATGGTAACTTATATACAGATTACAAAAAAAGAGAATGTATATGAGTGACAGTGACATTTTGAGATTTGATTATTGTTTATAGCCTTGTCTATACTCAAGGAACAGAGATTATTTTTCCTACTTACTATTTATTGTATTTTAAGGTGCAGGGTTAAGCTTGGGATTAAAACATAAACTGAAAGTGTATTATAGTAAAATTTAAAACAAAAACTAAGAAAGGAAGGAGGGAGAGAGGTTGGAAGCATGGGTAGGAGAGAGGTTAGGGTGGGATGTATCACTATGCTTCTAAACTTGTATATATGAAACTCATGAAATTTGTTCATCTTATTTAAATAAAATATTTTTTAAAGAATCTTTATTTATTTATTTATTTATTTATTTATTTATTTGACAGAGTTAGTGAGAAAGAGAGAGACAGAGAGAAAGGTCTTCCTTCTGTTGGTTCACCCTCCAAATGGTGACTACAGATGGAACTACCCTGATCTGAAGCCAGGAGCCAGGTGGTTCCTGGTCTCCCATCTGGATGCAGGGGACCAAGCACTTGGGCCATCCTCCACTGCCTTCCCTGGCCACAGCAGAGAGCTAGACTGGAAGAGGAGCAACCAGGACTAGAATCTGGCACCCATATGGGATGCTGGCACCACAGGTGGAGGATTAACCTAGTGCACCACAGCACCAGCCCTAAATAAAATATTTTAAGAAGAAAAATAAAATAAACAGAACACTTGGATTTTCAGTTGCATCAAAAGAAATAAAGCGCTTAGCACTAAACTAAGGAAAAAAATAATTCCAATACTGAAAACAATAAAAGTTCACTGAAAGGAATTAATGATCACACAAATAAATGAAAATATTACCCTGTGTTCATGGATTACAAAATGTACATAAAAAACCACATGTTCCTAACTGATCTACAGATACATATGTTTATTTTAGCAGAAAATATTAACAACTATACAGAAAACTCACATGGAATGTCAAAGGATCCAAATACCCCAAATATAGTTGAAAATAAGTTCACAATTGGAGGACTCAGAATTACTAAATTCAAAAGGAAAAGTAATCAAAATGTGTAGTATTAACATAAAACAGAGACACAGAACAAAAGAATGGCATGGAGAGGCTAAGGGTGGGCATTTGGCCTCTCAGTTAAGATGTTCATTAAAGATGCCTGCATCCTATATTACAGTGTTTGGGTTCAATTTTCAGTTCGGGTTCTTGATTCTAGCTTCCTGTTAATGAAAAATATGGGACACAGTGGTGATTGGACAAGTAATTGTTGTCTCTGCCACCCATAATGGAAGCCAGGATTGTGTTTCTGGCTTCTGGCTCTGGTTCCAGTTCCAGCCCAGATCTGGTCATGGCAGACATCTGGTGAATGAACCAGAAGATAGGAGCTCTCTCTTTCTGCCTCTCGAGTTAAAAAAAAATTAATGATAAACTTTAACACAATAAACTATGATAACAAAATATCAAAATTTGATAATGTCATTGATAAGACAAATGACTAAATTCAACTCATGATTAAAACCCTAAACAAAGTTAGTTGAAGAGGATTTCCACCACAGGAAGGGCACCTATACAGTAAACTCCTATACAATGAGAACAAGGCAGATACTTTCATCATTTGTAATTGAGAGTATAGTAGAAGATTCTGCTAAGAAATCACACGAAGAAGAAAAATCTCCAGATTGCAAACAAAAGAGCAATGCAAACAAAAAAGTCATGTTTATGACTTGTAATGTACTAAGACATAATCTTGTAAGTAAAAGACATCTTGAAGGATTCATTAAAAACTCAATGTAAAATTCAGTAATTTTGCAGAATATAAAATAAGACATAAATATCAATTATATTTCTGTATAGTGACAATGAAAATAATGCAAATATAATTAACACTAACATTCAAGGTAGAATCAAAGTGAAAATACCACTAAGAAATTTAAGAGAAAAATCTTGGATTTTGCACCAAAAATAAAAAGAAAAGAAGAAGAAGCGCACAATTTTCAAAATGAAGCAGTGATTTCAGTAAGACATTCTGATATTTCAAAAAGAATATTAATAACAGTCATTGTGGAAATTCAAATTAAAACTTCAGGAAAATAACACTTCACATTCAGTGAAATGACTGATTCAACCATAGATAAACACTGACAGAGACATGGAGAACATGGAATCCTCATACAATTCCAGTAAACTACTGTAGCCACTCTGAGAGATAACTTAGCAGTTTCTTGGCATGTTCTACGTGGGACTATTTATTGCCTCAGCAGTTTTTCTCCAAGGTAAGTCAACTAACAGATACAAAGCTCACATGCACACAAAGGCTCATTACAGCAATATTCATGAAAGCAAAATTGGGAAAGCAACTCAAATACTGATCTTTAAGGAAAACAGTGTGTATAGTGTATTTTTTATAATGCTATACTATTTGGCAATCAAAATTAGTTAAGAAATGACAGATCACAAAGCTAATGAAACTCAAAGAAAGAAAAACAAGAGATATCAGAAGCTAACCCCCATGTACTGTAACACCATATGATTCCATTATAACACAAGTTCAGAAAAGGCAGATCTCTGGAGACAAAGTTTATATTATTGTTTGTCTGGAGATGGAGAATGAGGATTTGCTGTCAATAATGTGAAATGTGTTTATATTAGACCTGTACTTATGATTCTGTAACTCCCAAAATAGTACAAATCATAGAATTATCACTTACATCATGGGGCAGTTAGTAGTCAGCAGACAGACTCCTAAGTTTGGGCTTCATGGAAGAAAGTGAAGATCAACAAATATGAGAGGGTTTTACATATTCTGTGGAACATAAAATTAAAGTACACTAATTTTGGTTCAAAAATATTTAAAACTATAAATACGAGGGGCCCTTACAATTCATGAGCAATATTTAGTATGCAAGAATTATTTGGAGTTCAATAAATTTTTGCACCAAAATCAACCTACCATTTAAATCCATATTTCTTATTTGATATTGTCTTAATTAAATTAATTCCATACACATGTAGAGAAATACTTTATTTTGCTTATGTGAAACAATTTCAAATATGTATTTATCAGCAATTTAAGGTAAAGTATTGCCTCCTAATAGCTCCAGTTAGCATGACAAAATACCAATTCAGTTATTTCAAGATTATGTGTCAATAAAATACTTACAAAGACCATATTAGTAGTGATGCTAATTTTAATATTTAATACCCTTTAACCTTATATACCAAGTAAGATGCTGTTCTGAGTTTGTTTCTTGTTGACAATAATTATACACATCTATGGACTACAGTGTTCATACATGTATGCATGGATCAAAATTATACTGATGAAATCAGGGTAAGCAACAGTTTCCCCTCCCTGACATTAAATTTCAGGATCATAAAATTGGTACACTTTTTTTCTATTTGCTCTTTGGTATCAATTACTCCAAGTCATTTTTACAAATTTCTTCATTACTTTAAAAGAAAAAAACACACAGATGCATACACACACACACACACACACTCAGAGAGTGAGAGAGAGAGAGAGAATAATCTCATCCACTAACTCATTTCATAAATTCCTAAAACAGCTGTGGCTATGCCAAATGTCAGCAATGATTTACATATGACACCAAATGCACAGGTGACAAAAACAAAAATAAGGAAGTAGGACTGAAAAAAAAAACTTAAAATACATCCACATACTAAGGGAAAGACTAAAAAGAGAAAGAAAAGAGAGTGGGAGAGGACATTGGCAAATCTCATATGATTAAGCAAGTAATACAAAGAACAGATACAACTCAAAAGCAAATATAATAAAAAATTGCTTTTGAGTTGTATCTGTTCTTTGTATTACTCCCTTAATCATTATTTAATGCTATAACTAGTACTCCAACAGTATTTTTTTCACTTTGTGTTGCTATATGGGGGCAAACTGTTGAAATCTTTACCTAATATATACTAAACTGATCTTCTGTATATAAAGAGAATTGAAAATGAATCTTGATGTGATTGGAGGGGGAGAGGGAGCGGGAAAGGGGAGGGTTGCGGGTGGGAGGGAAGTTATGGGAGGGGGGAAACCATTGTAACCCATAAACTGTACTTTGGAAATTTATATTCATTAAATAAAAGTATAATAAATGAAAAAAAGCAAATAAAATAAAAATTATCAGTTTTTCCAATCAAAATATTCAAGCAGCCAAAAGGTATTTGAAAAGGGACTCAGCACTGCTAATCAAGACCACAATGGTTATCACCTCTAATATATAAAAATGGCTATAATCAAAAAGTAAGAAAGATAACAAGTATGGAACTAGAGGTGTTGAAAAGGAAACATATAAATTGTGAGCATGCAAATTGGTATTTTCATTAATGAAAGCACTATGGATGTGCCTCAAACAAAAATTAAAAAGGAACTAACAAATGATAAAGCATTCCCACTACTGGATATATATCCAAAGGAAATAAAATCACTATCTCAAAGATACACCTGCACATCCATATTCAGGTGAACATTATTCACAAGAACGAGATATGGAAATAGCCGCATTTCTGCCAACAGATGAACAGAGAAAAGATGATAGACACACACAAAGAAATCCCATTCAACCTTAAATAGATTCTACCACTTTGTCACAACATAGGTCCAAAAGTATGAATGTGGACAGTAGGCTGCTTCCAATAAGACACAGAAAGATAAATACCACACAAGCTCACTTCCATGTGGAATCTAAGAAAGTTGAAATGAAGTACAAAACAGAATGATGGTTGCCAGGGGCTGAGTGTGAAGGAAACAGGAAGATGGTAGTTAACAACATACATTTGCACTTATGAGATACCTTGTTACCTAACATCCAGCACAATATAATCAATATGAATATAGATACTCACAACTTGTTAAGGACTTAAATTTTTTTACAAACTATTAAAGTGATGGATATGTTAGCTTGATTGTGCTATCATTAAATAATGTACATACACAAGGAGACACTAAAAGTTTTGTGAAAAATTAGATTAGCGGATAATGTGGATTTTACATAAAATTTTAAATGCCTCTTCAAATATCAAAACATCAGGCTGCAGACCTTTAAGATATAAAAATTATGTCAACTAATCTCCAATAATAAAAAAACTATCATATTAAAATATAAATTAAAAATAGTGTAGGAATCTAGGCTTGTAGCTACATGATTGGGAAGGTTGTCATACAATAGAAATATTTAAAACACTCATAAATGTGACTAGCTAAATTTTCTACTTTTAAAATTCAAAGACAAATGACAGCCTGTCAAAGAAATGTGTGAGGGCTACAATGATATAAAGGAACCAAATCACGTTGTCCTCCTGTCCCCCCAAAACTTGGACAAAAACCCTGAGCCAAATAAAACTGTTTTGTCCTTAACTTACCTAGTCCAAGATACTGCTGTTGGCATCAGAAAATGAGCTCAGAACCCCCAGAAAGAACTATGCCAAGAGGTCAGGGTCCATGATCTGAGCCCCTGCTTCTGACATGTTCATGAATCGGGGAATCAGGTCACCCTGGGAGAACGGAGGCACCAGGGACCCCATAAATGACAGCGCTTCATCTGCATAAATGCCATTTACACTGCCTGGATTGTCCCTGGCGACTACAGGTTCCCCCTGCACAATCAAGGAAGACGTGGGGCTGCTGCCACACAGCTGCCCAGAGAAGGCTCCTTGGCTCCAGGCCAATTCTCTGCCTGGAAGGGACAGGACTCCTGGAGTCCCGAATGCCAGTCCAGCCCCCACACTGTGGACCAGAGGGAGTCCAAGGAAGTGCAGGCTGGCAGCGCGATGGGGCTGCTGATTCGGAGACCTCTGGGAGGCCCGCTTCCTGCCAGCCTTCTTCAGCAGCTTCCGCCAACACTGCCTCCCCATCCCTGCAGCCCGCCCTACACTCACCTTTTCAAGGCCTCTGGGTCATGCGGAATCCTGTGTGGCAAGGTGGTCAGAGAAGAGTAGACGAATTATTACTGTCGGAATCTCCCAGCATCAGGTCCTCTTCCCAACTCTCTCCACTGCAGAACTGGAAGACAATTGTGGCGTCAGCATTCCGCGTGATTACGTGTAACTAAGACCGCAGCTCCTGACTGGACAGTTTAGATAGCCGTGAGAACTTCCTCCACAGCGCTGACACATCTCTTCATGTCTTGACAGGAAAACATGAGGCCAGTCCTGGGTTCTGTACCAAAACTGCGTTCTCCAGGTACCACCATTCCCTGGGGCGGGAGGGCTGTTCACCCCTGGTGCTGCCTGCCCCCTGCTGGGCTCCCTCCTGCCTCCCTGGTTCCTGCTCCTGAGAGGATCCTACCTGGACAGTGCAGTAACCTGCTTCAAGTCAGTTACAACTCAGTGGCTGCTTATTGGCTTCAGAGTCCTACATTTTCTCCGGATATGTGATGTATTTTTTGTTGATTCATTTGTTTTTTTAAATATTGATTTCAAAAATGTTTAAGGACATCACATAATGTAGTCATTTCACCATTTCTCTTGCTGAGTTTTTTGTCATCTGCCTATTGCCCTAAATATTTTCTATTTGTTTCTTGCTGGTATGTAGTAATATATATTTAATATTGATCTTTCAATTAATCTCATTTATCAGTTGTATATGTTTTTAGGTTTCATGGACATCACGGTAAATATGTATGTGAGGAGATAAAAGGAAATATACATTTGTTTATTCTCCTAATTTCTTTTAAAGACATATTTAAAAGGCAGAGTTACAGAGAAGGACATAAAGAGCAAGACCTACCATCTGCTTGCTCACCCACAATTGGCCACAATAGCTGGGCTTAAGACAGACCAAAGCAAGAGCTTTCATCTGGCTCTTCCCTGTAGGTATCAGGGGCCCAAACATGTAATGCATCTTTTTCCAATTTCTCAGGCACGTTGTCAGGGGGCTGGATTGTAAGTGGAGCAGCCAGGACTCAAATTGGTGCTAAAACAGGATGCCAGTATCAGAGGCAGCAGCTTACCCTGCTGTGCCACTATGTTGGCCTGTATTCTCCTAATTTCCTTAAATTATATATGACTTAAAGTGAAATTATCACATCAGTCATATATTCATATGTTGATTGCATATGTGCACATGCATATATATATATATATATATATAGTGAATTTTAAGGGTCATAAATAAAGTTATTCCACTGAAAAATTCTCTATATTATATGTCTACCAATACTACTTAAATTATGAAGGTGTTACCCAATGGATTAAGCTGTCATTTGGAAGCTTTGCATTCCATTTTTTTTGACAGGCAGAGTGGACAGTGAAAGAGAGACAGAGAGAGGGGTCTTCCTTTACCATTGGTTCATCCTCCAATGGTTGCTGCAGCCAGCACGCTGCGGCTGGTGCACCGCACTGATCCAAAGCCAGGAGCTAGGTGCTTCTCCTGGTCTCCCATGCAGGTGCAGGTCCCAAGCACTTGGGCCATCCTCTACTTCACTCCTGGGCCACAGCAGAGAGCTGGACTGGAAGAGGGGCAACCGGGACAGAATCTGGCACCCCGGCTGGAACTAGAACCCGGTGTGATGGCACCGCAGGTGGAGGATTAGCCTAGTGAGCCGCAGCGCCAGCCTGCATCCCATTTTGAGTGCTGGTGTGAGTTCTGGCATGTCTTCTTATGATCCATCTTTCTTCTAATGCACATCCTAGGAAGCAGCAGGTGATGGCTCAAGTTGTTAGGCTTTTGCAACCCATGTGTTAGACCTACATTGATGCCAAGGCTTCTGTCTTTAAACAGGGCCAGTCGCAGATTTTGTGGCATTGGGGGAGTGAACCAGCATTGCTGGTGTGAATATAAAAGCATAGAACCAAAATAGAAGGTAGTACTGAATATCCTAGAAAACCTAAACTGAATTACCACATTATCCAGTATTTATTATAAATTCTGGTCCTAGGAATTCACCTGAAGAGGTAAAAGCAGGAGCTGGAATAGATATTCACACACACATATTCATAACAGTCTTACAAAAGATAAAAGGTTGAAGCAACCCAAGTTTCCAGGAAAGGATGAATGGATAAGCAAATGGGGTATTTATACATGCATTATTTTTTCTGTACCCAATACCACCCTGTAAGAGACTGAGCAAGTTATAAAGAGAAGAGGTGCATTCTGGCTCACAGTTCTGGCTGAAGCATATGGAGCTGCATGTGTTGATGGCCTCCTCCTTGCTTTCAGATCCTAGAGCAGTGCGTGGCACTGCATGGCAAGAGACAGGGAGCATGCAAGTGCCTCCTTAGTCTCTGTGTTTTCTTTAAAGCCCAAGTACTCAATCATGAGAGATTTCCCTGATTCCTCACCTAATTCCAATAATCACCCAAAGGACCCACCTCTAAACTCTATAAAGGTTCAACCCTCTCACTATTTTGTAATCAGAATTAAACCTCTGAAAATTATTTTCAAGCTATAGTAATGCTGATGGTACCAATACAGTCCCCCAGCCCAGGGAAAGAGTAGTGTCCATTGGTATGCTGGTCCCAGGGCCTGGAGCTCTTGTTCCTACACTGTCACAGGAACATCTGGTAATGACTATGATATAACAGCTTGGACAATCGCTCATGGGCTCTCAGTTCCAAGCACCCCACAGCCCATAGCATGGCTCTTTTTTGCAGAACATACAATCCAGAACTATCCAGCCACAGTCCATGGTGCTCCGCTGAGTAGGCTAAAAGAATTGCAGGCAAGCTCTTAGAGGCCATGTACACCACATTAACAGACTGCAGAAGAAAAACCATATGATTCTCTCAATAGACGCAGAGAAAGCATTTGATAAAATACAGCACCCTTTCATGATGGAAGCTCTAAGCAAACTGGGTATGGAAGGAACATTCCTCAACACAATCAAAGCAATATATGAAAAACCCACGGCCAACATCCTATTGAATGGGGAAAAGTTGGAAGCATTTCCACTGAGATCTGGTACCAGACAGGGATGCCCACTCTCACCACTGCTATTCAATATAGTTCTGGAAGTTTTAGCCAGAGCTATTAGGCAAGAAAAAGAAATCAAAGGGATACAAATTGGGAAGGAAGAACTCAAACTATCCCTCTTTGCAGATGATATGATTCTTTATTTAGGGGACCCAAAGAACTCTACTAAGAGACTCCTGGAACTCATCGAAGAGTTTGGCAAAAAAATGGAGAGAAAGATCCAACATGGGAACCGGGATACACAGCAGACTCATAGAATGGCAGATATCCTAAACAACACTCTGGCCTCAGAATCAGCCCTTAAGGCATTCGGATCTGGCGGAAGAGCCCATGAGAGTATAGCAGGCATGGAAAGCCAAGATATCATGGAAAAAAAAAGACCTAAATGAAAGATCTCTGTGAGTGAGATCCCAGTGGAAAGAATGGGGCCATCAAAGAAGGAGGTACCCTTCTCCGAAGGGAGGAGAGAACTTCCACTTTGACTATGACCCTATCGGAATAAGATCAAAGTCAGTGAACTCTAAAGGCTTCCATAGCCCTGGCAACTCATGACTAGAGCCTAGGGAGATTACTGACGCCATGAACAGGAGTGTCAAATTGTTAAGTCAGCAACAGAAGTCACTGTTTACTTACATCCCATGTGAGATCTGTCCTTAATATGTTGTCCAATGTGAAGTAATGCTATAACTAGTACTGAAACAGTATTTTTACACTTTGTGTTTCTGCGTGGGTACAAACTGATGAGATCTTTACTAATTATATACGGAATTGATCTTCTGTATATAAAGATAATTGGAAAGGAAAAAAAACAGCTGGTGTTAAATTGGAAATGGCATAGAAAATTAATTAATTTTTTAAAAAAATATTATGCAGGATCTCTGTCTTTAATGTGCTGTACACTCTTATTTAATGCTATAACTAGTACTCCAACAGTATTTTTTTTCACTTTGTGTTGCTATATGGGGGCAAACTGTTGAAATCGTTACCTAATATATACTAAACTGATCTTCTGTATATAAAGAGAATTGAAAATGAATCATGATGTGATTGGAAGGGGAGAGGGAGCGGGAAAGGGGAGGGTTGTGGGTGGGAGGGAAGTTTGGGAGGGGGAAGCCATTGTAACCCATAAGCTATACTTTGGAAATTTATATTCATTACATAAATGTTCAATAAAAATAAATAAAAATAAAAAAAGAAACTTTAAAAAAAATAAAATCAATGCACAAAAAATCAAATACCTTGGAATAAACTTAACCAAGGACGTTAAAGATCTCTACGATGAAAACTACAAAACCTTAAAGAAAGAAATAGAAGAGGATACCAAAAAATGGAAAAATCTTCCATGTTCATGGATTGGAAGAATCAATATCATCAAAATGTCTATTTTTCCATAAGCAATTTATACAATCAATGGAATATCAATCAAGATACCGAAGACATTCTTCGCAGATCTAGAAAAAATGACGCTGAAATTCATATGGAGACACAGAAGACCTCGAATAGCCAAAGCAATCTTGTACAACAAAAACAAAGCCGGAGGCATCACAATACCAGATTTCAGGACATACTACAGGGCAGTTGTTATCAAAACAGCATGGTACTGGTACAGAAACAGGTGGATAGATCAAAGGAACAGAATAGAAACACCAGAAATCAATCCAAACATCTACAGCCAACTGATATTTGATCAAAGATCCAAAACTAATCCCTGGAATAAGGTTGGTCTATTCAATAAATGGTGCTGGGAAAATTGGATTTCCATGTGCAGAAGCTTGAAGCAAGACCCCTACCTTTCACCTTACACAAAAATTCATTCAACATGGATTAAAGACTTAAATCTATGACCCGAAACCATCAAATTATTAGAGAGCATTGGAGAAACCCTGCAAGATATAGGTACAGGCAAAGACTTCTTGGAAAAGACCCCAGGAGCACAGGCAATCAAAACCAAAATTAACATTTGGGATTGCATCAAATTGAGAAGTTTCTGTACTTCAAAAGAAACAGTCAGGAAAGTGAAGAGGCAACTGACAGAATGGGAAAAATATTTGCAAACTATACTACTGATAAAGGGTTGATAACCAGAATCTACAAAGAAATCAAGAAACTCCACAACAACAAAACAAACAACCCACTTAAGAGATGGGCCAAGGACCTCAATAGACATTTTTCAAAAGAGGAAATCCAAACGGCCAACAGACACATGAAAAAATGTTCAAGATCACTAGCAATCAGAGAAATGCAAATCGAAACTACAATGATCTTCACTTCTGGGAATCAAATTGTTGCCCACATGGGATGCCAGTGTTGCAGGTGGCAGCATAACTCATTTTGCCACAGTGTCAGCCCCTATTTTTAAACATTTTTACTTATTTAGAATCTCTATTTAAAATACAGGGAGACATGGAGGCACAGTGATAGAGTAAGATCACCCAACTGCTAGTTCAAGCCCAATGCACACAACATCCAATGCTGGACTAGACCAAAGAAAGGAGCAGGGAGCTCAATCAGGATCTCCCAGATTGGGGTCAAGGAGTCAAGGACTCAACTAGTTGAATCATCACCTGCTGCAAACCAGGGTCTGTACTAAAATGAAGGAGGAATCAGAGGTGAAGCCAGGAGTTTAACCCAAGAACTCTGTCCAAAGTGGTATCTTCACCGATATGCCAAATGAATACCCCACAGTTGAGCTGCCTCCTAGGTTGATTTCAAAATAGCTTGATGAGGATCATGCAATTGTATAGTTAGGGAGTTACTTTGTTAATTCAAAAATTTGAGTCAACACAACATCTTTCACACATGCAAATGCTGATGCCACTTTATGACCATTAAGAATCAAAAGTTGGGGTCTGCACTGTAGTTTCTCAGGTTAAGCTATGACCTGCAGTGCTGGCATCATATATGGGCACCAGTTTGAGTTCTGGGTACTCCATTTCCAATTCAACTCCCTGCTGGTACAATCTGGGGAAGCAGTAGAAGATGAAACAATTCCTTGGGCTCCTGCAAACATTGGGAGATCCAGAGGAAGCTTCTGCCTCCTGACTTGGCCCTGGCACAGCCCCAGCCTTTGCAGCCATTTGGGGGAGTGAACCAATGGATGGAAGTTCTCTCTCTCTCTCTCTCTCTCTCTCTCTCTCTCTCTCTGTGTGTGTGTGTGTGTGTGTCCTCTCTGTGTAAATCTAACTTTCAAATGACTCTTAAAAAATCCTAAGGCATCAATGTGTTTTTATAGATGCATATAAAATAGACTCCAGGACACCCATACAATTTAATTGTATTCAGTAATATAAAGGAAATGGCTATCATGTCACAGATATCCAGGTGGAATCTTTAAATGTGTGTTTCTATGTGAAAGGGTAAAACCAAATTATGGGAAACAAATTAGTGTTTGTGACATATGGAGAAAAAATGATGTGTATGTAAAGCACAGGGAAGTGTTAGAGTGTTGAAACTATCCTGGAGGATGATATTACACTATGAGTCTGTCCAAATCTATAGATCTTTAAAGTCTATAGATTAAAAATAAATAATATCAGGGAATTCAGGAACTGAACAAAAAATGTAAAAAAAGGAGCAATAATGTGTTCTAAATGTATGAAACAACCTCATTGAAGGATATGGGGATAGTGCTAGCTTAGAAAACTGTAAAAGTGAGCAGAGGGGTGTGCATTGTGGCAAAGCAGGTAAAGCTGATGCCTGTGATACTGGCATCCAAACTGGGTGGTGACTCATGTCTTGGCTGCCTCAATTACAATACAGCTCCCTGATAATGATCTGGGAAAAAAAACAGTGGAAGTTGGCCCAAGTGTTTGGGCCCCTATCCTCTTGTGGAAATCCTAATGAAGATCCTGGCTCCTGGTTTTGGCCTGGACAGCCCTGGACATTGAAATCATGTGGGTGGTTGAATCAACATATGGAAGATTCTCTCTCTCTCCCTCTCTCTCTCTCTCTCTCTCTGTGTGTGTGTGTGTGTGTATGTATGTCTTTATGTCTTTTCCTCTCTCTTTAATTCTGACTTTCAATAAATCAATAAATCTGAAAAAAGAAAGTAATTGGATGTTGCTGTGGATTCATTCTGAGAGGAGGAGTGGGGGGGGCAAGAGGCGCAGAGTCACCATACAGACCCTGGGAGTCGGGTGAAAGCAGGCCAGAGGCAAGCAGCCCGCAGATTCATTTAATTCAGTTGATACAGCAGCTTAAATAGCCAAGGCAGTCAATCTGGCCAAGGGACAGTCCATGCCCTAACCAAATGCAGCCTGTTGCCAGGCAGGCTCCATTGCCATGTGGTTTCTGAAGCCATCCAATCACAGTCTATTGCCAGGCAGGCTCCATTGTCATTTGGTTTCCGAAGCCATCCACTCACAGCCTGTTGCCAGGCAGTTTCTGTTGCAAGCGGCCATCTTGGCATGGCCTTCTCATTCCACCACAATTGGAGTCTGGCAAACTAAGGCTAAAGTACTGTTGTCTGGCTCAACAAGTAAATAACCACCAGAGTGTGGCTTCACAATTTAGACATGGTTAAGTAGCATATTCTAAGGTGGAACAAGTAAGTGGAAGAAGACAGACTTGGGGCCAGTGCCATGGCTCACTTGGTTAATTCTCCACCTGCAGTGCCAGCATCTCATATGGGTGCCGGGTTCTAGTCCTGGTTGCTCCTCTCATTCCAGCTCTCTGCTGTGGCCTGAGAGGGCAGTGGAGGATGGCCTAAGTGCTTGGGCTCCTGCACCCACATGGGAGGCCAGGAGGAAGCACCTGGCTCCTGGTTTTGGATCAGCACAGCGCCAGCTATTGCAGCCATTTGGGGAGTGAACCAATGGAAGGAAGACTTTTCTCTCTGTCTCTCTCTCTCACTGTCTATAACTCTACCTGTCAAATAAATTTTTTAAAAAATTTAAAAAAGAAAGAAAAAGGGCTGGCGCCGTGGCTCACTAGGCTAATCCTCCCCTTGTGGCGCTGGCACTCAAGGTTCTAGTCCTGGTTGGGGCACGGGATTCTGTCCCCATTGCTCCTCTTCTAGTCCAGCTCTCTGCTGTGGCCTGGGAGTGCAGTGGAGGATGGCCCAAGTGCTTGGGAGACCGGGAAGAAGCACTTGTCTCCTGGCTTTGGATCAGCGTGGTGTGCTGGCCACAGTGGTCATTGGGGGGTGAACCAATGGAAAAGGAAGACCTTTCTCTCTCTCTCTCTCTCTCTCTCTCTCTCTCACTGTCCACTCTGCCTGTATTGGAGTGAGACTTCATAAGACAGTAAGAGATGCATCCAGAAAGATATATGTGTTGATGGATCAGAGTCCTAGACATCAATATTAACCCTTGCTCAGTTGAATATAGATGCAGAATGCCACAGAGACACATTTGTAGATCCATGATATTCTTGGGTTATTAACTACATATTTAGTTCCTTGTTGCCAAAGAGCCTACACTTGCACCAGAAACCCCCATATGAAGAATGCCCAGCTGAATAGTTTTTTTGTTGGGTTGACTCCCATTTGGAGTCGCTTCATGTCTTTGCATCAATCCAAGTGAGACACAATGTGCTGATGACTGACAGACACTGATGTTGCTCAGAAAACTGCAAGAGTAAAGAATTGGAAGAACAAGGGCAAAAGCAAAAGCTAGAGATATCTTTTATATCCTGAAGATGCAGAGAACAGTACCAATGAAAACCTTGCAATAGTTTTTAGGCATGTATTCCAATTTTATATAGAAGTAAACACAGAGCAAATATGCAAAGACCCAAGATCAGCTTCAAGATATAAAAGCTAAAATATCTGAAGAGAGCAAATTCTTGAATGTAAGTTGTGTAGATGAGACAAAAAAGAAGAGTGAACATGAAAACAGAGCCATATAATACATCAAAACAAAACTTGGGCAGAAGAGGACTGAACAGATCATCATTCCAATTATATATTTAAATAGGGTCTCAAAAAAGTCAGGTGGATGTTTGGGGAAATTATGGCCAAATTTTTCAAACTTGACAAATGTATAAATCCATAGTGTTTATTGCACTCCAAACATCAAGTGGAAAAAAATTACTGTGCCATATCAGATGATAATTACAGTGCATAAAACCAAAAATAAAATTAAAATCTGAAAAGCTCACATTCCAACATGTTTGAATAGGGAAAAGACATGTTGATTTTGACTACAAGAAAACACCAGAAAAAAACAGGAGAGGATCTGTAAATGCATTTTAAATGAAAGGCCTATAGAAAGAAGAGAGCCTCTGGGAAGGAGTAATGATTGTACACACATGCAGCATCTTGCAGGTCACCACCAGCAACTCCCATAGCCAATGGCTGGAGGAGAGGCTATCTTCCAAGAGCAAGGTGAGAGGAATCTGTGGAAGCTCCATGCCACTGCTGATCTTGTCTGAGAAAGTGATTCATGGTCCCTAATGAGTCCAGGCAGATGAGTTGGCAGGAGAAAGAGTGCTCACTTAATTCTTTGAATGGGAGGCATATTTATTTCCTCTCCTCCTCCTCAACTAAGTTGCATATCAGCTAGATGGAACAGCACTATTTTACCAGAATAAGGCTGCATCAGCCCAAGTATATCTGGCAGACTTTATCAGAGAGAGAGAAATTCACAATCTACACTGACTTTGAGTGTAGGAAGACTAGCTGCCAGAGGGCAATGTGCCCTCTTAACTCTGGGAACAGAGGTTATGTTGCTTCACTCCCCTACCCTCCTCAGACCTGGATCAGGGATGGGGTGGCTTTCTGGATAGGAAGGCTTGTAGGGCAGAGTGGATTCCATGCAGCCTGTGACTATAGGAATACTGCACCCTGTGACTGTTGGAATCCACTGACTGCAATAGGTGGAGAAATCAATAAGGTCATAGGGTGTGGCTGGGTCTTGGGCAATTAGCGAGTCCAATTTTAGAAGTTCAGAATTCCTTGAGTGCTGGGAATGGACAATGTATGGGACAATGCTGGGAATGGACAGAATGAACAGATTATGTAGTTCATGTGCCTTTGTTGTGGGTGCAGGCTCAAAGGGGTTCACCTTGGCACAGAGAAGGGTGGAGGCAGTGATCACACATGCCAGGGTGATAATCTCCTTGACCCTACTTGCTACAGAGAACTACCACAATTTGGAGGTTATACTGAAATGTCGCCCCACCCACAAGTGTTGGCCAGAGCTCCTGCCCCACCATTACACATCTCTGGATACCCCCCAAAGTTGCTGGCATCCCACTATGCCTAGAGGCAAATTCCCAAGAAAAGACTTCAGAGGAAATATTAACAGTTTCTCCAGATGCATAAAAATTAGAACAGAAATACAAGAAACATGAATAAGGTATATAATATGACACCATAAGGAACACGATAAGACTTCATTATTGGACTGTGAAGATGAGGAGACTGCTGAAATGCACAAATGATAAAAAGACCGACTCCAGGAAGATATGAGTATAGTAAATGAATATCCACTCAATGCTAGAGCACCTGGTTACTTAAAACAAATGTTAATGGATTTAAGGGAAATAGAGGCTCCACGGTGTTAATAATGGAGGGAGCTCCAACACTCCACTTTCATCATGAACAGATCAACTAGGTAAAAAATCAAAAACAAAAGAGATAATCTACACTACAGACAAAATTGATGTGATATCTAGAATATTTCATCCCACAGACACAAACTACAGTTTTCATCTATACAGGATCATTCTACAGTATAGAACCTATGCCAAGAAATAAAGCAAGTCTCACAAACCTTTAAAAATGAAGCCATATCATGTATCATTTTTGATCACAATGGAATGAAGCTGGAAATTAATAAAATAAGAAACACTAGAAAGTATACAAACACATGAAGACTGAACAAAATGCTCCCAAATGAATAAAGGGTCATAGAAAAAAATCAAGAGGGAAATTTAAAAATCCCTTTAAATAAATGGCAATAAAATAACATTTCAAAATTTTGTGATACACCAAAAACAGTATTGAGGGGAAAGATTACAGCAATTATTATCTACATCAAGAAATTGGAAAGATATGAAGTATACAATCTAGGAATAAATCTCAAGGACTTGGAAAAACAAGCAAAAATTAGACTCCCTATTAGTAGGAGAAAATAAATAATAAAAATTGGAGAAGAAATAAACAAAATTGAAATAAAAAATGAAGCAGAGATCAGTGAAATAAAGAGTCTTTGTTTTCTGGGAAAAATAAACAAAATCAATAAACCACTGGCCCAAGTAATGGAAAAGGGCAGAAGACTCAAGTTAATAACATTATAAATGAAAGAGTTCTTTCAACTGATGGTACTAAAATGAAAAGAATTAGAATTATTACAAACAGCTGTATGGAAATAAATTGGAACATCTGGAAGAAATAGATTTCTGCATATATACAATCTATCATAATTGAGACATTGAGACACAGAAAACTTGAATAGACTAATAACCAAGAAGGAGGGTTAATCTGTAATAAATATCCTCTGAACAGAGAAAAGTCCAGGACTGCATTGCTTCAGTGTTGAGTTCTATCAAACTTTTTTTTTTATTTTTGACAGGCAGAGTGGACAGTGAGAGAGAGAGAGACAGAGAGAAAGGTCTTCCTTTGCCGTTGGTTCACCCTCTAATGGCCGCCGCGGTAGCGTGCTGCGACCGGCGCACCGCGCTGTTCCGATGGCAGGAGCCAGGTGCTTCTCCTGGTCTCCCATGGGGTGCAGAGCCCAAACACTTGGGCCATCCTCCACTGCACTCCCTGGCCACAGCAGAGAGCTGGCCTGGAAGAGGGGCAACCGGGACAGGATCGGTGCCCCGACCGGGACTAGAACCCGGTGTGCCGGCGCCGCAAGGCGGAGGATTAGCCTGTTGAGCCACAGCGCCGGCTTCTATCAAACTTTTAAAGAATTAACCTAAATTCAACTTAAACTATTTGAAACAGTTTAAAACTGAAGTAATACTGTCAAGTTTCTATCAGGCCAACATCATCATAATTCCAAAACTGGAAAAACATACAACAAAAAGGAACAATAAACTGATATGTGTGATGAATGCTGGCACAAAGTTTCTCTATGAGATACTAGATAACCAAATCAAACAACACATCAAAAAACATCATCCACCCAGAGCAAATGGGATTTATGCTAGAGAAACAAGTATACAAGGATGGTTCAAAACACAGAAATCAATAAGCACAATACATATCATTAACAAATTATGAAGAACTGCATAGTTATCTAAACAGACACAGAGAAAGTATTTGATAAAATACAAATTCCTTTCATGATAAAAAGTACACTTAAGCAAAATGAGTACAGAAGGAAGAAAATCAAGTCAATGTATGACAAACTCCAATCCTGCATCACATTGAATGGGGAATAATTGTAAGCATTCCCACTAATATTCAAAACCAGAAAAGGATGACTACATCCACAATTGCTATCCAATATTGTTCTAGATTTGTCCACATTGGAAAAGAAAAACAAATAAAAGAATACAATGTGAAAAGGAGGTAGTCTAATTATTCCTGTTTTGTGGATGGCATGATATTATGTATTGGGGAAAAAAAAGCTTGCTAAGACAATATTGTAACTAATAAAAGTTTGAAAAAGTTTCAAGATATAAAAATAACACTCAAAAATCAGTTATATCTATATAAACAAACAATGCCATTGCTGAGAAAGAACATGTAAGATCGGCATAGCTCACAATACATATAAAAATTTAAATAGCTTGGTATAAATTTAACCAAGGATGTGAAAGATCACTACAATGAAAATTACAAGACATTAAGGAAAGAAATAGAAGAAACACAAAATGGAGAAAAAATCTTCCATGTGGATTGTTAGAATTAATGTCAAAAAAAATACCCATACTATCCAAAGCAGTTTACAGATTTAATGTAATCCCAATCAACATACGAAGGGCATTTTTCATAGATCTAGAACAAAAATGATAAAACTGATATGGAAACACAAGAGATTCCAAATAACTAAACCAAACTTAAACCACTAAAACAAAGCCGAGGCAAAATACCAGATTTCAAGACACACAGGATAGCTGTAATGAAAACAGCCAGAGAAAATATTTATTGGAATGGGAGAGGGAGTAGGAGATGGGATGAGAGTGGGGAGTGGTAGCGTGAGAATGAGGGGAAGAAACACTATATCCCTAAAAACTGTACATATGAAATTTGTATTCATTAAATAAAAACCATAAAAAACTAAAAAAAATAATCCATACATATGGTGAAAGATTAGTATTAGTGATAAATAATAAGGTCAGGAAACTCAACAACAACAAAACAAATAATACAGTTGAGAAATGGGTGAGGGAAATGAAAAGACATTTTTCAATTGATAAAATACAAATGGCCAACAGACTCATGAAATGCTCAGGATCACTATTATGCAAATAAAAAACACAATGATGTATCCAATCATGCCAATCAGAAAGGCTATCTTCCAAATAATCAAAAATGTTGGTGAGCACACAGGGATAAGTGGACTCTAATACCCTGTTGGTGGGAATGTAACCCATTATGGAAGACATTATGAAGATTCATAATAAATCTATAGACCTACCATATAACACAGCCATCCCACTCCTGGGAATTTACCCAAATGAAATGACATTGGTATAAGAAAGAACTTTTTGTACCCAATTTTTATGGTAGCTCAATTCTCAATATATAAGATATGGAATCAATCCCCATGTCCACTAACAGATGACTGGATGAAGAAAACATGAGGGCAATTCCAAGATGGTGGAATAGGGAATGGTGCACCACACTTGGCTAAGGATTAATAGTAAATGCAGTAAGTTCAGAATTAGAAAGAAAACTTCAGGACTGGTGTTGGCATCTCCTATGTGCACCATTTCAAGTCCTGGGTGCTCCACTTCCAATCCACCTCCTTGCTAGTGACCCTGGGAATGCAGAAGATGATGTCCCAAGTCTTTGGTTCCATACAGCAATATGGAAGACCAGGAAGAAGCCCTCGCTCCTCCCTTTGAAGAAGCTCAGTTCTGGCTGTTTCAGCCATTTGTGGAGTGAACCAGTAGATAAAAGACCCCTCTCTCTGTATGTCTCTACCCCTCTCCTGTAATTCTTCCATATAAATAAAATAAAGAAAGATAAAGAAAAAGCCACAGTGGAACTTCTATGGAAGGAAATGGAATTCCAGGGACCTGTGTGGAATGTGTGGATGTGCAGCATGAACATGAACACAGCATATGACTCCAGCAGTGGAGATCCAGAAAGGTTACCAGCTTGAAGATGGATTTTAGGTCAGACTGCAGCAACCTTTGGTGATTTAGCCAGTGTGAATTTATCCAGGAGCCCCAAACATTAGAAGGTAACCTTGGTCCCAGTGGAAATGGAAGGGGCATGTTTGACTCATCCCACGCCACCCCCACCATGGTGCCTGCTGCAATTAGGGGAGGAGGTTGCCATTTCAGGCTAAAGTAGCTGCTGCAAAAGCCTTTATGCACATACTCAGCAACTGGATGAGACAGGATGGCATCTTCTAAGCAGTACTGTCAGCAATGATGGGGATACAGCAACATTTAGTCAGTGGCTCTTGTGTACACATATAATTCAGAGATTCTAAATAGAGGGAAAAATCCATGGTCATCACTGACTTTGAGCCTGACTGGGGAAGACTGATAGTGGGCTGGACACCCAAAAAGATTGTGTGAGGACCCCATGCTCCTAATATATCACAGGCTATGGGGCTCAAGCCACCTAAGAGGAGCACCCACAGATAGCTGGCTCAAGGAATGTCTGTCACTCTGGGTCAGAAAGTATGGTGAGGCAGAGTGGACCCTCTGCACCCAATGACTGTGAGAGCCTTATGTGTTAAGACTGTGGGAACTCTGTGGTGGTAGGGGAGGGCACATGTAGCTGGGCCTCTGGGCAATCACTGTGTGAGATTCAACATGCTCAGAGCTCCCTGGTCACCTGAGATCAGTCACTGCCCTGGGATACAAACTTGAAGGCTGTGTAGATCATTTGTGCAGTTCACATGGCAGTGTACATGAATGTTACACCCACTTGGGATTAAGACCCAGGCATTGATCACCTTAGAGAAGAGGAGGTTAAGATGTGATCACACTAACAGAGGTGATCATTCCCTACCCTTCTGTTATCAAGAAGAGATTTACCCTTAATATTTGCCCCACCATGAAGCACTGACCAGAACTCCCTGACCACACCCAGCACACATAAGGACATTCACTGAAAGTGCAAACATTCCACTAAGCCACAGAAGCACAGTTCAAAAATAAAACTGATCAGAGGGAAAAACAAGTATCTCCACAAATGCCTAAAATAAGTGAAGAAATTGAAGAAACAAGAATAAGAAGACAACATGACCTCATCCACAAAGGAACACAAAACATTTGAATATGAAGAAGAAGGGATTGATGAAATGCCAGAAATTGAATTCCAAAGATTACCCACAGGATTACTCAAAAGTAACCAGACCCAAATTCATGAATTAAAGAAATTCATACATGGCATGAATGAAATTTTCCCATGAATTGAGATTTTAGAGAGAAATCAAAATGAAATATTAGAAATAAAGAATTTAGGGGGCTGCACTGTGGTGCAGTGGGTTAAAGCCCTGGCCTGAAACACTGGCATGCTATATGGGTGCCAGTTCTAGTGCCAGCTGCTCCTCTTCTGATCCAGCTCTCTGATATGGCCTGGGATAGCAGTAAAGGATGGCCCAAGCCCTCGGGCCCCTGCACCCATGTGGGAGACTGGAAGAAGCTTCTGTCTCCTGGCTTCAGATTGGCACAGCTCCAGCCATTGCAGCCATCTAGGGAGTAGAGCAGTAGATGGAAGAACTCACTCTGTCTCTACCTCGCACTGTAACTCTATCTTTAAAATATATAAAATAAATCTTTAAAAAAAGAAATATAGAATTCAATAGATCAAATTAAAATATGGTAGAAAGCATCAAAACAGACTTACTGAGGTAGAAGAAAGAATATCTGAGTTAAAAGAAAATTCCTGGAAATTTTACAGTCAGATAAAACTAAAGAAATTAGAGAAATTCGAAGCAGTGTTGGAGATTTATGGTATACTATCAAATGACACAATGTATGGTGCTTAGGATTTCCTGAAAATCTGGAAAGAGAAAATGGGCCAGAAGGCTTATTTAGTGAAAGAATTACAGAAAACGTCCCCAATTCGGAGAAAGAAAGGGACATTCAATAAAAGGAAGCAAATAGAACCAGTAGAAACGACCAAAAAAGATCCTCAGCAAGACACATCATAGTCAAACTTTCCACAGTAAAAGATACAAATAAATTCTAAAATGTGGATGAGAGAAATTTCAGATTACTTTCAGAGGTTCTACGATTAGAATAACAGCTGACTTCTCATCATAAACTCTACAGGTTAAGAGAGAATTGAAAGATATAGCTCAAGTCATAAGAGAATAAAATACTACATCATATAAAGCTCTCATTTATGAAATACAATGAAATAATGACATTTCATAGCAAACAGGAATTGAAAAAATTTGACACCTTTCCAGCCTTACCAAAAAATGCTTAAGAGTCTGCTACACACGGAAACATAAAGATAGTCAACATTATGAAGGAATGTAAATGGAGAAAATCCCCCCATAAAACTGCAATAGAAATCCAACAAAAATAATAGGAATATTTATAGAAAATTGGCAAAGCCAACTCATTACTGATCAATATTAACTTTGACTATTAAACTGCCTCAAATTTACAGCTAAATGAAACAGACTTAATGTATCTTTCACATTCGAGACCCATGTAGTTGCTGCTTAAAAGAAACACATCTCACCAACAAAGATCCATCCAGACTGAAACTTAAAGAATGGAGAAAGCTATCCCATGCTAACAGAAAGCAAAAACAAGGTGGTGTAACCATCTTAATATCAGACA
The DNA here is from genome assembly GCF_033115175.1 of Lepus europaeus. NCBI lineage: Eukaryota > Metazoa > Chordata > Mammalia > Lagomorpha > Leporidae > Lepus > Lepus europaeus. Next base: position 11,908,383 of record NW_026909276.1, on the reverse strand, counting down.
AAATAAACTTTACCACAGGAATTGTTAAAACAGAAAGAGAAATGTATTATGTAATGAGATCAATTCAAAAGGAAAATTGGACTTCAAGAAATGTATATGAACCCAATTACAGGGCACCTGCCTATTTAAAAGAAATGTTAATGTATCTAAAGGGAGGTGTATGCTGTGATACAATAGTAATGGGGGACTTTAACATCCCACTTAAATTAATGGACAGAAATTCAATAAAGAAACAATATACTTAACAGAAATTATGGATCAAATTATGGACCAAATAGACCTGATATCTACAGAGGTTTTCACTCTACAGTTGCACAATATACATTCTTGTTTTCAGTGTATGGAATCTTCTCTAGGATAGACCATACACTAGGCCAAAATAAAAATTAAGGAAAATCAAAACAATCAAAATCATATGATGCATCTTTTCTGACCACAATATAATGAAGCTAGAAATTAACACTCAAGAATTTCTAGATTACATGAAAACCCATGGAGAGAGAGCAACATGCTCCTAAATAAATGGTTTGCCATAGATGCAATCAAAAGAGAAATAAAAAAATAAAAAATGAATGAAGATGATAATACATCATATGAAAATGTATGGATATAGGAAAAGCAGTGTTAATAGGGAAATTTACAGCAATTGTTGCCTACATCAAGAAATTGGGAAATAAATGTTAATCTATGTATTTCATGGACCTAGAAAAACAGCAACTAAATGCCAAATTGGGAGGAAATATACAACTTAGAGAAGAAATAAGCAAAAATGAGCAAAAAATTATAAAAGATCAGTAAAATGAATAGACGGTTTTCTGAAAAAGTAAAACTGAAACACGGCACTGACCCGGCTAACCAAAAAAGGTGAAGAGCCAAATCAATAAAATCAGAGATGAAAAAGGAAATGTAACAACAGATATACAATTAACATGCAAAAAACAATAACCTTTGTATACATAGACAGTACCATGTTGAGAATGTAATTTTAAGATCAATCTCATTTACAATAGCTACAAAGTATAAATACTTTATTATAAATTTAACCAAAGTTGACAAATATCTCTATTTCAAAAACTATAAAAAATTAAATAATTAGACAAAGACATCAAAATGGACACATCTTCCATTTTCATGGATTGGAACAATCTATATTTTAAAAATGCACATACCACTGAAAGCAATTTACATATTATAAAAATACCAAAGACATTCTTCTCATATCTAGCAAAATGATGCTATTATTCATATGAAACACAAGAGACCCCGAATAGCTAAATCAGTCTTACACAACAAAAATAGTCAAAGGCATCACAATAGTAGATTTCAGGACATACTAGAGTGTAGTTATAACCAAAACAGTTTGGTGTTTGTACAAAAACATACAGGTAGAGGCCAATGGAACAGAATAGAAGTTCCAGAAATCAATCCATGCAAAGGAGCTAAAATCAATCCCTGGAGCAAGGACAACCCCTTCAACAAATGGTGCTGGGAAAACTGGATCTCCATGTGCAGCAGTGTGCTACAAGTCCACAACCTAGGCCTTGCACAAAAATCTACTCAAAATGGATCAAAGATCTAAATCTACAACCTGATAAAATCAAATTATTGGCAAACAGTGAGGAAATTCTTCAAGACACTGACATGGGCAAAGACTTACTGGAAAAGATCCCCAAACCACAGGCAATCAAAATCAAAATTGACAAATAGGATTACTTCAAGCTGAGATGCTTCTGTACTGCAAAAGAAACACTTAGCCCAGTAAAGAGGCAATTGACAGAATGGAAGAAAATAGCTGGAAACTATGCAACTGATAAAGGGTTAATATCCAGAATCTATAAAAAAATCAAGAAACTCAACAATGACACAACAAACAATCCAGTTAAGAATTGGGCAAAGGACTTGAACAGTCATTTTTCAAGAATGGAAATTAATATGGCCAAAAGACACTTGAAAAAAATGCCCAGAATCACTAGCCTTCAGGGAAATGCAAGTCAAAATGACAATGAGTTTCACCTCATCACAGTTAAAATGATTCTCATACAGAAATCAACAAATAACAAATGTTCATAAGGATGTGGGGAAAAAGGTACACTAATCTGCTGTTGGTAGGAATGTAAACTTGTCCAACCACTGTATAAGACAGCATGGAGATATCTCTAAAATCTGAACACAGATGTACCATATGGCCCAGCTACTGTACTCCTTGGAATTTCTGCAAATCAAGTAAAGAAAAAAATTGGTATATGAAAGAGTTATCTGTACTCCCATTTCATTGCAGCTCAATTCACAATAGCTAAGATATGGAATCAACTGAGATCTCCATTAATTATTGACTGGATAAAGAAATCATTTTATATATTTGTGTAAATATACAAATGTGACATGATCTGCCTCAAGTGTTAAACTCAACTACATCTCTGTGATGCCAACTGTCACAAGAAAAATGCAGCATATCAATTATCTCTATCTCCTGTGATGCCACCATCCCACATGGGTATAGTTTTGAGCTTCAGTAGTCCATTTCAGATCTGCCTCTCCACTAATGTGCTTAGAAAAACAGAGGAAATATCCCAAATTCAAAAGCCCTTGCACTTATGTGGGAGACCTATAGGAAGCTCCTGTCTCCTGACTTCAGCCAGGCCCAATCCCAGTCACTGTGGCCATTTTGGGAGTGAACCAATGGATGCCAATCTCTCTCTTCCTCTATATTTCCCTCTTCCTATCTATGACTCTGGCTATCAAAATAAAAATATCTAAAAACTAAATAAATATATATAAAAATAAACAAACAGAAAAACTTCTACCCCAATATGATCAATTATGGCTCTGCCTATACAGGGATGCCCTGGCAGAACCCTTGGCCCTGTGGCCTTAATAAAATTTTCATTTGTTGTAAAACATTATTGAATGAATGCTATGTCTACATAACATTTTTCAACATGAGAAAAATATCTTTCAAAACCAAACCATTATGTAGATGCCCATGCTATGAAATAAATGTTTTAACTACTACAGAGATTTAGTGAGCAAAATTTAGTAAGGCAGGGTCCAATGCGGTGGCACACTAGGTTAATCCTCTGCCTGTGGTGCTGGCATCCCATATGGGTGCCAGGTTCTAGTCCCGGTTGCTCTTCTTCCAGTCCAGCTTTCTGCTGTGGCCTGAGAGGGCAGTGGAAGAGGCCCAAGTGTGTGGGCCCCTGCACCTGCATGTGAGACCAGAAAAGAAGCTCCTGGCTCCTGGCTTTGAATCAGCGTAGCTCTGGCCATGGTGGCCATTTGGGGAGTGAACCAATGGAAGGAAGACTTTTATCTTTGTCTCTCTCACTGTCTGTAACTCTACCTGTCAAATAAACAAAAATCTTTAAAAAATTTAATAATGCATTATGAGAAATAACAGAGTGACAAGTCAAAATAGGAGTACTTGGTGTAAAAAGATATTCTACTATACTTAAAAAAGAAATATAAAAAAAATTCTCAATACATTTAATCAATGAATGATCAAATCACTTAAGAAAATGAACTTAAAGAAATCATCCTAATATCTAGAAGTATGCTTTACAAAATTTCTAAAACCACAGGTTAATTTACAACCCCATAAATTCTATTAAAAAGTAGACATGAGGGAATTTGGTGAAAATAGCTAATTATAATTAAATTTGAAGTAAAATAAAAAATAAAAATCAATGAATGTAAAACAACCCAGAGATCATTCCATCTACTTTAATAATTTTAAGAGAAAATGTATCTATGGCTACATTTTGGAAAATTTCTGTGAATGATAACTTTCTTATCATAACAGTCAACTAAGTTTAAAATAAGTGACTTTGAAGGTGTAAAAGACTAAACTTGCCCTAGATACTGTGAACATAAATGTTGTCAGGACAACTTTCAGAATTTTCAGTGACCTGATCACATCATCACATCACAATTAAAAATCAAGCAAGATGGCCACAGATTCATAGTAGTGGCACTCATTTTAACTAGAGAGACAGAGTGAGGGAGTGGAGGGGGAGAGAGAGACAGAGAGAGAGAGAGAGAGAGAGAGAGAGAGAGAGAGAGAGAGAGATAGCAATAAATTCAAACACAATAGCAAAAACAAGGACATTCAATACATACAATATTTTTGATTTTTTTTTTAAGAACAGGACCCTGAACCTCGGGTGCAGGGGCTACCTCTTTCTTTTTTTAAAAAAATATTTATGAATTGCACAGAGAGAGGAGAGGCAGAGAGAGAGAGAGAGAGAGAGAGAGAGGTCTTCCATCCACTGGTTCACTCCCCAGGTGGCTTCAATGGCTGGAGCTGAGCCGATCTGAAGCCAGGAGCCAGGAGCTTCTTTCATGTCTCCCACATGGGTGCAGGGGTCCAAGGTCTTTGGCTGTCTTCTACTACTTTCCCAGGCCATAGCAGAGAGCTGGATCAGAAGTGGTGCAGCCAGGACTTGAACTGGCACACATATGGGATGCTGGTGCTTCAGGGCAGAACATTACCCACTGTGCTACAGCACTGGCCCATAACATATTTTTCTAAAATGGAGAGAGAAACTGAATAACTTGGTTGCAATAATATTAATTAGCAGGTATTTGGTGAAAAAGTGTTTGTTACAACAAAGTTTAATGTATTTCTTAGGAATAGTGCTGTAGTGTAGTAGGCTAGGACTCTGCCAGTGGTACTGGCTTCCCAGATGTGTCCTAGTTCATGTCTTGGCTGCTAGTCTTCTAATCCAGGTTTCTGCTATGGCCTGTGAAAGAAGTAGAGAGAATGGGCCAAGAACATAAGCCCCTGAACCTGTTTGGGGGACCTAGAGAAGTTCTTTGCTATTGGCTTTGAAAAGGCTCTGCTCCAGCCATAGTGAAGACTTGGGGAGTGAACTAGTAGATGAAACATCTTTCCCTCTGTCTCTCCCTCTGTCTGTATGTATCTAAATCTCTCTTTAAAATAAAAAAAATGTAAAAAATATTTTTAAATGGAGTACCTAAAATCATGATGAGATCTTTCCATGTTACATGGTATATTACAGGAAATATAGCAGTGTCTAGAACGTATGATAGAAAATTTCATATGCCAATGATAAAAATCTGGAAAAGGTAAAAATGTGTCTGTTGGAAAGGAAGAATGAATACAACTGGCCTAAGACTCCTGTATATATGAAATTTTCCAGGAAGACTTAGAGAACTTTGAGCAAGCTGATGAACTTACAATGAAAATGCAAAGCAAGTCTGGCACAAGGTCACTATATCACCACTGGCTTACTAGAATGTTAGTGATACACAGGTTATAACAACAGATTAAAAAGTAAAGTAAAAATAAAAAGTGATGTATGTGTTATAAAAACATATGTAGTGATTATGGACACAAGTAAAAATGAACACACACTATGAAATAAGATATGTTATGGTTACTGTGTGAAGTAATGTGTACTTTGAAAGGGGAAATAATGGAATGAAAAGTAAAAATAGGGAATTTTCTGATAAATAGTTCAATACAATTATATCAATATCAGAAAATATGAAAAAAAAAACCAAAATTTAAATATAACAGATCATCTCATGTTCTATAATATATGAAAGGAAAGGTTCACATATCTTGAATTACAGTGTGGAAGTTTTAAAAGTCAAAGGCAACATTTAGAACCACATGTCTGTGAGAAACTATGTACGTGAGAGTTAGCAGGAAACCTACAGAATTTGAGTGTGTTGATGACTTCACAAAATGCTAACCAAGCTAAACACATAGTGTTGGGCTGGCTCAGATTAAGATATTAAAAATATGTACTGATAATAGATTTTTTAAAATTTATTTGACAGGTAGAGTTATAAACAGTGAGAAAGAGAGACAGAAAGATCTTCCTTCTGTTCCCTCCCCAAATGGCCGCCAAAGCTGGCACTGTACTGATCTGAAGCCAGGAGCCAGGTACTTCCTCCTGGTCTCTCATGCAGGTGCAGAGGCCCAACCACTTGGGCCGTTCCTACACTAACTTTCTGGGCCACAGCAGAAAGCTGGATTGGAAGAGGGGCAACCAGGACTAGAACCGGCACCCATATGGGATGCTGGAGCCACAGGAGGAGGATTAACCAAGTGAGTCACAGCACCGGCCCCGATAATAGCTATAATTTAAAAAGTCATGCAATTATGAAAAGCAAATTATTATCAATGTAAGAAAAATAACTTGGGAGGGGAAATAAAAATAAGCTAATGTAGATAAAGTTACAGAAGCACAGATTGTTACTGTTGCATTAAAAATGAATGCTAAAAAATCCAACATATTTATACCAAAGATCATACCATCTATCACAGAAGTAAAAGAAGCATGTCTGGGGAATTGTGTTCTGCTACAGTGGATTAGGCCAATGGGCTTGCCCTTATCAAACATTGTGATGCCTGGTAGAAGTACAATCTATTCTGCATTACTGATCCAGCTTTCTGCTAAGGTACCTTGGAGGCATAGATTATGGCCTAAATAATCCATTTCCTGCCATCCACATCAAAGCCCCAGATGGAGTTTCTGGCTCCTGGCTTTGGCCTGGCTCAGACCCAGTTGCTGTGGCAATTAGATGGGTGCACAAATACATGGAATTTCCCACCTCCATCTTTCTTTTCCAATCTGCCCTTAAAATAAATCTTTAAAAATCTAAAAGCCTTGACTATGTAGAAGTATGTTACTTTCAAGAATAAAAGGTACATTTAGATCCCCCAAAATATCAACATAATCTGCAAAATGCTACCTATAAAGAGTTAACAGCCAGGTATTGCATTAAATTTCTCTGAAAAAAATGTGAAATAAAGGTTGTGAGGTAGTTATAATTTCACAGGGTTGATAATATCTCAATGAACAAGATATCATAGAAGGTTCTGGTTTCTAGATACTATGACACATGAAGGTGATACATATAATGCTGAGGTGTAAACATAGAATGATAAAGGGATGCAAATGCAGTAAAATAATATTGTGATCACTGTGAGAAAAAATAAGCAATTTGTTAACAAGAGTGAGGACTAACTTTATGGTTTAATAAGTCAAGACACTACCTGTGATGCCAGCATCCTGTATGGGCACCAGATGTCCCACATCTGATCTCTCTGCTAATGACCCAAGAAAAGGAGTGGAAGGTGGCCTAAGGGTTTAGACCCTTGCCACCCTTGTGGGAGAGCTAGATGAAATTCTTAGCCTTCAGTCTAGATCAGAATTAGCTGTTGCAGCCATCCGAGAAGTGAAACAGCAGATGGATGGTTCCTCCCTCCCTTCCTTCCTTCCTTCTTTCCTTCTTTCCTCTATCTCTCTCCCATCTCTCTTCCTCTCTCTTTCTCCCTTTCTCTCTCCTCTTCCTCCCTCCTTCCTTGCCCTCCTACCTCCCCTCCCTATAGCGCTGAATTTCAAATAAAAACAAATTTTAAAAAAGGAATGAGGTGTGCAAAACCATCAGGTTAGGTGCTAAAAATAGTCCATTATAATTGCATTAAAAGGGGAAAACAAATGAAATCTTTTCCAGGGAACATAAATAAATTATATATGTCACCATTTACCTGAATAGCAATAAATAAATCATGACACAAATATTCTGTTGAAACTCTTAGAAAGCAAAATCTCATAAATATTGAGAACAAGCAAAAATAGATTACTGAAAAGAATGAATTATCAGAAAGCTTAAGATTTTTCTGAAAATATGTATGCATGATAACTTAAGGAATATTTTGTGTGAATAAATGAGTAATCTGGTAAGAGTAATAATAGAATGGCAAACAATTGTAAAGGCAGTTGCTGAAAAATACATCATTAAAATTACATTTAAAATGGGAAATAAAGAGAAGGTAAAACAATCCCATTTCCTTGAGAATAATCATAAAGAAAAGATGATGGTACATAGGTTTTTTAAACTACTAAGTTGGGTATTTTCAAATCATAGGAAAATTCAAAGTTCCCCAATAACTGAGAAAAGTTTTAAAAAAAAAATGTCATCAAGAAGTGGTGAATAACTGGTGGGACCTAAGATGGGTTTAAGATTTGTGTAAATGAAGATTGCAGGGACAACTTACAGTTTTGATATAAATGATGATCTCATATCAAAAAAGGATATTAGTGATATATAGATAAAACACATAATATCAAAGACCAAACTAAAGAATTAGAAATATTATGAGGGGCCAGTGCTATGGTGCAGTGAGTAAAGACAGTGCCTTCAATGCCCGCATCCCATATGGATGCTGGTTTGAGTCCCAGCTGCTCCACTTCCAATACAGCTCTCTGCTATAGCCTGAGAAAGCTGTAGAAGATGGCCCAAGTCTTTGGGATCCTATACCCACATTGGAGACATGGAAGAAGCTCCTGGCTCCTGGCTCCAGATTGACACATCTCCGGCCATTGCAGCCACTGGGGAGTTAAGCAGCAGGTGGAAGACTTCTCTCTCTCTCTCTCTGCCTCTGCCTCTGTAATTCTGCCTTTCAAATAAATAAATAAATAAATAAATCTTTAAAAAATAAATATGAAATAAAAATATGGCATATATACACAATGGAGTACTACTCAGTCATAAAAAAGAATGCAATCCCAAGTTTTACAACAAAATGGATGCAACTAGAGTCCATTATGCTTACTGAAATAAGCCAGTGATAAAAAAGGCAATGTATGTTTTCTCTTATATGTTGGAGTTAATATAGGATACAACAAACAAAATGCATAAAAATGAAATTGACATAATGACATACTCATTGTTTATGAGCTTCTCTATCTTCCTGTGGAATAATAGTTTTCCTACTTTTTACCTGTTGAACACTGTCGTTAGTGGTGCATTAAATCTGTGATTATAAAGTAATTTTAATTATTATTGCAAAAATTAAAGAAAAAAGAAAGCAAGAGGGGGAATTGAGGGAGGGGGCAAATTGTGGTCACTTTCCTGGAATTGTATCTACAAACTTCATGAAATCTGTTGTTTTTATACAAATAAAAATTTAAGAAGAAATAAAATTCATTTATAATTACTGTGAGAACAAATGAATAATTTTAGTTGAAATGGTAATTGTGTGAAAAGAGAATATGACATTACTCTAAAACAGACTATTGAACATTGAACAAAAGGAAAACAAAAAATATATATTTCAGGAAAGAGAAATCAAAGACCATATAACTTACCACAATAATCTTATTTTTTCTTTCCTAACCACAATTTTCTTAAAGGAAATATGTGTATAGAACTATTCATCAAAACTTTCAAATTTTGAAGAGTCTCAAATAATCATTAATGGTATTTGTTAACTGCAAGAATGAATTATCAGATGAATCTAGGACGTATCTGAAAATACATGTCCATAATGGTTGCCACAAAAACTGTAATATTTTTTGGAGCTGGTGATCTCATAATGAAAAATTCAACCATGATGACCATGCATTCACAGTGCTAAGACTGGCTTACAATACCAAGTTAAAGAGATATATAGGGCACCAGTTCCGTGGTGCAGTAGGTTAACCCTCTGCCTGAGGCACCTGCATCCCATATGGGAGCAGGTTCTAGTCCTGGCAGTCCCTCTTACAATCCAGCTTTCTTCTGTAGCCTGGGAAAACAGTAGAAGATGGTCTAAGTGCTTGGGCCCCTGCACCCACATGGGAGACCAGGAAGAAACACCTGGCTCCTGGCTTTGGATTGGCACAGCTCCTGCCATTGTGGCCATGTGGGGAGTGAAACAACAGAAGGTAGACCTTTCTCTCTGTCTCTCCCTCTCATTGTAATTCTACCTGTCAAATAAATAAATGAATGCAAACTGGTTAAGCCACTATGCTGGAGATTCCTCAGAAACCTGAACATAACCCTACCATACAACCCAGCCATCCCACTCCTTGGAATTTACCCAAAGGAAATTAATTTGGCTAATAAAAAAAGCCATCTGCACATTAATGTTTATTGCAGCTCAATTCACAATAGCTAAGACCTGGAACCAACCCAAATGCCCATCAACAGTAGACTGGATAAAGAAATTATGGGACACGTACTCCATAGAATACTATACAGCAGTAAGAAACAATGGAACCCAGTCATTTGCAACAAGATGGAGGAATCTGGAAAACATCATGCTGAGTGAATTAAGCCAGTCCCAAAGAGACAAATATCATTTGTTTTCCCTGATTGGCGACAACTGAGCACCAAAGGGGAAACCTGTTGAAGTGAAATGGACACTATAAGAAACAGTGACCTGATCAGCTCTTGTCCTGACTCTAGATGTACAATGTAATACTTTACCCATTTTAGTATTTGTTGTTGTTGTTGTTCTAGTACTAGTAGTTGAACTCTGTAATTAACACACAATTATTCTTAGGTGTTTAAATTTTAACTGAAAAGTGATCCCTGTTAAATTTAAGAGTGGGAATAGAGAGGGAGGAGATGTACAAGTTGGGACATGCTCAATCAGACTTGCCCCAAATGATGGAGTTAGAAATGTACCAGGGAATTCCAATACAATCCCATCAAGGTGGCATGTACCAATGCCATCTCACTAGTCCAAGTGATCAATTTCAGTTCACAATCGATGGCTCTGATAGGTCTAAGAGTCAAAGGGATCACACAAACAAGACAAGTGTCTACTAATACTAACTGATAGAATCAAAAAGGGAGAGAACTCTCCAACATGGGAAGCGGGATACACAGCAGACTCATAGACTGGCAGACGTCCTAAACAACACTCTGACCTCAGAATCAGCCCTTAAGGCATTCGGATCTGGCTGAAGAGCCCATGAGAATATTGTAGGCATGGAATGCCAAGATACCATGGAAAAGAAAAAAAAAAAGAAGACCTAAATGAAAGATCTCTGTGAGTGAGATCCCAGTGGAAAGAACGGGGCCATCAAAGAAGGAGGTGCCTTTCTCTGAAGGGAGGAGAGAACTTCCACTTTGACTATGACCCTATCGGAATAAGATCAAAGTCAGTGAACTCTAAAGGCTTCCATAGCCCTGGCAACTCATGACTAGAGCCTAGGGAGATTACTGACGCCATGAACAGGAGTGTCAAATTGTTAAGTCAGCAACAGAAGTCACTGTTTACTTACATCCCATGTGAGATCTGTCCTTAATATGTTGTCCAATGTGAAGTAATGCTATAACTAGTACTGAAACAGTATTTTTACACTTTGTGTTTCTGCGTGGGTACAAACTGATGAGATCTTTACTAATTATATACGGAATTGATCTTCTGTATATAAAGATAATTGGAAAGGAAAAAAAAAAACAGCTGGTGTTAAATTGGAAATGGCATAGAAAATTAATTAATTTTTTAAAAAAATATTATGTAGGATCTCTGTCTTTAATGTGCTGTACACTCTTATTTAATGCTATAACTAGTACTCCAACAGTATTTTTTTTCACTTTGTGTTGCTATATGGGGGCAAACTGTTGAAATCGTTACCTAATATATACTAAACTGATCTTCTGTATATAAAGAGAATTGAAAATGAATCATGATGTGATTGGAAGGGGAGAGGGAGCGGGAAAGGGGAGGTTTGTGGGTGGGAGGGAAGTTTGGGAGGGGGAAGCCATTGTAACCCATAAGCTGTACTTTGGAAATTTATATTCATTAAAAGTTTAATAAAAGATAAATAAATAAATAAATAAAATATTTTTTAAAAAAGATATATACGTGTTAGCTATAAACTCAAATGCAAAAACAAAAAAGATGTTATGAAATAAAATATATTATTATTACTATGAGAGTAAATAAATAATTTTTAGTAGCTATGATCGAATGACAAGGATATAAAGAAACTGTTGAAAACTAGACTATTGAGGCTGATATTGTGGCAAAGTGGGTAAAGTCACTGTAGTGCTGGCATCCCATATGGATACAAATTTGAGTCTTGACTGCTCCACACTGATCCAGATCCCTGCTAATGTGCCTGGGAAAGCACTGGATGATAGACCAATTCTTTGTCCATTGCACCCTTGTGAAAGACCTGGAAAAATCTTCTGTACTGTTCCTTCACTCTGGCCCAGTCTTGGACTTTGTGGGCATTTTGGGAGTGACCCAAGAAGGAAGAATTTTTTCTCTCTCTATCTCTCACTCTCACTCTCTCTCTTCCTTTCTCATTGTAACTCTATTGTTCAAATATATAAAATATATTTAAAACATATACTATTGTAATTAAGGTAAAAAGAAAAACAAATAAAAATTTTCCATGAAATATAAATCAAAGGAAACATCACCTGCTAGAATAAAAACACTGGTAAGATATACGGATTTAGAAGTAACCTACTGATATTTCAAAAAAAAATCAAAGGTAATCTCACAATTCCATAAATATTCACAATTACCAAGAAATATTATGATTTGTAGGAGCCAGTGTCCATATTCTCCTAAAATGGCTCTGAAAAACTGTCCATGAAAATTCCCAGAACAACTTACACAATTTTATGGCAGTTAATAACCTCATAATGAAAACACCAAGAAAAATGACCTGAGGTTCACAGTGGAAGGATTTTCATAGAATAGATTATTAAGATATACACAGGTGAGAGTTACAAGACCAGACAAGATAATTAAAGGAGGATGCTGGAGATGTTACAAAATCAAATATATTATAAGAAACAATAATTTCACAGAAACAATAGAACAAGTCGGTAAAAGTTTGACTTCAAACTATATGACTACAATTACTCTACAAAGGAAAATGAATGAAAAAATACAGAATGGAAATCAAAGAAGTTCAAAGAAGTTAGCAGGAAAAAATTCAATGAAGCCAGTGTCTGTACCTCCTCTACTGTAACACTCATATGCCGATAGTATTTATAGAATCCCATAAACTTCAAGTAAGTTAAAAATTTGTTCATGGGGGCCAACATCCTGGTGCTGCAGGTAAAACTGCCATCTGCAAAACAATCATCCCTCATTTGTGCTGGTTCCTAACCTGGCTGCTTCACTTCCAATCCAGCTCCCTGTTAATGGCCTGAAATATGCAGTGGAAGACAGCCCAAGTGATTGGGCACCTGCAACTCATGTGGATTTGGGAAGAAACTCCTGGATCCTGGCTCTTGGCTCCTGGCTACAGCCAGATCCACCCAAGGCATTGAAAAATTTGTGCAGTAAACTAGAATATGGTAGATTTCTTTCTCTCCTCTCTGTGTATCTCTTTCAAATAAATAAACACATATTTTTAAAAGAAAAAAAGAAAAGATGGCTCTAACAATGGATTACATGGACAGTGTGAGTTTTCAGGGATGCCAAGATTTCTCAAAATATATGTGCATGACAATTTTAAGTAGAGCTTAAATAATCTTGCTGGAGTTCATGACTTCACAGTCAAAATTTAATTTGTTTACAGGTTCATAAAGAATAAACCTAGACTAGGATATTAAAACACACACAGCGGTAATGGTAATCTGAAAGATGAAACATAAAAATTGGATGTTTTATGAATTGAAATGTATTGATTAGTGAATAGAAATGAGTAATTCAGTGGGACAAATGACAAGTTAATAAAAGACTCAAGGAACATTGGTGATAAATTGACTATTACAACACATTAAAAAGGAAAGTAAAGACTCAAGAAAAAGAAAATCAAAGACAATGACACGTATCATAATAGTCTTCAACTACTTTAGTTTTCCCAGTTAAAAGGTAATTTAGAGTCCCACAAACATCCATAAAATATACACAACATATTACCTGGAAGAGGTGAATGATTACCCCATCCTAAGATGTCTATGAGAAACTGTGTACTTGAAAGTTGCCAAGACAACTTACAGAACTTTGAAGAAGCTGATGACCTCACAATGTAAACCCTAGCAAGATGGCCTCCATTTCACAGGCAAATACTGACTTAAACTAGAATATTAAAGATATATGCAGATGGTATGCTGAAAGTAAAACATCAAAAGAATTCTAAAATACTGCAAATATTATGAAATGAAAAGCAATATGCTGCCATTATCGTGACAAGGAATAAGTATTTTGTTCCAAACAATACTAATGTGACAGAAGAAAAGAGAAATGACCTAAAAATAGAACATTCAAATTACATTATATCTGTATTTGTGGTAGTTATATATTCAGAGACAGCATCAAAACATAAAGGTTGTAGGTGTTTTAAAATAAAAAATATGGTAATTATCATGAGAAGCAATGATTATTTTGTGGAGCATCTAATTTAAAATGAAAAAAAGATTACATTTTTCTGTCCTCTCAGAATTTCACTTTTACAGTAATTATTATTCATTTTACTTTATTTTACAAAATATTAATCTACAGTGTGATGGGGAAAATCTTGGTCCTTCCTATAGATGGTTTGAAAAGCACTGCTCTAGTAACAAGGAGCTGCACCATTAAAAATGTATTGACATTATACAGACTAAAATATTTAATTAATTGAATAATAAACTCCTTCTTAAGAGTAGGTTTTCTAATTATACCCATAAGCTTTCTAATTATACTCACATTCCATTTCTCAGAACACAAGTAGATTTGCATATTACTAATTTAATTTTATATTTTCTTACCTGTATTTGCTTACTGTATCAATCTGGGATCTTAATAGAGAAGTTTGCATATATATACACATATACATACATACATATATATATATATATATATATATATATATATATAAAATCTCCTTTATTTAGATGATGGTAGATTTTAATCACATCTACAATATGTCTACACAGTAACATCAATAACAGTTTCGTCAAACTCAGCACAACGGCCCTACTAAGTTGACTGAGTTGAGTTAATATTTACAATATGATCCTTATCTATTGCAAGAATGCTGGCACATACGCCACAGAAGAAGAGGGGGCCTATGTATGCACAGCTACTGATTGATTTATTCAAATATTTAGTGCCTTTCCTTAGAAATGTGGAACTCACCAAACCTATGCAAATCCTCTATAAGGGTACTTTAAGAGTGCTGCTGGTTCTTTTGCACGACTTCCCAGAATTCCTTTGTGATTACCATTATGGGTTCTGTAATGTAATCCCACCCAATTGTATCCAGCTAAGAAATTTGATACTGAGTGCCTTCCCAAGAAACATGAGGCTCCTGGACCCATTCACTCCTAATCTGAAGGTGGACATGTTGAGTGAAATTAACATTGCTCCCTGGATTCTCACCAATTTCACTGGAGTGATGCCACCTCAATTCAAAAAGGATTAGGATTCTTATCTTAAAACTCGATCACCAGTTACCTCTCTGATCTGCGCAGCAAACTACAGGTGTCCAATGAGCCTGGCAATCGCTACAACCTCCAGCTCATCAATGCACTGGTGCTCTATGTAGGGACTCAGGCCTTTGCGCACATTCACAACAAGGGCAGCACACCTTCAATGAGCACCATCACCCACTTGGCACACATGGACATCTTCCAGAACCTGGCTGTGGACTTGGATACTGAGGGTCGCTATCTCTTCTTGAACGCAATTGCAAATCAGCTGTGATACCCCAGTAGCCACACTCATTACTTTAGCTGCACCATGCTGTACCTTTTTGCAGAGGCCAACACAAAAGCTATCCAGGAACAGATCACAAGGGATCTTTTGGAACAGTTGATTGTAAATAGGCCACATCCTTGGGGTCTTCTTATTACCTTCATTGAGCTGATTAAAAATCCAGCATTTAAGTTCTGGAACCACCAGTTTGTACACTGTGCCCCAGAAATTGAGAAGTTATTCCATTCAGTTGCACAGTGCTGCATGGGACAGAAGCAGGCTCAGCAAGTAATGGAAGGGACAGGTGCCAGCTAGATGGAACTGTGTCTCTGTTGTAAAGGTGTCAGCCTGGAGGTCCCAGTGCACCAAGTTCATAAACTGAAGAATCCTTTCTGCTCTTCCTGACTTTCCAAGCCCTTTGGTTCTTGGGTATTTGCCCCAACTACTGCTGGGGTGAGCCTCCCTGTCTATGTGGGCACGTTCCAAAGTTTAAATGCATTTTTTTACTCTTGGCCAAAATTTAGAAGATGCTGTGAATATAATTTTCAACTTGTTTAAATATATGAAAGAGAAAAAAAAATATGATCCTTATCAATCCTGAACTCAAAACATCTCCTTAAAACAAATGTAATCCCCAAAGAAATAACAGTTCTACTTCCATGTGAAATAATAAAAAAATACTTAGAGCCAAAAATGCACAAACTCCCTAAAAGAGCATGCACATTCCTTGCATAAATAGTCACCCTTCTTGATATCTTGTAACTAAAATTTTTAGGATTTAAAGTTACAAATACTTAAAGACTCTGAGGCAAACTGTTATATGATAACATGATAAAAAAGAGCAGTATTTGAAGCACAGAAATATTTACATAAACACATTCATAACAAAATAATGAAGTAATATTCAAACACCACCACCCTAGGCTCTAGCCCCCACCACCATGGCTGGAAGCCAGGTGACCCCATGAGCCAACCACCAGTGTCAGCTCCACCCCCCATCCTAATGGGATTTGCTGCTCATACTTCCCTTCCCACCCCCAAGTAAGGTTTAAAGTGGACCTATTTCTGAATACATGTCTCTCTTTCTCTCCATCTCCTAATCTCTCTCTCACTCTCTCTTGATAACCCTCTTACACTCGCCTTATCCCTCTTTTCCTTCTTTATCCCTTCCATCAGGTCTGCTGGGATTCCCCCAATGAACCTTTTCCCTTAAAACAAAACAAAACAAAACAAAAAAGAAATCATCAAAAAATCTCAGTTTGATAGAATTTGTAACTACCGTGTATCACTGCCCATTCCATAATCCTTTTGTCTTATCAGAACCTCAGCTTGTCATTCTCCTTTAGCTCATGAGAAAACATTTGTTTTCACTTATTGTACAAAACACAGCATTACACTCAAGCTGCCACCATGTGAGTTAAACCAGTTTAGCAAATCTAAATAATACACTGCAAACCTAATTAAAACTTATCTAAGAATATGAGAGGTAAACTGTATCAAGATTCAAGACTTTAATATAAGTAATTATGTTGGGATCCAGTGATCTGAAGTATGCTGGGATCCATTCTTATAAAAAAAGTCTCCTTTTTGGGATGGACTTCAGTTCCTACCAGGAAAGAAGCCTGACAGTTAGTAGACTTTCAAGAGGCAGCACAGTTTGCACTCAAACAGGGGAAGAATTTTGTAGTAGTTCTGGGCTGTGGGTTATAAAACCACAACTTGTATTATAAAACCAGAAAGATACTCTGGTAGCAGAGGTATTCCTGGTGTGAAAATACACTCTTGGGATTTCACGGCTAGCCTTGATAGGATCACAACCCAGAAACCATAGATGTTCTCAAGAAAGAACATATCATCTATAGCAACTAAATATGTACCACTTGAAAACTAGCTCTTGGTGTGCTACTGGGTTGCAGTGATGACTGGGTATTTGACTATGCTGTATCAAGTGACTAGGAGACCAAATATGCAAGCTGTCAGACCTACTAAGTTCTAAAGAAGGGTAGATGTAGCAGCAATAATAAATGGAAAGATGAGTCAAATCTCAGGCATTAGCAGACCTAGAAGACATAAGTAAACTGACAAACAGTGGGTCTCACTTCCCTCTGAGCAATAGTGGTTACACACATTCTATGGTATGACTATCAGAGAAAGAAAAAAAAAACAATTGAATCTTGTTCATGGATAGTTGGCTTAGTACATTTACATTAATGTTAGTTGAAAGTAGATGGATAACAGTAGTACCCTGCTAATGGACCTATAAGGTATTGTTATAAGCAAAGCTCTTAGTATTCTACCTGATTTATTTTGTGGGGGAAAATTGGCCAAGAACATTGATAATTATAGTTTCACTGACAGGATGTGATATTTTACCTGGTTTGTCAGAAGACTGAAAATGAAAGATTTGTAACATGGAGTTTTGAGTAGGAGGCATGAAATGTGCCTATTAGAGTGGCTATAATGTGTGAACATTATACTAACTAATAATAACTAATAATGAATAGACAGCAACTATGAAGGCAGAGCCAGTAAGCATCTGCATAGACAGAATGATATGGGCCATTGATTTCAACAGGTCTCTGACACTGCCATTTATTGCATTTATTACACAGTGGATACACAAATACAGTGACCATGGTGGCCAAAACAGAAAGTGATTGTAGACTTGTTGAACATAAACCTATTAGCCTGGGCTACCACTCAATAATGCTGATCCAGGTGTTGCCACTGGTGTATGGGTAATCTGCTATCTATAGGAATTAACAATGACTCTCTGATTTGCTATTCATGAGGTGACCATGTAGTTAGTTGATTGAAAGTTGATTAAACTGATTGAAATCTATGAATATATCTTAAATCCAAGTTTGCCTTTTCTCCCTGCAGGTCTTCAGTCATCACTTCTATTTGAAGAATTACTGAGTTTTGATCACCACACATGAGATTATTTACACAATAAAATTATATATCCAATTCCCTAGGAATGAAAATTTCATTTTACTTCAAATATGCTAAGGCTAGGGATTAAATAATAACAGGCACTGTTTCTGTCATATATGCCACTACTCAGAATTTGTCATCCTGATAAGGCAAGAATATGAATTCAGATGACAAGATGCTATGAGACTGAAAGGTGGCATCATCATGTGGATCACTCTATATCTTTGAAATTAATGGACTTACAAGTTACTGACAACTTATTATGTAGAAGGCATGGGTACAAGAAATAAGAATGGATGAAGGAATATCATGGCATATCATCACTCACTTCTCTGTGGCATTTTTGTTCTTATGGGCACCAGAGTTTCAATTTCTGTGCCTAGATGTTCTCATTCCAGGATGTTGCATGTCCTGTGGGGCTGGGATTCTATCCTTCTGGCTACCTGATAGTGGTCCACACCTCAGGCTCTTTAGCAGAAATTGCACTGTGCACAAGATGGTCTCTCTAAAGGTTCCAACCTAGGATAGCAAGAGGGAGTTTTTCAGTGAACCTGTTGGCTTGAAATTGAGTTTTTGTTGGGAGAAAAGGAAATGCAAATTCCCCAATGTATCTGGGAAGCTCCATAGGATGAAGGTTGTGGATTATTAGGTCATGTGTGGTCATTGGGGACCCTGGCCAGTGAAGTTTTATGGAGTGGTGGGAATGGCAGTTGAGATAGCACAGCAAAAGAAATTTAGAGTTAAGAATGTGAGGGACAGGTAAACTGAAAATTCTTTCAGAAAGATTAGCTGTGAAGGGAGCAGAAAATGAGGTTTGAGAGCTGGAAGCCAATGGGGTGGTGGGAGAAATTTTGTTTTTAAGATAGCAGATTCTGGAAAAGATCTGGGAATGGGGATGCTGGCAAGGGAAGGCAAAGCTCAATTCAGGAAGATATTCTTGAGAAACCCAGAGGGATTGTTTTTTTGGGGAAATCTAAAAGAAAGCAATGGAAGCAAATCAAGAGCAGGCATACCTGGACTGGCTCTGTGGCTCAGCAGGTTAATGACCACCCTGAAGTGCCAGCATCCCATATGGGCACCAGTTAGAGACCCAGCTGTTCCACTTCTAATCCAACTCTCTGCTGTGGCCTGGGATAGCAGTAGAAGATGGTCCAAGTCCTTGGGCCCCTGCACCCACGTGGGAGACCAGGAGAAGGCTCCTGGCTTTGGATTGGCACAGCTCAGGCTGTTGAGGCCAATTGGGGAGTGAACCATCAGATGGAAGACCTCTCTTCTTTCTTTCTCTTTCTCTCTCTCTCTCTCTCTCTCTCTCTCTCTCTCTCTCTGCCTCTCCTCTCTCTGTATAACTCTGACTTTCAAATAAATAAATATTTTTTAAAAAGAACAGGCACACTGTTGAGAGGGTATTAGTTCATTGTCCATTGATATAACAATGTTAAGACTTAATGATTTATAAAGAAAAAGGTTTATTTGGCTGACAGTTTGAGAGGATTAATGTTCAAGTTCAGACAGCCCCATATGTTTGCCTCTGGTGAGGGCCTCGTGGTGATAGCATCACAATGGTAGGGATATATACAGAAGAGATCACAGGGTGACATGGGAAGCCACAGGGATGTAAGAGTCAGACATGTTCTCTTTATAACACACTCTGCAAGGAAATAAATGGATCTCATGAGAAACACATTAACAATTTTTGAGGGTGATTACTCCAATGACTTATTCATCTTCCATTAGGCCCCATATCTTAAAGCTTTCACCACCTGAACAATGACACATTGAACTCTGTTCTTCCAGCACATGAATCTCTGGAGGGCAAACTGCAAACCATAGCATGGGGACATCCATTTGACTTTTCAGGACACAGATTCAACATATGAATTTTTGGAGGACACAAACATTTAGTCCACACCTCCAGCATCTTATTAATTCACTTCACAATTAGATTTTATTTCTCTTTGAGGAATTCAAAAAGTGTGAAATTCAAAATCTAAAGAATATTAAAGCATATACAGAGACAACTAACCCCCCATCCTGGAAATCACCCAGTTTCTGTGAATTTTTCAACAGTTAAAAAAGATAAAACTCACAGATTTAAAGATATTAAAATTGTATCAAAATAAAGTTGCAAAAATGCATATTTTCTCATATGATACATCATGTTATATTAGCAATGGTTCAAAAATCTTTATGTAGAAATCAAATAATTTTGCATTCAGTGCTTAGTCTGAATCTCCTGGCATAACAACAGTAAGACAGCAAGGAATACTGAAAGGAAAGGCCACCACAAAACACACCAAATGCTTGGAGTAAGAGAAAATGTTTATTGTTGGGTGGGGGAAACCCAACAGGCTGCCTTCCCATGCACAGAGAGAACAACATATTGTAATGGGAGAACAGGTCTTATATAGCTTTTCAGAGGTAAGGAAGTGGGAGCAGAAAATCCCATCAGGGTTGGGGTGGAGCTGATACTTGTGATTGGGCTATTTGGTCACTTGCCATCTAGTAAACCAGGCTGGGTTTAGGAAGATGGCATCATTTTACCAACAAATACAATATTAAGGCAACCAAGAAAAGAATATTTCACAAGCAAGCATTAGAGCTATTTTGTCCCATTCTTGGAAAATTAGCTTCCTACTGCACAATGGGTTGGATTCCAGAAAGAGCCTATCACTATCATATCTGGGGTCAGCTAATGTAGGTCTAATATCTCTAGGGAAGGAAATAAGGAGTAGGAAGGTTCAAAGATGAAAGGTTGAGAGCTGGAGATAGTCCTCACAATTGCATGAGCAAGGGATGGCTGGGAACAGAACAAGTTAAATTACATGAGGCTCAATGTAGATAAAGTGCTTTTGAGATGGGAATGGAAAGGCTATTCAGTTTGCAAATTATCCAGGTCTATCACAATGAAGATTTTGTTAGCATATTATTAATATCAAAGGCGTCTAAATAAGATATCAGAAGATTGTATATTAACCACATGAAATCCACAGTACAGTAAGACTTAGTTTAGACATTCACCTGCCCAAAAAACTTTTAAAAAGACTTGGTATGATGTAAAAGTAACACAATATTTGGATGTTGAAGTCTTCAAAGTTAGGTGTACTTAGGAAAATCTTGACATGTATAGAGATCTACTCTAGAAAAGCTGAAAACCAAGACTAGGCAAGTTCAAGGTGACAAGTCAAGATCTGAACTACCTATTAGAACAAATGTACACAGAGTAGTCAAAGAAATCTGGTTGTTTCCTTTGTTGATGGACTATCACTGACCAGACTATTCACTGAACCTGTATAAAATGCTGGATTAATGGTTGTTAAATTGTCCTTTAAGATATTGTATTTGGAACCTAGGAGAAATGGACAAATTCCTGGAAAGGAAGAGTCTATCTCAAATCACACCAGAAGAAATAGACATTCTCTATAGGGAATATCTTCCAAAAGAATTGGATCAAGTTCTTTTTCTTTTTTGTACTGGTTAAGATGCTGCTTAAGGTGCCTACATCCTATATCGGAGGGCCAGGGTTTCAAGTCTTGGCTATACTCTAACTCCTGGCTCCCTGCAAATGTGCACTCTTGTAGGCAACACTCAAAATACTCATGTTATTGGGTTCTTTCCATCCACAAAGGAGACTTGGGTGGTATTTATGACTCTTGGCTTTATCCTGGCCCAATTTTGGCTGTTTTGGTCACTTGGGGAGTACATGCTAGTACGACAAGTGGAGGCTTAGCACACTACACCACAGCAACAAAATTTTTGTTGTTTTTTTTTTATTTTCTGTATAAAAGACATTCTAAATGGTGTGAGGTGAAACTTAGGTAATTAGGAAAGTGAGTGGAAGGCACATATTGTGGCATAGCAAGTAAAGCCACCACCGGCAAAACCAGCATCCCATATGGGCACTTGTTCATACCTCAGCTGTTCCACCCAAGATCCAGCTCCCTATTAAAGAAAGGGGTGGGAAAAGCAGAGAAAGATGACTTAAGTGTTTGGAACCTTCCACCTACATTGGAGACTGGGATGAGGTTCTTGGCTCCTGGATTCAGTCTGGCCCAGCCCTTGCCATTGTGATCATCTGGAAAGTGAACCAGCAGATGAAGTGTTCTCTCTCTCTCTCTCTCTCTCATTTTCACTCTCACTTTCTTTCAAAATTAAATAAGTTTAAAAAAAAATTTATAGGAGTCTGGCAAGCTCAGGCAACAGCAGTAGCACTGTGCTCTGGGTCAGCAGGAATTTCCCTGCAGAGATGCAGCTAGCTTCACAAATTTGACATGGTTAATGATGCATCCCAAGGTGGAATATGTAAGTGGAATGAGATAGACTTGTCACTGTTGGAGTGGGTCTCTATAGGTAAGAAGTGTAAGCACCCAGAAAGATACTCAGATTGATGGATCAGAGTTGAAGACATCAGTATTAACTCATACTCATTTCAATACATATGCAGATTGCTACATAGAGACCCATTTGCAGATCTGTGATGTTCACAGGTTGTGAACTACATATTTATTTTCTTCTTTGTTGTAAGCCAAAGGCCTAAACGTGGAGAAGAAATCCCTGTAGAATGAAGTATGCCCAGTTGAATGGTCATTCAGGTGAGCTGACTCCACCATTTGGACTCATTTTATGTTTTAGCACCAAACCAAGTGAGAAAAATAGGGGATGGCAATGACAGTAACACCTCTTAGAAAATAGCAAGGGTAGAGGATCTGAGCAACAGAGACAAAGGCTAGGTAAATATATTTTATATCCAAAAGATGCAACAATACTAAGGAAGAGTTTGCAACAGTTATTAGACATGAATCACAATTTTATACAGAAGTATACATAGGTAAATATGCAGAAAGCTCCCAGACCAGCTCCTAGAGTTTAAATCTACAATGTATGAAATGAGTATTTTTTTGAATGGAAGGTGTACTGATTAGACATTTCAGAAGAAAAGATGAATGAACATGAAAACATCAATATAAGCCATCAAAACACAACTTGAGGACAGGAAAAGACTGAAAATACTGGAAAGATCATCAGTCCAATTATACATTTAAGTAGGATCTCTGAAATGGTCTGGTGTATGTTTGGGAAAATAATGGCCAACTTTTTTTTTAACTTTGACAAAAACCATAAATCCAGAGTTCCACACTGCTTATTGTATTCCAATAACAGGATGGAATAAAATCACTATGCCAAGCAGATCATAATAACTGAATTACATAAATCCAGGAATAAAGTTAAAATCTGCAAAGCACTGAAGAAAAAATAATGCTACCTTATTCACAGAAGATCAAACAGAAGGACAACAGATGTGTTGCTGGCATGAATGCTAACTGTATGACACAGGGAAGGAAACAGCTTTCAAGTACTGAATGAGCTTCCTCTTCAGTGAGACAGTCAAGTAGCTCCAAAATGCAGAGATAAAAATCTCTGTGAAGACTTGCTGAATGAAACCATCCCATTTGATTCTGAGCCCAGTAACACCACTGAGAATGCCAAAGTCAAAATCCAGGACAAAGAGGGCATCCCTCCTGACCAACAGCATTTCATATTTTCAGGCAACAGCTAGATGATGGACACATTCTATCAAACCACAACACCTAGAAAGACTCCATCCTGCAACTGGTGCTCTGCTGCTAGATGGCATCATTGAGCCCTCCCTTTGTCTGCTTGCCTAGAAGTACAACTGTGATAAAATGATCTGCCACAAGTGCTATAATGGTTCTATCAAAAAGAGATGTCAAGAAGAAATGTGTTCATACCCAACCTCTTCCCAAAGAAGAAAAAGATAAGTACCTGACCCCACAGGTCAAACTCTTGCCCATCACCTATGGCCCCACAGCCTCATTAAAGTATCTCTTGGGTGAAAAAAAAACAGTAATGAATGAATGTTATATTCACATAACATTTTTATGGGCAAAATCTTTCAAACTAAAAAGAAGTAAAGTGGATACTCATTATAAAGATGTTTTATGTGATTATTGTGAGCATAACTGAGTAATTGGTATGAAAAATAACAGATATGAGTATTTGGTGGAAAACATTTCACTGTATTTATTTTTTAAAGATTTATTTATTTATTTATTTGAAAGTCAGAGTTGCATGGAGAGAGGAGAGGCAGAGAGAGAGAGAGGTCTTCCATCTTCTGGTTCACTCCCCAATTGGCCACAATGGCTGGAGCTGTGCCCATGAAAAGCCAGGAGCCAGGAGCTTTCTCTGACTCTCCTACGTGGGTGCAGGGGCACAATGACCTGGGCAATCTTCCACTGCTTTCCCAGGCCACAGCAGAGGGCTGGATTGGCAGTGGAGCAGTCCGGTCTCAAACCGGCACCCATATGGGGTGCCAGTGCTTCAGGCCAGGGTGTTAACACACCGTGCCACAGCACCAGCCCCCATTTCATTATATTTTAAAAAGAAGACTAAAGAACATTTCCTGATATCTTGAGTCAAGAAATCGTCAAACAACTTTAGAAAATAACCTTAATGGAATTATTCTAGTATATCTAGAACTACACATTAGAAAATTTCTAAAATCAAAGTTTAACTTACATTATATAATTCTTTTGTTTGTTTGTTATACATTATATAATTCTATTAAAAAGTAGATATGGGGGAATTTGTAGTGAATGTGTAGTGAATATAAAAGAAAAAAAATTAGTGGCTGTAATGTAAGCCACATTCAATCTACTAGAATAATTTTAGGATAAAGTATATATAGTGCTACACATTGGAATATTTCAGTGAAAGATATCTGTGGAGTCATAAAAATCAAGGAAGGTTCAATATGTGACTTGGTGGTGTTAAAAATTAAAATTACCTTAGGCAAATCAGAGACACTGTGCACATGAATGATGCCAGCACAACTTTCAGAATTCTCAGTGACCTGATGCTATCTCAATGACAATATCAACAAGACAGACACAGGCTCACAGTATTAGGACTTATTAAACTAGAATATTAGAATGACATGTAGATAGGATAGATAAATACATACATACATCCATACATACATACAGATAGGTAGATAGTAAATTCAGACACATAATCAAAAAATGGATGTTAATGACATGAAATATATGGGTAGTACTGTAATTAATGCTGAATAACCAGGTAGAATAATTAACAAAGCAGATATAAAATTATTTGTTGAAAAAGTGTTCAGAATAAATATAAAAAATATTTTAAAAAAAAAGTGTGTTAAATCATGAAGATATCATTCCACTTTGCACAATGTATTATAGCGAGTTCTAGAAATACATCACAGAAAATTTCATACATTGATGGTAAAAATCTAGAAAAGATAAAAATGTTAAATGGAAGGGAAAATGAATACATTGGCTTAATAGTCTGAACAACATTAAAAAAAAACTTGCAAGAATGTGGTGGAATGAGGTGAAAAGGTCATATCAAGATGGCTGCTGAGATGAAAAGTTCATGCCAAGATGGCCACTGAGGTGAAAAGGTCATGCTAAGATGGCCGCTGACAACAGAAACTGCCTGGCAACAGGCTGTGATTGGATGGCTTTGGAAACTGCCTGGCAACAGACTGTGATTGGTTGGGGCATAGACTGCCCCTTGACCAGATTGGCTGGTCTTGGCTATATAAGCTGTTGTACTAACTCAAATAAACGAGTCTGCGGGCTGCTCGCCTCAAGCCTGCTCTCACCTGACTCCCAGAGTCTGTGTGATGACTCCGTGCCTCTTGCCCCCACCACGCTGCTCCTCTCAGAAATGAACCCACTGCAACATTGTTGAGAAATCAACGGCAACATCTGGCGCGCCAACGTGACTGAGAAAGAGACAGCATGTCGGACTCAGTGAGGTCCCCCCTGGATTTCGGCAAGTAGGCCCCTCGTTGTTTGGTGTGCTGTTCGGTTCTGTGAGGGTGAGCACAGAACCCCCTTCTACGCCCCTTTCCTTGTCCTTGTCTTTGGTCTAAGTGACCCCAGGTTATCACACACCACCCTGAAGCGTACATCGCTTCTTGGCTCCTCCTTTTACTTTCGGTTCGCCCAGTGAATTCACATAAGGGACTGATCATCCCAGAATTCGGAACCAAGTCATCTTCCCTCACTCGAGAGAGGTGACGCTCTGGAGACACCGTGTGGGCATACGGCCTTGACCTAATGAATCAAGGAAGTCCCCCACTAAGCACAGGACATATGTATGATCTGATACACCACTATCTGTTTGTCTAACATAGGGATACCTCCTGCAAAATGCCAACAACAGCTGAGGTGCTAGGAATTTGCTTTGTTATGGCAGCAGTGCTGTGCGTGTCTTTCATTTGGCTAGAGTTGGCATACTGTGCCACTCTTAAGCGTTCAGACATGGGAAAGATACCCCCCTCTCAGAGTCCTGTGCAGATTATCAAAGATAGTGAATCTGTGAGTGATAGGAGCCTGACACTCCAGGTCCCTGTCTCACAGACAATGGTTGATGACTTAGGGAGAGAGAGCTCCGACAGTGAAAAAAACAATGTAGCACATAATGTAGCAATGCCTAGTCAGCCACCCCCCACATACCCGTGGGATGAACTAAGAGGACCTCTACACAATAATTCATGCAATGTCATCCCATCTGCACCCAGTGAGGATCCCCACATTTGTGGCAGTCCTCAGGCACCCCAAGCTCTTAGGGCAGCTGCTGGACCCTGTCCCACCTGCACATTTGCTGTTAATGTAGGAGTGGATGCAGAATCCAGGCCCTGGATTCCAACACCCATAAATGACCTTACTATGCTAAAAAAGGCTTCTCAAGAGTCAGGTCCTGACTCCCTACTTTGAACAAGTGCTCAAACAATGGGCAACAAACCTCTAAACTCATTTAGACTGGATTGCACTGCTCAAGGCATGTTTGTCAAGACCTACATATATCCTCAAGAACAGGCCCACATTGGAGTAGTTGCCTATTTTGATCAGGTCAGAGATTTGGCACTTAAAGCCTTAAAAAATATAAATCCTCCTGGTTATAGTCAGCTCTTTAGAAATCTAGTTCAAGGCCCAAGTGAATGGTTCCCTGACTTCCTTGCCAGAGTCTTGGAGGCAGTAGAGAAAAGATTACTGCCTGGCTCTGATCAAGACAATTTGGTCAAACAATTATCTTGGGAAGGTGCTACCAAAGAGGCAAAAGCAGAAATTGCCCTAGTCCATAATGAAGACATTTCTAAATGGATAGTAGCCACAAAAGAGGTAAACCCTGCTGATACTCCCATACAGGCCCTGACTACAGCCATTAACAAATTGAGCACAAAGAAGTCTAATGACCCTCCAGTTTATTGGGGATGCCAGGAAATGGGACACCTACGGTGAAACTGGCCAAACACTAAAAGATGGGGCAAGCCCAAAACGCTGTGTCCCAGATGTAAAAAAGGCTTTCATTGGGCAAAAGATTGCAAGACCAAACTTTTAAACTCCCAGTGGGGTGGCCCTCAGCCCAGCAAGTAAGAGGGAGTCCCACTACCATTAACTGGTCGATGCCCATCTTCAATCTGAGGCCAAAACTGACCCTATATTTAGATGATATTGCCTTTGTGGGTTTAATTGATATGGGAGCAGATGTTACTGTTTTAAAAGCTAGGGATGCAAGAAAAATACAACATTGGAAGACAGCACCCGGACCTGACCTCCAAGGTGTTGGAGGATTAAAATTGGCTGATCAAGTCATCACGCCTGTAACTTGGCGAGATGACAATGGAGATACAGGAACCATCTTTCCACTAATTGCTGAAGTTTTCATGACCTTATTGGGGAGAGATGTGCTCTCACAAATGCAAGCGGTCCTTACTATGGATCACAAATCTCCACAAGCCAGCAGCTTTAATGGGGAACCTACAAGTAAGATTCACCCCCAATTCTAGGGGCCACTGTTCACCTCATACAAAAGCCAAGCCCAATCCCCATTGAATGGGAAAAAACAGGAAACATCTGGGTAGAGCAGTGACCAATAATACAACCCAAACTTAGCATCCTTAAAGAATTGGTACAGGAACAATTGGAAAAGGGACACATAGAACCCTCCACTAGCCCTCATAACATGCCCATTTTTGTGATACCAAAGAAACAGGGAAAATATAGGCTTCTACAGGATTTAAGAGCTATTAACAAAAATATAAAAAAGATGGGAACATTCCAGGCCGGCATTCCCCATCCAGGGGCCATTCCTAACGGATATCACATAGTTACCATTGATATCAAAGATTGCTTCTTTTCCATCCCCATTGCAGAGCAAGATAAGGCTTACTTTGCCTTTACAGTAAGAGAACCCAATTTCCAGCTCCCTGCAAAAAGATTCCAGTGGACAGTACTCCCACAAGGTATGAAAAAATAGCCCTGCCATTTGCCAAAGATACGTTTCTCATGTGACCAGCACACTTAAAGATCAGTACTTGGTCATACATTATATGGATGATATCTTACTTGCTCACAAGAATGCAGCAATTCTGAATGCCTGTCTAAGTGAGACAGTAAGAAATTTACAATTCCTGGGTTTGTCTATTGCCACAGAAAAAGTACATTTTCCTCCCTTTCAATTCTTGGGTTATCAAATCTCCTCCCATATATCTCCACTGGGCCCAAACCTAAAAGTCAAGCATGAATACTCACTTAATGAACTTCAGCAACTATGTGGCCAAATCAATTTGCTGAAGCCCTTCCTTCCCCTAACACCTGCAGAACTTAGACCGCTATACGATTTACTGACTAAAGGAAACAGCCCTTCCTCAAAAATCACATTGACACCAGCAGCCAAATCCACTATAGAAAAGATTAACACCCAGTTGTCAAATTTAAAAACCTTTAGATATGACCCACAGGTGCCTCTATTTGCCATAACCATATCTACCCTCAAGCCCCCCTTAGGAGTTATTTGGCAACAACACGGACCACTTTTTTGGGTGCACATAGCCTGGAGCGATTGTCATAAAATAGTAAACAAAGTAGATGCCATCCTTATGATGGAACTTAAATTAAGATATTATACCAATAAGATATTTAACACAGAGCCAGGCATAGTGGTCCTACCATTATCACAATTGGAACTGTCGACATTGATGCAGAATAGCATGCTCTTTCAAACTTTAATGATAAATTTTCCAGGACAGATTGACAATCACCTGCCAGCAGACAGGCTACTCCAGACACTAAAAACCTTAGAAATAGACTATCCAAAACATGCTTTCTCTGCTAATCAACCTATACCCATGGCACCATGTGCGTTTACGGATGCCAACAAGTCACTCTTTGGAATAGTGATCAAATCTTTAACAGAAAAAGATAAGATCCATGTAGAACCCCATGGGGGATCAGTACAGTTGGGAGAAATAAAAGCAATAGTCAAGGTTCTACTCCTTAGCCAAGATGGACCAGTAAATATATTTTCAGACAGCAAATACTCAGTACAGTTAGCAAAGACGATCCCTTTTGCAATCTTTAACCCGACCAGTAAGCCAATTGACCAGATGTTCACAACACTTAAAGAGCTAACTGAGAACAGAAAATACCCATGGTATATCTCACATGTAAGATCACATACTGGGTTACCTGGCTTTATTTTCCAAGGCAACAGAAAGGTTGATCATCTTATCTCCTGCAACATGGCTTCCATTGGACACTTAGAACAAGCCCGTATTTTACACCAAAAATTTCATATGTCAGCAAGCAACATAAAATTGCTTTTCCCAGAGCTAACAATGAGCCAATGCAAACACCTAGTGCACTCTTGCAAGAATTGTGCACCCCTCGCCCCATTAGGCCCACTGCAACAAGCAGGAGTGAACCCACGAGACCTTGCTCCTAATAAACTATGGCAAGTGGACGTCACCCACATTAATTCCTTTGGTAAACTTAAGTTTGTCCATGTGGTGGTAGATACTTATTCAAAGGCTGTATTTGCAACAGCCCAATCTGGAGAAAAGGCTAGTAATGTGATAAAGGCAGTTAAATCAGCCATGCTGGTCCTTGGTGTCCCCTGGACCATAAAGACTGATAACGGGCCAGCGTATACATCACAGGAATTTACTTCCTTCCTGAAATCTTGGAACATACAGTTTGCTACAGGTATCCCATACAACCCACAGGAACAGGCAATTATTGAAAGAACTCATAGGACGATTAAAGATCTCTTACAAAGGCAAAAAAAATAATCATATACCCTCAGACCCACAGCTTGATTTGACTGAGGTCCTCTTCACTATCAAAATTCTTACTTTTGATTCCCAAGGGATCAGCCCAGCTTATAAACACGGGATCTTTTCCATCCCAGACCCCAGTCCCTATGGTTAGGTGGAAAGACTCCCTGACAGGAGAATGGAAAGGACCACACCGTCTGCTAACCAAAGGTTGAGGATATGCTTGTGTCTTTCCAGAGAATGCAGAACAGCCCATTTGGGTACCAGCCAGAAGCATCAAGCCTGCAACTGACAACCAACCAGAACCAGCTGAACAAGACCGAGACTCCGCCTTGTTAGCAGACACACCTGCCCTATCATCCTACCCTGAGAAACTGCCCAAAGCCATATCTGTTACTGTTGTGTACCCCACTAGCTCTGGTCAGCCACTCAAATGACCCATAGCCTGTGTGTGGTTATGCCATTCCTGATAACCATTATTCTTCATTCCTACCCCTAGCTGAGCAAGCAATCCTGTGGTCTCTCGATTTGAGTGCTGGTTAGTCAATGACGGGTAAGAGCCCCTGGGGGACAACCTAAGACAGGCACAGCTGTATATGGAGACCACATGGAAACGGGGTCAACAATGGTATGGCCAAGAATCATACCTCCCGTTGCTCAAAAATAAACGAAAAGGGGGAAATGTGGTGGAATGAGGTGAAAAGGTCATATCAAGATGGCTGCTGAGGTGAATAGTTCATGCCAAGATGGCCACTGAGGTGAAAAGGTCATGCTAAGATGGCAGCTGACAACAGAAACTGCCTGGCAACAGGCCGTGATTGGATGGCTTTGGAAACCACATGACAACAGAGGAAACCACATGACAACAGAGCCTGACTGATGGTAGGCCATAATTGGATGGTTTCAGAAACTGCCTGGCAACAGGCTGTGATTGGTTGGGGCATAGACAGCCCCTTGATCGGATTGGCTGGTCTTGGCTATATAAGCTGTTGTACTAACTCAAATAAACGAGTCTGCGGGCTGCTCGCCTCAAGCCTGCTTTCACCCGACTCCCGGAGTCTGTGTGGTAACTCCGCACCTCTTGGCCCCACCACGCTGCTCCTCTCAGAAATGAACCCACTGCAACATTGTTGAGAAATCAACGGCAACACAAGAATTCATAGATATTTAATTTTGTATAATTTGATATTCTGCCATTTTCTAAACAATTTTGTAAGTTGTAATAGTTTCTAGGTGGACTCTTTGGGATACCCTATATTTGGAATCATGTTCTCTGTAAATAAAGATAGTTTGACTTCAATAGCATTTGAGTATTAGACAACGTCATGGCTGAGAGAGAACTTCTAAGATCAACTCCATTCACAATACCCATAAAAATTAAATATGTCAATAAATTTAACCAAGGGCATCAAATCTTGATGATGATAATTAAAAAAACATTAAAAAGGAAAAGATATTAAAAATGGAAAAATCTTACATGTTCATGGATTAGAAGAATCAGTATCCTCAAAATGTCCATAGTACTGAAAGAATTTACAGGTTCAATGTGATACCAATCAAAATACCAATGACATTCTTATCAGATATAGAAAAAATGATGTTGAGGTTCATATGGAAGCACAGAAGACCCCAAATAGCTAAAGCAATATTATATAGCAAAAGCAAAGCTGGAGGCATCACATACCAGATTTCAAGATATACTACAGGGAAATTATAATCAAAACAGCCTGGTATTGGCAAAAGAAGAGATGGGTAGATAAAAGCAAAACAATACAAACTCCAGAAATCAATCTGGGCATTTACTGCCATCTGTCTCTGATAAAAGAGCTGAAATCAATCCCTGAATCAAGGACAGCCCTTCAACAAATGGTCCTGGGAAAACCAGGTCTCCATATGCATTAGTGTGAAGCAAGACTCCTACCTTACACCTTACGCAAAAATCCAGTACCTAAATCTATAACCCGATAACATCAAATTATTAGAGGACATTTAGGAAAATATGAATGACTTTGGCATAGGCGAAGATTCATTGGAAAAGACCTCAGAAGCATAGGCAATCACAGGCAAAATTGACAATGAGATTACATCAAATTGAGAAGCCTCTGTACTGCGACAAGAAACACTCCACAAAGTTCAGAGGCAACTAGCATAATGGGATAAAATATTCCCAAACTATGCTACTAATAGAAGATTAACACCCAGAATACATATAAAACTCTAGAAGTTCAACAACAACAACAACAAAAACCCAAACAGTACAGTTAAGAAATGGGCAAAGCACTTGAAGAGACATTCTCAAAAGAGGAAATTCAAGTAGCCAACAGACATTGGATCACAGGCCATCAGGGAATGAAAATAAAAACCACAATGAGGTTTCACCTCACCCAGGTAGAATGGCTTTCATACAGAAATCAATAACTGATAAATGCTAGTGAGGATGTGGGGGGAAATGCACCCTAATCCACTGCTGGTGGGAATGTAACCTGGTGCATCCACTATGGAAGGCAGTATAGATACCCCAGAAATCTGAACATAGACCTACCATATGACCCAGCAATCCCACTCTTGGGAATTGACCTAAAGTAAAGAAAATTAGCATATGAAAGATTTTTCTACATCCAAATGTTTATTTCAGCTCAATACACAATAGATAAGATAAGAATTCAACTAAAATGTCTATCACCTGAAGATTTGATAAAGAAATTATGAGATATATACAGTAAGGAATATTACATGGTGTTAAAAAATCAAATGCTATCGTTTGGAACAAAATGAATGCAACTGAAATACATTATAGTATACTTAGTGAAATAAGTCAATCTCAAAAATACAAATATTAGAGTGCCTAAAAGGTAAAGGTAACCTAGAGAAATAAGATTCACACTTTGAGATGTGATGATTTTTAACAATCTTTTTCTCAATTGTTAAGGAACAGTTTTTTTCCTACTATTTGCTCAATTTTTATTTAGTATAGAGTTAATCTTAGATTTATAAAGTTAATTGAAAATAGATCTTAGTAAAATATATGAGTGTGAACAGGTGAGGGAGGAGGAAATGGTGGGAGTGTGGGTAGGAGTGAAGGTAGTGTGGGAAGAATCACTATATTCCTAAATTTGCATTTATGAAATCCATGAAGTTTTTATATCTTAAAGAAAAAGATTTTTAAGCAAACTTGTGATCTCACAATGAAAATGCAAATCAAGGCCATCACAGGTTCATAGTATATCCATTGGTTTCCTGAAATGTTAGTGATACACACAGGTTATAGTAACAGAAGAAAACAGAAATATAAGGAATGTGCATGCTATGAAATAAGATGTGCTGTGATTACTACAAGATGAAAGAAGAGCTCTTAGGAAGGGATATTAATGGTATTAAAAGCAGACATAGGTAATTTTCAGAAAAATAGTTACATCAATACTAGAAAATATGAAAAATATCTCAGAAACATAAATGACCATCGATGGTTTACAGTATATTAAAGAGTAGGTTAATATGTCTAGAATTATACTATAGGAGTTTTAAAACCATTGGCAAATTTAGGGTTTCATAAACATCCAGAAAGAGTACTACATATGCTAGCTTGATAGAGTGAATGATCACAGCAGACTAACATCTCTAAGAAGCTATGGAAATGGCAGTTGCCAGGAAACACACAGAATTTTGGATTGATTCCTTCACAATCAAAAGACTAACAAAGCTGTCCACAGTTTCACAGTGTTGGCCTGGCTTAGACTGATACTGCAAATATGCACCGGTTAGATATAAATAACAAAAATATAAGAATATAAAAAGACATGCAGTTGTCAAAAAAGTTACTGCTATTACTGTAAGAAAATTGTTAATTATTTGGTGAGAGAAAAAAGGGAAATAGCAGATATAGGCAAACTGGCTGAAAAGCAGACAATTGAAATTATATTGTACGCGAATATAAAATAAAAAATCAATGGTTACAACCATCAAAGATCATGCCACCCATTATAAAGTTAAAGATGCTAGATGGCAGGTGTTGTGATGCAGTGAGTTTAGCCTCCAGTTGAGATTTCCACATCCCATATTGGATGGAGTACCTGGGTTTAGTCCCATCTATTCAGCACTACTTCTCTACCTTCCTACAAGCATTTCTTAGAGGCACTAAGTACTTGGATTTCTTCCATCCATATGGGAAATCCAGGTGGGTGGCTGCTGGGTTTGAATTTTCTCACCCCAGTTTGTTCTCAAAATTACATGGAAAAACAAGTATATAAAACACTTCTCTTCATTTTCATCTCTTTTTTATACTCTGTTCTTAAAGTCCTCTTTTTATATTTTATTAGTTACCACAGATCAAGGAAAATATATGGTATTTGTCTTTTTGTGATCCGCTTATTTCACTAAGTATAAGGGTTTCCAGTTGCATCCATTTCATAGCAAAGATAGGATTTTGTCCTTTTTATGGCTGAGTAACATTTCAAATATATTATATATATATTTATATATATATATAAATATATATATAAATATAAATATATAAACAAAGCAGAAAATTGCAAAGCATATGTGTCCAGCACTCTGACATAATGGGTGGGGCCATGACCTATAGTGCCAGCACCCTATATGGCACCTGTTGGTGTCCCAACTGCTCCTCTTCTTATCCAGCTCTCTGATATGGCCTAGGAAAACAGTAGAAGTTTGCCCAAGTCCCTGGGCCCTGCACTTCTGTGGGACACCAAGAGAAGGCTTCTGGCTCCTGGCTTTGCTTCAGCCCAGCTCCAGTCATTGAGGACATTTGGGGAGTGAACCAGCAGATGGAGAATCTCCCTCTCCCTCTCCCTCTCTTTCTCCTTCTCCCTCTCCCTCTGCCTCTCCTTTCCCCTCCCCCTTCCCCTCCCCCCTCCCCTCCTTTCCCCTCTCCCTCTCCCCCTTCCTCTCCCTCTCTACAACAGACTGCTTATTGATGCTAAGCCCATAAATACCTCCTTAAAACAAATGTAAGGGGATTGGCACTCTGGCACAGTGGTCTAAAGCCCTGGCCTGAAACTCTGGCACCCCATATGTACACTAGTTCTAGTCCCAGCTGCTCCTCTTCCGATCCAGCTCTCTGCGATGGCCTGGGAAAGCAGTAGAAGATGGCCCAAGTCCATGGGCCCCTGCATCCATATGGGAAACCCAGAGGAGGCTCCTGGCTTCAAATCAGTGCAGCTCTGGCCATTGTGGCCATCTGAGGAGTGAACCAGAAGATGGAAGACCTCTCTCTCTGTCTCTACCTCTCTCTGTAACTTTTTCTCCAAATAAAGAAGATAGTAATGTCCTACCTCTATATAAAATGATTTAGCTTTCTTTCTTAGAATAAAATGCAAAGATTTCTTTCTATTTATTTATTTATTTATTTTTGACAGGCAGAGTGGACAGTGAGAGGGAGAGATAGAGAGAAAGGTCTTCCTTTTTGCCGTTGGTTCACCCTCCAATGGCCGCCGCAATTAGGCGCGCTGTGGCCGGCGCACCATGCTGATCCAATGGCAGGAGCCAGGTGCTTCTCCTGGTCTCCCATAGGGTGCAGGGCCCAAGCACTTGGGCCATCCTCCACTGCACTCCCTGGCCACAGCAGAGAGCTGGCCTGGAAGAGGGGCAATCGGGACAGGATCGGTGCCTCAACCGGGACTAGAACCTGGTGTGCCGGCGCTGCAAGGCAGAGGATTAGCCTACTGAGCCGCGGCGCCAGCCTTAAAAGATTGATTTCTAAGAAGAGAATGGAAGATATCATTTCAATTTATTGGTTCAATTGGGGGGGGATTCACTGAAATACAAGTACATCATAAATAGTACATTTTAAAATGAGTTGATGTTTTAAATATTACTTGAGTATACAATAAAGTCATAAATGTTGCTAAAAGAAATACACTAAATTTCTAAAATATGAAGGATAGAGAAGCAGAAACTGTCTTTATTTTTTAAAATTTTATTTAATGTATATCAATTTCACATATACAGTTACTGGAACATCGTGATACTTCCCATGCACCCATGCTCCCACACTCCCTCCTCCTCTCTCTCCTATTCCAATTCTTAATTTTTACAAAGGTCTATTTTCAATTCACTTTATACTCATAAGATTAATGGTACACTAAGTAAAGAGTTCAATAAATAGTATGAAGAAAAAACACTGTTCCTCAACAGTGCAGCAAGGGCTGTAAACAACCATCAAATCTCCAAATGCCAATTTCATTAGAATACATTACATTTTAGGTACTCTATTAGCTATCAACCCAGATGTCCATCTACTGGTGAGAGGATAAATCATGGTATATGTACACTATGGAGTACTACTTAGCTGTGAATAAAAAAAAAAAACAAGTCTTTTGCAACAAAAGGATGCAACTGGAAACCATTATACTTAGTGAAATAAGCCAGTACCAAAAAGACAGATAGAATATGTTTTTCATGGTCTCTGGTAACTAATAAAAGATGTCTTTAGCTCCTATTGTTCTAATTCTTCTACATGAAGGAAAAACATTTTCATATTTAAGAAGAGAGGACAAATAATTGACTTCCCTGAACTAAAGCCTGTACTCCTTGGGATTATGTGAGGAGCTGGTTTGTCTACTGGCTAAGATTACTACAGTCCTTAGTTACTGAGAGGACCTGATAGCAGGAATGCCAAGGTATATTAGAGCTCATTAAAGAACTTTGCATACTAGAACAACAGTTTCAAAAGATCAAGTATACAGTATGAAGACTATTGGAACTCATAGAAGAGTTTTGCAAAGTAGCAGGATATAAAATCATTGCACACACACAAAAAAAACCAAGAAAAAATAAATAAATAAAATCAACGCATAAAAATCAACAGCCTTTGTA
This sequence comes from Lepus europaeus, assembly GCF_033115175.1. NCBI lineage: Eukaryota > Metazoa > Chordata > Mammalia > Lagomorpha > Leporidae > Lepus > Lepus europaeus. Next base: position 11,871,100 of record NW_026909276.1, on the reverse strand, counting down.
TACACAGGCAATGCCATGGCTGAGGAAAAATTTCTAAGATCAATCCCATTCACAATAGCGACAAAAACAATCAAATACCTTGGAATAAACTACCAAGGATGTTAAAGATCTCTAAGGTGAAAATCACAAAACCTTAAAGAAAGAAATAGAAGAGGATACCAAAAAATGGAAAAATTTTCCAGGCTCATGGATTGGAAGAATCAATATCATCAAAATGTCCAATCTCCCAAAAGCAATTTACAGATTTAATGCAATACCAATCAAAATACTGAAGACCTTCTTCTCAGATCTGGAAAAAATGATGCTGAAATTCATATGGAGACACAGAAGACCTCGAATAGCCAAAGCAATCTTGTACAACAAAAACAAAGCTGGAGGCATCACAATACCAGATTTCAGGACATACTACAGGGCAGTTGTTATCAAAACAGCATGGCACTGGTACAGAAACAGATGGATAGACCAATGGCACAGAATAGAAACACCAGAAATCAATCCAAACATCTACAGCCACTGATATTTGATCAAGGATCCAAAACCAATCCCTGGAGTAAGGACAGTCTATTCCATAAATGGTGCTGGGAAAATTGGATTTCTATGTGCAGAAGCTTGAAGCAAGACCCCTACCTTTCACCTTACACAAAAATTCATTCAACATGGATTAAAGACTTAAATCTATGACCTAACACCATCAAATTATTAGAGAGCATTGGAGAAAACGTGCAAGATATAGGTACAGGCAAAGACTTCCTAGAGAAGACCCTGGAGGTGCAGGCAGTCAAAGCCAAAATTAACATTTGAGATTGCATCAAATTGAGAAGTTTCTGTACGGCAAAAGAAACAGTCAGGAGAGTGAAGAGGCAACCGACAGAATCGGAAAAAATATTTGCAAACTATACTACAGATAAAGGGTTGATAACCAGAATCTACAAAGAAATCAAGAAACTCCACAACATCAAAACAAACAACCTACTTAAGAGATGGGCCAAAGACCTCTATAGACATTTTTCAAAAGAGGAAATCCAAATGGCCAACAGACACATGAAAAAATGTTCAAGATCACTAGCAATCAGAGAAATGCAAATCAAAACCACAATTAGGTTTCACCTCACCCTGGTGAGAATGGCTCACATTCAGAAATCTACCCATAACAGATGCTGGAGAGGATGTGGGGAAAAAGGGACACTAACCCACTGTTGGTAGGAATGCACATTGGTTAAGCCACTATGGAAGTCAGTCTGGAGATTCCTCAGAAACCTGAACATAACCCTACCATACAACCCAGCCATCCCACTCCTTGGAATTTACCCAAAGGAAATTAAATTGGCAAACAAAAAAGCTGTCTGCACATTAATGTTTATTGCAGCTCAATTCACAATAGCTAAGACCAGGAACCAACCCAAATGCCCATCAACAGTAGACTGGATAAAGAAACTATGGGACATGTGCTCCATAGAATACTATACAGCAGTAAGAAACAATGAAACCCGGTCATTTGCAACAAGATGAAGGAATCTTGAAAACATTATGCTGAGTGAATTAAGCCAGTCCCAAATGGACAAATATCATATGTTCTCCCTGATCAGCAACAACTAACCAAGCACCAAGGGGGAAACCTGTTGAAGTGAAATGGACACTATAAGAAACAATGAATTGATTAGCCCTTGTCCTGACTGTTGATGTACAATGTAATACTTTACCCATTTTAGTAACTTTTGTGTTTTGTTCTAGTACTATTGGTTGAGCCCTGTAATTAACACACAATTATTCTTAGGTGTTTAAATTTTAACTGAAAAGTGATCCCTGTTAAATATAAGAGTGGGAATAGAGAGGGAAGTAATGTACAATTTGGGACATGCTCAATCAGACTTGCCCCAAATGGTGTAGTTAGAAATGTGCCAGGGGATTCCAATACAATCCCATCAAGGTGGCATGTACCAATGCCATCTCACTAGTCCAAGTGATCAATTTCAGTTCACAATTGATGGCTCTGATAGGTCTAAGAGTCAAAGGGATTACACAAACAAGACTAGTGTCTACTAATACTAACTGATGGAATCAAAAAGGGAGAGAATGTTCCATCATGGGAAGTGGGATACACAGCAGACTCATAGAATGGCAGATGTCCTAAACAACACTCTGGCCTCAGAATCAGCCCTAAGGCATTCAGATCTGGCTGAAGAGCCCATGAGAGTATTTTAGGCACGGAAAATGAAGACACTCTGGAAAAAAAAAGACCTAAATGAAAGATCTCTGCAAGTGAGATCCCAGTGGAAAGAATGGGGCCATCAAAGAAGGAGGTACCTTTCTCTGAAGGGAAGACAGAACTTCCACTTTGACTATGACCCTGTTGGAATAGGATCGAAGTTGGCAAACTCAAAAGGCTTCCATAGCCTTGGCAACTCATGACTATAGCCTAGGGAGATTACTACACCATAAACAAGAGTGTCAAGTTGTTAAGTCAACAACAGGAGTCACTGTGTACTTACTTCTCATGTGGGATCCGTCCTTAATGGGTTGTCCAATGTGAAGTAATGCTATAACTAGTACTGAAACAGTATTTTACAGTTTATGTTTCTGTGTGGGTGCAAACTGATGCAATCTTTACTTAATATATACTAAATTGAGCTTCTGTATATAAAGATAATTGAAAATGAATCTTCATGTGAATCGAATGGGAGAGAGAGCAGGAGATGGGAGGCGTGCAAGTGGAAGGGAAAATATGGGGGGGGGGGAAGCCATTGTAATCCATAAACTGTACTTTAGAAATTTATATTTACTAAATAAAAAATAAAAAAGTACACATAATTCTGAGATTAAAAAAAGATCAAGTGTACAGTATGAAGAGGATTTTTTTATGGAACTGTTTCTCTATTTGAAACATTAGAAGAGGGTAGATATTAAGTCTCCAAATTTAATATGTCTGTTACAATTTTATATCTGTACCATTATTTTAAATACTTTCTTCTCATTTCAACTGAGATTTAAGGTTTGGAGTCATTTCCTTCCTCATTTCTAGCACCTTTCAGTCCTGGGAAAACCTGACACTTTCAATAAATATTTTCTGATCAAATAAATGACAGTGTCTCTTATTCTGAGTGAAAGGAAGCTCAGATGAGAGTAGACAGCTTGTATATAAGAACATGAACATAAAATATAAACTATTACGATAGTTTTAATGGATCAAACTCTTAAAATAATAATCGAGTAACTCTGATAGTTCACAATCATTTAGACATAATATAAAAGAGAGGACTATTAACTTTTTGCTCACATGATGGATTGCATTAGGGCTATGCTGAGTCCTGTTAATGATGCATATCTGTGATAATAGATAATTGGCTTAAGTGGAGGAAACGAGTTATGCTCTTAAGACAACGTTTTATCCTTCAGCTAAATTCTGGGGTTTGGGGTTTGTTACTTGTCAGTTGCTACATCAATGTGAAACATGAGTTATTTGATGCAGATGTGAATCAGTAAAATACAAGCCATTGGTTTGAATCTGCTTGCCCAGCCAAGTTGTGAGACATTTTCTTTTACTTAGAATTATATATATATATATATATATATATATATATATATATATATATATAAAGAATCATGTAAGTGTACTTGAAGTAGTTTATTGCAAAGATGAACTGAAATAGCAGACTATCATGAAAATTACATCAGATAAGTGAGGTAATAAACTTAGCTCTGTATGTAGCACAAAACATTCACAATGCAGTCTGTAGTACTAGGGTTCTACTCGCCAGGGAATAGACTAATCCATAAGTGCAATTTCTTGGACATCTCACAACTTAGGAACATTACTTAGAAAATTATTTAAAAGTAAAACTGGATGAAGCTAAATAATTTTTAATTCATTAATAATATACAAAGGGGAAAACAATTTTCATTTCACCACCATGCATTAAAATGGGGGGGAGGCCAATGCTGTGGTGCAGTGGGTTGACCGGAAGTGCCGGCATCCCATAGGGGTGCTGGTTTGAGACCTGGGTTCTCCACTTCCTGCTATGTCCTGGGAAAGCAGTGGAAGATGGCCCAAATCCTTGGGCCCCTGCACCCATGTGGGAGACCCAGATGATGCTCCTGGCTCCTGGCTTTGGATCCGTGCAGCTCTGGCAGTTGCAGCCAATTGGGGAGTGAATTAATGGATGGAAGACCTCTCTATCTCTCTTTGTCTGTATCTCTATGTCTCTCTCTCTCTCTCCCTCGCTCTCGCTCTCGCTCTCTCTGCCTCCCCTTTCTATGTGTAATTCTGACTTTTAAATAAATAAATAAAATATTTTTAAAAAATGGGGGGAAAGTGAAGTTGTACATGGATGGGATCCAAGAGATAGTTGAGAACATCCTTTGAGTCTTGGACAAGACATCAGCGTGAGTGATAAAATTAAGATATTCTTTCTTTAAATAAGTGATCCATAGGGACCATCTGTTTTGCCATTTTCCTTGATGAATTCTCTCAGAGATTATAACCAGCATGCTGCTGACAAACAACTCACACTCATTTTTCTTAAAATATTTTGTTATATAATATTTCTTATAAAATGATTTTGAAAATTTTCTAAAATTTTGAGTTGTCTTATGTAAAAATAGCATGTACAGACATGCTTATCTATTATTCAAATATTATTCTATTTTCCTCAACAATGTAATTCCTATTCAACTTTTTAGTATTTCTATTTACCATAGCCTGCTGTGTATACAACGGGACTTCAAACAATTTACAGAAAATGGAGTTGAATGTACTTATTTTGCTGTAAAACATTTTGAAACTGAATGTATGACATGTTTTTTAACATGCATGGAAAATGATTTACATAGAGTATACATGGACTTCAAAAATATTTTGCATCAAAATTAACATATCTTTTAATTCAATATTTTCATGAACATTTAAAGTATGCTTTTACAAAAGTTGTTGATTCATGTTCAACATATCTAAAATTTTGATAGATTTTGGATTGATTACTTTCCTAATTTACAGACACACACACACACCATACTTGTCTCTCCTTTATCAGGTATTATAATAGGTATAAGAGATTTAAAAGTGAATATTAAGACGAGAGTGAGATACTACTACATACTATTAATTTTTTTGACAGGCAGAGTTAGACAGTAAGAGAGAGACAGAGAGAAAGGTCTTCCTTCCATTGGTTCACCCCCCAAATGGCCACTACGGCTGGTTCACTGCACCGATCTGAAGCCAGGAGCCAGGTGCTTTCTCCTGATATCCCATGTGGGTGCAAGACCCAAGCATTTGGGCCATCCTCCACTGCACTCCTGGGCCACAGCAGAGAGCTGGACTGGAAGAGGAGTAACTGGGACAGAACCAGTGCCCCAACAGGGATTAGAATCCAGAGTACTGTCACCACAGGCAGAGGATTAGCCTAGTGAGCCACAGCGCTGGCCATATTATTAAATTTTGAAAACTCAAACCAGTAAAGATATTAAATGCTGGCACATTTGTGGAGAAATACACAAATGTGTATTTTGTTTCACTGCTGGTACAAGTCTAAGTAGTACAGTTAACACTGGAAGAGAGTGGAGGTTTCTCAAATATTCAAATACACATTAACACAATCAACCATCAACCAACTCCATGGTATATATCCCCCAAAAGCACAGGCATGTCTATTTTAATTATGATTGATCCTTTGACCTCAGGCTTCAATTTGGTGCAGTCCCAGTGGTTACAGGAATTTGGGAGAGTGAACCAGCAGATAGAAGATCTCAGTCCATCTGTCTCTACCTTCCCTTAAATAAATAAATAAATAAGGGCAGAGTTGTTGTGGTGAATTTTTTGTGTGTATATGCAACTTTCTCTCAACAATCATTATTACTGAACTCATTCATCTGTCTCTCTGTCCTTCAAATTAAGTAAATAATTGCAAAGACATTAATAAGTAGAAATCCACAGAATGAGAACCCTATACACAAACATACACAAAAACACCTTTAGGTATTTACACATGCCAAACAGATATGAGTGAGGATGGACTGGATAGGTCACAAAAGTAACAATGAAAACAAGTGAACAGAACAGGCTGCCTCTGTTACCTTAATGGCTCCCTCTACTTCTGAGGCAGTATATCATGCATATAGCAGATACTTTAGGCTTAATAAAAACTAAATAACAATCTTTGCCTTTTAATCCTTGCTTACATTTGATAGCATCACTTATGTCACTTGTATCACAAATTCTGACCTGTTTTCCTTATCAGTTATGGTTGTACATAGATGGAATTTTTCTTTACAGACCACAGTTTAATATTTCTAACCAAAAACTGGAAAAAACTGCTAGAGCTGGCACTGTGGTATAGCAGGTAAAACTGCCACCTTCAGCACTGACATCCCATATGGGCACTGGTTCAAGTCTGGGCTGCTCCACTTTTTTTTTTTTTGACAGGCAGAGTGGGTAGTGAGAAAGAGAGAGAGAAAGGTCTTCCTTTTTGCCATTGGTTCACCCTCCAATGGCCACTGCAGCCGGCGCATCTAGCCGATCCAAAGCCAGGAGCCAGGTGCTTCTCCTGGTCTCCCATGCGGGTGCAGGGCCCAAGCACTTGGGCCATCCTCCACTGCCTTCCCAGGCCATAGCAGAGAGCTGGCCTGGAAGAGGGGCAACCGGGATAGAACCCGGTGCCCCGACCGGGACTAGAACCCGGTGTGCCGGCGCTGCAAGGCGGAGGATTAGCCTGTTAAGCCACGACGCCGACCGGGCTGCTCCACTTCTAATCTGGCTCTCTGTTGGTTTGCCTAAGAGGGCAGTAAAGGATAGGCTAAATCCTTTGACTCCTGTACTCATGTGGGAGATGTACCAGCCCAGCTCTGGACATTACAGGGATGAACCACTGGATGGAGATCTGCATTACAGACACTTCAGGGATGAACCACTGGATGGAAGATCTATCTCTCTATCTCACCTTCTCTTTTAAGAGTTTCTGTTTTAAAAGTTTTATTTACTTGAGAGGTAGAGTTACAGAGAGAGGGAGAGACAGAGATAGAGGTCTTCTCTCCGATGGTTTACTCCATGTATGTCCTCAATGTCCTGGGCTGGGACAATCTAAAAGCCAGGAGTCAGGAGCTTCTTCCATGTCTGCCATGTGGGTGCAGGGCACGGAGCACTTGGGCCATCTTCTGCTGATTTCTCAGGCCATCAGCAGGGAGCTGTATCAGAAGTGGAATAGCTGGGAATCATTCCATAAGGAATGCCAGCAATGCAAGTAGACCCTTTTCCTACTATGCCATGGTGCTGGCCCCAGTAACATTGACTTTCAAATAAATAAATAAATCTTTAAAAACAGAAAGACTGGGGCCAACACTGTGACATAGCATGTAAAGCTACCATCTGCAGTGCCAGCATCCCATATGGGCACCAATTCGAATCCCGGCTGCTTTGCTTCTGATCCAGCTCTCTGCTATGGCCTGGGAAGGCAGCAGAAAATGACCCAAGTCCTGGGGCCCCTGCACCCATGTGGGAGACCTGGAAAAAACTCTTTGCTCCTGGCTTCAGATTGCCTCAGCTCTGGCCCTAGCAGCCACTTTGGGTGTGAACCAGCAGATGGAAGACACCTCTTTCTCTTTCTTTCTCTCTGACTCTACCTCGGCCTCGGCCTTCTCTGTAATTCTGCCTTTCAAATAAATAAATCTTAAAAAAGAGAAAGGCTTCATTAAAAAAGAGGCATTTGCCTTAATACATATATATGTATATATATATATATATGTATGTATACACACATACACACACATAATGTTCTCCCACTCTATATACAATTGACTCTCTCTCTTACACAGAAACACACACACACACACACACCTACTCTCATTTCTAAAGGGTACATAATTGCCACAGATAGTTTACCACAAAACTAGCAGTATAAGATACACATTTTGTGCACTATAAATGCAGCCACATCAAATAGTTACTCTTCATCAATTTTATGGCTAAGGGAACTGAGACACTATGGACACTGGGCAATTTTCCAAAGAAATGCTAGCTTGAGTGGAACCTGGTTCTTTTTGACACAAAATATTCTCTACCTATTAGAACTTAACATTTCTCCTTTATTTTCTTTGTTAGTAATGGATTAGAGGACTAACATTGATGAGGATAAGAAACTTCGCATTTGATATATTTACTTTATAAGGATTGTTCTCATCAGATACCTATAAGGATGAATTAACAACAATCATACATGATTACCTGGGCCAACTTACTAAAATTATGTTTCCTATGAGAATCTAATGAAAAGGGCTACAGAAGGTATAGCTTCAGCTTATCATAGCTTAATCCCTTCAATGTACTATGGTACACTGTAGGTAAAAATGCACTCAATGTTCATCAAAGAACTAAATCCTTGAACCAATGCCATCAAATTACTGGAAAACATTGGGAAACCTCTGAAAGACACTGGGATAAGCAAAGACTTCTTGGAAAGGACTCAAGAAGCATAGGCAATCAAAGCCAAAATTGATGAATGGGACTATATCAAGTTGTGAAGCTTCTGAACTGTAGAAGAAACACTTAACAATGTGAAGAGGAGATTGACAGAATGGAAGAAAATAGTTACAAAACATGAAATACAAAGGATTAATATCCATAATCTATAAAGAGCTCTAGAAACTCAAAAGCAACAAAACAAATAATCCACTTAAGAAATGGACAAAGGACTTGAACAGGCATTTTTCAAGAGAGGAAATTCAAATGGCCAACAGACACATGAACAAATGCTCAGAATCACTAGCTATCAGAGAAATGCAGGACAAAACCACAATGATGTTTTACTTCCCCCCAGTAAGAATGGCTCTCATACAGAAATCAACAAATAACAAATGCTGGTGAGGATACTGGGAAAAGGTAGTCAAAGCAGAGAATCCAATTAATCTTTTTCAGGAAAAACAATGTTGTGTGTCTTGACATGTATTGCAAAAACATTGTCTGTGTCAGTTTCTTCCACACCATGTCTTTCAATTATTCTACATGTGTGTGTGTCTGAATACTTGAAAGCACAATTCTTATTAAGTGTTCATGGGTTAAGGCAAGCATTCCCTTAAATTGGCATTGAAACCTCTTGTAAGCTCATACAAAACATAAATTCTACTTCTTGACACTCATGTCAACTTCATTATGACATTTGTACAATTGCTGTCTATATATATATATATATATATATATACACACACACACACATATATGTAGAGGGAGAGAGAGAGAGAGAAAGAGAGAGATATCAAAGAACTGCCAAGAAAACTCAATGTTGCTAGTGGGTTCCAATTCTGACATAAAGTCTGGTAACTTCAGGCACCATTACTCTTTCAAGTACAATTAAACTATTCTGCATTGCAAACATTGGAAATGAATTGTTATTAAGGCCTATGTAGTTAAAGCAGGGAGTTCACTTAACTTTTCTATGAAAACTAACATTATAACTCTGGCATAATGCATATTTTTAAATATTTATTTATTTATTTGAAAGTCAGAGTTACACAGAGAGAGAGGCAGAGAGAGAGAGAGAGAAGTCCTCCATCTGATGGTTCACTCCCCAGATGGCCGCAACAGTCAGAGCTGCTCCGCTCTGAAGCCAGGAGCCAGGAGCTTCTTCCAGGTCTCCCACGTGAGTGCAGGGGGACTTGGTTCATCTTGTACTGCTTTCCCAGACCATAGCAGAGAGCTGTATCAGAAGTGGAGCAGCCAGGACTAGATGTGGCGCCCATATGGGATGCTGGCACTTCAGGCCAGGGCGTTAACCTGCTGCACCACAGCACCAGCCCCCATAATGCATATTTAAACTGTATTTTTGTAGTAGCTTGAAACTTAGCATATTTTTCTGGTACAACACATGTACATTGCATTTCTTTACTGGATTTCACAAAGCTCACTAAGGACATTTATTGTTGAGCTTTCTCTTGAGTTAGAAAGGAAAATTAATGGAACCTCTTACTAAACTGGCATGAACTTCATTTCTTGAAAAAAAATTCAGGGAAAAAAAACTGCTTTCCAATAGCATTCAATTCCCCTCTACTGTCAAGTGTATAATCTTACTGAATATGAGAGACAGTTAATCTAAAGCAATTGATGTAAATACAAACAAAAATCAATGTAGTAACCAAAAGCTAAGTGAGAAATTAATTCTATTCCTTGAAATAACCTCACGCACAACAGCTATTTCTATTACAGCTCACATTTATGATATTTGTTTTAATTTATTTGACAGAGTTACAGATAGAGACAGAGAGAAAGGTCTTCCTTCCATTGGTTCACTCCCCAAGTGGCCAGAGCTGTGCCGATCTGAAGCCAGGAGCCAGGAGCTTCCTCCCAGTCTCCCAAGTGGGTGCAGGAGCCCAAGAACATGGGCCATCTTCCACTGCTTTCTCAGGCCACAGCAGAGAGCTAAACTGGAAGAGGAGTAGCTGGAACTAGAACCGATATCCATATGGGATGCTGGTGCCACAGGTAGAGAATTAACCAAGTGAGCCATAGTGCTGGCCCCTATGATATTTGAAGCATAGAAACACACTTCCTACTAAACACATATATTATTAAGACAAAACTAGGGTTCAGTTTCATGAAACCTTATTTATGACGTCAGTAATCACCCAAGGTTCTTGTCAGGAGCTGCCAAGCCTATGGAAGCCTTTCGAGTTCACAAAATCCTATCTCATTTAGACAAGGCCATAGTCAATGTGGAAGATCTTTTCTCCCTTCAGAGAAAGGTACTGCCTTCTTTAATGGACCATTCTTTCTGCTAGGATCTCACAGAGATCTTTCATTTAAGTCATTTTTTGCCACAGTGTCTTGGATTTCCTTGTCTGAGAAACTGTCATGGGCCTTTTAGCCAGATCCCATGCCTTAAGCGCTGATTCTGAGGCCAGAATGCTATTTAGGGTATCTGCCATTCTATGAGTCTGCTGTGTATCCTGCTTCTGATGTTGGATCATTCTCTCCTTTTTAATTCTATCAGTTACTGTTAACAGACACTGGTCTTATTTATGTGATCCCTTTGACACTTAATCCTATCTTTATAATCAATTATGAACTTAAACCGATCACTTTAACTAGTGAGATGGCATTGGTACATGCCAACTTAATGGGATTTGGAATCCCATGGCATGTTTCTAGCTCTACCATTAGGGGTAAGTCTGAGTGAGCATGTGCCAAACTATACATCTCCTCCTTCTCTTATTCCCACTCTTTTTTTTTAAACAGGGATCAATTTTCAGTTAACTTTAAACACCTAAGAATAATTGTGTGTTAACTAAAATGTTCAACCAATGGTATTAAGTAGCAAAAGAAAATACTAAAAAGAATAAAATAGTAAGCTGTTCCTGGACAGTCAGGACAAGGGCTGATCAAGTCATTGTTTTTCATAGTGTAAGTTTCAATTCTACAGGTTTCATTTTAGGTGATCAGTTAGTTGTCACAGATCAGGGAGAACATACGATATTTGTCCCTTTGGGACTGGCTTATTTCACTCAGCATGATGTTTTCCAGATTCCTCCATTTTGTTGCAAATGACCAGATTTCATTTGTTTTTTTTTAGTGCTGTATAAACTTCTATAGAGTACATATCCCATAATTTCTTTATCCAGTCTTCTGTTGATGTTCATTTAGGTTGATTCCATGTCTTAGCTATTGTGAATTTAGCTGCAATAAACACTGAGGTGCATGCAGCTCTTTTATTTGCCAATTTAATTTCACTTGGGTAAATTCTGAGGAGTGGTATGGCTGGGTCATATGGTAGGGCTACATTCAGATTTATGAGGAATCTCTAAATTGTCTTCCATAGTGGCTTTACCAGTTTGCATTCCCACCAACAGTGGATTAGTGTCCCTTTTTCCCCACATCCCGCCAGCATCTACAACAGCTCTTTGTAATGTGGCTCATGTTCATGGCATTTGAACCATTAAAAATGATCTGCTTACTAAGCATACACAGTGTCATGTATGAAAGCCTCAGTACCTACATTAATCAGTCAACACAGAAAATTCATTGTGGCATCGCTGATTTAATTGAAGAAATAACTCTACTTTTTGAAATGACTTAAGGCACAAAGTTCTTTCCAATTTGTTTTATCTAAATACTGTTTGAAGTACTGGAAACACTAACACTAACTAACCATAACACAAGCCCCACTTGTATTTCTAACAATAGTTCTACCCTATGCATTACCTTAGACCTGACATTAATCATGACCCTAACCCTAACAATAGCACCAACACTAAGCCAAAACCTATCCCTAGCCCCAAACCTAGTCCTAACCCAAATACTAACTCTATCCTTTATCTCAATCCTAGTTCCAAACCTAATCCTAACTCTAACACTACCATAGCATTAAACATAATGCTAGTTGTACATCAAACCCTAGCAATAACAGAAGGTCTAACCATACCCCATTCACTATCCACAACACTAATACTACTCCTAAACCTAACCCTAGCACTAATCATTAACCTTAGCCCTTACCTTAACCTAACTGAAACCATAACACTATTACTAATTGCAGTATTAACCTAGTTCTAACTCTAAAACTAAATGTATCTCCAAACCAAACCCTCATTGTAACTCCAATTCTAACTGTAATCTAATTTCTAGCCCTAACCTTAAACTGAGACTTAATCCTTTCCCCAGCCCTAACCACAGCCCTAACCTTGATCCAAAACATAATCTGAACTGTAGTTCTAATCATTATTCTAACTAATTCTTTTTTTTGACAGGCAAAGTGGACAGTGTGAGAGAGAGAGAGACAGAAAGGTCTTCCTTTTCCATTGGTTCACCCTCCAATGGCCGCAGCAGCCGGCGCACCACACTGATCCAAAGCCAGGATCCAGGTGCTTCTCCTGGTCTCCCATGTGGGTGCAGGACCCAAGCACTTGGGCCATCCTCCACTGCACTCCTGGGCCACAGCAGAGAGCTGGACTGGAAGAGGAGCAACCGGGACAGAATCCGGTGCCCTGACTGGGACTAGAATCTGGTGTGCTGGTGCCACAGGCGGAGGATTAGCCTATTGAGCCGTGGCGCTGGCCCTCTAACTGTAATTCTAACCATAACCATGAAACAGTCCCCAGCCTCAAACCTCACCAAAGCCATAGCCATATTATTAATTCTAGCCCTAATCCTAACTCTAATCACTATTTTGAATTTACAATAACTTGAACAGTAACCCTAACCCTAACTGTAGCCCTATCCCTAATTATAGCCATGGATTCAGTCCTAATGCTACTCCTGATGCAAAGAATAAACCTAACCTTATCAGTGGCTTTAACCAAACTCCTAACACTACTAATGGGGTTATTCTAGGCCTAATCCTAAACTTATCCATAATGCCAACAATACACCAAACCCTAAACCCAATAGTAGCACTTAGCCTCCCTCTAACTTTAATGCTAATTATAAACCTAAATGAAGACCTAAGCCTAATCTCTGGCCTGAAGCCTATAACTATCACCAGTCCTAACCCTAGTTCTCAATCTGATCCCAAGACTAATGCTAGCTCTATCATGATCCTTAAACTTTATGCCAGTCCTAGTCCTATACATAACTATAAAGTCAATCATATCTCCAGTAATAATCCTAGCCTTAAAGCCTATACCTAACCCTAGACTTAGCTTTCACAATATCTCTAAACATAGTACTACATCTAGCCCTAGCCATGACATTAAATCAAAATCTAAATGCATACCTAACTCAATTCTAACATTAGTCCTAACAATAGTCTTAATCCTAACCCTAACACTAAACACAGTCACATCCCTAGCCTCAGACAAACCTAGTTCTAGCCCTATACTTCATCCTCAACTTAAACCCAGTTCTAACCCTAACCTTAGTACTATGCATAACCCTACTCATAACCCTAACCCTAAATCTAAGTAAACTTTAGCATTAGTCTTAGTCTTTAACCTTAACCCAAACCACAACAGTTGCTCTAGATTTAACCATAAACCTAAATCTCATCCAAACCTGGCCCAGGCTATAACAATAAACATAACCATAATGCTAAAACTAAATTATAAACCTAGCACTTATATTCACCCTAAATTTAATCCAAATGCTAAACTTAACTCTAACATTTGTCTTAACCACAGACCAAAACCTAATTTTAACCCCAAGTCTGCAATATCAATATCCCTATCCCTACCCACAACATTAAAAGAAGAAAATAGGGACTGACATTGTGGGTATAGTGGATAAACTACCACCTGCGATGTTAGCATCCCATATGGCACTGGTTTCTGTCCCTCTACAAATCCAGCTCCCTGATAATGACCTGGGAAAAGCAGAAGATGGCTCAAATACTTGGGATCCTACCACCTATGTGATTGATTTTTCTGGATTTTAATCCTGTATATTTGAATTCATTATCCATAAATGGAATTTTCTTATGAACTTCTGCATGTATGCAGAAGTAAAAAAAAATCATAAATTTTTTGAATAACTAAAATTAATTTAATGGCTATAAAAAGGAAAATAAGCACAAGTAAAGGTCAACATCATAAAGTTTTCTTTACCTGTTTTCTATGTGCACTTACAATATTTGATACACTATTTGTGCTTTACTTGTGATGACACTTAGAAAATTAAGTGAATTTACTAATAAGTCTTTCAAAGATAAACTTATAGAGTAGTTAGAATTCCACTCTAATTTCCTAAAGATAGCATACCAGTTGTTAAAAGAACAGGACATTAACTGTGTTCCACAGCAAGTGTCATGAGACCCAGAAGGTCAAGGGATAGCACATTATTAATATTCTAACTACCATGAAGAGATTTGAAATTTTGAGTTTAGTCATATACCACTATCTATAACATCAAAAGTTAGTTATATTCTATATTAAAGGAAAGCCTGGGGTAGAGAGAGAGAACACTGTTACATCATTTTCAAGTGGAATTTAGGTATAAAGATTATACAGTTTTATAAATTTAGACTTCCCTGAAATACCAGAGAAGGCCAGATTTTGGAAAGTGTTTGTTATGAAAAACTATGAATAGATTTCTAAGTAAACTAATCGAATAAATTAACATTTAATTCAGTTATGTTAAACTTTGAAAACTAAAAATATAGGAGCCAGTGTTGTGGTACGGCAAGTAAAGCCAGCACCAGTATCACATATGGGCACTGGTTCATGTCCCGATTGTTCTAATTCTGATCCATCATCCTAATAATGGCTTGAGAAAAGTAACGGAAGATGGCCCTAGGTCTTGGGACCTTGAACCCATGTGGGAGACATGGAGGAAGCTCCTGGCTCCTGACTCGGTCATCCCTGGCTGTTGCAGCCATCAGGGGCATGAAACAGTGCGTGGAAGATACTCTTTCTCTCTCACTCTCACTCACTCTCTCTCTCCCTCCAACCCTTCCTCCCTTCCTCTTTCCCTCTTTATTTCTGGGTTTCAAAGAATCCTTTTTTTTAAAAAAAAATACACACATATACCAATGCTTGTATTACAACCCTAATAATTAAGGAATTTAAAATATAAATCCATATTGTGCCCATGCACATGTACTAGGGTTAACTTCCACAAAACCTCAACCAAACTTCTAGTGTCAAAGTTGCACAAAACCAATGGCTTAATCACTCTCTGGACTATATCCTACAATTTTTTTTCTGATTGGAATGAATACTCGATTGAATTGTGTGAGGCAGAGCCTTCTATTTATTGAACTCAGGTGGTGATGACCATCCAAATAAAACTAAGCCTCTACCAAAAAACTCTGAAAACCTTGAGGCTATCTCATTCGAATTTTCTCCTTCTTGCCAATTATGTCTGTCCTTCAGCTTCATCTATTTTGAAGGATAATAAAATTTACTAAAAATGCTATATTGATATATTTTTCCATGATATATCTGATGATATATCTTTCCATGAAACAAGAGACCATGAGGCACAATATGATTTCCAGAACATCAGAAATTTTCATGTTGGTCTGTGGTTGTTGGTTAAAATTGGAGAATTTACCTCCAACAGTCTAAACAACCAAGTCTTGGTCATCAGTGAAGAGATGACAGAATGACATATTGTATTCAAAGAGGTAAGATTCCATGTCATAATTGGACATGTACAAGGATCTGAGTAGATTCATAAGACAAGATGAAGTGTGAAAACTTTAAAAATTCAATTTTCATTTTTCATCTTGGGTTCAAAATATATGGTATAACTTACACATATTCTGAGCTGATCTGTGAAGTGAAATTTTCTATAAGCTAATAGTTCCATTTGAGCATATTTATTCACATAGCAGTTCAGCAAATAGGATAAACAAAATAATGAATAGAAATAGAGATCACAGTATAGACATATAGATGCTAAATATTAACCCTTATATCCTAAAATCCTTAATCATTAATAGGGAGAGTTCATATTATGTTTTTATGCACTATGAACATATTATTTACCTCTTTGTAGATATTATACCAATTTTCCTAAGTCATTATGATTGCCATTCAGTCTCCAGTCTCTGTTGTACATACATCTAAAAGTTTTGAATATGATTTCTGTCACCACTAGAAAATTCTAGGCAATATTTTGTGTGATTTATGTAAAATCATGCTTTGTATCCCAAATGAGTTATTAGTTTCTGGATTCTATGTTATCCCTAAGCTTAGAAACCCAGAAGTAAAAAACACAATCCATGGTTTACAACACAATTTCATCTTTTTTGGGCAATTGCTGTCTTGAGTATTTACTTTCAGAGGCATGCCTACTTGTCAAGTATTTTGGTTCTTTTATCTGCAATATAAATCTGCTCAAACACACATGAGAACATGGTGAAGATAGACTCAGACTTCTAAGTTCTCATCATAATCACCACCTAGAAACCTACATTCAATTTTGAATCAAATGGTTCAATATAATGAGCAAATATTCAGACTATAGTTGGTGATATATGAAATTAAACTGATCTGATACCTTCATATTATTTGATAAAAAGTTTATAAAGCAGGAAACATGATTATAGAAATCTATATTATATGTCTAAGAAATATCAGCACAATACTTTTTTTGTGAGGAGACATAGTGATGACCTGAAATTGAGAGTCAAGTTCTCTGTTTTGAGGAGGGAAACATTGATATTCTGTCAAAGTAACTGATTGTGTGCTTCTTTTTTCCCCTCAGATACCCCAATCTCTGTAGCCACAACTGTGTTCTAGGAGTCAGGAAAATGCCACAAGAAGGAAAATCTGTCTGCTGCTATACTTGTACTCTTTCTCCAAAGAGAGACATTTCCAATCAGATAGGTAGAAAATACATATCTTCCCACATGAAAACTCAACTAACTTAAATATCAGTGAACAGGAAACCAAGGATATTTATAATGGATAATAGTGCATTATTGTTCTCAAGGCACAATTTCATTTATTATTTCTTTTTTTAGAACAAAAGTTGTTATTTTATTTAATTATTTTAAACAATTTTTATTTATATAAGGTAAATAAATTTTATGTATTTCATATATACAGACCTGAGAGCATAGGTGATAATTTCAACCCTACACCCCCTACTACCCATGCTCCCACTTTCCCTTCTCCTTCATTATTTTAACAATTTTTGCAATGTCACACTTTGAGACATTTTATTATCACAAGATCAACCCCCCACTAAGCAAAGAATACAACAAAAGGATAAAAACACTGTCCATTTTATGATCAATACTTCCACCCCATTAAACTTAAGCTGCTTTCTGACAGTGCTCATCCAATCAGCCTCAACTTTGGCACTGATGCTAGCTGACATCTTTCTTTACTATCCAGAGCAGGAAACAGTCCCAACCTGAGATCCTCCACTGGATCATGCCAATGTCTAATCATGTAAAGTGAAATATGTAATCATGAAGTTTATGTGTGCCTATAAGGCTTGAAACCCATACTTTTTAATGTACAAATGATAACTGGAGCTAGCACACTCAAAGTATTAGGAAATATTGTGTTTCTTTCTGCATCATGTACCTAACACTATGCATGGCATAAAATACACATAATTAACACCAAAGCATTATTCTTTTGATGGAAATAATGTAATCAGGGAAAGAAACAAGATGAGCTATGAAAACAAAACATTCTAGCAAAAGACAATTTGGTTCCCTTAACCTTTTGATCTTTTCCATAAGATAAATACTTAAGGAATTATCCATCAAAATCTAATTATTGAGAAATGTAGAAATGTTCTAGGCCTAATAAGAATATTTCCATTTTTCAAAATATAACAAATTGATCTTATAATTTTTAGTTACTTGGAAAGTAATATTCAATTTCCATTATCTTAGCATAGAAATGTTTTGGTTTCTATCACATTGGAGAGAAAAGAGAAAATTTTGATATGAAGATAATCACAAAGTAATGACTTCTAGCATTATTGAATGAGTATTACCCATAAAAACTAAATAGGGCCCTTATGGTGAAAGTTGGCAAACTAATATAATTTCCATATTTAATTGAAATGTAATTGAAAGAGAGACATGGCCATTAACTGACCTTTAGTCTGTGATTCCTTTCATGATGTAACAGCAGAAATGGGATGTTTCAAGAGACACAATATGGTCTGCAGATTTCATTATTCCGACATGTCACATTATCTAAGGAGTTAACAAGTTATGCTTTCAGGGGTAAATGAGTGAGAAATTTAAACATTACAACTTTCACTTTCATAAATGTATGAAAAAACATTATTCCAAGGGTTACGTAAAACCAATAGAACTGCCTTCAAAATCAAGTTTTCTATTCAATCTTAATATCTCAATATTTATATGGAAAAATGACTAGAGGGATCACAGAGAAGTGAAAACATAAAAGTAGTAGTATACTTCCTCTACTACTTCCTCTAGTAGTCTACTCTTAGTAGTATACAAAGAGGAAATGCTAGAAATTAGAGTTATTATTGATATAAGGATATCCTGAAAGGTATAGATCATTTATTTCTCCACCTGAATTTATCTAAGGAAGCCTTTAAACTTGATAACCCTAGACAAATATCCCAAGCCAAGACAATACTAAGTTTCTCAGGAGAAAGACACTGGGAACTGTAGAGGATAAAATTGGGAGGATCCATGTTCTTGGAAAAAAAAAAACTGAGCCATAAGCAACCTAGCAACCCAACTGCTGAATATCCTGTTTAAGCGGCTATTATCCCTGAGTAAGGAATGAATTAACATGGCATTACATAAGAGGCAGTCTGTACGCACAATGGCATTACAAAACTACTCCCATTTTTCTCAACAGGGGAAAAATAAGAATTTGTGAAACTGAAGCATTCAGTATTCCACAGATGAAGAGCAGTGTATCTAGTGTGCAGAGCATGAGTGCTGCCTCTCCAGGCTGGTGACCTTCATAGACTTTGAGGACTCCCTGATAATGGCCCTGATCTGCATGGTTCTTGCTTCTCTGTCATCACAGCTGCAATTTTTGGTGTCTTTGTGAAGAACAGACACACTCCAGTAGTCAAGGCCAATAACTGGACTCTCAACTACATCTTGCTCATCTCTCTCTTCCTGTGTTTCATCTATTCCTTATTCTTCATTGGCCATACCAACAGACCCGCCCTCTTTTCTCCAGCAAATAATGTTTGATCTTATGTTAAAACTGGCTGTTTCTACTATGTTGGCCAAAACGGTTACAGTGATTCTGGCCTGAAACCTGGAAGAACAATGAAGCAATTGCTGATACTGAGAGTTTCTAACACTGTCATTGCCATCTGCTCCCTGGTTCACCTGACTTTCTGCAGTATTTTGTTGGGAACCTTTCCTCCTTTTATTGACGTGGATGCTCACTCTAAGCATGGCCACATCATAACTGCCTTCTACTGTGTCCTAGGATACCTGGGCATGTTGGCCCTGGGGAGCTTCACCATGGCTTTCCTATCCAGAAATCTTACTGACACAATTAATGAAGCCAAGTTCCTGACATTCAGCATGCTGGTGTTCTGCCGTGTCTGGGTCACCTTCCTGCCTGTCGACTACAGCACCAAGGGGAAGGTCATGGTGGCTGTGGATGTCTTCTCCATCTTGGCTTCCAGTGTGGGGCTCCAAAGCTGCATCTTTGCTGCAAAGTGCTTTATCATTATCATAAAACCTAAGAATTCTTTGAAAGATTTTAACAACAGAAAATATTCTAAGGGATTGTAAGGTTTTTCTTCATGGATGTCTGTCACATTTCACAGGCTGTAACCAAAATCTCACATTGAAGTAGCATTCCACCATTATAGAGGAACTAAAGTTAATTTATCATTTTTAAAAAATCTGAAATACTAAAGACATTGAGGCAAGTGGAGCTGGAATATTCAAGTTAACTTAAGAAGTAGTTACCTTGAACCTGGGATACAGTCATCCTCTCTCACATCTTTGGACTCAGAGACAAAAAACATCTACAGTGCAAATGCAGAGCTTATTGTCAAGATGCACAAAGAACAGCTCCCTCTGTTACCTCTTTGCATTCATTCTCTTCCATTTTTTCACCTGCAGCCCTAAGAAATCAGCTAGAACTACTCTGACAAAATTCTCTAAGTAATTTTAGGACATTCCACATCCTTCACCACCTACATTAGTCCTTTTCTTTCTGAACTTAGTGAAATTGTCTCTCTTCTAAATTCTGTTGCATTACACTGCTATATTGTTAATTTATTATCATTCATATGTTTATTGAATAAGTGCTGTTTTCCATACTTTATAAGCTGGTGATTGAATTATATGGAGTGGAGAACCAATTTTATATAAATGCAACCCAATTGCTACCATAGTTTTAACAGTGAAAAAAGTCATAAAAATCATGGCTATGACAAAAAAACCAAAGTCAATAAATTTAAGAAAGAAAGTAAAAGATCTTTCAACAAAAACTATAAAATCTTCATGATAAAAATGAAAGTACACACACACCAAAAATGCAAAGAAATCCCATATTCATGGATTGATAGAATCAATATTATTAAAATACTCATAATATTCAAGCAACCTAATGATTCAGTGCACAAAATCCCAATGTCATAGTTCACAGAAGTAGAACAAATAAGCAATGTAATAATAAAAAGAGGGAGTTAGCTGACACAGGAGATATTGGTCAAAGCATAGACAGTAGCATTCAGGTTATTAGAGGGCTGAACCATTAAATGGGAGGGTGATATGGAAGACATTGTTAAAATGATGTGTATTTGCAGGTGGAGGGAAGGGATATTTTTAAATGTACAAAACAGCCAGAGAGAGAGAGTGAGACAGACAGACAAAAAGTACATAATTGATTGCTTGGGGCCTGGAGTTAGGAGAAGAGGATGAGTGAGAATGGGAAAAAGAGGGCATGGCTATTAATGGCTATGGAGTTTTTTGCTTGGGTGATGAAAAGGTCTTAAACTGTTTAAAGCAAATGGTTACATAACAATGAGCATATTAAGAAGCTTAAGATAGTACACATTAATTAGATGAATTTTACAATGTTATTTTTGTCTCAATAAAGCTTTGTATAAAAAGGAATAAAAATTTCAAATAGACAAGAACAATTATTTCAAGTGATCATGGTTTCTCATGAGAAATGTGATAACACCATATTATCTACTTGCAAAGTGTTGTAACAATATTTTTAAAAAATGTTTAATTTTATTTATATAAATAGAACATATTTGAAGTATTTTATATATACAGTTTTTTTTTTATTTAAAAAAATTTTTTTTATTTTTGACAGGCAGAGTGGACAGTGAGAGAGAGACAGAGAGAAAGGTCTTCCTTTTGCCGTTGGTTCACCCTCCAATGGCCGCCGCGGTAGGCGCGCTGCGGCCGGCGCACCGTGCCGATCTGATGGCAGGAGCCAGGTGCTTTTCCTGGTCTCCCATGGGGTGCAGGGCCCAAGCACTTGGGCCATCCTCGACTGCACTCCCTAGCCACAGCAGAGAGCTGGCCTGGAAGAGGGGCAACCGGGACAGGATCAGTGCCCCGATCGGGACTAGAACCCGGTGTGCCGGCACAGCAAGACAGAGGATTAGCCTAGTGAGCTGCGGCACCGGCCTATATATACAGTTTTTAAGAACATAGTAAGGGACAGTTTATTGTTTTTTTAATACTTTCTTTTTCTACTTAATGCCATTGATTGAATTCTTTACCTAAAACAGAATTTTTCATACATACTTAAAGCCAATTGAAAATAGAGCCCAGTAAAATATAAGGGTGGTAATAAAAGAGGGAGGAGATGTACAGTTCAGCACACATTCTCAAAAACTTACCCCTAGGGTAAATCTAAAAACTTGCCTTGGGACTCCAAATACCATTAATCTGAGTGTACTAATTCCACCTTACATGTTAAAGTGATCATATTAAGTGTTCAACTGATGATATAGGTAAGATTAAGTGTCAAAGGGATCACATAAATAAGAGCAAGTGTCCTGTAGTAACAATAGATAGGATTAAAAAGGAGAGAATGATCCAACAAGGGAAGTAGGCCACACAGCAGACTCATAGGATGACAAATGCCCTAAACAGCTCTCTGAACTCAGAATCAACCCTTAAGGCATTCAAATCTGGCTGAAAAGCCCATGAGAACATTTCAGGCATGGAAAAAACCCAGTGGAAAGAAGGCGACATCAAAGAAGGAGCTACTCTTCTCTGAAGAGAGAAGAGAACTTCCAATTTCCTTTTACTTTTTAAAGATCTATTTTTATTTATTTGAAAGACAGAGTTACAGAGAGGGGTAGAGACAGAGAGAAAGGTCTTCCATCCACTGGTTCACTCCCCAGGTGGCTGCAATGGCGGAGCTGCACCGATCTGAAGCCAGGAACTTCTTATGAGTCTCTCGTGTGGGTGCAGGGGCCCAAGCACTTGGGCCATCTTCTACTGCTATCCCAGGCCATAGCAGAGAGCTGGATCAGAGGAGGAGCAGCCAAGTCTGGAACTGGCACCCATATGGGATGCCAGCGCTTCAGGCTGGGGGGTTTAACGCACTGTGCCAGAGCAGCAGCCACCTGTACTTCCACTTCCCTATGACCTTGTCTAAATACTGGTGGAGTTTGTGGACTGAAAAGGCTTCCATAGCCTGGGCAGCTCATGTCAAGAGCCTTGGGTGATCACTGACATCATAAATAAGGGTGTCAATTATTAAATTAATAACAGAAGTCACTGTGCACTTACTCCCCATGTAGAACATCTGTCCTTAATGATTTGTACTATGAGAATTAACTGTAATACTTGTCTTCAAACAGTAATTTATACTTTGTGTGACTGTGTGGGTACAAACTGTTGAAATCCTTACTTAGTGTAGAGTTGATCTTCTGTATATAAAGGAAAGTGAAATGAATCTTAATGAAGAATGGGATGGGATAGCAAATAGGAGGTGAAGTGGGAGTTGGGGTAGCAGAGCAGGTATTGGGGGAAGAACCACTATATTCTTTCAGCTGTACCCATAGAATTTGTGTTCGTTAAATAAAAGCATCCTGAAAAATAGAATATAGCTATATTTTCCACCCTCCTTCCTCTTTCCAATAGATTAGTTTAAAATATTTATTTATTTATTTATTTATTTATTTATTTATTAGAAAAGCATAACTGAGAGAGACTCTGCTTTCTCAAATGCATCAGCAGGTAGCTGGATCAGATGTGGAACAGGTAGGACTCAAACTGGTGCTCATATGGGATTATGGCCTCACAGGTTGAGGCTTTAACCTGCTGCACTACAATGTCAGCTCCATCACAACAGATTTTAAGTAAAACATATGAAACTGATGCAAAAAAAAAGTACATGGTAAATTGTTGAGGGGAACCAATGAACAATGTGTACAGATAACAAATCATTCTTCTGCAAGCATGAATCTATACAATTTAAGGTTATAAATTAAAACACATAAAGAAATTCTATTGATAATATTTTCTGTGAAAAGTGGGATATTATGGATATAATCAGGGAATAAATGTTTTGTGGAAGATGTAATTCTTTCAGTTGCCATAGTGAAATCATGAAATGTTGAGAGCTTGAATGTTCCAGATATCTGAATGAAGAGAAATTAAGATTGACAGGGAAGGAAACTGATTATGTAGAGTGGCAGGTGTGGGTGATGTACTACTATCCTTCTCTGATTTAACATACTCATTTATAAATTGTGAAGTCCATTTCCAGCAGAATACTGCATACTCTGGAGGAATATAGGACAAAATAACGAAGATGATTTCTGTGGTGACTGTAGGGCTGCAATTATGTCAGCCCTCATTTTCTCCTCATTTCAGCCAACATTCAGGGATTAGGCTATATATTAGGAAGATGCTGACTTATCATTGTCTCTGATCTTTCTCTACTTACTCCTGTGTACTTTATAAACTTCACAGGACATGCCGTTATTATAAGAAGCCAAGTGTCTACCAGAACAGTGACCTGGGGCTGGGTGCAGTTTTCCCCTTTATAAACCCCAAAGCCTTGTTGGACCTTTATGAAATCACAGAGTTCAAGGAGGAATGAGAATCCAATGAAGATCTTTTCAAAATGCTTGTCTCCCAAAATAGAGAGTGATGGTGCAGAACTCAAGGATTAGGTGATTCTCTGAGTTCCTGGATGGATTTTTTAAAAATATTTATTTATTTATTTGAAAGACAGAGTTACAGAGTGGCAGAGAGAGAGAGAGAGAGAGAGAGAGAGAGAGAGAGAGAGAGAGAATCAGTAACATAACCCTATTTTCTCTTTTTTTTTAATAGACAAAATATAAAGTGGCAGCATCTTGGTAATTTGAAGGTTGTAGGCCTATGTTTCCTGTGGCTATGACTGGGAGTGAATGCATACTTGTATCTCTGTGTGCATAATGCCTATTGAGAATTCTGTACACATATGTAGCAGAAACATACATCAATGAAGACTGAGATCCTCTTCCTTCTGTTGCCATTAGCACTCATCCTTTTTCTCTTTGCTCCAAGAAATAAAAGAGACATCAATGCTTTTTTGCCTGCCACGTTGGTGAAATCTCTCTGACAAAACCCTTGGGTTCTAGGAACAAATGAGAAAATTGAGAACATAGTCCTGCTGGCATCCATAGATATGGCACACAAGTGTCCTAAGGCACTGGGATCCTGGACTGAGGCCAATGTAGTAATAAAGGATTCACTGTGAGTCACTGCTGAGAGAGTTATTGCTGAAATATTTATGATAAAGAAGTCCTGAGTGTCTGAGTTCTACCAGCCTGCACAGACACTGTCCCAGCATAGATCAATAATTAGGTCATAGCAGACATGAGGTACTTGGGCTTATGAAATATACTTGGGCTGAAAATATAGAGAAGATAGAGACATTATATTCTTTAAATCACTGATGGCTTTCATTAATTGCATTAATTCCATGCTTTATGCAAATATGTGTCATGTGATTCCAGAAACTGAACTTGTGTATTGATGCTTTATAAGGGTGTAGCAATAGAGTTTGTTCTTTGTGCATACTTTGCATACATTATATATGCACACATATATATTATATACATATATATGTGTGTATGTATATACATATACATGCATACACACACACACACACACACACACACACATATATATATATATATATATATATATATATATATATAATTCTAGCCCAAGGCATAACATTCTACAATTCATGTTCTTTTGATATAAATTTAAACTCTCATTCCTTGGTTTATAAAATGCTTTATGAACATTCACAATTGTACACTTTTTGTGCAACATAGGGCAATATTTCACCACATGTATTCAGCCTAAAATCAAACCATTCTAAGTTGTTCAAGCTAACATGTACTGTAAAATGATTACATTGATATTAGTAAGTGGAATCCAAAAAAAATCTTTTCTTGTACTCTTAACTTCTGTCAAGGTTATGTGAAGGTCATTAAAGCTGATTGGAGCCCTCTCTATTTTATGATTTGATTAAAGATCATTATGGATATTTGACAGAGTAATAAAAATACTTTGCAAATCAACCTATATGCTGGACTTCAAGTGGAATTTGGGTCTGAGCATATACATCTACTTTTGATGTTTATGATCACTTCAAGTTTTCTATCAGTCTTTTACAGGATCCAGAACTTAACACCAGGCAGATTTATATTTAGAAAAAATCCAGTTAGTCAACTGTCAGCATGGCAAGCACTATAAATAATCTAGGGGTTAATAAAAAGTGTCCATAATAAAGAAAAATCATAGCAAGAAATTATAAAAAGTAAAGAAATAGCTCAATGCTCATAATTTATCACTCACCTAATGAAACATTGTTCAGATATCAGTAAAAAAAATTTCCATGCAGGATCTATTGAATGTTTACCAAGGAAGTTCTCTGTATGAACCAAAAACATTTTTGGTTGAAGTGCTAATTAAGAACAAACAAAAATTAAACATTTATTTAGGTAATGAGTAAATTTCAAATTCCATAGGTAAAAGCAACATAGACAACATTGCTTGACATAATAAAACAACACATTTTGACTAAAAATAAAACATTGCCATTTGGAAACTGTACAGGAATAATTCATGAAGATTTAGCACAAAGTGAAACAGCATATTATTGTTAATCCTAATGATGTGGGTAGAAATATAGCAATAGCAAAATTACCTGAAGTTTGACAGCACCACCTGTGTACCTGTGGCCACAGCCTTGCCATCACTGTGCCCATGCAACAGCCCAGTCAGCCTGATTGGCAACCACTGGCATCCTTCAATCCATCCTTTTCTCTGATTTATTCTGAACCATCCATTTCTGTACACCACACAAACTCCCCTTTCAGGAACTGGTATTGTGGCATAGCAGTTAAAGCTGCCACTTGCAACATCAGCATCCATAGGGACACCAGTTCAAGACCTGCCTGCACTACTTCTGATCCGGCTCCCTGCTGATGGGCTCAGGAAATCAGTAAAAGTAGCCCAAGTATTTGGGGCCCTGACATTCCTATGAGGGACCTGGAAGAAGCAACTGGCTTTTTGCCTACTACTGGCTGTTGCAGCCATTTAGAGATTGAACCAGCAGGTAGAAGATCTTTCTCTGTCTCTCCCTCTCACTTTATAATTCTGACTTTCAAATAAGTAAAGAAATATTTATTAAAAATGAACTCTTCCATTCATGAACACCTCCTCCCGTTTTGTGTACTAAAAAACTACAACATCTATACTTTCCCCACTTAAAAAAGCAGAGCCAGCTAGAAATGTCATTTATGGCTGTATGATGTGTCACTGTGATGCCTTTTGGGAACTTATAATGAAATTACCATGACTTTCCTACTCCCATCACACAACTCATGGTATAAAACTTCTGAGATTTTCCAAAAAGAGGAAGAAAATGAGGCTACTCAAGTCCTGTCTAAATCCTGCCTCCTTTCAATATTCAAGCACCAGCTCATATACACCCAAGTCATATAAAATGAAAGGCCTAAGTCATGTTATTTTCAGATCATTCTTTTCCAAGATTGGCTGCACCCACTTCTGAGTATGTAATTTTACTTCAAATAAACCTTGCTTCTCTGGTCATTTTACCTATGTCTCTTTTTGAATTCTTTCTTATGTTGAGACAAGAACCTGGACCCTGCTTAGCCTCCTCATAACACTAACATGAAACATAAGAATCACAAGGTATTACATTTTTGTAGCTATTGTGAACAACCCTGATCTTAAAGTTCTTTTTCAGCCATGGCATTTTTGTGTATACAAATATTATTGGGTTTTGAGTGTTGATTTTATATCCTGTAACTTTGCCAAGTTTTCTTATGTGTTACAATAGTATATTAGTGGAATTTTTTGGTTTCACTATATAAAGGATCATATTATCTGCAAACAAGGATAATTTGACTTCCTCCTTTCTAGTTTGTATGTATTTGATTTCTTTTTCTTCTCTAATGGCTTTGGCTAAAACTTCCAGAATTATATACAATAGTAAAAGGAGAATGGACATACTTCTTTAGTCCTATAGCTTTGTGGAAATGCTTCCAATTTTCCCAATTCAATATGATTCTGGCTAAAGGTTTGTCATATATTACTTTGATTGTATTGACATATATTACTTCTATAC
The DNA here is from genome assembly GCF_033115175.1 of Lepus europaeus. Classification (NCBI taxonomy): domain Eukaryota; kingdom Metazoa; phylum Chordata; class Mammalia; order Lagomorpha; family Leporidae; genus Lepus; species Lepus europaeus. The sequence goes on along the minus strand of NW_026909276.1, from coordinate 11,843,134 downwards.
TCAATTCGCTTAAGGCATTTATCATGAAATGATATTGTATTTTATCAAATGATTTTTCTTTATCTATTAAGATAATCATATAGTTTTTATTCTTCAATATGTTATTGTGGTGTATTAAATTTATTGATTTGTATATGTTGAACCATTCCTGCATCCTAGGGATAAACCCTGGTCTGGGTGGATGATAATTTTGATGTGTTGTTAGATTCGATTAGCTAGTATTTTGTTGGGGAGTTTTTGCATCTCTGTTCATTTGATTCACCATTTCTCACCATGAGGCTTACTCTAAAAGAAATAATTCATGATTTGTTTGTAGGAGATATGTTTACTTACAATGACATATGCCCCAATAAATTTCCAACATGGATTCAAACTCCTAACTGTGTTTGAAAAATATCAGGGGGAATAAACTCAAAAGACACTTGTAATTTTTTTGGTTAATTCATTTTTATTTGAAAGATATAGTGATTGATAATGATGGAAGGGGAGAGAGAGAAAGAGTTCTTTAATCTACTGATTTATTCTCCAAATGGCCACAATGGGCATTGATGGACTGAGTTGAAGCCAGGAGCCTGGAGATTCATCTAAGACTCCCACATGGGTATTAGGGGCTCAAGCAAGTGGACATCATTTGTTTCTTTCCCAGTAACATTAGCAGGGAGATGGACTGGAAGCACAGTGGGCAGCACTCAAACTGACATCTTGATGTGGGATGTTGGTATTGCAGGCAGCAGCTTAGTTCACTGTACCACAATGCCAAACCCAAATTACCTGTCTCAAAAGATGGTCTTTCTTCTGGCTACACTACTTCTGACCCAGCTCCACGCTGGCAAAGTAGCAAAAGATGGCCCAATAGCTTGGATCCCTTCACTCATGTTGGAAAACTAGATGAAATTCCTGGCTCCTGGTTTTGGCCTGGCCCAGGCACAGCCTTTGTGATCACTAGGGGATTGAACTAGCAGATAGAAAATCTCTGTTTCTACCTTTTTTTCTGTAACTCTGCCTTTCAAATAAAATAACCTTTTAAAATATGCATATATTTAATAACTGCCATACTTAGGAATAGTTCAGGTTGTAAATTTTATGTTGTATTTTTGTGACAATCAAAAAAAAACTAGAGGCCGGTGCTGTGGTGTAGCAGGAAAATCATCCACCCAAAGTGCCAGCCTCCATATGAGTACCGATTTGAGTCTGGCTGTCCCACTTCTTTTTTTTTTTGACAGGCAGAGTTAGACAATGAGAGAGAGAAACAGAGAGAAAGGTCTTCCTTCTATTGGTTCAGCCCCAAATGGCCGCTACAGCTGGCATACTGTGCAGATCCAAAGCCAGGAGCCGGGTACTTCCTCCTGGTCTCCCATGGGGTGCAGGGCTCAAGCACTTGGGCCAACCTCCACTGCCTTTCCAGGCCACAACAGAGAGCTGGACTGGAAGAGGAGCAACTGGGATAGAATACAGCACCCCAACCGGGACTAGAACCTGGGGTACTGGCACCGCAGGTGGAGGATTATCCTAGTGAGCTGCAGCCCCAGCCCTGATTGTCCCACTTCTGATTCAGCTTTCTGCTATGGCCTGGAAAAGCAGTAGAAGACAACCCAAGTTCTTGGGCCCCTGCACCAAAGTGGGAGGCCCAGAAGAAGCTCCAGGCTTCTGGCTTCAGTTTGCCACAGGTCTAGCCATTGTGGCCATCTGGAGAGGGAATCAATAGGTGGAAGACCTTTCTCTCTCCTCTCTCTCTCTCTCTCTCACTCTCTCTCTCTTAGCCTCTCTTTAACTCTGCATTTCAAATAAATAAATATTTAAGATAAAATAAACAAAATTTCAGTTAGGAGTTCATGTAAATGCTTTTTCATTACACGCCTTTATTGTGATCTGAAATTTCTCAAGTATAATAGAAATTTTCATACTGAACATTCTTAAGGAAGATGGTCCTAGAGCTCACCAAACTACTATCTAATTTCAAAGACATTTACAATTTAATTTATAATTAAATTTACATTTAATTAAACATGAACTACATGCATGGATATTTGAGGGATGAGAAGTGTGTCTATGTAGCATAGTATTTTTAATACTATTTTACATAATTATTATTTCACATTAAGAGAAGTCATTCTATACTTATATTTGTAGCATAATACTATACTACTTGCATTACTAAGTTGTAGAAGTGTTATGATTATTTGAAACTGTACAAGTAAAAACTAGAGAACTGTTAACTGAATATGTCATGTTTAATTTAATGAGTGATATAATCTGCATGTCTAAGAGAGCCCATCATTTTCAAATAAATTATATGACATTACCTTGATATGTAGCCAAATGGTCATAGAATATTTATAGAAATATTTATTTTAACATTTTTCTAGCAAATCAATGATAATGAAAAAGCAAAGAACTTTTCATCAGAATGTTATAAGAATTAAAGCAGTTGTATGATGCAAAGCATTCAAAATACCATCAAAAACATGGGAAGTGCACATGTAAACTATTGCCATTAAAGTAACTAATGGGAAAAATTGGGAATCATTAACTATTTGTAAAATCAATTAGAGCATTTTTGCTTTAAATTTATTATGATTATAATTCAATCACTTGAGTTTATTTAATAATTAAAGTTGAGACATGCAGAAATTTAAAATCACAGTTCTCACAATAATTTTTGGTATGAATTTTATACCACCTACAGTGCAGAACTAATGTGCAATGTGTAAGAATTCTTTTAGAAAGTATATGAATAGAGGCTGGCACTGTGATGAAGTAGCTAATCTCCCATGTGGTGCTGACATCCTATATCAGCACCAGCGCATGTCCAGGCTGCTCCTCTTCCAATCCAGGTCTCTGTGGCTTGGGAAAGGAGTGGAAGATGACCTAAGTGCATTGGCCCCTGCACCCATGTAGGAGACCCAGAAGAAAGCTTTGGGTCCCTGTCATCTGGGGAATCAACCAGAAGATGGAAGACCTTTCTCTGTGGCTCTACCTCTTTCTGTAACTAAACCTCTCAAATAAATAAAAATAAATTTTAAATAAAGTATTTGAATACCACACATTGTTTACTAATATTGGAATAAAACCCAAGAAAAGATTCTAAAATGTGCACAAGATAAATGCCAATTACAAATGGATTACAGACCTAAATCTATCACCTGATATTATCAAATTACTGGAGAGCATTTGGGAAACCCTGTAAGACATTGGCAAAGACAAAGAGTTCTTGGAGAAGATCCCAGAGGCACAGGCAATCAAAGCCAAAAATCAGCAGATGAGATTTCATCAAATTGAGAAGCTTCTGTACTGAAAAAGAAACACTCACAAAAGTGAAGAGGTAACCAACAGAATGGGAGAAATTATTTACAAACAATGCAAGTGATAGAAGATTAATAATGAGAATGTATAAATAGATCAAGTATCTCCACAGGAACAAAAAAATCCCAGTTAAGAAATGGTCCAAAGATTTAAACAGATATTTTTCAAAAGAGGAAATCCAAAATGGCCAATAGAAACATGAAAAATGGTTCAGGATCAGTAGCCATCAAGGAAATGCAAATCAAAACCACAGCAAAGTTTCATTTCAACCTAGTTAGAATGGCTTTCATACTGAAATCAACAAACCAAAAATGCTGGTCAGGATGTGCAGAAAAAGCTACCATAATCACTGTTGGTGGGAATGTAAACTGGTAAAACCATTATTCAAATCAGTTTGGAGATATCTCAGAAATCTGAATATAGAACTACCATATGTCCCAGCCATCCCACTCCTGGAAATTTACCCAAGGGAAATGAAATCAGCAAATAAAAGAGTTATCTGCACCCTCTCCCCCCCATGTTTACTGAAGCTCAATTAACAATAGCTAGACATGAAATCAACCTAAATGTCTGTCAACTGAAAACTGGATAAAAAAATATGGGATATGTACTCTATGGAATGCTACACAGTGGTTAAAAAATGAAATCCAGTCATTTGCAACAAAATGGATGAATCTGTAAATCATCATACTTAGTGAAATAAGCCATTCCCAAAGGTAAATATACTACATTTTCTCCCTTATCTGTGATAACTAATAGATAACTTGAAAGGAAATCTGTAGAAGTGAAATTGACACTTTAAGAAGTAATGATTTGAACAGCACTTTTCTTGACTGTGGAGAAAGAGTTTTTTTTTTTCTTAATGGAGAATGGGTGAGAATGGGAGAGGGAGGAGGATATGGGTGGGAGTTGGGGTGAAGGGTGAGCATGATCAGAAGAATTACTATATTCCTAAGGTTGTACTTATGAAATTTGTACTCATTAAATAAACAGTTTCTTCGGGAAAATAAAGATTACCTTGTCCTGCTCTTACGAAGCCTATAGTAGTATCATCATATAATGCAGTAAAGACGTCCCTTGTACATCCAATATTCTATTGATGGCATAATCAAATAAGGACATGAAATAAAAAGAAATTTAAGGAACATCTCTTGAATAAAGAGCAATACAAATACTCTAAGAATAATTATTGTGTTAAACAATATATGAAGTCATATATTAATAACAAACTGGATATACTAAAAGATGCAAAGGTGGTTGACAATTAAAAATGAGTGTCGATTACCAGTGTAAGTAAAAATACAAGAAAAAGTTACATAATCCCTTAAATTAGAAGACTTAATCAATTTAGTATCTAACCTTAAATAAGAAGCTGTTAGAATAGTACATCATAGCAACTTCATTAGTCCAACTAAGATTACCTACTAGTGAGCCTATTAAAAACAGCATAATTGACACAAAACATTGAAATCTTTTTCCCTGGGATCAGACCTAGATGAAGTTGTCTGTTCTCATTATTTCTCTTCAATATTGTACATGACGTGTAGTAAGATAAAATAATAAAAAGCAAATACTGGGTGAAAGGACCAAATTTTAGCAATAAAACTCAATATATGTGGATGATGTCATTATCAACAGATAATCTAACATAATTCTTATGTAACAGAAAATATTAACAAAATTAAACAAGATTACTGGGTAGAAAGTCAATATATGCCATCAACTGGTTTGCTAATCACCAGCAGGAAATAAACAGAAAACGATTTGAAGGACAAAACAGAGACTAACAAAGAAATCCCTGTTAGAGAAATCAAAGAAAATATAGTCCATGTGATATCTTTAAGTACATTCAGATAAACAGCTTTACGAACCCTCACATGAGCTAACAGCAAGAAGCCAAGACTGCCGGAAAGGCAGCGTTCAGCAAGCGTCTTGTGAACTGCAGCTCTCAGGAAGCAAGCTTGGGCTCACAGGATCCAGCAGGACCACAGACAGCTGAGGGCGCCCAGAAGCCAAGGTCACCAGAGCAGGGACAGCGCCCCCTGCTGCCGGAGCACCCGGGCAGGAGAAGAAGGCAGCCCCAGTCTGAGCCCCACCTCCCCTGTTACCAGGCACCGCCCCAAGGAACCGCCCCAGCCTAGCGGATTCTGATTGGCTGCACCTTCTGTGACGTCGCGCGGCCGGCTGTGGCAACTGTCCAATCAGGCACGTCAGGGCGACCCTGCAGAACCCCGCGGGACCTTTCTTTGTGGCAGCGCTGGGAGGGGTCCCCTGTGCTGCTGCTGAGCGGGCTTGGGAGCCTCAGGGGCTGCGCTTGTGAAATTCTTCACCTCAGGAGCCGCCCAAGGACCCCAGAATGCCTTGGAAGCGAGGGAATGGTGAGTGTGGGGCTCACCGGGTGGGAGTGAAGGACCCTTATGGGGGAGAGGGACAAGAAACTAGGCCTGGGCAAATATCAGGGGCTTCTTAAGAGGTTCGATGTTCCCCAGAGTCCAGCGGGCAGGACATTCTCTGGGAAGGAAAAGTCAACCCCCTTCAGAGAACCTCTAGGCACGCCCAGAGCAGAGCTGCCCCTCCCCTCCAGGAAACCTCTGGGCGCGCCCAGAGCAGAGCTGCCCCTCCCCTTCGGAGAGTCTCTAGGCACGCACTTATGATGTCACTGCGACCGGCCAATCCTGTAACACCTCAGCACTCTCCCTCAGCATTCTCCGGTATGCTAATTGTCCCTCCGAACCAGCCAATCCCGTGCCACCTCTGCATTTTACACCAGCACTCTCCACCAGCATTCTTCGCCAGCATTCTCCCATATGCTAATGGTCCCTCTGAACTGACCAATCCTACGCATGCGCATTAGGAATATGCTAATTCGTTGCCTATATAACCTGTGTGAAACTGCCGCTCAGGGCTCCTCACTGCCTGAGGTGGGGGCCCATTTGCGCAAACGTTCAATAAAAACCTCGTGCTTTTTGCATCAACTGGTCTGGAGTCTGGATCTTTGGGCGTCCTCCCGAGCAAGTGGGCATCTCTGCAACTGAGAGGTCCAACAGGAGCTGCGCTGGTGGCCAGGACCCGGGCTTCTGCCCGTGCGGGCTCAGCCCAGGGACCACAGCCCCAGGTCTGCCCTGTTTCTGCAGTTAGGGCGGGACGGCCCTCAGGAGACCATGGACTGCACTGAGGGGAGGAGCTGTGGTCTGTGGGTCCTCCTGCCCCTCTTTCTGTCCAGGGTGCCCTGATTCCCCTTACTTTTCTAACTACACGGGGAGTGGAGTCTCAGGTACACCGCCGGGTTCTCTCGGAGTAGCTCTTCCTGGGGCACTGAGTCCTTTTCCTGTTACCTGAGCACAGCATCCCACGCAGGGTGGGCGGTAGAAATGGTTTATTTGGCTCAAGGTTTTGGTCCGAGGTTGAGCAGTGTCTGGCAGTGTCCTTATGTTGGCAGAGCCCTGAGGTGGCATGGGGACAAATTCAGGGAGGGAGAGAGAGGCCAATTAAAGTGGACTTCATGGTGTTGGACCTCTTAGTTGCAGAGATGCCCACTTGCTTGGGAGGACGCCCAAAGATCCAGACTCCAGACCAGTTGATGCAAAAAGCACGAGGTTTTTATTGAACGTTTGCGCAAACGGGCCCCCACCTCAGGCAGTGAGGAGCCCTGAGCGGCAGTTTCACACAGGTTATATAGGCAACGAATTAGCATATTCCTAATGCGCATGCGTAGGATTGGTCAGTTCAGAGGGACCATTAGCATATGGGAGAATGCTGGCAAAGAATGCTGGTGGAGAGTGCTGGTGTAAAATGCAGAGGTGGCACGGGATTGGCTAGTTCGGGGGGACAATTAGCATACCGGAGAATGCTGAGGGAGAGTGCTGAGGGAGAGTGCTGAGGTGTTACAGGATTGGCCGGTCGCAGTGACATCATAAGTGCGTGCCTAGAGACTCTCCGAAGGGGAGGGGCAGCTCTGCTCTGGGCGTGCCTAGAGATTCTCTGAAGGGGATTGACTTTTCCTTCCCAGAGAACATCCTGCCCGCTGGACTCTGGGGAACATCGAACCTCTTAAGAAGCCCCTGATATTTGCCCAGGCCTAGTTTCTTGTCCCTCCCCCCAAAAGGGTCCTTCAATGGCAGACCCCCGGAGATCAGCCATTAACCCATTAATCACGTGAGTGGATTTATCTTAATCACCTCTTACAAAGTCTGACCTGGACGTCCCCCCCCTCCCCTTTAAGATTCATTTTTTTATTTGAAGGTCTGAGTTATGCACAGAAGGAGAGGGAGAGGGAGAGGGAGAGGGAGAGGGAGAGAGAGAGAGAGAGAGAGAAACAAGAGCGATTGAGAGAGGTGTCTTCTATTCGCTGATTCACTCCAGATGTGGCCACAACCGGCTGGGCTGATCTGAAGCCAGGAGCCAGGAGCTTCTTCTGGGTCTCTCTGGCTCAGAGGCCCAAGGACTGGGGCCATTCTTTACTGCTTTCCCAGGCCATAACAGAGAGCTGGATTGGTGCCCATGTGGGATGCTGGCACCACAGTTGGCAGCTTAACCTGCTAGGCCACATTGCTGGCTCCTGGACCCACTTTTTAATATCTCACAATTGGGGTTAAATTTCCCCATGAGTTTCAGAGGGGACACATCATTTCCAATCCAGAGCACTGAGTCTGGCAACAAACCCATAATGTACAGAGATTTCCCCAAGTAGCCAGATGCCAATTTCTACCCTGAAACTTACCACATTATAAACTATTTTCTCCCACAGAAAATCAATAGTTCAAAGGTTTGTTTTCTGTTTGTAAATGTTTTCCCTGAGAGGAAAGCAGGTAACATCTACTTGATACTCTAATATAAAATTTTTATGCTGAGATGGGTGATTGGTGTAATAGTTAAATTGTTTGAGACGTCTACATTCCATATCAGAGAGTAGTTGAGTTTGAATCTTGCTCTTTCAATTCCATATTCTTGCCAGTGCACACCATGGGATGCAGTAGGTGATGGCAGTAGGTGATGTTTATTAAGTACATGGGTTCCTGCAACCTGCATGGAAACACAGATTAAGATCTTAGGTTTCTGGCTTCAGCCTGGCCCAGTCTTAGATGTAGTAGGCATTTGGTGAGTGAACTATTGGGTGGACAATCTCTCTTCCTCTCTGTCTCTCTCTCCCTCTCTCTCTCCCTTTCTTTCTTTCTCTCTCTCTCTCTCTCTCTCTAAGAAATTGATTATTTTTAAAACAACTTTTTAAATGTTGAGAGCTGGGAACTAAATCCAGGTCTCAAAATGGCTTAAGGTTCCCAATCACTTGAGCCATTGCATGCTGGATGTGTCCCCAGGGTTTCCACTAGCAGGAAGCTTGAATTCAACCAGCAGTGGGAATGGCACTCAAACCATGGCACTATGTGATCTGGGTGTCCCCAGCAGCATGTTGAGCACTAGGCCAACTGCCCCCACCTCCTACTGTCTTGTAGAGGTGCTAAAATGTTCTAAATTGGCAACAGAGATGGCTATCAAGAACTGGAAAGGAATGAATTGTATGTATTTTTTAATTCACAAATTCCATAAGTGAGCTATATTCATGACTCAATTATACTAATAAGAAAGTTATATGATTTCTGATAATTTTAAAAGTATGTATTGGATTATTTCAGTTTTATGTAATATTTAATATTTTAATATTCCAAACTCAAAACCGCATGAAATTTGTCTTCCTTTCACTTCATATTTCTATAGACATGTGGATATAAATACAAGAGAAAAGTGATAGGAGGATGTAAACTGTACACCACAATGATTGATTCAGGACAGGGGTTGTGAGGAAAGGTAATATTAATTTTATCTGTGTATTTGTTTTAAGAATATATTTGTAAAATAAATAAATGCAAAACAAAAATGGCCTGACAACACAGGTACATGACCAAATATTTTTAGTAGCAGTAATCAGAAAAGATTGTCCTTAGCTCTTAATCTTTGTTGGATTCTGCATTTGTCAATCCCGCTCCCTGATTGTCAGTCCTTGCATCCTCATAACAGGGACTATTCATTTTTCTGCATTCAGGAAAAGATAAATCCTCCAAATGTGAAGTCCAGCCAACACATGGAGTATACAGCTTGGACACAGAGAAAATGAGTGCCTAGCCAACTATCAGTGAGCATGGTCTTTCTAATTTCTCTCTTCTCAGGAATTCTTACAGAATCCACACTGCCAATCCTAGTATGAGCAGCTCCTGGTGGCAGAGGTGTAAGACCACCTAAATAGGAGGAACCATTCCTAGGAAAGGACATAAGGACCAAATGCTCTTTGGTACAGATTAGCTCTTTGATACCTGCAAGTTCATTTTCTGTTTCAAGGAGTATAACTTTGAGATCTATATCTTCATGGCACAGTTGCTTCTCTGGTCTGAGATGCAGGGGTCTAGGCTTAGACGTTTGAGACTCATTCCTTAATTTGTGGAAATAAAGTCACTGTAGAGAAAGGGCAGAATCAGAGAAGCCACAGGAATTTGAACAGTACAAATGATATCTTAGGTATAGAGGAAACCATGGGTAGGTTGTTAACCAAGAGTTAGCACATCACACTCCCACTCAAGAACATATCAGCCCTGACCACAGGAGCCATGCCCATCTCTATTTGGAGAGGAGCTTCTTAAGTAGTGAGAGATCCATGAAATTCTGTTTGACCTCCTTGCCTAGTGGGTGGCACAAAGCAGCAAATGTCAGGGAAAGTTGAGGTCCTGCTCTGAAAAGGGTAAGAGACACAGATGAGCAGATGGATTTTAGGAGTTCCTAGGAAAGTAGCTACTAGACATTGTAATTGTTGTATTTGTACAATGAATTTGGGAGGCACATGTCTTAGGACCCAGTATCTTATTCCAGTGTATACAATAGAAGAGTTTTCCCAACTCTCAAATATGATCCATGGAAGACTCACAAGTTACTTTAATAGATTAGAGCAAGCATCTTTTATTTTTTAAAAGAATTCTAAGCCTCTATGCATATTAATAAAACAAATCTTTGCATATACAGCAATGTAAAATTTTAACAACTATTAAATTAGTATAATTAGGTGCAGTCAATTTGAAGGAGGAATGGTGAACACTGGTATAGAACACACTGTACCAACACACAGGATTTATTGTTCTGCTGGCACAATCTGAGGGGCAGTCTCCTACAGTTTAAGATGCAGCATTTAACAGCTATGGAAATGTGCTCCTGAAGCAGCCTGTGGATTTTACCTTTAGTTTTTAGCTCAGTGTGATCCCTCACTTTGTGATATCTATCTCTGACCCTTTTCCAGAACTGTTGACTTTTCTCTCATTCTTTGTCTTGTCATGGTCATCATTTTTAGCATTTTCTGGTTTTTTGTCTACATTTCTTACCATCTCTGCAAAGCAAACATCTTTTTAAAGGTTAGACATAAGTTGCCATAGTAAGATCAGTTTCTTGTTCAAACATCTTAAAGTAAAATACTCATTGCAATTTTCCCCATGCTTTATGGAAGATCTGTAATAAAAACACATATAGGACATATTTGTTCTATAAATACAGTACAATTGTCAGAACTAAAAAATAAAATAAATATAATGAAAGTGATCACCACTGTCCACAGTATACTTTTTCTATTCCTCACATATCCCTTTAAAATGTAAGCTTGTGAATCCATAAATTAGTCACCATTATTCTACATGGTTGGCAGATACAGGCCAATTCTGATGCATCACATCTGGTCTCAAGGTAGCAGGGCTGAGGCCCAGGAAATAGACACATCATCTTCTTTTTTCTTTGTGAAGGGGTGCAGAGGCCTGGGGGAAATGAAGTCTCTCCCTTCCATGACAGCACCAGCACAGGTCCATGGGAAGGGATTTTTCAGGTCTTTCTCAGTGCAGGTCATGTTGCTCACTCCCGTCCTCTCCTTCCCTGAAATTCTAGGCCCTGCAACCCTCCTGATGCTGATTCAAAGGCACTGACTGTATTCTGTGTTCCTGAAGGTAAGTGCAAGAGGGAAAGATGGGATCCACAGACCACAGGATCCCTGGGGAGTAGAACGTTTGTTTTCATCTTGTTGGGAGCAGAAGCATCGGTGGTTCTCATGTGGGTGAGGCCTGATAGGGAGTTGCTTGCCACAGCTCTGAGCCTGTGGGGAACAGCAGAGTCATTAAAACCTAAGATCTGAGGGTGAGGAAGCCCACCATGGTCTGAGCTTCAAGTGATTACTCTGCTGGAGGTAGGTGCTTTGCTAGAAGGCCTGTGTTCTTCCATCATGCAGAATCTGATTTCACATGTTTCATAAATGATGTGGTCAATCCAAGATGGCAGTGAAGCAAGGAACAAATGCATGTTGTATGAGCTAGGAGGTGTTTGGACTGAGTTTAGTTCCAGCTCAGTCACGAGAGTATCCCGTCACTGACCCAGTACCAGTGACATAGCCCTGATTTCCCAGAGAAATCATTGTGTGCCTATGTATAGGCTGTTTACAACAGTGTAGCTGTATTTGTGGGGTTTTTTGCATCTCCTCAGCAAGTGAAACTTCCTGCCCCCTGCTGCACTGTGTATCCTGCCCATAATGTCATATGGGTTTATAGATACCCACACAAATTATAGTTTCCAAGAATGCTGGATCTCAAAGGGAAATTAGAGTGCTGATGGATGATCCTATTTTCTTTAGAAAAAAGTAGTTTGCTGTATGGAAGAATGATTTCATGAGTAGAAATCCACTTGAAAGGATAACCCTTTGGTCCACACCTGCTTAATGCTACACAGGTAAGCAAATAGATGCCTTCTAAAGGAGAAGATCCTAGCATGGTATGGCTGAGGCAACTATGGATACTACTGCCCAGAAAGATAGAGATTTGAGTGATGCTATCTTTGCTCATGCATAAGCTACTACAGACTGAGTGACATTGGGAAGTTTGTATAATCTATGAGAAGCAAGACCCTAGAAAATATTACTTACTGGAAGGGTCTTGAAGGTGTTGCCTGCAGTGGAGGGGGTAATTTGCCCTTCTGAGAGTCTATCTATATTGCCCCAACCCCATTCCCAGTACTTCATTCTGCTTCCATTATTTCCAGAATTGGAGCTCTCTGAAGCCTAGTCTGTAACCACAATTGGTATAGAGATGTGATGATGCCCCCTCTGTCCTGAGAGTTCTTGCTGTCAGGACAGGGGAGGTGAAAAGGATCTGTCTGCCTGATAGGAGAGATGGAACAAAGGAGCTTTTTAGGAGATAAGTGAGTGGACCAGTGTCACATGATTTGAGGATATCAGGCCCTCTCCGTTTTGAGCAGTGCTGTCTGTCTTGCTGCAGCTAGTTCAATACTCAAGTTTAGTTTTGAGATTGATTTTAGGAATCACAGTCAATCTAGAACTATTGAAAGAGACTTTGACTTGACCATGGCTATCCTTATCCTTTATCCCCAAACTGTATATAGATTGTGTGAGCCCCAAAGGTTTGTAACACAAGTTTTTCTCACTTAATTCTAGTTATCAATGATTGATAGTCATAAATTCTATAGACATTTAATATTAAACTTTTTTTAAATGTTTAAAATAGCAATCACTTTATTAATGGTTTTGATAAATACAAATGAAATGACATATAATGTAAAATATATGTAAAAATTGAAGAATAGTCTTTTTAAAAATTAACATTTATTTGAAAGGTAGAGTTACAGAGAGGCAGAGGCAGAGAGAGAGAGAGGTCTTCCATCCACTAGTTCAGTCCCCAGATGGCCACAGGCCGGAGCTGTGTTGATCCAAATCCAGGAGCCAGGAACTTCTTCCAGGTTGCTCATGTAGGGGCAGGGGACCAAGGACTTGGGCCACCTTCTATTGCTTTCCCAGGCAATAGCAGAGAGCTGGATTATAAGTGGAGCAGTTGGGACTCGAACTGGTGCTCATATGGGATGCTGGCACTGCAGAGGGCATCTTTACCTGCTACACAGCACCAGCCCCTGGAGCATAGTCTATGATCTGCAGACTCTCATGTGGCAGTGACCTTGCTGACATCCCTCTGGTTGGTGTGGCTCATGCTCATGAATATATCTGTGTGTGATCATGAAGTTCTGATCATTGTATTTGTCATGCAATTCAGTTTTTTTCTAACCAATTCATAACAGCATTTTATTTGCCACAAGTCAACAGAAAACTTGCAAATTTAAAGTATAACCCCGGGGGAGCGGCAAGATGGCGGAATAGGCAGGGAGCACACTTAGTCCGGGGGGAGAGAAAGTTTAATATAAGTGGAGATACTGCAGGGTCAAGGAAGAGTAGGGGATGAAACAGCAGAGGAAACTCTTCCGGAACTAGTGATTCACAGTGGACCTGCGTGGAGAGCGTGGGAGCCCAAGTTCGGGACACCAGCGGCAGACTCAACGCACCAGCGCTGGAACACGAGGTGAGCCGAACCTCCATAGCCCGAGATACCAGCAGGCAAGCGGAAAGAGGAGGCTAGAGGGAACGAGGCTTGAAACTCCGTGGGGAAAAGTTCACCAGGCTAACTAGAAGAGAGATAGGAAAAAAATTAAAAAAGTGACCGATACAGACACAAGTTTCTCTCTCTCCGCTCACCTCTCAAAGGCGAGCAAGACAGAGCAGGCGCCATTTTGGACATACGTCATAAGCAGGGCGACCTCAGGTCTGCACCAGCCCTGAGCCTAGCAGAAAAACCTGACTCTGGGGGGAAGGGTGAAATAACAGATTAGCATCTAACTTGGCAACCCAGTGGGAGACTGCAGGAGAATTGGAGCCCACACTGAGGGCAGCAGAGATTCCCTGTGTGGTCCTTGGGAAAGAGCTTCCAATCTCTGGCTCCTGTGGGCATATCATTCGCCTGCTAACTACCTCCAATTACGTTCAGCTGTGCAGAATTACTTCCCTTTTGAATCAAAAAAAGAAAGAAAGAAAGAGAGATTTACCACACCTAACCTGGGAGTGTCATCTTTGACACACCCTCAACCCTGAGGAACCAAACACAGCTCTCAGTCCACACTCATCTCAAGCCTCTAAGGCTCCACTGAAAGCAGACAGTCCACTTAATATAGAGCCATAGTGTAACAAGAAAAAACACCACAGTCAAGAAACCAAATATCTCCAACATGCCAAACAACAAACGCAAAAACCAAGCTAACAAGAACAAGGAAGAAACTATGACGCCCCCAAATGAAAAAGACACCCCAATTCAAGATTATGAAGATGATGAGATAGAAGAAATGCAAGAAGCGGATCTCAAAAAATTGATAAGAACATTAAGAAGTTCTCAAAAACAAATTCTTGAACTACAGAAATCCTTCATGGACAAGATAGAAAATCTCTCTCGTGAAAGTGAAATATTAAGGAGGAATCAAAATGAAATGAAACAACTAGTGGAACAAGAAACTCTGATAGTGACTAGAAATCATAATGAAATGAAGAGTTCAATAGATCAAATGACAAACACATTAGAGAGCATTAAAAACAGAATGGGCGAAGCAGAAGAGAGAATATCAGACTTAGAAGACAGAGAACAGGAAAGGAAACAGGCAAACCAAAGAAAAGAAGAAGAAATTAGAAATCTAAAAAATATTGTCGGGAATCTACAGGATACTATTAAAAAACCCAACATTCGGGTTCTAGGAGTTCCTGAAGGCATGGAGAGGGAGAAAGGATTAGAAGGCATTTTCAGGGAGATACTAGCAGAGAATTTTCCAGGTTTGGAGAAGGACAGAGGCATCTTAGTACAGGAAGCTTATAGAACCCCTAATCAACATGACCAAAAGAGATCCTCACCACGACATGTTGTAATCAAACTCACCACAGTGAAACATAAAGAAAAGATCCTAAAAGGTGCAAGAGAGAAACGTCAGATCACTCTTAGAGGATCTTCAATTAGACTCACAGCAGACTTCTCATCAGAAACCCTACAAGCTAGAAGGGAATGGCGAGACATAGCCCAGGTACTAAGAGAGAAAAACTGCCAGCCCAGAATACTATATCCTGCAAAGCTCTCATTTGTGAATGAAGGTGAAATTAAGACTTTTCATAGCAAACAGAAACTGAAAGAATTTGTTGCCACTCATCCTGCCCTGCAAAAGATGCTTAAAGATGTGTTACACACAGAAACACAGAAACATGGTCAACAATAAGAAAGAAGGTAAAGGAAGGAAACCTCACAGCAAAAGATCACAGGAAGCTGAATTTCTCTTTGACATAGAATTAAACTCTGATGCTCTGTTAAAGCAATGTGTTAAAGTAATCTATTATGTTCTCTTGATGTCTGTTAAATTCTAATTGTTCAAAAACAGCTGCATTTTTATTAAGAGCTATGGGTTATTTAAATATGTGCTTATTTTCAAAGATTGGAATAATCACCTTGTAACAATGATCAAATTTGGTCTTTGTTATGTCATGATTTTAAGAAATCTTATTTCAACCAGATATTTTGGATTTTGAGCCTTCTTGGCATTCTTGACAGGCATTCAAAAAATCAAAGTTTCAAACAATCTGGTCTCTAAAATTTCCAGTAAATCCTGGACTTTGGTTTTTCCAGTTTGGGACCAACTGAAAAAATCGAAGGACCTATGTCTCTCATCTTATAGAGACACCAACTAATCAGTCTATTTGGAGTATATTAGAAGGACTGTCAAGATGAGATGTGGTACCAGACTTTAAGTTTCTATAATGGAAAATGCTATTAATACAAATGTTTGAGAATTAAAAAGTCTAATGATCTTGTGTTACTAGACATGATAGTTATCTTAATGAGAAAGCCCCAGAGGCCTAAAGGGTTAAATACTTGTAAAATCCTACAGGTGCTTTCAAAAATACTGTGAAGTAAGCAAGTGCCTCTTGTTGGTTGATGAGTTTATAATTTTAAACATGGCGACCTAAAGTCTTTTGTCATCCACAGTTATATATGATGTGCTGCTCATAAAACTAAAGCGTTGTTGGTTCTGTGTTTAGCTGTCCTCCTATAGGTTCCTATGGACTTTTTCCAGCCACTTCCATTGTATTCAGTACTTTGGGATGGCTCTGTAAACAGATGAAGCCAATAATGTATTAACAGTACCAACTGAGAGAAAGTATGGTTAACTGAGGTTACTAAAAACAAAAAGCAATTCAAATCAATTGGCAATCTACAAAAAGAGTTAAATATTTTAAAAGCTATTATTAAAATTGCTATATGGGTCTATTATGCTATATTATATGTGTGTACATATTGTATGTCCACATGGGGAAATTTTATTAAGAGTTTTATTTTAAATGGCTTATAGATAAGATTGTCCATAAATTTAAGCTGCTAAAATCAATCAAAGATACATTTTAATTTGTGGGACCTGAATCTGTGTATCATATGTTTTAGACTTGTTGGTAGAAAGAAACTAAAAACATTTTAGATGGTTGTGCTTAAGTTTACTGGTTAAACAAACTACACCATGTTAGATATTTAAGAGGTGTTTTCAAATACATGATTCTTAAAATTTACAGAAGGCATTGGACCTTCTGGTAAATGTTTTCTTAAGTTGTTATCTAATGGTTGAAACTGTTTGCTAAGTATTCATGTGATATTGCTATTGTCAGCAAGCGATCTAGGACTTGCTCCCTCATTTCTCTATTCTAAGCCCAACTTGTTCTTTCATTTCTCTATTCTCTTCAAGGTAGGAAACTAATTCTATTATGAAGGAATCTGTAGGATGCACAAGTTAATCTTTAGACCTTATAAAAGAGATGGCTAACATTTTTCTGCAATAGCATAGCCAAAATAAGAACTTAAATAATAATCTCATAGCTAGATTCACTTCGCCATCAGCGAAGTATACAGTAAGTAGAAAAAACCTCCCTTTCAGACCAAAGGGAAAGAAAGTCTTTAAGTGAGAATATAATTTTCCTCATGGGCATTGTCTACCTTAAAAAAACTACTACAGAACATGCCTGTGACTATAGACTTGTAGTTCAGGCCACCGAAGATTAGAGATGGGACACGGGCACTCCCTTGACTTGCATCCTCTGGTCTGCTTGAACACAAACCAGGAGGAAAAGAAAGCTCGGCATCAGAAGCAATGGGTGGCAGGCCTATTAATGGCTGATCTGTACAGTGATCTGCCCTCAAGGAGACCCAACAGGCCAGTCCACTGCAGTGGCTTTCAATGTGGTAAGCCTGGGCTTCAGCAGATGTCAGCTTGTGAAGAGCCCTGGCAGCTCTGCCAAGAGTTGGATCACTGGAAATGGACCTGCCCTGGAGTCGAAGGATGCCCAGGTCAGAGCCACAGATCTTATTGGCTCTAAGCTGAAAAGCCCTTCACTCAGCCCAACTTCCAAAGTGACCACTGCAGCTGAGGGGATGGCCAAGTAGGGTCAGCAACATTGCAGGCAGAACTGTCAATTTCTTGTTAGAGATGCCCCCTGCCTTTACCTGGCCAGCTCTCCTCCAAGGCCAGCCAAGTAATGAAAGTCAACAGAGTGCCTTCCCCTAGGAGGTTCACACCTCCCTTAGGATATACCCCATGTGAAGAGATAGATAGGTCTGGGCCTCTGAATTTACAAGGCCTAAAGCCCACCAGATTATTATCAAGCCCCTTCTATCAGGTTCTATTTGCCTCTCAATCAGAAAACTTAATTGTAGCTTAGACAGCACCTTTCTTAGCTCCTCTAATAATGACTCTGTCCTTTGTTCTAGGCCCTGTCTAGTGCACTTGGGCCTCATTCCTTTGTAATCATAACCTCTACTCTACCACCAATGGCTCTACTCCCAACCTGTGTGTACTGATGGTCCTCTTCCCCACTTAATGCTGTATAATTGTTCAAACCTGGTAAATGCCACTCTTAGGATCATTGGTTACTATCCTCACTCTGTCTTTTATGACCTTGTCTAAATATGATCAGAGTCGGGGAACTTGGAAGGCTTCCATAGCCTTGGCAACTCATGACGACAGCCTAGGATGGTTACTGGCGCCATAAACTAGAGTGTCAATTTGTTGGTCAACAACAGGAGCCACTGTGCACTTGCTCCTCATGTGGGATCTCTGTCCTTAATGTGCTGTACATTGTGATTTAATGCTATTACTAGTACTCAAACAGTATGTTTCACTTTGTGTTTCTATGTGGGTGCAAACTGTTGAAATCTTTATACTAAATTGATCTTCTGTATATAAAGAGAATTGAAAATGAAAAAAAAGTATAACCCCTATATTTATAATCCTGATTCAACATTTTGAGATGGGCTTAGGTAGGTGCTTCCTGGGATCACAAATGAGGGTTAATATATGTGCTGCTGAAGGGAGCACACAAATGAGGGTTAAGTCATCTGGGGCCTGTACTGGGGCTGGTGCCTTGCAGATGAATTCACTCTTGTGTCTGGTGATTGATACTTTATCTCCACTGGGTCCTCTGTCTCCAAGAGGCAACTCATAGGCTTTTTCACAAGGTAATTATGTCCAGTTAAGCAAACCCTAGCAAGCAGTTAATTTTTAAAACTTTGTATCAGGGCTGGTGCTGTGGCATAGTGGGTAACACCGCCACCTGCAGTGCCAGTATCCCATTTGGGTGCCAGTTCAAGTCCCAGCTGCTCCACTTCCAATCAAGTTCCCTGCTTATGGCCTGGGAAGCAGTAGAAGATGGCCCAAGTCCTTGGTCCCTTGCACCCATGTGGGAGACCTGGAAGAAGCTCTTGGCTCCTGGCTTCATAGCAGTGCAGCTCCGGCCATTGCAGCCAATTGGGGAGTGAACCAGAATATGGAAGATCTCACTCTGTCTCTCTGCCTCTCCTCTCTCTGTGTAACTCTGACTTTTGTGTAAAATAAATAAATCTTAAAAAAAATTGTATCATATTTCCTGATGTTCCATGGGTTAAAGGAAGTAAAATGACAAAGTCAGCATTGTGGGGTAAGGAATACATAAAGGTGTGAATACAAAGAGGTATGCTGTTTAGAATAATTGAACAATGTAGTAGGGCAGCACTGTGGTGAAGTAGGTAAAGCTGCCACCTGTGGCGCCGGCATCCCATATGAGTACCAGTTTGAGTACCAGCTGCTCCATGTCTGATCCAGCTTCCTGGTGATGTGCCTGGGAAGGCAGTGGAGGATGGCCCGGTGCTTAGGGCCCTGAACCCATGTAGGAGACCAAAAGAAGCTCCTGACTCCTGGAAAAACACACATTGGTTGTAAGAGTCATACTTTCTATGGAATATTAGATGTATAAAAGCAAGAGAAGTTCTATGGGAAGCACTAATATGGACTCCTTTGTGGAACATTTGTATCAATAGAAAAATGGCTAATTCTACCCAGTATTTTCTCTACGCATTTTAGTCACACCATGTTGTTTGTTTCTTTGTTATACTATAATATATTTGGATAATAATTTTCAAAATTATAACATTTCTTTGCAGTTTTTTTAATAAAATATCAATAGCAAATAAATATTTTCATTAACCTTTAGATAATGTATTTAATCTCTACTAATTAATAGAATGAGTGCTCTTTCAGGGAACATTTTCCCGTCTCTCTGGTGAAAAAGGAAATCTTCCCCTGTGGAGAATCTGATTTTGTTTTTCTAGCTGATGTGTCCACTATTCTCAAGTCATTTCTATCATGATCTTGCTTACAGTAGAATCTAGAATCAAGCCCAATCAGTTCTCTTTGAATTCCCTCCATTCACCTTTTCTTCCAGATATGATTCCAGAGATCTGTACATGTTTCTAAGACAAAAGAAAGTGAGTGTATCTCCAGTAAATTCATTACTTAATTATTTCTTCAGCTTGTTTTCTGCCATGTATTTTAGGAAATTTATAAGGGTTTGTTATTTTTATTTTTTAAAGATTTATTTATTTATTTGTAAGTCAGAGTTACTCAGAGATAGAAGGAGAGGCAGAGAGAGAGAGAGAGAGAGAGAGAGAGAGAGGTCTTGCATCCACTGGTTCACTCCCCATTTGGCCACAATGGCCTGAGCTGTGCTGATCTGAAGCCAGGAGCCAGGAACTTCCTCCAGGTCTCCCACACAGGTGCAGGGGCCCAAGGACTTGGGCCATCTTCCACCGCTTTCCCAGGCCACAGCAGAGAACTGGATTGGAAGTGGATCAGCTGCATCTGGAATCAGTGCCCATACAGGATGCCAACACCGCAGGCAGTGGCCTCACCCACTACACCACAGTGCTGGCCCCGAGAGTAGAGAATGGTCCAAGGTGCTTGGGTCCCTGCACCCACATGGGAGACCAGGAGGAAGCACCTGGCTACTGGCTTTGGATCGGCATAGTGCCATCCATAGCAGCCATTTGGAGAGTGAATCAATGGAAGGAAGACCTTTCTTTCTGTCTCTCTCTCTCTCTGTCTATAGCTCTACCTGTCAAATAAATTAAAAAAAAAACTTATTTGAAGGACAGTTATAGAGAAAGGTTGTGGGGGAGGAAGAGAGAGAAAGAAAGAGTTTCTATCCCCAGATTCACTACTTAAATTGCCACAATGGCTGCGGTTGGGTCAGACCAAAACCAGGAGTCTGGGACTGCATCCAGGTCTCCCAGATGAGTGGCAGGGGTGCAAATATTTGGGCCATCTGCTGCTTTCCTAGGTGGATTAGCAGGGAGCTGGATTGGAAGTGGACCACCCAGGATATGACCCAGTGCCCACATTTGTTGCCAGCATGCCAGGCAGCAGATTAATCTGCAGCAGCAAAATGCAAGCCCTAAGGGGATTTATTAATTAAAATGAAAGCATAATAAATATAATGTAACATCAGATAATATACATAAACCAGGTAAAGTTTGCATGCTTGTAAGACATTAGAGCTATCTAATATGGGTGCAAATTGGTCTCTGTTCTTTCTGATGCCTTATCAAAAAGACATTTGTCTGAATGCTCCTCTTCTGAATCCAGCTCTCTACTTAATGGCCTGGGAAAGCAGTGGAAAATGGCCCCAATCATTGGGTCCCTGCACTCATGTGGGAGACCCAGAACTCCTGGCTCCTGGTTTTGGATCAGCTCAGTTCCAGCCATTGCAGCTATTTGGGGAGTGAACCAGGGGATGCAAAATCAATCTCTCTCTCTCTCCCTTTCTCTGTATCTCTGCCTCTCAAATAAATAAATATTAAAAGAAGACATTTTGTTATATAATTCAAATTGAAACCTAGATGAGAATATGCTACATTGTTGTGGAACATGAAAGCTGAAATAAGAGTCCTTATTATTCATATTTATGATACTATGGATACTTGTTTTCCATTTTTCTCATCTGATTTCTTCCTCTTTCTTTATTACCTTTCTTCTGGCTCATCAAGTATTTTTAATAATTTATAAATGTTTTGTTTATTTCAGAGACAGAGAGAGATCTTCTATCCACTAGTTTACTCTCCAAATGCCTGCAGTAGGTGGAACTGGGCCAGGCTGAAGTCAGATGATGGGAGTTCAAGTCAGGCCTTCCACACAGGTGCCTGTAACTCAATTACTTGAACCATCACTACTGCCTATCAGAATTTACCCATCCTGGAAGCTGGGGTTGGAATCAAGCCCAGGAACTCCTGTGTGGTACAAAGAGATTTTAATTGACATCTTAGTCATGAGGCTAAATGCCTGCACCTGTAAAATATTCTAAATATTTGGTACTTCTAAAATATGGTACTTCTCTTGTTTGTTTAGTTCTATGTTATGGATTGAATTATTTTCTCCCAAAACCTATAAATGGCCACTCTAATCCCCAAATTACTATTTGAGAGAATGCCTTCAAATAGGCTGTTAAGGTTAACTGTGGGCCTGTAGGTGGATCCTTTTTTAAAAAAAATTATTTGTTTATTTGAAAGTCAGAGTTACACAGAGAGAGGAGAGGCCAAGAGAGAGAGGTCTTCCATCCGATGGTTCACTCCCCACATGGCTGCAATGCTTGTAGCTGCACCGACCCAAAGCCAGTATCCAGGAGCCAGTATCCAGGAGCCAGGAGCTTCTTCCATGTCTCCCATGCAGGTGCAGGGGCCCAAGGACTTGGGCCATCTTCTACTGCTTTCCCAGACCATAGCAGAGAGCTGGATCAGAAGAGGAGCTGCTGGGACAAGAACTGGCACCCATATGGGATGTGGCACTTCAGGCCAGGGTGTTAACCCACTGTGCCACAGCGCGGGCCCCATAGGTGGATCCTAATCCAATCCAACTTGGGACTTTGTGATAGAGACAACAAGGGAAGAGAACACCTGCAGAAAAGACCAAGAGAGGTTGTGGTGAGAATTTGGCCAGCTTCAAACCAAAAGGAAAGGCGTCAATGGAAAGTAGAAACCAACCCTGGAGGCATCTTTGAACTTTCGTCCTCCCAAACTATGACAAAATGATTTTCTGTTGTTGAAGCCACTCCACCTGTAGTACTATGTTGTGGCAATCCTATCAAAAACATACACTGATTTGTTTCATTAATTTTCTCAGATTATGCATGAATTTTCTATTAATTCCTCCAAATTATTCCTATGAATAATTTGCCACAGTATTCTTGAGGTTATAGTGTAGTGCTTCATAGGCAATACAGGAGCTGTTCAATAGATTAGTTACATTTTTGACATCTATACATTATGCTATGATTTTATATGTATGTTTACATAGTCAATCAACATGTAAGTGTCCCAAATATTATGTTTTTCTTCAAATAGTCATACCTCCTTTGACAAAATTAGGAGAATAACAAGGTATACAGCCTTTTATCTTTACTCACAATTTTTGTATTATTTTATTTGGAAGGTAAAGTTAGAGAGAGGAAGAGACAACCATGACTGGCACTGGGCTTGGCAAGGCCAAAGCTAGGAGCCTGGAATTCCATCCAGGTTTCCCACTTGGGTGACAACAGCCCAGGTACATAGACCATCTTCTCTTGCTTTTCCTAGGTGCAATAGCAGGGAGCTGAACCAGGAGTGGAACAGCCAGGACTTAAACCAGTGCTTAAATGGGATGCTGGCATTTCAGGGGATGGCCTAACCCATGGCACCACAATGCTTGCTCTATGCTCACACATTTATATCATTTTTAATTATCCTGATTCTTTGCTAAACATCCACATTAAAATTTTGCATTATTTCCTTTAGTATTCTATAGTGCAGGTCTATTGGTTATTAACTTAGTAGTTTATTTTCATCAGAACATGTGTGATCCACCTCATATTTCAGTGTCTATTAAAAACGCAGAGACACACACATATAGATAGAGAGGAGAGAGAGAGAGAGAGGCGTCTTCCTTCTGTTGGCTCATTCCCAAAGTCCCACAGCTGAGGCAGGCTAAGGCTTTAGTTCCAGGAAGCTCGACCTCAGCCTAGGTCTCCTGTGCAGCTGACAGGGATCCAGTGCTTGAGCCCACACCTGCTACCTCCCTTTAGGCACATTAGCAGGAAGCTGCATTAAAAGCAGAGGCAGAACTTAAACACAGTCCCTCAGATAGGATAAGTGGGCATTCCAATCAGCACCTGAATGCTTTGTACTACAGTGCCCACTCCTGTTCACCTCACATTTTAGAATAGTACCACTAAGTAATGAATCAGGGATTGGAGGATATTTTCTTTCAAAACTTTGTAGATGTCTTTCCATTGTTTCAGTGGTGAAGTCAGACATCATCATGCCTGGTTGTTCCTGGTGTACTATGGGCTATAATTTCTCTCACTGCTTTCAAGTTCTTTTCTTGTTTTTGAGATTCTGCAGTTTCTGATTTCTTTAGGGTCATTTTCCTTCTATCTATCCAGAATAGTGTGTCACTGGGGATTTTCCATCTATAAATTGATGTTCACAAATCATGGGATGTTTGGTCATGACTAAATATACATTTTCTGATTTACTCATTCTCTTTTCTATCTGAAGCTCCAATTGCATGTATGAGGATACTTCAAAAAGATTGTGGAAAGTTGAAATAAAAGATAAGGTTATTTTGATGCAAAAATTTTTGTCTGAAATGCTCACACTAGTTTTCAAGAAGTTCATTGACAGGGCTGGTTTTGTGGCATAGCAGGTGAAACCACCAATGGGGACACTGATAGTTCCAGTTCAGTTGCCAGTTGCTCCACTTCTGCTCCAGCTCCCTAAAATTGGAGTTTTTCCAACTGTGTGAGAGACTTGGATAGAGTTCCTGGTCCCTGGATTCAGCCTAGACCAGTTCCAGCCATTGCAGACATTTAGTTTTTGAACCAGTAGATGGAAGATCTCTGGCATGCTGCCTGTGAAATAAATAGATAATTTTTTTTAACAAAAAGAAGTTCAGGGGTCGACATTGTGGCATAGGAGGTAAAGCTGCCACCAGCAATGCCAGCTTCCATATGGCACTGGTTTGAGTCCTTGTTGTTGCACTTCAGATCCAGTTCCCTGTTAATGTGCCTGGGGAAGCAGTGGAGGATGGCCCAAGTCCTTGGGCCCCTAAACCCATGTGAGAGATCTGGGAGAAGCTTCTGGCTCCTGGCTCCTGGCTTCAGACCAACCCAGCTTGGTCACTGAGGCAATTTGGGGAGTGAAACAATGGATGGAAGATCTCTCTTTCTCTTTCTGTGTCTCCTTATCTTTCTGTAAGCTCTGCCTTTCAAATAAATAAATAAATCTTTAAAAATGTTTAAAAGTTCCTGTATGATTTTAAAAATGGTTTTACCAAAGTGAACTTATGCTTACTTCCACTTTCTGCAAACTTTTTGAAGTACTTTAGCTTAGTATATTGGTTTCATAGTTTGCTAAAGCTTTCTGCATTTTCCTTCTCTCTTTCATAAATATTAGGAAATATCAGGGCCAGTGAGGTGCAATGGGTTAAACCACCAACTGCAATGCTGGCATCCCATATCGGAGTGCTGGTTTGGACCTGGCTACTCTTCTTCCAACCCATCCCCCTATTGATGCACCCAGTGAAGCAGCAGATGATGCTCTACATACTGGGGCCCAGCCATCCCTGTGGAAGATCTAAAAGGAGTTCTAGGCTGCTGTTTTTGTCTGGCTCAGCCCTGACCATTGTGGCCATCTGTGGAGTAAACCAGCAGATAGTAGATCTTTTTATGTCTCTCTTTGTCTACAAATATCCCTCTGCATTTCAAAATAAATAAACATTTTTAAAATATTAGAAACTATATATTGGTCTATTTGCCATAAAATGTCATAAAATGGATAATTTTATAATGAAAAAATTATCTCTTGCAGTCTGGAGTCTGGGAAGTCCAAGGCCAAGACGACCCATCTGAAGAGGGCCATATTCCTGCATCCTAACATGACAGACGTCATTACATGGTGATAGAGTAAGAGAAAAATCTCATAGCCTCAGGATCTTTCAAAACTGGTGTTAATCTGTTCTGAAGAAGTGAAATTATTGCCTTGGGGATCAGGTTCCTGACACATGCTTATGGGGAAGTACATCAGAATCAGACCATATTTCAAATTCTATTAGTTTTTTGTTTCTATGCTAAACTATTTAGCCTACAAGTGGATTTTATTATAGGTACTCTATTTTATAACTATAGATATTAAATTGCAATTTTTTCCTGGTTTTCTTTTCTATTGGTAATCTTGTCTATCACCCTTTATATTATTATTATTTTAAAATTTATTTATTTACTTGAAAATCAGAGTTACACAGAGAAAGAAGGAAAGACAGAGAGAGAGAGAGGTCTTTCATCCACTGGTTCACTCCCCAATTGGCTGCAATGGCCGTAGCTGCATTGATCTGAAAGTAGGAGCCAGGAGCTTCTTCTGGGTCTCCAGGTGTGTGCAGGGGCCCAAGGGCTTGGGCTGTCTTCTACTGCTTTCCCAGGCCATAGCAGACATCTATATCAGAAATGGATCAGCCGGGACTTGAACTGGAGCCCACTTGGGATGCTGGCACTGCAGGTGGCAGATATACCTGCTATGCCACAGTGCCGGCCCCCCTTTATATTATTTTTATATTACTCTTTAAATACTGCAAGATATTTAAAGATAGTTTATAAATCTTGTAAGAGTGTAATCGGCAAACAGATGATTTTACTTCTGTGTACTTTCATGTGGTTTTATTTCTTTTTCTTGCCTAATCATTCTAACTAGAAATTTATGTACTGTATGTAATTGATATGATGAGAATGTATATCCTTGTCTTTTTAAGTCTTAAAAGGAAATCTTTCAGATTTTCATCACTCTGGTGGTAGCTTTGGGGTTTTCATTTATGACCATCATTGTGTTCAGGTATATTTCTTGGACATCTAATTTTTTTTAAGATTTTATTTATTTATTTGAAAAGTAGAGTTACAGAGAGGCAGAGAGAGAGAGAGAGAGAGAGAGAGAGAGAGAGAGAGAGAGAGAGATGTCAACAGCCAGAGCTTGGCCTATCTGAAGCCAGGAGCCAGGATCTTCTTCTAAGTCTCCCACATGGGTGTAAGGGCCCAAAGGTTTGGGCCATCTTCTACTCCTTTCCCAAGCCATAGCAGAGAGCTGGATTAGAAGTGGAGCAGCTGGGTGTCTAACTGGCACCCATAGGGGATGCCAGCACTGCAGGCAGCAGCTTTACCTGCTATGCTGCAGCAGTTGGCCCTGGACACTTAATCTTGAGAGTGTTTTTATTCATGAAAATGTATTGAATTTCATCAAATGCTTTTTCTACATCTGATGTGATGATCACATGGTTTTCTTTACCCAGTTCTAAATTTTAGGATTTGATTTTTTTTAGGATT
Source organism: Lepus europaeus (assembly GCF_033115175.1). Lineage (NCBI taxonomy): Eukaryota > Metazoa > Chordata > Mammalia > Lagomorpha > Leporidae > Lepus > Lepus europaeus. Next base: position 11,816,262 of record NW_026909276.1, on the reverse strand, counting down.
TGATATTTTTTATTGTTCCCTTTATATGTAGATATTATTTACATACACATATATGCTTTTGTCCTTTGTTCTGTTAATGTGATGAATCATTTATTGATTTGTATATATTTAACCATGTTTCCATTTTACCACTCAATTGTGGTAAATGATCTTTTTGGTTTTGCATATATAAGGTTATGTTTTCAGCAAAGAGAAAATTTCATCTCTTCATCTCATTTGCATGATTTTATTTATTTTTCTTCCCTAACTGCCAGGACTGGAGGTCATGTAACTAGATGCAGTAGGAGTGGTGAGAATGGGTATCTTTATCTTGTTTTTAAATTTTGAAACACTTTTCAACTTTTCACTGACTGTGGTTTTAGCTCTGAGCTTGTTAATGGCATTTATTGTGTTGAGATATATTTCTTCTATAGCAAATTTCTTGAAAGTTTTTTTTTTATGGATATGTGTTTGAACTTTAACAGATGCATTTCTGCATCTCTGGGGTTGTACTATAATTTTGTCCTTCATTATATTATTGTGGTGGGTCATATTTGCCAGTTTGTATATGTTGAATCATTTTTGTAACCTAGGGGCAAATGCCACTTAATTGTGATAAATGATCCCTTTAATGTGCTCTTGAATACTGTTTGCTAGTATGTTCCTGAGCAATGTTCCATCTGTTTATCTGAGATATTGGCCTGTTGTTTTCCTTTCTTTTAGTGTCATCAGGGTGATAGTCCTATAAGATGAGTACAGAGGTATCGTTCCCTCAAGTGTTAGAAGAGTTGCAGGATCAGTATCATGATGTTGTTCAAATGTTTGGTAGAAACCAGTCATACACCCCCTTGGCTGTGGCCTTTTCTTTGAGGGAAAACTTTGTGTTACTGACTCAGTCTTTTTACTCATTAAGATCTGTTAGTATCTGTGATTTCTTCAACTTCCGGTCTTGGTGGGTTATATGTTTCTAGGAATTGATCCATTTCATATAGATTGTCAATATTTTTTTAAAAATGTTACTTTTTTAAATATTTCTTTTTATTTATTTGAAAGGCAGAGTTACAGAGAGGCAGAGAGAGAGACCCCCATCTGCTGGTTCATTCCCTAAATGGCTATAACAGCCGGAGCTGGGCTGATCCAAAGTCAGGAGACTGGAGTTTCTTCTAGGTCTCCAACATGGGTGCAGGGAGCCTAAGGACTTGGGCCATCTACTGCTTTTCCAGGCCATAGCAGAGAGCTGGATTAGAAGTGGAGCTACTTTGGTTGGTGCCGTGCCTGAATAGGCTAATCCTCCACCTTGTGGCGCTTGCATACTGGGTTCTAGTCCCAGTCGGGGTGCTAGATTCTGTCTCAGTTGCCCCTCTTCCAGGCCAGCTCTTTGCTGTGGCCAGGGAGTGCAGTGGAGGATGGCCCAAGTGCTTGGGCCCTGCACTCCATGGGAGACCAGGATAAGCACCTGGCTCCTGCTATCAGATCAGCGCAGTGCACCGGCTGTAGCACGCCAGCTGCAGCGGCCATTGGAGGGTGAAGCAATGGCAAAAGAAGACCTTTCTCTCTGTCTCTCTTTCTCACGGTCCACTCTGCCTGTTGGGTTCACAATTGCATTTAATTTCACTAAACATAAGTTATTGATCCTGATCTCTGTTGCCCTGGAATCCCAGTCCTGTTTGCTAATTGACCTATGGATTCCTGGTCACATTAACCATTCATGAAGAGATGAAACTTGGGTAATGTGGGCTGGTGGGCTAGTGAAGTAGAAAAGGTGGGGGCTCTGCAGGGAAGTGCTTTTAAGTAGTAATAATAACTTCATAATTAGCTCACTGGTTTGTAGTGCATAGATTTCAGTGATATAACTAAAACAGGCAGACAAACCAGCAGTAATCCTTCTGTTGTAAAATTAGATTAGGTCAATTATCTAACTGTTGAGTGATTTCAGATAGTTACTTATCACAAAAGGAAGCACTTGCTTCATGTGACAAATCCATAGCTCAGCCCACAGTGCTTAGGTTTGGAAGCACAATTAGTTTTGTCTCTCTTCTACCTTCATGATAGAAAATTTTAATGCCCAGAACTTTCCAACAAATCAAGAATATGACCATTAACCAGGTAAGACTATAGAAAAATTTACTTATCTGCCTTGGAATTATTATATAGGCACTTGTTTAAAGTGATTAACTTTCTTTCCCTTTGGTCCAGAAGGGAGGTTTTTTTCTACTTACTGTTTACTTTGCTGATGGCGAAGTAAATCTAGCTATGAAATTATAATTTAAGCTCTTATTTTGGCTATGCTATTACAGAAAAATGTTAGCCACCTCTTTTATAAGGTCTAAAGATTAAATTGTGTGTCCTACAGATTCCTGCATAATAGAATTAGAAAGTTTTTAAGTGAGAATATAATTTTCCTCATGGGCATTGTCTACCTTAGAAAAACTGCTATAGAACATGCCTGTGACTATAAACTTTTAGTTTAGGCCACCGAAGAATAGGGATGGGACTTGGGCACTCTCTTGACTTGCATCCTCTGGTCTGCTTTAACAAAAACCAGGAGGAAAAGAAAGCTAGGCATCAGAAGCAATGGGTGGCAGGCCTATTAATGGCTGTTCTGTACAGTGATCTGCCCTCAAGGAGACCCAACAGGCCAGTCCACTGCAGTGGCTTTCAATGTGGTAAGTCTGGGTTTCAGCAGAAGTCAGCTTGTGGAGGACCCTGGCAGCTCTGCCAAGAGTTGGATCACTGGAAATGGACCTGCCCTGGAGTCCAGAGATCTTATTGGCTCTAAGTTGAAAAGCCCTTCACTCAGCCCAACTTCCAAAGTGACCACTGCAGCTGAGGGGATGGCCAAGTAGGGTCAGCAACATTGCAGGCAGAACTGTCAATTTCTTGTTAGAGATGCCACCTGCCTTTACCTGGCCAGCTGTCCTCCCAGGCCAGCTAAGTAATGAAAGTCAACAGGGTGCCTTCCCCCAGGAGGTTCACACCTCCCTAAGGATGTACCCCATGTGAAGAGATAGATAGGTCTGGGCCTCTTATCTTACAAAGCCTAAAGCCCAACAGATTATTCTCAAGCCCCTTCTGTCAGGTTCTATTTGCCTCTCAATCAGAAAAAATTGTAGCTTAGACAGCACCTTTCTTAGCTCCTCTAATAATGACTCTGTTCTTTTTTCTAGACCCTGTCTAGCACACTTGGGCCTCATTCCATTATAATCATAACCTCTACTATCAATGGCTCTACTCCCAACCTGTGTGTACTGATGTTCCCTCTTTCCCACTTAATGCTGTATAATTGTTCAGAATTCTCTACAGACAAACCCCTCTACCTACAAAAGTTGAGTGACTTTTCTCCCAGTCTTGGCTGGAATCAGCTTTAAGCTATATCCATCAAACTGTCCCCACAAGGGTCGAGAGACCCCCCTCCCCCATTTCCTCTCCTCTATGAAATCCTCTCATTACTTGGTTAATGCCACTCTTAGGACCATTGGTTATTATTATCACCCTGTCTTATATACTACAGTGTCTAAGTGTTTACAGCAGGTTATAATGGAACAATCAAAGGCCTTCAATAACCAGGCGGTCAACCAAATGCTGCTACAAGGATATACTCAGTTCCCCACCCAGGAGACAGTAGCCTGAGGCATTGCCCCATGCCAGCAAAGAGTACCTCATCACCCCATGTCAGCAGGAAGTAGCTCTAAAGACAGATCATTGTCCCTCTACCCCTCCTGGACTTTGGGGACTAATGTAACCCCATACAACTCCTGCTTTATAAAAAAACAAAAGGGGGGAATGTTAGGAAACTGGGGCAGTTTTAGCCAGGTGGCCGAATGGCCCAGCTACCTGAGCCACGCTCCACCCCCCATCCTAATGTGATTCGCTGCTCCTGCTTCCCTGCCCACCCTCAGGCAAAGTTTTAAAAGGGCCTTTTCCTGAACAGCTCTTCCCTCCTGCTCTCTTGGCCTCTCTTGGCTCTTCTCATCTCTCTTCTCTCTCCTCTCTCTTAGCTCCTCTCCTCTCTATTTCTCCCTTATACTTTCTCTCTCTTTCCCTTTGCCGCCCCTTCACTCCGGTCTGTTGGGTGTTCCCTAATAAACCCTTTCCATTAAAAAAAAAGAGGGAGGTGCCTTTCTCTGAAGGGAGGAGAGAACTTCCATTTTGACTATGACTTTGTCTAAAAATGATCAGAGTCGGCGAACTCGGAAGGCTTCCATAGCCTTGGCAACTCATGATGGGTGGTTACTGGTGCCATAAACTAGAGTGTCAATTTGTTGGGTCAACAATAGGAGTCACTATGCACTTGCTCCTCATGTGGGATCTCTGTCCTTAATGTGCTGTACATTGTGATTTAATGCTATAACTAGTACTCAAACAGTATTTTTCACTTTGTGTTTCTGTGTGGGTGCAAACTGTTGAAATCTTTACTTAATGTATACTAAATTGATCTTCTGTATATAAAGAGAATTGAAAATGAATCTTGATGTGAATGGAAGGGGAGAGGGAGTGGGAGAGGGGAGGGTTGCAGGTGGGAGGGAAGTTATGGGAGGGGGAAGCCATTGTAATCCATAAGCTGTACATTGGAAATTTATATTCATTAAATAAAAGTTAAAAAAAAGAAAGTGATTAACTTAACAGAACAGATTCCTAAATAAGTGGAATAATTATTTTCCTGATAAGTGTGTATAATTACATAATTACATGTACCAAGAGAAAGCATGGAAGGATTTGCAACAGAAGCTAATATTGGTTACGATTTCAGTGGGCATTGAGGTGATGTAGGGTACACAAATATCCTTAAGATTGAATAAATTATTTAGGCAACATTTACTATATGCTGGGGATTATTTTAGTTATTTTATAAACATTCACTCATTTAATCCCCTAACAACTTTTCCTGCTCTACAGATAAGGAAAATGAGGCCCAGAATATTCTGAAATCACTTGGCAAGCTGATTAAGTGGTAGTTCTGAAATTTAACACCATAGACTGAGCTCATATGTGCTATGCTCTTCTGTCTGTATAAAAGGAGACACCAACAAAATAATCTCTTTTAGTGTAGTAAGACTCCAGGTAATTTTTATTCTTTCACATATTATTCAAATATTTTTAATGATGAGCATGAATAATTCATGCAATTAGAAAAAATAAAGTATTACTTGGCTCACCTAATCAGACCAGGCCCTAATTTATTCATTTAGCAACATTTGTTGAGTTCTTAATATATCCAGACAGTATGCTGGATATTTATTATTATGTACAACAGTAGTACAATAATAAAATATATATATATATATATATTCTCATTTAATCTGAACATGGTTTCTATTATATTACTATTTTTGTCTGTATTTTACATATGTGGAAATAAAGACTTAAGAAGAAGTAGCTTTCCCAACTCTAAGGAGGGAAATTGTAATAAAGAGAAAAACAAATCCAAGATTTCCTGGGTTCATGTCTTGCAGAATTATACTGTGAGCTATATATATGTAATCTAAAACTTCCTAGTAGCCACATTTGCAATTTAAAATAGGTGAAAATAATAGTAAATAGTACTGTTTTTGAGAGCTTGGTTCATTCTTTCAACTCTTCCTGAAAAGAGTGGCACCAGGGGTATGATGCTACCATTTAATATCCAAGCAGAATCCAATATCAAAGCCCAATCCAGCAGAAATCCCTTGCACCTATGTGAGAGACCCAGAAGAAGCTCCTGGCTCCTGGCTTCAGATCAGTGCAGCTCCAGCCATTGTGGCCAATTGGAGAGTGAACCAACCTATGGAAGACCTCTCTCTTTCTGCCTCTCCTCTGTGTTTAAAAAAAAAGTTTTTACAGAGATGGAAGTGCTAGGACAGTGGCTTTTTTTTTTTAAACGGGCAGAGTAGACAGTGAGAGAGACAGAGAAAGAGGTCTCCTTTTTCAGTTGGTTCACCCCACAATGGCCACTGCAGCTGGTGTGCTTCCAATCCAAAGCCAGGTGCTTCTCCTGGTCTCTCATGTGGGTGCAGGGCCCAAGGACTTGGGCCATCCTCCACTGCACTCCCGGGCCACAGCAAAGAGCTGGACTGGAAGAGCAACCAGGACAGAATCCGGTGTCCCAACCAGGACTAGAACCCAGTATGCAAATGTCGCAGGTGGAGGATTAGCCTATTGAGCCTCAGCGTCATCCAACAGCGGCTTTTATTAGGACCTGTTTTCAGTATGTTCATTTCTTGGACTGCCTCTGTGGATCACTGTGAAGGCTCAGTTTTTTTTTTCCTAAAAGTTTGAGATCAAGATTTTTTTTTAATAGAACTGAATCCATATTCAACAATTCTGTTAACCCTATCAGCTTTCTAATCTCCCATTAGGTTTTAGGTAAACTCAAGTATACAATACCTGATATGCTCTTAAATTTGATTTGGTGCTTTCTTTCACTTATGAGATGCCCCAAATATTTTACATATCTTTCCACAAATTGAAGCTTATGTTTAGAAATGCACAGCCCTCTTCTTTCAAAAAAAGTTATGAGGATCCATAGTGGCTACAAATACCTCCATCTGCCTTTTTTTTTTAATCTAGAATCAGTAGATCATCACCATATTGTAACAGATTTCATGCACAGGCAGACATAAGTTTGCAAGAAATTATTCTAAAATCTTGTCTAAAATTTGACCAAATAAATTGGGTGCCTCAATGAATTGCTGGAGCAATGAAGTCTATGTGTATTGTATTCTTCCCTCATAGAGATTTTCCCACTCATAAGCAAAGTGGTCTCTGCTCTTTGTCTCTAGTGGGCAGACCTAGAAAGCAAATTTTAAGTCAACAACATTAAATCATTTGTGGTCATGGGGTATCTTACTGGGCAGGGTGTAAGGATTCTGCACCACAGGGTGACACGCCTGTATGATGTGGTGGATAACACTTAAGTCAGTGATAGTCTACACAATCCATCAGATTTACTATAGGAAGAACTAGAGTGTTATATGGGGATACAGAGGATACTTACCGTTCATCTATAATGAGAGTCCCTGTTTTAGGCTGACGTCCCTTTCTTCCTTCATTAGAAATAGGATATTATCTTTTATGAACTATTTGACCTAGCCGTTTCAGTTTAGTTTTTATAGGCATAATTTTAACACTCTTTTTAACCCCATACTGAGGGGCCAATGTGTTTTTCTTCTTTTTCTCCAAGGAAATTAATTAGGACTCTTACATCTGTCCATTTACACTGTGAGTCCAAGTCCTATATTTGACAATTAGTGCTCTGCCCAGGAGCTTGATTCCCCACTCCAGAACATATAAGAAGGATTCTTCAATTTGTCCCAATCCTAGTTTAACTTTTTTCTCCCCCCAAATAGGCTTTTTCTGCCTATTTCTGCCATAGCAGATAACTGTATCAGAAATGGAGCACCTAGGACTTTAACTGGTGCCCATTTGTGATGCTGCCATTGCAGGCAGCAGCTTTACCAGCTATGCCACAGCACCAGCACCTATTTATTGAATTCTTTACTTAGTGAAGGGTTAAGCTTATGATTATAAACTGAAAGTATGCCACTGTAAAAATTAAAAAAAATAGGGGCCAGCCCTGTGATGTAGTAAGTAAAGCTGCCTCCTGCAGTGTTGGCATCTCATATGGGCACCAGTTCAATCCCAGATGTTCTACTTCCAATCCAGCTCTCTGCTGTGGCCTGGGAAAGGACAAGATGGCCCAAGTCCCTGAGCTTCTGCATTGGCATGGGAGACCCAGAGGAAGCTCCTAGGTCCTGGCTCTGATTAATGTGGCTCTTGCCCTTTAGTTGGAAAGTGCGGGAGGATTCCACCTCTAGATTCATCAATTGTTCTAGGGAGGACCTGTTGCAAACAATCCCTTGACACCCCCCCCCCCAACATAGTCCTGATTGAGGGTCATAAGAAGAATTATCATTCTTTGTTTTTCTAACTCAGGACAACTTTGTATAAACATCCTGGCTTTGTACAATGGTGACTCAGTAGCTCTAGGAGTATACTCACCACATTCATCAACTTTTGGAGATACTCCTTCCCTCTATGATTTTTTAGTCCCAGTGAGATCTCATTTGCCTATGAGGGGGTCTTTTTTTTAAACTTTTGTCCATTTTTCCACTGTGGATATCAAAGTTTTGTCTTTTGCTATTGTTTCTCCTCCTCCTTTTTCACAAAGACTTTTTGAGCTTCTGCTGATAATTCTTATCCAGCCAGCTGTTAGTTACAAAGTTGTCTGTTAACAGTCATTGTCTCAGCTGATTCTCAAGATAGAGCTTAGAACATGTTCTCTTTAGAAATTAAGATTTTGTAAGAAAGCCAAGGAGCTTTTCTTTTTCTTTTTGACATAAATGCTCTTGAGATGTTTTGTGGTCTTGGGGTTGATTTTTTAATTCCCTTGATCACCAATTTCCTCAAATCTTGCATTCCTTCTCAGGAATAATTCCATTGGCAATCATTGGGAACTTGTCTGCAACTGAGGAGACTCTGGTCCAGGGTGTCTTCCCTTTCTCAAATGGTCATAACCTCCCTCCCAATCACACCCTTTCTTGTGAATGATATATTCATTATTTATTTACTCATATATTTATTCATTTGAAAGGCAGAGTTAGAGAAAGAAAGATAGGGAGAGAGAAGGAGGGAGGGAGAGAGAATCTTCCATCTACAAATGGCTAGGCCAGGCTGAAGTCAGGAGGCAGGACCTCCATCCAGATCTCAGATCTGTCACATGGTGCAGAGGCCCAAGCACTCTGGCCATCTTCTGTTGCTCCCTGGCTCATTAGCTGGAAGCTGGATTTGAATCAAAACAGTCTGGACTCGAACCAGCACTCACAAGGAATGCTGGTGTCAAAGGCGGTGGCTCAACCCCTGGTGCCACAACTCTAGCATTATATTTGTAGATTTTGTTAACTAGGACAGACAGTAAAAGCCTAATCTTCTGGAAAGAAGCTCCAGGATGTGACCAGGAAGAGATCCAACACATAATTCCCAGGGTTGTACAGAGCATGGACTCTGACAAACTCCCATATACTTAGAATTTAACTTCTCCTTTGATGTGGGATAGTTCCTGTGCATATGGATTATACTTTGCTGGTTTGGTGGGAAAAAAAATCAATGAAAGCAAATATTTGGAGATTGTACATTGAATGATAATAATTGACATGGTTGCATGTCCACTTATTAGTTATCTGTCTGAATCCCACAGTGAGAGGTGACTGTGTCTCCCAGTATGATTTGTCTACCTCATTACACTACCCAAAATCATTTTATATATGGTGAGATTCAGTTGGATCAGCAAACACTGTTTATAATGCTTAAATCATCCTGATAGTTTCAATCCTTTATCAATACTGAACGTTCTGTTTCTAAAAATGCTTTGATCTTAAAGTCAACTCTTTCTGGAATAATATTACAATTTTGCCATTATTTGGATTATGTTTTCAATGCAAGCATAGGTTTCCCTTAACATATTTATTTTTGGATTTGAGGTTTGCAATTCATGAATAGCATTAGAATATCCCCATGGGCTATGCCCAGGGCCAATGCTGTGTCTCAACTTGTTGCATTTTAAGTGGAGAGAATCACTTGTAAGACTGTCCTCAGGATACTAAATAAAAAGGTAGAGATGGGGCTGGTATTGTGGTGTAATGCATAAAGCTGGCATGTATAGTGCCAGAATCCCATATGGGAACTGGTTCAAGTCCCAGCTGTTCCACTTCCAATCCAGCTCTCTGCTATGGCTTGGGAAAGCAATAGAAGATGGCCCAAGTGCTTGAGCCTCTGCACCCATGTGGGAGACATGGAAGAAGCTCCTGGCTCCTGGCTTCAGATTGGCACAGTTCTAGCTGTTGCAGCCATCTTGGGAGTGAACCATCAGATGGAAGAACTCTCTCTCTCTCTCTCTCTCTCTCTCTCTCTGCCTCTGCCTCTGCCTCTCTGTAACTCTTTCAAACAGATAAAATAAATCTTTAAGAAAAATTTTAAAAGTTGGACTTGCCAACAGAGCATCCGTTATCACATTTGTACCCCAGTCATCTAGAAATGGCCTTTCCATATGGTTGAAATGTCCACTCTGAATGGGCACAAGATGAGATAGGAGTTGAATATAAATCCAGTTAGAGGCCAGCCAGAAAAAAACTTTGTGAGTTGGGAAATTCACAGAGATTAAAAAAAAAGGGGGGGGGGCTGAGGGTCACCTGGAAGGGAGAGGATAATGAAAAAGTAATGAAAAAGAGAAACAGAATCCGAAGCTACCATATCAGACAACCCTGAAGCTCTCTACTAGTGTCTGTTAGAGAAGGAATTCCAAAACTAGATTGTACTCCAAGTTCCTATTGCCAAATGTGAAGAAATTCCAGGAACAGAAGTAAATTAATGATAAAAGGAACAGAACACTCCCAGATGAGAGGGTGAGCAACCTAAGAAGAAAATGATGAGCCGGCACCATGGCTCAACAGGCTAATCCTCTGCCTTGCGGCGCCGGCACACCGGGTTCTAGTCCCGGTCAGGGCACTGGATTCTGTCCTGGTTGCCCCTCTTCCAGGCCAGCTCTCTCCTATGGCCAGGGAGTGCAGTGGAGGATGGCCCAAGTGCTTGGGCCCTGCACCCCATGGGAGACCAGGATAAGCACCTGGCTCCTGCCATTGGATCAGCATGGTGCGCCGGCTGCAGCGCGCCGGCCATGGCGGCCATTGGAGGGTGAACCAACGGCAAAAGGAAGACCTTTCTCTCTGTCTCTCTCTCTCACTGTCCACTCTGCCTGTAAAAAAAAATGATTGTGGCAACACAAAAGTTGGGCATTTTCCCTTTCTAGAGGTGGCACGGTTCTGAGGCAATTCCTAATCAGATATTCAAATGAGTTGGAGTTTCGGGTGGGTTTTGAGTGCTGCTCACATTTGTGTTCCTTTTGGGAAAATCTCAGGACTGCAAAAGTATTTGGTTGATGTGTTCCTATAGAACACATGGAGACTGAACAACATGCTCCTGAATGAACAGTGGGTAATACAATAAAAAATAAATAAAATTTCTGGACATAAATTAAGATGACAGCACATATCAAAACATATGGCATTCAGGAAAAGTTTGTAATAACTGGTGTAACAATTGGTGCCTACATAGAGAAACTGGAAAAGTACCATATAAATGAGCTACCTATGCATCCCAAGAAACTAGAAAAACAACAAAATTGAAACAAAAATATTAAAAAAAAACAGTGAAATGAAGAGCTGTTTTTTGAAAAAATAAACAAAAATTAGTACACCATTGAACTATAAACAAAAGGAAAAGACCCAAATCAATACAATCAGACAAAAATAAATATAACAGATACCACAGAAACAAAAAGTATCATCAGAAATTATTATGCATGCCAATAAACTAGGAAACCTAGAAGAAATTGATAGATCCCAAGAAATATACAACCTATGAAAACTGAGTCATGATGATATAGAAAACCTAAACAGACCAATAAGCAAGATGGAAACTGAACTAATAATATAGACTCTCCCAATAAAGAAAAGCCCAGAACCAGATGGTTTCATCACTGAATTCTACCAGACATTAAAGCAGAACTATTCTTAATTCTTCTCAAGCTATTCAAAACAATTGAAAGGAACCCCCCCCCAAACTCCTTTTATGAAACCTGCATCACCTTACTATCTAAATCTGAAAAAGATGCAATCTTACACCTTAAACAAAAATCCACTCAAAATGGATCAAAGACCTAAATCTATGACCGGAAACCACCACATCATTAGAGAACATGGGAAAAATTCTACAGACATTGGCACAGGCAAAGACTGCTTGGAAAAGGCACCTAAAGTATATGCACTCAAAGTCACAATTGACAACTGGGATTACATCAAGCTGAGAAGCTCCTGCAATAAAAAAGAAATACTCAGCAAACAGAAGAGACAACCCCTAGAATGGGAGAAAATATTTGTAAATTATGCAACTGAGAAAAGGTTAACATCCAGAATCTATAAACAGCTAAAAAATTCAACAAAACAAACAATCCAGTGAAGAAATGGGCAAAAGACTTAAAAACAAGTTTCTTAAGAGAGCAAATTCCAATTGCCAACACATTTTTGAAAAATGTTCAGGATCACTAACAACAGGAAAATGCAAATCAAAACCAAAAAGTTCCACCTCACTCCAGTTAGAATGGTACTGAAATAGACAAATGGCAAATGCTGCAGAGGATGTGGGGAAAAGGTACCCTGATCGATGCTTGGTGGGAATGTAAACTGGTGTAACCACTGTGGAAAACAGTATGTAGAAACATCAGAAGGCTGAATATAGACATACCATATGATCCAGCCATCCCTCTCTGGGAATTTACTCAAACCAAAAGAAATCAGCATCTGAAATAGTTATCTGTAACCCCATTCACTGCAACACAATTCACAATAGCAGAGATACAGAATCAACCCAGATATTTATCAACTGTTGAGCAAATAAAGAAATTATGGTGTATATACACTATGGAGTACTACTTAACTGTTAAAAAAAAGTGAAATCCTGTCTTTTACAAGATGGTTGCAATTAGAACCTATTATAATAATTAGTGAAATAAGCCAACCTCAAAAAGACAGATACCATATGTTTCTTATGATCCAATGTAACTAATAGAATAGTTGAAATATAATGTATTGGAGTGAAACAAACATTTTGAGGTCTGAGGACTGTTTATAGCCCTGCCTCTTCCATTGAATAACAGTATTTCTTTACTTCTGTTCTGTATTGTTTCTCTCTTTCCATACTATATGTTGAACTCCTTTATCTAGAGCAGGGTTAACTATATGATCATTAAGTATAATGGAAATAGATTATAGTCAAAATGAAGACTGGGAATCTCAGAGGCAGGGGCAGGAAGGATTGTAGTATAGGAGGATGGAGAATACAGGGAATCCCACTATATTTCTCAATATGTACAATATAAAATATATGAAACTTGTTTAATAAGTAAAATTAAACATAAATATAAAAATAGAAATAGGAAAAGCACAGAAGCTGGAAAAAGCAGCAGTCTAGAAGACATACACAAAGCAAAGTTTGGGATTCTGTTGGCTACAGACACTCATGACTACAGGAGACTCACTTCCTACCCTAGGCAAAATACTCATTATCCAAAGCTAAGAATACAGCATTATGCCTGGTAAATGAGTGAGGTGATGTGACTGTGATCACAACACTATTCTGTACCAGAATAATGTAGGGGAAAAATTATAGGCAGACAACACAACAACTGCATCAAGTAACTTTGTAAATGAGAATGGCACCTTAAGTAAATATTATAGGCAATATTTATTTATTTATTTTTTGACAGAGTAGATAGTGAGAGAGAGACAGAGAGAAAGGTCTTCCTTTTTGCCATTGGTTCACCCTCCAATAGCCACTGCGGCCGGCGCATCTCGCTGATCCGAAGCCAGGATGCCTCTCCCAGTCTCCCATATGGGTGCAGGGCCCAAGGACTTGGGCCATCCTCCACTGTATAGGCAATATTTATTAACACTCACATGTGAAAGCAGAGCTCATTTCCACTGTCCTACTCACAGTAGAGGAGCTAAAAATGCAGGTTGTATGACACAAAGAAAGATGATTTTGAAGAACACACAGTAGGTCTTCATAGCTCGTTACATCCTCCTGTGAAAACCCTAAAATCTTTTGAAGTCTGATTTGCAAAAACATTTTTTTCACATCCAATACGTGTATATAGTGCATTCTTTGCAAAATTCGATAATTTTTGCTGAATCTTGTCTTTGAGTAAATGGATTTTCCACTTCCATTGCATGTGTAGAGATTTTCCTCTGTAAGTTCTCTGATAGATAATGACAGCTGGCCTATGGTAGAAAATTTTCATCTATATCCACATATCTTCTCCTGTGATTTTTCTCATGTGTGCTGAAGACTTCTCTCAAAGTAATTGTTCACAAAGATTCCATTATCACGGTTTTTTTCTTTGTGTGAATTCTGTCATGTATGCTGTGTGTAATTCCTGGAAAATATGTCCTTTTTATATTTAGTCAATTTAAAATGTTTCCTTCTGTGTGAATTTTATGACTACTGAGCCTTGAATTCTGGAAAACTGTTTCTCCACATTTTTTGCATTTATAAGATTTTTTTTTCCCTGCGTGCGTGCTCTGATGAAAAATGAGTTGAGACTTCTGGCAAAATGCTTTTCCACACATATTGCATTCATAAGGTTTCTCTTTTGTGTGAATTCTGATAGTTAATGAGGGAAGACCTGTGGTAAAATGATTTTCAACACTCGTTACAATCATGGTTTCTCCTTTGTATGATTTCTCTTACAGCTAATGAGGGCAGTCCTGGGGCAAAAGGGTTTTCCACAAATATTGCATTCATGAGATTTCTCCCTTGTGTGAATTTTCTGATGTATAATGATACTTGACTTCCAACGAAAGGCTTTTCCACATATATTGCACTTATAAGGTTTCTCCCCTGTGTGAATTATCTGATGTTTATTGAGGACTGAACTCTGGGAAAAGGCTTTTCCACACTCATTACATTTGTAAGGTTTCTCCCCTGTGAGTTCTCTGATGCATAATGAGATGTGGCTTCCGATAAAAGGCTTTTCCACATTGATTGCATTCATAAGGTTTCTCCCCTGTGTGAATTTTCTGATGTGTACTAAGTTGTAAATTCTGACAAAATGCTTTTCCACATATCTTACATTCATAAGGTTTCTCTCCTGTGTGGATTCTCTGGTGTTTAATGAGGTATGACTTCTGATACAAGGCTTTTCCACACTCACTGCATTCATGAAGATTTTCCATTGTGGCAATTCTCTGGTCTCTAGAGATGTCTGACTTCTGGTAGATGCTTTTCCCACATTCAATGCACTCAATGAGACTTTCCCCTATGTGAGTTCTGTGATAGGTAGTAAGGCAGGATTTACAGCTGAAAGATTTCCCACAGTGCTTACATATATGGACAGTTTCCCCCATATGTGTTCTCTGATACTTTTTTTTCTTTTTTTTTTTTTAATTTTTGACAGGCAGAGTGGACAGTGAGAGAGAGAGACAGAGAGAAAGGTCTTCCTTTGCCGTTGGTTCACCCTCCAATGGCCGCCGCGGTAGGCGCACTGCGGCCGGCGCACCGCGCTGATCCGATGGCAGGAGCCAGGGGCTTCTCCTGGTCTCCCATGGGGTGCAGGGCCCAAGCACTTGGGCCATCCTCCACTGCACTCCCTGGCCAAAGCAGAGAGCTGGCCTGGAAGAGGGGCAACCGGGACAGGATCGGTGCCCCGACCGGGACTAGAACCCGGTGTGCCGGCGCCGCAAGGCGGAGGATTAGCCTACTGAGCCATGGCGCCGGCTCTCTGATACATTGTAAGATCTGATTTGTAATTCAGAGATTCATCATACTCAAAAGATCCATGGAGTTTCTCTCCTGCTTTCTGACATTTACTGAGATAGACATTTTTATGGAAATTTTTACTTTCAACCAGTGTTTTGTTTCCTAAAATGACAGTTGATTTATTAGAGGTATGTTCCACACAAATCCTCTCACATTCAAAGGATAGTCTCTTCCTGTTACAGCATTTCCCTTGGCCATTGTGTTCAAAAGCCTGATGTATATTCTGAATCTGGTGATGTTGACTAAGATGTTCCAAGTATTGGAGTGAGTTCTCAGTGACATTAGGTCCATGAGGTTTCTCTCCAGGTGGTATTTCATCAGGTCCCCTAGAGAGTAGAACATTCAATAAGTCATATACCTCAGGTTTCTTTCCTAAACTATTTTCCATTTATGTATTCAGTTTACAAATATGTCCTGAGGTTAAATTAAATCTTTTCTTTTTTACTTCTGAATTCAACTCTCTTGGGAGTTGAGATACTTTTGTAATTACAACTTGCCTCAAATTTACTTCTTCACTTTTCTGGTTGGTTTTGATAAGGTCATCCTTTCTGTTGGCAACTGCAATGAGAAAAAATTAACCAAATTCATGAACCATATCAAACTGTTTCTTTTGGAATGCTTGTTGAAAAGTAAGTTTATTGTTATCTTAGTTGCATGGATTTAACATCAGTAGAAGTTATTCATTTATTACCATTTGGTGGTTTTTACAATAGTTTTCTCAATATTCAAAAATATTCTTAACTACCTTAAATGTTTTTTAAGTTGGGCAAGTGGGTCAAGCCACTGCTTGAGATGCCTGCTTCCCCTAACTGTGCTAGGTTGAGCCTCGGCTACTCTGCTTTCAATATAGTTTGCTGATCATATATCCTTGTAGACAGTGAATAATGCTTCAAGTGCTTGCAACTCTGCCACTCACTTGAAATACCTGGATATACACTTGAAAAGTCTAGATATCATTGCAGACTTTTTGCTTCAGACTGGTCTACTACTAATGGTTCAGGAAATTTGGCAGTAAATCAAAGAATGGAAGATATTTCTCTCTCCTGCTCTAACTGCCATTCTTTCAAGTGGATGAAAATAACTTAAAGAATTTAATTTGTATATTTTCAGATTTATTGGGGCTAGCATTGTGGCACAACAGGTAAAAACACCACCTGCTATGCCAGCATGCTATATAGGCATTGGTTCAAGGCCATGCTACTCCAGTTACAATCCAGCTCTCTGTTACTGTGTCTGGGAAATCAGCAGAATATAGCACAAGTGCTTGGGTCCCTGAACTTATGTGGGAGACCCATAAGAATCTCCTAACTCTTAGCTTCACCCTGGCTATTGAAACCATTTGAGGAGTGCACCGGTAGAGGACATGATTCTATCTCTTCCTCTGTATAACTCTGACTTTGAAAATTCAAACCCTGAAAAGCAGTTAAAGAGAGAGAATAGGAGAGAGAGAGAGAGATTGAGAGAGGGAGAGAAAGAGAGAGATATCTTCCATCTGCTGGTTCACTTCCAGATGGCCATAATGCACATGGGCCACACCAGAAAAAAGCCAAGAGTCAAGAACTTTGGGTCTCCCACATTTGTGGCAGGGTTACAAACACATGGGCCATCTTCCACTATTTACCTAGGCACATTAGCATGTAGATGGATAGGAAGTGGAGTATCCAAGACACAAACCAGCCTCCAAAGGGGATGCCAACATTGCAGGTGGTATCTTTACCCACTATGCTGCAAGAATATTCTGATAAATAACCATTTTTGAAGGTGGAAAAACATCTCATAAAAATATCCAATCACTTCTCTAAATGAAATAGTATGTTGAGTACTTTCCAGTGGACATTACTTTTCCCTATTATTTTTCTCTACTTTATTTTGTTATGATAATGATGTATTTGGGGGCTTGCACTATGGCTTAATGGTTTATGTCCCCACTTGCAATGCTGGCATCCCATATGGGCACAAGTTCAAGTACTAGATGCTCCACTTCCAATCCAGCTCTCCACTAATGCACCTGGGAAAGCAGAGAAAGATGGTTCAAGCCCTTGGGCCCCCTGCACAGATGTGAGATTTGGAAGAAGCTCCTGGATCCTGGCTTCAGCCTTGTCTAGCTCCAATAGTTGCAGTCACTTGGAAAGTAAACCAGCAGATGAAAGATCTCCCTGTCTCTCACTTTATTTCTATGTCTGAGTTTCACAATTACCATGATTATTTTTAAATGGTGTGATCTGTGCTTCTCCACTGATATTTTAGTCTTGAAAATGGGATAGCTTTATTAGATCACTTACTTGCAGATGCAGGAAGGGGACATGTGTCTGTCTCTTAATCAGGACCTATTGTAGTGTCATGTTTAATCTTCCCAAGGGAATGGCTGTAGGCATCTATTAGATTTTGCAAATATAAAATAGCCTTTTACCTGCAAGCTATGACAGATTGCCCCATACTCCTGAAGGAATTTGATACCTTCAGCATCACAGTACCAGAAAAGTATGGAAAATCCTGATATATTGTCATGGGCATGCTCTTCATACAGGATTAAGAGAATAGGTCCTGCCATCCACACTATGTTCTTCTTCTGTGAGAATTTTTTCCAATTCATTCTGGTATTCTGTTATCACTTCCTGGTTTATACACTGCTGTTTGACAATTTGAAGTTTTGAATGTTTTTGATTTCTGTGTTGGAGGATTTCTTGTCAACTACTTTCAAAGAAAACCTGAGTCCTTTATGCATTTATCTCTTTCCCATTTTAGAATTATTTTTTAAAAAGGAGAGGGTTATTATGGCACAGCACAAGCTACTTTCTGCAATATCAGCATCCCATACTTGCAATGCTAGTTTGAGAACTAGCTGCTTTGCTTCTTATACAGCTCCATGCTAATGGACCTGGTAAAGGAATGGAAAATGACTCAAGCACTTGGTCCCCTGCCATGCATTTATCAGACCCAGATGGAGTTTAAGGCTCCTGGCTTCAGCCTAGTACAGCCCTGGCCAATATGGCCATTTGAGGAGTGAACCAGCAGAATGAAGATCTTCCTCTGTCTCTCATTCTGCCTTCAAAAAATAAAGTATATCTTTTTATAAAAAAAAAAGAAAGAGGAATTCAAACTCTCCTCCCAAACAAATGTGAGCTGCTCAATAGAATTCACAGGTACACTTGTCCTTAGATGTCAATCTCCTGGTGAGCATAGGACCACCAATTTTCATGTTCCTATGTAAGGTCATGCTTAGTATCATGATTTCTGATGTCACAATACAAAGGCTCTTTTTTATTTACTTATGGGTCAGAGGATGAGAGAATGAGAGCCAGAAAGAATAAGGACAGAGCTGTTTCACCTTTTAAATATTTGCAAAACCTATTATTTTCTTATTTATTTTACAGAGACAATGAGAGAGCTCCCATTCAGTAGTTTCATCCACAGATTTGAGCAATAACAAGGCCTGTGTCTGTTCAAAGCCAGAAGTGGAAATTCAATTTCAGCAAGTAGTAAAACATTGTCTGTGAGCTGGCCAATTAATAAGCACTGAAAGAATGAATAAATAATTGAATAAATTCCACAGAACAGGCTATGAAAGTAGGAAGAAAGACAAGTTAGAATTTGGGGGATGTATCAAACCTAGAAAATCACTTTATAAGAGCCAGAAAAGACTTGCATTTTGGTTAATCTAAGAAAATATTCAGCAAGAGCAGGAAAGCAGCTAGATGGATCTATGCATGGCAGCCTTTCCTGGAGGCTGCAGAATGCCTTTGTTGCATGTATGACACCAGCTGGCAGAAAGTCTGGGATTTAGGAAAAGTTAGTGTGTAATGCTGCAGTCAGCATCTGCTGAGCTTTCTGTCCCAGTCACCCTGACCAACATGTGCTCACTTACTTGAAAGGCTCTGGTTCAGGGGTTTTTCTACCATCCATGGTTCTGCTCCTTGTTCCAACTTGAAGATCACCTCAGGCTTGTTAATGCAGTGCCCTTTTAATAAGAAATAATGTTTGACTTTGTGAAACCACTAACTTCGGGTTTTGAGAGACAACAGCTTGGGCCCAGAAGCAGTGCCAGAAAAAGGCTAAGTTGAATTGCTTTCTAGAGGGAAGAATTTTTTTCACGGCCTCAAATCCTATACCAACCCCATATGAAGCCTTATAAATTGTTGAATTCTCAACTGAGAAAAAATAATTGTACTTGGGTACGAGCTAGTTTTTACTTACCCAAGGACAGTAGGATGCTATAGATTTCTAGCATCACATCCCTGTACAGGGTCCTCTGAGAATGATTCATGTTCTGCCATTCCTCCTTGGTGAAGTCCACAGCCAGGTCTTCAAATGACACCAACACCTGTAACAGCACATTCATCCTCAACATATCAGTCCTGGATCACTAATCACAAAGACTGGAAGTGGATTTTTCTGAGTGTCTTATTTGCTACTTATATATAACAGTTTCCTCTGTAATCTATATGGCAACAGAGAGAAAAATCACAATGAAATTACCCTACCCTTAAAATAATTTTAAAATTCCAAAATCACAATAGGGTTTCCCTTAATATTCTAGAACTGGGGTTTCTTCTAATGATTCTGAAATCTGTTCACATGGTAATCAATAAACATAAGTATAAATGGAAAACAAAACTAGCATGCAAGATGAATTAAAAAAGACACACGCTCAAGACTGTCCAAGGTAAAAAGAAAATTCCTTTAAAATAGATTTGGGGAGCGAGCAATGTTTTGTCTCAATGGGTTAAGTTCTTTCTTGTGATGCTGGCATCCCTTAAGATCAATGTTTTGAGTTATGGCTGTTATACTTCCAATCCAGCTTCCTGCTAATGTGCCTGGGAAAGGTGCAGGAGTTGTTGCAAGTACTTGGGACCCTACCACCCATGTGAGAGACACAATTGGAGCTTCAGGTTCCTGGCTTTGGTCTGGCCCAGAGCTGGCAATTGTGGTCACTGGAGGAGTGAACCAGTGGATGGAAGATCTCTCTTTAATTATCGTTCAAGTAATATAAATCCTTTTTCAAAAATTTAAAGCAATATATTTGTCTCTATTATCCGATTACTGTTCATTGAAACACCAAAGATGGTGACATCTTATGGGAGAATGTGTTTATGTTAAGATGCAACAAGAATGGTGGTAAATAGCAAAGAACACAGGCCAGGTACTGGGAAAAAAACTCCACTACATCTAGGTGAGTGGTCCTGGGCTATGATGAGATGAAGACAGTGAAAGTGTTCAAGGAGGGCCTGGCACTATGGCGTAGTAGGTCAAGCCTCTGCTGTTAGCACTGGTACCCCATATAAGTGCTGGGTGGAGTCCTAGATGCTCCATTTCTTATCCATCTCTCTGGTGTTGGCCTGGGAAAGCAGTAGAGTATGGTCCACGTGCTTGGGCCCCTGCACTCATGTGGAAGACCCGGAAGAAGCTTCTAGTTCCTCATTTCTATACTGACCCCGCTCCAGCCATTGTAGCCATTTAGGGAGTGAACCAGTGGATAGAAAACCTGTCTCCTTGTCTCTCCCTCTCTCTATCTGTAACTCTACCTCTCAAATAAATAATCTTTTTAAAAAAATTGTCCAAGGAACTGATAATTAATATTTCATTTATATACTTGACCCAATAAATTTTATGTGCTATTTTTGTAAACTTGTTTATAAAGTATGTTCATAAGCATCATAGTGTATCCTGCAACAATTAGAATAATTATTATTTTTACATGAAAATGAGTACTCACTCCCTGAGGCACAGGGTGCTTCAATACAATGTGATAGTTACTTAAAGATATTTGCACTTTAAATGTCCTCCAATGGAGGCAAATGGGGAAGGACTAAATAGCTACTTAGAGAGGAAGAGACCAAAGAGAGACATTGCCAGAGGCCAGGTGGAAACTATCACTGCAGCCCTTTGAGGAATGCAGCAGGATGAAGCTGGGAGTTATGTGAACAGTCTAATCTGGGACATTGCAGCTTGGAAAGCCAGCAGTGGGCCACGGTCCACTCACCTCCAGGGACGTAACAAGTTCAAGGACATTTTTTACTCAAATGTTCTACTCTCTTCCTCTTTCTGGGTCAGGTGGTGATCACATGGCATCTGGTCAAGATCTGTGTGTAGAGAATGCTGTTTCTAGTTAAGCAGAGGCTTGTCCTGGTGTCAGCAAGGGGATTTGGCAGAACTAGGGCCAGCGCCATGGTTCACTTGGTTAGTCCTCTGCCTGCAACACTGGCATCCCATATGGGCACTGGGTTCTAGTCCCAGTTGTTCCTCTTCCAGTCCAGCTCTCTGCTGTGGCCCGGGAAGGCAGTGAAGGATGGCCCAAGTGCTTGGGCCCCTGCACCCACGTGGGAGACCAGGAGAAGCACCTGGCTCCTGGCTTCGGATTGGCACAGCACCGGCTGTAGCAGCCATTTGGGGAGTAAACCAATGGAAGGAAGACCTTTCTCTCTGTCTCTCTCTCTCTCTCACTGTCTGTAACTCTACCTGTCAAATAATTTAAAATGAAAAGGGCAAAACTAAAAGCCACAGGGCAAGGCAGAGAGAGGTTCCTGCTCCTCTCTTGGAGAGAGTCCCGCTGGCCCCTACTTTTCTATAAACTTTTGTTTTCCTTTCCTTGCACACCATCACCTCTTCAACCTGCAGAGTTGCTGCATGGTTCACAGCAAGGGGCACCTGAACAGGGACCTGACGAGGAAGGATCACCTCAAACAAATGAAAATGAAAAGTTTAATGGAGAAGAAGGCTGCCCAAACATCCAGTCATGACCATAACTTTTGTGAATGGAGTTTTTCTTTACCCAGAGTAATGGGGTAGGATTTAAAGATCGAGACTAAACAATATTGTAAAGTTTTAAAACAATTCTTGAAAGGGAGAGGAATCATTGTATCAGAAAAATTTTACAGGAATTTTTCTCAACAGTAATATTATATATTCCTAGATTTCCAAAGCATGAAACTAGATATCCAAGGGAAAAGGTTGGGGATTTGTTTAAAAAGGAATAGAATTCACTTCTGATTTTTTTATGCAGTGGATGAAATGTGAAATCCAATGAGTTAAAGAAATCCATATATAACTTGGAAGAAAAACATACCTGTGAAACAGAGATTTAGAAGAGAAACCAAAGAAAATATTATAACTAAAGAAGTTAATGTCAAATAAGAAATGCAGTGGAATTCTTAACAACATACTTGTGAAGCAGAAGAAAAAGTATTTGAGTGGGAAGGTAAATCTTAGGAAATGTCATGGATTAAAAAAAAAGGATGAAATTGGAAGTTAAAAACTTTTTGATGGGATACTATCAAATGACCCAACATATAGGTCTTTGGATTTTCTGAAAGTATGGAAAGAGAGAATAGATTGGAAGGTGTATTCAGTGAAGTAATTATGGAAAAGTCCCCTAACCTGGAGAAAGAAAGGTACACTTAAGTACAGGAAGCACACAGAACTCTTAATACACATGACAGAAAAGATTTCCACCATGATACTTTGCAGTCAAACTTTCAACAGTAAAGCATTAATAAAAATTATCAAATGTACACAAGAGAAACATGATTACCTTCAGAAACATATCCAATTAGACACAGGTGATTTCTCATCAGAAACTCTACAGGCTAGGAGAGAATGCAGAGACTGTCACCCCTGAATACTATATCCTGCAAAGCTCTCATTTATGAATGAAGGTGAAAAAAGAACTCTCCATAACAAACAGAAATTGAAAGAATATGTCACCAGGGGCTGGTGCTGTGGCATAGTGGGTAAAACCACCATCTGCAGTTCCAGCATCCCATGTGGGTGTCGGTTCAAGTCTCGGCTGTTCCACTTCCAATCCAGCTCTCTGCTATGGGCCTGAAAAAGCAGCAGAAGATGGCCCAAGTCCTTGGGCCCCTGCACCTGTGTGGGAGACCTTGAAAAAGCTCCTGGCTCCTGGCTTCAGAATGGCTCAGCTCTAGCTGTTGAGGCCAACTGTGGAGTGAACCAGCAGATGGACAACCTCTCTCTCTACCTTTCCTTCTCTTTGTGTGTAACTCTCATTTAAAGACACAAAGAAGGGTACTATGCTATAATTAAGGGATCAATTTAACAGGAAGACATGACTATAATAAACATCCAATATATACACCAATGCCAGAGCACCAGGCTATTTAAAATAATATTTAATTGACATAAAGAGAAACATGGAGTCCAATAATGGAGGACTTCAACATCTGGTTTCATCAATCGTCTGATCAACTTGACAGAAAACCAACAAAGAAATATGAGAGCTAATCAACACTATGGACCAGGGCCAGCACAGTGGTGCAGCAGGTTAATGCCCTGGCCTGAAGCGCCGGCATCTCATATGGGTGCCGGTTCTAGTCCCAGCTTTTCCTCTTCTGATTCAGCTCTCTGCTGTGGCCTGGGATAGCAGTGGAAGATGGCCCAAGTCCTTGGGTCCCTGCACCCACGTGGGAGACCCAGCAGAAGCTCCTGGCTCCTGGCTTCAGATCGGTGCAGCTCTGGCCATTGCAGCCCATTGGGGAGTGAACCATCAGATGGAAGACTTCTCTCCCTCTGCCTCTCTTCTCTCTGTGTGTAATTCTGACTTTTAAAAAAATAAATAAATCTTTTAAAAAAACCACTATGGTAGTTAGAAACGTGACAGGGGATTCCAATACAATCCCATCAAAGTGGCATATACCAATGCCATCTCACTAGTCCAAGTGATCAATTTCAGTTCACAATTGATCATATTGATAGGTCTAAGAGTCAAAGGGATCACACAAACAAGACTAGTGTCTGCTAATACTAACTGATAAAACCAAAAAGGGAGAGAATAATCCAACATGGGAAGCGGGATACACAGCAGACTCATAGAATGTCAGATGTCTTAAACAGCACTCTGGCCTCAGAATCAGCCCCTAAGGCATTTAGATCTGGCTGAAGAGCCCATGAAAGTATTTTAGGCATAGAAAGCCAAGACACTCTGGCAAAAAAAGAAGACCTAAATGAAAGATCTCTGCGAGTGAGATCCCAGTGGAAAGAACAGGGCCATCAAAAAGGAGGTACCTTTCTCTGAAGGGAGGAGAGAACTTCCACTTTGACTATGACCCTATCGGAATAAGATCAAAGCCAGAGACCCTAAAGGCTTCCATAGCCTTGGCAACTCATGACTAGAGCCTAGGGAGATTACTGACGCCATAAACAAGAGTGCCAAATTGTTAAATCAACAACAGGAGTCACTGTGTACTTATGTCACATGTGGGATCTGTCCTTAATGTGTTGCCCAATGTGAAATGAAGCTATAACTAGTATTAAAACAGTATTTTTACACTCTCTGTGTCTGTGTGGGTGCAAACTGATGAAATCTTTACTTAGCATATACTGAATCGATCTTCTGTATATAAAGATAATTGAAAATGAAAAAAAAAAAACCTGGTGTTAAGTTGGAAATTGCATAGAAAATTAATCAATTTTTTAAAAATATCATGTAGGATCTCTGTCTTTAATGTGCTGTACACTGTTATTTAATGCTATAAGTAGTACTCCAACAGTATTTTTCACTTTGAGTTGCTATGTGGGGGCAAACTGTTGAAATCTTTACTTAATATATACTAAACTGATCTTCTGTATATAAAGAGAATTGAAAATGAATCTTGATGTGAATGGAATGGGAGAGAGAGCAGGAAAGGGGAGGGTTGTGGGTGGGAGGGAAGTTATGGGGGGGAAGCCATTGTAATCCATAAGCTGTACATTGGAAATTTATATTCATTAAATAGAAGTTAAAAAAAAAACCACTATGGACCAAATGGACTGAACAGATATCTACTGAATATTTCACAGTTGCAGAATACACATTCTTTTCATCGCTATATGGAACCTTCTCCAGGATAGACTATATGCTAGGCTGTAAAGCAAGTCTCAGCAAACCCAAATTATTGAAATCATACCATGTGTCTTTTCTGACCACAATGGGATAAAGCTGGAAATTTAGATTGTAAGAATCTCTAGAAAATATGCAAATATATGGAGACTGAATAACACAATATTGAATGATGAACAGTGATTCACAGAAGCAATCAAATGAGAAACCAAAGAATTCTTGGAAATGAATGAAGCTGACAATACAACATGCAAAACTTAAGAAACGGGGCCAGCACTGAGCTGTAGTGGGTAAAAGCTGTTGCCTGCAATGCCAGCATCCCATATGGGCACCAGTTAAGAGTCCTGGATGCTCCTTTTCTGACCCAGCTCTCTGCTGTGGCTTGGGCAAACAGTGGAAGGTGATCCAAATCCTTGGGCCACTGCACCCACGTTGGGGACCCAGAAGATGCTCCTGGCTTCTGGTTTAGGATCAGCACATCTCCAGCCATTGTAGACATCTGGAGAGTGAACTAGCAGATGGAAGACCTCTCTCTCTCTGCCTTTCAAATAAATAAATAAATCTTAAAAAGAAAAAAAAACAAGAAAGCAGAACTGAGATTCAAAAAACAATGATACAAAATTGAAAATAGATCTACCACATGACCTAGCAATCCTAGTCCTGAGAATTTACCCAAATAAAATGAAATTGGCATATGAATAGTCCATGTTTACTGAAACTCAGTTCACAAAAACCAAGATATAGAATCAACCCAGATGTCCATCAATTGATGACTGTATTAAGAAATTGGGTACATATACAGTATGTAATCTTAGATTTAAAAAAGAATGAAATCACTAATCCACTGTTGGTGGGAAGGCAAACTGGTAAAGCTACTCTGGAAGACAGTCTGGAGATTCCTCTGAAACTTGAATATAGCCCTACCACACAACCCAGCCATTCCACTCCTTGAATTTTACCCAAAGGAAATTAAATTGGCAAATAAAAGAGCTGTCTGCACCTCAATGTAAAAAAAAAATAATAAAATTCGGTCATTTGCAACAAAATGGAGGAATCTGGAAAACATGCTGAGTGAAATAAGCCAGTCCCAGAAGGACAAATATCATATGTTCTCCCTGATCGGTGACAACTGAGCACCTAAAAGGAAACCTGTTGAAGCAAAATGGAAACTATGAGAAACAATGTCTTGATCAGCCCTTGTCCTGACTGTCGAGGAGCAACTTACTATTTTATTCCTTTTAGTATTTTTTTCTCCTACTTAATACCATTGGTTGAACTCTTTAATTAACACACAATTGTTCTTAGGTGTTTAAATTTAACTGAAAAGTAAGCCCTGTTAAATATAAAAGTGGGAATAAGAGAGGGACGAGATGTACAATTCGGCACATGTTCACTTGGACTACCCCTAATGGTAGAGCTAGAAATGTGCCAGTAGATTGCAATTCAATCCCATCAAAGTGGCATGTACCAATACTATCTTACTTGTTAAAGCAATCACTTTAAGTTCATAATTGATCAAAAAGATAGGATTGTCAAAGGGATCACATAAATAAGACCAGTGTCTTCAAATAATAATTGATAGAATTAAAAAGGAGAATAATCCTACATGGAAAGCAGTATAGACAGCAGACTCATAGAATAGCACATGCCTTAAACAGAACTCTGGCCTCAGAATCAGCTGTTAAGGCATTCGGATCTGGCTAAAAAGCTCATGCGAGTTTCACAGGCATGGAAAGCCAAGACACTGTGGCAAAATCAATCAATCAATCAATCAATCAATGACCTAAATGAAAGATCTCTGTGAGATCCCAGCAGAAAGAGCACATCAAAGAAGGAATTACCTTTCTCTGAAGGGAGGAGAGAACTTCCACTTTGAATATGGCCTTGTTTAAATAAGATCAGTTTCTGAACTCAAGAGGCTTCCATAGCCTTGACAGCTCATGACAAGAGTCTTGTGTGATTACTGACATCATAAATAAGAGTGTCAATTGTTAAATCAACAACAGGAGTCACTGTGCACCTGCTCCCCATGTAGGACCTCTGTCATTAATGTGTTGTACTATGCAAAGTAATGGTAAAACTACTACTGAAACAGTACTCTATACTTTGTGTGTCTGTGTGGGTGCAGTATGTTAAGATCTTTACTTAGTATATACTAAGTTGATCTTCTGTATATAAAGCGAATTGAAAGTGAATTGTGATGAAGAATGGGACGGGTGTGGGAGATGAGATGGTTGCAGGTGGGAGTGAGGTAATGGGGGGAAAAGCCACTATAATCCAAAAGTTTTACTTTGATAATTTATATATATTAAACAAAAGTTGGAAAAAATTTAATTATTCAATAGAAAAATCTATATTCCATATGAAGCAGTACAATATTTCTCCAAAGATATTGGGATAAATTATTCTCAATGTAATTTTTAAAGCCATGAGTAACAAATTAAAGCATATCAGTATTACACATCAAAGTAAATTAATGCAACAAAGTAGTGTATTCATTTAACAGAGATGCTATAATACTATGTTATAGAGAGGGCAACTTAACAGAAATTTATTTTCTCATGATTCTGTAGAATGATGGTTTAAGAACGAGATGCTGGGGTTGGCACTGTGGCTTAGTGGGTAAAGCTGCCATCTGCTGTGCGGGCATTCCATATGGGCACCAGTTAGAGTTCTGGTTGCTCCACTTCCCATCCATCTGCTATGGCCTGGGAAAGCAGTTAGAAGATGAAGATGGTCCAAGTCCTTGAGACCCTGTACCTGCTTGAGAGACCCGGAAGAAGATCCTGGCTCCTGATCAGTGCAGCTCCAGCCATTGTGGCCAATTGGGTAGTGAGCCAGCAGATGGAAGACCTATCTCTGCCTCTCCTCTCTATGTTTAACTCTGACTTTGAAATAAATAAATAGATCTTTAAATTAAAAAAACAAAACAAAACAAGGTGCTTGCAGATTTCATTTTTTTCTGAGGTCTTTTCCATTTAAGAATAGCCAACTTCTCACGATGTCCTCATATGGCCTCTTCTTTGTATGCTCTCATCACTGGTTTCTCCCCGACAAAGACCAAGTTGAATGGGATTAAGGCCCACCTATAGAATCTCAATCAACCTTAATTATCCATTTGAAGGTTCTATTTCCAAATGCAGACACATGGAGTTTAACATATCCAAATACAGATTTGGGGAGGTACACTCCTTAGTCTATGACACTGAGTGAAACAATCAATAGGAGCACTACAATTAAATACTTAAAATGTTTTATGGTTGTACACATTTAACATAGAATTTAGGGTATCAGTTAAGATGCCTATGAATCACACTGGAGTACTTAGGTTTGATGCCCACTCTAGCTCCTGATTCCTACTTCCTGCATCCGAATAACCTAGTAATCTGTGGGGATGGCTCACGGAATTAGGTTCTTGCCACACACAGTAAAGATGCTGATTGAACTCCCAGCTCATGGATTGAGGCAAGCCCAGCCCCAGCCATATTCCCATACATTGCAGTTATCTGGGAAGTAAACCCATAAGCAAGACTTCTCTCTCCCTCCCTATCTCTAACTATCTATCTACCTACCTACCTACCTATATCTACCTACCTACCTACCTATATCTACCTACCTACCTTCCTATATCTGTGTGGAAGTGTGTATGTCTTCTCTCCCTCCCAAATCAATAAATTAAATTTAAAAGGATACACAATAAAAACATTAATCATAAAAAGCTCAATTGGATGCCTTATTTAGCAGCAAAGTATCAAGAAGAAATAGAAGACCAGAGATATTAAGAGACTTTTTGTCATAATAAATAATATTTCATGATGATAACATAATTATGTCAGTATGCCTAAAAACAACCTCAAAGGACATGAGACAGAATTCACAGAAGAAAGAAATTTCAAAAATCAAATATTATCTGATAATTGATACTCAGTTTATAATATATGAAATAATCAATCAAAATGTGAGTGACAAAATGTTGACCTAATTAGTATTTTTAGACCACCCTGTGCAACACACACAAAGACAGCACATATACTGACCCATAAATAAGACTAAAATCACAAATTATTCTACCTAATCACATGGCATTAGTTACAAATTGATAACAAAGAAGAAATCCAGACCTGATTGGATGAGGAAAGGCTGGGCACCTATGCTTGTGCCCTGTCTGATGTACCTGGGCATTAACTTGAGGTGTTTTAGCAATGTTGGCTGGAGATTCCAGCACAGTGTGCCCCTGTAACTACTT
The DNA here is from genome assembly GCF_033115175.1 of Lepus europaeus. Taxonomy (NCBI): domain Eukaryota; kingdom Metazoa; phylum Chordata; class Mammalia; order Lagomorpha; family Leporidae; genus Lepus; species Lepus europaeus. Next base: position 11,786,860 of record NW_026909276.1, on the reverse strand, counting down.
CCACCCCACCTCCCATTGTCCTCTTGAGCATGGTGGCTGGGTCATTAGGGATGACAAAGTGGCAGATCTCTCAACCCATGTCATGGATAAAGGTGGTTCCCACATCCACAGGCAGGTGTCTGTCTGAAATAGAAATGCTCCAATAATTTTTGCCACCTAGCTGTGGAGCTCAAGGCAGGTGATAATAAGGGGGAGGAGGAGATGGTGGCACAGCACCAGAGGTGGAAAACTGTGGGCTATGCAACTGATTGAGCATAATGACAGTGAAGACATGTTTGGTGATTATGACAGCTTTACTGAAAACTTTTTACGTTATGTTGATGACCTGGAACAAAAATATATGGAACTTCCTGAACATAGGAAACACATTACAGACTTTGCCACTGGTGATCTTTATTAAGAAAGTAATGAAAACAAACTCAGCATCCCCACTGTGGGTAACTTTACTGAATTAAAACCTGATGAGCTTTGCCACATGCAGCTGTTATAGAAAGCTCAATGATTTCATACTATTTCACTAGCTTGGGCTAAATGTTAGGGGCTCTCACCACATCCAGGAATAAAGCTGGAGAAATACTACTGGGGTCCTCCTGCTAACCAGAGCCACCCTTAACCTTTTATTCCCAGAAATGAGATTCCTTTTACTAGCTTTGAATAATGTGATTACATCCAGGGCATCATATTCAGAAAAGTTAGTGTAATTTCAACGTTAAATGCATTCTTTGTGGAAAAATTGGCCTGTTGTTCTTGAATTTCTCTGATAAGTTATTAATATCAATCTTTATAAAATATAGTACAATGACTTTTGTGTCAAAATGTTTGTCTTAAATTTAGTATTTCATATCAGCACCTAAATATATGTATAAATGTTCCATGTTAAAGTGTAAAAGAATCTACAATAAATTATTTTTTCCACTTGAAAAAAAAAAACTGATGAGCACACAAAGAACCAGAATAGACCTAAAGATATCCCTGTTGAAAATGGAACTGGTTTTTTGTCACATATGCCTTCCTCACAGGTTTTATACTTTGATAATTTGCAGAACTCTTCAAATGATTTCGGGGGTCAGTGACCTAAAGAAAGGGATTGGAATGTAACCTGTCTCAAGACTGGAAATGAAGAATTGTCCCTTAATCACATAGAAGCAACCCCAGCAAAATGATTAGTTCTCTCCTAAAGTCAGAACAAATTCAGATAAGAATAGGAGAAAAAGTATTAAAGATCATCTAAAATGTGCCATGACTGGAAATGTCAAGGCCCAAATACCAGTATTTTCTAGGAATAACAGCTGAAAGAGACTCTCCTATCTGAAGAAATTAATGTTGCTAAGAAAACAACTGAATCATCATCAGATACCTTGGTCCTTTCTATTCATTACTCAGCAAAGTGAGACCTTTATGTTCAGTTCAAAGGAATTGAAAAGCTATATGGTAGTACTTTTTGCTGGAATGAAAACAAGATTTCTGATTGCTATCATAGTATTAGTACACATCAGTAGAAATAAAGGCTTTTAAGGTCATATTTCTTGAAAACAAATCAAAAGAGCAATTGTCTCTCAGCCTTCCATAAATATTCTGCTAGTACTAAAACCCTCCCTGTGACTCCCTTCAACAGTCACACTTCTCAAACCAGTTATCCTTGCTGTCTCTCATTCCTCATCTCAAATAATTCTCCAGCTTAATCCAGTTATGGGTTCTGTGCTCTTAGGATTTAATGACCAGGGCACATAAATGAGGTTTTTTTTATTGCATTTTTTTTGTCAGATTCCTCAATTAGATACCTGATGCTATTGACTGCATCATTCTTGAAACTCCTTTCTCAACTTCTTGATCCTCCGCTCCTACTGTTTTCTGATTATTTAGCTCTTCCACACTTTTGAAAACTGGTGCTTCTGTGACTGTCTCTGTCTTCTCTATCAAAAAGTTGTTGAAATTCCTTTGAATACTCATGTCTTGAGTGAAGTTAGGAATACCATATATTAAAATAAACATATTTGGGGTGAGTGACACACTTAAGATTCCACTTGATGGGGCCAGTGCTGTAGTATAGTATAGTGGGTTAAATCTCCAGCTTGCAGTGCCAGAATTCCATATGGGTGTGGTTCAAGTCTGGGCTCTCCACTTCCAATCCAGTTCCCTGCTGATGTGCCTGGGAAAGCAGTGGAGGGTGGCACAAGTGCTTGCACCCCTGTACCCACATGGGAGACCTAGAAGAGGCTTCTGGTGCCTGGCTTTGACCTGGCTTAGCCCTGGTGGTTATGGCCATTTGGGGAATGAACCAGTGGATGGGATCCTCACTCTCTCTGTCTCTACCTCTTTCTGTAACTCTTTCAAATAAATAAAATCTTTAAAATAAAAAAGATACCACTTGAGACACCCACATCATACATTTCAGTGCCTGGGTCCAAGTACCAGCTCCACTTCCAGTTTCATTTCCTACTAATATACAACATGGGAAGGAGCAAGTGGTGGCCCAAGTACTTGGGTACTTAACACCTATGTGGTGGATCTGAATTGGGCTCCTTATTTCTGATTTCAACCTGGCCTAGCCTAGACTATTGTGGACATTTGGGGAATGAGCCACTGGATACAAGATGTTTCAGTCTCTACCTTTCAAGTTAAAAACAAACTAACTAAATATTATTTTTTTAAGATTTAATTTTATTTTTATTTGAAAGGCAGAGTTACAAGGGGGGAGTGTGGGGAAAAAGAGAGAGAGACAGAGAGAGAGAAAGAATGAATCTTCCATTTGATGGTTAGCTCCCCAAATGGCTGTGACAGAACCAGGCCAGGCTGAATTTAGAAGCCAGGAGCTTCATCTGGGTCTCCAACATGGGTTCAGGGGCCCAAGGACTTCAGCAATATTCCATTGCTTTCCCAGTTATATTATCAGAGAGCTGCAATAGAAAGGGAACAGCCAAGACTCAAACTGATGCTCATATGGGCTATTAGCACTGTAGGCAGAGGTTTTACCTGCTATGCCACATAATGCTGACACCCTAACTAAACACCCTTAAAGACAACTGTAGTTAAGGTTTCAGTGCAGTATTTACTGTGGCAACACATATACTAAAATTGGAAATATTTAAGTGAGGAGAGGTAGTAGTAATAAGAATATTATGTTTTTCAAAAAAAAATAGGTCCTTGTTTATAAGAGGGCACTTCAGAAATTTTGGACAATGCATATTACTAAAAACAGGTATGGACTTCAAAGTGTGTGCATCAAACTAAATTTGCCTTTTAATTCCATTTTTTATGAACTTTCTGAAGTACCCTCCCATTTCAAATACATTTCTTTTTGATTTATTTCAGAAAGAGAAGTCTTGTATCCACTGAGTCACTTCCCAGAGGTCCACAAAAAAGTGAACTAGCTGCAGCTGGGTGCCAAGAACTGAATGCAAATCTCTTATGTAGATAACAGACCGAATTGCTTGGGCTGTCCCTAATGCTTACAGGAAGCTGGAGTTGAGAGCCAGAGACAGGTGTCAACCTCATGAGGACACAGACTTCTTAACCACAAATGCCCACATTCAAATATGTGTCTTAGATAAACAAGATGGACTGGAAGATCAGCCCATCAACTTGTCATTTTATAAGTATTTCTAGAACTCCTTTCAGAAATTTATGAACTTTGCAAATATGGGTTCTTATCTCAGAAAAGACCATCAGGTTTAAGAAGTAAGACTACTGGAATCAAAAGTCAAAAAAGAATCTAATAAATTATGAATAGTGAGGTTCACAGTTTAATCACTAATGGTGTTCATTGACCTTGAAGTAGATGTGAACTTTCTTCCATCTGCTTTTCTTTTGTGCCTTATTTTTTGTTTAAGCTGCATTTCCTGCCAGAATGAACATCTGAGTACAGGCCTCTGTCTAATTCATCTTTTTTGTATGTAGCTGACCCTGTGCCAGGCACATTTTGATTTGTTCTCAATTGCTGGAGACTGTAAACCTCCTAGTGAATTATGGTCCTGTCACTTAGCTTTGGCACGCTCAGCCTTAGTTATTCATCATGAAATAGGGTAATTGTCTTGCAAATTACATTCTTTGTCAAGGACATGCCAAATTAGATGTTGGTAGTAACTGCCAATAATTACATTGGTATTTCTAAGTAAAGACTTTAGTGAATAATAGCTTTCCAGTTCCTTTTTTACTTGTGAGATGGCTTAATAATATGAACAATTTAAAGCAGAAATATTTGTGCTACTTTTCAGAAAGCTAAAGCAGTAATTCTCAAGTTGTGGCTCCTGGACTGCATCACTGGCCTCTCATGGAAACTTGCTGCAATGCATTGTTAGGCCCTGTGCAATCCTGTCACTTGGAACTCCCTTGTGGGATCTGGCTATCTGTTTTTCTTCTTTATTTATTTATTTTTTTAATTTGAGAGGTAAAGTTACAGGCATAGAGGAAGAGAAAGAGAGAAAGGTCTTCCATCCACTGGTTCACCCTTCAACTGGCACCAATGGCCAGAACTATGCTGATTTGAAGGCAGGAGCTAGGAGCTTCCTCCAGGTCTCCCACATGTGGCAGGGGCCCAAGAACCTGAGCCATCTTCTACTGCTTTCCCTGGCCATAGCAGAGGCTAGATTGAAAGAGGAGCAGCCAAAACATGGATGGTGCCCATATGAGATGCCATTGCTGCAGGCAGAGGCTTAGCACACTATACTACAGCACCAGTCCAATCTGTGTTTTACCAACTCCCAGGAGATTCTTGTGGGCCTACAAGTCTTTGGACCACTAAACTAAAAACTCACAACCTTACACTGTTAGCTTTGTCTTTTTATTACAGAATTACATGCATAATTTTTCCTATTAGTGTTGAGAACTAAGTTAACATAGTTTATCCTTTGATCTGTGAAGATAAGTGAGATTCTTCATATCATTTTGTACTTAAAAATATGAGTTGGATAAAATGTGAATATGGTTAATGTGACATAAACATGAAAATTGATAACTAATGGGTGGTACCCATCTGAAGTATTTTTAATATTTAGATATTAAGTACGTACATATTTGGGAATCACCAAAACACAATACATTAAACTTTTAAGTCTCATTCAGATGGAACTATTTTGATATTGCAACAACTGGCAGATGAATCAGTTTCCTAGCTCTGTTTTTTTTTTTTTAACATTATGGGTATATTTTATTTACTTTTGGCATTCACATGGCTTCAATTCTTTTAGGAATAAAAATCAGCTTTTATGCCAAAAAATAAAATTTGCAATTGAAACAGAAAAAAAGAAATCCAGTAGGATCCCAATATTTAAGGAGAGAACTTCCACTTTGAATATGGCCTTGTCTAAATAAAATTGGAGTTGGTGAACTCAAGAGGCTTCCATAGCCTTGGCAGCTCATGATAACAGCCTCGGGTGATTACTGATGTCATAAATAAGAGTGTCAATTGTTAAATCAACAATGGGAGTCTCTGTGCACCCACTCCCCCTGAAGGATCTCTGTCCTTAATGTGTTATACTATGCAAACAAATGGTAAAACTACTATTCAAACAGTACTTTATACTTTTTGTTTCTGTATGGGTGCAAACTGTTGAAACATTTCCTTAGTATATACTAAGCTGATCTTCTGTATATAAAGATAATTGAAAATGAATCTTGATGAAGAATGGGATGGGAGAGGGAGTGGGAGATAGGATGGTTGTGGGTGGGAGGGAGGTTACAGGGTGAAAACCCACTATAATCCAGAAGTCGCACTTTGGAAATTTATATTTATTAAATAAATTTGAAAAAAATTTATTAAATAAATTTGAAAAAAAGAAATAACAGACTTCTAAATAATCTATGAGTGAAAGGAGAAATCACAAAGGAAATTAGAAAATACATTTAGCATATTGTACCAAGCAATGAAATTAGTTGTAGATTTGTGGTGTCCAAAATGTCTTCTCTATTCCTACCTTTGAGGTAGAACCTAATGCACATTCAATGTGGGCTGGCCTTAGCAATCTGCTTAGCTAACAGAAGTTAGCCTATTTGGAACACTGAGAAAGTTATTATGGGTAAAGAATAGTACTCTAACTGAACAGTTTAATTTATTTTGATTTTTAACTTCAAATAACAATCACCTCAGAGTTTATGTCATGATATAAAGCTACGATTATCAATTTAAATTGTTACAAGTAAACACTGGGTGGCTGGGGCCGGAGCTGTGGCTAACTTGGCTAATCCTCTGCCTTGCAGCACCCTCATATGGGCACCGGGTTCTAGTCCCAGCTGCTCCTCTTCCAGTCCAGTTCTTTGCTGTGGCCTGGGAAGGCAGTGGAGGATGGCCCGGGTGCTTGGGCCCCAGCACCTGCATGGGAGACCAGGAGGAGGCACCTGACTCCTGGCTTCGGATCGGCGCAGTGCCGGCCATGGTGACCATTTGGGGGGTGAACCAGTGGAAGGAAGACCTTTCTCTCTGTCTCTGTCTCTCTCACTGCCTAACTCTACCTGTCAAATAAGTAAAAAATAAAATAAAAAAAAAGTAAACGCTGGGTAAAAACTTCAACACTGTCTTATCAGTGGCTTATCTGTTATAACTTTTATATTGCATAGACAACAAAAGGAAATATCAAAAGGAATTATATAAAATTAAAATTTACTGAATATCAAAAGACTCAAAAGGATAAAAAAGACACCCATTTGATTGGAGAGATAATTGTAAATTGTATGCATATGTGATTAGTGTTGAGAATACATGGTACATAAAAAACACTACAACTCAAAAGCAATAAAAACAGATTTCAAAATGTACAAAAATTTAAACAGACATTTCTACAAGGAAGATACACAAATGGCTAATGAGCACATAAGAAAATTCTGAACACTACTTGTAATTAGATAAATGGAAATGACAATCACAATTAAATACTACTTTATATCCACTGCAATAGCCATTTAAATAAATGTAGGCAAGGTTGGAGAAACTGAACTCTAATGCATTCTTGGTGTAAATGTAAAATGATGGGATCAATATGGAAAATGATGCTGACGGGCTTTATATGATTGTGGGGTTCTGACCGACAAAGTTCAGAAGCAGCACTAGGCATCACATAGAGACAGTGGACATGCTAGTGCCTCATTGGTCTCTGTCATCAGTAGCCAATTAATTCTGATTGACCCTGAAGATCTCATCCAATCCTAATCACGTCTCAAATGCTCCACCTTTAAATACCATCGTCAAATTGAATTCCTATGTTCTTAATAACTCAAATTGGGAATTATCCCAAACAAATGATATTCAAATCATATCAACATATATCAGAATATCAGTGGGCTTTGCTAAAATATTTGACAAATGTTACAACAGAGATTAACCTTGAGGACTAAATGCTCCATGACATAGCCAGTAAAAAGAGAACAAATATTTTGTAATTCCACTTACATCGCATTGCCAGAAAAGGCAAATTTACAGAGTACAACAGTGACTCTCAGGGTCTGGTTTAAGGGAACAGGGATTTAATGTTTGATGCAGTCAGTTTCACCTGAGGGAGATTAAAAAGATGAATGGTGTTCATTGTTGTCAAGTAATGTGAATATGCTTCTGGAAGCATCCAATTTATCACCTTAAAATGCATGATTTTGGGCCACTGTGGTGGCACAATGGGTTAAAGCCCTGGCCTGAAATGCCAGCATCCCATAAGGGCATGGATTCTAGTCCCAGCTGCTCCTCTTCTGATCCAGCTCTCTGCTATGGCCTGGGATAGCAGTAGAAGATGGCCCAAGTCCTTGGGCCCCTGCACCCACATAGGAGACCCAGAAGAAGCTCCTGGCTTCAGATTGGTGCAGCTCTGGCTGCTGCAGCCATCTGGAGAGTGAACCAGTGGATGGAAGACTTCTCTCTCTGTCTCTACCTCTCTCTGTAACTCTTTCAAATAAAATAAAATAAATCTTAAAAAAAAAAAGAAAATATGTGATTTTAAGGGACCAGAGCTATGATATAGCAGGTAAAACCTCTGCCTGCAGTGTCAGCATTCCATATGAGCAACAATTGTAGTTCCAGTTGTTCCTCTTTCAATCCAGCTCTCTGTTTGTGGCCTGGGGAAGCAATATAAAATGTCCCAGGTCCCTGGGCCCTGCATACATGTGGGAGACCTGGAAGAAGCTCCTGGCTTCTGGGTTTGGATCGTCCCAGCTCCAGCCACTGTGTCCATTTGGGGAATGAACTAGTTATGGACACAATGGCCATAGCTCAGAGTCAGGAGCTTCTTCCAAGGTTTCCCACACAGGGGTAGGGGCCCAAGCACTTGGTCCATCTTCCACTACTTTCCCAAATGACAAACAGAGAGTTGGATCAGAAAAGGCGCAGCCAGGACATGAACCAGCACTCATATGGGATGCCAGCAGCACAGGTGGAAGCTTAGCCTACTATGCCTCAGCAGCAGCCTCAATGATTTTGTTTTTAATGAATAGCACCTCTTTGGCCTTCGCTGTGGCTCACTAGGCTAATCCTCCGCCTGTGGTGCCAGCATCCCAGGTTCTAGTCCCAGTTGGGGCACCGGTTCTGTCCCCGTTGCTCCTCTTCCAGTCCAGCTCTGCTGTTACCCGGGAAGGCAGTGGAAGATGGCCCATGTCCTTGGGCCCTGCACCCACATGGGAGACTAGGAGGAAGCACCTAGCTCCTGGCTTCGTATCAACACAGTGCACCGGCCACACCTGGCCACAATGCACCAGCCTTAGGGGCCACTTGGGGGGTGAACCAATGGAAAAGGAAGACCTTTCTCTTTGTCTCTCTCTCACTAACTCTGCCTGTCAAAAAAAAAGATTCAATGAATAGCACCTCTTCTTTTCCACACTGCATACAAACATTGAAATAAAGATTGAAAAACAGAAACATAAATAAAAGTAGCAACATTTGACACCAGATGAAATTAAATATGAGAAAGTTGCAGGAGACCAGGAAAAATATTCTATTTTGTGATTTTGCAAAGGCTTGCTCATAGTAACCCCTTAAACAAGTAAATGGAGAAATGAGTGATGTAGTTTTTTGGGTTTTTGTGTGTTTGTTTGTTTTTGACAGGCAGAGTTAGACAGTGAGAGAGCGACAGAGAGAAAGGTCTTCCTTCCATTGGTTCACTCCCCAAATGGCCACTGTAGCTGGTGTGCTGTGCCAATCCAAAGCCAGGAGCCAGGTGCTTCCTCTTGGTCTCCCACATGGGTGCAGGGCCCAAGCACTTGGGCCATCCTCCACTGCACTCCTGGACCACAGCAGAGAGCTGGACTGGAAGAGACGTAACCAGGACTAGAACCCGGAGTACCAGCACTGCAGGCGGAGGATTGGCCTAGAGAGCTGTGGCACTGGCCTGATATAGTTTTAATTTTAGATTTGTTGATCTTGAGTTGCAAACTGCATAACTACAAAGAAACATCCAACAAGAAGTACAGACTATAGTCTGAAGGCTGTGAAAGAGGCCCATGATGGAGGGAAACAGGATTTTCAGAGTACAAAGGGTCAGATTCGTTAAGGAGAATTACAGAAATTTATGAATTAGAGATCACATGGGATACTTGCATGAGTGATGAGAAATAGAAGAATTCAAAGAGAAAAAGAAACCATCAATGGTATCATGACAAAGAGAAAACAATTTTCAGGAGATCATGTACAGCAGTTGAGAAAAGCAGTTTAAATCAGAGACAGGAATTTAGCCTTTTGCTTATGATGTCAGTCAAGATAACCTAATCATAATACAGAGTGCCTTGATTTGATTTCCAGGTATAGCTCTTGATTCCAGGTTTCTATCAATGCTGGAATCTTTCTACTTCTCAAATATCACGGTTCAAAATATGGCAAAGATTCAGTAAGGCAAAGTCTAGAGAATACTCTTCAGCTTATACTATACTTAACAGTATTGATACATTTAATAACTGAATTAAGGAGCCAGCTCTGTGGCTCAGGGATTAAAGCAACTGCCTGTAGTGCCGGCATCCCATATGGGCACCAGTTCAAGTTCTCGATGCTCCATTTCCAATCAAGCTCACTGATAATGTGCCTGGGAAAGCAGAGGAGGGTGGTCGAAGTCCTTGGGCCCCTACACCCATGTAGGGGACCCAGAGGAAGCTCCTGGCTCCTGCATTTGGATCAGCTCAGCTCTGGCCATTGCAGCTATTTGGGTAAGGGACTAGGATGAAGATATCTCTCTCTCTGCCTCTCTGTAACTCTGCCTTCCAAATAAACAAATAAATCTTTAAAAAAATATTCAAATTAAGACTACTTTGAGTAGCTTAAAGTACACATGTAGAATGAAATTATTTGCCTGAGTATATACTTTAGGATAGTCTGCACCACAACCTGCTGGGAGAAATATATGGAGAGTTAAGAACATCCAAATACAGTTAAGAGTTAGGAAAGAGCTTGAATAGATGTTTCTCAGAAGAAACACAAATAAATGGTCAATAAGTATGTTGAAAAATGCTCAGTATCAATGGTCATAAAGGAAATGCCTACCAAAATATACTGAGGGGGGGAGGGTTAATGCCATGGTGTAGTGAGCTAAGCCTCCATCTGCAGTGCCAGCATCTCAGATGGGCATGGGTTCTAGTCCCGGCTGCTGCTCTTCCAATCCAGCTCTCTACAATGGCTTGGGAAAGCAGTGTAAGATGGCCTAAGTCCTTGGGCCCCTGTACCCATGTGGGAGACCTGGAAGAAACTCCTGGCTCCTGGCCTCAGATCAGCCCAGCCCCAGCCATTGTGGCCATTTGGGGAGTGAACCACTGGATGGAATACCTTCCTCTCTGTTTCTCCCTCTCTCTGTCTAAAACTCCATCTCTCAAATAAATAAATAAAATCTTAAAACACACACACACACACACACAGGAATATCATCTTACTCCAAAAAGAAAAAAAAAAAGAGGGGGAGGGGGCTAGTAATAATGCAGATTTTTAAAAGTCATTATATATTGTTAATGGGAATGGAAATTAGTACAGGAATTATGGAAAACAGTATGGTCCTTCATAAAAGAAAAAAAAAACTAAAAATCAATCTACCGTAATATATAGCTACTCTATTCCAGGGTAAAAAGGAAATGAAATCAGCATATCAAAGAACTACCTGCACTACCATGTTGACTAAACACTGCTGACAATAGCCAAGATAATTCAGCCATAAAAGAATGAAATATTGTTTACTGCAAAATGAATGGAACTGGAGATCATTAAGTCAATGGAAATATGCCAGATACAGAAAAAAAAATGTTCTCTACATTAAACAATAATGGATCAAAATACAGGATAATGTAGTTGATACTATATGCACCTTGAGTTAAGCTGTTCCTGTAGCACCAGCATCCCACATGAACATTAATTCAAATCCCGGATATTCCACTTTACTTTTTTTAAAAAATATTTATTTATTTATTTGAAAGGCAGAGGGAGACACACACATACACACACACACAGAGAAAGAAAGAGAGGTATCTTCCATCCACTGGTTTACTTCCAGAATGTCCACAATGGTAGGAGCTGGGTCAATCTGAAGCTAGGATCTTCTTTTGGGTCTCCCATGTGGATGCAGAGGCCCAAGGACTTGGGCAATCTTCCACTGCTTTCCCAGGCCATCAGCAGAGAGCTGGATCAGAAGAGGAGCAGCAGGACTCAAACAGGTGCCCATATGGGATGCTGGCACTGCAGGCAAAAGCTTTACCCAGTACGCCACAGCACCAGCCCTCTGGCTATTCCACATTTGATCCAGCTCCCTGCTAATGGCTTGGGAAGGCAGTGGAAAAAGGCCAAAATATTTGGGACCCTGCACCTATGTAGGAGACCAGATGAAGCTCCTGGATCCTGACTTCAATATGGCCCAGTCTTGGCCTTTATAGCCTTTTGGGGAGTGAACCAGCAGATGGAAGATCTCTCTTTCCCTCTCTCTTTATTTCTCTCTCTACAATTCTGCCTTTCAAATAAATAAAAAAACAGAATTATGATTACTAGAGACTGGGAAGAGTGAGCACTCTGGGTAGAAGGAATTTGAATAGCAATTACCAAAACAAAGTGAGATAGAAGTAAGAAGTTCCAGAGTTTCATAACACAGTATGGTGCCTGGAGTTCACAATATGATGTTCTGTAAAAAGAGCTGGAAGAAAGGGAAAAAAAGCACTGGAAGAGAGCAGCTGGTAAGACCTAAACACAAAGAAAAAGGTATATAAAAGATAGTTCTCTGGTTTGTTCAAATCCTGTTGTGTGTATGTGTTCAAATCCAATATTATATAAGGAATACATGTTGGCTCAGTACTGTGGTGTACTGAGTAAACCCACCACCTGCAGTGCCAGCACCCCATATGGGCACCAGTTCAAGTCCCGGCTGCTCCACTTCTTATCCAGTTCTCTGCTATGGCCTGGGAAAGCAGTAGAAGGTAGCTCAAGTCCTTGGGCCCCTGTATCAGCATGGGAGATCTGGAATAAACTCCTGGCTCCTGGCTTCAGATTGGCACGCCTCTGGCCATTGCAGCCAATTGGGGATTTGATTCCTCTTTTTTATGTTTTTTTTTTTTTTTGAAAGGCAGAGGCAGAGAGAGAGAAAGAGAAGTCTTCTATCCACTGGATCACTCCCCAAACAGCCTGGGCCCATCAAAAGCCAGGAACCAGGAGCTTCTTCTGGGTCTCCCATATGGGTGAAGGGGCCTAACAACTTGGGCCATCTTCTACTGCTTTCCCAGGCCACTGTAAATGACTCTATTTGTGACTTGCCAACACTGGAGAGAGTGGGATCGGAAGTGGAGGAGCAGAGACTCAAACCCGTGCCCATATGAGATGCCAGCACTGCAGGCAGGGGCTTTACCTGCTATGCCTCAGCGCCAGCCCCAATAGTGTCATTCTGGTATAGAAATTTAGTTTTGGCCAGCGCTGCGGCTCACTAGGCTAATCCTCCACCTGCAGTGCTGGCACCCGGGGTTCTAGTCCCAGTTGGGGCACTGGATTCTGTCCCAGTTGCTTCTCTTCCAGGCCAGCTCTCTGCTGTGGCCCAGGAAGGCAATGGAGGATGGCCTGAGTCCTTGGTCCTTGCACTCACATGGGAGACCAGGGGAAGCACCTGACTCCTGGCTTCGGATCAGCGCGGTGCGCCGGCCGCAGCGGCCATTGGAGGGTGAACCAACAGTAAAATGAAGACCTTTATCTCTGTCTCTCTCTCTCTCACTGTCCACTCTGCCTGTCAAAAAAAGATTAGTTGCTTGGGGGACAGCACTGTGGCATAGTGGGTAAAGCCACTACCTGCAGTGCTGGCACCCCATATGGGTGCCAGTTAGAGTCCCAGTTGCTCCATTCCCAATATAGCTCTTTCCTATGACCTAGGAAAGCAGTAGAAGATGGTCCAAGTCCTTGAGCCCCTGCACAGGTGGGAGACCTGGAAGAAGCTCCTGGCTCCCAGCTTCAGATCTGCGCAGCCCCAGCCATTGTGGCTCTTTGGGGAGTGAATCAGCAGATATACGATTGATCTCTCTGTCTCCCTTTCTGCCTCTGCTTCTCTGTAACTCTGCCTTCCAAACAAAATAACTTAAAAAAGTCACTTAAAAACTGAGCCTTGTACCTAATTTATCTGTTTCTTGTTTAGTTTTCTTTATTACCACTTCAAAACAATATTAAGGGGAGATAGTGAGAGGAGGCAGCCTTGATTGGTGTGTGGGATCCCAAGAAAGCATCTTTAAATGTTCTGTGTTTATTATACTGTTTGTTATAGATCTATTGTAGACTATTTTAACCATAATATTTTAACCATAATAATGCTTTTTAACATTTATTTATTTATTTATTTGAAAGAGGTACATAGAGAAAGATTGATTTTCCATCTTCTAGTTCACTCCCCCAAATGACTGTAGCAACATGGACTGTGACAGGCTGAAGCCAGTAGCCAAGAGCTTCTACGTCTCCCAAGTGGGTGCAGGGGACCAAATTCTTGGCTCATTCTCTGCTGCTTTCCCAAGTGTGTTAGCCGGAGCTGGATCAGAGCAGAGCAGCTGCATCCTTATGGGATGGCAGCACTGCAGACAACTGCTTAATCTGCTGTGCCACATTGGTGGCCCTAAGAATTGTTCTTTTTTTCTCTTCTGCTGACAGTTTTGTTGTTGTTGTTGTTGTTGGATGCTTAATTTTATTAAATACATTGTAACATTTAATCCAGATGATCATGTGATTTTCTTGTGTTTTTCACCCATATGATTTATTTTGGAATGCTAATGACTTTTGCATTTTGTGGTATTTTTGCTTGATACATATCCATTATGTTTTCATATTTGGTTAAATAAAATGTTTTTCTCAAAATATGTGTATCTGCCTTTATAAAAAGTGATATTTTATTCTACCTTTTTATTTCATGCTATGGAATGCTATGGAATGCTGGTTTTAGAAAAGAATTTCAAATTTAGTTCCTACTCATTGCCACTGTGGATAAATCTGGGAAGTTGAGAATTTTTTCTTCCTCAATTATTTAGAATGTTCTGTAAGTCTGGGTATGAAACTGGACTCTTTTTCATAAATCTTGCCTTTAAATATTGCAAAAAATGCTCTTATTATCTTGACACCAATCCATGCCTTTTCTTATGTATCTCAGACAACATCACAAGGGCCTTCTGTGTCCTCATCCACTGTTGTACATCAAGTGCCCCCACTTCCTGTGACAGTTTGGCTATCTGTTCATTTACTGAAGTACATAATGATTTCATACAAGTGAGAGCTATTATAAATAAAATTGTCACATGCATTTTCTTGCTGGATGGTACGTGAGTATGTTTTCACACCAACTGAGGAACTTTATAGGGACATCTTTTTTATTTTTTTATTTTTTAAAAATTTTTGATAGGCAGAGTGGACAGTGAGAGAGAGACAGAGAAAAAGGTCTTCCTTTGCCGTTGGTTCACGCTCCAATGGCCGCCACGGTAGGCGTGCTGCGGCCAGTGCACCGCGCTGATCCAAAGGCAGGAGCCAGGTGCTTATCCTGGTCTCCCATGAGGTGCAGGGCCCAAGCACTTGGGCCATCCTCCACTGCACTCCCTGGACACAGCAGAGAGCTGGCCTGGAAGAGGGGCAACCGGGACAGGATAGGTGCCCCGACTGGGACTAGAACCCGGTGTGCCGGCGCCACAAGGCAGAGGATTAGCCTAGTGAGCTGCGGCGCTGGCCTAGGGACATCTTTTTTAAAAGATTTTATTTATGTATTTTAAAGGCAGAGTTACATAGAAGGAAAGAGAGAGAGATCTTCCTTCTGCTGGTTCACTCTCAGAATGGCTGGGACTTGGACAGGCCAAAGCCAGGAGCCAGGAGTTTCTTCCAGGTCTACTATATGGATGCAGGGGCCCAAGAATGTGTAACATCTTCTGCTGTTTTCCAAGGCACATTAGCAAGGAGGTGGATTAGAAATGGAACTTCCAGGACTCCTAACCAGCACACATATGAGATGCCAATGTTCTATGCAATGAATTAACCTGCTGTGCAACAGTGCTGGCCCCAGGGACAACATTCTTTTACAGATTTATTTATTTGAAAGGAGAATTACAGTGAAAGACAGAGATCTCCCATCACTGGCTCACTCACCAAATGCAACAGACAGGTCTAGGCCAGGCTGAAGCCAGGAACCAGAAGCTTCTTCTGGGTCTCCCATATGAGTAACAGGGGCCCAAGAACTTGGGCCATTTTCCTTTGCTTTCCCCAGGCAATGAGCAGGGAGCTAGAACAAAAGTGGAGTAGCCACAACAAAAGCCTCAGCTCATGTAGGATGCTGGCATCACTTGTGGTGGCTTAACCCACTGCACCACAAAGCCAAACCCAGAAGGACATCTTTGCTGTGTTGCAAGGTGATACTTTTGGATGTTTTACAATATCATCACCAGATGTCTTGTAAATTTCCATTATGTGTTCTGACTGATAATGAATGATATTTTCTAATATTCCATCTTCACAAACTTTTGGCACTACCATGTTTATTTGCTCTTTATAACCATTTTAAAATTGTTTCATGTATTTGTCTCATTGCTGTTTTAATTTGCAGTTTAATTCACAATTCACTCTTTTATCTCATAATTTTCTAATGTTCAGTATATTCTGTGTGCCTATTTTGGATCTGTGTGTATTCAATGTAAAGGTTATTCTTTATTAATTTGGTGTTTTAAATTGGAGAATTTATTGCCTTATTGCTGAGTTTTACAAGCCCTTAATAAACTTTGCATTCAATTCCTGTAAGCAAATATTTTGAAATATTATGTCCTAGTGTGAGATCTAGCTTCCATTTTTTCAATGGTATTTTTGAGAAAGCATTTTTTATTTAACAGACATCACATGACATTTTTATGGATAATGCATTGAGTATGTTACATAATAGAATTTTTTCTCATATGTTTTCTACTGGATTTAACATTTTTTTCCACTACACATAGGAGTCTCTACATCATGCTGAATGAGTTTATATGTTATGCAGAAAACATTTGTCTTTTTTTAATTCATATGGTCATCCATTTGCATCATCTCCATTTATTGGGAAGACTACATATTCCAATATTCTGTAGGGAATGACTCTGTTCCTTTGGTTAAGATTAGTTAAGCATAAGTATTTATGCCTTTCCATTTATCCACATGTCTAATCTTTGTCTAGCATCATGTGGGTTCACAGAAAGCCATGAAATCAAGAAATGTAGATTCCTCAAGGTTTCTCTACACTTCTCAGTATTGTCTAGACTTTGAAGTTTGGACAAATGTTTGTCATTTTCTCCAGAATAGCCTGATATTATTTTTTATTGGATTGCAATGAATCTGTTGGTCCAAGTAGGAAGAAGAGATATCTTAATAATATTCTGTCTTTCAGTCATTAAGAAAGCATCTATTCCATTTATTTATATTTTCTTTCTTTTCATTTATAGGTTTTCATAATTTTGGCATACATAGTTGCATACATGGCCCTGAATTTACAGTTCACTTCTTATTATTTACTTCATTGTCATCCTTGTTTCTTTCTCTTTCTCTTTCTATAGATATAGATGACATATCCCCTAAATGACATATCCCCTCTTTTTTGATATTGTTAATGCTATTATTTTTCTTTTACACTCTATTTTTCCTTCCTGGTATTTATAATAGTAGTTTACTTTGTGTGTGAACATTTTGCTTAATTTCCCCCATCAGTTCTCATCATGATTTGGATTATGGACTCTATTTCTGCTTGAGTATCTAAAATGATATTATTATTTGAATTAAAATGATTTAGTGAAAGGACATAGAGTGAGAGCCCATGGCTACAAGTTAAACAAATCCTCTTATTGTCCTGCACTGTGCCTTAGAGATAATAGAGGGTATAATAATATGCCTTTCTTGCCTGCCATGTGTTGCCTACAGTTACCTGGCTTGAAACATTCACCTCATCCTTAGTTACTCCTGAATTACTCTGAAGTAGACTAAAGATTACATCAGGTTTGAAATAACTGTCTGCTTCATGTAAACTTGTCAAGAGTGATTGCTTTGGGAGGCTGCTGCTGTGGCACAGCAGGTTAATGTCCTGGACTGAAGTGCTGGCATCCCATATGGGTGCCAGTTCAAGACCCAGCTGCTCCACTTCCAATCCAGCCCTCTGCTATGGCCTGGGAAAGTAGTAGAAGATGGTCTAAGTCCCACTCCTATGTGGGAGACCCTGAAGAAACTCCTGGCTCCTGGCTTCAGATAGGTGCAGCTCCAGCCTTTGTGGCCAACTGAGGAGTAAACCATCAGATGGGAGACTTCTCTCTCTCTCTCTCTCTCTCTCTCTCTCTCTCTCTGCCTCTCCTCTCTCTGTGTAACTCTGACTTTCAAATAAATAAATAAATCTTTAAAAAAATAGTGATTGTTCGGCCTGCGCTGTGGCTCACTAGGCTAATCCTCCACCTTGCGTCGCCGGCACACCAGGTTCTAGTCCCGGTCGGGGCACCAATCCTGTCCCGGTTGCCCCTCTTCCAGGCCAGCTCTCTGCTGTGGCTAGGGAGTGCAGTGGAGGATGGCCCAAGTGCTTGGGCCCTGCACCCACATGGGAGACCAGGATAAGCCCCTGGCTCCTGCCATCGGATCGGCGTGGTGAGCTGGCCGCAGTGTGCCAGCCGTGGCGGCCATTGGAGGGTGAACCAATGGCAAAAGGAAGACCTTTCTCTCTGTCTCTCACTGTCCACTCTGCCTGTCAAAAAAAAATAGTGATGGCTTTTGTTCGTGGATATGGAAGTGAACATGTTAAAGTCACACAAAATTTCAGTTTAAATGCATATTCATTCTCTTTTCAGATTTTAAAAAACAAAACCTAATATTGCACACAAATGACATGACTATGAGAAATGAATAGTCTGAAATAAGGAAACATAAACCTTATTACTGTGTGGCACAATTTTGCAAAACAGCCATCCATGTGTGCTGGGCATTGAAATGTAGAAGGATTATTGGAATAGAGTTGTTTATTGTTGGATCTGAGGAAGCAGCGGTGTGTGTTTAGAAGACGAGCTGCTAGCAGAACACTGTATATGTGAATTTTGACAGTGTGGATGTGTTTGAGTGTATTATTGAGGTTGAACACTTGATTTAGGAGTCTTCTTAAAAATATACAGTAGAGCACTTTCATATTTGATCTAATGATGTGAAGTATTATATACATTTTGACAAAATGTCCAAGTTTCTTGGAAGAAAAAGGCAGATGTTAGAACGCAGCAGGGTAAGCCATCATGTGGGATATCTGCAGCCCTTATCAGAGTGCCAGGTCATATCCAGCTATTCTGCTTCTGATCCAGTCCTTGGTAATGCACTCTGAAAGGCCACAGTTGATGAATTGTTTGAGCTCCTACTACCCCTATAGAAGACCTGGGTGGAACTTTAGGCTCCTTCTTTGGTCTGGCCCAATCCTGGTTATGTTTATTTATTTACACATTGAACTAGTGAGTGGAAGATTTCAACTTGGTCCTACATCTGTACCTCTCTGCCTTTTAAATAAAAAAAGAACATTTTATTGTGCTGTAACATAATTTTGAAATCAATTAATATGAGGATTCTTCAAAAAGTCCATGAAGTGCATATTGAGAAAGGACTATTCATGATATAAATTATATATATACATATCTACATATATATAATATTTTTAAAAGAGAAAGAGAGACAAATATCCCAATTGCTTGTTCACTTCCCAAACACCACAACAGCAGGATTAAGCCTGGCTAACAAAGAACTGGAATCATCACCTATTGCTTCCAAGGGTGCACATGGTCAGGAATCTGACATTGGTATCCGAGACAAGATTTGAATTGAGGCATTTTGTTATGGGATGCAAATTTCCAAAATGATGTATTAAATACTAGATTAAATTCTTTCCCTTAAACTTGTATTTCATTTATGTTTTTCATGGGGGTTTTTATGTGCCATCATACTTCTTTTTGTAGCCTCTAATACATACAAGTTTAGATTATATCTTATAGTGCAAATCTAAAATGAGTTTTTTGACACTTTCTTCATAGAGATAACAAAAGAAATTGAAGCAACTGAATAAATGCATGAGAATGTCAAGATAACATATAATCAAAGGAGAGGATCATGGCTAGGTTGAGTGTTTTGCTGTGCCAACATTGTTGTTGCCAAAGACACTTGGAAAAAAATTGTTGGATTACTTTAAAGAGCCAGGAACTTTGAGATGTCAAAGACATTTGAAAAAAATGATCGTCCCAAAGATAACCATGGCTTTTCTTTTGCTTAAAGTAAGAAACCCATAAGAACAGTTGAACAGAATTATTCATTTAGAAATAACTTATCTTGTAAGATTTGCTAATAAAGAAAGAGTCCCAGGGAAAAATCATTGGTGATTATTTTAAATCAAAATACAAAGTATGAGGAAAAGTCAATTGACTAGGAGCAAGCTACAATCCTGGACTCCTCTCTCTGAGGCAGGTGCCTGGGGTGGAAGGGAGACTTATTAATGGTGATGTCCTGCCCTCCATAACTGAGTATGTAATTTAAAGGCACACAACCTAGGGTGAAGCACAGAGCCAGAAAAATGTATAAACCTAACAAAGGAATTTTCTCTCCACACAAGCAACCTGGGCACATGTTCCTCGTCTGGTGACTCCTCTCTTCCTTGCTTAGAGAAATTGGCTGCTCTGTTGAAAGTCAAAGATGAAGTATATGGTAAATACCAGCTGGAATTAGGAGTTAAGAGACTCAATAAGGAAGCTATGCCAGGGACATACACTAAATGATATCCAAAGAAAACCCAAGGAATAAGAAAAATCGGGACACTTTAGGGTGCTCTACCTGAAGGCAATGTCACTGCTCACCCACCCTCCCATCAACTGGCCTCAGCTGAGAGAGGTCCAGCAGCACCCTGGAGAATCTCTTCACCTTTTTGCAGAGGCTGAAGGACCACCTCAGACAATATGCAGAGAAGGCATCTGAGGTCCAGGAAAGTGCAGTGACTTTTTTTAAAGACTTGTTTATTTATTTTAAAGGCAGAGTAACAGAGGTAGAGATCTTCCATATGCTGATCACTCTCTAAATGGCTGCAATAGTCAAGGCTACAGCAGCCTGAAGCCAGGAATCTGGAACTGATCTAGGTCTCCTACATGGGTGTCCTGGATCCAAGTATTTGGGGCAGATTCCGTTGATTCAGACACATTAGTAGGAAGCTGGAAGAGAAGTGGAACAGCCAAGACTACCAAGTACTTCAATATGGGATGCTGGAGTAGTAAGTGATGGCTTTATCCATTGCACCACAACACTGGCCACAATGTTTATATGTATTTTGTATCTCAGAGTATGCCACACATCTGGAGAAAGCCTCAATGATTGATGATAACCCTACTCAGGTGAGGTGCTCTTTAGTGTTTAACAACTGAGGTATGACTGAAGAAAAAGAAGGCAAAAAGATACAGAGGAATGCTGCCCTGTTATCTGTGGCCCCTGTTCTATTGGAGCTAACATAGACAGAAGAGATGCCATGGGTGAGTGACCATGGCCTCCACCAAAGGATCACAAGTAAGGCTACTCATAAATTTGAGAGATAGGTGCTTATTGCAAACAAGGGCAGTGGGAACTGAAATATTTGAACTGTCCCCAGAGAGATGAGGAATCAGGTAGGACTGATACATGCCAACTTCTTTTGAATGAAAAGACATGTGACAGGGCCTTGGGACTCTCCAGACCACTGCCTCCTGCAGTGCTGGAATCCCATATGGGTACTGGTTGAGTCCCACCTGTTCCACTTCCAATCCAGCTCTCTGCTACAACCTGGAAAAGCAGTAGAGGTACCCATGTGGGGACCTGGAAGAAGCTCCTGGCTCCAGATTGGCCCAGCCACAGCCATTGTGGCCACTTGGGGAGTGAACCAGCAGATGGAAGACTTGTCTCTCTCTCTGCCTTTCTGTAATTCTGCCTTTCAAATAAATAATAAAATAAATCACTAAAAAATAAAATAAAATAAAAATACAGGGGAGGCTTTTATCATAGTGGTTAATATGCTGCTTGGGGTGCCTACAACCTATATGGGAGTGTCTGGATTCAAGTTCCAGCTTTGTTTCTTATTCCAGATCCCTGGGAGGCAGCAGATAATAGCTCATTTAGGTGCTTGCCATTCATATGGGAAACTAAAATGGGTTCCCAGATCCTAGCTTTGCACTAGCCTAGACTGCACTATTGTATGGATTTGGAGAGTAAATCAACAGATGGAAGATCTATCACAAATAAAAATTTCAAAGGCTGTTTTAAATTCAGGAACTGCACTGGCATTGCAGTACAGTGGGTTAAACTGCCGCCTGCAAGACTAGATCTCATTTAGGAGTGCTAGTTCAAGTCCCAGCTGCTCTACCTCTGATCCAGCTTCCTGCTAGTGTGCCTGGGAAAGCAGTGGTGGATGGCCTAAGTACTTGAATCCTTGAGCCCATGTTGAGAGACCAAGATTGAATTCCTTACTGTTGGGTTTCGCCTGGAACAACCCCAAATGATCATGGCCAATTGAGGGTGAAGTGAAACAAAGGATGGAAGATCTCTTTCTTTCTCTGTCATTCTCTGTCTCAGATAAATATAAAAAAATCTTTAAAAAAATCCAGAAATTCAAGAATAAAGATCTATCCAAGAACTTAGGAATTTCAGTAATATGGTCTTGACATACATCCTATTGTTCCTAATTCCTATACTTTTTTGGCAAGTCTACCCAAGGATAGTGAGTTCTATACAATTTGTTCATCCTGTTACATTCTGAATCCCAAAGGAAATTTGCTTTAGAATGGGAGGACCTAGACTCCCACCAGAAGCAATAGTACTGCTGGAGTGTCTTACTCAAAGGGTTTGACAATTACAAAGAAGTCCTAGGTTGTGCTTTAAGAGAAGTAAATTACACAGAACTGGGGCCAACACTGTGGCATAATGGGTAAAGTCACTGCCTGCAGTGCCAGCATCTGTTCTAGTCCCAGCCCCTCCACTTCTGATCCAGCTCTCTGCTATGGCCTGGGAAAGCAGTAGAAGATGGCCCAGGTTATTGGGCCCCTGCACCCTGGAAGAAGCTCTCGGCTCCCAGCTTCAAATCAGCACAGTTCTGGCCATTGCAGCCAATTGGGAGTGAACCAGCAGATGGAAGAATCTCTCTCTCTCTTTCTCTCCCCCTCTCCCTCCCCCCTCCCTTCCCCTATCCCTCGCCCTCTCCCTCCCTCTTCCCCTTTCCCTCTCTTACTCTTTTTCTCCTTCTCCTCTCCTTATCTCTCTGTGTAACTCTTTCAAATAAATAAATAAATCTTAAAAAATACAAAGAACTACATTTCAGTATGTAGATAATATCCTGAAAGCCATTGAAACTAAGGAAATCTCTGATGACAACATTGCAATCATGTTTGGTTTCCTGAATTAAGTGCAAATTCATCACCAAAGTAAGTAATGCAAAAGATACCTTTTTTATATCTTCTTATATATGTCTTATATATATCTTATATATGTCTCATATGTTGTTGCTCTCTTTTTTTCCTATTCTTATTTTTAGTTTGTCCTGTATATACTTCTTTTTAAAGGTTTTATTTATTTGAGAGGTAGAGTTACAGATAGTGAGTGGGACAGACAGAGAGAAAGGTCTTCCATCTGCTGGTTCACTCCTCAAATGGCCACAATGGCAGGCGCTGAGCCGATCCAAAGCCAGGAGCCAGGAGATTCTTCTGGGTCTCTCACACAGGTGCAGGGGCCCAAGCACTTGGGCCAACTTCTACTGCTTTCCAAGGCCATAGCAGAGAGCTGGATCAGAAGTGGAGCAACTGGGACTAGAACCTGTGTCCATATGGGATGCCAGCACCACAAGTGGAGGATTAACCTTCTGTGCCTCAGTGCCAGCCTCTGTCCTGTATATACATTTAAAAATAGGTAGGAGAAAAGAAAGAAAAAGATAGGTAGGAGGCACCCATTAATATGACCTCAAGTGGGCATGATGGATGATAGACTACAGCAGTAGCATACCTCTTCAGGGATTCAAAACTGAAGACATCATGTGCATGCTCAGAACAGATCTATGTCTTAGCATCTTCAATGTTATGATGATTCATCTTTTAATGTTGCCACTTTAGCATCTTTCAGGCAGAAACTACAAAATAGGTGAATAAAAATAGTGAAGAAATCCTGACTGTTATATAAGTGAATTGAGTGCAGATAAAAAAAAAAAAAACTTGATGATTATCAGTTTGGTTTGGAGGCATTACACTCTGCCTCCAATGCAGTGTTCCTCAATGGAGAAGCTATTGAATAAGTGGGAGAATTCTTCCTGGCACAAGTAACAGACAGTCCCCACCCCCCCCGAGATGTCCAAATCTCTCAAACCTGTTAATGTATATGGCAAAACAGAGTGCAGGGCCTGGCGCTGTGGTGCAGTGAGTAAACAGTTTGGCCTGAAGCACTAGCATCCCATATGGGCGCCGGTTCAAGACCTGGCTGCTCCACCTTTTTTTTTTTTAGCTTTTATTTAGTAAATATAAATTTCCAAAGTACACTTTATGGATTACAATGGGATCCCCCCCATAATTTGCCTCCCACTCGCAGCCCTCCCATCTCCTGCTCCCTCTCCCATTCCATTCACATCAAGATTCATTTCCAATTATCATTATATACAGAAGATCGATTCAGTATATACTAAGTAAAGATTTCATCAGTTTGCACCCACACAGAAACACAAAGTGTAAAGTAATGTTTCAGTAGAAGTTATAGCGTTACTTCACATTGGACAACACATTAAGGACAGATCCCACATGAGAAGTAAGTACACAGTGACTCCTGTTGCTGACTTAACAATTTGACACTCCTGTTCATGGCATCAGTAATCTCCCTAGACTCTAGTCATGAGTTGCCAAGGCTATGAAAGCCTTTTGAGTTTACTGACTTCTCTCTTATTCCAACAGGGTCATAGTCAAAGTGGAAGTGATCTCCTCCCTTCAGAGAAAGGTACCTCTTTCTTTGGTGGCCCCGTTCTTTCCACTGGGATCTCACTCACAGAGATCTTTCATTTAGGTCTTTTTTTTTTGACAGAGTGTCTTGGCTTTCCATGCCTAAAATACTCTCATGGGCTCTTCAGCCAGATCCAAATGCCTTAAGGGCTGATTCTGAGGCCAGAGTGCTGTTTAAGACATCTGACATTCTATGAGTCAGCTGTGTATCCCACTTCCCATGTTGGATCCATCTCTCCCTTTTTGATTCTATCAGTTAGTATTAGCAGAAACTAGTCTTGTTTGTGTGATCCCTTTGACTCTTAGACCTATCAGAGCTATCAATTGTGAACTGAAATTGATCATTTGGACTGGTGAGATGGCATTGGTACATGCCACCCTGATGGGATTGTATTGGAATCCCCTGGCACATTTCTAACTCCACCATTTGGGGCAAGTCCAATTGAGCATGTCCCAAATTGTACATCTCCTCCCTTTCTTTTTCCCACTCTTATGTTTAACAGGGATCACTTTTCAGTTAAAATTTAAATACCTAAGAATACTTGTGTGTTAATTACAGAGTTCAATCACTAGTACTAGAACAACAACAACAACAACAAAAATTACTAAAAAGGATAAAGTATTACATTGTACATCTAGAGTCAGGACAAGAGCTGATCAGGTCATTGTTTCTTATAGTGTCCATTTCACTTCAACAGGTTTCCCCTTTGGTGCTCAGTTAGTTGTCTCCGAACAGGGAGAACAAATGATATTTGTCTCTTTGGGACTGGCTTAATTCACTCAGCATGATGTTTTCCAGATTCCTCCATCTTGTTGCAAAAGACTGGACTTCATTGTTTCTTACTGCTGTATAGTATTATATGGAGCACATGTCCCATAATTTCTTTATCCAGTCTACTCTTGATGGGCATTTGGGTTGGTTCCAGGTCTTAGCTATTGTGAATTGAGCTGCAATAAACATTAATGTGCAGATGGCTTTTTTGTTTGCCAAATTAATTTCCTTTGGGTAAATTCCAAGGAGTGGGATGGCTGGGTTGTATGGTAGGGTTATATTTAGGCTTCTGAGGAATCTCCAGACTGACTTCCATAGTGGCTTAACTAGTTTGCATTCCCACCAACAGTGGGTTAGTGTCCCTTTCTCCCCACATCCTCTCCAGCATCTGTTGTTGGTAGATTTCTGAATGTGAGCCATTCTCACCGGGGTGAGGTGAAACCTCATTGTGGTTTTGATTTGCATTTCTCTGATTGCTAGTGATCTTGAACATTTTTTCATGTGTCTGTTGGCCATTTGGATTTCCTCTTTTGAAAAATGTCTATTGAGGTCCTTGGCCCATCACTTAAGTGGGTTGTTTGTTTTGTTGTTGTGGAGTTTCTTGATTTCTTTGTAGATTCTGGTTATCAACCATTTATCTGTAGCATAGTTTGCAAATATTTTCCCATTCTGTCGGTTGCCTCTTCACTTTCCTGACTGTTTCTTTCGAAGTACAGAAACTTCTCAATTTGATGCAATCCAAAATGTTAATTTTGGTTTTGACTGCCTGTGCTTCTGGGGTATTTTCCAAGAAGTCTTTGCCTGTTCTTATATCTTTCAGGGTTTCTCCAAGGTTCTCTAATAATTTGATGGTTTCGGGTAATAGATTTAAGTCTTTAATCCATGGTGAGTGGATTTTTGTGTAAGGTGAAAGGTAGGGGTCTTGTTTCAAGTTTCTGCACTTGGAAATCCAATTTTCCCAGCACCATTTATTGAATAGACTGTCCTTACTCCAGGGATTAGTTTTAGATATTTGATCAAATATGAGTTGGCTGTAGATGTTTGGATTGATTTCTGGTGTTTCTATTCTGTTCCATTGGTCTATCCATCTGTTTCTGTATCAGCACCATGCTGTTTTGATAACAACTGTCCTGTAGTATGTCCTGAAACCTGGTATCGTGATACCTCCAGCTTTGTTTTTGTTGTGCAAGATTGCTTTAGCTATCTGAGGTCTCCTGTGTCTCCATATGAATTTCAGCATCATTTTTTCCAGATCTGAGAAGAATATCTTTGGTATTTTCATTGGTATTGCATTGAATGTATAAATTGCTTTGGGGAGAATGGACATTTTGATGATATTGATTCTTCCAATCCATGAGCATAGAAGATTTATCCATTTTTTGGTAACCTCTTCTATTTCTTTCTTTATGGTTTTGTAATTTTCATCGTAGAGATCTTTAACGTCCTTGGTTAAGTTTATTCCAAGGCACTAGATTGTTTTTGTGGCTATTGTGAATGGGATTGATCTTAGAAGTTCTTCCTCAGCCGTGGCATTGCCTGTGTATACAAACGCTGTTGATTTTTGTGTATTGATTTTATATCCTGCTACTTTGCCAAACTCTTCGATGAGTTCCAGGAGTCTCTTAGTAGAGTTCTTTGGGTCCCCTAAATAAAGAATCATATCATCTGCAAAGAGGGATAGTTTGAGTTGTTCCTCCCCAATTTATATCCCTTTAATTTCTTTTTCTTGCCTAATAGCTCTGGCTAGAATGTCAAGAACTATATTGAAGAGCAGTGGTGAGAGTGGGCATCCCTGTCTGGTACCAGATCTCAGTGGAAATGCTTCCAACTTTTCCCCATTCAATAGGATGCTGGCCATGAGTTTTTCATTATTGCTTTGATTGTATTGAGGAATGTTCCTTCAATAACCAGTTTGCTTAGAGTTTTCATCATGAAAGGGTGTTGTATTTTATTAAATGCTTTCTCTGCATTATTGAGATAATCATATGGTTTTGCAAACTATGCAACAGATAAAGGGTTCATAACCATAATCTACAAAGAAATCAAGAAACTCCACAACATCAAAACAAATAGTTTACTAGTTTATCAAGAATAGTTACTAAATTTACATTTAGTGATATGATTATGATTAAGTGATATGATTATCGTTAGATCTTGCTGTAGGAGTAGGGTTAGACCTGTTATTGTTCAGGTTAGGGCTAGTGCTAGGTCTGTTGCAGGGTTGTATTAGAGACATGGTTAAATTTAGAGCTAGGGTTAGTGTAGGGTTTAGGGCCAGGAATAGGGTTAGGTTTAGATTTAAGGTTATGGTTAGCATTAGGGTTAAGGTTATTGCTAGGGTTAGAATAACAAATGGTAAGGAGTAGCACTAGGGTAGTAACTAAAGTTAACACTATGATTTAGGGTAGGAGTAGATATAGCATTACAGTTAGAACTAGGGTTAAGAATAGAGCTAGATTTTACCATGAGGTTTGGGCTTAGGAGAAGTTCTAACATTGAGCATAGGGTTAGTGTTAATGTTAGAATTAATGTTACATCCTGGTTAAGATTTTGACCTGCACTATGATTGGCTTTATTTTTAGATTAGAGTTAGCATGAGTTTTTGGCCTAGAGGTAGAATTGGAGATTCATGTTATGGTTAGGGTTAGATTTGTTAGAAACTTGGCATATTTAAGGTGACATTTCTGGTTATGGTTAGGTATAATGTAATATTTAGTGTTTGGTAGGACTAAGACTACTATTAGGGTTTGCTTTATGCATAGGACTAGGGAGATGGGTAGGACTAGGTTTAATCTAGCATTAGGGATAAAGCTGGGGTTAGGTTGAGGAAAGGGGCTAGGTATTGAAATACATTTGGGGCACTGGCTCTGTGGCTCACTAGGCTAATCCTCCACCTGTGACGCCGGTACTCTGGATTCTAGTCCCAGTTGGGGCGCCGGTCCTGTCCCAGTTGCTCCTCTTCCATTCAGCTCTCTGCTGTGGCCTAGAAAGGCAGTGGAGGATGGCCCAAGTGCTTGGGCCCTGTACCCACATGGAAGACCAGGAGGAAGCACCTGGCTCCTGGTTTTGGATCGGCACAGTGCGCTGGCCGTAGTGGCCATTTGGAGGGTGAACCAATGGAAGAAAGACCTTTCTCTCTGTCTCTGTCACTGTCTAACTCTGCCTGTCAAAAAAATAGATTTGGGGCTATGCCTGGGTCTATAAATGTGTTTAGGGATGGAGTACAACTATTGATAGGGCTAGTGACAGGATTTTCTTAAGAGCTATGTTTAGAGCTTGATTTAGCTATGGCTAAGCTTAAAATTAGAACTACAACTAGGCTGAAAATTATGTATAGAGTTAAGGCTAGGGCTAGTTTAGTACTGGTATTAGGGCTGTAAATAGGGTTAGCTTGAGGTCTATGGTTAAGAACATTTAGTGTTAGGTTTAAAGTTGGGGTTAGAGCTAAGATTATGGTTAAAACTACAATAAGTTTTATAGTGAAGGTTAGGAAAGGGTGTATGTTTAAGTTTCAGGCCAGAGCTAGGCTTGCTATTTGATTATGACCAGCACTAAATTCATGGTTAGGATTAGGTATAGGGGTAGGTCCATAGCTCTGGTAGGTTTAGTGTTATGTTTTGCTTTTTTTTTAAGCTTGTGCTAAGGTTAGGTTTATGCCTAAGATGAAAGTTAGGGATAGACTTAAGTCTAGGGTTATAGTTAGGATTAGGGTTAAAGCTATGATTAAGTTTAATGTTAGGGTTAGGGGTAGTGCTAAGTTTAGGTTTAAGCTTACAGTGTTATCATTGGGGTTATGGTTATGTTTAGGATTAGAATTGGGTTTTCATTTAGAATTAATACTAACATTAAGGCCTGGGCTAGGGTTACAATTGGAGTTAAATTATGGTTAGTGTTATATTGTGGCTTGGAGTAGTTCAAGTGCTAGGTCTATAGCTACATTTAGGCTTATGATTAGTTTAAATTTATGGCTTAAATTCCATAAAAGCCATAGACTCAGATCAGTAATGGAGTATTAGGTTTAGAGATAAAGAAAAAGTAGGGTGGGTTTTAGTCTAGAGCTTTGTTTATGGAACTGTTAGTGAAAAGAAAGGACTAGGTTTATAGTTAGTGTTAAATCTATGTTTAGCATTAGATCCATGACTAAGTCTAGAGTTAGAGCTCGGGTTAGGATTGTTTCTAATTATGTTTAGAACTATTGTAAGTGCCATGTTTATTGTTAAATTTAGAGCTAGAGCTCTGGTTATGGTTATATTAAGGAGAAGGGATAGCACTAAGTCATAAGGCCAAAATTTCAAAACATTAGAAAATTTTTGCCAGTATTTAATTTAGTCTTTGGGTTAGAGCCTGGGCTAGGGTTAGATTTGGTGCTGGATTAGGGTTGAGTTAGTGTTAAGGTTGGGACTAGCATTAGACTTGGGGTTATGAATAGGTGTAAGTTCTAGGTAATTTAAGCTTATGATTAAGTTCGACATTATGTTTAGGGGTAGGGTTTGGCTTATGACTAGTGTGAGGTCTAGGGTTTGAGTTAAGATTAGGGTTAAGGCCTTGACTAAGTTTAGGATTAGGGTTAGATTAGGGTTAATGCTAAATTTATGGTTAGGGTTAGGTTTTGGACTAGGGCTACACCTAGGGTTAACATTAAGTGTAGACTTAGGGTTAGAATTTAGTGTAGGATTGGGGCCTAGAATAGATTTCAGGTTAGTTGAAGTTAGGAATAAGATAGTCTTAGGTTGAGGGTTACTGTTAGGATTAGGGTTAGAGGTTAGATTAGTGTTAGGTAAGGAGTTAGTGTTAGGTTCATGAATAAGGCTTGGCCTAGTGTTAGGGTTGGGGTTAGGTTAAGGTTAGGTTTATGACTTGGGTTAGATGTAAAGCCAAGACTGTGGTTAGGGTTGAGGTTAGATTGATGAGAGCTAGGGTTATTTTTCAAGCTAGTATTATGGCTATGGACAGGTTTGATGCTAGGGATAGTGCTAGGTTTTATACTTGGACTATGGATGAAATGACATTGAGACAAGGGTTAAGGATAAAGGTAGAGTGAGTGTTAGAACTTTGGCTGGGGATAGCCTTTAGGGTTATGTTCAGAGTGATGGTTAGGGTTAGAAAATGAAATGCTGCAAGTGGCTTCTGTTTGATATTCTAATTCTAGTTCTGGTACTTCAGGCACAGCTACTACTTCAAGTATGAATAATCACTGTTTTAGAAGCATTGAAGCTGCATTGCTTTTTAAGGGCATTGTAGTTATATTAGACAATATGATTAACTATCTGAAGAAAGTGTTGTCAGCCTGGACTTCTGAACCCCCTTCCTTGTCTGAGCTACAGACTCAGCAGCTCTTTTGAGTATTTCTAATGTACAGTGTGTTCTCATGATTGGAATAAAAATATTTGCTAGGTAAATTAGAAATAAAGCCAGGAATTCATTTTTAGTAAATCTAATGTAAACAAATGGTAAACTGGAATTAAAAAAAAATCTTGAAATAGCTTTGGACAACACACAATTTTCTAGTGACATTCATTTTGCCTGTGTTCTCACATTTGTGATTTTACTGAATTTTTGCATATAAAGCAATCAATGAATACACAGAGTATACTCAATGAAGAATCCAAGATGTAATTGAGAATATCACTGCATTCCTTGCAATAACTTCAGGTACAGTGCTTCCTTCAAGTACAACTAATCTCTACAACTTTTTTTTTGACAGGCAGAGTTAGACAGTGAGAGAGAGAGACAGAGAGAAAGGTCTTTCTTCCGTTGGTTCCCCCCCCCAAATGGCCGCTACAGCCAGCACACTGCACCAATCCAAAGCAAGGAGCCAGGTGCTTCCTCCTGGTCTCCCATGCAGGTGCAGGACCCAAGCACTTGGGCCATCCTCCACTGCCTTCCCGGGCCACAGCAGAGAGCTGGATGGAAGAAGAGCAACTGGGACAGAATCTGGCACCCCAACTAGGACTAGAAACCAGGATACCGGTGCCTCAGGTGAAGGATTAGCCTAGTGAGCTGTGGCGCCAGCCAACTACAAGTTTTTGAGATTGCAAATGTATTGCTTATTAAGGACTGTGTATTTAAAGCTGAGAATTCTTGTCTTCCCAGAAAAAGAAACATTGTGAGCCAGTCCTAGTGTGTACCACAATTGTGTCCTGTGCACCAACTTCAGGCATATCATATCTTTCAGGTATTATGCATGTATAGTGTAATGCTTACTTACTAAGAGCATATGGTGTAAGACAAGCATTATATTAAGTCACCAGGAAACTTAATGGTTACGCTTACAACTGACCTGGACATAAACTCATTTCCTTGAGGTAAATTGAGACAAAATACCTCTTTTCAACAACACTCTTCCACTATATTCTCATATTGCATACCTATTATATATTAAGTCCTAAGTACATAGAGCAATCAATGAAAATACAGAGAAAATTCAATACAGCAAATGTGTTCTGAGAAGCTCATTCAATTCCTTCAAATAACTTCATGTACCAACATGCTGTTTGAAACACTGGAAAACATTGTTTTGTTTGTTTGTTTGTTCTTTCTTTCTTTCTTTCTTTCTTTTTTTTTCAAAGGCAGAGTTAGACAGTGAGAGAGAGAGACAAAGAGAAAGGTCTTCCTTTTTCCGTTGATTCACCCCCCAAGTGGCCACTACGGCTGGCACATTGTGGCCGGTGCACTGCGCTGATCCAAAGCCAGGAGCCAGGTGCTTCTCCTGGTCTCCCATGTGGGTGCAGGGCCCAAGGACCTGGGCCATCCTCCACTGCACTCCCGGGCCACAACAGAGAGCTGGACTGGAAGAGGAGCAACCGGGACAGAATCCGGTGCCCCATCTGGGACTAGAACCAAATGTGCCAGCACCATGGGCAGAGGATTAGCCTAGTAGCCACAGCACCAGCCTGGAAAACATTGTTTATTATGGCTTTAGTAGTTAAAGAATTCAACTAATCTTTCTAAGGAAAAACAATGTTATTAGCCTGCTTTAATCTGCACTACAAATTTATTCCCTGTGCCAACTTGAGATATGATGTACCTTTCATTATGTATGTAGAGTGTGTTTCTTTATTGGAATAAAGTACAATGCTTACTATGCACAGAGTTTAATACAAGCATTCCTCTCCGTTGGAAGGAAACAATTTTATCGAGTTGTACTAAACTAGGTAGAAATGGGAGGTAAGACAAAAACCTCAGAAACCCGAAACATTGGTGGGGAAAGGCAAAAGGAGGCCTGAGGACCCACTGGGCAAGTTCACCAGGCTGACTGGAGGAGAGAAAAAAAAACAAATAAATCAGGAGAACCAGCACGGACACTAGCCTCTCTCCACTCACCTAACAAAGCTGAGCAAGACAAAGAGCAGGCGCCATTTTACATATGTGAAGCGGCAACCTCGAGTAGCCAAGCAGAAAAAACTTGACTCTGGTCGGGAGAAATAACAGGAGGTTAGAATCTAGTGAAAGCAGGTGGAGCTAAGGATCTGAGACTGTGAAAATCCGAGGGGGGGCGAGCGAACTCACGGAGTACGCAAACTCGGTAACCTTGGGACTGTGGAGAAACTTGAGAACACATTGAGGGCTGCATAAACTCTTTGTGTGGTCCCAGGGGTAGATCAAACGAATACTCACAGAGGCCAGATTTCAACTACCCTCAATTCCACTCAGCTGTGTGGAATTACTTCCCAACTGAGTCAAGAGAGAGAGAGAAAGAGAGAGAGAGAGAGAGATCCAGAAAGGAGCAAGGGAGAGAACAATCTGGGTGAGTCACAATTGGCACACGCTTAAACCTGAAGAATCAAACAGAGCTCTCTGGCCACACCCATCACAGCCTAAGGATCCATCAAAGCAGACAGCCCACTTAATCTAGAGGC
The DNA here is from genome assembly GCF_033115175.1 of Lepus europaeus. Taxonomy (NCBI): domain Eukaryota; kingdom Metazoa; phylum Chordata; class Mammalia; order Lagomorpha; family Leporidae; genus Lepus; species Lepus europaeus. The sequence continues at coordinate 11,753,854 of NW_026909276.1, read as the reverse complement.
ACAGTATAATGAGAAAAAAAACACCACAGGAAAAAAAAACATACATTATCTCCAACATGCCAAACAAGAAACACAGAAACCGAGGTAACAAGAGCAAGGAAGACACTATGATGCCCCCAAATGAATAAGACACCGCAATTCAAGATTATGAAGATGAAGAGATAGAGGAAATGCAAGAAGCAGATCTCAAAAAATTGATAAGAACATTAAGTTCTCAAAAACAAATTCTTGAACTACAGAAATCCTTAATGGACAAGATAGAAAATCTGTCGTGCGAAAATGAAATATTAAGGAGGAATCAAAATGAAATGAAACAACTAGTAGAACATGAAACTGTGATAGTGACAAGAAACCACAATGAAATGAAGAACTCAATAGATCAAATGACAAACACATTAGAGAGCCTTAAAAACAGAATGGGTGAAGCAGAAGAGAGAATATCGGACTTAGAAGACAGAGAACAGGAAAAGAAACAGGCAAACCAAAGAAAAGAAGAGGAAATCAGAAATCTAAAAAATACTGTCAGTAATCTACAGGATACTATTAAAAAAACCAACATTCGGGTCCTAGGAGTTCCTGAAGGCATGGAGAGGGAGAAAGGATTAGAAGGCCTTTTTAGTGAGATACTAGCAGAAAATTTCCCAGGTTTGGAGAAGGACAGAGACATCCTAGTACAGGAAGCTCATAGAACCCCTAGTAAACATGACCAAAAGAGATTCTCACCACAACACGTTGTAATCAAACTCACCACAGTGAAACATAAAGAAAAGATCCTAAAATGTGCAAGAGAGAAACGCCAGATTACTCTCAGAGGATCTCCAATTAGACTCACAGCTGACTTCTCATCAGAAATGCTACAAGCTAGGAGGGAATGGCGAGACATAGCCCAAGTACTAAGAGAGAAAAACTGCCAGCCCAGAATATTATATCCTGTAAAGCTCTCATTTGTGAATGAAGGTGAAATAAAGACCTTTCACAGCAAACAGAAATTGAAAGAATTTGTCGCCACTCGTCCAGCCCTGCAAAAGATGCTTAAAGATGTGTTACACACAGAAACACAGAAACACAGTCACCAATATGAAAGAAGGTAAAGGAAGGAAACCTCACAGCAAATGATTACAGGAATCTCAAACCATATATTAGAAAATATCTTTGGCAAATGACAGGGCAAAGTTACTCCTTCTCAATAGTCACATTGAATGTTAATGGCCTGAACTGTCCAGTTAAAAGACACCGATTGGCTGATTGGGTTAAGGAACAAAACCCATCTTTTTGCTGCTTACAAGAAACTCATCTTTTCAACAATGATCCATACAGGCTGAAAGTGAAAGGCTGGAAAAAGATATACCATGCCAACAGAAATGAAAAAAGAGCGGGCGTAGCCATTTTAATATCAGACAACATAAACTTTACCACAAAAACTGTTAGCAGAGACAAAGAGGGGCACTATATAATGATCCAATTCTCTGCTATGGCCTGGGAAAGCAGTACAAGATGGCCCAAGTCCTTGGGTTCCTGCACTCATGCGGGGGACCCAGAAGAAGCTCCTGGCTCCTGGCTTTGGATCGGTTCAGCTCCGGCCATTGTGGCCAATCGGGGAGTGAACCATCAGATGGAAGACTTCTCTCTCTGCATCTCCTCTCTCTGTGTAACTCTGACTTTCAAGTAAATAAATAAATCTTTAAAAAAAAACAGAGTTCAAATGTGATTACATTAAGTCCTTGGAGTAAGGAGGTTAGCCTGGATAAAATAGGTGGACCAATTCCAATTATGGGTATCATTAATGGTAAAGAAGCTTTCACTTCTGTGACTACAGAAGGACAATGAAAGTTATAATTTTTCTACATTCAAAAATAATGGCGCTGTAGTGGGTAAAGCTGCCACCTGCTGTACTGACATTATATGGGCACCGGTTTAAGTCCTGGCTACTTCTCTTCCAATCCAGCTCTCTGTTATGGCCTGGGAAAGCAGTACAAGATGCCCAATTCCTTGGGCCCCTGCACTTGCATGGTAAGCCCAGAAGAAGCTCCTGGCTCCTGGCTTCAGATCAGTGTAACTCTGGCCATTGTGGCCCATTGAGGAGTGAACAAGGAGATGGAAGGCCTCTCTCTCTCTCTCTGCCTCTGCCTCTTTGTAACTCTCACTTTTAAGTAAACAAATAATGTCTTTAAAAAATAGTTTAAATGCTCTCTAACAAGTTGATAAAGGAATCTTCTAGAAGCTGTGAAAACAAGGGAATAGTTGCTCCCCCTAGACACTCTCAGAAACTTTGAGAAAAAAGGTAGTCATGCTCACATCTTTTTTTTTTTTTGACAGGCAGAGTGGACAGTAGAGGGAGACAGGGGGAAAGGTCTTCCTTTTTGCCATTGGTTCTCCAATGGCCACCGCAGTAGGTGCGCTGCAGCCGGCACACCGCGCTGTTCTGATGGCAGGAGCCAGGTGCTTCTCCTGGTCTCCCATGGGGTGCAGGGCCCAAGCACTTGGGCCATCCTCCACTGCACTCCCTGGCCACAGCAGAGAGCTGGCCTGGAAGAGGGGCAACTGGGACAGGATCGGTGCCCCGACCGGGACTAGACCCAGTGTGCCGGTGCCGCAAGGCAGAGGATTAGCCTAGTGAGCCGCGGCGCCGGCTAGTCATGCTCACATCTGCATGTTAAACACATGTGCTCTCTATTGGACTCCTACAGAACTCTAAGAAAATCAATGTGTTGCTTCAAGGTACTCAGTTTGCATAACTGGTGACAGCAGCAATGTCCTGAAACACTGCCTGATAACAAGAATCTAGTGCCACCAGTGTTCCTCAGTCACTACCATAACTGAAAAGGCCCTCCCAGATTTTCAATATCCCTGAGGTATTGCAACACTAGCCCCAGCTGAGACTCACTACATTCATGAATGGTGACTTGTCAGAAAAATGGAGAATGGAATAATTAGATTCTAAGATAGAAATAACATATTTTGGTTAGCATTACTATCATCTTTGATCATTTGTAAGCCTTACTTTCTACCATAAATAAAATTGTCAGGCAAAATAATTTCACACCATATTATTTATATCTTTCAATGAAATCTATGTAGCAAGCAGTTTAATTTCTAACATTCTGAACAATATCAATTTATTTACCTATACATCCATGCATGACTTATCACTAGCAGGAAATTTAATGGAGTCTAAAAGGAAGGGAGATATATTTTTGATTGTAAAAGAATATAAAGGGGTAAAACATGTAATAGCAGGTAAAACCACCACTTGGGAACACTGAATCCCATGTTGCAGTGCTGTCTTGAGTTTCAGCTGCTCTGTTTCTGATCCAGCTTTCTCATGATGCAGCTTAAGAGGCAGCAGATATTGGCTCATATGCCTAGGCCCCTGCCACCCATGTCCAAAACCCAGATGGAATTCCAGGCTCCTAGTTTTTACCTATCCCAGTCATTAGAGATTCAAAACATAACTAACATAACTCTCTGTTGTTCTGCCTCTCAAATGAGGAATTTTTAAAATTATTTTAAGATTCATTTTATTTATTTGAAAGGCAGATTGAGGGAGAGAGAGAGAGATCGATCTTCCATCTGCTGGCTCACTCCCCAAATGGCCCCAATAACCACGGCTGGGCCAGACCAAAGCCAGGAGCCAGGAGCTCCTTCCAGGTCTCCCAAGTACTTGGGCCATCCTTCCCTGCTTTTCTAGGCACATTAACAAGAAGCTGGATCAGATGTGGAGCAGCCGGATCTCAAACCAGCATCCATATGGGATACCAGAGCTGCAGATGGCAGCTTTACCAACTGTGCCATGTGGCCAGCCTCAAAGGAAATAATTTTCTAAATGAAATGTAGATATTTATTTAAAATAACTTAGTAAGAAATGTGGTACTAAAAGCTCAATTTTGTTATTGTGCAAGTTCTTAATTTCATATATAAAACAAAGAAATAAAGATTTATTGTATTTGAATGAAACAAGGAATCACACTTTGGTAATATTAAAAGTATAGGTAATATTTTTTAGGATATGAGTCATCAGGAACTTATTGGAAAAATACATGTTTTCCATAAACTTAGTGATGGAAATTTAATTTATGCCAGTATATTTGTATGATTTTCAAGTAGTGCAATCATATGTTAACTTACATTAATGTGATTTTAGTGGTTTTGCAAATACTCAGACTTTGAGTAGCTGTAAACAGGCTAGAGGGGAAAGGACAGGAGGCAGGACAAACGTTGCAGAACACTAGCAAAGAAAGACTCAACAACAACAACAACAATAAGAAAAAACATTTTGGGCCTTTGACTGATACTTGTGAGTGGTAGTTCTAGTTCTTTCAAGATTGTTCTTGTTACTGTGATACTACGCTAACTGAATGTGGAGGTAGAAAACAACATGTGACAGAGGACCAGGACATGAGGTCTCACCTGTGGCTACATGTTATATTTCACCTTGGAAGCCTTTGAAATATTCTGACCTGACCCCTCTGACAAATGTTGTAATTTAAGTTGTCTGGGTGAAGGGCTGGCATTGTATAGTGCAGTGGATTGTTTTGGCCACATAAGTAATTCTTTCTTTTTGCAATAACTGGTGTCTCAGTTGAGTTATAGAGAGAGTCAGGTGACGGATGCCCTGCATTCACCCAATAACATCGACTTTCACATTAAGTTCTTTATTTACAAGATGGATAATTTGAAAAGGCATTTTCTACTAAGCAATATAATTTATGTTTTATTTTTAAAATTATAAAATGAATTAATTACACATCCTGGCAAAGGAACAGCTTTTCAAGAAGTTTCTTGATTTTATAAAAATGTTTATTTATTTATCATTTGAAAGGCAGAGTTACAGAGAGGCAGAGACAGAGAGAGAGGTCTTCTATCTGTTGGTTTACTCCCCAGATGGCCATAATGGTCGGAGCTGCACTGATTCAAAGCCAGGGGCCAGGGGATTCTTTCAGGTCTCTCACTCAGGTGCAGTGGCCCAAGGACTTGGACCATCTTGTACTGCTTTCCTAGACCATAATAGAGAGCTGGATCAGAAGTGGAGCAGCTGGGTCTCCAACCAGTGTCAATAGGGGATGCCAGCCTGCAGATGGCGGCTTTTCCTGTTATGCCACAATGCCAGCCTTCTTGATGTTAACATCTAATTTATTGAGATATTATGTAAGAAAATTCACAGATAGGCTGAAATGATTTCAGATGCCAATTTTTTTCTTCTGGGATCATAGACATTTGAATATTTATTCTTAAATGCCTCAATTTGATACATTTTAATTAAAAATTTTATGAAAGAATGGATTAATGTTGAAAAAACATTATATCAAAATGTCATGTTTGCATCTTTTTGGAAATAAAAATAAAATGTAATGAAAAATGATGCTAGCACTGGATGAAATCAGAAATTTTATACTTAATTGATTACCATGACAGTTCAGAAACTATATCAATCACAAATTATCAAATTCCTAATGATTCTCCCTAAATCCTTGAAGTGTTTTGAACACATCAGGAGTTATACACCTCATCCACTGTGGGAGGCAACTTTGCAATGCCTCCTCCAGCACAGAACCATGGAGGGCCTATGAAGACAGATCTGTGCTGTCTGCAGGACTGTGGGTAAAGGGGCTCAGTATTTCCTATAGGGTGATAACCCCTGATCAGCCAGTGACCATCTGCTTCCATACAGTCAATTCAATCCTGAACAACATGGTGGCTGAGACCAGGGTAGCAGTGAGGACCCCGAACACCATCAAGGCCACCAGATTAGCCTCCCCTAGGCTGGCCTCTTCCCTTCAAACTACCTTCTTGAATGACATCTGCGGTAGACCAGCACCTGCATGGTGGGGGACTGACCTCATGATAGTTTTCCACCAGAGCTGAGGTGAGCCCTAGGTGTGTATCTACAGTGGTAGGGGGATTTGTTAAGGTAAGATAAGCTCACAACTCTTGCCACCATATATGCTGGGCAGAGATGGTCAAAAGCATGAACTTGGTCCCAACAGCAGGCCCCTCTGGAATGGACACTGGCAGTTTATTCATGTCAATGGTGCAGAAGTACTTAGCATAGCCCACAGGACGGAGGCAGGAGAAGCAGTTTATGTTGTCAAGGCAAGTGGCACCATCAGCGCAAGGCCATATCAGGCAGTTGTCTACATCTGCCTCACAGCAGCACCCAAAAATCCAATAGGCAGTAGCAGGTGAAATTGATGACCAAGTGATAGACATCTTGAATGGGGAGTTGGAGTTGGGGGGTGGGGAGAAAACATTCATACTAAGTGATTGACTGTTGCAGGATAGCCCATGGCAGTGTCCTGATTACAGTGTCCTGTTGGAATTTCAAGCTGTATCACATTGGGTTGCTCTGAGCCTCAAATACCTCATTTTAAAAGAAAATAAATGTGGGCCAGCACCGTGGCTCACTAGGTTAATCCTCCACCTGTGGTGTCGCCACTCAGGGTTCTAGTCCTGGTTGGGGCACCGGTTCTGTCCTGGTTGCTCCTCTTCCAGGCCAGCTCTCTGCAGTGGCCCAGGAGTGCAGTGGAGGATGGCCCAAGTACTTAGACCCTGCACCCACATGGGAGACCAGGAGGAAGCACCTGGCTCCTGGCTTCGGATTGGCTTAGTACACTGGCCTTGCCATTTGGGGGGTGAGCCAATGGAAGGAAGATCTTTCTCTCTGTCTCTCTCTTTCTCTAACTCTCCCTGTCCAAACACACACACACACACACACACACACACACACATATATATATATATATATATATATATATATATATATATATATAAAATAAAGAATAATATTATACTGTGGTGACTAAGAGGCCTGTAAGGCAGGGTGCCTACGTGCTGGAGTAAAGGTTGCTTGCATGCCTACGTGCTGGAGTAAAGGTTGCTTGTGTGCTCTTCCAACAGCCTTAGATAAGTGTCTGTGCGTAGGCACTAATGTTTAACAAGGCCAGTTTCTGCGTTCCTGGTAAGGCATGTTTGTTCTGAAGCTTCCTGCTTTTATGGGTTTGTATTGTGCTGCTCTTTCGCCATGTTTAGACTTAAGATAATGTTTAACTATGTACTGGGACAGGGGATGGGTATATGAGCAGTGGAAGAAATGTGTTTGGCGCCTCTCCGCCTACATCTGTATTGACAACCGAGTGGCGTCTCAATAAACCGTGATCGAAGAAGGATCTTCGTGCCGTTAATTCTGTGCCTTGCTGGTCAAGGCTCGCCGCAGCTGGTGCCGAAACCCGGGAACTCGAACCAGACGCGTAACATTGCACGACTGGAGAGGTAAGGTCCAGAACTTCACACGGGAGATGGGTCGACGTCGAGGAAGGGTATGTTAGAAGAATTTCTCCTGGTTATTATCATTTTTTGCCTTCTCTCTTATTATTGTTTTAATACTCGCTGTTATAGTTCTAAAGTTGTGTGCGGCCCAGAGTAAAAGGAAACAGTGCCTTTTAGAATCATAGATATGGGTACTACCAATAGTCATGAAAGTGAAAATTTCGTGGATCCCATACAAGCATTGTTAAAAGAAAGGGGATTAAAAGTTTCCACAAAAACAATAAAGACGATTTTAGAAGATATAGACAGGAAAGCCCCTTGGTTTGTTTACACTGGAGATATTAATTTGAAATGTTGGGAAAAATTAGGAAAGGATTTGGAGCAGGCTAAAGAAAAGGGGTCGCTTAGGGCAGGAACCCTTCCATTTTGGAAATTGGTACATTCCTGCTTACAAACTGGTAAAAATGTGGAAATTATCAAACAAGGGAGAAGAGCACTAGCTGACCAGCAGGATAGTTGGTCAGAACAAAGTATTATGGAGGAGAGGGAACATACCAAAAGAAAAGGCAAGGTAAAAGATGAGAGATCTCGCAAGGAAATGAAGAAATTTTTGAGCTCAGAAAAAGAAAAACCTTCAGCACCTTTGTACCCCGCCTTAAGTGAGTTTGAGGATCTTAGATTGGCAGAAGAGGAGCAGTATGAGGAAGATTTGGATGATGATTTCACTGAGACTGAGGAACAGGATACAGATAATAAAGTTCAGGCTGCTAGCGTGCGCCCTCCCCCTTATGTTATGCACAGTAAAGGCAGCCATTTTATTAAAAGGGAAACGTGGGCCCAGTTGGCGTCAGCCTTCCCGGTATTTGAGGAACAACAGACTCAACGCCGATTTCATGAGCCTATACCATATAAACAGTTAAAAGATCTAGTGGAGGCCGCTCGCCAATTTGGCCCCAATGCCGCTTATACTTTAACTTTGTTAGGACGATTAACCACTAATGCTATGACACCTTCAGATTGGTTTGAGATTGCACGAGGCAGCCTCAGCACGGGACAATATCTCGATTACAGATCCATTGTTACCGATGCTGCACATACACAGGCTAGACAAAATGTGCGGGATGGTCAGCCGCATTGGACAGCAGATATGCTTTTAGGACAAGGACAATGGGCGGCTGATCAAACTCGCTACCCCCTTGAAGTATACAGACAGATTAATGACATATATCTCAGGGCTTGGAAGACTTTACCCAAAAGAGGTGAGGTCTCGGGGAATTTAACAAAAATTATTCAAGGGTCCAATGAGCCTTTTTCAGAGTTTGTGGGTAGAATGATGGAAGCAGCGGGAAAAATTTTTGGGGACGTGGAGAGTTCAATGCCCTTAATTCAGCAGCTTATATATGAGCAAGCTACTAAAGATTGCAAACGAGCCATAACTCCATGGAAAGGAAAAGGGCTAGAAGCCTGGTTGAAGGCATGTAGGGAAATTGGGGGACCATTAACTAATACTGGGCTTGCTGCTGCTATTTTAACTGCAACAAAACGTAATAACAATAATGGTGCATATTTTAAGTGTGGGAAAATTGGTCATTTTAAGAAAAATTGTAAAGAACAAAAGGAGCATAACAATCCTGTGCGACAAATACCTGGCACTTGTCCCAGATGCAAAAAGGGGAAGCATTGGGCTAATGAATGTAGGTCAGTAAAAGACATTAACGGACAACCCCTCGAGACGATAGAAAAGGAGTCAAAAAACGGATATTGGGGCCCCCGTCCCCAGGGCCCGAAAGCATATGGGGCACTACAGGAACCTTCCATGCAGCCACCCCCAAAGTCCGCAGAGCAACCGCGGGCTCCGCAGGGCTGGACCTCCGTGCCACCTCCGGCTTGGTATTAACACAGAGCATGGGAGTACAGATAATAGATACAGACATGCAGGGCCCATTAGAAAAGAATACCGCAGGATTAATCATTGGACGATCATCATCAACGCTACGAGGGTTAATTGTTTTACCAGGAGTAATTGATCCTGACTATGAGGGTGTTATTAAAGTAATGTGCTACTCCCCTTTTGGAATAATTTCCATTTCCCCTGGCGATCGCGTAGCACAACTTCTGATACTGCAATCAGGTCATGAAAAATACCCCGCCCGGTCACATGACCGCGGCGCATCTGGTTTTGGATCTACAGGAATCGATCTCGCATGTCTAAGCATGGAATTAGATGACCGACCAATGTTACAGATAGAGGTGGAGGGTAAACATTTTTCAGGCTTAGTGGATACAGGAGCAGATTGTAGCGTTATGAGTAAACAATTTTGGCCAAAGGGATGGCCTTTGCAGCATGCCTCTCAAGACTTGGTAGGATTGGGATATCGACAGGCTCCAGAAATAAGTTCTAAGGAACTCCACTGGACAGTCGATAAACAACAAGGCACCTTTCGTCCCTTTGTGGTAGATTTACCTATAAATTTATGGGGTAGGGATATACAAACCCAGATGAAACTCATATTGACTAATGAGTATTCGCAGACTAGCAAAAATATCATGGCAAGACAAGGATATATGCCCAATAAAGGGTTAGGGAAAAATCTTCAGGGTATATCAGAACCGGTGGAGTTAGTTCAAAAAACAGACCGCAAAGGCGTGGGTTTTTCCTAGGGGCCACTGAGGAAAAGCTATTACGTATTCCCTGGAATACGAATAAGGCAGTGTGGGTGCCCCAGTGGCCCCTCAGTCGTGAAAAACTCGCCGCCGCTAGAGAACTTGTGCAAGAGCAGCTGATGTTAGAACATATGGAGCCCTCAGTATCGCCCTGGAATACTCCAATTTTTGTCATAAAGAAAAAATCAGGCAAATGGAGGCTTTTGCATGATCTGCGAGCAGTCAATAGACAGATGCAATTGATGGGACCAGTACAGAGAGGACTGCCTCTTCTGTCTTCCCTTCCAAAGGGCTGGCCTATGCTAGTGGTAGACATTAAGGATTGTTTCTTTTCCATACCTTTACATTCTTTAGATCGAGAGCGATTTGCTTTTACTCTCCCTTCAGAGAATCATGAAATGCCTGACGCAAGGTATCAATGGAAAGTGTTGCCTCAAGGCATGGCTAATAGCCCTACTCTTTGCCAATTATATGTTAATCAGGCTATCGCACCAGTACGAAAACAGTTTTCACAAGTCCGTATCATTCATTATATGGACGACATTCTTATCACAGCTCATTCACAGCAATTAGTAGATAAGGCCTTTGCATTGCTCTCCTCCTGCCTTAACGCATATGGTCTTTCTATTGCCCCAGAAAAAATACAACAATCTGATGTGGTGCAATTTTTAGGAGCAAAAATTACTACAACTTCCATTCGGCCACAGAAGCTCTGCATTAGCACTCAAAACCTATGCACACTGAATGATTTTCAAAAACTGTTAGGGGACATAAATTGGCTACGTGGATATTTACCGCTGACCCGAAACGACCTGCAACCTTTGTTCTCTATTCTGGAGGGCAATCCAGATATTGCCTCTCCTCGTCAACTTACTCCTGAGGGCGTTAAAGCTTTGCAACTCGTAGAAAAGGCCATTAGTAAAGCCCAACTATGTAGGTTCGATCCGTCTAAAAAATTACTACTATGCATTCTTGCTACGCCCACTACACCTACTGGAGTGGTGTGGCAAAATGCTCCTTTATGGTGGATACATGGTAATTCAGCGGGTGTAAGAACATTGCGGTATTATCCTGAATTAGTAGCTCATTATGCTCTTCTGGGTCTCAAGTTTTGCACAATGCATTTTGGTAAACATCCTGATGAGCTGATTGTGCCTTATACTCAAATGCAAATTGAGACTCTTGCCGGTACCACTAATGTTTGGCCTATTGTTCTAACTGCCTTCTCAGGTGTAATTGATAATCACTTGCCAGCGGACAAATTATTAACTTTTGTGCAGCGAAATTTAGTCTACTTTCCTAAACTTACAAAGAGCAAACCCATTCCCGCTGCGACAACAATTTACACTGATGGTTCCAAGACTGGTCGTGGAGCGTATGCTACAACTGATTCGGAGCCTGTGATTCTTCATTTTCGCCCTAACGCCCCTCAAGTGGTAGAGTGCTTAGTGGTATTGACAGTATTTCGCACATTTTCAGATGAACCCATTAATATTATCTCAGATTCCCAATATGTGGTGAATGCTGTCCGTTCACTAGAAGTTGTAGCTCATATACAGTCGCATAGCACGGTAGCCCCGATATTTCGACAAATCCAGCAAGCTATCCTGGTTAGACGTATGCCCTTTTTCATTGGCCATATAAGAGCTCATTCTGGCCTCCCTGGACCTATGAGTAAAACTAATGCCAAGGTAGATATTGCAACCCGTAATAGTGTCTTTGTAGCTCTGACTTCTGTTGACCTAGCAAAAAACTTTCATGCCTCTTATCATGTTCCAGCTAATACGCTGCGCTTGTGCTTTCATATCTCCAGAGAACAAGCTCGGCAAATTGTAAAGGCCTGTCCAGATTGTGCAATATTCCTCCATCCGCCACATTCTGGTGTTAATCCTAGGGGACTAAAACCTTTATCCTTATGGCAAATGGATGTTACACACATCCCAGAATTCGGTAGGCAAAAATACGTACATGTCTCAGTGGACACATATTCTGGTGTCATTCATGCCACTTCCTTGTCTGGGGAACGTGTAGCACAGGTGAAACTTCATTGTCTTGAGGCTTGGGCAGCTTGGGGAAAGCCTGCCCTCATAAAAACTGACAATGGGCCCGCTTATACTTCAAAAGGCTTCGCTACCTTTATGTCACAAATGCAAGTAGCTCATAAAACTGGCCTACCGTATAATCCTCAAGGCCAAGGCATTGTGGAGCGCGCTAATCGCTCCCTAAAAGAAACATTGCAAAAACAAAAAGGGGGAATTGCACTCCATGCAACCCCCAGAGAACGCCTCGCTATTGCATTATACACTCTCAATTTCTTACATTTTAATACAGAGAATGAATCAGCGGCTATGAGGCATACAAAAAATCCTGTACAAACTAGCCAAAAGGTCATGTGGAAAGATGTACTAGATAACAAATGGTATGGCCCGGATCCTGTGATACAGAGATCCAGGGGAGCAATTTGTGTTTTTCCGCAGGAACGACCAGACCCGATCTGGATTCCAGAAAGACTGACAAGGAGAGTGACAGATAAGAAAGAAGAGGAACGACAAGAGAACACGAGGCATGATAATGAAACGTCTGACATGGATACTGATGGGACTATGGTTGACATTTCCCATGACGATATCAAAGGATGTGACCCTGTGGGCCATTGCGAGAACATGGCCAATACCTAAGCCAGTGTTCTCTAGTGATAAGATGTTTCCTCAATTGTATAATAGAGACTGTCAGTTAGAAATACCGTGCAAAACACCACAAAATATGCAACAAATGCGATATAATGCCACTAATGTTACCCTCTATAATAGCTTGTGTTTTTCTATGAACTCGCAGAGTCCCTGTATACAGATTCTTTCATATAACCTTAGTTGGATATATGATCCCTTTAAATATCTAAATCCTGACCTCTCGATCCCAATGTTGCTCGAGGCCCTTACAAAGATTGCTCTAGGGAGTACAAATGGAACAGGAGGAGGAGGTAATAGCACCGTGGCTAATGTCACTACACTCCTGATCACAGCCAACATAATAGTCCCTTTTTTAATACAGACAGGAACCAATTCCAGTGCTTCATGGAACATATCTAGACCTGTACCAAAGTGCATCACTCGGGAATTCAGCTATCCCCCGCGATTTGGTGATTGCACAGAAAATGTAGAAACCCAAGAACCGTATAAATTTTCTCCTAAATTCAAATTATATCAGAAACCCAAAGCGGGCAATCCTTTAGCCTCCTGGGTATTGTGGAATAGACGTGGAGCTAGTATGGATTTGTCCCCTTTGGCAAGGCTTGATTCTATTAATATAAGCCTCTATAATGCTAGTGGCAGTTATAACATAACTAGTCACGTACTCAGTAACTTTACATCGCATTCTTTGCATAATATGAGCCTCCTGTCTAGTCATGTTTGTGTCGATCCTCCCTTTATTTTTCTTTTGACAGATAAACAAGATAATGGGACGATAATAGAATGTGCAGGAAATGATACATGCTATTTAACCCAGTGTTGGAATGGAACTCAGAAAACTATGGTAGTAATGCGTGTACCTACCTATGTTCCTATACCAGTAGTGACTGACCCAGAGGAATTTCCTCTAGCAGTCTTGTTTCGACAGCCACGGGACTTTGGGATTATAGCCATTGTAACGGCAATTGTCGCCTCTGCCACAGCGGCTGTTACGGCGGGAGTGGCCATGGCTTCCACTGTCCAAACTGTGCAGACTATTAATGACGTCGTAAAAAGATCATCAGACGCTCTATTTGTCCAGGAACGCATAAATGATCATCTGGCTTCGGGGGTGCTACTATTAAATAAACGCATGGACTTGCTGCAAGCAGCTATGGAAGATCTTTTTGAAGTCACCAGCCTAGGTTGCGTTCAGAGACTGCACCATATGTGTGTTACGCCATATCCAGCCTCTCTAAATGAGTCAAGAAAACTTGGGTCTTATCTATCAGGGAACTGGTCTATGGAATTTGGGGAACTTCAGCAAAATCTTACTATCATGATTTTGCAGCTGAATGAAACTAGAGCATCTGTTGTCACTCTGAAAGGGTTTTCTGATTATATATTACAGGGGTTACAATGGTTCAAAGAATGGGTGGGGGTTGGATTGTTCGGAACTGTATTACTATCAGGGCTATTGTGTACTCTTTTTGTTCTTTTCCAATTAGTACGGAGCCGCAAGCGCGAAAAAATTGCTCTCCTGCAAGCAATGGCCGCAATTGAGGCAGGCAGTTCCCCCGCGGTTTGGCTCAGCATGTTTAAAGAAGCTTAAAAGAATGTCCTTGCACTCAGGGGCCATAGTGCCATTGCACCTGATAGGAATTCTTTTCATCTGGGATATTGCCTTAGCACTCCGAGAGCTTTTGCTCATTGCACCGGAATAGGAGTATCCCTGAGCACAGGCGCCCCTTGATCGGCCAGCACATCATGAGGTGAAGGCCTGATCGGGGATAAGACCTCATTTGCTGTAAAAAACAAAAAAGGGGGAACTGTGGTGACTAAGAGGCCTGTAAGGCAGGGTGCCTACGTGCTGGAGTAAAGGTTGCTTGCATGCCTACGTGCTGGAGTAAAGGTTGCTTGTGTGCTCTTCCAACAGCCTTAGATAAGTGTATGTGCATAGGCACTAATGTTTAACAAGGCCAGTTTCTGCGTTCCTGGTAAGGCATGTTTGTTCTGAAGCTTCCTGCTTTTATGGGTTTGTATTGTGCTGCTCTTTCGCCATGTTTAGACTTAAGATAATGTTTAACTATGTACTGGGACAGGGGATGGGTATATGAGCAGTGGAAGAAATGTGTTTGGCGCCTCTCCGCCTACATCTGTATTGACAACCGAGTGGCGTCTCAATAAACCGTGATCGAAGAAGGATCTTCGTGCCGTTAATTCTGTGCCTTGCTGGTCAAGGCTCGCCGCATTATACTAGTAAATCCTAATGATTACTATAGTAGTAAATTCTAGTGATCTGTGATTACTTTAATATTTACCATATATGGGTGAAACAGTCATTTTTCCATTCAAATATTAGTTATAATTGTTGCCTGTATTCCCACTAAACTAGGGTATTTTTGCTTTTTATTTGTTAAACTTCTTATTTGGTGAAGTATTAAGCCTTTTTACTTTAAATTTAAAATACATTATCTCAAAAACTAAAAAAAATAAGGAAGGAGAGAGAGAGGAAGGGAAGGAGGAATGGAATATCGTTATGGTCTTAGAATGATATCTGCAGATCACACCAAATCTGTTAAAAACTAATTAAAAATTAAAATCCAGAAAAGGAAATGCTAATCTATGGGGAAGGAGAAGGAAACCCAGTGTTTGGTCTGCTTAATGCTTCATATATGTGAAAGACAGTACGTTCTATTTAAAATCATATTTTTGTGCCTAGGTCTCTTTCTTATCCTTTTCTAGAAGTTAAAAATAAACAAACAACTGATAATCCTACTAAATTATAATGAATCTTTGTGGGAGAAACAAACATCTCAAATTCATTGTATTTGTTCTTGCTATTGGAATATTATTTATCTTTTAAAGGGTGCAAGTATTTTTTTTTAATTTTATTTATTTGAGAGATAGACTTAGAGACGGAGACAGGGAAAGACAGAGAAAGGTCTTCTACCCACTTTTTCATATCCCAAATGGCCTCAGCTGCCCAAGCTGGGCCTGTCCAAAGGCAGGAGCTTCATCTGGGTCTCCCACAGGGGTACAGGGGTTCCAAGGACTTGGACCATCTTCTGATGCTTTCCCAGGCCATAGCAGAGGAGCTGGATTGGAAGAGGAGCAGTCAGGACTCGAACCAGTGACCAAATGGGATGGCAGTGCCATAGGTGGAGGTATAGTCCACTATGTCACAGCACCAGCCCCTGCAGGTACTTTTCTTAATCCCAAACTTGAACGTAGCTCATAGATTGAGGAGCTCTTTGGTGCTATCTTTAGATCCTGTGGCACTTGATTCAAGGCTAAATGAAATACCTTGATCTCATTTGGTGACTGAAGTGGTGAACCACAAGTAGGAATTTCTGTGTTGATGCCTGTGGCTGCCAAAGCTGAGCAGCACTCTCTTTAGGTAAACATTCCTGTCTGTGCTCTGTGTCCCATGAACCCTCTGAGGACAAGGTCATGTCATCTTGCCTTTGTGTCTCCAGTATGTTACATGTTGCTTTGTGCAAAGGAGCTACTCGGTATACACTGAAGACTGCAGTGAACATCACACACAATGGGGAGATTTGGGTAGTCCAATAAACTCATGGGTTGGTAGATGCCTAGTACTAATTTGACATAGATAACACATTTCATGTTATGGTAAATTTAAGACCATTCTGTCTCAGAGTTGCATGAGTAGCTGCTACTGCAGACAGTATCCCTACTTAGAGAGCTTCATGGAATACAAAGTATTTGATTCTAATCAAGGAGGCTATGACAGCTGAATGCAAATGTAAGGCACTTGGGTTTGGTGCATAGATGATATAAACATGCTTAGGGTAGCTCCTTCACTTCTTTCCAGTGTGCCTTTCTTTCCCTTTGCCTACCTAAGCCTCTTAGGGATTAAGATAAGTGCATTTGTTTGCATGTTCTTGGCAGTAGGATAGCCTCAGTGTCCCTGTTTAATGTGTTTCTAATCCTTTCAGGTCTGTTGCTTGCACACACACAGTCAGGAAAAACATAGCTTATATAAGGAGCAAATTATTTGGTATTCCCACTTTTCCCAATCAGTGTGGAAAAATTAGGCATAAGCTCTTTGAAGATTATGTTAGGAGTCAAATCAAAGTCAAGGGCCTATCCTTCAAATTACAATAATCCAAATTACAATAATCAAATGATTTTTCCGTTAAGTCAATGAGTTCAAGGAAAGGTCTATCTTGCCTTGTTATGCTATTGTTAAATTGTTCCCTTGAACTCAGCATATATAAATAGATTATTTTCCCAGGGCTTTCTAAATGAGACATGCTTAGATAAAAGCTAGCTTTTTCTGTGTTATGTTGTTCATATACTTTTTGCCTCTCAATCCTTCATAAACATGTATTAACTGACTTCATTATCTCCTAGTAAAAGCATATAATTGAAGACATTGAAAAATTAATGGAACATGAACAGTGACGGTACCCCAGGGGTTTGTTGCTGTCTCATACCCTTCCATTATGAATCTATTTCCCATGCACTGTTACTTGAATCAAACGCTGGGAAATTTTATCACTCCATCTTAGCATGGTTTTTGCAAGATTTTCTGTTAGAAACTTCTGAGAGCATGCCTCTGAGTGTGACGCTTTCCCACAGCTTGCATGTTACTAATTTTTGAAAATGTGACCTCAAAAACCTATTACATCTGTCACACTGCGATGGAAATGTTTGCTCCTAGAATCAATGTGGAGGGCATCCAGATAGGTGGCCCGGAAGCTGAGCCAGTATCATTGCCTCATCTGTGTGTTCATCCTTTCCCGCTGGCCATCTGCTTCTACCAGGTTAGCAAGTACCTGACAAAGTCACTGATGGTGGCAAAGGTTCATCTGAAAGTTGGCATTTGTTGGAACCCCTCTCTAACTAGGAAAGCTGGCATGCAGGGCTAATATTCCAAGGTACGGTGACCTTGACTACAGTTCTGACTTCTGCAGGCCTGGCCTCCCTCCTTTCTTAACCCCACTTGGCTCTCCCTGAACTCAGGCTTCTGCACCCACCCACCCTTGCATGTCTGTCCAATTTCTGCTGTGGTCCTACACCCCAGGAAGACCACAGCTCCCAAGAAGTATCTTCTGGTGCCTGAAGCTAGAAATCGTGTTATTGACACTTTGCTGTCTGTGTAGCTTAAGGCACTGAGCACCATGCAGTGTGCCTTGAGGTCAGCTGTGTGACGGATCTGCCTTCTGTGTTCAAGGTGGTTGTGGCTTGTTTTAGTTAGGTGTGGTAAGACCTGCAGCACAGAATGTCAAGGAGGCTGTGGTTACTCTTATTCTCGGAGTCTCTAGGAAAAGGTGACAGGGCCACTGGCTTGACACACAGGGCTACGTGAGCATGGAGCAGAGATGGCTGGGCAGCAGGGTTGGGGGAGCAGGTGGAGGTAAGTCACTATTGTGGTTTTCTCACGAAGACAGAGTGAAGCTATGCAAGGTTTAAGGTCGGTGTCTGGAATAACTTCAGTGGCTCCAGGTTGTCTTGTCTGCTTCCCTGCTCTTGGGTAATTAGGACAGGGGATTGTGGCTCAGGGGGAGAGCACTGGGTGTGGGAGATGGTGGCAGGTTTGGGTCTAGCCTTGGTGTTCCCCAAGCCCAGTTTTGTCTAATCTCTAGACATCAGCTAGACCTGGAGGGGTGATTCTTCCAGGTTAGCAAAGCCCCAGATGCCAGAGCATCAGAAATACAGAAGCAAATGCCTTGTTCTTTGTTCAAATGCCTCATAAATAACCCATTGCTGGGAAAATGGAGAATGAGGATTCTCAGCCCATGAGACCTTAAGTGAAATAAAAATGCTGGGCCATGGAATTGGAAGGGCTGGGGGCTGCTGGCTTGCAAGGTTCTCAAATCCTCAGCAGTATGCTCTCCACGGCACTTTCTCTTGCTGCACCTGGCAGACTGCCTTGCCCTATACTCAACATTTTCTCTTCGTTGTAGCTTTTTGCTACTGGTGTTTGTCACCCCAGCCTGTGTCCTCTGGGTGCAGTCTTTCAGCTGCAGCCAACCTATGCATCATGCAATAATGGTTCCAAGAAGAGATTCTGGGTTTGGCTTCACCATTGTTGGAGCAAAGCTTGTGGCACCAAGCAAGACCCCAGTGGACTTGGAGGTTTCATTCAGGAGAGGCTGTGGGTGTGGCAGGACCCAGGATCCCTGTGTGATTGGATGTGCATTTCAGAAGAGAAAAGACAGAGCTTCATCATGAAGGCTCTCTCAGTACAGGAGAGGATGTGTACGTCATATAAACAAGATTCCAATGGAAAAGCTCTGTGCAAGCAGCAGTGTGTTATGCAGATGTATTTCTTTATTTGCAGTGATAATAATATCCCAGGGAATAACAGTGTCAAGCATTTCCATATTCCTTAATAAATACAAGGAAATCATCCCAAGTGATTTCTGCATATATTTCCCTCAAGACAACCCTGTTGGGAGGGATTTATTAGTATAATTATTTTGCAGGTGACAAAACTGAGCCAGAGAAAATAATTGAGTTGGCCAAGAATACATAGGTAGTGACAGCTGTAACTGAAACCCAGTGACCCTGACACTGGTAGAGCTCTATGCTGATAACCACTATACTTCCCTGTAAGTGGACAGTAGGTCCTGTAATTTTATGCAGTGATTAGACTTGATGTGAGAGTGGTTAAAGGCGTGTTTGGTCATACATGCATATAATTTTATTTGTTATGTGCTGTAGTCTGCTTGCCTGTGTCTCCCCAAATGCCTATGTTGTAACCTTAATCCCCATATCTCGTGGTATTTGGAGACAGGGCCTTTGGAAGGGAATTGGGTCTTGAGAGTGGGGACTTCCTGAAGGAATTAGTTCGTGTTAAGAAGATATGGAAACAGCCTGCCTCCCTAACTACCTGTGATGGAATAGCCAGGAAGTGGGGCCTCACCAGACAGTGAATCTACTGGCTCCATGACCTTGGACTTGGCCACCTGCAGGACTGTGAGAACACATGATATTTGAGGCACCACTCTGTGTTAGTTAGCATAGTGGGCTGTGCAGACAAGGCATTCTATAACCTATCTGAATATTAGCAAAATTGCTACCTCTGAACTGTGATTTGGTCCAAGGAAAGGTTACACATGTGTAAGAATGCATAATAGATGATGTGGTTCTAATGATTGGTTAACATTTCTGGATACATTCAACCCCTTTATGTCCCTTAGGGATGAATGTTAGAGAAAATACACATGGTTTTCCTTGTGACTTGAGCTCACTCTTTTCTGGGAAGGCTGATCCTACCATGTAGCCAGGATTCACTTACTTCTTGGTGGGAAGCAACATAACTTTCCATGGGAGAAACATTAGGTTAATATATAATACAGAATTTGATTTAGTAAGATTTTGCTAAAAAAATAATCTTAGCACTGCCTAGTTCAAACAAAAGAACTTGATCCAATATTGAACCCAAACAGCCAGATGGTGAACTAGTGCTTTATCCATTTTGCTGCTCAAGTATGTTTTCCAACATCTCAGCTGCCAGGAGATGCCATTACTAGCATAAATATGTCATTGATAATTTGTCAGTTTGCCCTGCTAATGACAAAACTATGGTGATTAATGGGATTATTAAAGTTCCTTGAGCAAGAGCTGTCAACCCAGAACTTTTTTTTTTTTTGACAGACAGAGTGGATAGTGAGAGAGAGACAGAGAGAAAGGTCTTCCTTTTTGCCATTGGTTCACCCTCCAATGGCCGCTGCGGCCGGCGCATCTCGCTGATCCGAAGCCAGGAGCCAGGCACTTCTCCCAGTCTCCCATGCGGGTGCAGGGCCCAAGGACTTGGGCCATCCTCCACTGCCTTCCTGGGCCACAGCAGAGAGCTGGCCTGGAAGAGGGGCAACCGGAACAGAATCCGGGGCCCCAGCTGGGACTAGAACCTGGTGTGCCAGCACCGCAAGGAGGAGGATTAGCCTGTTAAGCCACGGCGCCGGCAACCCAGAACTTTTGAGTAATATCTGCAGTGTAACAAGCATGAAGATGGTAAATAGAATATAAATGCTACTGGGTATTGGTAGATTCTCTTTGAGCACATGGTGACCAAAGATGTCCCACTGATGGCTTACAAGGAGAACCCTTTCTTTTTTTTTTAATTTTTTTTTATTTAGTGAATATAAATTTCCAAAGTACAGCTTATGGATTACAAAGGCTTCCCCACCCACAACTTCGGCATTGTCTGTGTATACAAAGGTTGTTGATTTTTGTGCATTGATTTTATATCCTGCTACTTTGCTAAACTCTTCGATGAGTTCCAATAGTCTCTTAGTAGAGTTCTTTGGGTCCCCTAAATAAAGAATCATATCGTCTGCAAAGAGGGATAGTTTGAGTTCTTCCTTCCCAATTTGTATCCCTTTAATTTCTTTTTCTTGCCTAATAGCTCTGGCTAAAACTTCCAGAACTATATTTAAGAGCAGTGGTGAGAGTGGGCATCCCTGTCTGGTACCAGATCTCAGTGGAAATGCTTCCAACTTTTCCCCGTTCAATAGGATACTGGCCGTAGTTTTTTCATAAATTGCTTTGATTGTATTGAGGAATGTTCCTTTTATACCCAGTTTGCTTAGGGTTTTCATCATGAAAGGGTGTTGTATTAAATGCTTTCTCTGCATCTATTGAGAGAATCATATGGTTTTTCTTCTGCAGTCTATTAATGTGGTGTATCATGTTGATTGTTTTGAGAATGTTGAACCATCCCTGCATACCAGGGATAAATCCCACTTGGTCTGGGTGGATGATCTTTCTAATGTGATGTTGCATTCTATTGGCCAGAATTTTATTGAGGATTTTTGTGTCTATGTTCATCAGGGATATTGGTCTGTAATTCTCTTTCAATGCTGCATCTTTTTCTGGCTTAGGAATTAAGGTGATGCTGGCTTCATAGAAAGAGTTTGGGAGGATTCCCTCTTTTTCAATTGCCCTGAATAGTTTGAGGAGAATTGGGGTTGGTTCTTCTTTAAATGTCTGGTAGAATTCAGCCGTGAATCCATCTGGTCCTGGGCTTTTCTTTGTTGGGAGGACCTTTATTGTTTCAATTTCTGTGTCAGTTATAGGTCTGTTTAGGTTTTCTATGTCTTCCTGGTTCAATTTAGGTAGGTTGTATGTGTCCAGGAATCTATCCATTTCTGATAGATTTCCCTGTTTGCTGGCATACAAGTCCTTGTAGTAATTTCTGATGATTCTTTTTATTTCTGTGGTGTCTGTTGTTACGTTTCCTTTTTCATCTCTGATCTTATTGATTTGGGTCTTTTCTCTTCTTTTTTTAGTTAGTTGGGCCAATGGTTTGGCAATTTTGTTTATTTTTTCAAAAAGCAGCTCCTCGTTTGGCTGATTTTTTTGTATTTTTTTTTTATTCAATCCTGTTGATTTCTTCTTTGATTTTAATTATTTATCTTCTCCTACTAGCTTTGGGTCTGTTTGCTGCTGATTTTGTAGATCCTTGAGATGACTTGAAAGTTCGTCTATTTGGTGCCTTTCCAATTTCTTGATGTAGGCACCTATTGATATAAATTTTCCTCTTAACACTGCTTTTGCTGTATCCCATAGGTTTTGGTATGATGTGCTGTTATCCTCATTTACTTCCAGAAAATTTTTGATTTCTCTTTTAATTTCTTCTATGACCCATTGTTCATTTAGGAGCATGTTGTTCAGTCTCCATGTGTTTGTATGTGCTCTAGGGATTCCCGAGTTGCTAATTTCCAACTTCATTCCTTTATGGTCTGAGAAGCTGCGTGGTATGATTCTAATTCTTTTGAATTTGCTGAGACTTGCTTTATGGCCTAGCATGTGGTCAATCCTAGAGAAGGTTCCATGTACTGCTGAGAAGAATGTAAAGTCTTTAGATGTAGGATGAAAAGTTCTGTAGATATCTGTTAGGTCCATTTGAGCCATAGTGTCATTTAAATCTACTGTCTCCTTGTTGGTCTTCTGTCCTGATGATCTGTCTATCTCTGAGAGTGGAGTATTGAAGTCCCCCAGTACTATTGTATTGGGGTCTAAGTCTCCCTTTAAGTCCCTTAACAAGTCTTTTAAATAAACTGGTGCCCTGTAATTAGGTGCATATACATTGATAATTGTTATATCTTCCTGTTGAATGGATTCCTTAATCATTATATAGTGCCCCTCTTTGTCTCTCCTAATAGTTTTTGTGGTAAAATTTATGTTATCTGATATTAAGATAGCTACTCCCGCTCTTTTTTCATTTCTGTTGTCATGGTATATCTTTTTCCAGCCTTTCACTTTCAGTCTGTGTGCATCTTTGTTAGAAAGATGTGTTTCTTGTAAGCAGCAGATAGATGGGTTTTGTTCCTTAACCCAATCAGCCAATCGGTGTCTCTTAACTGGATTGGAGAACCCTTTCTAAAAACACCAGAGTGTATGTTTTTTAAAGAGAAGGTATCCATCAACATTTTACAAAGTTCTAGAAGCACACATACTTATTAATGAATTTCCATTTTTTCTTATTTGAATGGATGTCCAAAATCTAATATACAGAGAGAAATTATTCTTGAGAACAGAATTATTTTCATTTCCTTGGACTAAGATGAAGCATACCCTTTAGAAGAAAACAAACCCCATCTTGTGTTTTGTTTTTATGTTTTGTGTACAGAATGAATGCAGTTACATACCTTGAACAAAGTGTGTGTGTGTGTGTGAATGTGTGTGTATAAAGAAATAGAAGGATTCTGTGTTGAAAGATTCACAAATAAAAGGAAACCCAAGAAAAGATGTATTGTTGGTTATGCAGCAGCAAGCAAACAAACAAACAAAAAAACCCCTCCATTTTCAAAGTCCTTCCCCTAATACAGAGTCTCCCCTAATATGACAGTCTACTTGCTGTGACACTCAATTCTTTTCCAATATTTTGACATATTCCAGAGGAAACCTTTGAAATCTGCTGAGTGTGCACTTCGTGCCTCAGCTCCTTTACCACAAGCCAAGTCTCTCCCTTTACTTATAAGTTTGATTAAAACGTTAACCACCACCAAGGCTAAATATGAAAATATTCAAGCCAGGGAAAAAGGCACACAGATTTGAGATAAATGTATTTAGTAAGATATTAGTATCTTGAGTCACAAGTACAAGTGAAAATATTATTGTTCTGCCCCTGTATGGAGGAAGTTGGTTTGGTTACATTATTTACCTACTAAGTTTTACTGTGGGCCATATTGTATTTTGACAGTTTTTTTTTTTTTTGACAGGCAGAATTAGACAGAGAGAGAGAGAGACAGAGAGAAAGGTCTTCCTTCTGTTGGTTCACCCCCCAAATGGCCGCTATGGCCGGTGCTGCGCCAATTCAAAGCCAGGAGCCAGGTGCTTCCTCCTGGTCTCCCATGTGGGTTCAGGGCCCAAGCACTTGGGCCATCCTCCATTGCCTTTCTGGGCCACCGCAGAGAGCTGGACTGGAAGAGGTGAAACCGGGACAGAACCGGCATCCCAACCGGGACTAGAACACAGAGTACCGGCGCCGCAGGCAGAGGATTAGCCTAGTGAGCTGCGGCACTGGCATGTTTTGACAGTTCTATAGTGAAAGTGTATTCTGATGGCACTTAGGGCTGCAGAGTGGTGCTAAATTCTCAGATAATGGAATAAAACTGCTTGGAAAACATATGTATAAGTCATGTATGGTTTTCTCTGTTCAGTTTAGATGTGACATTGCCTCAGCATTATGTGAAAAAAGACAGACACCAAAAGACAAATACCACGTGTTCCCTGTCACATGTGGAAGTTAAATAAAAGTCTGAACTTGGAATTAGTAGAGGCTGGGAAGGGTGGAAGAGAGGCAGAATAGAAGCAGGTTTCATGATAAGACACCCAAGCACAGTCAGAAGTAGCAAGTTCTAGTGTTGCCTTGCTCAGTGGACAACTGTGGCTCACAACAATGAATTATATATTGCATGAAGAACCGGAAAAGAGCCAGTAGTCTCCAAACACAATGGAAAGGCTTGTGGCCTGAGTTGATGCATTTGTGTTGTGTACATGTGTTGAACTACTGCATCATACCCTACAAAAATGCACAACAATTGCATGTTAATGAAACATTGAAAAAAAATTTAACAAGAGACTTTGCCTCACAAGGAAATGATGCAATTCTATGAAAGAGTTGAGACTTGAAGCCAACGGGAGGTGGGGTTGAACATGGCCTTACCTTTGAGAAAGACAGCGTGGTAAGCCCTGAAGGAACTCAAAGACTGGGCAGCAGGCACTGCCCTGCAGAAGGCATGGGAAGCAGGACAGAGTGAGGGCTTCAGGCAGGAGGCTTCCTGTTCTGAGGCCTCCCCCTGGGCTTAGGAGAGAGAACCAGCCCAACCATGAGGCTTCCTTTCTTCCTCTGAGATCCCAGAACCCACTGTGGAGGGAATTCCTGGGTACTTTTCAGTGGATGTCGATTTTCCAGGAGACTGCTGAGGGGAGAGAAAATGGCATCTTGGGGGTGTTTGCCACAATCTCCCTTGCTCTAAAAACCTGTGTACCCATTGTACTCTTTCTTGTGTGCTTGTGAGGTTTGTATTTGGACTCTGAGTCCTGATGTCCCATTTATTCAAATAATTCATGAATGAAGTCATTCCCTTTTTTTAAAAAAATCTATCCATATCCCTCAAACCTGATATATAAAGTATATCCGGAAAACCCTGTTCTTAGTTCAATTGAGAAATGAAAGATGTTTTAGAAAACAAAATCCTGCCCCTTGCTCTGAATAATTTTTCTCTTTGAACATTAAAGTCTCGCCCTGAAATTTAACAAATGTACGGTGTTCATGAACTGCATGAGCCATATATGTTATCACTTACTGACAAGCAGTAATGAATATAAGTTGAAGTTAGTTAAAAAATAAATGGATTTGATAATGAATACATAAATGTGACAGAAGTGACTGAGATTGCTAATTATTCTTGATTTTACACACACCTTGTGAAAGGCTGTTGAGAAGGGGGTGATGAAACGACCAGGACTTGAACCTTTGAAATTTGTTTTGGAGACTTTGTATCTCTGACATGGTACCGATTGTCAGTGAGGTGAAAGGCACCCAATGAGCCAGAGTAAATGAGCCCATGTCAAACAGAAAAAAAAGGTCATTAATAATGTAGCAACTGGAAAGTACAGCTATGCATAACAGTCTGGTCAGTGATGGGTCACTTGTGTGACAGCGGTTCCATCAGATTGTAGTGGAGCTGAAAAGTTCCTGTTGTCTAATGACTTCATGGCTTCTGTAACATAATCTCTCAAATATTACTGATGTGTTTGTGGTGATACTGGTATAAATCTATTGGACTGCCAGTCATATAGAACTATAGCACTTCCAATTATCTAGATTACATGGTACTTGATAACAAATGGCTACATTATTGGTTTATGTATTTACCATATTTTTATCATATTTTATACTCTCCCTTCTACTTATATTTTAAAAGCTTTGGTGTGCTGAAAAGGGCCCTCAATCTACTGTTAGTGGGAATATGAACTGATGCAGCCACTGTGGAAGAAAAATGGAGATACCTCAGAAATATGAATATAGACCTACCATATTACCCAGCCACCCCACACCTAGGAATTTACCCAAAGGAAATTAAATCAGCATATGAAAGAGTGATCTGTAACTGCATGTTTATCACAGCTCAATTCATAGTAGCTAATATATGGAATCAACCTAGATGTCCATTAGCTGAAGACTGGATAAATAAACTATGATATATATGCACTATGGAATACTACACAGTGGTAAAAAAAATGAAATCCTGTCATCTGTAACAAAATTCAGGCAACTGGAAGCCATTATACTTAGTGAAATAAATCAGTCTCAAGAAGAAAAATACTATATGTTCTCTCTGATCTGTAGTAACTAATAGAGTCCCTAAAACTTAATCTATAGTGATAAAACTGACACTTTGTGATGTGGTGATTTTGAACAGCCCTTATCTTCAGTGTTGAGGAACAATTTTTTTTTTGCTTTTTCTTCATACAATTTGTTGAACTCTCTATTTAGTGTAAGGCAACTGAAAATAGATCTTTGTAAAAAATGGGAAAGGGACAATGAGGATAAAGAAGGATAGAAGTATGAATGGCAAGGTGGTGGGGTGGGAAGAATCGCTATGCTCCTAAATTTGTATAAATGAAATTCATGAAGTTTGTATTCCTTAAATAAAATTAGAAAAAGTAAACTAAATAAATAGATTATATGAATAAGTGTATATAAATAAAAATATTCAGTCTATAACTTTACTCATCTGACCTCTCAAAATGCATTCTCTTCTGTTTATAAAATACATTCCTTTAATTTAAATAGTACACAAATCATTCATATTCCAGAACTCAATACAGAATCTATTCTTAGTTAAATCAAGGCTATAAAAATACATCAATTTTGGTGCCATCATTATTCTTAAATTTCTTGGGCTGCCATAGAAAAATACTATAGTATGTATTGGTTAAGCAAAGTTGAATTATTTGTCACAGATCTGAAAGATGGGAAGTTCAATATCAGAGTGTTGAATGATTTGGTTTTTAGTGAAGGCACTCTTTCGCAGATTGGTCCTATCTCATCATGCCATTGGATTTTTTTTTTCTTCAAGGTGTCCATGTAGTGGAAGAGGAACATACTTTTTCTTCCTATTTTTTTAAAAGATTTTATTTATTTATTTGAGAGGCAGAATTACAGACAGTGAGAAGGAGAGACAGAGGGAAAGGTCTTCCTTCCACTTGTTCACTCCCAAAATGGCTGCAAAGGCCAGAGCTGCACCAATCCAAAGTCAGGAGACAGGAGCTTTTTCTGTCTCCCATGTGGGTGGAGGGGCCCAAGCACTTGGGCCATCTTCTGCTTTCCCAGGCCATAGCAAAGAGCTGGATTGGAAAAGGAGCATCCAGGACTAGAACTGGTGCCCCTATGGGATGTTGGCACCACAGGTGGAGGATTAACCTACTGCACCACAGTGGCAGCCCCTTACTTACTCTTACTTATAAGTCCAAAAGTCACAATAGGAAGTCCACACACTCATTGCCAAGTAACAGTACATGAAAATGACCTCATATCCAAATATCAACACTGTGAAGAGAAAGACTTCAACAATGTGAGAACATTACAGAATTTGGTGAAAAAAAAAACAAGTTTACCTTGGTGCAAATAAATTTGAAACTACACATAGTTTGCATTTGTAAAAATGCACCCATATAAGGGGATCTTTAATAAGTATATGGAAAATACATATTGTGAAAAACTATGTGTAGTTTCAAATTTATTTTCACCAAGGTGAACTTGTTTTTTTCACCAAATTATGTAATGTTCTCACATTGTTGAAGTCTTTCTCTTCACAGTGTTGATATTTGGATATGAGGTCATTTCCATGTACTGTTACTTGGCAATGAGTGTGTGGGCTTCCTATTGTGACTTTTTGACTTATAAGAAGAATAAGTAATATGCTTATTAAAGATCCCCTTATATGGGTGCATTTGTAAACATTTTTCATCATTATATTTTTTTCACTTTTTTCTTTAAAGATTTTATTTACTTATTTGAGAGGCAAAGAGAAAGGTCTTCCATCTCCTGGTTCACTCCCAAAATGGCTGCAACAGCTGCAGCTGAGCCAATCTGAAACTAGTAGCCAGGAGATTCTTCCATGTCTCTCCTATGGGTATAGGGTCCCACGCACTCAGACCATTTCCCACTGCTTTCCCAGGTGATAGGCAGAGAACTGGCCCAGAAGAGGAGAAGCAGTGCATAATGTAAGGGAAATATGTATTTTGGGGGGTCATAGCCAGAGGCTCAGAATGAGGGTTCATGATGGAAAGCTACAGCATGATAGGGGATAAGGAAATAAGGAATATTTTATCTTTTCTCAGGGAATGGATCCATTCACAGAAATGAGTCAGCTGACTCCTGGTGGAGAAAAGAAAATCTTTACTGATTATTAGAATGACAGATTAGTAACTTCTACCAGGTTGTAGTTTTAAGCAAGGAAGCATGGGGTGTGCGTTTTGGGAGAATTCAAGGACTATCTCAAGACCATAGTAGTTTGTGTAATACGATGTCAACACTGGATATAGAAAATTGATTTGCAACTATTGCTAAGTCCAGGAAATTTGAGGGTGCAGAGCTAGCAATGATGATATTGGAGTCTGGCACTGTCACTGCAGTTCAAGGCTTCAGAATCCATCAGGCACAATTTTGGTACTGATGGGTAATGAGAGGAATTCTTTAACAAATAGGTTTTATCACATATTTGAGAATATGTCTATGAACTGACAGGTCATTTGCCAATGAAAACACCTGTGACTGATGTTTGAGTTATAGCATTAGCCTGTAACTTGATTTTATGGGTATTCATATGGTTATTAATCTGGTCACAACATCTTTGGATAGTGAGACTTATACTAGCCAAAATTGACAGCCTGTGGGTCACATCATTTGTCACGTTTGCTTGATACAGTTGCTTCCTTTAAGGTTTGGATCTCTGGATTTCAAGCCAATGTATGCACCCAGACCAAAAGTACTACTCAGTCAAATGGTGCAGTTGTATTTGAATAGCTTTTGCTGTTTGATTTGGGGGTGGCCTTCCTATGTATCCTTACATCTAACCTTAGCAACACTGGAGGCCAATCTCTGACAGTGAAATATGACAGAGGGCTTGGGTTTGGCTCCATCTTATATTATAGAATACTTAGTAACCATGATTAAGTGGTTTTTTTTAAGTTGATTGATTTTGATGAGTTGATTTGCATGTTTTTTTAAATTTGAAATGCAGAGTTACAGAGAGAGAGACAGAGAGAGCTTCCATCTCTGGTTCACTTCCTTAAATGGCTGTAACACTTAGAATTGAGCCACACTGAAGCTAGAAGCCAGGGCCCCCATCTGGTCCTCCCAACTGGGTGTAGGGCCCAAGCACTTAGGACGTCTGCTGCTGCTTTCTCAGGTACATTAGTAGTTACTTGGATTGCAGGCAGCTGGTAGTCAAACTGCCACCCATGTGGAATGCCAGCACTGCAGGACTAATCCACCAGACTATAGCACTGGCCTCCATGTTCAGGTTTGTATGCTGCTTCAATTTCCAAAATCAGAGTAAGCAAGTGGGTAGGGAAAGTCACAAGGCATGAGGCCTATGAGAGGCTATTTACAGGCAACAGTAGGTGGGCAGAAAATTTTATTTTACTGGTATATATCTTGGTTCTAAGAGAGACAGCTTTTTGCTTCACAGACCATGAGAACTAGTGGGCATCAGAGAATCCAGGAGCTATGAGGGAAGATTGTGGAGGTGTCGAGGTGGAACAAGTCTCTGGGATCACAAAGCGTGCCTATTGATTTTCTTTTTCTTTTTCTCTTTTCTTTTCTTCTCTTTTTTTCTTTTTCTTTTTCTTTCTTTTTTTTTTTTGACAGGCAGAGTGGACAGTGAGAGAGAGAGACAGAGAGAAAGGTCTTCCTTTTCTGTTGGTTCACCCCGCAATGGCCTCTGCAGCCAGTGCGCTGTGGCTGGCGCACCACGCTGATCTGAAGGCAGGAGCCAGGTGCTTATCCTGGTCTCCCATGGGGTGCAGGGCCCAAGTACTTGGGCCATCCTCCACTGCACTCCTGGGCCACAGCAGAGAGCTGGAAGGAAGAGGAGCAACTGGGACAGAATCCGGCACCCTGACCGGGACTAGAACCCAGAGTACCGGTGCCTCAGGCAGAGGATTAGCCTATTGAGCTGTGGCGCCTGCCTATTTTGACTGATTATAGAGTATTTTCCTGGAGGAGGTCCCATTTAATATGTGCTGACTTGTAAAGTAGCAGCATCAAAGAGATTAATCAACATATGAAAGCAGGGAGTACATTTCCACCAAAACCCAAGAGGAAGAAGTATTAGACTTCTCCATTCCTCTGGAGTGTGTTAAACAGATCTCTTAGAGGAAGAATGTCATTAAACATGATGTCATACTGATTCTGGTGAAGTTGGATACAGTTAGTATCTCTATAAAGGGGCTGTACAAATAGCAAAGCCCCATATGTACTGTGAAGAGACATACTGTGACCTTTTCTAAGATGAAGGCATACTGACCCTGAGAGGCTTTTGAAAAACCACTGGACAAAACTTTTTGCCTTAATTTGAAATATGAATACAGTTACTCATTTATTCAGTTGGGGAAAATATGCTAGTGTTTTGCATAATGAATGTGGGCACAATCAATGGCATAGAGCATTAGGGTCATAGTAATTCACCATGCATGAGGTGCCATTTATTCTTTTAGGTTTAAAAAGAGGCAAAATTGGGCTAAATGGAAATGCAATGGAAATAAGCAATATTTTGTTAATTAGGCCTTACTTCATAAAGATCAGTCATTGAAGGCCTGAGTTTCCTTATATTGAGCCATCTTAGTTATTTTGCATTGGGGCCTCTGAAGTCTCATTTTATCAACCTAAGTTATAACTTCCAAAAAGCTTAATTTACTTTTAATTCTTTACTCAGGCTGTTACTATCTCTCTGGCTCCCATGACATAATTTGGTTCTTTTGACTACGGAAATTCGAAGCAACATTATAAGCAACATTATAATTTAAATTAAGTGCAACAGTAAATAAATTATATTTCTTTTTTATAAGATTTATTTATTTATTTGAGAGGTACAGTTACACAGAGAGGGAAAGACAGAGAAAAATGTCTTCCATCTGCTGGTTCATTCCTGAAGCCAGGAGCCAGGAGCTTCTACCGGGTCTCCCAATTGGGCCATCTTCTACTGCTTTCCCAGGCCGTAACAGAGAGCTCGATCAGAAAAGGAGCAGCAAGGACAGGAACTGGCACTCATATGAGATGCTAGAGCCACAGGTGGAGGCTTAGCCTACTATGCCACAGTGCTGGTCCCTTCTTACTTATTTTTAGTAATTTTTCCTACAATCTTACATGGTACTCTATTTAAATTTAGTTAAGATTCCTAGATAAAATTGTAATTTAAACCATGCTATTGATTGCACCCACAAAGCTTTGTAAACATGCATTTTAGAAGCTGTAAAATGTGAGGCCAGTGCTGTGCCATAGTGGTTAAAGCCACCACCTGCAGTGGTAGCATCCCATATGGGTGCCTGTTTGAGTTCTGGCTGCTCCACTTCTGACCCGGCTCTCTTCTATAGCCTGGGAAAGCAGCAAAAGATGGTCCAACTCCTTGGGCCCCTGTACCCATGTGGGAGACCTAGTAGAAGCTCCTGGTTCCTGGCTTCAGATTGGCACAGTTCTGGCAGTTTTGGCCAATTGGGGAGTGAATCAGCGGATGAAGACCATCACGCTTTTCTCTCTTTCTGCCTCTCATTCTCTCTGTGTAACTCTTTCAAGTAAATAAATAAATCTTTAAAAAAAGAAGTTGTAAAATGTAACTTGCAATTGCAGAAGCACAAAAGGCAGTGTCCTTTTTTTTTTACTTTTTATGGAATTATATTAAAATTTTAGTGCTCTAACTGTATTAAATGATGGGCTCTTAAAAATACACATGTACAAATAATTTATTTTTTTGCACTTTATTTCTCTTTTAGGTTACTGTGGACATTTTTCTCATATCTTTTGTCTTATTTCTTTCTTTTTATGGTTTAGGCTTTTAGGAACATGGAGACAGACTTTTCAATTTCCATATTTCTCTGAAAGCCCTCTGTGATTGGCCCTTACAGGAGATTGCAAGTAAACATCAGAGATAGGTGTGTATTACTTTTTTAAAAAAAAGATGTATTTTATTTATTTGAAAAACAGAGTCAGAGAGAGAGGTAGAGACAGAGAGATCTTCATTCTCTGGTTCACTCCCTAGATGGTCACAATGGCCAGATCTGTGCTGATCTGAAGTCAAGAGCCAGGAGCTTCCTCCAGTCTCCCATGTGGGTGCATCTAGAAGATGAACTGATTTCCCAGGCCACAGCAGAGAGCTGGATTGGAGGAAGAGCAGCCAGGACTAGAACCAATGCCCATATGGGATGCCCGCACTTCAGGCCAGGGCTTTAACCTGTTGCACCACAGCACTGGCCCCATGTATTACTTTCCAGTGTCAACATAATATTATTACCACAGATGCGGTGGTTGAAATCACAGGAATTTATTTTGCATACTTCTGTATGTCTGAAGCCTAAGATCAAGATGTTTGTAGCCTTGATTTCTTATGAGGCCTCTCTCTATGGAGTCCCATCAGCCACAGTCTTGCTGTGTCCTCACCTAGCATTTTTCCACCCATGCACATCTCTGATGTCTCTATCTTTTAAGGATACCAGTTAGTTTGGATTAGGGCAATTTTCCTTTATTAAATCTTTAAAGGCCTGATCTCCAAATCCAGTCACATTGGGATTTAGGACTGCAAGATATAAATTTTGGTGAGAAGGGGTCTGGTGCTCTGCCACAGGGGAAACCAGGAAAAGGTAGATTTCATGTTTGAAATGAGGGTTAGCATTCCTCCCAATATTATTTTCTGTGCTATTTCTGTATAATATGGTCATTTGCACACACACAAATATACACACACACTTTACATCTGTTCTTAGCTAAAAGGTTGAGAAGCAATACAAACATTCATCTTAAATAGCTGTGTATAAGTACACAAAGTAATATGGAAATTTCTAAAAGTTGTGTTCAGGTAAATTCAATATAGTAACCCATAAGATTGAATGGTAGGAAAAAAAAAAGAAAAGAAAATATGAAAACTAAAGAGACATAAAAAGTGGCATGGGCAATTGTATAAAGGTATGTATTATATTTACCACTCATAGCTACTAAAAATAAACACAAGTATGAAAAAACTAAAACTATATTTTATAAAAGTCCTGATCAGTAGATGTCTTCTGATAATGATTTTGCAAATTTTAGATTGATGTTACTCTAAATTAGAAATTATGATTATATGACAAAAAGAAAGATACATTTCCAGAAAGTATAAATCTATTATTGTAGCAACAGGTTTGAGAATGCTTCTTTTTGTCTTTTCAGCTTTATTTACCAAATTAAGTGTGTGGTGAATTATTGTAAATTTTCCAATTCCTTGCCAGTTTTACATAATAGCTAATAGTTTTTCATATTTATTGTTAGATGTATTTTTAATGTTTGCACTAATTTGACCAACTTAAAGTAGATATGACTATTACAAAATTTATAATAAAAATATTAAATTTTAATGGCACATGTGTCACATTAGCTTCTTCAAAGACACCAAAGATCATTGATAATAATGTGACAAACTCAGCAGAATACTGAAAGTTCATTGGTTTATTTGTTTTTAGTAGCAAATAAGTATTATGTGGTAATTGTAAAAATAATTTACAAGTTACTTAGCATTCACAGATTAAAATTGAATAGTTTGTAGAAAAAGTTATGGCATGCCAGATCCCCATCCCATTAAATTGTATGAAAATTCCTTAGAAAGAAAGCAAAAATGCAGTCATTTAAATGTCCTGTCAATGGTTCCAGGGTCATATAGCAGGTGGAAAAAAAAGTTTCCAAAGAAAATCTTCTGATTCATTAAGAGCATTGATTAAGACCCAGTGGTCTTTGTATCCAAATCTGCTCCTCTCCCCTCCTTTCCTGACTCAAAGAAATGGGAACTTTAGTCCAGACATGTGCAGCCAATGTGGGGCTTCCTTCCCTGCTAGTTGGCCTGCTAATATTCTGGGTGTGACAAGACTGCCCCCATTTTTCCAGCTTTCCCACATTCCTATTGCTATTGTTCTGGATGAGTGCAGCAGGGGAATGGGCTGAGACCTCACTTTTGGATGCAGGCTCCACATTGGGCACCCTTGGATCCCATAATCCATCACATGCAATGTTCACAGCAGTCATATATTCAGGTTAGAAGAATACTTAGGGGCCGGCGCCACAGCTCAATAGGCCAATCCTCCACCTGCAGCGCCGGCACACCAGGTTCTAGTCCCGGTTGGGGTGCCGGATTCTGTCCCAGTTGCTCCTCTTCCAGTCCAGCTCTCTGCTGTGCCCGGAAAGGCAGTGGAGGATGGTCCAAGTGCTTGGGTCCTGCACCCACATGGGAGACCGGGAGAAACACCTGGCTCCTGGCTTCGGATCCGCATGGTGCGCCAGCCACAGCGGCCATTGGAGGGTGAACCAACGGCAAAGGAAGACCTTTCTCTCTGTCTCTCTCTCTCTCACTGTCCACTCTGTCTGTCAAAGAAAAAGAAGAAGAAGAAGAAGAAGAATACTTAGGGTTAGAGGAACACTTAGGGTTACAGGGATGAGGGTATAGTGAAGAGATAGAAGGGGTACTGAGCTTACTTTTTAGTTTTTATTTATATAAAGGGAACAAATTTCATTTGTTTTATATATACAAATTTAAGAACCTGATACTTCTCACCTTATATTCCCTCCCTTGTTCCTACCCACTCTCTTTCTTATTTTTACTGAGCTTATTTTTGAGGTGGCAAGATATTCTAAACTTGACATTCGATATGATTACACATTTCTGTTAAAGCCATTGAATTGTGCACTTCAAATAGGTGAATTACAAGTGGGTTACATTCATATTTAATAAACTTGTTTAAGAGTGCTATGAATCAGATTGGGAGTAGAGCCATTGGTGGTAGAGTAGAGGTTATGATTACAAAGGAATGAGGCCCAAGTGTGCTAGACAGGGTCTAGAACAAAGGACAGAGTCATTATTAGAGGAGCTAAGAAAGGTGCTGTCTAAGCTACAATTAAGTTTTCTGATTGAGAGGCAAATAGAACCTGACAGAAGGGGCTTGATAATAATCTGGTGGGCTTTAGGCCTTGTAAATTCAGAGGCCCAGACCTATCTATCTCTTCACATGGGGTATATCCTCAGGGAGGTGTGAACCTCCTAGGGGAAGGCACTCTGTTGACTTTCATTACTTGGCTGGCCTGGGAGGAGAGCTGGCCAGGTAAAGGCAGGGGGCATCTCTAACAGGAAATTGACAGTTCTGCCTGCAATGTTGCTGACCCTACTTGACCATCCCCTCAGCTGCAGTGGTCCCTTTGGAAGTTGGGCTGAGTGAAGGGCTTTTCAGCTTAGAGCCAATAAGATCTGTGGCTCTGACCTGGGCATCCTTCGACTCCAGGGCAGGTCCATTTCCAGTGATCCAACTCTTGGCAGAGCTGCCAGGGCTCTTCACAAGCTGACTTCTGCTGAAGCCCAGGCTTACCACATTGAAAGCCACTGCAGTGGACTGGCCTGTTGGGTCTCCTTGAGGGCAGATCACTGTACAGATCAGCCATTAATAGGCCTGCCACCCATTGCTTCTGATGCTGAGCTTTCTTTTCCTCCTGGTTTGTGTTAAAGCAGACCAGAGGATGCAAGTCAAGGGAGTGCCCAAGTCCCATCTCTAATCTTCGGTGGCCTGAACTACAAGTCTATAGTCACAGGCATTTTCTGTAGTAGTTTTTCTAAGGTAGACAATGCCCACGAGGAAAATTATATTCTCACTTTAAAGCTTTCTTTCCCTTTAGTCTGAAAGGGAGGTTTTTTCTACTTACTGTATACTTCGCTGATGGCGAAGTAAATCTAGTTATGAGATTATTATTTAAGTTCTTATTTTGGCTATGCTATTACAGAAAAATGTTAGCCATCTCTTTTATAAGGTCTAAAGATTAAATTGTGTGTCCTAGAGATTCATTCATAATAGAATTAGTTTCCTACCTTGAAGAGAATAGAGAAATGAAAGAACTAGTTGGGCTTAGAATAGAGAAATGAGGGAGCAAGTCCTAGATCGCTTGCTGACAATAGCAATATCACATGAATACTTAGCAAACAATTTCAACCATTAGATAACAACTTAAGAAAACATTTACCAGAAGGTCCAATGCCTTCTATAAATTTTAAGAATCATGTATTTGAAAATACCTCTTAAATATCTAACATGGTGTAATTTGTTTAACCAGTAAACTTTAGCACAACCATATAAAATGTTTTTAGTTTCTTTCTACCAACACGTTTAAAACATATGATACACAGATTCAGGTCCCACAAATTAAAATGTATCTTTGATTGATTTTAGCAGCTTAAATTTATGGACAATCTTATCTATAAGCCATTTAAAATAAAACTCTTAATAAAATTTCCCCATGCGGACATACAATATGTACACACATATAACATAGCATAATAGACCAATATAGCATTTTTAATAATAGCTTTTAAAATCTTTAACTCTTTTTGTAGATTGCTCCCAGCCTGTGTGTACTGATGGTCCTCTTCCCCACTTAATGCTGTATAATTGTTCAAACCTGGTTAATACCACTCTTAGGATCATTGGTTACTATCTTCACCCTGTCTTTTATGACCTTGTCTAAATATGATCAGAGTCGACAAACTTGGAAGGCTTCCATAGCCTTGGCAACTCATGACGACAGCCTAGGATGGTTACTGGCACCATAAACTAGAGTGTCAATTTGTTGGGTCCACAACAGGAGCCACTGTGCACGTGCTCCTCATGTGGGATCTCTGTCCTTAATGTGCTGTACATTGTGATTTAATGCTATAACTAGTACTCAAACAGTATGTTTCACTTTGTGTGTCTATGTGAGTACAAACTGTTGAAACCTTTATACTAAATTGATCTTCTGTATATAAAGAGAATTGAAAATGAATCTTGATGCAAATGGAAGGGGAGAGGGAGCGGGAGAGGGGAGGGTTGCTGGTGGGAGGGAAGTTATGGGAGGGGGAAGCCACTGTAATCCATAAGCTGTACACTGGAAATTTATATTCATTAAATAAAAGTTTAAAAAAAAAGAGTGCTATGAATCCTAAAATTTTTAACGTCTATATTTAATGATTTCACATATTGTAATTAATATCTCAAAAAGTAATATTCTAAATTCAAGGCTACATATTATGTGATATCTCTCTGTGTAATACAATCTATATTTTATATAGATATGGTTATAAATGCATGAGAAAACATCTGCAGCATATAAACTGAATTAATAATGATGGTTAATTTGGGGCTCAGATCTTTGGGGCATTGTGAGGGAAAGTGATGTTGATATTTGTTCCTAAAGAAGATATTAATGAGGTAAATTAATAAAAACATGATCAGACATCTGAGGTGCATGACTACATATTTTCATTAGTAATTGGTAGAAAATTGCCCACAGGTCTTAATCCTAAGGGGATCCTGGATTAGACAAATCCACTCTATTATCATCACTCTATTTTTACAACAAGGAACACATTATTCTTCATTTGCATTCAGTACACATTATGTATTAGAACTGCTGTCAGTATTAGTATCAATAATTAATTAATACACAATATTCTTTTTCCCTTTATCTCTCCCTGGAAACTTGGTTTTCTTCTCGCTGTTCATTATTGTGAATAGTGCTTCTATGAATATATGTGTATGAGACTTGTTCTGGCCCTGTTTTCATTTCTTTTGATTATATCCCTAGCAGTGGAATTGCTGGATCATACATTAATTTTACACGGAGTAATTTTCAGGAATTTCAGTACTTTCTTCCATACGGTGACATCATGTTATATTTATCCTAGGAAGTTATTAGGGTTTCAATTTCTCCAGCTTTGCCAACAAATTTCAAAATAATGAAAATTGAATTGAATGGAAAGTGGTATCTTAATGTGCTTATCATTTTGTATGCTAAGGAATCATTTGTGTATTTTCGTTGTAGAAATGCCTATTTAATCCTTCATATTAAATGCTTTAATTGCTTTGAGCTATGATATTTTAAAGCTTGATATTATACCAAAATATGAAATGATTGTTATTTATTTTAAAAATAATATTCAATCTAAATCTAGCACATTTCCTGTTAAAGTAGAATTTTTTGCTCACATTGACTTCTATTAGTGTTTCTTTTTTTCTTAGCGTTTCAAATATGCGAGTTGTGTTGGTTAAGTTGGTCATGCCAGCCCACATTCAAAGGGCATTGATTTCCACTTCAAAGATGAGAGTAGGAAAGAAATTCTGATTTCCATAGAACTACCAGTAATGCCATTGCTATGATGCATTTTCATTTTGATCATATATATCATAATTTACTTTGTGATTTATTCTTTCATTCCTGGATTATATAGAAGGATATTTTATTTTTAAATATTTGAAGCTCTTCTGCATTTCCTTTTATCTTACTGATTTCTAATTTAATTTTATTGTGTTCGGAGGGAACATTTCACATTTTCAGTATTGAGACATCATTTGTGACTCGGCATATTTTCTGTCTTGCTAAGTGTTCCACATAATCCTCTGTAAATATCAGGTCAATATATTGTTATTAATGTCGATATTGATATATATTTTATCTCTTTTTTGACTACTAAAGAGTATTATCTAGGTTTAATTGTGGATACTTTTTCTTGTTTATTTATATTGTTTCTATTTCATGTCATTTAAGGCTTTTTTTTTCCATTGAGCTTTTATTTGTATGTGAATGTTACATTGCTAAAAAAAGAATCCCAGGATTTTCCTTCCTGTGTGTTTTAGTAGTGTTTCTTCATGGCACATGTTGCCAGCTGAGGTTCTCAGTACAATGAAACCAAACTGGCAAGATGGAAGCAGATTATTCTTCCATATTTTCTAGATCATTCAATTGCACATCAAATCTGGGGCTGATCAATCCACACCTGTTTAACTTACCCACGAGGTTCACAACAATTTCCCCAGCTATGTGATCATCCATGATTTCAAATTTTCCAATGTAACCATGCTTCATCATCACAGTTGAAAACATGATGATGACTTTGGAGCATGGTCTAGTAGGAACCTGGCATTTGCCTCTTCTCTTGGCACTGCTGTTGCCTTGAGAGCATCGGCCAGGACATTCATGGGCACCATCATAGGGGCACAGAAAGATGATGGAAAGAGGATGGGAGGGGCAAGAGCATTGAGTTATCAAGGCTTTATTTTTGGCACATTAATATTTTAAGTGTTATATCATCCTGATGTATTATCAATTTGTTACCATGGAAAGTCTATATCTGCATTAGTAGATTTTGTACTGACCTTTATTTTGTCTGCTGTCAAGTAAGATGTCCATTTGAGCATTTTATGATAAGTGTAGTTTATGTTTTTATTTATTTATTGAGATTTTATTTAGTTGAGAGGTAGAGTTAAAGACAGAGAAGGAGAGACAGAAAGAAAGATTTTCCATCTACTGGTTCACTCTCCAAATGGCTGCAATGGCTGGAGCTGAACTGATCTGAAGCCAGAAGCCAGGAGCCAGGAGCTTCTTCAAGCCCTTGAGCCATATTCAGCTGCTTTCCTATGCCATAGCAGAGAGCTGGATTGGAAGAGGAGCAGCTGGGATGCAAGCTGGTTCCCATATTGCATTCTGGTGCTGAAGGTGCAGGCTTAGCCTACTACACCACAGTGCTGGCCTCCTAATTTTTTTTATTTATTTGGGAGGTAGGGAGATAGAGAAAGCTAGAGCTCGAAAGATCCTGGTGCCTGATTCATTCTACCAAATACCCACAATAGTCAAGACTGGGCTGAGCCAAAGCTGGAAAAAACAACAACAAAAAAATAAACAACCTCAATCCACGTCTACCACATAGGTGACAAGATCTCAAATATTTGAGTCACCACTGCTACTTCCCAGGGTCTTCAATAGCAGGAAGCTGAGGTTGTGAGCCATAGCTGAGTATTACTAAGGTTCTCAAATATGAGATGCAATTGTCTTAACTTTTCTATGCATTCATTTCTGTGTAGCATATATTTTCTGCTTTTTCATTTTAAGTATGCTTCTGTCTTAGTATTTTACATAGGATACAAGTGGACAACATGCTCAAATGTCTTATTTTTATCACATTTGACAATCTCTATCAGCTCAACTATATTTGAACTAATTCTAAATATGGCTGAAATTATCTGTCACTTGACTACATTTCTATATTTCTCATATGATTTATAACTCTATTTCTCCTTTACTACCTTCTTTTTTGGCTCATTAAATATTTTTAAAATAATTTTATGTCAAATCTTTTCATTATTTTTTGTTTTTAACTGTTTTGCATTTCACATATACAGTTTTAAAAAATATTTTATTTGTTTTGCAAGGTAGAGTTGCAGACGGAGAGAGGGAGAGACAGAGAGAAAAGTCTTCAATCCACTGGTTCACTTCCCAAAAGGCTGTAATGGCCAGAGTTGGGCCAATCCAAAGCCAGGAGCCAGGAATATCTTCTGGGTCTCCCTTGCAGGTTCAGGGGTGCAAGCATTATTTCCATCTTCTGCTGCTTTCCCAGGCCATAGCAGAGAGCTGGACTGGAAGAGGAATAGATGGAACTCAAACTGGTGCACATATGGGATTCCAGCACCTCAGGCAGAGACTTAGTCCATTATACACAGTGCCAAACCTTCATATATACAGTTTTAACAACATAATGACACTCCCCACAATATGCTCCCTCCCTGCTCACTCCTAACTTCCTGCTTTTCTCATTTTTCTTTTTAATTGTTACAATGACACACTTCCATTTTTAAAAGATTTATTTGATCATTTGAAAGGCAGAATTACAGACGCAGAGAGAGAGAGAGAGAGAGAGAGTTCTTCCATCGAGTGACTCACTCCCCAAATTGCCAGAGCTGAGCTAATCCTAAGCCAGGAGCCAGGAGCTTCTTCTGGATCTCTCACATGGGTGCAGGAGCCCAAGGACTTGGGCCATCTTCTACTGCTTTCACAGGCCATAGCAGAGAGCTAGCTTGGAGGTGGAGCAGCTGGGACTGAAACAAGCACCCACATGGGATGCTGGCACTGCAGACATCAAAGTAGGGATGCAGTTATTTGAGATGGTAACACAGAGAGAACACATGAATTTCAGGAATAGAAATGTGAACACAAGAAGCCAGGCATGGCTTCAGGCACATAGAGACAGACGCACCTGGAGTTAGCAAGCACATGCAGGAACAAGCTGAGAAACACAGAAGAAAATACAAAGATGCCAGATAAATCAATGCTTCATGGAAATTTATAGCCTTAAGTGAGTATAGGCAGTCCTGAATTAGTTAAATTGTTTTAGACTTATTTTAGACAATGTTAAACAACATGGCTGTTTTTAATTGCTCTTGTAACAATATTCTATCTGAATTTTATTAAATATTTTATTTTTAATGTTTTACATTTATTGTATTTAATTTTGGAGTAACAAATTTTTTTTAAATCCTTGCATACAAAGGGTTTTCAGAATATCTGGAGAATACATTTTATGAAAATAATAAGCAAAAAGGTCATGAAAAATAAATTTATTTTTAACATTTTATATTCTTTATATTTAATATCTTATTAAATATATTTTAACATTTAATTTAACTAATCATATGACATTCTAATATTTTGCATCTACAGGATTACTTATATTGCTTATTTGGAAATATTACTATCTCTTCTCTTGCATTTTTAGGATGTATATCTTCTTATTGGCCAACAGTGTTTCTATGTATTTTTTAATTCATATATTTTCCTGGTAACATTTGTATCTTTGTGAACTAGATGTGCTCTAAATTTGTTTTTTATTTCATGTCCTTATCTTATTGCATCTTCTATGAGATGCTATGTTCCCAAAAGAAAATAATAAGTATTTCCTGTTTATTTACTGTCTTCTTAATAAAAGAAATCAGATAAAGCTGGTTTTATATGACATTTATCCCTAAGGAAAGTTATTAATGAATTAATCACTGGCTGATCTGTATAGTGATCTGCCCTCAAGGAGACCCAACAGGCCAGTCCACTGCAGTGGCTTTCAATGTGGTAAGCCTGGGCTTCAGCAGAAGTCAGCTTGTGAAGAGCCCTGGCAGCTCTGCCAAGAGTTGGATCACTGGAAATGGACCTGCCCTGGAGTCGAAGGATGCCCAGGTCAGAGCCACAGATCTTATTGGCTCTAAGCTGAAAAGCCCTTCACTCAGCCCAACTTCCAAAGGGACCACTGCAGCTGAGGGGATGGTCAAGTAGGGTCAGCAACATTGCAGGCAGAACTGTCAATTTCCTGTTAGAGATGCCACCTGCCTTTACCTGGCCAGCTCTCCTCCCAGGCCAGCCAAGTAATGAAAGTCAACAGAGTGCCTTCCCCTAGGAGGTTCACGCCTACCTTAGGATGTACCCCATGTGAAGAGATAGATAGATCTGGGCCTCTGAATTTACAAGGCCTAAAGCCCACCAGATTATTATCAAGCCCCTTCTATCAGGTTCTATTTGCCTCTCAATCAGAAAACTTAATTGTAGCTTAGACAGCGCCTTTCTTAGCTCCTCTAATAATGTCTCTGTCCTTTGTTCTAGGCCCTGTCTAGTGCACTTGGGCCTCATTCCTTTGTAATCATAACCTCTACTCTACCACCAATGGCTCTACTCCCAACCTGTGTGTACTGATGGTCCTCTTCCCCACTTAATGCTGTATAATTGTTCAAACCTGGTAAATGCCACTCTTAGGATCATTGGTTACTATCCTCACTCTGTCTTTTATGACCTTGTCTAAATATGATCAGAGTCGGCAAACTTGAAAGGCTTCCATAGCCTTGGCAACTCATGACGACAGCCTAGGATGGTTACTGGCACCATAAACTAGAGTGTCAATTTGTTGGGTCAACAACAGGAGCCACTGTGCACTTGCTCCTCATGTGGGATCTCTGTCCTTAATGTGCTGTACATTGTGATTTAATGCTATAACTAGTACTCAAACAGTATGTTTCACTTTGTGTTTCTATGTGGGTGCAAACTGTTGAAATCTTTATACTAAATTGATCTTCTGTATATAAAGAGAATTGAAAATGAACCTTGATGTGAATGGAAGGGGAGAGGGAGCAGGAGAGGGGAGGGTTGAGGGTGGGAGGGAAGTTATGGGGGGGGGAAGCCATTGTAATCCATAAGCTGTACACTGGAAATTTATATTCATTAAATAAAAGTTAAAAAAAAAACAAAAAACAAAAAACAAAAAAAAGAAAATAATAAGTATTTCCTGTTTATTTACTGTCTTCTTAATAAAAGAAATCAGATAAAGCTGGTTTTATATGACATTTATCCCTAAGGAAAGTTATTAATGAATTAATCATGAAGATTCACAAATATAAAAAATTCATAAAAAAACAAGGAGAAAATGTGGAAAAATTGATTTGGAATTTGCTTCTCTTTTAGAACGTACATGGATTGATTAGAGATATATTTACAAAAATGTGACTCTTGATATTTTAGTTATATTTCATTGTTTAAAATGTGGGAAATCTTAACACATGTGCATAGATAAACACACACACAAACACACACACACACACACACCATACATATCCCAAGGTTTATCCTTATCTTTTTAGGGGAAGGGCTTGAGACTATTATCTTGCCAACCTTCCAACTCAAAAGGATTCATCAAGCTTACACTTTATACTGATGGGTAAACTTGCTTCAAGTGCTCCACAATTTAAAATCATTGAAATTTGGCAGTTGGACTCTGCACAGTAAATGTGACCATGCACTAAAACCCCAAGTCCTGTGACATGTTAGGAATTGTTTGGTGGATCTTATGCCTGATCATGAGGGCAGAGAGAACTATAGTAAAACTGAAGGGTATAGAGCTGACAGTCCTATCATTTGGAGACTAGCGAAGGCTAGTGTCAGTCTCTTTCTGTAACTTGAGGTCCCAGGAGGGAAATTTTTCAATCTTTGTTCCCAGAGGTATAGAAGCTTCTCTTCTGCGGAGAGGGAATCTTTGTTCAGGGTCTCAAAATTTAAAAAAAAATCAAATTTTATGCACC
Organism: Lepus europaeus; assembly: GCF_033115175.1. Classification (NCBI taxonomy): domain Eukaryota; kingdom Metazoa; phylum Chordata; class Mammalia; order Lagomorpha; family Leporidae; genus Lepus; species Lepus europaeus. The sequence continues at coordinate 11,709,623 of NW_026909276.1, read as the reverse complement.
TGTGTCTATTGCTGAAATCCACTGAGGCCACATTCTAACTGAAAAACAACCACTGTCATCACAACATTCATTGTGATTGAGAGGATGGATTTTGTGACAATAGTGTTAATTTCTGCTGAGAATCTGCATTTGAGCTGGGAGAGAGACCTTATGGGGTTGTGGCTGGGCTTCAGAATATGAGGACCTTTGTCTTTGTGTTGTCTTGTGAGGTCTGACACACATAACACCCTTTGCCAACTATTAGCTGTCCCAGGGCACTGTCAAAAACTGCCAGGTATGCTGCAAAACTCGGCTCCCTGTGTCCTGATTCCCTTCATTGTGCTGATGCTATCACAACATTGCATTTTCTGGCAAGATGCTTCCATAGACACAAGAAGAGAGATGCTCATAAACTTGATATTCACTGTGGATTTCATACAGAAAGCATGTTCTCCAGGGAATAGGCAGTTATACAAACACTCCAAAGACACTGCACTAATCTGTCACATATTTATAGGGTATTGAAAATCTCACATCAAGTATCTCCACTGTAATAAAACTTCAGAAAATTGTTAACTTAATGAGACATTACTGTTGATATTAAGGTAATTTTCAGTGTGAACCAAGTTTTGTAACATGGTGGAGGGTGAAGACCTGGAAAGTAGAAATTCCTGTCATTTTATACTTGTCTAAGAAAAATGCTATCTTTCAACAGTTCCATGAGCCTTATCCTTGCATTGAAATGATTGGTATATTCCATGATAACAACATTACTAAAGATGTGCAGTACCGTTAGTGCATTGATCTGCAAAATATGCAGACCTTAGCAGAAAGGTGTGTGACTTGTTTATAGGCTTCCTCCGGTGTTGACCCATGTCAGGATGAGTCACCATGTCATTGCAATCTACCCCTGTTATGAAGGATAAGACTGTAAGTAATATAGCAGGAAGGGTGATTGGGCATCAGCATAGGACACTTCTATCCCTAAGCCAATATGCCTACGGCATTTACCCCCAATAGGGGAAATTGGAAAGGAACAGTGGGAAGCTTTCAATAGGTGAAGACACAAGAGGCCTTGGACTGACAACTAAGATAGGGGAGCACAAGGAGACTAATAGGTGAAAGATCATGGTACTTAAATTTCTGAAAGGAATAACATTCAATAAAACACCCTTAGAAGGGTGAAAAATCTTCCAAGAACAAATTAAACCAAAACCTCAAGTCAGCCCCAAGAAAATATATTTTGTCTGTGCCTTTCACTGCAGTCCTGATTTGCAATACTCTGCCTGTCAAAAAGTGAAGCCTGTGGGAGGACAGTAGGTTATACTATGCACATCCTATGCCACTGTATATAAGGCACTTGAGTGGCATTGGATTCAGGTGTCTGCAGGTGCTGGAACCAACCCCCCATGGATACCGAGGGACAACTGTTCCTAGACCTTGGAACTCAGAGAGGTAGAGACAGAGAGAGAGGTCTTCCATCCACTTGTTCACGCCTCAAATTACCACAACAGCCAGAGCTGTGATGACCTGAAGCCAGGAGCTTCCTCTGGGACTCCCACGTGGATGTAGGGGCCCAAGAACTTGGAACACCTTCTACTGCTATCCCAGCCACAGTAGAGAGCTGGATCAGAAGAGGAGTAGCCGGGACTAGAACTGGCACCCAAATGGGATGCCGGTGCTTCAGGTCAGGGCTTTAATCTGCTGTGTCACAGTGCTGGCCACAATTCTTTTTTTTTTTTAGTTTATTTTCTTAATAAATATAAAGTTTCAAAGTACAACTTGTGGATTATAGTGGCTACCCCCCGTAACATCCCTCCCACCCACAACCATCCCATTTCCCACTCCCTCTCCCATCCCATTCTTCATCATGATTCATTTTCAATTAACTTTATATACAGAAGATCAACTTAGTATACACTAAGTAAAGATTTCAACATACTGCACCTACAAAGACACACAAAGTATAGGATGCTGTTTCAGTAGTAGTTTTACCATTAATTTGCATAGAACAAAACATTAAGGGCAGAGGTCCTACATGGGGAGCAGGTGCACAGTGACTCCCATTGCTGATTTAACAATTGACACTCTTATTTATGATGTCAGTAATCACCCGAGGCTCTTGTCATGAGCTGTCAAGGCTATGGAAGCCTCTTGAGTTCACCAACTCTAATCTTATTTAGAGAAGGCCATAGTCAAAGCGGAAGTACTCTCCTCCCTTCAGAGAAAGGTACTGCCTTCTTTGATGGCCTGTTTTTTCTGCTGGGATCTCACTCACAGAGATATTTCATTTAGGTCTTTTTTTTTTTTGCCACAGTGTCTTGGCTTTCCATGCCTGCGAAACTCCCATGGGCTTTTTAGCCAGATCTGAATGCCTTAATGGCTGATTCTGAGGCCAGAGTGCTGTTTAGGGCTTTTGAGTCTGCTGTGTATCCTGCTTCCCATATAGGATCATTCTCTCATTTTTAATTCTTTTTTTTTGACAGGCAGAGTGGACAGTGACAGAGAGAGACAGAGAGAAAGGTCTTCCTTTGCCGTTGGTTCACCCTCCAATGGCCGCCACGCTGTGACCAGCGCACTGCGCTGATTCAAAGCCAGGAGCCAGGTGCTTATCCTGGTCTCCCATGGGGTGCAGGGCCCAAGCATTTGGGCCATCCTCCACTGCCTTCCCGGGCCATAGCAGAGAGCTGGCCTGGAAGAGGGGCAACCGGGACAGAATCCGGCGCCCTGACTGGGACTAGAACCCAGTGTGCCAGCACTGCTAGGTGGAGAATAAGCCTGTTGATCCATGGTGCTGGCCTCTCTCCTTTTTAATTCTATCAATTATTTGCAGACACTGGTCTTATTTATGTAATCCCTTTGACAATTAATCCTATCTTTTTGATCAACTATGAACTTAAACTGATCACTTTAACAAGTAAGATAGCATTGGTACATGCCACCTTGATGGGATTGAATTGGAATCTCCTGGCACATTTCTAGCTCTACCAATAGGGATATGTCTGAGTGAGCATGCGCCAAACTGTACATCTCCTCTTTCTCTTATTCCAACTCTTATATTTAACAGGGATCACTTTTCAGTTAAATTTAAGCATGTAAGAATAATTGTGTGTTAATTACAGAGTTCAACCAATAGTATTAAGTAGAAGAAAAAAATACTAAAAGGAATAAAATAGTAAGTTGTTCCTCAACAGTCAGGACAAGGGCTGATCAACTCATTGCTTCTCATAGTGTCAGTTTCACTTCTACAGGGTCCATTTTAGGTGTTCAATTATTTGTCACTGATCAGGGAGAACATGTGATATTTGTCCCTTTGGGACTGGCTTATTTCACTTAGCATAATGTTTTCCAGATTCCTCCATTTTGTTGCAAATGACCAGATTTCATATTTTTACTGTTGTATAAAATACTATAAAGTACATATCCCATAATTTCTTTCTCCAGTCTTCTGTTGATGGGCATTTAGGTTGATTCCATGTCTTAGCTATTGTGAATTGAGATATAATAAACATTGAGGTGCAGACAGCTCTTTTATTTGCCAATTTAATTTCCTTTGGGTAAACTACAAGGAATGGGATGGTTGGGTTGTATGGTAGGACAATATCTAGATTTCTGAGGTATCTCCAAACTGTCTTTCATAGTGGCTTTACCAGTTTGCATTCCCACCAACAGTTGGTTAGTGTCCCTTTTTCCCCACATCCTCGCCAGCATCTGTTGTTGATAGATTTCTTTATGTAAGCCATTCTAACTGGGGTGAGGTGAAAACTCATTGTGGTTTTGATTTGCATTTCCCTGATTGCTAGTGATCCTGAACATTTTTTCATGTGTCTGTTTGGCTCAATTCTTTATTCTTGAATTTGTTCCATAAGGGTATATTTCTCACATCCCTGGAAGCCTTTACCTCGTATTTCATTTGTTATAATCAGTCACAGGTTTTTGAAATTTAAATAAGTGTGAGATTGTCAAGGCAGTCTCACAACAATCAGAATGTGGTGAACCAGAGCACAACATTAACAAACTGGCAGCTTATTGGAAACAAGCAATGCAATAAATTATCATTGGTTAGTCAACTAGTTCGATTATCTCAGTGAGTTAGCAGAATAGAGAATTGTTTATTTCTCAAAAGGGATCATAAAAGAGTGTGATTTTTTTCTTAATAAGAGATAGGAATGGAATTAAGATTTTGTGGGATCTTTAATATCACTCCATGAGGAAAACCCTGTGTTATATATTTTGGTGAAATGATTGTCTTACCAAAGTTAAATATCAATTGCAACTCAATTTGATGTTGACATAGCAATTACATTTAAATAAATAAAGCTGATATTTCTAATGATTTTGTCTAAAGATCATTCTGTCTTTGCTAGGAGAAGTGAGACTAACCAGAGTATTTGTGGTGGCTGAGAAATTGGCTTAAGGGATGGGAGCCTGGTGGGGTCCCAGAGGGAGACAGGGAAGCCTTGAGATCCTTGGATCTATCATGTGATGAGGGTGCCCAGCCATTTTCCCCCCATTCCTCCTCAGCAACAGCAGCTGGAATCAGGTTCAGAGTTAGCCTGCTTCTGAATGTACCATAACTGCCTCCAAGGATTCCTATTCTTTGTTCCTTGGACCTTCAACTTCTCTTGGGCATTTTCATCTGTCTGAGGGCTGAGTGCTATCCACCTTTTGTCATATACCTCATTAGTTTCACTTTGTCCTGTTCTATTTCTCCTTTCTCTCCTACCTGTGACCCCTTGTCACTCCAGTCCTCCAGGCTACCCCCTTGTTTCCAACAGGAATGTTTGGTACCACCAGCAAGTCCAGATGACTAGGAGTAGAGGGAGATACAGGAAGGAATGAGAGTTCAGGGCAGGACTCAGGTTGTTTTCATGAAAATCCCACTCTGATCTTTTAAATACAGAGAGTTGGAATTATTTTTAATGTGTGCTTTGGGGGAGATGGCAGATGTTAGTAAAAGGGTATGGGAATGGAAAGTGTAGATGAGTTAACTCATGCAATTCCAAGGGTCTGTTCCCTGAGCCTTTTTTAAAAGATTTTATTTATTTATTTGAGAGGTAGAGTTACAGTTAGAGGGAGAGACAGAAAGGTCTTCCTTTCATTGGGTCACTCCCCAAATGGCTGCAGTGGCCGGAGCTGCACCGATCCGAAGCCAGCAGCCAGGTGCTTCTTCCCAGTCTCCCATGTGGGTGCAGGGCCCAAGCACTTGGGCCATCTTCTACTGCTTTCCCAGGCCATAGCAGAGAACAGGATTGGAAGAGGAACAGCCAGGACTAGAACTGGTGTCATATGGGATGCTGGTGCCACAGGTGGAGAATTAACCTACTGCCCCATGGCACTGGCCCCTCCCTGAGGCTTTTCACATGGGGAGTTCAGTGCATTGTGAGGCTTGCCCAATTCAAAGGTGAAACATATCCCAAATTAAGAGTGGAGGTTTAGCTCCCACTTGTGGCAGAAATCTTGGAGTCAAGAGGCCCTTTTTTCCTTTTCTCCAGGTAACCCACACACTGACCCAAAATATTAAATACCAAGATCCTCTAACTTGTTTGGATTGGCTGAAGAAGACATATAGCCAGTTATGTTTCATATTTTCAAAATGGAATGCATGGTTTTTATACACTTGTAAATGGTCAAATGACAATTTGACCAATTTGTTTTCTAATCAAAGGGCATTGTTTGGATTTCTCATTATGGCACAAGAGTCAATACAAAAATAATACCAGCTGGGGATGGCATTGTGGTAAAACAGCTAAAGCTGTGGCATGCAACACTGGCATACTATGTGAACACAAATTCCTATCCTAGCTGCTCCACTTTAAATCCAACTTCCCACTAGGCCTAGGAAAAGCATTTGGAGATGGTGCAAGTGTTTGGGCCTCTGCCACCCACATGAGAAACCTAGGAAGAAGCTCCTGGCTCCTGGCTTTAGCCTGGCCCAACCCTGTTGTTGCAGCCATCTAGGGAGTGAACCAGCATATAGAACATCTCTCCCTTTCTTTAAAATAATAAAATAAACCTTTAAAAAATAATGACAGCTTACAATGTTCATACAGCAGTAGCAACACAACACCACACCATTACCATCTTCTTGACCTTCCTCTGCCTCAGCTTGATCACCACCACCACTCTCAACACTGCAAATTCAGTTACTGCTGTCCACCCTGTACAGTGGCATACTTCTTTCACAGTTGCGTTAACCATGTTAAATCTTGTGTAATAGCAGCCATATTTCCTATCTTCAGCAGGCCCAGCTCAGATATGCGCTGCTCTAGCTGCTACCATTAAAGCACACAGTCATCAGTATTCGTATCACCCACAACTGCAGCCGGATCTTGAAACAGATAGACTTATTGAATATCCAGCCTTTGGTCTTGCCTAGTCAGTAGTAGGTCCAAGAGATGGAATGAGAGTAGCACTCAAAGAATGCTGTGCCTTCCAGAATTTGATCTCTTAAAGAAGAGGCTCATGGGAATGAAAGATGTGTTTTTTAAACATGATAATGTGATCTTGACCCTTGACATATTCCAGCTTCCACATATTGACTATTTTGTAGAAATATGCGTTGCACAGAATTGACACAGAGCAAACCACATGAAATTTTTATAATTATCTCTCCTCTATCATTCAGCTCATATCATGTTAAAGTTTTGTTCACAAGGCTTTATAAGGTTTGAAATATCTCCTTTGAGCTGACAATTTACATCAAGACATTAAGAATGTGACTCCTGGCCGGCGCCATGGCTTAACAGGCTAATCCTCCGCCTTGCGGTGCCAGCACACTGGTTCTAGTCCCAGTCGGGGCACCGGATTCTATCCCGGTTGCCCCTCTTCCAGGCCAGCTCTCTGCTATGGCCCGGGAAGGCAGTGGAGGATGGCCCAAGTCCTTGGGCCCTGCACCCACATGGGAGACCAGGAGAAGCACCTGGCTCCTCTCCTGGCTTTGGATCAGCACGATGTGCAGGCCACAGCGGCCATTGGAGGGTGAACCAACAGCAAAAAAGAAGACCTTTCTCTCTGTCTCACTCTCTCACTATCCACTCTCACTCTGCCTGTCAAAAAAAAAAAAAAAGTGACTCCTTCTGAACAGCAACTGTGTTCAAAAGATTTTCTATTCTGCATTGGCCAGAGTGGAATAATCAAATGAATCTCAGTAAGATTTAGGAAGTTAACTACATAAATTATGCTCCAGAAATCCTGATGTTCTGCTGTTAGTCCTATGGACATCTGGTCCATCAGATGTATCTTAGCAGAATTATTGGGATAAAGAATATTGTTTCAGGGGAGTCCCTCAGCAGTTGGATTTGACCATAGACCTATTGAGTACACTGTCTTTGGAAGCAATGCTAACAGCTTAAGGCCCTTTTGAAGGCATCCTCCACATCTCACAGTCATCTATTCCTATTCTCTATACTCTGTAGCAGTTAAAGGCAGGATTTTAGTGTTTGATCCATCTAAAAGAACATCCACTAAGGATGCCTTAGCCCACCCCCACCTAAATTAATGGTGACTATGCTACTGTGTGTGTGTGTATATGTGTAAATGTAACTTTTCCACCTCTACAGGAGTTTACACCAGTGCTATTGAGCCCATCACTAATCCCCAATTTGATGATATTTATGAGAGGAACATCAGTTCTGTAAGGCAGGTTAAAAATTACTAACCAGCTCCTTTTGTAACAGAAGAGTGCCTCTTTACATCAACTCTGTCTGTAACTTTATGAACATTGCTAGTTTCACTGTGCTAAACCCTCTGCCACGTCCCCATGTCCTCTGGTATGGGAGTAACTATAGGGTAAATGTACTATTTAAGGTGTGATGCAGCTCATGACTGTTGTCTGGTATTTGCAGTTCTGGAGGGTAATCATGTATGGTCTGTAATTTTGTTAATTCAGTTTAAAATTAACAACCACTGCTTGCATGATATGAATATTTAGAAATGTTACTAGACTTTTAATCCTTTAAAATCATTGTGTTTTTAGAAGAAAAATATTTCATCCAGAGTTACACACATTTTGCAAATTTGGTGCAGTGTTATGATGTATCTCAAAAGGGAAGAAAATCAATTAGAACTTGGTTTTCTTTCTTTTTAAAAAATGAAACATTATTGTTGATACACAGACACACACACACACACACAAACAATCATGCATGTTGGTATTTTAGCCATTCCTAAATATTTGGAGTTTTCCAAAACAAAAGATTCTAGATAGAAACCTTGGCTATGCCCAAGCATGGAACTGTGCAAGCTGATCGTGGCAGCACCTGGAAGGGGAGTGGAAACTCAGGTAGGGAGGAAAGCCATGCCACCTAATTTCAAAGCTCTGTAATTAGCTTCCCATTAGAGGTATGATGATGTTTTCTAAAATTCAACATTGGGGCTATCAGTGTGCTACAATAGACTAAGTTGCTACTTCTGATGCTGGCGTCCCATATTGGAGTGCTGGTTATTACCTCAGCTGCTCTGCTTCCAATCCAATGTCCAGAGCATGCACCTAGGAAGGCAATAGAATAGAAGATGGTCCATGTATCTGTGTCTCTACCACTCATGTGGAAAACCATAATGAAGTTCTTGGCTCCTAGCTTTGATCTGGCCCAGCCATGGCTACTATGGCCATTTGGAAAGTGAACCAAATGATAAAAAGGCTCAATCTTTCTCTCTATCTCTCCCTTCCTTCTGACACTCTATTTTTCACATAAAAACTTTAATAAAATAAAACCCAATGTTTCAGGTAAAGAGAATAGGTTTGTGACAGGGAGAAACTGCATCCTTGTTTTCCATATATATATATATATATATATATATATATAATATGTAGATATATATAATCTATTTTTATTAGGGGTTTTTCTGCTGTCTCTTTTTTATTTGACAGGTAGAGTTTATGACAGTGTGAGAGAGAGATAGAGAGAGAAAGGTCTTCGTTCTATTGGTTCACTCTCCAAATGGTTTTGCAATGGCTGGAACTATGCCCATCTGAAGCCAGGAGCTAGGTGCTTCCTCCTGGTCTCCCATGCAGGTGCAGGGGCCCAAGCACCTGGGCCATCCTCCACTGCTATCCCAGGCCTCAGCAGAGAGCTGGACTGGAAGAGGAGCAACCAGGACTAGAACCTGGTGCCCATATGGGATGTCGGCAATGCAGGTGGAGGATTAGCCTAGTGCGCGATGGCACCAGCCCCTCTGCTGTCTCTTTTTAAAATATTTATTTACTTATTACTTGAATGGTTGAGTTACAGAGAGGGAGAGAGGGAGAGAGAGAGAGAGAGAGAGAGAGAAGTCTCATTCGTTGCTTCACTCCCCAAGTGGCCACAACATCCAGAGCTGGGCCAATCCAGGATCCAGGAGCTTCTTCCAGGTCTCTCATGTGGGTGCAGGGACCCAGGGACTTGGGCCATCTTTTACTGCTCTCTCAGTCCATAGCCGAGAGCTCAGTAGGAAGTGGAGCAATTGGGTCTCAAACCAGCACCTGTATGGGATGCTGGCACTACAGGTGGCAGCTTTAACTGCTAAGCCACAGTGCCAGCCCAGATATGTGGCTCTTGAGTCTATGTACATGCTCCACTGATAACAGATTCCCATTGCCAAAAGCTGAAGACCATGCATGGCTGCACCAGCTCATTGGCCAGTGTTTCACATACCTTTGACACTGGTTGGCTGGTCACAGGCTCTGCCTTCACTCACAGCACAGGACGGTGAAGCAGATACCAGAATGAGAAGAGGGATGTCATTCAATGTAGCTGTAGGGGGGTTGGCAAGCAATAACTCAGGAAGCTCCTATGAAACTAGGCAGCCCACAGCCTAACAGGAAGTCAGCTCACCAGAAGTTACCAGGCAGCCAACCATGCTCAACTGGTGCGACTCTCCAAAAAGCAATGGAGGAAAGAATTTCTGAAATGTCAGAAGAGAGTTTGTATTGCTGGAATGAAACTGCACAGAAAGTGCTTTTAGAGCACTTAATGACTTGCAACTGAAAGTCCTATTTTAAGAAGTACCTTGAAAACAGTTCCCTACATAAGTATTTTATACATCAGAAGAGAATCTGCTTCCCAGCTGATTTCCATCCCCACACTTTGCTGCCTCCATGTTACAGCCCCTCTGACTTTGAACCCTCTCAAATGTAAAGTTAATCACACCTGAACCATCTACTAAATACTACAAATCATTCCAAGAGATAGTCAAGCTTCTCACTTCTGCAACATTCAGAGGAAGAAAAGGGCCCAGTGTCTCACTCCAAATTTCACAACATTCAAGCAATGTGTGCTGCATTGTACAGCTGATGTCCACTTTTGAGCCACAGATTCCGCCCCCAGAAAAAGCAACTAGCATCTCCAACACCAAGCTAACCTCTTTCAAAGAGTCCACCTGAATACGGAGACTGCAAGAAAGAACACCTGTGCAGCTGAGTCATCACAGACTGAGATTGAAGGACCCTTATGGGGGAGAGGGACAAGAAACTAGGCCTGGGCAGATATTGGGGGCTTCTTAAGAGGTTAGATGTTCCCCAGGGTCCAGCGGGCACGTTCTCTGGGAAGGAAAAGTCTATCCCCTTTAGAGAACCTCTAGGCATGCCCAGAGCAGAGCTGCCACTCCCCCTTCGAAGAGTCTCAGTACTCTCCTCAGCATTCTCTTCAGCTGGTTCCCTCAGCACTCTCCTCAGCATTCTCTTCAGCTGGTTCCCTCAGCACTCTCCTCAGCATTCTCCGGTATGCTAATTGTCCCTCCGAACCGGCCAATCCCGTATGCTAATTTGTTGACTATATAACCTGTGTGAAACTGCCGCTCAGGGCTCCTCACCGCCTTAGGTGGGGGCCCGTTTGCGCAAACGTACAATAAATACCTCATGCTTTTGCATCAACTGGTCTGGAGTCTGGATTTTTGGGCGTCCTCTCGAGCAAGTGGGCATCTCTACAACTGAGAGGTCCAACATTTTGGCGCCCAGCGTGGGGCTCGAGGTCGCCCTCAGACCCATTCTCTGCAGGACCAGTTGGAGGTATAATTAAGTGTTTTCTGTCTGTTGTTCTTTGTCTTGAGTCTGACTGAAGTATTCTGACTGGCCAGTATCTGACCTGACTCTGTGGGACCAGTGGGGGAGGCAGGCGTGCCCTGCAACCCCTGGTCCGTTCCGGACCAGTGGGGGAGGCAGGCGTGCCCAGCAACCCCTGGTCCGTGCCCCGGAGGACGCTCCGGGATGAGAGGGGAAACCCTCGATCTGTTCCCCAGGAAGACGCACCCGGGGTGGTCTGGAGGTGGGTCGGAGACCAAGTCTCCCTCCTTCCCGGGGAGGGCTGGTCAGGTAGCCGCTCCCAAAATTAGCGCAAGCCATGGGGTTTGTCTTGCTTATTGTATATGTTTGTGCATTGGCTGTTCTTTTTGTTTGGGCTAAAATCCTTGCACACATGGGTCAACAAATAACCACCCCTTTAAGTCTCACTCTAGATCACTGGAAGGACGTTCAAGAACGCGCGCGCCACCTCTCATTGGAGGTTAAAAGGAAACAATGGGCAAAATTCTGTTCCTCAGAGTGGCCGGCCTTCGAGGTCGGCTGGCCAAGGAACGGCACTTTTAACCTCGATATTATTTTACAGATTAAGACACTGGTCTTTCAGCCAGGATCAAATGGACACCCTGATCAGGTGCCCTACATTACTACGTGGGAGGATCTTTCACGTAATCCCCCTCCCTGGATAGAACCCTTCTCCTTCCCGACGGAGCCCATACGGACCCCATTACCCCCTCCTCCTATCCCGGTTGTGCCAACCTCCTCCCTATACCCTCTGAAGGAGATTCGAGATCCAAAACCTGACAAGCCACCGGTTCTTCCGGCTGATCAGGACTTTCTGCTCTTTGACTCTTCCCCACCCTATCTTCCCGGCCAGCCTGCTCCCCCGCAGGAACTTCCACAACAACCAGAGCGGGATGTGCAACCTTCTGCACCACCCCTTGATTCCACAAGGGCAGGGGAAGAAGTCTCAGCGCCTCCCCCGCCCTCCAGCCGCCTGCGCCTCCGTCGGGGGCAGGCAGGGGGCTCGGGAAGCGTCTGGAATTCGCAGGCTTTTCCTCTTCGCTCGGTGGCTGGCCAGATGCAGTACTGGCCATTTTCTGCTTCCGATCTTTATAATTGGAAAACCCATAACCCCTCTTTCTCTCAGGACCCCCAGGCTCTGACTGGGCTGATTGAGTCAATTTTATTGACTCATCAGCCCACCTGGGATGATTGTCAGCAGCTCCTGCAGACCCTCCTCACTACTGAGGAAAAGCAGCGTGTCTACCTTGAGGCACGGAAAAACGTCCCTGGAGCAGATGGCCGACCGACCCTACTGCTAAATGAAATCGAGGAGGCGTTTCCCTCAACCCGTCCTGATTGGGACTACACCATCGTTGCTGGTAGGGAGCAACTTCGTCTTTATCACCAGATTCTCCTTGCGGGTCTCAGAGGGGCTGGAAAGCGCCCCACCAATTTGGCCAAGGTACGTGCAGTAGTACAGGGGGCTGAGGAAACGCCGGCAGGCTTCCTAGAAAGATTAATGGAAGCCTACCGTATGTATACCCCGTTTGACCCCCTGGCAGAGGACCGGCAGGGAGATGTAATCATGTCCTTTATAGGACAGTCAGCGCCGGACATCCGCAATAAATTGCAGCGGCTAGAGGGGCTTCAGGGGTATACTATACAAGATTTAATAAAGGAGGCAGAAAAGATTTACAACAAAAGGGAGACCCGAGAGGAGAAGGAGGAAAGGATCCGCAAGGAGCAGGAGGAAAGGGAAGACAAAAGAGACAAAAAACGTAATCGAGAGCTTAGTAGAATTTTGGCCACCGTAATACAGGATACAGAAAGGAGTAGACTAGGACAGAATAGGGACTTGGGAGACAAACAAAAGCCTCGGGTGGAAAGAGATCAATATGCCTATTGTAAAGAAAGAGGACACTGGGTCAAAGTCTGCCCGAAGAAAACACAGGGACTAAAGAGGAGACCAGTTCCAATCCTGTCCCTGGAAGAAGACGAATTGGTGAGTCAGGGCCAGGAGCCCCCCCCTGAGCCCAGGATAACCCTTGAAGTGGGGGGCAGACCGGTAACCTTCCTGGTTGACACGGGAGCCCAGCACTCGGTACTGACTTCAGAAAAAGGGCCTTTAAGCTCCAAGACTTCCTGGGTTCAGGGGGCAACTGGAGGGAAGTTATATCGCTGGACAACCAATCGAGAGGTCCAGTTAAGTACAGGACTTGTGACACACTCATTCTTACTAGTGCCAGATTGCCCCTACCCCCTCCTGGGCAGGGACCTACTCTCGAAGGTAGGAGCCCAAATTCACTTCCATGAGAAAGGAGCTACCATCACAGACTCAGGAGGGCGGCCCCTCCAGGTATTAACACTACGCTTGGAGGACGAACACCGATTATTCGAGAGGCCCTCGTCCACCATGGCTCCCCTGGACCCCAAGTGGCTCACAGATTTTCCTCAGGCCTGGGCAGAGACTGCGGGAATAGGGCTGGCCATCAACCGGCCTCCCTTGATCATAGATCTGAAGCCCACGGCCATTCCCGTGTCAGTTCGTCAATATCCGATGGGCAAGGAAGCTAAGGAAGGTATCCGGCCACATATCCAAAGACTGTTACACCTAGGCATTTTAAAACCTTGTCGTTCACCTTGGAACACCCCCCTACTACCAGTAAAGAAGCCTGGTACGGGTGACTACCGCCCGGTACAGGACTTGCGGGAGGTTAACAGGAGAACGGAGGATATGCATCCCACAGTGCCCAACCCCTACAATCTGCTAAGTACCTTGCCTCCGACCCACGTATGGTACACAGTGTTAGATCTAAAAGATGCATTCTTTTGTTTAAGACTGAGCCCTCAGAGCCAATCCATCTTTGCTTTTGAGTGGAAAGACCCAGAGACCGGGTTTTTAGGACAACTCACCTGGACAAGGTTGCCCCAAGGATTTAAAAACTCGCCTACTTTGTTTGATGAAGCTCTGCACCTAGATTTGGCCGACTTCCGAGTCAACCATCTGGACCTGGTCCTCCTGCAATATGTGGACGATCTCCTCCTTGCCGCTGAAACTGAGCAGGACTGCCTAAAAGGTACCGGGGCCCTGCTACAGAGACTGGGGGAATTGGGCTATCGAGCCTCCGCGAAAAAAGCCCAAATATGTCAGAAACAGGTGGCCTACCTAGGCTACCTCTTAGAAGGAGGGCAACGGTGGCTGACGGAGAGCCGAAAAAGGGCGGTTGCTCTAATTCCACCCCCCACCGATGCCAGAAAGATGCGGGAATTCCTCGGGAGTGCGGGATTCTGCCGCCTTTGGATTCCTGGGTTTGCGGAGCTAGCAGCCCCATTGTACCCCCTCACGAAGTCCAATGCTCCCTTTCAATGGAGAGAAGAGCAACAGCGGGCGTTTGACAACATAAAAAAGGCCCTATTGTCAGCCCCAGCCCTGAGCCTCCCTGATATGACCAAGCCCTTCACATTATACGTGGATGAGAACAAGGGAGTGGCGAAAGGAGTGCTAACACAAATGCTTGGACCCTGGAAAAAGCCGGTGGCATACTTTTCAAAAAAGCTAGACAATGTAGCGGCCGGCTGGCCTCCGTGCCTCCGCATGATAGCGGCCGTGGCAGTTCTGGTGAAAGACTCGGATAAATTGACTCTAGGCCAACCTCTCACCGTAGTGGCACCTCATGCTGTGGAGACAGTTATCCGTCAGCCACCAGACCGGTGGCTCTCAAATGCTCGGATAACTCATTACCAGACTATGTTATTAAACTCAGAGCGGGTCCGGTTTGGGATTGCCACCTCTTTAAACCCGGCCACCCTGCTCCCGGAACTGGGGCCCCAGGCCCAGGTAATCCATAACTGTCACCAAATCCTGGCCGAGGCTCACGGCACCCGAAAAGACCTAACCGACCAGCCTCTGCCGGATGCTGAAATGACCTGGTTCACGGATGGGAGCAGCTTTCTACAGAACGGTGAGCGAAGGGCTGGGGCAGCGGTGGTGGATGGAAAAACTGTTATCTGGTCAAGTGCCTTAAAGCCTGGAACTTCTGCTCAAAAAGCCGAGCTCATAGCCTTAATTCAAGCTTTAAAATTGGCACAAGACAAAAAGGTCAACATTTATACAGACAGTCGGTATGCTTTCGCCACTGCCCATGTACATGGGGAGATATACCGGCTAAGGGGCCTTTTAACCTCAGCAGGCAAGGACATTAAAAATAAGCAGGAAATCCTAGATCTTCTACAGGCCCTGTTCCTGCCCAAAATGTTGAGTATAATCCATTGTCCTGGGCACCAACGAGGAGACGACCCCGTAGCAAGGGGAAACAGGATGGCAGACGAGGCCGCTAGGGCGGCAGCCCTGAGCCCACAGGTGCTCCCGTTAAAGACAATTGAGCCCACCCAAGTATCGAGGGAACCACCTTTCCTCTATTCGGACCAAGACTTAGATACGATTCAGCGGCTCGGTGCAGAGTATGATGAACAAATAAGGGTTTGGAGGCTCGGAGAGAAAATAGTCTTGCCACACCAATTGGCTAAAGAAATAATTACCAGCCTCCATCAATGGACTCATTTGGGATACAAAAAGCTAAAAGCAGCCTTACAGGAAGATAGGCAGTCTTATTACATCCGCGGACTTGACTCTTTAGTCCAGCAGGTGACTGAATCCTGTGTTCCGTGTGCCAAGGTAAATGCCAGACACCTCAAGCTCCCGGAGGGAGCTAGGGTAAGAGGAGACCGACCAGGAATCAACTGGGAGGTCGATTTCACTGAGATAAGGCCGGGCAGTTATGGGAATAAGTATCTTTTAGTTTTTGTAGACACCTTCTCTGGATGGACTGAGGCATTCCCCACAAAACGGGAAACCGCCCAGGTGGTCGTCAAGAAGATCATAGAGGAGATCTTCCCCCGGTTCGGCTTGCCTAAGGTAATCGGGTCCGACAATGGCCCAGCGTTTGTCTCCCAGGTAAGTCAGTTGGTGGCCAAAGTATTAGGCATAAATTGGAAATTGCACTGTGCCTATAGACCCCAAAGTTCAGGACAGGTAGAAAGGATGAACAGAATAATTAAAGAGACCTTGACTAAATTAGCGTTGGAGACTGGTGTTAAAGACTGGGTCCAACTCCTCCCTATGGTGTTGTTCCGGGTTCGAAACACGCCCTCTCATTGCGGGCTGACACCATACGAAATCCTTTATGGAGGGCCCCCACCAGTAGCAGGCTTGCTTGACCTTGCCAGTGACTCCATTGCTGATGCCCCTAAGTTACAGGCCCGGTTGAGAGCACTCCAGATCATCCAGAACCAGGTCTGGAAACCTCTTGCAGCAGCTTACCAACCCAAGACGACAACCATTCCACATCCTTTCCAAATCGGTGATGCTGTGTATGTCCGAAGGCACCAATCTAAGACTCTAGAGCCCCGGTGGAAAGGCCCCTTCACTGTGCTGTTGACAACTCCCACCGCTCTCAAGGTCGACGGAATCGCTGCTTGGGTCCACGCCTCACACGTGAAGCAAGCACCACCTCCCCAGGGCCCCGAGGGTCCGGATAGACCAGCCAAATGGAAGCTCCAGCGCACTCAGAACCCACTCAAGCTAAGACTTTCAAAAACTGTTTAATATTTATGATGTTCCTGGCCTTTCCCCATTGTTTTTCCAATCCCCATGCTCCGCAATTGTTAACGTGGAACCTAACCCAGTCCAGTAAGAACAGAGTTTCCTCCCTCCAGTGAGGCAGGTTCTCCCCAGGCCGGTCCAATAGATTTTATGATTAAAATCTTTACAAAAAGAAAAGGAGGGAATGAAGGACCCTTATGGGGGAGAGGGACAAGAAACTAGGCCTGGGCAGATATTGGGGGCTTCTTAAGAGGTTAGATGTTCCCCAGGGTCCAGCGGGCACGTTCTCTGGGAAGGAAAAGTCTATCCCCTTTAGAGAACCTCTAGGCATGCCCAGAGCAGAGCTGCCACTCCCCCTTCGAAGAGTCTCAGTACTCTCCTCAGCATTCTCTTCAGCTGGTTCCCTCAGCACTCTCCTCAGCATTCTCTTCAGCTGGTTCCCTCAGCACTCTCCTCAGCATTCTCCGGTATGCTAATTGTCCCTCCGAACCGGCCAATCCCGTATGCTAATTTGTTGACTATATAACCTGTGTGAAACTGCCGCTCAGGGCTCCTCACCGCCTTAGGTGGGGGCCCGTTTGCGCAAACGTACAATAAATACCTCATGCTTTTGCATCAACTGGTCTGGAGTCTGGATTTTTGGGCGTCCTCTCGAGCAAGTGGGCATCTCTACAACTGAGAGGTCCAACAAGATGTGAGTAAAACATGGCATATGTAGATAAGAAAGTGGGTGCTGCCCTTCACAAGATTTCTATGCCCGCCTCAGAGACAGGCATCTGTAGGTCTCAGTCAGTACATGTCCCCACAACAAGTCCATATTTCTATCTCTACATGCAGCTCTCTGGTGCTCAAAGAGGTTGTCAGGGTTGTTGTAGCCCAGAGCATTGTGCAGAGCCCAAACCTGCCAATGATGAGCTCGAATGATATCAAGATCTCATCCACTGTCCCTGCTCCTGCGTTTCCCCTTAAGTAGTCAAAGTCACTACTCAGATTCACTCATCTAGAATAAGAAGTCCCATATGTAGCCTCCCAGGATGTAGCAAGATCTACTTTATAAGTTCTCATATGATGGCCCCCTGAGGACACATAAAGGAGAAAAGCCTTTTTGATGTAGGTGGAAAGATTGTGAAAGATGTTTTGTGTGTTCTGATGAACTGTCCAGACACTGGCAAACCCACACAGGGGCAAAGAAATTTGCCTTCCCATGTGTGACCAGCAGTTCTTAAGAAGTGACTGTTTGAACAAGCAGACCTACCTCTATGAAACAAAAAACTACCATATTGGCAAATAAAAACAAATAAGTTAAATGACATTTATATACCTCCAACCTCTGCTCCACATAGTGAGACAGAAGCTGAAAAATTAGAAGTAACTTTGGTCACAATCATGAACCCCTTTTTATGTAATTTAATATAATTTTAACTTATAAATAATAATAATAATATTTCATGTTCTATATGAAGAATGCTCCTAGGGTATGCTCTTCGACTACCATGGTTGGTTGTCAATATTTTGAACTCAGTCAATATTTTAGTTCCAAAATTCTTTTGATAAACATTTTCATAACTCCATTGAATTAAATCACACTAGGAAAGAATGGGCCAAATTAGAATTGACTTATCTGTCTAGTGCTTAAATCTAGTCAAAAGAAATTGCAACCTCCCCACCCAGCATGTGGCTCAAGTACACTTAGAAAGTGAGGTGGTGTATAAATGAAATTGCATAGAGAGTGTCAATCTCTGTCCACAAAATCCTTCCTGATTTGCTTGTTGAAAACATAGTAGCCTTTGGCCGGTGCTGTGGCTTAACAGGCTAATCCTCTGCCTTGCGGCACCGGCACACTGGGTTCTAGTCCTGGTTGGGGCGCTGGATTCTATCCCGGTTGCCCCTCTTCCAGTCCAGCTCTCTGCTGTGGCCCGGGAGTGCAGTGGAGGATGGCCCAAGTGGTTGGGCCCTGCACCCCATGGGAGACCAGGAGAAGCGCCTGGCTCCTGGCTTTGGATCAGCACAATGCGCCAGCCGCAGCAGCCACTGGAGGGTGAACCAACGGCAAAAAGGAAGACCTTTCTCTCTGTCTCTCTCTCTCTCACTATCCACTCTGCCTGTCAAAAAATAAAAATTAAAAAAAAAAAGAAGAAAAAGAAAACATAGTAGCCTTAATTAAAGCAAGCAGCATTGTGGGTTGAGGAAGACAGCTGCTCTCTGCAACAGAATAAGGCAATACTCCCGTGTAAACATTGGGACTTGCCTATCCTCAAAAGGTTCTATGCATGTGTAGTGCAACCCTTTTGCTCTATTAAAAACTGATTTCTATGTTCCTAAAGTTGTATTTATGAAATACATGAAGCTTGTATACCTTAATAAAATGCTTCTGGGAAAAAATAAAAACAACAGGGTCTTTATTAAAAGAAAAAAAGAAATTAACTCCTGTGGGCAACACATATAAA
Organism: Lepus europaeus; assembly: GCF_033115175.1. Taxonomy (NCBI): domain Eukaryota; kingdom Metazoa; phylum Chordata; class Mammalia; order Lagomorpha; family Leporidae; genus Lepus; species Lepus europaeus. The sequence continues at coordinate 11,690,593 of NW_026909276.1, read as the reverse complement.
CTTATTTTTAGTAAACGTTTTCTTTAGAAGAATTTTAGATTCACAGTGCTAAAGAAAACAAAAAAAGCAAAAGATGATACAAATGTGAGCTTTTGTACAAATATCTATTTTTCTTAGATTGCATGTTATATAAAACACAGAGATATACCACTGACAAACACAAGTCAATTGGACTGTTGTTTTGTGATTTGAAGTCTAGGAAAACAATCCTTTATTTTTCCTACAGACATTATCAGTTTTGTTGTGATACCAAACTCATTCTAAGTTTAGATACCCCATGGGAAAATTGTTTGCTCTAGTGGAAACAAAATGAATACAATCCCCAGGACCATTTGCCACAAACATCCCACTATCTATAAAATAGTATCTTTGCCATAAGTCATTATACAGAAAACATAGTTATGCTTAAAAATGCAAGCTCAGCTATTACAATTTTTTCAGCAAAACTATTAATTCAAAAATTGTGCATCTTAATATTCTGAGTGAAATATTTTTCTCTACTTCCCAATAAAAATGTGATAGTTTATTATCTTGAGTATAAGTGAGAGTGTATAAAGAAAAATACATCTTAAGAATGTATTTATAATGTACATTTTTGAAAAAAAAACAAAGAATTTTTCACTTCTTGGTTTGTCTTTTAAATCTATAACATTATTTATTTTTAAGTATTTTCATTCATTCTCACTGGTTAACTGCAATTTACTACCTACCAGAATTCATGGCTCCCCAACCATGTATGATTTTTTTTCTTCACTTCAAAGAAAAATACTTGATTGTGTTTCTTTCTTTCTTTTTTTTTTTTGACAGGCAGGGTGGACAGTGAGAGAGAGAGACAATGAGAAAGGTCTTTCTTTTCCGTTGGTTCATCCCCCAATGGCCGCTTCTATAGTAAATTACAGAGGTGGTGGATTTACCAACATCTATATTTCTAATTAATATCCACATCTATAATTTTATCTATGGATGATTTGACAGAAATTTGAGACCCTTGGGAACTTGATGATACAAACATACTTGGATTTGATGAGTTCAGACCAATTATCACACCTAATATTTTAATGCAAAAATTGAACAAAGATAATAAAATTGTAAAGCAGCCCTCCCTGCACAATCTTATAATAATTTTATTTATATAAATGTGAGGTTTCAAATAAATTATTACTAATCAAGGATAGTTTTCAAGTACATATTTTATATAAAATAAATTATTAATGTTAATGACTTTGAAACAAATTGTCTCTACACACAAACAATGCTCTCCAAGTTGTTTTCAGCTTGCAATTTTTTTATGGAAAATAATATAGGCAGGTTATAAATATTATGTAAGTTAAATATATATGTATATATATGATCTAATATATATGTGTATATATATATATATATATGATCTAAAAGGACAGAGATAATAATTCCTTTATAAGGAAAATGTAAAAACATCACATTGGTATTTATGACATAGTAGTGTAATTAATTTGACAGAATTTATCATATAGCTTACTTGGAGATTAAGGTATTTAGGTTCAAACATTATCTTATATTGCCTATTCTTGGGAATATAATTTAAATTTTGATTTTTTCCTTTATTTTCTAAATGTGAGCAATAAGCTATTATAATTTTTCTGACACTAGCATTTGAGAAAGCATGCTTGATTTAAAACTTAAATAAATTTTGAGTTGGAAAAGGTGAGTAGGTAAATACATTAAATTTATTTCCACATAAAAACTAGTTTAGCTTTTGTATAATTTCAGTTTGTTTTACATTTCATAGATGCAGAACAATTCTTTGTAAACTTCTTCTATAATATAAAATTGAATACTTATGTGATCATTGAATCTGCTGCATTTCATAAAAACACATTTTACTGTTTTTTAAAAAAAGATTTTATTTATTTGAGAGGTAAGGCACAGACAGAGGGAGAGACAGAGAGAAAGGTCTTCCACTTTCTGGTTCAATCCCCAAATAGTCACCATGGCTGATCCAAGGCCAGGAACTCCCTCTAAGTATCCCATGGGGGTGCAGGGACCCAAGACCTTGCCATTTTCTACTGCTTTCTCTGGCCATAGGTTGGATCAAAAGAGGAGCAGTTAGGACACAAACCAGCATCCTATGGGATGCTGGCATTGCAGGTGGAGGCTTAGCCTACTACACCACAGTGCCGGCACCCCATATATTGTTCTTAATAAGTCTATTATAAACATTTTAGAAAGAATAAATGAAAGCATTTTGAAATAGAAGGCATGGATTTGTGAATGAATGAAGAAAATAACAAAGGCACACTGAAGTAAATGTAAATTAAATTCTCTGTGTGCTCTTAAGATTATGTATTATGTCAATAGTTTAATAACTAGAACTTCAATTCATTTTGTAAATTTAATAGCAATGTTTTATCCGTTATTTTATGTTAAAGAAGTGTAAGCATCATTCAAGAAGGTTGTAGGAAGTGGAATTAATATTTAGGGAGTGAATATTTAGCTTCGTGGTTAAGATGCCCGAGTCCTACATTAGAGTACCTGGGTTTCATTTCTTTCTCCAGCTCCTGAATATTGCTTCTGTTTATGCAGATGTTGGGAGACAGTTGTGATGATTCAAGTAATTGAGGCTTTGCCACCCATGTGGGAGACCTGAATTAAGTTCCAGGCTCTCAGATTTAGCCCTTACAATACCAAGTCTATTGTGAGCATTTGAGAACCTAGCTTTCAGATGGAAGCTCTGCTCTGTTTCTATCTTTCAAATAAATAAATGAATAATTAATTTTGGTGAAAATAAATTCTGTTGTGGATGCAGCTTCATACTACTACCTCTATGATTTTTATGAATAACTTTCAGAAAAGGACATATAATTCAATTCAGATAAGGAAATAAAATTTATAAATAATTAAAAATCTCATACATTTTGAGGTTTAAAAATACCATTTTGAATAAATGTATTATCAGCATAAATTAAGAGTTAATATTCTATTGATGTTGGTATCCAAGTAATGCTGGCTTCATTAAAAGTGTTTGGCAGTGTTACATCCTGTTCGATATTTTGTAATAGTTTGCAGAGTATTAGAGTTACTTCCTCTTTGAATGTTTTGTAGAATGTAGTAGTGAAGCCATCCAGGACTTTTCCTTGTTAGAAGATTTTTGATTACTGCTACAATGCCATTGCTTCTTTTGGGTCTGTTTTAATTGTCTTTATCTTCTTGTTTTAATCTCACTAGGTTATATGAATTCAGGAATGTATTCATCACTTCAAGGTTTTCCAGTTCATTAGCATATAGTTATTCATAGTAGTTTCTTATGATCCTTTGTATTTCAGCAGCATTGGATGTAATGTATTTCCCTTCATCTTTAATTTTCTTTATTTGATTTTTTCTTTTTTTTTCTTTGTTAGTCTGGCTAAAGGTACTTCTATTTTGTTTATCCTCTTTGTTTTATTGATCTTTTAAATTACTTTCATAGTTTGAATTTCATTTATCTCTGTGCTGATTCTTATTTTCACCTCCTGCTTATTTTAGGTTGTTTTTATCTTGTTTTTCTAAGTCTTCAAGATGCATCATTAGGTCCTTAATTTGAGATATTTTCTTATTTAATATAAGCATTTAATGCTACAAACTTCCCTCTTAATACTGCTTTTGCTCTATACAACAGGTTTTGATATATAGTATTTTCATTTATTTCAAGAAGGTTTTTGGTTTTCTTCTTAATTTTTTCAGTTACCTGTTGGTCATTCAATGGCACGTTGTTTGATTTCCAAGTAGTTATGAGGGTTCTATTTTTATTATTGATTTCTAGTTTTATTCCTTTATAGTCTGAGAAGATACATGGTATGATTTCAATCTTTTTAAATTGGTTATATCAGGCGGGGGCTGTGGCTTAACAGGCTAATCCTCTGCCTTGCGGCACCAGCACACCGGGTTCTAGTCCTGGTTGGGGCACCAGATTCTATCCCGGTTGCCCCTCTTCCAGGCCAGCTCTCTGCTATGGCCTGGGAAGGCAGTGGAGAATGGCCCAAGTTCTTGGGCCCTGCACCCGCATGGGAGACCAGGAGAAGCACCTGGCTCCTGGCTTTGGATCAGTGAGATGCGCCGGCCACAGCAGCCATTGGAGGGTGAACGAATGGCAAAAAGGAAGACCTTTCTCTCTGTCTCTCTCTCTCTCTCTCTCTCTCACTATCCACTCTGCCTGTCAAAAAATAAACAAAATAAAATAAAATAAATTGGTTATATCAAAACCAAACACAATACATGAAATCTACAGACCTATACCCTTAATAAGCCTAAATGCAAAATATTCTCAACAATATACTGGCAAATCAAATAAAAAATCACATCAAAAAGATGATACATCATGATCAACTGGGATTTATCCCAGAAACACAAGGGTGGTTCAGCATTCACAAAACAATAAACATCCTCACATCAATAGAATGAAGAACAAAAAGTGTATGGTCTGTAGGGAACCAGACCGGAGGAACCGTGCCCCTAAGATGGCGCCGACTCCCTGCTTCCGGGTTCTTCCTCATCTCAGGGAGTTCCCGCTCTTGCTCGCTCCTTCCCGCCTTAGATTTCCCGCTCTAGCTCGCTCCTTCCCGCCTTGCCACGAGATTGTCCTATCCCCGCGCTTCTAGCCTATCACCTGATTTGTGACGTGTATTGTGCATATAAACCCTTGCTACGCGGGTGTAAGGGAAGTTCCTGCCCAGAAGAGATCGAAGCTGGATCTCCTGCTTGCCGAGCAATAAAGGAACCCCGTGCAAAGTGTTCGGTCTCTGTCTCTTGCTGGACGAGGACGGCGCCGAGCAGCTGGTGGCCCGTACGGGGAGCTTCCTCTACGTTGCCCGGTAAGTAGAAGGTAAGCGAGGTCAGTCTTACCGTCTGGGCCCCGCGAGTGAGGTATATCTCGTGGTTGGAGGGTGGACGCACCCTAAGATAGCGGACGTGTTTTCCCGCTTTAAACTGAAAGAATAGCAGACTTGTTCCCCCGCTTTAAACTGAAAATAAGATAGCGGACGTGTCTTCCCGCTTTAAACTGAAAATGGGAAATTCATCTAGCCATTCAATGTTGCTTAATCCGTTAAAAGCATTATTGCGTAGCAAAGGGATTAAGGTTTCTAAGACCACACTTGTCAGGTTCCTTGGAAGTGTTGATTTCTTTGCGCCGTGGCTCACCCACGAGGGCCAAATAACTCTTGAGTCTTGGGAGAAATTAGGAAAGGATCTCCGGCGCACAGTTAACGATCCCCAGGAACCCGATATCGACCCCGTTGTTCTCCCCTTATGGGAACTACTGCGGGCGTGCCTCCAAGAGGAGAGGTCGGTGGGAGCGGACCGCCCGACTCTTACGGCGGTTCGCGAGGCTCTCGAGGAAGTTCGTTCTCAGAGCTCGGACGGCGCCCGGGACCTCATACAATTTAAGGACACGGGATGCCAGACTTCCTCACTGGCCTCAGGCTCCGAATGTGGCTCCGCCTCCTCTGAGTCTGAGGGGGAAGGGGACGGCGATCCTAAATCCCCGCCTCCTACGTATGCGCAGCTGCGGCAAAAGTTAAAAGATGCCTGTTTACGCCCTCTAGTGCCTACGGCTCCTCCTATCGATGTCGTGCCCGCCCATCAGATTAAAGACGCAGCGCCTCCTACTGGCGGTCATGTAGGCGTGCCTCAGCCCCATCTAACACCCGTGCCGCCATGGCCATTAAACGTCCCAAATGTGCCACCTTTTTCAGGCAGACAGTTTCATCAACAAGCCTGGAAACAGTTGCGAACTGGCGCTCCCGCTGCCCCCGCTCAGGCTTACCCTGTTTTGGCTTTGGGCACGCGAGAGGCCCGGCACGAACCATTGGACATGACAGTATTAAAACAACTTAAGGCTGCGGTCCATGACTATGGACCCACAGCCCCATTCACATTGTCACTCCTTGAATCAGTCGGCCAGTCCATTTTAACACCTAGCGACTGGACCCAATTGGCTCGGGCCTGTTTAAGTCCAGGCGGCTTTCTTTTGTGGCAATCTATGAATACAGAGTGCTGTCATGACCAGGCAGATGAAAATGCTGAGGACGGCCACCCTACGTGGAATGCTGATATGCTTTTAGGGCGTGGACCTTATCAGGCTGACCAGACCCAATTCCCTAGACAAGTATACAGGCAAATTTCCAACTGTGCCCAACGTGCATGGAGGCAGGCGTCCAATCCAAGTGACTCAGCTAGCCACCTCACCAAGATCGTTCAGGGCACGGCCGAACCCTTCGCTGATTTTGTCGCTCGCATACTTGAGGCTGCGTCGCGTATTTTCCCTTCCGAGGTTGACGTTCAGCCACTGGTCAAACAAATTATTTTTGAGCAGGCTAATAAAGAGTGCAAAAACATTCTTCGACAATATAGACATAAATCTCTGGACTCCTGGTTAAAATACTGCAGAGATACCGGTGGGCCACTTACTAATGCGGGCCTAGCTGCGATGCTGGCAAAAGTCAAAGAAAACAGTCCAAAATCTAAATCGACCCGACCCCCCATATCTTCAGGACTTTGCTTCCAATGTCATCAACCGGGTCACAGAAAACGCGATTGCCCCAATCTCAGCCATGGGTATTCCACGGCACAGCCTTCAGGCATAGAGCCTTGTCGCCGTTGCCGCAAGGGCCCTCATAGGGCAGAGGTATGCCGTTCTGCTTTCGATATCGATGGCAACCCACTTACAGGTAGCGCCCAGGGGCCAAAAAACGGCCAGAGGGGGCTCCCCAACCCAGCGAGGAGCCCCCAAAATCAAATCTACTCTCAGGTTCCACCTCCCGTGTCTGCGCTACACCCAGTGCACCCTCAGCCCGTGCCACTCACGGGTCCGCAGGCCTGGACCTCCGCGCCACCTCCCCTCTCCTCTTAACTCCGGAGATGGGGGTACAATTAGTGGAGAGCGACTGCTCCGGTCCTCTGCCCCCGGATTCGGTTGGATTAGTGTTGGGTCGGTCCTCCGCCGCCCTCCGAGGGCTAGCTGTGATCCCCGGGGTAGTTGACTCTGATTTCACTGGTAAAGTAAAGATCATGGTTCAGGCCCCTCAGGGACCTTTAGTAATCAATCCTGGAGACCGTATCGCACAAATGTTATTACTGCCCAGTCTTCACTCTTTAATCCCAGCTAAAAACCACGTTCGCGGCGCTGGTAACTTTGGGTCCTCTGGCATTAATTTTACCGGCTTACATATGCTTTTAAATGAACGTCCCACTTTAGTGTTGCAGATTAATGGCAAGGACATTAAGGGACTTTTAGACACAGGAGCCGACAAATCCATTATAGCAACAAAGGACTGGCCTAGTACATGGCCTACAAATGTGGCGGAACAAACCTTGCAAGGACTTGGTTTTGCTCATTTCCCAAAAATCAGTGCAGCCTTGTTGTCATGGCAGGATAGCGAGGGTCATAGAGGACAGTTTTCTCCATTCATTTTACCTCTACCCATTTCCCTTTGGGGGAGAGACGTCCTGGCCGAAATGGATGTTGCTTTGGTCACCACTTCCCCTGCAGTACGATCTATGCTACAAAATATGGGTTACGTCCCAGGCAAGGGACTCGGTGTCCAGCTCCAGGGCCACCCTTCCCCCATTGAACCAAAACAAAGACCAAGTAAAGTTGGCCTGGGTTTTTCCTAGGGGTCACTGTTTCGCCTCCTAAACCAGTGGAGCCTTTACCCATCTCGTGGCTAACGGACGTACCCGTCTGGGTTCCACAGTGGCCCCTATCTCAGGAGAAACTGGAGGCAGTCAACACTCTGGTCTTGGAGCAGGTCAACGCTGGTCATTTGATCCCATCCACCTCTCCATGGAATACGCCTATTTTTGCCATCCGCAAAAAATTAGGTCAATGGAGACTCTTACATGATCTTAGGGCAGTCAACGCACAGATGCAGCCTATGGGCCCTGTGCAACGTGGTCTTCCTCTGCTTTCGGCACTTCCCAACCAATGGCCTGTTATTGTAATAGATCTTAAGGATTGTTTCTTTTCCATTCCATTGGACAAAAAGGATACCCCACGTTTTGCTTTTACTGTCCCCACCCAGCACCAGGAACAACCGGACAAGCGTTGGGAGTGGACAGTCTTGCCTCAGGGTATGACTAATAGCCCCACCATGTGTCAAGTCTATGTAGCCCAAGTACTAAAACCTCTTAGAGACCGATATTCCGACTGCAGGTGCCTACATTATATGGACGACCTACTGTGTGCAGCCCCCACAGCAGAGAGGCTCCTGGCCTTATACAGTACACTCCAACAAGTGCTGGAAGGGGCAGGGCTGCATATTGCACCTAATAAGGTGCAATTGTCGTCTGTAGTTTCTTATCTTGGGGCTATAGTCGCCCCTACTCAAATTAGACCTCAAAAAATTCAAATAAAAATCAATGCTATCTCCACTCTAAATGACTTACAAAAACTTTTAGGGGATATCAATTGGATTAGGCACTACCTTAACATTCCTAATGCTGCATTGCAGCCCCTCTTTAATATACTTAAAGGAGACCCGGATCTTGCTTCCCCCCGAACCTTCACCTCTGAGGCCAAACAAGCACTGTCAATTGTCAACGATGCCCTTAGTAAAGCTGCCCTAAAACGTTGGGACCCTGCGGGAGACCTTACTCTTTGGGTCCTCGACACCCTTAAACAGCCCACCGCGGTCCTATGGCAGGATGGGCCTCTCCTCTGGATCCATCCCTCAATGTCATCTACTAGATCTATTAGTTACTATCCCGTGGCAGTGGCGGAGATAACTCTCCTAGCCATTCAGAGGGCTATCCAACATTTTGGACGCGAACCATCCACCATTGTTGTCCCCTATTCCATGGAACAGGTACGTGTGCTAATCGCTTGTACTGATGCTTGGGCGGTTTTAGTCTGCTCCACTTCCGCAACTATTACAAACAGAACACCCTCTGATCCTTTGCTAACCTTTGTTCAGTCTCACCCAGTTATTTTTCCAAAGTCCACATCCCAAAAGCCCTTACAGGGAGCCCCAGTAGTGTATACCGACGGTTCTAAAACAGGAGTCGGTGCATATGTTGTTTCAGGATCTGTGCCAAAAACATTCCAATTCGCTACTAACTCCCCCCAGGTAACTGAACTTCTTATAGTTAACCAAGTCTTCTCTGATTTCCCCGGACCTGTCAATATTGTGTCTGATTCACGCTATGTGGTTAATTCTGTGTCTATCCTTGAGGCCGCAGGACTAGTCAATTCTTCATCCTCCGTAGCGACAGTTTTCCTCACCCTGCAAAAATCTATTTGGAATCGGTCTGCTCCTTTCTTTATTACTCATATTAGAGCTCATTCTTCCTTACCTGGACCCATGACCACAGGCAATGCTATAGCTGATCAAGCCACACGCCCCATTTGGATACTCCAATTTTCTTCCCCAGAAGAGCAGGCTATCCAGTTTCATTCAGAGTTCCATGTAAACGCAAAAACCCTTGCCGCCAAATTCGGTCTTTCTCGTGCTGCCGCTCGCGATATTGTTCGCCATTGTGCCGCATGCCCTACTTTAACCCCTGTGCCTTCGGTGGGGGTTAATCCCCGAGGATTACTACCAGGACATATCTGGCAGATGGATGTCACCCACATATCCGAGTTTGGGACCTTAAAGTATGTTCATGTGTCAGTTGACACCTGTTCCCAAGTAATTTTTGCTTCTCTGGAGACGGGTGAGCGTACCACCCATGTCATTAATCACTGCCTTGCTGCATGGGCAGCCTGGGGCAAACCAAAAACTTTAAAAACAGATAATGGTCCTGCATACACAAGTAAATCATTCCAAGATTTCTGCACCCGTATGCAGGTACAACATAAAACTGGAATCCCTTATAACCCTCAGGGACAGGCCATAATTGAAAGGGCTCATCGAACCCTCAAGGCTTTTCTCTTAAAACAAAAGGAGGGAATTGCCACGGGCAAAACCCCTCGAATGCGCCTCTCCCTTGCACTGTTTACTATAAACTTTTTGAATTTGACAGATCATTCTATGTCCCCCGCTGAGAGACACATGTTAAAGGAGCCATCTTCACGAGGCTATGTCCGTTGGAAAGATGTCCTCACGGGAAAGTGGTACGGCCCGGATCCGGTATTATGCTGGAACCGAGGCGCGGTCTGTGTCTTCCCACAGGAATCTGGAAGAGAACCTCTCTGGATACCGGAAAGATTGGTCAGAAAAACAGCCCCGCCGCCACAAGATACACCTCTATCACCTACGGACGACATCTCCCCCGAGATAACCGAGATTACCACGCTCTCACAGGACGACAAATTGCAACAAAACAACGAGACGTCCCTGTGTACTTCGCTGGGTGAGCTCCTTCATCAACAACAAGTTGGAGAGCGTCAGACATCAGTTCCGCGCGGCAGCGTATGCTGCTCTCCATCACCGTGATCCGGATGCATATGCCATGCTGGCTCGCATGACTTATGACCGGGTCCATACCAGCGATTAAAACCCTCGTCCCCCCATCCCTACTCACGCCTCACATATGGACAATGCCTCCATCAGGCACACACCTTCCTCGAGTTGTCTTGTTCCCCCTCTCATTCATTGGGCTGTATCACCCATCCCTGACGGGGAGCGAAAACTGGGTATGCGAGACCAAAGGTACTGCAGCAGGAGTCCACCCGGGGGTTCCGGGGGTCCTGGGAGAGCATATGCATATGCATGCAGGTTCAATTCCCAGCCTGCCCCAGCAAAAGGGAATAAAAACTGATCCCTAACGGAGACATCAGGGGTTGTGGCCAGGCCCTTGAAGTTCCGTAACTAACGGATCACAAGCACGCTGGGTATGCACCTCTACTCTCTGCCTAGTAAATATTCTCCCGGCCCTCATGAGCCAGGGCCGTCGGGGATGTGATTTGTGCAAAAACAAAAGGAGGGAGATGTAGGGAACCAGACCGGAGGAACCGTGCCCCTAAGATGGCGCCGACTCCCTGCTTCCGGGTTCTTCCTCATCTCAGGGAGTTCCCGCTCTTGCTCGCTCCTTCCCGCCTTAGATTTCCCGCTCTAGCTCGCTCCTTCCCGCCTTGCCACGAGATTGTCCTATCCCCGCGCTTCTAGCCTATCACCTGATTTGTGACGTGTATTGTGCATATAAACCCTTGCTACGCGGGTGTAAGGGAAGTTCCTGCCCAGAAGAGATCGAAGCTGGATCTCCTGCTTGCCGAGCAATAAAGGAACCCCGTGCAAAGTGTTCGGTCTCTGTCTCTTGCTGGACGAGGACGGCGCCGAGCAATGGTCATTTCAATAGATGTAGATAAAGCATTTGATAAGATTCAACACTTCTTCATGATAAAGACCATCCATAAATGATGCATAGAAGGAACGTTCCTTAATATTATAAAAGCAATATATGGCAAATCAACAGTCTGTATCATACAGAATGGGAAAACCTGAACCTATTTTCCCTCAGATCTAGAATGAGATAAGGATGTCCACTTTCACTATTCTTTTTTAATGTAGTACTGGAAGTTTAGCAAGATCAGTTATGCAGTAGAAAGAAATAAAGTACATCAAAATTAGAAAAATGTTTGAAGGTGACATGATGTTGTAGATGGAAAAACCTAAACATTCCACCAAAAACTGTTTAAATTGAAAAATCAAGTCAATAAAGTTACAGATTACTAAATAAACATTAAAAAAACTCAGTAGGTTTATTTTTGTATGCTAATGATGAACTCACAGAAAGGGAAATCAAGACAGAAGTCTCATTCACAACATTCACAAAAAATCGCATGTTTAGGAATAAATTTAAACAAAGAAGTGAAAGATCTTTATGATGAAAATTATCAAACATTAATGAAAAAATCATCAAGAACACAAAAATGGAAAGATGTTCCTTGTTCATGGATCAGAAGAAACACTATCAAAATGTCTACATTACCTAAAGCAATCAGCAAATTCAATTGAATCCCTATCAAAAAATCCAATGATATTCATTACAGAACTAGACAAAGCAATCTTAAAATTTATATGGAATCACAAAAGACCCAAAATAGCCAAAGCAAAGCTTAACAAGAAAAATCAAGCTGAAGGCATCACGATGTATGACTTCAAAGCATGCTACAAAACTATAGTAGTTAAAACAGTATTGTGCTGGCATAAAAACTGATACATTGATCAATGGAACAGAATAGAGAGCCCAGCCCAGAAATTAATTCACATACATACAGACAACTGACTGTTGACAAAAGTGCTCAGACTATATGTTGGAGTAAATATAATCCCTTCAAGAAATGATATTGGCAAAACTGGAGATATATGTAGAATAGTGAAATTATATACACTCCTCTCACTATACACAAAAATGAACTCAATGTGGATCAAAGACCTAAATTCAAGACCTGAGACTAGGAAGTTGCTGGGAAAATGTAAGGTAAACCCTCCGAGACATTGGTGTAGGGTATGGTTTCTTGGAAAAGATACCCAAAACACAGGCAACAAAAGCAAAACTAAATAAATGGGACTATACTAAACTTAGAAGCTTTTGCACAGCAAGGGAAATTGATGCGGGCCAGCCGCACCTGTCGAACGGAACCTGAAGGAGGGAGTGGGAATGAAAAGAGGGACAAGGGCACAGAGAATGGAGCCAAGACAAAAGTCTGATCAAGGCTCGTTTATTCCAGCGTCTCAGCGATATTTTATACATAACCAGCTGCAGCTCAAGGCCGCAGAAGTGAACAACAAAGGCAAGCAACTTATCAGGCTTTCTGCAACACAATCATAACATAGATAATTTTGGCGGAGTGTTCTTGTTTGATCATTCTCCTGGAGCATGGGAATAGGTGACTTTTTTTTCCTCCCAGGAATTCCACAAGCCAAGACAGACCCTGACTTGTCTATGACTTGTTTATGGGCTGCCTACAGGAAATGATCAAGATTGAAGAGACACCCAACATAATGGAAAAATTATTTGCAAACCCCTATCTGACAAAGGATTAATATACTGAATATATCCACAATTTAAAAAAATTCAACAACAGCAGCAATAACAAAAAAAACAAGCAAGCCGGTTGTGAAATGAGCAAAGGACTTCAGCAGACAGTTCTCAAAAGAAGAAATGCACATGGCTAACAAATGTATGAAAAATGCTTAGCATCACTTGCCTTCAGGGAAATGGAAATCAAAACCACAATGAGATAGCACCTCACCCATGTAGAATGGCTAAAATCCAAAACAACAAGAGTACCAAATGTTGGTGAGGATGTGTACAAAGGGGAACACTTATACACTATTGGTGGAAATGTAAATTAGTGAAGCCACTGTGGAAAACATTGTTGAGATTTCTTTATTTAGTGCATGTGTTGCCAAAGCAAGCACCAGTGTGGAGATTTCTTAAAAACAAACAACAGCAAAAACAAAAAACAGATTTGCCATAAGATCCAGCAATCTGATGACTGCATATATACCTAAATTGTATTTTTTTCATTGATACTACACATTTAGATGGAAAGATGAAAATGCCATGTTATAGGCAAACATAGTTTTGAGCCAAAGATAATGATATACTAAGAGAATAACTCTTTAAGTATAAAAGTACATATTTCTTTATGATTAATTTTTTACTCCAATGTATCACAAATAAGTAAAACTGTTTTCTAATTACCAAAGTGATTATATTCCAGTAACAAATCTCTGATACTTAACCTAAAGTTATAGTTTTGTGGTCTGGCATTGTGATGCGGTGAATTAACCTGGCTTGAGTTCTGGCTTCTTCATGTCCAATGTGGATCCCTAGTAATGTGGCCCAGGCCCTTTGGTCTTTGTAATCCATGTGGGAGACCAGAATGGAGTTCTTAGCTTCTTGCTTTGGTCTGGTGCAGACCTGGCTGATGCTCATGCAGCTATTTGTGTAGTGAACCCAGTGGGTAAAAAGTCTCTCTCTCTCTCTCTCTCCCCCTCTCTCTTTCTTTCTCACTCTCCCCTTTTACCTCTCCATCTCCCTCTGTTTCTCTCTCTTTGAGAAGTAAATGGTTTTTTTGTTTGTTTGTTTGTTTTTGCAAAACCAATTATAGAAATCACTTTCACAAAAAAAAAGAACAAATGTTTTGGCAAATAAAGCATATGGTTGCTGGTAAACAACTAAGTATATAAAAAGTTTTTAACATCATTAATAATCATAAAGACTCAAATTGGGTCCACAATGTGATATTACTGTACATTTATTCGAATAGCTAAAGAAGAGGACAAGGAGGAAGAAGGAGAGGGAAGTATGGGAACAGTAATGATTCTCAATAGGCGAGGGTTGGAGGAATTAATAGGTAGAGAACAATTTGTAGGGCAGTGAAACTATTCTGTGTGATGCTCAAATTGTGGGGCATGTCCACCCAAATGTGGACTAGCCCAATGCAGTCTATCAGTTATATCTAGTGTATCACGTGGTACACAATATGTGTCTGGAAGCAAGAGATATAAGGGAATAATTTTCTTCAGTTTTGTTGTAAGCACAAAATTGCTCAAAAAATAAAGTCTGCTAAGTAAAATAGGAAAAAATATTTGTAAGTTATTTATCTGGTAATGGACTTCAATGGAATTCATGATATAAAACAATTTAAAATGAACAAAGAATTTGAATACTTTTTCAAAGAAGATATACACATGGCAAATAAATATATGAAAAGTTGCTCAACACATTAGCCACCAGCAAATGAAGATCAAAACCAGAGTAAAGTACCACTTCATACACACACACACACACACACAAATGTTGGTGAGGAGGGGTAGAAATTGGAGCCCTCATGCAATACTGGTGGGACTGTAAAATGCTATATACATTTTGGAAAACAGTCTGACAGTTCTCTAAAAGTTAAATATAGATTTACCATATCCAGCATTTCTATGCTTACATAAAAAACCAACAGACACTAAGATATATCTACACAGCTGCTTGCATTCAAATTTTTGTTAACCAGTGAATGAACAAAACTGATTTCCGTACAGTGGAGCATTTCAAGTCAAAAGAAATTAAGTACTGATATATGATACAGCATGAGAATGTGGCAGATACATTAAGTGAAAGAAGCCATTGACAAAGAACTACATTATATGAGTCCATTTACATGAAGTATCCAAAAGAAAACAATCCATATAGATATAATATAATTATATATTCTGTGGTAGGTGGTTCAGAGGAAATATATTTTTATTTGGAGTGAAAGACAAAAGAAAACAATCCATATGATATAATATAACTATATAGTATGTGGTAGGTGGTTTGGAGGAAATATATTTTTATTTGCAATGAGAGAGAGAGAGAATAAAAAAAAGCTTGGACTGCAATCAAAGGGGTTCTAGAGACATAAGTAAGACAATGGTTACAGTAAGGGGTATGGAAACACCTGAGGGAAGATGGAACCTCAGACAAAGGGCAGAGAGGTACCCAAAGGCTCTCATGAACCAGAAACACCTGTAACCACATCACTCCAGGTAGCATCAAAATCACTCTGGACAAGGGATGCAGACACTTGAGAGAAGATCAAGCCTGGTGCAGAGGAGCTTGAGAATATGAACATTGCCATGGGATGCAGTTACAAGGACAACATTCAAAGAAAAATGTGGCAGAGACACAGAATTGGAGACTAATGAAGCTGGCACAAGGAGTAGACATTGAAAATTGACATGGATTACAGAGATTTTACAAACTACAACATATGAAGGAAAACATAAAGACTTGGATGGCTGCAGGAACTTGTCAGTTTATTTTTCACCTATCTGTCAATATATGGGGCAGCCAGGGCCTGAACATAAAGAGTTTGGAAATGCACAAGGGAATAAAGGGAATGAAGATAAATCAGTGCTTGGACAGAATTTACATACTTAGGTTAAAATTTTATAATATTGAAAACAATCATTTTGGCTTCTTTCTCAAGCATGAAAAAGCTGGAAGAAAACATAACAGTAGAAATCAATGAAATGCTGGTAGTAAGAGGAGAGCCACAGAAGGAAATAAAGAAGGGTAAAATGTATGTTAAAACATATTAAGAAAACTAATATTCCATTAGTAAAGGTGATTGAGGACAAGAGAAAGTAACACAAATTTCAAGAAATTGAAACAACCATTCTCTACAAAGCTTATAGACTTCGCCAGATACCAAGAGGATTTTGTAGAATTCTTAGAAATAAAACTTGGCTACATAGATCAAAGTCCATCTCATTTTGAAAACTATTTTCTCCAAATACAAATACACCATAAAATATAAAAAATGGCCAAATAATTTGAGCCAATTTTTGTAAAACCAAGCAAGCCAAAGAAGGAAACTCCACAAGGAAAATATAAGATCCAGACATGGAATTGTTTCAAGTCCAGTTTTAAGTTTCTCACACTCATTCCAAGTAGAAATAAACTGAATTTTAAAGTTCATTTTTGGAAGGCAGTGTGACAGAGATTATGAAAATTGGAGCAAGATATGAAATAAAAATGAAACTAAATACCTTTATATGAATTAAACCATATATGAAACCCTACTAGATCAATGTGAACCAAGATACACTACAAATGTGGGAATTTTTAATATTCTTGAGCAAATCATATACATAAATGAAAAATACAAGAAACTACATGATAATTTACATAAAATGTAATAAAAACATTTGATAAAATTTAGGATCCAGCCATAATAAAATCAATTGTCAGAAAAATGATTTCCTTACATATATCAAGATTATCTGAAAACACCTACAAAAAACTACTTAATGCAGGATCACAGAAATATATTTCCTTGGAATCTCACACAGACAAGGCTACCTCCTCTGATTTTCTCCTGGAGATTTAGCCAGGGAAACAAATGCAAACGTGTGAGTACCAAGTAAAAGTATCAACTTTTAAGCAGTACGTCTGTCAGTATATGTGGCTGACACTATTACATACAGAGATAATTCAACATAATCAAAAAGCAAAAAACAAACTGATAATTTAGTGAGGCCTCTGGGTAGAAGATAATTAACTGGATTTGACTGCTGAAAAACAAACAGAAAATACTGAAGTACCAAAGACAAAGAAAAACATTTACAAGAGAAATGAATAAAAAATGATAAAATTACATAATATCTTAAACATTTTTCCACATATCTTTAGAAAATACCCAACAGAGAAATGTCCTGAGAATAACGAAGAAAAACAAAGGCCCAGAAGTCAGTAAACAATCAGTAAATTAACTCACCGGAAGTGGGCTACCAAACGCTGCGGATCACAGGATCCCGGCAGGAACACGAAGGTGACTGCCACCGCTGCTGCTGGGAGAGCCAGGGCCATGGACCATGAACATTCAGACTTGAGCCCCAGCCAGGACTTTCAATCTATAAACTCGGTACAATCACAAGCGAGCACGTACCCTGCTATGGATGATACTGATTGGCTACATCTGTGGGAGTTCACTGGCCTTGCAAACTGTCCAATCAGGCACACCCGTGACAAGATTGCGTAATCCCACGAGCTCTGCACGTCACAGTCATATCAAGGCTGCAGAGATGATATGCTCAGATTATTCATCTTTTGCTGCTCTGGGAGGAGGAAGCCAAACACCTGAGAAGATGAGAAATGGTGAGTCTGTGGGGCCGGGTGTAGCAAGAAAGGGGAGATGGAGCTGGCCGAACTGCTGGACCTGGCTGTAGGGTGACGTGAACTTCCTCATGGTCAGCTCTGGAATTGGGGACGCTTGTCTGATATTGGGGCAGCTCTCTTTTTGTCTCTTGCACCTGTTTGGTGAAATCTAGCCCCTGCCCCTCCTCCAGGCCTCCAGACAACCTGTCCTGCTCTGTATACAGCAACTTCAGCTTGGCCCTGGATCCCTCAGCAACTTTGTGTCCACTGCGGTCTAGCTGATTTTACTGCCTGGAGCACCAAGCACAATTTTGTTCAGAAACAGTGAGAGTATAGCCCATTGCCCTGTTCCTGATGTTAGCCTTACATCTGGTGCTTACTCATAGTAGCAAGCATGGTGTTACCTACAGGGCCACATGCATGTAATTTACCATGCAGAGAAAGTTTCCTTCAATCCGAATTTTGTATCAGGAATGTTAGACCTTGTCAAATGTTTTTTTTTCTGTATTCATTCATATGATTGTGAGTCTTTTGACTGTTTCAGAATTTATTGATGCTCATTTGTTCTTTAGTGTTAAGATAAACTTGCATTTCTGTGATACCTTATGCAATTATTCTCTGTTATTCATACACTTATGTTTATATGTTGTATTTGTTTTCTGTGGCTGCTGGAACAGAGTTTGATGGCTTATAATAGGAAATTTGTTCTTACAGTTCTAGAGGTCAGAAGTCCAAAATCAGTATCACTATATGAAAATCAAGGCTCTCCAAGGTTCTAGTGCAGCAGCCATTCTCTGGTGTTTCTGGCTTCTGGTGGTGGCTGGCTTTCCTGGGCTCTTGGTCACAACTCCACAAACTTCAGGGCCAAGATCTGCACAAATCTTTCTTCTCTGGTTTCACAATCCTTTCTCTTCTTTTTTCATTGAATCTACCTCTTGAGTTTATTCCATAGCAAACAACGGTGGCTTTTAGGGAACTCCTGAATCCAAGATGATCTGTACAGCCTACAACCTTTTTTAAAATTTTATTTTTTAAGATTTAGTTTATTTATTTGAAATGCAGAATTTCTACAGAGAGAGTTAGGGAGAGAGAGAGAGAGAGAGAATCTCACATCTGCTGATACACTCTCCAAATTGGCTAGGGCTGGGCAAGGCCAAAACCAAGAGCCAGGAGATTGTTCCTGGTCTCCCATATGTGTGCAGGGATCCAGTTTGGACTGTCCTCAACTGAGTTCCCAGACACATTAACAGGAGGCTGAATCAGAGGTGGAACAGCCAGAACTTGAACCATTGCCCATATGGGATGCTGGTGTCACAGGTGGTGGCTTTACCCACTATGCCATGATTCTGGCCCCTAAAACCTTTTATGTAATCACATATGCAGACATCTCTTTTCCTCAGTAATATAACGTTTACAGACTGCAGGGATTAGGACCTGATATCTTTGGAGTCCATTGTAAGCATACGTCTCATATGGTTGAATTTAGTTTGCCAGCATTATTTGAGGATTGTTTCCATATTCATGAGGGAAATCTCTCAGTAGATTTTTTTTCAAAGATTTATTGGTTTCAGAGTGATGGGGGATGGAGGAAGGAAATCTCTTCAGTCACTCAACAAATGCTTGCAATAGCTGGTGTTGGGCCAGGCCAAAACCAAGAGCCAGAAACTCCATCTGGATTTCCCATATGGAAGGCAGGAACACAGCACTTGGGCTATCATCTACTGTCTCCCAGATGCATTAATCTGAAACTGGATCAGAAGTACAGAGTAGTCAGGGCTTTAGCCAGGCACTCCAATACAGGATGTGGTCATACCAAGTGGGAGCTTAACTTGGTGCACCACCATACTTCCAGGAGCTGTAGCTTTCTTTTTTATGTATCTGTGTATAACAGTAGTATCTGTATGGTATGGACCTCAAAAAATGAGTTTGTAAATATTCTGTGTTCTTTGGGAGCGTTTACAAGATATTGGTATTATTTATTTAAATGCTTGGTAGAATTCACTAAGGAAAATATGTGGGTCTGGACTTTGAGTAATTTTGTAAATTATTGATACAATTTATTGTTATTTTATTGTTATTGTTTTAGGATACTAACATTTTTAGTTTCTTAAGTAAGTGTGATATTTTATATTTTTCTAGCAATATATGTATTTCATCTAAATTGTCTAATCTGTTGACCTACAATGATTCAGAGTATTTATTTATAATAATTTTTAACAAGAGATTTTATTTATTTGAATGACAGAGCTACAGAGAGAGAAAAGAAGAGAGAGAGAAAGAGATCCTCCATCTGCTGGTTCACTCCCCAAATGGCTAGAATGGCTAGGGCTGGGCACCAGGCCAAAGCCAGGAGCCCAGAGCTTCTTCCAGGTTTCCCACATGGGTGCAGGAGCCCAAAGACTTGGACCACCTCTGCTGCTTTCCCTGGGGGCATTAGCAGGGAGCTGGATAAGAATTGGAACAGTTGGTGTCTCGAGGGAATGCCAACAATTCAGATGGTGGCTTAATCTAT
Organism: Lepus europaeus; assembly: GCF_033115175.1. Lineage (NCBI taxonomy): Eukaryota > Metazoa > Chordata > Mammalia > Lagomorpha > Leporidae > Lepus > Lepus europaeus. The sequence goes on along the minus strand of NW_026909276.1, from coordinate 11,670,543 downwards.
TGTACCACAGTGCTGGACCCAGTTTATAATCTTTTAAACTTCTGTAAGATTAGTGTAACATGCCCTTTACATTTCTTCATTAGTGATGTGTCTTTTTTTGCCTGCATTATTCTAACAAAAACCTTTTAATTTCTCTTCTTTTCTCTATTGCTTGATACTTCTTATTTAAAGATGCTTTTGGCAAATTAAATTATTTCTGGATGGACAGCTATATCATATAACTAACTGTGAAAGGCAAAGAATGCCCAGGAAGTGAAATTCAAGTCCCTGAAGGCTGTATCAAAAAAAAGAAAGAAATGAGCAGATTCTTTTAATGTGTGGGGGCATTGTGGTATAGCACACTAAGCTGTTGACTATGATGCCAGGTTCCAATATGGGTGCTGAATCAAGTCTCAGCTGTTCTGCTTCCAATTTAGCTACCTGCTAATGTATCTGGGATAGCTGTGGAAGATGGCCCAAGTATTTGAGACCCCTGCTACCCACGTGGGAGACCTGGATGTAGCTCCTGACTTTGGCCTGGCCTGAACTTGGCCATCTGTTAGTGAATCAGCAGATGGAAGATAACTCTCTCCCCCTCTCCCTCCCCCTCTCTCCTTCTACTACCTCCATATTCTATAACCTGACTTTCAAATCAAATAGTAAAACTTAGGAAAGGAGTAATGGGAACATGAATAATTTCAGTAAACTATTTTTACTGCATTTGTACATTAAAAAGTATAATGTTCTATACTTTAATATATATAGCTTATTGTTGGTACCTCAACTAACTCTTCAAAAATAGTGAAATCATGTCATTCACAGATTGGCAATAAATGCATTAAAATATTTCTAAAATAAGAAAAGGATAATAGTGGTAGAACTGAAGGATTGTGGGCCCAGGAAAAGGGAATAGGAGGATGATAGAAACTGATAAGGCCATATTAGCCATTTTCTGCAAATTTATCTATCAGTTCTGGGCATGCATCCCATTGATATGTTAAAATGATTTCATATTTGAAAAGAAATGTTCAAATTTCATAATTAAAAGTTTATATTGCCCTTTTATAGAACATAGATATAAGTTCTGAGGTTTACTAATATTTAATAAATTTTATCAGATTCACACCATTGCAGTTTGCTTAATGACAAATGTCATTGAATTGAGCCAGCGCCATGGCTCAATAGACTAATTCTCCACATGTGGCGCCAGCACACTGTATTCTAGTCCCAGTTGGGGTGCTGGATTCTGTTCCAGTTGCTCCTCTTCCAGTCCAGCTCCGTGCTGTGGCCTGGGAAGGCAGTGGAGGATGGCCCAAGTCCTTGGGCCCTGCACCCGCATGGGAAACCAGGAGAAGCACCTGGCTCCTGGCTTTGGATCAGTGTGGTGCACTGGCCGCAGCACGCCAGCCACAGTGGCCATTGGGGGGGGTGAACCAATGGAAAAGGAAGACTTTTCTCTCTCTCTCTCTCTCTCTCTCTCTCTCTTATTGTCCACTCAGCCTGTCAAAAAAATGTCATTGAATTGTAGGTGACTGACCAGAATTAAAAAGCCATATAGTAAACTTATATGTTAAATTCATAATTTTATAGAACAATAAAACTTGAAATGAACTGAAACTGTCAATAGCAGCTAACAGACAGGTTTTTATTTGTCTAATATCTGCATTCCAGAACATTCCCCCCCTTCCCAGAGGGTGTGATAGTAGCCCAAGCTTCTCCTAATAGGAGAGTAGCAGGTTTTGTATTAAGATAATTTCTTATATTCACTCAGTCTCCCATATCCCTTTACTAATGATCTCTGGATGGATCCTTGTTCACTTAAGGACTTTAGGTTATGAACTGATCCAAATTTTGCCTATACTGAATCTATTTAAAATGTCTCCCATGTCTCTCTCATCTGAAAACATCTTGGCTCAGTCAGTTGATTCTGCCTTTTTCAATATTCACACAGGATAAACCTGGTGTTTCTACTATGTAAGTCACTAAAGGCATTTTAGTTTTGCCCAATATACCCAATGCACTTATGCTGATAAACCATTGATACCTCCCAAGATTTCTGCTTCCTTTGGTTTTGCCAAAACTCCACTCCTGTGAGATTTCGTTGTGGCATCAAGCATTGCTGAATTTCAAAACAATCATATTAGCTTCTACCCATGAAAATAAAAGAACAAATGTGCCATGGAAAAGGGTCTTTTTACCTATAAGAATGTTCTTAATCTCCTCATTTTTTATAAATGATGAATATGCAAGAAATGTGTAATGTAGATGGGCATTCACAGGTGAATTATTTTCACAAAGTAAGTTAAGATTAAGAAAATCAGGAAGCAATCCAGGGTCTCCCATGTCAATGGCACTACTAAGCATTGTTTGTGTATAGGGGATGGGGTTTGGAAAAGATTGGCCATTTATACTTCACATTTTATCTTAAAAACTGCAATGGGTGAACTCCTTGAATGTTTTCATGAGCATGTTTACTCATAATCATGACAGAAGATAATTATATATGTATATACAAATTACTAGGGATATGTGCACAATCTAGTGAAATCATCAGTAAGTATATCATTTACACAAGAAAAATTGTCTGTAAAATTATTTATTTAAAAATAGAATTATGGAGACAGAGGGAGAGATAGAGAAATATTTCATCCTCTGGTTCACTCCCAAATGGCTGTAATGGCCAGGCTGGGGCTTACCTAATCTAGCAGTGTGGAACTCCATCTGGGTCTCCCACTTGCATGAAAGTGGCCAACTACTTGAGTCATCTGCTGCTTTCCCAGGTGCACTAGCAGTGAGTAGGATGGGAAGAGGAGCTGTCAGTGTCCATATGGGATGTTGGTATTGCAGGCAGTGGCTTAACTCATTGCACCACAACACTGACTCCCTACAGAACTTTTATTGACAAACAGCATAAACAGAAGCATCCATTATTATTGTTCAAAAAATGACTAAAATTTATTTTACACAATTGTTCCTGTCCATGTCTTTAATCTTATCATACGAAAATCTAAGCTGTATTTAAACATAATACAATGTTAAATTCAAATTTTGGTGTGTTCTTTTGAAAACATCTTACAGTGTGTCACTTTACTCAATGGTGAAATGAAGTTAGTTTTACCATACAGAATAAATATATCTAATTGCAAGATGCAAAAGATTTAGTGTTTGTCTCTGGGACAAATTACTCACCACTTCTTTAATTTAGAATAGACAATCTGTGGAATATATTTCTTCGTGGATTTTCATCAAAATAAAAATCACAAAATAAAAATAGCCCTGATTAATCTTGACTTTATTATTTATTTTGTATTTATTATATAATCATTTTCTCTAGTATTACTTTTGTAAACATGTTTCTTTTTTTGTAGATTTTTTTAACTTTTATTTAATGAATATATATTTCCAGTGTACAGCTTATGGATTACAATAGTTTCCCCCTCCCATAACTTCCTTCCCACCCGCAACCCTCCCCTCTCCTGCTCCCTCTCCCCTTCCATTTGCATCAAGATTCATTTTCAATTCTCTTTATATACAGAAGATCAATTTACTACAAAGATTTCAACAGTTTGCACCCACATAGAAACACAAAGTGAAACATACTGTTTGAGTACTAGTTATAGCATTAAATCACAATGTACAGCACATTAAGGACAGAGATCCCACATGAGGAGCAAGTGCACAGTGGCTCCTGTTGTTGACCCAACAAATTGACACTCTAGTTTATGGCGCCAGTAATGACCCTAGGCTGTCGTCATGAGTTGCCAAGGCTAAGAAAGGTGCTGTCTAAGGTACAATTAAGTTTTCTGATTGAGAGGCAAATAGAACCTGATAGAAGGGGCTTGATAATAATCTGGTGGGCTTTAGGCCTTGTAAGTTAAGAGGCCCAGACCTATCTATCTCTTCACATGGGGTATATCCTCAGGGAGGTGTGAACCACCTAGGGTAAGGCACTCTGTTGACTTTCATGACTTGGCTGGCCTTGGAGGAGAGCTGGCCAGGTAAAGGCAGGGGACATCTCTAACAAGAAATTTACAGTTCTGCCTGCAATGTTGCTGACCCTACTTGACCATACCCTCAGCTGCAGTGGTCACTTTGGAAGTTGGGCTGAGTGAAGGGCTTTTCAGCTTAGAGCCAATAAGATCTGTGGCTCTGACCTGGGCATCCTTCGACTCCAGGGCAGGTCCATTTCCAGTGATCCAACTCTTGGCAGAGCTGCCAGGGCTCTTCACAAGCTGACTTCTGCTGAAGCCCAGGCTTACCACATTGAAAGCCACTGCAGTGGACTGGCCTGTTGGGTCTCCTTGAGGGCAGATCACTGTACAGATCAGCCATTAATAGGCCTGCCACCCATTGCTTGTGATGCTGAGCTTTCTTTTCCTCCTGGTTTGTGTTAAAGCAGACCAGAGGATGCAAGTCAAGGGAGTGCCCGTGTCCCATCTCTAATCTTCGGTGGCCTGAACTACAAGTCTATAGTCACAGGCATGTTCTGTAGTAGTTTTTCTAAGGTAGACAATGCCCATGAGGAAAATTATATTCTCACTTTAAAACTTTCTTTCCCTTTGGTCTGAAAGGGAGGTTTTTTCTACTTAATGTTTACTTCCCTGATGGTGAAGTGAATCTAGCTATGAGATTATTATCTAAGTTCTTATTTTGGCTATGCTATTACAGAAAAATGTTAGCCATCTCTTTTATAAGGTCTACAGATTAAATTGTGCATCCTACAGATTCCTTCATAATAGAATTAGTTTCCTACCTTGAAGAGAATAGAGAAATGAAAGAACTAGTTGGGCTTAGAATAGAGAAATGAGTGAGCAAGTCCTAGATCGCTTGCTGACAATAGTAATATTACATGAATACTTAGCACACAGTTTCAACCATTAGATAACAACTTAAGAAAACATTTACCAGAAGGTCCAATGCCTTCTATAAATTTTAAGAATCATGTATTTGAAAACTCCTCTTAAATATCTAACATGGTGTAGTTTGTTTAACCAGTAAACTTAAGCACAACCATATAAAACGTTTTTAATTTCTTTCTACCAACAAGTTTAAAACATATGATACACAGATTCAGGTCACATGAATTAAAATGTATCTTTGATTGATTTTAGCAGCTTAAATTTATGGACAATCTTATCTATAAGCCATTTAAAATAAAACTCTTAATAAAATTTCCCCATGTGGACATACAATATGTACACACATATAACATAACACAATAGACCAATATAGCAATTTTAATACTAGCTTTTAAAATCTTTAACTCTTTTTGTAGATTGCCAATTGATTTGAATTGCTTTTTGCTTTTAGTAACCTCAGTTAACCATACTTTCTCTCAGTTGGTACTGTTAATACATTATTGGCTTCATCTGTTTACAGAGCAATCTTAAAGTACTGAATACAATAGAAGTACCTAGAAAAAGTCCATAGGAACCTATAGGAGGACAGCTAAACACAGAACCAACAATGCTTTAGTTTTATGAGCAGCAAATCATATATAACTGTGGATGACAAAAGACTTTAAGTCGCCATGTTTAAAATTATAAACTCATCAACCAACAAGAGGCACTTGCTTACTTCACAGTATTTTTGAAAGCACCTGTAGGATTTTACAAGTATTTAACTCTTTAGGCCTCTGGGGCTTTCTCATTAAGATAACTATCATGTCTAGTAACACAAAATCATTAAACTTTTTAATTCTCAAACATTTGTATTAATAGCATTTTCCATTATAGAAACTTAAAGTTTGGTACCACACCACATCTTGACAGTACTTCTAATATAATCCAAATAGCCTGATTAGTTGGTGTCTCTATAAGATGAGAGACATAGGTCCTTCGATTTTTTCAGTTGGGCCCAAATTGGAAAAACCAAAGTCCAGGATTTACTGGAAATTTTAGAGTCCAGATTGTTTGAAACTTTGATTTTTTGAATGCCTGTCAAGAATGCCAAGAAGGCTCAAAATCCAAAATATCTGGTTGAAATAAGATTCCTTAAAATCAAGACATAACATAGACCAAATTTGATCATTGTTACAAGGTGATTATTCAAATCTTTGAAAATAAGCATATTTAAATAACCTATAGCTCTTAATAAAAATTCAGCTGTTTTTGAACAATTAGAGTTTAACAGACATCAAGAGAACATAATAGATTACTTTAACACATTGCTTTAACAGAGCATCAGAGTTTAATTCTATGTCAAAGAGAAATTGAGCTTCCTGTGATCTTTTGCTGTGAGGTTTCCTTTCTTTACCTTCTTTCATATTGGTGACCATGTTTCTGTGTTTCTGTGTGTAACACATCTTTAAGCATCTTTTGCAGGGCAGGATGAGTGGCAACATATTCTTTCAGTTTCTGTTTGCTATGAAAAGTCTTAATTTCACCTTCATTCACAAATGAGAGCTTTGCAGGATATAATATTCTGGGCTGGCAGTTTTTCTCTCTTAGTACCTGGGCTATGTCTCGCCATTCCCTTCTAGCTTGTAGGGTTTCTGATGAGAAGTCTGCTGTGAGTCTAATTGGAGATCCTCTGAGAGTAATCTGACGTTTCTCTCTTGCACCTTTTAGAATCTTTTCTTTATGTTTCATTGCGGTGAGTTTGATTACAACGTGTCGTGGTGAGGATCTCTTTTGGTCATGTTTATTAGGGGTTCTATAAGCTTCCTGTACTAAGATGCCTCTGTCCTTCTCCAAACCTGGGAAATTTTCTGCTAGTATCTCACTGAAAATGCCTTCTAATCCTTTCTCCCTCTCCATGTCTTCAGGAACTCCTAGAACCCGAATGTTGGGTTTTTTAATAGTATCCTGTAGATTCCTGACAATATTTTTTAGATTTCTAATTTCTTCTTCTTTTCTTTGGTTTGCCTGTTTCCTTTCCTGTTCTCTGTCTTCTAATTCTGATATTCTCTCTTCTGCTTCGCTCATTCTGTTTTTAAGACTCTCTAATGTGTTTGTCATTTGATCTATTGAATTCTTCATTTCATTATGATTTCTCATCACTATCACAGTTTCTTGTTCCACTAGTTGTTTCATTTCATTTTGATTCCTCCTTAATATTTCATTTTCATGAGAGATTTTCTATCTTGTCCATTAAGGATTTCTGTAGTTCAAGAATTTGTTTTTGAGAACTTCTTAATGTTCTTATCAATTTTTTTGAGATCTGCTTCTTGCATTTCTTCGATCTCATCCTCTTCATAATCTTGAATTGGGGTTTCTTTTTCATTTGGGGGTGTCATAGTGTCTTCCTTGTTCTTGTTACCTCGGTTTTTGCGTTAGTTGTATGGCATGTTGGAGATATTTGGTTTCTTCACTGTGGTGTTTTTTCTTGTTATACTAAGGCTCTATATTAAGTGGACTGTCTGCTTTCGGTGGAGCCTTAGAGGCTTGAGATGCGTGTGGCCTGAGAGCTCTGTTTGGTTCCTCAGTGTCGAGGGTGTGTCAAAGATGACACTCCCAGGTTAGGTGTGGTAAATCTCTTTCTTTCTTTTTTTTTGATTCAAAAGGGAAGTAATTCCGCACAGCTGAATGTAATTGGAGGTAGTTAGCAGGCGAATGATATGCCCACAGGAGCCAGAGATTGGAAGCTCTTTCCCAAGAACCACACAGGGAATCTGTGCTGCCCTCAGTGTGGGCTCCAATTCTCCTGCAGTCTCCCACTGGGTTGCCAAGTTAGATGCTAATCTCCTGTTATTTCACCCCTCCCCCCAGAGTCAGGTTTTTCTGCTAGGCTCAGGGCTGGTGCAGACCTGAGGTCGCCCTGCTTATGACGTATGTCCAAAATGGCGCCTGCTCTTTGTCTTGCTAGCCTTTGAGGGTTGAGCGGAGAGAGAGAAACTCGTGTCTGTATCGGTCACTTTTTTTTTTCCTCTCTCTCTTCTAGTTAGCCTGGTGAACTTTTCCCCACAGAGTTTCAAGCCTCGTTCCCTCTAGTCTCCTCTTTCCACTTGCCCACTGGTTTCTCGGGCTATTAAGGTTCGGCTCACCTCGCGTTCCATCGCTAGTGTGTTGAGTCTGCTGCTGGTGTCCCAAACTTGGGCTCCCACGCTCTCCACGCAGGTCCACTGTGAATCACTAGTTCCGGAAGAGGTTCCTCTGCTGTTTCTTCCCCTACTCTTCCTTGACCCTGCAGTATCTCCACTTTTATTAAACTGTCTCTCCCCTGGACTAATAGTGTGCTCCCTTCCTATTCCACCATCTTGCCACTCTACCACAAACTTGTAAACATGTTTCATCAATGACCTTATTATAGTTCTATGAAGATAATTCTAAAATAAAAATTATTTTTATATAATATCTTTTTTTACAAAATGGCAGTAACATTGGTAAATGAGCAAATTCATAGATAATGATATTTTGCCTTTTTTGGCTATAATTCTTTCATATATCAAGAAAACTGAAAACTACATTTCTCTCTGAATATAATGTGTTGTCACCACCACACAGTAATAGAATTATTTCAGGCAGACTTTAAATTTTAATTCTTGGATCACAAACATTAACCCAATTGTCTGTTGTTTCATTTTCTAAATCCTACAGAATTTGTGATCACCTTTATTATCTAACTTTGCTGTGCTTCTCACCAATACATGGTCACTATCTGGACAAGTACATGTCCTCACAACTCCTACAATGGAATAGATTTTTAAGCCCATTCTTATTGAGGAAGCAGATACAAAATAAATAGAAAATTAATCTTCTTTTTAAAATTTCATTTTAAGGGCTTTGGATATGAAAGATACAAGTTGAATATATAAATATGTTTTTCCAGACAATGAAAAATACCTGAAATCATATAGACTAGAATTCTGGACCCCTCAAGTAAATCTGGGCAAAGATTTTCACTTACGTTATGTCATTCCCAAAAGAGGTATTTGACAGGTCCACAGCATGAAGAGAGAAGCAAAAGAATACATTTTGATACAAGTTTTCCATTGTGTTCTGATCCTTGTTTAAAACTATTTCTTCTGTTTCATTAATTGATCAAAACCAGAAGAGTCATAAACATTTAATGACATATGTTGGTTTTTAGCAACAGTTTATATTTGTAAACATTTTCAAGCATTTTAGAGGATATCAGAAAATTACCTTTTGTGCACAGAGTATTGAAAATAAGTAGCAGAAGATAGCAAAATTTAGATACATGTATATTTAAGTCTGTCTGTCTATCTATCTATCTATCTATCTTAGGAAAGGGTTATCACTCCCCAAATCCCTGCAATGGCCAGCTCTAGGCCAGTCCAAAACCAGGAGCTCAGACTTCACTCAGGGTCCTGTGGAGGAGGGAGGGACTCAAGCACCTGTGTCATCACCTGGTGCCTCCTAGGTAGCCCATCATCAGGAAACTAGAATCAGGAGTGGACCTGGGACTCAAACCCACACACAGATTGAACAACATGCTCCTGAATGAACAATGGGTCATAGAAGAAATTAAAAGAGAAATCAAAAATTTTCTGGAAGTAAATGAGGATAAAAGCACAACATACCAAAACCTCTGGGATACAACAAAAGCAGTGTTAAGAGGAAAGTTTATATCAATAGGTGCCTACATCAAGAAATTGGAAAGGCACCAAATACATGAGCTTTCAAGTCATCTCAATGATCTAGAAAATCTGCAGCAAACCAAACGCAAATCCAGTAGGAGAAGAGAAATAATTAAAATCAAAGAAGAAATCAACAGGATTGAATGCAAAAAAACATTACAAAAAATCAGCCAAACGAGGAGCTGGTTTTTTGAAAAAATAAACAAAATTGACACCCCATTGGCTAACTAAAAAAAGAAAAGACCCAAATCAATACAATTAGAGATGAAAATGGAAACGTAACAACAGACACCACAGAAATAAAAAGAATCATCAGAAATCACTTCAAGGACTTGTATGCCAGCAAACAGGGAAATCTATCAGAAATGGACAGATTCTTGGACACATACAACCTACCTAAATTGAGCCAGGAAGACATAGAAAAGCTAAACAGACCCATAACTGACACAGAAATTGAAACAGTAATAAAGGTCCTCCCAACAAAGAAAAGCCCAGGACCAGATGGATTCACTGCTGAGTTCTACCAGACATTTAGAAAAGAACTAACTCCAATTCTTCTCAAACTATTCAAAACAATCAAAAAAGAGGGAATCCTCCCAAATACTTTCTATGAAGCCAGCTTCACCTTAATTCCTAAGCCGGAAAAAGATGCAGCATTGAAAGAGAATTACAGACCAATATCCCTGATGAACATAGACACAAAAATACTCAATAAAATTCTGGCCAATAGAATGCAACAACACATCAGAAAGATCATCCACCCAGACCAAGTGGGATTTATCCCTGGTATGCAAGGATGGTTCAACGTTTGCAAAACAATCAACGTAATACACTACATTAACAGACTGCAGAAGAAAAAACATATGATTCTCTCAATAGACGCAGAGAAAGCATTTGATAAAATACAACACGCTTTCATGATGAAAACTCTAAGCAAACTGGGTATGGAAGGAACATTCCTCAATACAATCCAAGCAATATATGAAAAACCCACGGCCAACATCCTATTGAATGGGGAAAAGTTGGAAGCATTTCCGCTGAGATCTGGTACCAGACATGGATGCCCACTCTCACACTGCTATTCAATATAGTTCTGGAAGTTTTAGCAAGAGCTATTAGGCAAGAAAAAGGAATTAAAGGGATACAAATTGGGAAGGAAGAACTCAAATTATCCCTCTTTGCAGATGATATGATTCTTTATTTAGGGGACCCAAAGAACTCTACTAAGAGACTACTGGAACTCATCGAAGAGTTTGGCAAAGTAGCAGGATATAAAATCAATGCACAAAATTCAACAGCCTTTGTATACACAGGCAACGCCACAGCTGAGGAAGAACTTCTAAGATCAATCCTATTCAAAACTGCTACAAAAACAATCAAATACCTTGGAATAAACTTAACCAAGGATGTTAAAGATCTCTACAATGAAAACTACAAAACCTTAAAGAAAGAAATAGAAGAGGATACCAAAAAAATGGATAAATCTTCTATGCTCATGGATTGGAAGAATCAATATCATCAAATTGTCTATTCTCCCAAAAGCAATTTATACATTCAATGCAATACCAATCAAGATCCCGAAGACATTCTTCTCAGATCTGGAAAAAATGATGCTGAAATTCATATGGAGACACAGAAGACCTTGAATAGCCAAAGCAATCTTGTACAACAAAAACAAAGCCGGAGGCATCACAATACCAGGTTTCAGGACATACGACAGGGCAGTTAAATCAAAACAGCATGGTACTGGTACAGAAACAGGTGGATAGATCAAAGGAACAGAATAGAAACACCAGATATCAATCCAAACATCTACAGCAAACTTATATTTGATCAAAGATCTAAAACTAATCCCTGGAATAAGGACAGCCTATTCAATAAATGGTGCTGGGAAAATTGGATTTCCACGTACAGAAGCTTGAAGCAAGACCCATACCTTTCACCTTACACAAAAATTCACTCAACATGGATTAAAGACTTAAATCTATGACCCAAAACCATCAAATTATTAGAGAGCATTGGAAAAACCCTGCAAGATTTAGGTACAGGCAAAGACTTCTTGGAAAAGACCCCAGCAGCACAGGAAGTCAAAACCAAAATTAACATTTGGGATTACATCAAATTGAGAAGTTTCTGTACTTCAAAAGAAACAGTCAGGAAAGTGAAGAGGCAACCGACAAAATGGGAAAAAATATTTGCAAACTATACTACAGATAAAGGGTTGATAACCAGAATCTACAAAGAAATCAAGAAACTCCACAACAACAAAACAAACAACCCACTTAAGAGATGGGCCAAGGACCTCAATAGACATTTTTCAAAAGAGGAAATCCAAATGGCCAACAGACACATGAAAAAATGTTCAGGATCACTAGCAATCAGGGAAATGCAAATCAAAACCACAATGAGGTTTCACCTCACCCCGGTGAGAATGGCTCACATCCAGAAATCTACCAACAACAGATGCTGGAGAGGATGTGGGGAAAAAGGGACACTAACCCACTGTTGGTGGGAATGCAAACTGGTTAAGCCACTATGGAAGTCTGTCTGGAGATTCCTCAGAAACCTGAACATAACCCTACAATTCAACCAAGCCATCCACTCCTTGGAATTTACCCAAAGGAAATTAATTTGGCAAACAAAAAAGCCATCTGCACATTAATGTTTATTGTAGCTCAATTCACAATAGCTAAGACCTGGAACCAACCCAAATGCCCATCAACAGTAGACTGGATAAAGAAATTATGGGACATGTACTCCATAGAATACTATACAGCAGTAAGAAACAACGAAACCCGGTCATTCGCAACAAGATGGAGCAATCTGGAAAACATCATGCTGAGTGGATTAAGCCAGTCCCAAAGAGACAAATATCATTTTTTTTCCATGATCAGCGACAACTGAGCACCAAAGGGGAAACCTGTTGAAGTGAAATGGACACTATAAGAAACAATCACCTGACCAGCTCTTGTCCTGACTCTAGATGTACAATGTAATACTTTATCCTTTTTAGTATTTGTTGTTGTTGTTGTTGTTCTAGTACTAGTGGTTGAACTCTGTAATTGGCACATATTTATTCTTGGGTGTTTAAATTTTAACTGAAAAGTGATCCCTGTTAAATTTAAGAGTGGAAAAAGAGAGGGAGGAGATGTACAATTTGGGACACACTCAATCGGACTTGCCCCAAATGATGGAGTTAGAAATGTGCCAGGGGATTCCAATACAATCCCATCAAGGTGGCATGTACCAATGCCATCTCACTAGTCCAAGTGATCAATTTCAGTTCACAATTGATGGCTCTAATAGGTCTAAGAGTTAAAGGGATCACACAAAGAAGACAAGTGTCTGCTAATACTAACTGATAGAATCAAAAAGGGAGAGAAGGGTCCAACATGGGAAGTGGGATACACAGCAGACTCATAGAAGGGCAGATGTCCTAAACAACACTCTGGCCTCAGAATCAGCCCTTAAGGCATTCAGGTATGGCTGAAGAGCCCATGAGAGTATTGTAGGCATGGAAAGCCAAGATACCATGGAAAAAAAAAACCTAAATCAAAGATCTCTGTGAGTGAGATCCCAGTGGAAAGAATGGCCATCAAAGAAGGAGGTACCTTTCTCCAAAGGGAGGAGAGAACTTCCACTTTGACTATGACCCTATCGGAATAAGATCAAAGTCAGTGAACTCTAAAGGCTTCCATAGCCTTGGCAACTCATGACTAGAGCCTAGGGAGATTACTGATGCCATGAACAGGAGTGTCAAATTAAGTCAGCAGCAGGAGTCACTGTGTACTTACATCCCATGTGGGATCTGTCCTTAATGTGTTGTCTAATGTGAAGTGATGCTATAGCTAGTACTAAAACAGTATTTTTACACTTTGTGTTTCTGTGTGGGTACAAACTGATGAGGTCTTTACTAATTATATACTGAATCAATCTTCTGTATATAAAGATAATTGGAAATGAAAAAAAAAAACTGGTGTTAATTTGGAAATGGCATAGAAAATTAATTAATCTTTAAAAAATATATCATGTAGGATCTCTGTCTTTAATGTGCTGTACACTCTTATTTAATGCTATAACTAGTACTCCAATGGTATTTTTTTCACTTTGTGTTGCTATGTGGGGGCAAACTGTTGAAATCGTTACCTAATATATACTAAACTGATCTTCTGTATATACAGAGAATTGAAAATGAACCTTGATGTGAATGGAAGGGGAGAGGGAGCGGGAAAGGGGAGGGCTGCGGGTGGGAGGGAAATTATGGGAGGGGGGAAGCCACTGTAATCCATAAGCTGTACTTTGGAAATTTATAGTCATTAAATAAAAGTTTAATAAAAAAAGAGAGAGAGAGAACGATCCAACATGGGAAGCGGGATACACAGCAGACTCATAGAAGGGCAGATGTCCTAAATAGCACTCTGGCCTCAGAATCAGCCCTTAAGGCATTTGGATCTGGCTGATGTGCCCATGAGAGTATTTTAGGCATGGAAAGCCAAGACACTATGGGGAAAAAAAGTAGAAGACCTAAATGAAAGATCTCTGTGAGTGAGATCCCAGTGGAAAGAATGGGCCATCAAAGAAGGAGGTACCTTTCTCTGAAGGGAGGAGAGAACTTCCACTTTGACTATGACCCTACCGGAATAAGATCAAAGTCAGCGAACTCTAAAGGCTTCCATAGCCTTGGCAACTCATGACTAGAGCCTAGGGAGATTACTGACGCCATAAACAAGAGTGTCAAATTGTTAAGTCAGCAACAGGAGTCACTGTGTACTTACATCTCATGTGGGATCTGTCCTTAATGTGTTGTCCAATGTGAAGTGATGCTATAGCTAGTACTAAAACAGTATTTTTCACTTTGTGTTTCTGTGTGGGTGCAAACTGATGAAATCTTTACTTAGTATATACTGAATTGATCTTCTGTATATAAAGATAATTGAAAATAAAAAAATGGTGTTAAATTGGAAATGGCATAGAAAATTAATTTTTTAAAAATATATCATGTAGGATCTCTGTCTTTAATGTGCTGTACACTGTTATTTAATGCTATAACTAGTACTCCAACAGTATTTTTTCACTTTGTGTTGCTATGTGGGGGCAAACTGTTGAAATCTTTACTTAATATATACTAAACTGATCTTCTGTATATACAGAGAATTGAAAATGAATCTTGATGTGAATGGAAGGGGAGAGGGAGTGGGAAAGGGGAGGGTTGCGGGTGGGAGGGAAGTTATGGGGGGGTGAAGCCATTGTAATCCATAAGCTGTACTTTGGAAATTTATATTCATTAAATAAAAGTTTAAAAAAAAGAAACCAAAAAAAGCCACTGTAATGTCATGAACCTACCATTGTGACATTATAAGCAATTTTAAAGTCAATAAATCATTGTGATGCTATAAATATACCATTTTGATGTCATAGTCAATTGTGAACTAATAAAAACCATGGTGATGTCACAAACTTACCTTTAGGAAGTCATAATCTATTGTGAAGTGTTAAACTGCCACTGTTATATGATAATCAATTGTGATATAATGAAAACCATTATTTTGCCATCAATATTATGATGCAATAAACTAATAATTTTCATGTCACAAACCAACCACTGTGCTGTCATAATCAATTGTAAAGTCAAAAATACCACTGTGACATTTTTTTTTTTTATTTTTGACAGGCAGAGTGGACAGTGAGAGAGAGATAGAGAGAAAGGTCTTCCTTTTGCCGTTGGTTCACCCTCCAATGGCCGCCGCGGTAGCGCGCTGCGGCCGGCGCACCGCGCTGTTCCGATGGCAGGAGCCAGGTGCTTATCCTGGTCTCCCATGGGGTGCAGGGCCCAAGCACTTGGGCCATCCTCCACTGCACTCCCTGGCCACAGCAGAGAGCTGGCCTGGAAGAGGGGCAACCGGGACAGGATCGGTGCCCCGACCGGGACTAGAACCCGGTGTGCCGGCGCCGCAAGGCGGAGGATTAGCCTGTTGAGCCACGGCGCTGGCCCACTGTGACATTTTAAACCTAGTATTGTGATGTCACATTATGATTCCATAGACCATGATTGTGATGTCACAATCAATTTTGATGTATGAAAACCACTGTGATGACATATACTAATATTGTGTTGTATACTGTGATAAATAGAAAAATGTGATTTCATAAACCAGCTTCGAGGTTGTCATTATTAATTGAACTTTTATTTTTTTGGCAGGCAGAGTTACACAGTGAGAGAGAGAGAAAGGTCTTCCTTTCCATTGGTTCACTCCCTCAATGGCCACTATGGCCAGCACTCTGCAGCCGGCACGCTGTGCAGATCTGAAGCCAGGAGCCAGGTGCTTCCTCTTGGTCTCCCATGTGGGTGCAGGGCCCAAGGACCTGGGATATCCTCCACTGCACTTCCAGGCCACTGCAGAGAACTGGACTGGAAGAGAAGCAACTGGGACAGAATTTGGTGCCTCAACTGGGACTAGAACCTGGGGTGCCAGTGCTGCAGGCAGAGAATTAGTCAAGTGAGCTGTGGCACTGGCCATTAATTCAACTTTGAAGCCATAAAAGCCATTGTGGCATAACATACCATTGTGATGTTATAATTGTGATATCATATACTACCATTGTAATGTTATAGGCTTCCACTGTGATGCCATAAAACTTGTTATGGTGTTATAATCATTTATGATATAATAGAAAACACTGTGAAATCAAAATCTGTTGTGATGCTGTAAAAAATTTTGATGTCCTAAACTACCATTATTATCTCAATCAATTGTGATGACATAGGGCCTGGTGATATAATGATTAATTGGAATGTCATAAACCACCATTATGATATATTTTTAAAGTTACCAGGGGAGTGATATTCCATTTTTGGGCAATATACATATGAGTGTGAATTTTAAGAAACATAACAATAGCAATGTTTCCCCACAGCATCAGCCCCAAGACCCCAATTCTTAAATCTGCAATTTAGTATGCAATTCCAATTTTTTAATGTGCAGGCAAAGCTCAACATTTCTGCAAGACAAGTAACATCAGTTTATGGCTCATGGCTCTAGCATTTACCTGTTTACTATTTTTTCATAAAAAGATCCAGCTGAGTATATATTCAAAAGAAATGAGATAATTGTATTAAAAATATACCTGAACTCCCATGTTTATTGTAGTGCTCTTCACAATAGCAAGATATGGAATAAACTTAAATGTACATTACCAGATGAATGGATAAAGAAAACGCAGTACATATTCACAATGGAATACTATCAGCCATAAAAAGGATGACATTCTGTAAATTTCAGCAAAATGGATGGATTTGGATTTGATGTCACTTCGAATATGCAAGACAAAGATAAATGCTACACTTTATCCTACATGTGTTGAAGCTAAAAAAAGTCGATCTGAACACAAAATAGTGATAATTGTAGGATCGTAAGTGTGGATGTTAGATTAAAGGAGGTTGAATAATGGGTACCAAATCAGATTTTGAAGGAGTAAGTTCCTAGTGTTAAATAACAGAGTGGGATGGCTATAGTTCACAATAACCTATTAGATATTTTAGAGCAAATAAAAAGAGGGGTTCTTATAGGCTGCAATCATCAATTAAAGGCAAAGATGGGAAAACGTTAATGAATGATTTTATCAGTTCACGTGATGTACATTTGTTGAAATTTCACATTACACTTCATAATTATGTACAATTATTAGAAAACCATTTTAATATTTAGGAAGATGAAAATGCTAACTAACCTGAGGTGTTCCCTTATCCTGTCATGTCCCATAAATATGTACAATTACAATAATTTTAAAAATATTATTCTAAAATAATTTCTACAGAATTTATTTTAATTATTTGAAATGCAGAGTACAGAAGATGAGGGAAAGATAGCTAGAAAGGTCTTCCATCTGCTGGTTCACTCCTTAAATAGATGCAATGGTCAGAGATGGGCCAATTTAAACCCAGGAACCAGTAGATTCTTTGGGGTCTCCCATGCTGGTGCAGGGTCCCAAGCACTCAGATCATCTTCTATTGCATTCCCAGGCATAGCAGAGAGCTAGATCAGAAGAGGAGCAGCCAGGACGTGACCCAGAACACATATGGGATGCTGGCACTACATGAGGAGGCTAAGCCAACTATACCATAGCATCAGCCTTTCTAAAATCATTTTTAAAAGAACTTTCTAGGCCAGTGCCATGGCTTAACAGGCTAATCCTCTGCCTTATGGCACCGGCACACTGGGTTCTAGTCCCAGTTGGGGCGCCAGATTCTATCCCGGTTGCCCCTCTTCCAGGCCAGCTCTCTGCTATGGCCCAGGAATGCAGTGGAGGATGGCCCAAGTCCTTGGGTCCTGCACCTGCATGGGAGAGCAGGAGAAGCACCTGGCTCCTGGCTTCAGATCAATGAGATGTGCTGGCCACAGCGGCCATTGGAGAGTGAACCAATGGCAAAAAGGAAGACCTTTCTCTCTGTCTCTCTCTCTCACTATCCACTCTGCCTGTCAGAAAGAAAAAAAAAGTTAAAAAAAGAACTTTCTATTTGAGTAAATGGACAAAATAAGCTTAAAATTATGAAGTGAGCATTTGTCCTAACAGTTGAGATGCCTGCATTCCGTGGTGGAATGCTGAGTTTGAATCCCAACACTAACCCCTCATTTCAGTCTCCTGCTTAGGTGCACTCTAGGAAGCAGCAAATGATGAATCAAGTAGGGTACCTAGATTGACTTCTCATCTGGTCCCAGCCTCACCTGGGCTATTGCAGGCATTTGAGGAGTGAACGTGTGTGTGGGAGATGTCTATCTCTCTTTCTGTTTGTATCTATTGGCTTGTTTCTCACTCTCAGACAAAAAATAATTGAAGAGGTGCTCTCAATATTTACTATGATTCCACAATAAAAATCTTGTGCTAATATTTTTGGATGCACAGATCCTTTTTTTAAATGAAAATAATTAAAGAAATTACATAGATACTATTTACTTTGTGTGCATAAAATAAAAAGCTATATGATAAAAATCATATATAGTATTTAAAAAGAAATATTAAAGTAGAAATAACCTTTCCGTGTAATAAAGAACAGCAATATTAAACCCATGAGAGTATTCATTGCTTCTACATTTCTATAGGCAAAATGTATGAAAAAGTTACAAATAAAAATACTTTCAGGATAATCATTTGTTCTAGCAAATAACACATAGGTTGGGATGTTTGAGTTCCATATCAGAGTTTGTGTTCCATATTCTGGGCTTGAGTCACATTTCCATTCTGAATTGTAGCTTCCTGTTAATGCACCCCTCAGGATGTGGCATGAGACAGCTCAAAAACTGGACTCCCTCAATCAAGTGGGAGATCTGGATTGAACTCTAAGATCCCAATTAATCCTGGTCCAGCTCTGGCCATTGTGGGCATTTTATAAGAGAACCAGCAGATGGTGCTCTGTATGTTCATATTTCTCTGTGTCTTAAAATGTAAATCTAAAAATAATATTGCTATTGATCTATTAAAACAATAGGCCTTTATCCCAACAAGGTTATTTGATATAGTATTATATATGTTTAAAATTAAACTGCACGAATGATTATTCTAGAATATTTATCACATCAAGTATATTTGATTACATTATTACATCACATTTTAGAAGCAGGGGAAATTGCAGAGACTAATTCAGTTTTCTACTGTTCAAAAGAAGTCTCTGTGGAGCCCAGTTTACGCAGGGGCATCCCCAAGCATCACTGAATCCAGCAGTGATGGAGAAAGGCATGGAGTGCTCCATGGAAGAGAGTCCACCTGAAGTTCAGGAGGCACCACACACTGAGGGGGTTGTGACAATCACCTTCCCCACCACCAATAAGGTCTTCTAGCCCCTTGTACAGGAATTTCATGGGGATCTGATCTGAGTTGTGATCAACTAGCTTGCTAGCCAGGAATGGCCCACAGAAGCAGGTTGTGGACTAGTCAGAGCAAGCTGAGGAAAGGCTCAAACACAAAGGGTGTGGAAACCTGGGACTGGAGACCAACCTTCAACAGCTGCTGTGAGGGGAAATCTGTGAGGAAGGCCTGAGAGTGCTCCAGGGCCTTGTAACTTCTAGAGGCAATGCATTTGAAACATCTGAGAGGTGCCCCAGCTCTAATCTGTGATTACCAATGATGCCCCTGCATGGCCATGAGTCTCATATGCTGCCATATGAAGCTCAATGAAGTAGTACATCTGCTACAGTCCCACCATGGATGCTGTATCACCAGCTCCAGAGGGTAGTGAACAGAGCTGCATGATGTCATCCATTTGGATCCCTAGACAGCTCTGCCCCCTTCCTGGATGTAGCCTTGCAGGCTGCAAGCAAAGGAGGGTTACTGTGCCTGACCTGAATAAACATGGTGGTGCTGGCAGGGAGCAGCTGAGAGACCTGCTGTAGCAAGTTCAGTGTCATAGCCTTCAAGTGCTGGGTCTGCCACGAAATAGCCCTGAGGATCATCTTGCAGTTTGAACCTCCAGACCAGCTGCTGCCAGTGCTCTGTGGTGCCACTGCTCATGTAAGGGACAAGTTCTATGAATGAGTGTTTGTTGGAGTCTTCATCAGCAAGATCAAGCTCAAGGTCTCAGCCAGAAAGCAGGCACTTGTGTTCCAGTGCATCAGTCATGGTGCTTTCAAACTTCAGTGCTTCAGAAAGCTAACAGGTGCCCCCTGATACTTGGACCATGTTCTCTGAAGCCCATGGTCCCCCTAACACCCCTGAATTGAGTGCAAATACTGTGCACAGTAATACCAACTTGGAGGATCCCTGTTGCAGAGTCCATCTATGACCTAGATTGTATGAATTGTGTCCTCAAGGCTGTGAGCACCAATTCCTGCCATTTGTACACCTCAGAGTAGATCTATAGCATTCTTGGCATTGTAACTGGGAACTCCCAGATGATCCTCTCCACTACACACTGCATCTACTACACCACCATCTGTGGCAGCACACCCAGCCTCCAGCAGCTGTGCTTTGCTTTCCTCCACGTGGGCTTCTGGTCTTGCTCTCACACACTTTAAGAATCCAGTCATGATGGACTCCCCTGTGTTGACTCTCTGAAACATTCTGAGAAGAGAGTTAAAGAAAATGGGTGTGGCTGTTGGGGACCAGCCCTGTGTAGTGCATTTGCATACTGGAGGCTGAGCTGAGACCAACTTCACAATCTTAACCTGGCTCCCAGCAATAAGGACTATAGGCCAACCCAGAGACCAACTGTGGTCTGCAGCCATCAGCCAGTTCAGAAGCAAGACAGCAGGAGAAGCTATGAGGAGAGATGCAGGCTACAACAAAATAGCAGAAGGAGCTGGCCAAGGACCCAGTCAAGTGGGCAGCCTGGCTCAAGATGTTTCCTCCACAAGAGTGTTAAGCAGAACACTGCCCATGAGGGATGAACACTGCTGTTCCTACAGCCCTCATAGTCTGAAGCTCCTGCTGATGTTACTGCCATTGACTTTCTAGATACAGCATACCAATAACTCCCTGGGCCTGGGTCTGAGAGGATGTCAGGTGTAGACTGTGCTAATAGAGATGAGGCCTTAAAAAATTGGAACAGGTAAAATGTTGAAGATTATTTAAATAATAGTATTACCAATTCAATTAAAGCCAGGAGCCAGGGGTGTCTTCCAGGTCTCCCATGTGAGTGCAGGGACTGAAGAACTTGGGCCTTCTTATACTGCTTTCTGATGCTACAGTAGAGAGCTGGATCAGAAATAGAGCCACTGGGACTTGAACTGGTGCCCATATGAGATGCAGGCACTGCAGGCTGTGACTTTATCCACTACACCACAACACTGGTCCCTTGAATGCCATCTTTTAATGCAATACTCTCTGGAAGAATGGTGTGGCTTTGTCTTCAAAGCTGCCATTTTAGGAAATCACAAGTTATTTCATTAGGTTTATTGCATTTCATATATGCTTTATCCAAGAGCACACACAGAGATTTCCTAACTACTTTTACTAAAATAATTTATCACTTATGGACTGAAAGGTAGCCCAGCACTGGAGGCCAAGATGGAAAAGTTGTCCAGAGTCACCCTTACCTTCCCTTTGGTCTTGTAGTGCACAGAAGTACTACCCCCATGCCAGCCTAATGACAAAACAGACACTTTACACACTAATCCACACTTGATGAGAATGTCATAAGCCCAGATTCAGTATTTCTCTCTTATTCATAGCCTCTACTTCAAGGACCACATTGGGCTAGTTAACACAAACTGCCATCCTCTGTTTCTTTGGACACCAAGTAAAAATTTTTTATTCAAGAAATCTTTCCAAATTCATACCAGCATCTTTTCTTATAATACAGTAAACAATGCTATTGTTTCTTATATTCCCCTATGTAGCATATTCATGAAAACATCATTTTATTCTCAAAAAGTACTTATAAATGTGTACTATTAAACTAAAATTTTCTATGCTATGATTTGAGTTTATACATTCAGTGAACAAATAAGTATTAAAAACTATTATGAGACACATAATTTTCTGTTTCAGGCAAATAGGTATGGCTAATAATATTTTATATTAGCCAGAATAAGTCCTACTCTAAAATAAATTATACATTTCTTCACATAACATGTTGGAAATTTTACTGTGGTTGTATCAATTACTACATCATACTGGAGAGTAAAGACACCTTCCCAAAACTGAGTCTTTATAGTTAGGAACATGCTATGTCCCTATACTTACATCTGTCTTCTAAAATGTTTTGTCATTATTTATTTTTAAGTCCTCTTATTTTATACACACACACATACACACACACACAGATCTGACATTTAATGGTTCTCTCTCCAAGTCCAAAGAACAGTTGGGCCTGGGTCAGACCAAAGCCAGAGCCCAGAACTTCATTCAGGTCTCCCAAGTGGGTGACAGGGACTCAAATACTTTTCCCATCATGCACTGCCTCAAAGAGCATAGTACTAGGAAGCTGGATCAAAAGTAGAAGTGGACTCAATCTGAAGCACTGCAGTATCAGATACAGGTATCACAAGCAGCACCATAATCTACTGCAACACATGGCTCACCTTGAAGTGTCATTTTAAGCCACATTGCCAACACAGACACTATCAGAATTCAAATATAGAGCAGTTCTGTGTGAATTTATATAATAAAAATCTGGGTCATCTAGGTGACTGGCTTTTAACTAAAATCATAGAATTTATAGAAAACTTGAAATATTTCTGAATATATATATATATATATATGAAAATATACTGGTGTTTTAAATTGTGATTCATTTGGTATGCCAGTGAAAACAGTAGAAGAAAGTATGTAGCCAGTATGCCTCTCACAGTCAATGTCTTGATATTTAAATAATCACCTATATGAACTTCCAAAAGCCATGATTTCAGAAATCAATCAAATGTTGTTTTGCACATTATTTAACATCTAGGGAGATTTTTCCAAATTGGGAAAATAGTTTATGAATATAAAACATGGTTTCAACTCCTAAGATAAACAAGATCATAAAAAAAAACCTGGAGTCAGGAAGGCTATTTGAATCTTATATTTTCAGATTGTAAACCTCTAGGGATAATAACAAATAGTGTAAAGAGTGAGGGCTACCGAAGGAATGCAGAGCTGGTGATTTGAATCATTTGATTCAGTGGGGAAGGCATATAAGAGGACTCAAGGTAACAACTCATGGCTTGAAAAGGCATGGGAGGGACTGGCACCGAGGCTCACTTGCTTAATCTTTCACATGCTGTGCCAGCATCCCATATGGGCACCGAGTTCTAGTCCCAGTTGCTCCTCTTCCACTCATCTCTCTCCTGTGGCCCAGGAGGGCAGTGGAGGATGGCCCAAGTGCTTGGGCCCCTGCACCTGTTGCAGTTGATTTCTCCACAATGTTGCAGTGGGTTCGTTTCTGAGAAGAGCAGCGTGGTGGGGGCAAGAGGCGCGGAGTCAACACACAGACCCCGGGAGTCCAGTGAGAGCAGGCTTGAGGCGAGCAGCCTGCAGACTCGTTTATTACAGTTGATACAACACTTATATAGCCAAGACCAGCCAATCCGGTCAAGGGGCGGTCTATACCCCAACCAATCACAGCCTGTTGCCAGGCAGTTTCCAGAGCCATCCAATCACAGCCTGTCGCCAGGCAGTTTCAAATCCATCCAATCACAGCCTGTCACCAGGCAGTTTCCAGAGCCATCCAATCACAGCCTGTCGCCAGGCAGTTTCAAAGCCATTCCTGACTAACTGACGCTCACTTGCCAGTGGCCACCTTGGCATGGCCTTCTCATTCCACCACATGCACCCACATAGGAGACCAGGAGGAAGCACCTGGCTCCTGGCTTCAGATAGGTGTAGCACAGGCTGTAGCGGCCACTTGGGAGTGAACCATAGAAAGGAAGACTTTTCTCTCTGTCTCTCTCTTTCACACTGTCTATAACCTGTCAAATAAAAAAAATTAAAAATTTTAAAAAAGGTATGAGGGAGGGGGAGAAGCTGTAATAAAACTATGGAATAGAAATGTGATAATCTCTCATTATAGGATTTCCAGAAAAGGAGATAGTCAATTGATTATAATTTTTAGAGAAACTCTTCAGGAATAAACCAATCATTAAAATTGCCAGTTTATCAATTATCAGATGATGAAGCAGCTTCATAAGTTTCATAGAAATATCAGGAGGTTGATAGCAAAAAAACATGATTATTAAAATTTTTGCATGTGTGCCACGGAACTTATATTTTTATCACTAATTTCTGCTCATTTTTTACTTAGTTCCAGTAGCAGTTATATTTCTGTAATCTCAAAAATGTGATATGAATTCATCCTTAAATTTATAGTTTATGGAATGAACCAGTTGATCCTGTCATTCTGGGTTTTAAATAAACAAGTGTCATGCACTGACAAAGAAGAGACAGGACATGGGAGCCTCCATGAGAAGAGGGTGCAGCTCTCTCAGACAACATTTTTTGTTAGAACATACAAGAATTTTTCTAGCTAGCAAACATGTAGGCAAGGTTGTGCATCAACTTTATGGTGAGAAAGGTATCCAGTATGGTGATCCATGACAGAGAAGAAAATGGTGATGTATATCATCACAGACAGGTCTATTCATGTTATAACAAGTTTGTGAAAAAACTAGGTATCAATTAAAGCCCATAATCCCCCTGCTGCTTCTCCCATTTCATTGGGAGGATGTGGCCTCACCCTTCCTGCATAGGCAGAGACAGAACTGCAGCCATGTCCTTTTCCAGAGTGGTGTGTTCTCCGAAGAACATTAAGGCAGTATCCTCTACAAACAAGTTAATATATCTTTTTAAAAGTTGAATGAAAGAGGGAGGGGCCAGCATTGTACCAGGTAAAGGTGCCATCTGCAATGTTGGCATTATTTATAGTGTCAACTTATGTCCCATCTGCTCCACTTCCAATCCAGCACCCTGATGTTGGCAGGGAAAATCAGCAGGTGGTGATCAAACTGTTTGGGTGCCCTGAATCCCATGTGAGAGAGTCCCAGAAGAATCTTCAGTCTCCAAACTTTGGACTAGGCCAGCCCCACTCATTTCAGCCTTCTTGGATGAAAAATGTCTCAGTCTCTCTTTCCTGCTCTCTTCCTCTGGCTCCTATCCCCACTTCCTCTGCTATTGTAAATATTCCAAATAAACAAATCATTTAAAAATGTGTGTTAACAGTGAATAGAAATGAATTCCATAGATGTTTAATATTTAAATGTAAAGTAATCTGACAACTATGCAGGAAACCAGAATGCAGATTATCTATTTTTTCCAACATGAGTTGATGTTACAGCAAATAAGTTTTTATTGAAATGAGTCATTTTTCATTAACTTCAGCATCTATGTTAGCCTTTTTCCATAACAGTTGACATAAAGGGTATTTTTTTTTAATTCTGAGATTTTTGTTATTAAATATTTGAGCACTAGATGCTACTGAGATGAGAGTTGTAGCATTTACAATTAAGAGTAAAAGGATTTGCAAAGGGTAACTGCCTATCTAGCATAATATCTTTTTAAAAAATGATTTTTATTTTTTTATTTGAGAGGTAGTTACAGAGAGAGGCAGAGACAGAGAGAAAGGTCTTCCATCCAATGACTTATTTCTTATATGGCTGCAGCAGCTGGCACTGAGCTGAGCCAAGAGCCAGGAGTTTCTTCAAGTCTCACATATGGATACAGCAGCCCAAGCACTTGGAACATCTTCCACGGCTTTCCCAGGCCATAGCAGAAAGCTGGATTGTAAGAGGAGCAGCCGGGACTTGAACCGGTGCCCATATGGGATTCTGGTGCCACAGGTGGAGGCTTATATGCTACAAAGCTGGATCCTACCATAACTTTTTAAAGTAGCATTTATAATACACAGTAATTTCATCTAGTTATAACTAATTATAGCAGAATATAGTGTTTAAAAAGATGCTAAATACCCCAAATGGGAAAACTCTAGAAAAAGTTTTATTCAGTAACAAAATTGCTATTAGTTTAATGTGTTTTTACTCAAAATCCTACTGAACAAGTATTCTTATTTGTGCTTGGTTTGTCAAAAGTAGATGGCTAACACTTTAAGACTGAATTACAGCCACAGATTTAAGAACTCCTTTTGGTTATTAGGGAAACTATTTCATAGACATGGACATAAATAAACTATAAAGAGTGGGAGGAAGCATCTTAAGTATAGGAACATTTTCACTTGATTTTTTTTTAATTGCTATGAGAAAGACAACCCCTATGGACATACACATGTTAGAAAGATATAGGAACTTAATGACAATATCCTGTACATTTCTAATGTAAATTAAGTCATCACTGATTTTACTCAGAATGTGGGAGTTAATAGAAGGACACTAACATTGCCAAATTTTCTGAAGTTTTGGATGTGATCACCTGGAAGGTTTATTTTCATTTGGATTTCAATGGGACAGTACCCTGCATAATGACAATAACCTAGTATTTATATTTTATTTCTCTTATATACCTACCTCTTAGGAAAAACAAGTAGAGATTACTTTTACCTTGGAAAACTTTGAAGTATAAGGCTAATAAAAGCACAGAAATACCATCACATTGTATTTTCCAGTGATTTATCACAGCTATAAAATTGATTTCAGGCTTTGATTATATGCACAATGATTGTGATTGATTTCTGAAAAGCATCAAGCATCTAAATATACAACAAATCAAAAAGCTAAACCTATTTTTAGGAGATGTAATATCAATCACGCAACTTATTGTTTTATTCCTACTCCTCTTCTTAATGACACCTTGGAATTACATATCTATCCTAATCTTTTACTTTTAACCAAGAGAGTGGAGTTTGTTTTTTTCTTTTTCTGCATTTTTCATTTTCTTTGTTAATGTGGAGCTCTGTTTTCTCTTGCATCATTATCTGCTTCCTTATCTCAGGGCCTGTGGCAGGGTTGATTAAGAATTCTCTGTGTAGAGATGGTCTGTGATCCAGTCTCTTTATCTTTGACACTACCATGAATATAAATTGTTTGGATCCCCAGTTCCTGCTGTTAAAATCCTTTCTTACACTTTAATATGTGTGGGGATTTTTTATTTTTTTTAAAGATTTATTTTATTTATTTGAAAGAGTTAACACAGAGAGAGGAGAGGTAGAGAGAGAGAGAGAGAGAGAGAAAGAGAGAGAGGTCTTCCATTTGCTGGTTCACTCCCCAGATGGCCACAATGCCCAGAGTTGCACCGATCTGAAACCAGGAGCCAGGATCTTCCCCCAAGTCTCCCACATGGGTACAGGGGCCCAAGGACTTGAGCCATCTTCTACTGCTCTCCCAATCCATAGCAGAGAGTTCGATAGGAAGAGGAGCAGCCGGGACTAGAACTGGCGCCCATATGGGATGTCAGCACTTTAGGCCATGGCTTTAACCCACTGCACCACAGCACCGGTCCCCAATATGTGCAGATTTCAAGGTTTGGCTTTTAGAGTATCTCTTAATTCTATCTGTTCCTTACTACTCTACCCATGTAGTAATCATTCACTGAAGTGTATTAGGTTTCATTTGAGTTGAGTCAGCAATCTCCAAAGAATAATCCAGTAACTATCTGATAGTTCCAGAAAAAAAACTCATTGCAATAACAGATGCCCTGCATTTTTTATAATAATTAACATGGATAATATCATATATATGCAAAACTGTCAGAGTTTTTTCTAATTCATTGTATTATGACATTATTTATAATGACTATTATGTGGAGAACTAAATAGAATAATCTATTTGCATTTGAAGGAATGTAACCTAGTTCTAGTACTTTAGTTTTGGGTACATTCAATTTCTAATTTGAAAAAAAATAAAGAGCATGGATACTTGTTGGCATTCATATTCCCAGCTTCTCTCAGTAACTAAGGACATAGCTAATAATAGGCAACAGGAAAAGCTCTTCACACAATACATCAGGAGTTGTGAACTTCATTCAGAGAATCCAGGATTCATTCTCTGTTCTTAACTCTGAAAATGTTTGTCATTCAAATAGAGCACAATGAGAACGAAATAGAGATTCATCTCATCCATCATGGCATCACATAGTTGTAAATTGTACAATTTTAAAATGTCTAAAATATATGCCTTCTAGCAACACTTAAAGCATTTTTCAGTACCTAGTTATATTTAAAGCAGCTCCTTTTAAAATGTATTATTCCTTTTTTATATTTAAATATTTGAAAGTGAACAAATTTTATGTATTTCATACATGCAGATTTAGGGGCATAGTTATATTTCCCATGCTAATCTCCCTCCTGTTCATGCCTCTACCTTCCTTCCCCCTCCATTTCTTATTCTTTCTTTCAATTATTATGATGATCTACTTTCCATTTATTTTATGCTTGTAAGATTAATCTAACATTAAATAAATTAACAAATAGCTACAAGAAAAATAAAATGTGTTTTTCTGATATTTCTGCTATGCCATTTTATACATATATACACCACAATATTATTTTTGTTTATTTTCACTTTTCATTATATATATATATATATATATATATATATATATATATGGAAAAACCTTTCTATGAATTACTCACATTTTATCTCATTCAAAAATTTTCAGGGATTCTTTGCTAAACTCACTACATTTTAACTCTGATACAGCTCCCTGCTATGTCCTGGGAAAGCAGTAGAAGAATTCAAAGACCTTGGGCCCCTGCACCCATATGGGGGACCTGGAAGACAACTCCTGACTCCTGGCAATGGATTGGCCCAACTCCAGCCTTTGTGACCATTTAGGGAGTGAACCAATGAATGGAAGACCTCTCTCTCTCCCTCTGCTTCTCTGTAACTCTGCCTTTCAAATAAACAAGTAAACAGTTAAAAAATATTGATATAATAATCAAGATAAGGAAATGAACACATAATTTTTGGCTTAACATATTCTTAAGCAAAGCTTTATTTCTTCCCTCTCTTTTATATGTTCTGTTTATCATGTGAAATAATTATTATAATCACTATTGAACACATGGAATGCAGTGGACATTTCTTATCTTCATCTTACTTGAATTCTCAATAATATAAGACATTCTCTTAAACACTTGATGCTTCATGAAGCTGTTTGCTGTTTAACTTCTTAAATCCATCATTTATCTTTGGTTGTTCCCTCTGGATCTCTTTCTCAAGGCAACATTTTCCTCCAAAATATTAACATTCAATGCTGGAATGAAGATCTGATTTAATTCTCAGCCATTTCGTTCTATGCTTCCAACTCTCTACACTAAAAATTTCCCAATGTGTATATACAATCCAGCCTTCTATTCAGATGCTTCTTTTTATTTTGATGCATACGGGCTCTTCAGCCAGCAGGAGTTTCAAAGTGCGTATTTGAAGAAACAAGCAGGAATTTCAAATGAAGTGCACAAAAATAATTTTGAATTTCATTTTTTTCTCATTAAAATTTGAGGTTTTCTTATATTTAAGGTTTAGAAAACTTAAAGTGTTTAAAATGAAATCAAGTTCTTTTATCTTTTTTTTTCTTTTTTTGACAGGCAGAGTGGACAGTGAGAGCGAGACAGAGAGAAAGGTCTTCCTTTTCCATTGGTTCACCCCCCAATGGCTGCTGCAGCCACCATGCTGTGGCCCACACACCGCACTGATCGGAAGCCAGGAGCCAGGTGCCTCTCCTGGTCTCCCATGCGGGTGCAGGGCCCAAGGACTTGGGCCATCCTCCACTGCCCTCCTGGGCCACAGCAGAGAGCTGGACTGGAAGAGGAACAATGGGGACAGAATCCAGGCCCCAACCAGGACTAGAACTTGGGGTGCCAGTGCCACAGGTGGAGGATTAGCCTATTGAGCTGTGGCGCCAGCCTAAGTTCTTTTATCTTTAATCATTAATTATTTCCCATTGATCTGGCTGCACAAGTTAGAATTCTTGTACTTACAGTTGGGACTTATTTTAGGACTTATCTCTCCCTCAAAATTCCATAACTAATGCAACAATATTGCTTTTGTTTTACTTGTTAAATATCTTGAAATTTGTCCTATTCTCATAACTTTTGAACTTGAATTGTATCAAGATGCTTCCTACTCATAGCCAGTATTTTTTATCTTCAAATAAACCACCCAGTAGTGTATATTTTATAGATGTGATTAACCTCTACCATCAACTAAGTAAGGGAGGTAATACTTGTTAATGCAAATTCCTCTATTAAGAACCCAGGCTAAAATAATAAAAAAAGCAGAAAAAATTATGAAATTAAATTAGTAATATTAATATCTACATGCTCTCTGAGAAAAGGAATGTAGTTATGATTAGAATATTATGGACTCTATTATTTAAGAATGAGTTTATGGGGCTGGCACTGGGTTCTGACTTTCTATCTACCACCTACATATATCTTTTATACCTTAGTTTAAGTCAGAATTTGCTAAGTGAAATGGAAGCCATCTTGCTTGTATTTTACATTGTGAGGTCATCAGCTGCCTCAAAGTCTGTAAGTTGTCATAGGAACTTTCAAGTACACAGTTTCTCAGAGAGACCTTAGGGTGGGGTAATCATTCACCAGGTAATATATTTTGTACATTTTAAGGAAGTTTATGGGATTGTAAATTTCCCTTTAATTGTGAAAGCTAAAGAAGTTCAAGATTATTCTGGTAACTGCTATTGTCTTTGATATTCTTTTTCTTGAGTATTTATTTTATTTTTAATGCATTATAATAATTTGTTTATCAACAATTTTTCATGTCTTGTGTCAATCTATTATTTCTCCCTCTGAATCATAATATACTTTACTTCATGAAACAGCCAATAATTTTATGTTTCATCTTTCAAATTACCATTACCTGTGAATGTTTTTAATATCCTAGTCTAAATCTATCCTTCCATTATGAACCTATAAATAAATTGAATTTTAAGTATTTCATCATGAACTCAAACAAAATCATTTAAGTTGTACAGACTACAATCATATACATCTATTTTGAGAAATCTTGGAACCCTGAATAATTCACACTATCCAGGTAATGCACTTTTAAAGCCACATTTTCTTATTTTCTTTTTAAAAGTTTTGTACATTTATTTGAGAAGTTTTCAATTAGCAAGAAACTTCATTGGCTATGACTACTGCCCAATCAGCTTTTCCATCACTGAGTATAAAAAAAAGAAGTTTTACAAGACACCATCCAGAAGTTGGGCACCTTTTCCTCTGGACTGCTCTTAGTGATTGGTGCTGAAGATGAAGAATTCCTTAAAGAGCAACCCCAAAGGAAGGCTTTGGATATCTTGAGGGAAAGCAGGAGCAAGAGCTGAGAAAAATGCAATTTCCATGCCAGACACTTGGGGTCTTGTGCATTGTTGACTTCTACCACCCACCCACCCAGAACTCTTACCAAAGTTTAGTTTAAGGGTCTCAAAGTTACAGGTTTACTGGAAAAGATAATAAATCAAGGACTTTTGAGAACATTGCTCTCAAGCAGTCCTATCTTATTTTTAGCTGGACAGAGGCAAGGATCACCACTGACTAGCCCAAAGGAAGTTGAAACTCAAAATCGCACCTTTATGCTCACCTTAATCTCATCTATAAGAACTATCTCTGTAGACTCCTGCATTGTTTTTCCTCTGGGAAAGTGTTGATGGTTATTTCTCTATTCAGCTGTGTAATTCTAAAAAAAAAAATCAAGTATTTATACCAAACAATCCAGCAATTTAGTCCCTAAGTAACTACCCATAACTACACTAATAAATTATAGACTTGCATATAAATTTCATAGCAATATTATACTGTGTAGCCCAAAATTGGAAACAACTTAAATGTCCATTAACTGGAGAATTGACATATAAAATGTAGTATGTTCCTAGTATGGAGTAACACTCAGCAAAAAAAGAATAAAATAACACAATCATTATGCATCTCAAAAACATTGTGATAAGTGAAAGAAATCAAATGCAAAGAATTACATATTGTATAATGAAATATATGATATTTCTAAAATGACAAAACTATAATGCACAAGAGTTGTTGCCTGGTGCTTTGAAATGGAATAGGGATTAACTTAGAAGGGCAAGGGAGGTCTTTTCAGGAGAATGGGAATGTTCCAAAATTGGATGTGGTACTGGTTATATAAGATAAATTTAAGAAAAATATATTAAAAGTCATAAAACTGCATACATGAGGTAGGTGACCATATGGTATGTAAATTATACAACTAAGCTGACAAAATAATTCAGAGTCCCCAAAAGCATTGACTAAATGGGTTTCTTAATGACATGTTCAAAAATAAAACTAGAAAAGAATTAAATATGCATTTACTGATCATTTGAAATAAGTTGTAACACAACCTTAACCATCGGTACATTTTAAAAATTATCTCCTTCTTGCTGTTGATATATTTTCTTATGTAATTTGACTTATTACCTTAATATTTTGCTTAGGATACCTATAGCTTGGCTTATGAAATGGATGCATTTAAATAACTTGATTTTTATTTCATGCCCTGGTACCCTTACATCAACATCAATGTAATATCAATTTCCCAAAGGAAATTTTAAAATATTCTTTGTGTTTTCTACTCTGTGTAGGTATGGAAAATGTAGATTTATTTTTCTTCCTTAAAAGTGTGGAGTATTCTGTAAGTCTGGACCTGAAATTTTGATTCTGTCGTTTCATTTCTTGCTTGGTTCTTTGGAATTTTCAAAATGTGATTCAACTTTCTGGGTTTATATAGGGGTTTTCCTGTTTTATGTTGTACTTGCGTTTTGTAAATTTGATTTTCAAAATATGGTGGATTTTGATCTTTGCAGTCAAATTTTTACTTTTAGGAATTTCAAACTTTCCTCCTAGTATCTCTATAAAACAATGATTCTGTTTAAAAAAAAAAAGAAATAAGTTGTAACACTATAATTGTGGGGAAATTAGTTACATGAGGCAATTCAAAGATTGTACCCAAAGGAAGTAAGGTGGGTGGAATCCAAAGTTGTTTACCACTGAAACTAATTGGCTACACAACATCAGGGGAAGTGGCAACAACTGATAATGAGGGTATAGCCATGGCTAGTCCTATAGAAATTGCCCCATAAAGTGATCTTTTAAGTGATTGGTTGGTCCTTATGCCCTGCCCTAATGACTCTGCAGTTTTGTGCTTTAAAAGGCTTTGTTAGGCGCTAGACTTGGCTCCCTGCTGCGTCTGATTGTCTCTGGGATCCAGAGGCTGGGGAACTGGCGAGCTGCGCACTTACCTTTCCTCGGGCCCAGTCCATCCTATACAGGTGGACTAAGACCCTGCAATAATCTATAGCAAAATATTTTTGTGAGTAACTACATTTTCTAAAACCACAAATATAAAAAATTAGGACAGTGGCATTGTTTTATATTTTTGAAAATTTCTTTAATGTCTTGCTTAATAAAAAAAAAATCTGGACTCTCATAGCTGCTTGTCCTTCAATCTTGGGTAATACTGCAAGTCACACTACCCCCTGAAAAACTATCCTGTAAACTCATAGAAGGACAAGAGGGCAGGGAGCAATTAATGACAAGGTTGACAGAACTACACTTTGAGAATCCTTATAGTGAGGGCCTATTTCCCACTCATTTGTTGGTTGAAGGTTTAAGTAGGGAAATGGATGTTTCAAAGGGGGGGGGGGACTTTCTGGACTCCTGGACAACAGAGCTGCATCTTGTGTCTTGTTTGAGGGGAAGAGCTGATTCAGCCCTGGACCACACAAAAGACCCATGAAATCATTTGGCCTGGCCTTAAGGCAACCACAGGCAGGGCTGGACATTCAACAGACTAATTTTTAAGCTGATAATTTCCTATGGCCTGTGAATGATGTTTTAAATATCCAAATGGCCCCAGGCAGAAACGATTTGCCCACCCCTGTTAGACCCTGGAAACCAAGTGTGCTGCATACTAGGCATCTCATTGCCCTCCACAGGTGCTGTAGCTGCAGGGCCTTAAGGGACTGCATGTCCCACCATTCCCTTCTCCTCACCACAACCACAAGCTACAGTGTAAAAATCTCATCCTGGAATTCTGTTGTGTTATCCAGGAAGATTCTATTGTAATTGCTTATCTTTGTGCAACTTAGAAGTATCATCTTTAATAAACATTAAGCTAAGTCAGAGGTTCTCAAAATACAGTCCAGGGACCAGCACCCGAAGCAGCATCTTATAACTGATTTGAAATTCAAGCTCTCTGTCCCCACCCTCCTGAACAAAGCCTCTGCAGCTGAGGCTCAGCAATCTGTAGTCTAACAAGCCTTTCAGGTGATTACAATGCACCAAATAGTTTAAGGTATTAGCCTTGAAGTTAAAAGGAGCTGGATCTTTCCTTGGAAAGGAATCCTACACAGGTGATAAGGAAAGCACTTTCATTTCATTCCTATCTCCTCCCCTTCCTGTGTGAGTGGTTCTGGAGAGACAGTGGCATACAAGCTTTGAATCAGAAACACAATTTTTTGTTATTCTGTTTCTCTGGAGATTCTTGATTAATCCATGGTGAATAAATTGCACTGATATATAAGAAAAGATTGATAAAATTCCTAAACATTATGGATTAAAACCAAGTAATACTGGGACCAACATTGTGGTACACCTGGTTGAGGTACTACTTGTGACACTGGCAACCCAAATCAACTGGGGTTGAGTCCAAACTGCTCTATTTCTGATAGAGTTCCCTGCTAATATGCCTGGGAAGGAAACAGAAGACGGCTCAAATACTTGGATACCCCCCAACCCAGGTGGGAGACCAGGTTAGAGTTCCAAGCTCCTGGCTGTGGCCAGAAACAGTCTCAGCCATTATAGCCATTTGGAGACTGAACCAGTGGATGGAGAATCTACTTTTCTCTGTCATTTTGCCTGTAAAATGAATGAATACTTTAAAAAGATAAAATTAATACATATAAATCCAACATTTACTTAATATTTAATTTCTTTCAAATGATTTGCTAAAATAATGTTTATGGTTGCAGCCATTAGCTTCAAAGTCAGAAGATGAGATCAAATCATTACTATTATTTACCATTGTTTCTGATACTAACAATGAACATATTTAGAAAAGGAAACTTGTGCTGTAAAAATTATAAATTCTTCAAAACTAATTTTTGATCTAGAAAACCACTTTAAATCATACTTTGTTAAGATTTTTAGGAACAAAATAAGCACTCAAAAATGGCCATCATACATAAAGGGTAGAAATACTAATTAGATATAAATATTTTTAGCACACAATGTAGAATTTGGGGAGTGAACTGGCAGATGGAAGATCTCTCTCTCTCTCTATCTCTGCCTCTCCTTCTCTCTCTGTGTAACTCTTTCAAATAAATAAATATTTATAAAAAAAAACAGCAGAGGAGGGGCTGGCATTGTGGCATAGCTGATTAAGTTGCCACTCACAACTCTGCCATTCCATGAGGGATGGTTTGATTCCCAGGTGCTCCAGTTCTGATCCAGCTGTTAATATACCTGGGAAATCCACAAAAGATGACCCAAATACTTGGGTCCCTGAATCCATATGGGAGACCTGGATGGAGTTTCAGGCACCTTTTTTTTGGCCTGGCACAACCCTAACTAGTGTGGCCATTTGCGAAGG
This sequence comes from Lepus europaeus, assembly GCF_033115175.1. Classification (NCBI taxonomy): domain Eukaryota; kingdom Metazoa; phylum Chordata; class Mammalia; order Lagomorpha; family Leporidae; genus Lepus; species Lepus europaeus. Next base: position 11,635,044 of record NW_026909276.1, on the reverse strand, counting down.
GAATCAGTAGATGGCACAACTCTCTCTGCCTCTCCAACTCCATCCCATTCCTTCTCCCTCTCCCTGTAACTCCTTACCAAAGTACTGTGAGATTAACTACAAAATTTGCTCTCAAACAGGGTTTTGGATGTTGTGTGTGTGTGTGCTGTTAGTGTAGGTACAAACTGTTGGAATCTAACAGCATAGAGTTGGTCTTCTGTATATAAAGTTAATTAAAAGTTAATCTTAATGAAGAATGGTATAGAAGAGGGAGTAGGAGAAGAAATGGGAGTAGGTGTAGGAGGGTGGGCACCAGAAGAAGGAATACTAAATTTGAACCTGTAAAATTTCCATTCATTAAGTAAAAACCTTAAAAAAATTTAAAAACTCCTAAAAAATAAAACCTAGAAGACAGTGAACTACAAAATAATGATCTTTCAGTTTTTACAGAAGCTCAGCTGAAACCTTGTATTGGTTTAAATATAATGCTTCATCAATTTCTTACAGGAAAGGGAATACACTTTGAAAAATAAGCCAAAAACTTAAATACAAGTGCAGGGAAATATATTTTTGATGCAGGAAGGGGTCATAGCGCTTAAACCCCAAGAAAGAGATTTTAATGTGATGGTGTCTTCATGGTGGTTCTTTTATTATTATTATTATTATTATTATTATTATTATTATTTCTTTATTTAAACGTGAAATTGAAGAGGAAATCCTGTCATTTTGTGTTCTGGTTGGGAGTCTAAAGTAGAAACTCATTTACTGGCATCATTGCTTTTTTGTATTTTATAAACTGTCCCTCTGATGTTTGTATCAGAACCCAACCCCTGATGTTTTTATGTCTAAAACAAAAACTTTGTAGTCGTGGGGGAAAAAAACAAAACTAGTCTCATCTTCTAACACCTTCAACATCTCACCCAAAAATAGCATTGATTTTGGACATCTGATGGCCAATTTAAGAAAGAATTGACCATCACACTTAGTTGAATTAGTAGTGACTTGAGTTAGTAAATTACCTAATATCAAGCCCACAGAGCTCCCATTTGCCAATTCACTCCCCAAGATGGCCAGGACTGGGTTACGACAAAGCTAGCACCAGAAACGTATTTCTGGGTCTTCCATGTAAGTACTTGAACCATCTCCTGTTGCTTCCCACAGTGCCCATTGCCACCAAGCAGCTAGAATCTGGAGAGGAGAAGGACATGTCCCCAGGTGCTCCAATATGAGATGTGGCCATGGCAAGTGGCTCTGAAACCAATAAGCCAAACATTCCTGATGTTAGAGTAGCTTTGTTAATACTAATCTTTTATTTGTTCTTTAGTCCACTTATTCACTACATTTCTTTTGTGTAATATGTCCTAAGCAGTACTCCGGTAATAGCAATACAGCACCAGGTAAGATCTTCCATTTGTAAATTTTCAGATTTGCACTCAAGCAGACATCACTAACTATCGGTTTGTTGAATTCATGTTGGAGGTTATTGGGATGTTGGATGTTATGCGTAGAGTGTGTAGTAAGAGAAATCACTGTGGTCTCTACGGTCACGAAGGGCTTCCTGAAAAATCTTTGAGCAGAGACGTGATGTGTGATCAGGACAGGTTGAAGTGCTTGCCTGTCAGGCACTTGCATCTACCCCAAAAGGCTAGATTTGAAGAGAAACTTTTGCAAATTTGTTTTATTTAGTAAGCTGAGAGAGATGACACTTCACTCTTCTACCCAAGACATAATCAAATATGAGAATAAAAGGCTTTCTGCATGCAGATGTGCCTGGGTAGCATTCAACTAAATGGAAAAACAAGACCCCAGAAGCCACATATTTCAGCATTTTACTAGCATAAACTGTTTAGAATATACAAATCACAAAAGAAAAAGCAGAAAAGGAATTGTCAGGTGATGGAGTAGGAAGTATGCCCAGGGGGACTATTTTGAGTTTCTTTGCAGGGTGGTGAAAAAGTATTGGGATCAGATAACGATGAAAGTTGCAAAGCTCTTTATTAAAATAAATTTTAAGAGAAAAAGTTCATATATTCATTGCAGTTGTATGTTGCATGTTTTATAACCATGCTCTAATTATGATTACACTGTGCTCATTAAGTTACAGTGTGCTCAAAAACAATCCTGATGTCTCACATAAAAACATCCCAGGACAGTAGTTTCCTCTGTATGGGGGTTCACAAAGACATTTCATGGGGGGCAAAGGCACAAAAAGGGGTTCAGAGGAGAAGTAAAGTGGGTTGGAACATTACAATGTATGAGGGAACCTATGTCAGCATCATAGAAACTCACTGTTCCATGGTCACAATCCAGAAACACCCCAACACTACTCAGGGGCATTTTCACATAGTGAGTTAAGGGTGGAACACTGGTGGAAAGGACGTAATGGTTGTTACTCTTCAGGGAGGCCAGGAGAAATGCTTGTTCGAGATTAAGAATGTCACTGGTATCGCTTGTGCTGGAATCATAACAGACTCCCAAAATCCAATTGGAAGAGGATGACACATCCACCTCCCAGTAATGCTTGCCAGAGGTGAAGGTCTGAGCACCCCACACAGCAAAGCTCTCTGCTCTCTGGGAATGGCTGGGGACACTGCGATGTCCTTCTCCAACTATTGCACTTCTGAGGTCCTCAGAGAGCCTTAAGTAGCTGTGGGCCACTTCCTTCTTCAGACCATGATCCACTGCAGAAAGAGAAAAAACTGATCAATGAATGTTGTTTCTATGGCCTGAATACAAATGTTTTGTGCCCATGGAATCACTTCTCTTGACTTTGCAAGGAAAACTAACGGAAGAGAGGAAGCACAATGAATTGAGATTTGCTCAACTGAGAAACTGGAGGGTTCAAGTGGCTTTACAGAAAAAAAATCAAATAACAGAGAAAAATAAGAAAACCAACTTGGACATATCACACACTGTGTGAAGTAGGGTTTTGGTTGGTGTGGAGTGTTAATGGTTTCAATAGTTTTGAATATACATGTTTATATTTCTTTGAAAAGAGAGACAGAGACAGAGAAGTGTTCCATCTGCTGGTTCACTCTCCAAATACCCACAACCAGGGCTTGGCCAGGCCTGAGCCAGGAGCCAGGAGCCAGGATCCAGGATCCAATCCTGGTTTGCCACATGGGTAGCAGGGATCCATATATTAGGGAAAACATCTGCTGCCTCCCAAGGTGTGCATTAGCAGAAAGCTGGATGGAAGCAGGAATGGGAATGAATCCCAGGCACTTTGCTACAGAATACAGGTGCCCAAGATACTTACTGCTGTGCCAAATGCCTACCACTGGATAGCATGTATTGAGAGCAATCTACAACTTGTACTTTCTTGGCTAGAAAGCTGTTTTTTGAGTTTTGTGTTTAATTCCATTAGTAAATAACCCTGTTTGAAATATGATACTTATTAATTGGGAAATAAGCTATACATCTGAATATTTCAACATAAAACACATGTCCCAATAAGTAATATCTCTAAAGAATGTCCTGACTTCAGCTTATCTGTTCAGAACGTGGATTTCGCCCAATCTGGGTTTCAACCCTCTGCTCTCTGAACTATTGTCTAGTGCAGGCCTAACATCATTGCACTGCATTCACAGATCTCTCGTCATTTAATTGTTTTCAGAATCAGGAGATAGCATTGGAATGGGTCTGCTTTTGACAATTTCTCATTTTTGGGGTTGGTCAAATCTTTCTGAGTTTATCAATGATAATAGCTACTTTAGCAGTGCATGATAAATATACTAGGCATATAGGACAAATTAAAAAATCAAGTGCCATATTCAAACTTTAAGAAATGCAGTGAGATGGGGCCAGTGTTGTAGCATAGTGGTTCAGGCTGCAGCCTATGACACTGGCATCCCATAGGAGTGCCAGTTAGTTCATGTCCCAGCTGTTCCACATCTGATCCAGGTCCCTGATAATGGCCTGGGGAAGCAGCAGAAGATGACCCAAAGTTTGAGCATCTGCTACCTTTGTGGAGATGCAGAAGATGCTCCTGGCTCCTGGTTCCTGGATTTGGCTGTGCTAGCCATGGTCATTGTGACCATCTTGGGAGTGAAACAACAGATGAAAGAGCTCCCTTACTGTCTCTCCCTACAAAAATTGCAGTGAACACGGCCAACATACAGTCTTGACTGCCGCACTAAGAATTGAGCATTGTATCCCTTAATCAAATCATCTGAATATCTTCCCACACTCTGCTTATGTCAGCATGCTTATTTACAAAGTTCAGCTTTGATCACTGTAATGTGATTAAGCAAAGTGAGAAGACACAGTTTCAAAAAAACCTGTAGGATTTTCAGGGAAGGTGAATGAAATAAAATGGGAAATGGCTCAGGCACAAAAGCAGTGAAGAAGAAGGAAATTAGGGCTGGAAGGATGGAGAATGAGGCTCACCTTTGAAGTTGTATAGCATCTCTGTGAGTCCAGTGATGTGCCATAACGTCAGCTCTGGGTTAACCCGCTGGGGATTGAGTGTCTGTACCAGTTCTGCTCTGTAAAGAATCAGACCAGGGACACTCCAGGTCAAAGGGCAATCACAGGGTCAAGACAACATTACCAGATGCAAATCCAAACTATTTCATCAGGAATTTTCCCATTATTGGCTAATAAGAATAAATTTTATTCACTTCCTTTGGAGAAATAAAATTAATACTTTTATCTAAATTTCACATCAAAGCCATTTGCCTCTTTCTTCTCAGACATTATCCAACCTGTGGAATGACAGTCATCCCATTCCCCCCTGTACCCCTCACTTGACTTCAGGGAAAGCAGAGATCCTGGGTAGCTTACAGAGAGCAGGGCTTTTAGGCAGAATCTATGGGAATTCAGTCAACAGACATCCCCAACAGTACAGTCAATAGGATCTGCACTGAGCCAGGAGGCTGTGAGTTTTCTACCAAGCAAGGGAATGGAATTCCAGACTGGCAGCCATGGTCCTGAGGGAGCTGAGGTGGCTGATGCCCCCATCCGGGCTGCCACTGGGACAGGCTGAGAGGGCAGGACCTTCTCACTGCTGCTCCCAGGAGTGAATCCTCCTTCCTCCTCCCCTGCTGTGGGAATTCCTCTTTCCTGTGTCTTTTTTCCCTTTCCCTCTCTCAAGGGTGGGGCCTCCTCTGGGATTTCTCAGAATAATCTGTTCATAAAGGTTGGTTGGGGCAGTTCCAGAGGAAGGGGAGGAGAGAAGCTGAAACAAAGCCCAGAAAGTCAAATCATTGTTTTTGCATATGTGAATTCAGCCACATCTCATCTGGCACCAAAGAGTAGAAAACCTCAGGATCCCTTATCAAACAAAATGGTAAATAGTCAGGGAGATCCAAGTTAATCACTCAAAACAGAAGCATCTGCTACATCAACAAGAGCACAAGTTTCTTACACATTGGAGATTCTCACTGTAAACTTACCTTTCTAATACACTCCCAATATCCTGCAAGAAAAAAAATTAAAAAATATTTAGTCATGAGAACTCTCTCCTCTGTGCTCTATAAAATTCTTGCTTTAGTATTTTTCAATCATGTATTTTCTTCTGGTTCTCTGCGAAGAGGTATCAGAGTCTGTTAATAACAGACTAAGAGCTGGTCCAAGAAGGACTTCCTCTGTGTGAATTCAGAAGATGGCATTCAGGACGAAGCTGTGCAGCAATGTAAAAAGTTCTAGGTTGCAGGGTCACTCGCCCCCACTCATATTCCAGAGAGAGGTCTGACCTCTACTGACATTTATTGCAAAGTGGGGAAACCTCTGAAAATCAGAGTGCACTGGCATTGATTACCAAAACTTGCTTAGGCAAAGATCAAGGCCTCAATGTCTTCAGAAAATACTTTTTAGTTTGGGCACCACAGTGTTTATGGAGGCAGGAGTAGGGAATTTTATTTTATTTTTTTTTTGGTCAAGGGCAATTGGATAGTGATGCCATCATACATAGACATTCCAAATTAACAGCTGAGAAATAAATATTCTGCAGATTTTTTTTAATTTTCTGGAGTTGCCTCAGCAAGGCCAAACCAATTGGTTTCCCAGACCTTCTATAACACTCTGATTGGACATTCAGCACCCCTGAAGGGCAATATAGATTGAAAATCAATTTAAAAATGCAACCATTTTGTGCTCACTGAGCTCCTGGATAATTTTTCCTACAGTAATTTTCTTGCTTGCACTGCAGAGAATTTTATTGAGTGTGAATTATGACAGAGGAAAGCACGCATATGATTATCAGATTATACAGAACCAAGTGATTGGGCAAAAATAAAGATGCAGGGCAACAGACCCGAATCCTGCCGTGGAATAAGTCGTGATATGTGCAGGTAATATTTTCAGGTTCTTATGACCTTGCCCAGGAAAGCACTTCTTTCCCTGAACAAGGGCTCTCCCGGCTCACCTGCAGTAACTCCAGGTCAGGCTTCCGGCATGCCTCAGCCAGCTCTCTGTACGTTTCTTTCACCTGGTGTTTCTGTTGCGTCATTCTCATCTCACTGTCCTTGAGCTGCTGGGAAATCTCCTGTGCTTCTCTGTGCAGGGCCTGCAGCTGCAGTTGCTCCTCCTCATGGAGAAGTATATGCAACTTCTGGTACTGAACTTTTATCATCAACTCCCTTATGGACACATATTCCTGTGGAGATATTGGGTTAAAGAATACATATCCTCATGCTGAACTGGCAATATTATTTCTCCATTTGCTTGAGATACTGACACCCCTAGGATTGCCTCATCAAGTTCCTGCTGTCCCAGTTCCCATGCATCTTCTTGCTAACGTGCCTGGGATGGAAGCATTGGAGGGCCCAAGTGCTTGGGCCTTTACCATCCAAATGGGAGACCCTGATGAAGTTTCAGCCTCCTGTCATCCTGTGCCAGCCACTATAATTTAGGGAATGAACTAGTGCATGGATGTTCCCCTCACCCTATCTTTCAACTAAATAAAATTTTCAAAATGTACGTCTCTTCTCCAGACTTTCTGCCTCACCCATGCAAAACCTCTTGAGTACATGCAAATCTTTTCTGTGTGTGCCTCCTGTAGGTTCTTAGCCTTATTCTCTGTTTAAATCAAGACTCACCAAAGGATCTCAGGTGTCCCCCCACCCTTCTCTTTCTCCCTCCTTTTCTGAAGCTTCTTCAGGATTTTGACCCCATCAACTATTTTGACTGTAGTAGTAACCTTCTTAATTTTGTTCTGTTCCTTTGCCTGATTCTTCTAAATAATTAAACATATTTAGGTACATTCCCCATCACATGGAGTAGTGTAGAAAGACTTCATTTCCTTCATAGATATGATTCTACTTTTCACTGCTTCTTCATAGCCATACTTAGTGCTGTCTTTAGTGCTGGAGAAGGTTGATGTAAACCTTCAGGGTTGGACTTGGAGTATCTGTGATGACCTGTCTCCACTACGTCCTGGTATACTTCTCACTACGTGTCTTGGCTGGCACAGGATTTGTGATTACTGAGTTTCCATTTGAAACCACCACTTCTTCTGGGAGGAAATCACAAACTCTTCATGGTAACCAGAATTTGCTAAAGCAGTATGGTGATTGTAAAGCATTACAGTAATTGAAGAACATCTTTTTCATTCTTACCGTGAATGAATGTGCCTTTTTAATTTCCTGTGTCACATTGTTTTTCAATTCCTGGAAACGTTCCCATAAAGTATTCATTTCCTTTAAAAGTTTTTCCTGCAGAATAATTATGAGATTTAGCCACATGGACTATATTCTTACATATTTCCCTCCCTTACTTATTGGAAATGGCAGTGGTTGTGAGAATAGTATTGAGACTACTAATGTTTTTTCTTCTGTTCTCTTTTTCTGATAATAGTAAATTTGAATAAAGTAGAGTGGTCATATTTTCCCAAGTTGACCTAATTTGAGTCTTAGATTTGGGATATTAAAGGTGGTAGAAAATTACAACAAGGCTGTCCTAGTGTAGAGAGCTCATTGGCCACCTGCTAGACAGTATTCCATGTGGGCACCAGGTCGTGTCCTGGCTCCTCCACTTCTGCCTCATCTCCCTTCTGATGGCCTGTAAAAGCAATGGAAGGTGATCCAAATGCTTGGACATCTGACACCCACATGAAAGACCCAAAAGAGGATCCTGAGTCCCAGCTTCAGCTTGGCCCACCCTGCTCATGAGGATATTTGGGTTAAAAACCTCAAAATGGATGCTAATTCTCTCTCTCTCTCTCTCTCTCTCTCTCTCTCTGTGTGTGTGTGTGTGTACATTGGCCCTTGAAATAAGTAAATAAATTTTGAAAATAAAAGAAGAAATTACAACAGAAATTTTGAATAACGTCAATAAAATCGACTTCCTTAGAAACAGTGTTTATGCCACTTGGCTGTGAAGCAGTCACAGTTGCAGCCCAAGCCCAAGTTTCTGCTGCTGACCACTTGCACTGCACCTGCACCAACTGCACATGTGTAGACAGTGCTTCAAAGAGACTCCCCTTCAGGACAGCCCAACCTAATTGTGCCTATGTTGGCACATTGAGCACCAACATGGAAGGACACATTTACATCTTGGGATTCACGGGGGAAAAATCACCACCCTCACAGTCTCCATTCTCATGCATTTCCACTCCATTTCCATAAGTCCCCATCTTTCTGTCTAGTTTAGAATCCCAGAGAATCCACATGGCTCTGGAGGCATTACTCACCCGGGACTCCTCAGCAGCACATTCCACCATGGTGTGGCCATGTGTCTCGGGCTGTGGGCATTCAGAGAGAGGCTCACAGTCTAGACTCTTGTCAGCATCATTGAGGATCCCTTCTGCTTCCATCTGTGCCACAGGGACCTGCTCCTGCAACCTGGTGACCTGGTTCAATCGGTACTGTCTGGAAGCAGCAGCCAGCTTCTTGAGCACATCATTGGTTTTGAAGTTGGTCTTCTCTGACATCTCCTTACACATGGGGCAGCACATGGGAGTGTCAGCTTCCTCCCAGCTCAGACAAAGATCTACAGAAGTTGTGTCCACAGTCTATGGTGACTGGATCTAGGAAGAAGTTCATGCAAATTGGGCATGTGAGTTCCCGCTGGAAGGCTTGCAATGTGGCTGGATCCATGACTCTAGTAAGATCCTTTAAGAAACAGAAACCAATAAAGTTGTTCTACCCTGATGAGAGAAAGCAAAGATCTGCATACAGTTTCTCCCCCTACTTGTCCCCATAGAAAAATAGACACCATGAATGGAGACATCTTGGGTCTACAATCTGACAGAACTAAGAAAGTAATACATGTATTATGGTTGTTTAAAGTAAGAACCTGGGTTGGTACTTGGCACAACAGGTTAAAACCCTGGCCTGCAAGGTCTGCAGATGCCTGGCAGTTTGCATCCTGGCTGCTCTACTTCAGAACCAGCTCCCTGCTGATTTATCTGTAAAGGGAGCAGAGGATGACCCGTGTCCTTGGGCCATTGCCCCCCCCCCCACGAGAAGTCCCAGAAAAAGATCCTGGCTCCTGGCTTTTGATTGGGTAAGCTCTGGCCATTGGGAACTTTAGGAGAGTGAACCAGAGAATCAAAGACCACCCATTCTCTCCCTGTCTCTACCTCTTTATAAAACTATTTCTTTCAAATAATTAAAAAAAGAAACCCTTCAACTAAATAATGAAAAAGTATGTAACAAATTTCTTTGGAGAAATTTAAGATTATGCTAAAAAATGAGATGATTCCAAGGTTTATTTTCATTAGCTCATTGGCTTAGAAACAACACAAGATCATTATTTCTTTCTGAATCTCTACCTCTTCCTCCTCCTCCTCCTTCTTCTCTCTCTCTTTCTCTCTCTCTCCCCCTTCTTCTCTGCTAGTCATTGGCTTTAATGGTCACAAAACCATGGGGCTCCATACTAAAAGTCTATATCTGCTGTCTTCCAGCTCACAGAGGGACTTATCTGAAGAAATCAATTAAGAGATTAGTCTTAATATAAGATTATTGGATTAACCAGTGTTAAGCTGAATGTTCGACTTCTAAAACATTAAGCATTCTTTTTCAACTTTAACCCAAGGCCTTTTCTTCAAGTAATAAAATACAAAAATCATATTCACTTTGAGAAAATATGATTGTCACAGAGTCAGTTCATGTCATCAGAGAGATTGTCACATTCCGGAAATGTGAACAGTCAACTACAGCAATGGGCAGCAATTGCCCTATTGTGTTTTCAATATTTATTTACTTGTTTGATGGTTAGAGTCACACAGAGAGAGAAACAAAGGCAGAGAGAGAGAGGGAGAGAGAGAGGGGAGAGAGAGTGGTCTTCCATCCTCTGTTTCACTCCCCAATTGGTTACAATGGCTGGAGCTGTGTCAATCGAAGCCAGGAGCCAGGAGTTTCTTCTGGTCTCCCATGTGGGTACAAGGAACCAAGGACTTGGACAATCATCTACTGCTTTCCCAGGCCACAGTAGAGAGCTGGATCAAAAGTGGAGCAGCCAGGACTATATCTAGCACCATTATAGGATGTCAGCACTGCAGGCGGTGGCTTTACCTGCTATGCCACACTGCTGGCCTCTGCCCAATTGTCCTTTAAATCAAGCCCCCAAAATGATAATGAACACTGGATTTCCTTCCAATTCTAGAATATCCATAGATGCAGATTATGAGGCATGAATGATTCATCCTTATTTTCCCAAAGAGACAGATGTCATATCTTGGGAGCACTTTTCTGTTGGTTGGCTCTATTTTGAATATTTTCCACAATTAGTCTACAAAGCAAGGTAGCACACTCTTAAATAATGGTTTTCAAATTATTTCAACACATTTAGGAACATTTTGATTTGTATAAAGGCTCCTATTCATTTCTCAGTGACCACAGGAAATTGGTTCCGCCAGACCTGGGCAGACAGCAAAATTCACAGATGCTCAATCCCTTATATAAATGGTATGGTGTGGAACTTGCTGTGGCTTAGCAGGTAAAGCTGCCACCCACAGTACTGGCAAGCACATATAGGTGTCGTTTGAGTCCCGGCTACTCCATTTCTGATACAGCTCCCTGCTATGGCCTGTGCATGTTGTAGAAGGCAGCCCAAGTCCTTAGGCCCTGATAGGAGACCTGCAGGAGGCTCCTGGCTCCTGGCTTCAGATTGGCCCAGCTCCGGCCATTGTGGCCACTAGGGAGTTAACTAACAGATGGAAGAAATCTCTCTCTCTCTCTGACTTGTGACTTGTGTAAAAATTAAAAACAGAAATCTTTAACAACTTACAATCTAGTAACGCATAAAGACATGGAATACAAAGTCAAATAATTTATCACACAAATCAATATATATGAATGTTCTAATCATGGATACTTTCCTTACCGATATAATTTCAGATAAGTAGGAAAGCCACAGGATAGCTTTGAGAAAACATCTGTAACCTGATCGATAAGCTTAAAGTATTTTTGTAAAAGAAATTGAACATGAAAACCTATCCTCTAAATTTGACACAGTGTGTGCTTCGAGAGGTCTTACCTCTGGAAGTGTAGATGTGGTTGGTCTTCAGCTCTCCAATGCACAGCTGCTTCCAGTTCAAGACCTTCTCTTCTAGTCTAAACTCCTCTGGGTGTGTCCCCTTTTATAGGATTTCACCTGACCCACCCACCAAACCCACTCACCTCTTTCTTTAGAACTGATTGGATTTGCATAATGAGGTTACAGGGAAGGTGGAAAAGTGATTCATTGGATTAGCACAGTACAGAAAACAGTACCCAAGGGCTAAGAGACAAGCAAAATGTCGACTGGGTTTGGGAGATGTGGGGAAGTTGACCGGATGCAAATAGTTTCCCAAGAAATTTTCACTGAGGGCTGAGAGCGCCACGTTTTGGAACAAGCTGACACTGGCAGAACGTGAGAGGGCGGCGGGAGAATGGCAGAAGTCTCTGTGGCTCTCCTCTGCCTCAGAGGAACCACCTCTTCCATGCTGCCACTCCCCTTGCAAGACTTTGATCCTGTTGTAGCTTACATCACAAACCTCCTGCACCCATAGTTAGGCTCGTTCAGGTTCAGATGCTGCTCTCTGGGTTGTTCCAATTCTGTGAATGTCTGCCATTGTTTTTTTCCCAAAGTGCCCCCAGATCTCTGCTCCATGGTCTCAGATGTTTCCTTAAATGGTAAACTTAGGGGATGGCCTTCTGCATAGTGTGTTAGGTCAGTACTGCTCACAAGGCTGGCCTTCCATGTGGGAGCTCTGGTTAGTCCCAGCAGCTCCACTACCAATCCAGCTCCCTATTTTCATGCCTGAGGAAGCAGTGGCAAATGGTCCAAAAGTGTGGCCTTCTGTCTCCCACTGGGAGACCTAGTATAAGCTCTGGCTCCTTCCCTGCTCAGACTAAACTATTATTAATCACTCAGGATACACCATGATATTTCTGTAGAAAATCATTTTACACATTCCACAACAGGATTTTCCAAAGGCTTCCTTGCCAGAACTTCAGCATTTAATGCATATGGCATCAGAAAAATAACAGAGAATTATTAATTTATAAGACACACAATTACAATAGGCAAAAATTTTATAATTAATTTTAGTTTTTTCTTTCCTTTTATTTTTTTGACATATAGAGTTAGTGAGAGAGAGACAGAGAGAAAGGTCTTCCTTCCATTGTTTTTCACCCCCCAAATGGCCGCCATGCCCAGAGCCAGGACTCAGGTGCTTCCTCCTGGTCTCCCACATGGGTGCTGGGGCCCAAGCACTTGGGCCATCTTCCACTGCCTTTCCAGGCCAAAGCAGAGAGCTGGACTGGAAGAGGAGCAACCGGGTCTAGAACCCATTACCCACAGGATATGCTGGCACTGCAGGCAGAGGATTAACCAAGTGAGCCATGGCCCCGGCCCCTATAATTATTTCTTAGACACATGGACCTGACCTGAGAGCAATATAGGACTGCTTATCACTGAGTTATAAAATAAAAATTCCTCTATTTTCACGATTTAAGGTAAAAAACTTGAATCCATTTCTTTGGACCCAGTCCTCACCTGATGATTGGAATTGGTCCTCTGCAACTTCCAGGGATGGATGCTGGGTATGGTAGGTGTTCTGAGTTCCCGGGGCTCTGAAGGATCAGGAGGTTTCCACAGCCCAGTCAACACCAAGTCTCAGAGCTGAAGAAACCTTGACTGGGTGAGGTCTTTATATGAAGAGGAGCAAGTCTCACCCTGATGTGGTTATTGAGGCACTGAGGCCTGGGGGGAGGGGCACTGTGTCCCATCATCCTTTGGGTGAACTCCTTTCCAGGGTATTTGGTTAACAGCAATTGGATCAATCTCAAACTGCAAAAGTGCTCTTGATTGAAATGCTTAATTATTTGAGAGTTGATATTTGTAAATATTTGAAATCCAGATATCCTCTTATTATACCCACCAAGAGGTTATTATGTCCAAAAGCCTATATTAATAGAAAGGTGAATTCTATTTTGACACTCACAAATCAATACAAGGAAGTTATGAATAGGGTTGGACATATCAATAAATATCAAGGAAAGAACATCTGGAGATATAACACTGAAGAAGCTCCTGGGTCAGCCTGAACAGCCCAAACTGTCCAGCAGTTTGTAGAGTGAAATAGCTGATGGCAGATCTCTTTCTCACTGTCTCTCCCCCTCATTCATCAGCAAAGGCTATTTATATATAATAAATTAGAAATGATAATTAACTGCTCATGTAAAAGCATTTTAATAAGACATACATTTTTTCTTAGAATTCCCAAAAATTGCTAGTAGTTATGTAGTTTAAATGAAAGGATTTCATTGTTATGTGAAAGAAATGCATATGGGGCTGGTGCTGTGGTGCAGTGAGTTACCACCCTAGCCTGAGGCACTGGCATCCCATATGGGTTCCAGTTCAAGACCCAGCTACTCCACTTCCAACCCATCTCTCTGCTATGGCCTGGGAAAGCAGTAGAAGATGGCCCAAGTCCTTGGTCCTCTGCAGCCTTGTGGGAGACCTGGAGGAAACTCCTGGCTCCTGGCTGAGGATCAGTGCATCTCTGACCATTGCAGCCAATCGGGGAGTGAACTCTGATGGAAGACCTCTCTCCCTGTCTCAGTTTCTCTCTCTCTCTCTCTCTCTCTCTGCCTCTCTGCCTCTCCTCTCTCTAACTCTGACTTGCAAATAAATAAACAGATCTTAAAACAAAGAAAACTACAAAATGCCACTCATTTGGTAATTTCAGTTTCATGAACCTGTGGATGAAGGGATTATGAGAATGAGGGTAGCCCATTTGTCTCGTGAGTGATGATTGATGGATTATGTACATATGAATTGTATAAAGTTAAGCCAGATGCAGAAAGGACCATGGAACACAAGTGGAAGGTGAAGATCTTATCTAAAGTGACACCAAAACAGAAATGGGACTTAAAATGACAACGATTATCAGAAATTAAATGGAAACTTTTTTTGTTTTTTCCAAGATTTTATTCCTTTAATTAAAGTCAGAGAAACAGAGTGAAAGAAAAATAGAGACAGAGAGAGAGAGGGGGAGAGAGAGAGAGAGAGAGTTCACTCCACAAATGGTGGCAATGATTTGGCTAGTCCAAGCCAGGAAGGAACCAGAGCTTATTCCAGGTCTCCAGTGAGAGGCAGAGGGCCCAGCTCTTGAGCCATTTGCCACTGCTTTCTCAGGAATGAAAGTAGGCAGCTGGGCGGGAATTGGTGCAGCTGGGACTGAAACCAGAGCTCCCACATGGAAAGCTAGCCTTATGAGCAGTAGTGACCTAACACACTATGCAGAAGACCTAAGTTAACCATTTAAGGAAACATCTGAGACCATGGAGCAGAGGCCTGGGGGCCATGTTGGGGAAAAAAATAATGGCAGACATTCACAGAATTGGAACAACCCAGAGAGCAGCATCTGAAAGAGCCTAACTATGGGTGCAGGAGGTTTGTGATGTAAACCACAACAGCACCAGAATCCTGCAAGGAGGGTGGCAGCATGCAGGAGGTAGTTCCTCTGAGGCAGGGGAGAGCCACATAGACTGGCACTCTCAGCCCTCAGTGACAATTTCTTGGGGAGCCATTTACATCAGATCAGCTATCCTACATCTTCTCCCAAAGCCAGTCTATATTGTGCTTGCCTCTTAGCCCTTGGGTACTGTGTTCTGTACCTTTTAAATCCAATGAATCTCTTTCCCACCTTCCCTGTAACCTCTTCATCAAAATCCAATGAGTTCTGAAGACAGAGGCTCTCCCAGTGAGAGGGTTTGGTGGGTGGGTCAGGTGAAATTCTATAAAAGGTGATGTACCCAGAGAAGTTTTGACCAGAACAGATGATGCTGCACTGCCTGCAGTTATGCATTGGAGATCTGAAATGACTAATTACATCTGCCCTTTCAAAGGTGAGACCATTCATAGCACACACTGTGAGTATAGAATTCAGAGGACAGGCCTGCATGTTCAATTTCTTTTACAAATATACGTTAAGTTTAGTGGTCAATTAACAGATGGTTCATCAAAGAAAACATGTGGCTTTTGTATTTATTTTAAATGATATCAGTATTGAAAGTATCCATGACTAGAACATTCAGATATATTGATCTGTGTGATAAATTATCTGAATTTTAATTCCATGTCTTCATGCATTACTAGGTTTTAAGGTTTATGGATTTCTATTACCAAATACACAACTTATAAAGGAATGCATGCACAGTGTGCTATGCACATTGGAAGCTTCAGAATGTATGGCTTCTACCAAGCATAGAGAGAAGACATTCAGAAAAATATATTGAGTGTGTTCTGAATATTTAGACATTACATCCTTAACATTACTTTACAATGAGAGGATACAGGGGAATCCTAAACCATCTATGTAACGGATCAAGAATCTGTGAATTGTGGTATCTGCCAACGTCTTGTGGCAGCAATTTCCTGTTGTCACTGACAAATGAATAATAGTTTTTATGGGAATCAAAATAATCCTAAATGTGTCAAGATGATTTGAAAACCCTTATTTTAAGGATCTACTTCCTATCCCTGAAAAACCTTTGCTTTGTAGATTAAATATGTAAAATATTCAAAATAGAGCCCAGGAAGAGAAACGTGCTCCCCAGAAATGGCATCCTCCGCTTTTCACAGCAGAACTGATTCCTTTGGGGATCAGATAATAGTTTGTTGGAGGGGCTGTCTTGTTTCTTGTAGGATATTAACAGAATGCCTGATCTCTACACAGTAGGTGCCAGTAGTGACAACCAAACATATTTCCAAGCATCAACAAATGTCCTCTGGAGGGAAAGCTACTTCCAGTTGGAATTATTGAATTAAACAACTGGAGAACAAATACAGGTTCTTCAAATCTAGATGAACATGCAGGGCAGTAACCCATAAGATCATTAGTAGGTTTACTTATGAAAACCTAAGTGTGGGCCTGCGCCATGGCTCACTTGCTTAATCCTCCTCCTGCGGCACCAGCATCCCATATGGGTGCCGATTCTAGTCTCAGTAGCTCCTCTTCCTGTCCAGTTCTCTGCTGTGACCCGGGAAGGCAGTGGAGGATGGCCCAAGTGCTGGGGCCCCTGCACCGGCATGGGAGATCAGGAGGAAGCACCTGGCTCCTGGCTTTGGACCGGCATAGCTCTGGCCATAGTGACCATTTGGAGGGTGAACCAACGGAAGGAAGACCTTTCTCTCTGTCTCTTTCTCTCACTGTCTAACTCTATCTGTCAAATAAAAAAAATAAGTGCACCAGCAAATTAGTATCATTGTGAAATGAAACACAAACCAATTAGCTATACTCTAGAAAAAGCTACCATTTCATATGCACACTGTAAAGAATTTAAGGTAAGTGTTTAAGGATAAGATGATGGAGAAATGTAGTATCCCCCAAAGTCTGTTCTTACCTGGTTGTGGGAGGAAGGTCACTGATATACTGAGGAATGAGGTCAGAGTCCTCTGAAATTCTGCAGAGGCCACATGGCCTTCACTTGACAGAAGCCACCCAGAGCCACTCCAGCTATATAGAAACTGTGTGGCTTGGGGCAAGTGTTGAGGTACACCAGGTAAAGCTGCCACCGGCATCCAATATGGATGCTGGTTCGAGTCCCAGCTGCTCCACTTCTGATCCAGCTCCCTGCTAATATGCTAATTGGGGAGAGTAGCAGAAGAAGGTCAAGTGCTTGGGCCCTTGCATCCATGTGGGAGACCTGGAAGAAGCTCCAGACTCCTGGCTTCAGCTTATCCCAGACTTGGCCATGCGCCATTTGGGAAGTGAACCCCTGGATGGAAGATTCTCTCTCTCTCTCTCTCTCTTCTTCCCTCCCTCCCTCCCTCATTCTTTCCCTCCCTCTTTTCCTCTCTCCCTCCCTCCCTCTCTGTGTCTGCCTGAAATGACACCTTAACAGACAAGAGGGACCCCATCTTGAGAAAGCAACCCCACTATGGATCTCAAGTCTGAAACTAAGGTCTAAAACTAAGACAATAACAACAGTACACTACATCCTGCTTGGCAAAACCTAGAAATCTTCCACTGTCTTCCACTGTCTTTCCAGGCCAAAGCAGAGCACTGGACTGAAAGAGGAGCAACTGGGACTAGAACCGGGTGCCCACAGGGGATGCTGTTGCCGCAGGCAGAGGATTAACCAAGTGAGCCATGGCCCTGGCCCCTATAATTATTTCTTAGATACATGAACCTTACCTGAGAGCAATATAGGACTGCTTATCACTGAGTTATAAAATAAAAATTCCTTGATAGATGGACAAATATTTAAAACTGAAAGCCTTATTCAAATATCACCACTCATATATATATATAGAAATAGAAATATATATAAATATATATATAAAACTGCAAGCCATATATATAATATATATATACACAATATATACAATATATAATATATATTGTATATAAATATTTATATAATTGCATATTAATATGTATTTAAATAAATATATATTGTATATATATATAATATATATAAATATATGTATAAAACTGCAAGCAACCCAGCACTAGAATCCTCCTTAGTTTAAACAACTACAACGGGGTCTGTGCCATGGTGCAGGGAGGTAATCCTCCACCTGTGGCGCCAGCATCCAATATGGGTGCCAGTTCTAGTCCTGGCTGCTCCTCTTGCAACCCAGCTCTCTGCTACAGCCTCAAAAAGCAGTGAAAGATGGCCCAGGTGCTTGAGCCCCTGAACCTGCATGGGAGACTGGCAGGAGGCACCTGACCCTGCCTTTCATTTGGCATTTCTCCAGTCATTGCAGCCTTTTGAGGAGTGAGCCAATGGAGGGAAGACTTTTCTCTCTATCTCTCCCTTTCACTGTCTCTAACTCTACCTCTCAAGTAAATAAATAAAATCTTTGAAAAAAATTAAAGCAACTACAACTGATATTCCACCCAGAATAATAGATGAAGGAAATTCATTATGTGCTCCAAATATAAAATAACAATTAATGTCTATGGAAACAATGGCACTCAATAAAATGTTACAATTGTAAATAAATGTATACAAACATTAAATGCATGGAAGGTCACCACGAATAATGAAACTGAAATTTCTACAATTATTACAACAAGAAAAATTACAGGAATTTTAGGAACTAAAAAGAATTGTGGACTTAACAGATATCTACAAAACTTTCCATCCTACAATCACAGAATACACATTCTTCTCACTAGTGCATGGAACATTCTCTAGGATTGACTACATGCTAGTTCATAAAATAAGTCCAAAAGAATTTAAAAAATCAAAACCATACAATGCATCTTCTCATACTGAAATGAATTGAAGCTGGAATCAGCAGCTCAGAATATCTAGAATATACACAAACACATGGAAACTGAACAATATGCTCCTGAATGAACAGTGAGTCATTGAAATCAAAAGACAACAACATGGCTTATCAATATGAATACATTAATAAGCAAAACAGTAGTATATTTCGCACCTGAGATTGGACCTTTAATAACAGAGGGATTCCCCAAAATTTATTTAAAAAAAAAAAAACAGCAACATAAGAGCTGGCTTCCCAGGGGTAGTAACCCTGTTCATCCTCCTTCTCTACACATCCTCACCTATCCATGCTCTGAGCTGTAGCTGGGCACCCAGTCACAGCTAAGGGAAGGGGCTCCACTGTCAAAAGCACAGCTGCCCAGGGTGCCCTGTTGCAGCTGGGGGACAAGGCAGTTTACATGTGGCATGAGACCTGGATTGGAGGGTACATAATCCTCTGGCTCTATAGGCTGGGCCTTCCCACTGCTCCAGCAAGGGCCCAGACTGGGTGCCCTGGTTTGTGCTTGCCTAAGGAAGGGGCAGGGACTGAGACAGCTGAGATGGGATCCAAAACCTCAGACCTTCCTCTCCCCTGTTTCGGGCCTGCTTGGGTGCTCACAGGGACTGAGCAACTCCCACAATGCTTGCCAGCAATGTGTAGTGACTCCCTGTCTGGGTGAATTTCATGAGGGAAGGAGGGGCCTTGCCTAGGCAGCTCAGGGCTGGAGCCTGCCCCACCCTGCCAGAGAAAAGCCACAGCTGCTCTGCTGCTTGTAGGCTTTTCATTCAAAACAGACAAACAGCAGGATTTGGACAGGTTTTTCCAATTGTAGCTTTCAGAAAAAGCATGGATTGGTTTCCTTTTGTGGTCTCTGTCTTTAAGGATGTGGTGTTAGTGCTAATAGAATTCAGAGAGATGAGATTTTCACAGAGGGCTAGCTTCTAAGTGTCCTAAATTGTCTATAATGTATTTTAAAGCCAATTTGCATATTTTTAAGGTTAAAACTTTAAAAAAAGCCTTTTATTTCTAAAGATGGTTAAAAAGGTTTTGAGAATTTTGGCTTTTCTCCTGGGTTTTTGATTTTTGAATTGAGCGTGCTTTTACAATTATTAATTTTGAGTTGGAGAACTGGTTTGATTGCTTAGAAATGTGTTAGCATCAGGGAGGAAGAGCATTAAACATGATGGATGCTCCACTTCCTGCTGCAGAGGGTGGGATTTACATCCCAAGATGGCAATCCCCCTATGGGAATTTCCAACCTTACCTGAAGATGGACAACAGACTCCACCCCAAGATGGCAGCCCCCATAGCTAGCCACATGCTACATGCCTGGTTAGCTGAGCAACTTTATTCTGTTTATTTTTTAAAGATGTTTCTAAACCCATTTTAATATTCAGTTTGTTTTGTTCTTGCTCTGCCCAGGTTTCTCTCTCTCTCTCTGTCTCTCCCTCTCTCTCTTTTGTTATTTTAAATAGCCCTGTGCTTGTTCCACCCCCTTCTCAAATATTTTTTTGTTTTATTTTTTGGCTCTGCCTAGGTGTTTTAAATATATATATATATATGTGTGTGTATATATATATAGATTTATTTTTATTTTTCAGCTCTGCCCAGGTGTTTTAAATAAATATACAGAGTACTTTTTTATTTTTTGTGGTTCTGTCTAGATGTTTTAAACAACTTAGCATGTGCTCCACTCCATTCATAGGTATATATATATATATATATATATATATATACATATATGTGTGTACTATATATGTATATATATATACAGTGTATATGGATGTAACACATACACATTACATGTAATATATATGGAACATGTGTGTGATATGTACAATATATGTAACTTATATAGTATATACATAATATATGTATGATATATATTAAACAATATATATTAAACTATAGTATGTATAGTGACTCTGGGATATCAGATTACTGGTTAAGCACATGTTCAGAGATATAACTGGGCCCACACTTAACCCTATCTATATTTTGCCTTCCAAGTTATGAAGTGATTCAACTATGAGTAACTCTACATCTGCTCCATGTTGATTCCCTTAGGATTTATACTTAATAAAACAAAGTGTCTTATTGAAATCAGAAAAGTTTGATGCATTCCCAGTGAGATGCAGTACCAGACAGGGATGCCCACGCTCATGATTGCTATTGAATATAGTACTGGAAGTTTTAGCCAGAGCCATTAGGCAAGAAAAAGAAATCAAAGTGATACAAGTTGGAAGGAATAATGAAACTATCCCTATTTACAGATGATATGATTATTGAGGGTATCCAAAACACTCCACAAAGATATTATTGGAACACATAGAATTTAATAAAGTAGCAGGATATAAAATCAATACCCAAAATCAACAGCATTTGTATATACAGACAGTGCCACAGCTGAGAAAGAACTTCTATTATCAATCCCATTCACAATAGCTACAAAAAAATACCTTGGAATAAATTTAACCAAGAATGTCAAAGATCTCTAGGATGAGAACAACAAAATAAAACATTAAAGAAAAAAATAGAAGACACAAAAAATAGAAAAAACTTTTATGTTCATGGATTGAAAGAATCAATAACATCAAAATGTCCATACTTCCAAAAGTAATTTATAAATTGAATACAACACCAATCAAAATACCAAAGACATTCTTCTCAGGTCTGGAAAAAATGGTATTGAAATTCATATGGAAGGAAAACAGCAGCTTCCTCCTGTGTGGTGTGGTGTGGTGTCATGGGCCCTCCTGCCTACTGTGTCCATGGAGCTTTCCTGGAGCATCATTCTGAAAAACAGCAGTGAGAGAAAGACAAAAGCCACCTAGCATCAAGGAGTTGTGAGTGGCTTTTCAATGTTCCAGGGGTACAAACTTGAGAATGTGGTCGAAAGAAAAAGAGCCAAGGTGATGGGGTGAGTACTTGTTTTCTTACCTGATATGAAAGTGCAGCCCAGGGATGGCCGGTGAGGTCATTCAGGGAGCAGGAGTGAACCAGTGCATGGGAGAGACTCTATCCTTCTCTCCTTCTCTCCCTCTCTCCCTCTCTCCCTTCCTTCCTCCTTCCTTTTCTCCATCAATAAATTAAGGGGAAAAAAAAGAAAAAAAATCATATGGAAGTACAGGAAACCCCAAATAGCTAAAGTAATCTTATACAACAAAAACAGCCACAGGCATCACAATACTAGATTTCAAAGTATACTGCAGGGCAGTTATAATCAAAAGAGCCTGGTACTGGTACAAAATGGATAGACCTATGGAACAGAATAGAAACACCAGAAATCAATCCAAATGTTTATAACCAACTTATATTTTATCAAGGAGCTAAAAACAATTCCTAGAGCAAGGGCAGTCTACTCAACAAATGGTGCTGGGAAAACAGGATTTCCACATGAAGAAGTATAAAGCAAGACCCCTACATTACACCTTATACAGAAATCCACTCAACATGGATTAAAGACCTAAACATATGAACTGACACCATCAAATTATTAGAGAACATTGGAGAGAACCTGCAAGATATTGGCATCGGCAAAGACTTCTTGGAAAAGACCCCAGTGGCACAGGCAGCCAAAGCAAAAATTAACAATTGGGATTATTTCAAATTGATAAATTTCAATACTGCAAAAGAAACAGGAAAGTGAAGAAGCAACCAACAGAAGGGGGGGAACATTTGCAAATTATGCAGCTGACAAAGGATGAATAACCAGAATCTACAAAGAGATCAAGAAACTCCACAACAACAAAACAAACAATCCACTTAAGAGATGGGCCAAAGACCTAAACAGACATTTTCCAAAAGAGGAAATCGAAACGACCAACTGACACATGAAAAAATATTCAGGATCACTATCTATCAGGTGAATGCAAATCAAAACCACAATGAGGTTTCACCTCACCCCGGGTAGAATGGCTTTCATACAGAATTCAACAAACAACATATTCTGGTGAGGATATGGGGACAAAGGCAGACTAATCCGTTGTTGGTGGAACCGAAAAATAATAAAGCCACTATGGAAGACAGTTTGGAGATACCTCAGAAACCTGAATATAGCCCTACCATATGACCCAGCCATCCCACTCCTTGAAATTTCCCAATGGAAATTAAATTGGCATAATAAAAGAGCTATCTGCACCTCAACATTTTCTGCAGCCAAATCACAATAGTTAAGATATTGAATCAACTTAAATGCCCATCAATGGAGTAATGGATAAAGAAATTATGGGATACATACTCTATGGAATACTACACAGCGGTAAAAAAAATGAAATCCAGTCATTTGAAAGAAAATAAAGGAATCTGGAAAACATCATGCTGAGTGAAATAAGCCAGTCCCAAAGGGGCAAATATCATATGTTCTCCTTAATTGGGGACAACTAACTGAATGCCTAAAAGGAAACCTGTAGAAATGAAACTGACCCTATGAGAAACAATGACTTAGGCTGGCGCCGTGGCTTAACAGGCTAATCCTCTGCCTTGTGGTGCCAGCACACGGGGTTCTAGTCCCAGGCAGGGCGCTGGATTCTATCCCAGTTGCCCCTCTTCCAGACCAGCTCTCTGCTATGGCCTGGGAAGGCAGTGGAGGATGGCCCAAGTCCTTGGGCCCTGCACCCACATGGGAGACCAGGAGAAGCACCTGGCTCCTGGCTTCGGATCAGCACGATGTGCCGGCCGCAGTGGCCATTGGAGGGTGAACCAATGGCAAAAGGGAAGACCTTTCTCTCTGTCTCTCTCCCTCACTATCCACTCTGCCTGTCCAAAAAAAAAAAGAAAGAAAAAAAAAAGAGAAACAATGACTTGATCAACCCTTGTCTTGACTATCAAGGAACAGTTTACTATTTTATTCTATTTAGTGTTTTCTTTTTCCATTTAATACCATTGGTTGAACTCTTTAATTAACACACAATTATTCTTAGGTGTTTAAATTCCACTGAAAATTGATCCCTGTTCAAAATAAGAGTGCGAATAAGAGAGCACATTCTCACTCGGACTTATCCCTAATGGTAGAGCCTGAAATGTGTCATGGGACTTCAAATCCCATTAAGTTGGCAGGTACCAATGCCATCTTACTATTTAAAATGATCAGTTTAAGTTCACAATTGATCATGAAGATAAAATTAAGTGTCAAAGTATTCACGTAAGTAAGACCAGTGCCTGCTAATAATAATTGATAGAATTAAAAGGAGAGAACAATTCAACATGGGAATCAGGATACACAGCAGACGCACAAAATGGCAAATGCCCTAAACAGCACTCTGGCTTCAGCATCAGCACTTAAGGCATCTAGATCTGGCTTAAAATCTCATGAGAGTTTCTCAGGCATGGAAAGCCAAGACACTGTGGCAAATAATGACTTAAATGGAAGATCTCTTTGAGTGAGATCTCAGTGGGAAAAATGGGCCATCAAAGAAGGAGATACCTTTCTCTGAAGGGAGGAAAGAACTTCCACTTTGATTATGGCTTTGTCTAAACAAGGTCAGAGTTTGTGAATTAAGAGGCTTCCATAGCCTTGGCAGCTCATGACAAGAGTCTAGGGTGATTACTGACATCATAAATAAGAGTGTCAATTGCTAAATCAACAGCAGGAGTCACTGTGCACTCACTCCCCATATAGGATCTCTGTCCTTAATGTGTTGTTCTATGAGAATTAATGGTAAAACTAGCCTTCAAACAGTACTTTATACTTTGTGCTTGTGTGGGTGCAATCTGTTGACATCTTTACTTAGTATATACTAAGATGATCTTCTGTATATAAAGATAGTTAAAAATTAATCTTGAGGCTGGTGCCACAGCTCAATAGGCTAATCCTCTGCCTTGTGGCACCAGCACCCCAGGTTCTAGTCCTGGTCTGGGTGCCAGATTCTGTCCCGGTTGCTCCTCTTCCAGTCCAGCTCTCTGCTGTTGCCCAGGAGTGCAGTGGAGGATGGCCGAAGTCCTTGGGCCCTGCACCCACATGGGAGACCAGGAGAAGCACCTGGCTCCTGGCTTCAGATCAACACTGTGTGCCGGCCACAGTGGCCACTGGGGATGAACTAATGGAAAAGGAAGACCTTTCTCTCTCTGTTTCTCTCACTGTCCATTCTGCCTGTCAAAAAAAAAAAAAAGAATCTTGATGTGAATGGGATGGGAGAGGGAGTAGGAGATGAGATGGTTTTCAGGTAAGAGGGTGGTTATAGAGGGGTTCACTATAATCCAAAAATTGTACTTATAAAATTTATATTTATTATATAAATGTTTTCTTAAAAATGTATATACCACTGAAAGTAATTTGCAGATTCAATGAAGTCTTAATCAAAATATCACTAATATTTTACTCAGATCTATAAAAAAGTTTCTAAAATTTATATGGAAATACAAGAGACCCAAAATAGCTAAAGATATCTTACAAAACAACAACGCCAGAGGCATCACAATACCATATTTCAAGACATTCTACAGGGTAATTATCATCAACATAGCATGATATTGGCAGAAAAACATATGTGTAGAAAAATGGAACAAAATAGAAATGCCAGAAATCAATCCATACACCTACAAACAGCTTAATTTTGACAAAGTAGCTAAAATCAATCCCTGAAAAAAGTACAGTTTCTTCAATAAATGGTGATGGGAAAATTGGATCTCCAAGTGCATAAGTATGAATCAAGTCCTCTACTTTAAAACTTACACAAAAATCCACTCAAAATGGATGAAAGACCTCAACAAATGACACAATACAATCGAATTATTAAGAGCACACATTGGCAGAACTCTCTAAGACATTGGCAGAGTCTTTACGTGAGAAAGACTCCAGAAGCACTTGAAATCAAAACCAAAGTTAACTAATGGGATTACATAGCTGAGAAGCTTCTGCATGCAAAAGAAGCACTCAGCCAAGTGAAGAGGCAACCAACAGAATGGTAGAAAATATTTGCAAACTATATAATTGATAAATGGTCAATATGCAGAATCTACAAATAGTTCAAGAAATTTAACAACAATACAAACAATCCAGTTAAGAAACAGGCAAAGGACTTGAATAGGTGTATTTGAAGAGAAAAAATTCAAATGGCCAACAGACAGTTGAAAAAAATGCTCAAGATCACTAGCATTAGAGAAACACTAAATTAAAAAAAATAATAATCAGATTTTTGCTTTACCCTAGTAAGAATGACTCGCATAAAAAATCAACAAATAACAAATGCTGGCAAGGATGTGGGTAAAAAGTATACTAATCCACCTTTGGTGGGAAATCAAGGTGGTCAAGCCACTAATGGAAGACAGTATGAATATACATCATAAATCTGAATAAAAACCTAAAATATGATCCAGCCATCTCAGTCTTTGGAATTTCTCCAAACCAAAAGAAATCAGCATATTAACCTGCATGTTCATTGAAGATCAATTCACAATAGTTAAGATACAGAATCAACCCAGATGTCCATCAACTGATAACTGGATAAATTATGGTATATATACTATGGTGCAAAACTAAGCTGAAAAAAATGGAATTTTGCATTTTGTAGTAAAATGGATGCAACTTGAAACCATTATGTTTAGTGAAATAAACCAGTCCCAATAACACAAATGTCATCTTTCTTCTCTGTTCTATGATAACTACAATATAATGTATTGGAATGACATGGGCATTCTAAGGTTCCTTGATTGTTTACATTCCATGTAACTTCTGTTAAAGAGCAGTGTTTATTCTTCATATAATTTTTTGCACTCTTTGCTTAATGTAGAGTTAACCTTATGAGTATAACAAATTTTATGAGCATAAAGTAAATTGAGAAAAGGATCTTTGTAAAAATTAAAAGTAAGAATACATCAGGGAGGAGGAAGAAGAGTTGGAGCTTTGATGGTAGGGAGGTTAAAATGGGAAATGTCACTGTTTTTCCAAACCATTCTCTCTCTTCTCTCTCTCTGTATATTTGATATACATGAAAATTGCAAAAACTTAAATACAATTTAAAAATAAAATAAAAACAATATTAGAAATTTATGGGATATAATCTTATAACTTAATATATCAGTCTTAGGAGTTCCTGAATGTGTGAAAAGACAAAATTGTTTGGAAGGCATTTTCCATGAAATGATTACAAAAAACCGTCTTGATTTGGAGAAAGAAATGGATGTCCAAATGCAGGAAGCACAAAGTACCTCTAATAGACATTATCAGAAAAGATTTTCACCATTGCAGTCAAACTTTCATCAGTGAAACATAAAGAAAATATTCTTAAATATGTATGGGAGAAATGCCAGATTACTTTCAGAGGCTTTTCAACTAGAATCACCAGAATCTGAACAGGTGAGGAGAGAATGGAGATATATAACTCAAGTCTTAAGAGAAAAAAGAAACTGAAAATCCAGAATACTTAACCCTGCAAAACTTTCATTTATGGATGAAGGTGAAGTAATGGCTTTCCAAAACAAACAGACATTGAAACAATTTGTCATTATTCGTCCAGTCTTACAAAAGATGTTTCAGGATATGCCACACATAGAAACACAGATAGTCATCATTATGAGAGAATGTGAAGACAGAAAATCTCACAGTGAAAATACGAAGGAAATAAAAAATAAAAAATAGGAATATTTATGGAAAATGTCAGGGCCAACTCATTACTTATCAATAATAACCTTGAAAGTAAATGGCCTCATTTCTGCAGTTATAAGATACAGACTGGTTGAGTAGATTAAAAATCAAGACCCATCAATTTTCTGCCTTCAATAATCACACCTTATCAACAAAGACAAATGAATGAAAGGATGGAAAAAGATATTTGGTGTTAATGAAAAAGAAAAAGAGCAGTTGCATCCATCCGAATATCAGGAAAATTGACTTTAATGCAAAAACTGTTAATAGAAATAAAGAAGGATATTATGTAATGATTAAAAGATTCATTCAACAGGATCATGTAAATAAAATAAGTGAGCATAAATCCAATTATAAGGAGTCTGGGTATTTGAAGAAATGCTAATGAGTACAAAGGGAAACAGACTCCAATACAATAGTAATGGTGATGTCAACATCCCACTTGCATCAATGAACAGATCTAATAAACAGAATCAATGAATAAATAACAGAGTTCATTGACACCATGAATCAAATGGACCTAACTGAAATATGGAGAACTTATTACCCCACACTTGTAGAACACAACATTTTCTCATCTATATATGGAACTTTCTCTAGGATAGATCATTTACTAAGCCATAAAATATGTATCAGCAAATTCATCATACCATGCATCTTCTCAGACCACAAATGAATGGAGTTGGAAATCAACAACTCAAGAATCTCTAGAACATATGAAAACACATGAAGGGTGAAGAACATGCTCATGAACGAATAGTGGGTCATAGAAGAAATCAAAAGAGAAATAAAAAAATTCTGGTACAAAACGATGATAAGACAACACATTGAAACTTAAAAGACATGACGAAAGCAGTGCAGGAGCATCATGGCTCACTTGGTTAATCCTCCGCCTGTGGCACTGGCATCCCATATGGGCACCGAGTTCTAGTACTCAAAAAGTAATCTATAGAGTGAAACTGACATTTTGAATTGTGATTTTTAAGAGGACTTGGCTCTACTGTTGAGGTTTAGTGGTTTTGTTTTTGTTTTTATTTTCCTTCATACTATTTGTTCAACTCTTTACTCAGTGTATTCCTAATTTAATAAGCATATCAAATGGAAAGTAGATCTTTGTAAAAACAAAAATGGGAATAGGATAAGGAGGAGGAAAAAGGGTGGGTGTGTGTGAGGTAGGGTGGGAAGTACTACTATGTTCCAGGATCTTTATGAACTATGTGAAATTGGCATACTCTAAATAACATTTTAAAAAAATGAAGACTTCTATTTGTGGTCCTTTTTATTCTCATGATAAAATATTTTATGCACATAGAGATGTAGAGAATAGTGTATAACTTTGTACTAGCATTCAGACCACTCAAATACTCCAGATGGTCTAGTCCATTTCTGATGTAAAGATTTCAATGGTTAAATTCTTGTACACCTTTTCTTTTTTTTTTTTCATTTTTGTTTTTTTTACAGGCAGAGTGGATAGTGTGTGTATGTGTGTGAGAGAGAGAGAGAGAGAGAGAGAGAGAGAGAGAGAGAAAGGTCTTCCTTTTTGCCGTTGGTTCACCCGCCAATGGCCACTGCAGCCGGCGCATTGTGCTGATCTGAAGCCAGGAGCCAGGTGCTTCTTCTGGTCTCCCATGCGGGTGCAGGGCCCAAGCACTTGGGCCATCCTCCACTGCCTTCCCGGGCCATAGCAGAGAGCTGGCCTGGAAGAGGGGCAACCACGATAGAATCCAGCACCCCAACCGGGACTAGAACCCAGTGTGCTGGCACTGCAAGGCGGAGAATTAGCTGGCGCGTACACCTTTTCTTAAAAGCTGTGTTTATTCAATATCTAGTCTCTGGATTTATGGTTGTACATTGGCATTTCTAAGAAGCTATGGTTGACCCCACCCAGAGTGTTTTCTCTGTTGGATCATCACAGTTGAGATGCTGTATACCTGACCACAGGGCAGACACATAAGAAACCATGGTCCTTTACCCTAAGAGGAATAGGAATTAATAAAATTATACAATCTTCAGGATTTTAAAAAAGATTTATTTATTTGAGAGCTTGTTTGGAGGTTCTAGCAGGGGAGCGCAGCTACTCGTATACCCTTGACCGAAGACCAGTCCTCCTCAAGCGGGGAAGGTCATCCTCTTCGAGCGCGCAGCTTCAGGAGGGACACACATGGAGTGGTGAGGGAGGAAGGGGACACCCGCTTAGCCAGCCAGATCAGTTGAATCAACCCTGGCGATCAATGGGGTGACAGATGTCGCAGCCAGATCACCCTCACATCCAAGATTTATTTATTTGAAAGCCAAAGTTACAGAGATGGTGAGGCAGAGGGAGAGAGAGAGAGAGAAGGGGGAGAGAGAAAGGGTCAAGAGAGAGAGAGGTCTATCATCTGCTGGTTCACTTCTCAAATGGCCACAGTGGTTGGAACTGAGCCATTCTGAACCCAGGAGCCATAAGATTCTTTTCAGTCTCCCATGTGGGCACAGGGGTCCAAGCACTTGGGTTATCTTCTGCCTTCCTAAGCACATAAATAGAGAGCTGCATTGGAGGTGGAGTAGCCAGGACTTGAACTAGCACCCATGTAGAATGCCAGAACTATAGGTGTTAGCTTTACCCCCACTACACCACAACAGTGGCCTCAATGTTTAGTTTTTGTTAATCTTGAAAGCAGAGACACTCAGAGGTGCAAAATGACTTTCTACCTAATGGTCTAATCCCTGAAGGCTCATAACAGCTGGATCAGGAAAGCTTAAAGCCAGGAGTCTTGAACTCAATCTGGGCTTCCCATTTGAATGGTGTGATCCAAATATTTAACCCATCACCTGCTGCCTCCCAGTATGTGCATTATCAGGAAGCTAGAATCTGAAGTGAAGCTTGACTCAAATCCAGGTATTCAGACTGGGGTGTGGACATCCTAAGCACTTTATTAAGCACTGTACAAAAGACTTTTCTCCAAATCAACCCATTTTCAATCAGAATTCATCATATAATGCTCATTTACAATATTCTATCACTTCAATCTTGTGACCAATTGTTTCTATTGAGTGGCCCCGTATGACCTGTTCTTCATCACCAGACATTTTTTGCTACAACAAACCTACAAAGCTCTTTCATTCTTTTGGATTCATCAGCCTCTTAAAATTCACTCATATTAACAGGCTTATAAAAATATCAGAGACAATATCTAGTGATATACAATGATCTCAGACTCCAAATCTCAGGACATCAGTTGACACCAATTTCTTGGCTGAATACAGTTCAAAGTGATATGGAGACCAGCTGGCTCACATTAGCCAACAGTGCTTTCTTCTCTGAACTTGCTTCCTCTTCTCACATTTCCTATACACTCACTCTTTCTCTGGCATCAAGTCCTACATAAGACACTCATACATCCTACTGTCTCAACTTTGTTTTGCAGAAAAATAAAACTAAGATGGAAAGAAATTCAAGCAGATCAAAACATCCCCTACTCTGATCAAGTCATATGTAATAAAATGAAGCCCACATGGAAATTCAGGCTCTTTCAGTATAAAGTAAAACAAGACACCATGCTAGCAAATGTACAATTACCTGGCTATGCCATCATCAGTCAGCAAACTAAACTGTGTCTCACTCAATAGAATCCATAACACATATAGGAATCAAACACCAAATCTAAAATTCAGAGAAATTAGTGGACTTCTGAATTTAACTGTACTCTTCCTGTCCCTCAAGGTTGTTTGTAAATAAAATACATGCCAATGAGGTTTAGAAGAAAGGAATTTATTGAGGCTCTAGTGATTAAAAACATTAGAAAAGCAATAATCACATTATTAATAAATAGAAATTAATTAGAAAAACAATAATTTCATCTAGACTTAAGAAATGGCTTCTAAAGGCACACCACATTATTTATAGTCCAACAATGATGATTATAAGGAAATAACTGTCATGTGTTAATACTTATACATGGATCAAGGAGCTAATGATTAATATGTTGTTGACCCTACTAGCAAGTCTCTGTCAAGTTTACCAAATCTGATCAGTCTTTGATTTATACCACAAGATTGTGCTCATCTGTCTCATGGAACTTCATGATTCAAATAACAAGAGAATCTCGTCACCTATTGTTACTGTCAAAAATAATAACTCACTTAATGACTTAAACAATGGAAATGTATACTATCACTATTTGAAGGATGAACATTAAATCATGTTCTGGCTCAAGCTGAAATGCAAGGAGGTCTGTGCTTCCTCCAGTCTCTAGGAAATCTCTGCCACTTCCAGCTTCTGGTGGCACCTGTCACTACTCACAGTTACATCACTTTCCTTTTTATCTGCATGATGACATCAATTTTCATTTTCATTGAGTATAAACCTCTATTTGCCTTTGGATTGTGAAAACAATTGTGATTGTAGGCAGGACTAAATGTAAAACCCAAGTTAACCCAATCACATATATAATATAATCACATATATAAATATATATATGTAATCACATATATAAATTTTTTCAACATAATATTCCAAAGTTAAATGATAAAAACATAAACTTAGTTAAGAGCCTAGAAAAAGTCCTCAGCCAAGCACTATTGTGGAAAATTAGTTAACATGAAAGCTGTCCCAAACAAAACAGCAGTCTAGCAAACCATTCAACCTCACTGAAACTGCCTACAGCCACACCGTTCATTTTCTTTTAAGTCTCTGATTATACTGAGATTTAACTTGATGAACACTTGGAAGAAGCTGAGGGGACTTGAGCAGGGATAATGAGTTCTTCCCAATGAGTTGTAATGGAGCTGGAAGAGATGACATGCAGGATTGTCCTCCAAATAGGAAATAAAAGAGTTATTGCAGCTAGAAGATCATCACACCATTTGTAGCCCAGTAATCAAGGAATGGCCATGCAAACTGGGTAAATTCTCCATCCTGAGTATAAACCAAGAACTGAACTGAATGTGAATCTGATTAAAATTCAGAAAGGACTGTGTAAAAATTGGGAAGAGATGAAAACACACATTTAATAAAACTGAGCATCACCTTTGGAGGGGAATACGACTAAAAAATAACAAAATCATTGTAAAGTTACATTAATACATAAGTGCATTCATGTACATGCTTCTCTGTTGCAAAGGGATCGACTTCTTTCCAAGTTCTTTTCTCTGGGCAAGACAGAATCAAAGGAAGAAAAGTAGAAAAAGGGGGATCATGAATGAAATAATTTCAAAGGGATTGGACACTCAAAAAAACACAAAAATTCAGATAAGGAGCATTGCAATTTATAGAATTTGAGGTTGCCCTTTATAGAATGAGGGTGATGTGTGGGACAACTTCTACTTGAACATTCAAAAAGATCTTGGATAGTTTCAGACATGCACATGGATAAATTGAAAATTATCATATGAGTATACAGGTGACCACAGTTTAATTGCCTGTGCTAGATACAACATTCACCATCCAGGACTGGAGAACAATATTATGGCTGGAACACGTGTCAGATGACGTGCCTGTGGTCACATCATGGTTTGTACTACAATAATGTGAGGAAACAATCCTAGGCAGACAACAAAACTGCTATACAACAAGTGATTTTGTAATTGATGAAGACGGTATTCCAAATGACTATTTATGATAACTGTTAACTTATTTGTTAGCAAAATTTATAAATGAAAGCACAACTCATTTAGTTGGTCCCACTTTAAAGGGAAATTAAAAATGCAGCTTGTATAACAATATAATTTCTGAATAATGGTTAACCAGTTTGCCACAATTCATCATGTGAATTGCCTAATAATTGCTGAGGTGTGGTTACACCAAAGAATTTTTCCAGGCACATTACATTTTCAGAGATTCCTCTGTAATCCTGCCAAGTTTTGCAAAATTTTGGATTATAGTAAAGGGTTTTCCAAATACATTACAGCCATAGGATTTTTCCTTTGGTGAGTTCTTAGTTAAACATTGGCAGATGACTTATGGTATTCTCATTTCTGATCTCTTCATGGGAACTGAATACTTATTCATTGGAGAGGGATTTTTTTTAACATTCAATACATTGATTTTTTTTACCCCTTATGACTTCTCTGATGATTTCTGATATCTAGTTTCCAGCTAATGGTTTTATCATATTTACTACATCCAAAGGATATCACCTTTTGTGCATTCTGTATCTATGTAAGTTTGAATTCCAGGAAAATATTTTTTTCTGCATTCATTACACGCCTAATAAAACCCTTGTGAGATTCTATGATGTATAATGATTGATTTCTGACAATTTTTTTTCACACTAATAATATTTACAAGCTTTCTCCCTTATGAGAGTACCTGTTGTAATGGTTGTGATTTCCAGCAAAAGGATTTGTCACATTGGTTTCTTTGATTTGGGGAAAAAGCTTTTCCACGTTCAGTATGTTCTTAAGGTTGTTCCCTTGATTCAATGCCATGTGTTGAGACATTACTTTACAACAAAAGGCTTTTACATTCATGAATTTCCCTGTGAATTCTATGATGCTATAAAATGTGATTTTGGCAAAGAGATTTCCAACATTCATTGCATTCTTGAGGTTTCTTCCCCATGTGAATTCTCTGATGTCTTATGTGATGTGACTTCTGGAGAAAAGATTTTCTACATGCATTGGATTCAACAAGGTTTTCCTCTATATAAATATGATTGCAGTAGTGTGTTGAATTTTGGTTAAAGCTTTCTTAACTCATTACATTCATAAGATTTCTCCCTTGCATGAATTCTTTTATGTTTTATGAGGTCTGACTTATGGTAACAGGCTTCTCTACTGTCATTGCATTCATAAAGTTTCTCCCCTGTGTGAATTCTCTGATGCATTATAAGTTGTCAATTATGGCCAAAGGCTCTTCCACAGTCATTGCGTTAAAAAGACTTTAATCCTGTGTGAATTCTCTGGTCTGTTATATGTTGTGATTTATAGCAAAAGAATTTTGAACAGTCATCACATTTATGAGACTTCTCCCTTGTGTAAATTCTGATGCAAAATGAGGTCTGACTTTTGGCCAAGAGCTTTTCCATAGTCAATACCTTCATAGAGTTTCTCCCCTGTGTGAATTCACTGGTTGTGTTTTGATTTATAGCAAAAGGCTTTTCCACAGTCATTATATTCATGATGTTTCTACCCTGTGTGAATTATCTGATGAATTGAGTTGTGACTAATCCTAAAGGCTTTTCAACAGAACATTCATAAGGTTTCCACCCTGTGTGAATTCTATGACGTTTGATAACATCAAACTTTTGGACAAAGGCTTTTCCACAAATATTAAATTCATAAGATTTCTCTGCTGTGTGAATTGTTGAAAGTATTATGGGGCTGGCCAAAGGCTTTTCAGTCAGTCATAAGGTCCCCCCCACTTTGTGAATTTTCTGATGTTTCATGAGGTCTGACTTAAAGCTAAAGACTTTTCTACAGTTATTACATACATAAGGTTTCTCTTCTGTGTGAATTCTCTGATGTTTGATGGGGCCTGACTTCTGGCAAAAGGCTTTTCCACAGATATTCAGTGATTACATCAGGTGTTTCTCATGTGCGTATTTTCTGATGTTTGATAAGGGCTAGCTTATGGCCAAAGGCTTTTCCACAGTCATTACAGGTTTCTCCCCTGTGTGAATTCACTGATGTATTATGAAGCTTGACTTCTGAACCAAGGTTTTTCTAGTCATTACATTAAGATATCTCCCCTGTGTGAATTTGCTGTTGTTTGATGATGTCTGAATTTTGGTCAAAGGCTTTTCCATAGTCATTGCATTCATAAGGTTTTTCTCCTTTGTGAATTTTCTGATGAATGATGAGGCTTGATTTCTGGTCAAACGCTTTTCCATAGTCATTACACTCATAAGGTTTCTCCCCTGTGTGAATTCTCTGATGTATTATGAGGCTTGATTTCTGGCCAAAGGCTTCTCTGCAGTTATTGCATTCATATGGCTTCTCCTCTATGTGAATTCTCTCATGATTTATAAGGCTTGACTTCTGGCCAAAGGCTTTTCCACAGTCATTACACTCATAAGGTTTCTCCCCTGTGTATATTCTCTGATCCTTGATGAGATCAGACTTCTGGCCAAAGGCTTTTCCACAATCATTACATTCAAAAGGTTTCTCCCCTGTGTGAGATCTCTGATGCACTGGAAGTTTGACTTCCAGTGAAAGGCTTTTCCACCGACATTATATTCAAAAGTTTTTTCTCCTGTGTAAATTTGCCGATGTTTACCAAGGTCTGACTTGTATAAAAAGGCTTTTCCACAGTAATTACCCTTATAAGGTCTCTCTCCTGTGTGAATTTTCTGATGCATTATGAGGTTTGACTTGTGGTCAAAGGCTTTTCCACAATCATTGTATTCATAAAGTTTCTCCCCTGTGTGAATTTTCCACAGTCATTACATTAATAAGGTTTCTCCCCTGTGTGAATTCTCTGATGCATTGAGGCTTGACTTCTGACCAAAGGCTTTTCCACATTCATTACATTCAAAAGGTTTCTTCCCTGTGTGAGTTCTCTGATGCATTACAAGGTTTGACTTCCAGTTGAAGGCGTTTCCACAGTCATTGCATTCATATGGTTTTTCCACTGTGTGAATTCTCTGATGTTTGGTGAGGTCTGACTTCTGGCCAAAGGCATTTCCATAGTCATTACATTCATAAGACTTCTCCTCTGTGTGAATTTGCTGATGTTTGCCAAGGTCTGATTTGCACAAAAAGACTTTTCCACAGTCAACACATTTATGAGATTTCTCCTCTCTGTGAATTCTCTGGTGTGTTATGAGGTATGATTTCAGAAAAAAGGCTTTACCACATTCATTACATACATGAGGCTTCTTCTGTGTGTGAATTTTCTGATGTCTAATGAGATCTGACATCTGGTGAGTTGTTTCTCCACATTCATTACACACATGGGGGTTTTCCTGTATGTGAGTACTGTGATGGATGGTATGGAAGGACTTACAACTGGATGATTTTCCAGAAGATTTATATGCATAGGCTTTTTTCTCTACGTGTGGTCTCTGATTTATTGCAAGTTGTGATTGGTAAATGACAGGTTCCACATAACTAATATATTCATAAAATTTCTCTGTTATGTGGGTTTGTTGATCTATGCTGAGGTTAGAATTTTTATGGAAAGGTTTTACTATTTGAGCTGTTTTTCCAAAAGTGATAGTATACTTATGACAGGTTTCTCTTAAATGAACTCTGTCAGATTTATAGAATATCTTCTTCTTTGTCAAGACTTTCCCTTGTCCAATATGTTCAAATGGCTGCTTAACAGCCTGAAT
Source organism: Lepus europaeus (assembly GCF_033115175.1). Classification (NCBI taxonomy): domain Eukaryota; kingdom Metazoa; phylum Chordata; class Mammalia; order Lagomorpha; family Leporidae; genus Lepus; species Lepus europaeus. Next base: position 11,598,570 of record NW_026909276.1, on the reverse strand, counting down.
CTTGTAATGCTAAGAGGCTCACAGATCTGGAGTAAGGTCCCAGATATCTTACTGGCATCAAATTTCTCTCCAGCTTGTAGCTTATCAAGTCCACTGGGGGGTATACATTGGAACATACATTGCATTCCACAGGTTTCATTCATGAATAATTTCCCTTTTTGATAATCAGTTTTGGGATATGGATTGAACTTACATTAAGTGTTTTTCTTAATTCAACTCTCTTGGGAGTGGTTGTCTTGTTATTTTTCATAACATCCTGATTCAGATTTTCATCCTGACTTTCCTGGTTGGTCTTAATCATGTCATCCTTTTTCATGGCAACTGAAATGAGAAAAAAACAACCATATCAGTGAAACATAATTTTCTCCTGGCATATTCATATAAGTAGAATGAAGCTATTTTTTATCCAAATAGCATAAGATTTTTAACAAAATTGTTACAAGATGTTTATATGAAAAATATATAATTTTTCTCCTTACCATTAATATATTAAATTGTGCAAATAGATTTCCTCATGTCCAATCATGATTCTGCTTACTACCTGATTTTTTTTCAAGTATGGCAGAATTGCTTTCGTGGTAAGATGTGTGTGAATTCACTGCTTAGGAGACCTGCATCCCAAAGTAGGGCCATTCTGATTCCTGGCTGCTCTGCTTCTAATACAGTTCATGTGCTTGAGACCCTGTAATACACCAGTGTAGACTAGGGAGTTTCAGGGCTTTGGCTTCATGCTAGTCTGAACTTAGTCTTGTAGGCATTTGGAGAGTGAGCTAATAGATCTCTTTCTCTCCTTCCTCAAATGGTCATTCTGCCTTTCACAAAGATGAAACAATTATATAAGATGTTAAAGAATGGACAAATATTAAGTAAAACTTCACCCATGCTTAGAAACCAATTTTTCCCTGTTCTTTTTCTCCCATTTATATTTATAAAAATATCTTCTCTGGTATTTTAACCATAAATATGGGAAAGTTTTACTACATCATTTACTTGCAGGTGGAGAAGAATGAAATGTGTCTGCACTCTAAGCAGGACCACATTTAAGAAATGACACTTTAATCTATGTTTATCTCTTGTTCAGTCTTCCCAGGAAAACAAAATTTGTGAAATTTTTCAAAATAAAAACTCTGCTTTTATCTGCACTCTATGACAGCTTCCACATATTCCTATGGGAACCTGATGTCTTCAGCTTCTTATAACTACAATAGGTACAGGAAAGTCCCAATATACCCCCTTGGGAATAAATTCCCTACTGGTTTATAGAATTTGTTTCTGCATCTCAGGGTGTGTCCACCTTCTTTGAAAATGTTTTGTAACTCATTCTGAAATCACCAGCACTGGCTATTTCCTCTTAATTCTTTCTATAAGCACTCCTGTGTGATAATTTGAGTTTCTGGGGACTTTTGACCAGTTGTCTCCTATTTTCACAAATTTTCATTTCCTATGCCCTTATATCATTTTGTTCTTTTTCAATGATGTTGAAAAATAAGAATCCATACTTCAAACTCTTCTTCTAAACAAATCTGAGCCATTCAAGATGAACCCTTGAGGTTACTTGACCTTGTTACTCAGAATTTCATGACTTTCTTGGTGAGTCTAGGACACTTTATTTTCATGTTCCTATATAAGTTCATGATTACCTTTATGAATTCTGATATCACAGCACAGAGGGTTACTCCAGATCATTTTTTAGCATTCACTTATTTTTTTACTTACTTGAGAGTGAGAGAGACAGAGAATGTGATACAGAGAGAATGAAATAGAGGGTTGCCAGCCACAGGCTCACTCTTCAAATGTTCCCAACAATTTAACACTTTCTTATTTATTTGAGAGACAAAAAAAAAAGAAAAAGAGACTAAGAAAGGGAGAGTTCACATTTATTGGTTCTGCCCTGAGATGCTTAAAATATTCAGTTATGTGCATGGCCAAAACCATGAGTGGGAACTCAGTTGAAGCAATTAGTAAGAAATAAATTTCTGTAATTGCCCAATTAACAAGCACTGAAGGTATTAATAAATGCTTAAAGGAAAAGGTAGAAAAGTGTAGAGAAGGACAAGCTAGAATTTGGGAAATAAATCTAACCCAGAAAAAAGCCTTCATAACAACAAAAAAGGATTGGGATTTTTTTTAAATCAAAGAACATCTTCACCAAGAACAAAATAATTATGGAGATATTGGTATCCCTAGATACTCTACAATGCCTGTGTCTGATATATAAAACCAGCTGTCATCAGCAGTAAGTCTTGGGAAAAATTCATGGAAAGAGCACCAGTCAACATCTGCTGCACTGTTTTTGCCTTGGCCTCCCTGCCCAGTATGTGCAGACTGACCTGGAAGGCTCTGATTTAGGCATTCTTCCACCATTCATGGCACTACTTCTTGCTCCAACTTGGAAATCAAGTCAGGTTTGGTCATGCAGTATCCTAATAATGGAAACAATGTAGACTTTGTGAAATAAATATCTTGAGTTATTTAAAGAACTACAGTTTGGTCCAGGTGCTAGGCAACAAATGTTCCAATTTGAATCCTTTCCTAGATGGTAGACATTCAGATTATTCATGTTCTCAAATCTATACATGTCAATAATTAAACTTTTTAAGGTGTTCACTTGTTTGTAAACTAGCAAGAAAGGTTCCCATTTGGCATGTGATGGGTGTCACTTACCCAAGGAGTAAAAGATACTGTAGGTCTCCATATCACATCCCTGTACAGGATTTTCTGAGCATTATTCATATTCTGCCATTCCTCCCAGGTGAAATACACAGCCAGGTCTACAAATCGTATCATCATCTGTAACAGAACACTTCTGCTCAGCATATCAACTCTGTCACAAAACAAGCATTCACAGAGTTGTATATCTTGTATATGGGAATGAAGAAAGAAGGAAAGGATGAGGTTTCATTTTAGACTTGAACTTTTGGACAGCCACACAGAAGTGTTCAACAGGGAGTCAAACTTAAAGTATAAAAGCCATAAAAAATGTCCCAGCTGGAGGGATACAGGAGTTTTAGATCACAAAGGGCCACATATGTCAAGGGGAATTATACTACAGACTGAAAGGGATACAATATTGACTCTTGGATGAGTAGTGTTCAGGAGAAGAATATAGAAGTATTCAGGGAAAAAGACAATGACTCATCACTGAAGCTATGATGGAAAAGAATAGAGAAGAATTTCCAGAAAAACATCATTCACAATCACTTCAAATATGGAAAAGAAAAGATATTTTAAAAGAGAGGCCAGGCATTTAGCTTAGTGCTTACCATGCTAGCTAAGATACACTAGTTCTACCTCTTAGTGCCCAGGTTGGATTTCCAGTGCCAGGTCCAGTTCCTAGCTCCCAGAATGAAGGAGGCCTAGACTACATTCCTGACTCTTGCCTCAGTCCTTCCCCACTTCTTTTTTTTTTTGACAGGCAGAGTGGACAGTGAGAGAGAGAGACAGAGAGAAAAGTCTTCCTTTTGCAGTTGGTTCACCCTCCAATGGCCACTGCGGCCAGTGCACAGCAGCCGGTGCATCGCGCTGATCTGAAGCCAGGATCCAGGTGCTTCTCCTGGTCTCCCATGGGGTGCAGGGCCCAAGCACTTGGGCCATCCTCCACTGCACTCCCGGGCCTTCCCCACTTCTGTTTGGTATGATTATTTAGGGAGTGAATAAGTATATGGGAGCTGTTTATCACTTAGTCCATCAGCTTCTTTCTCTGCCAAGCTCCTAAATATTTTGAAATAGGAGAGCAGATTCAAGTAAGAAAAAGAATAGTAAATAGCTTTTGGCTTTGTCTATGCATATTCTGTTAATACAATTTTGAAGAACTGAAATAACATTACACCAAATTAAAGTGAAACAATGGAATTATTTGCCCAAAAACAGATCTTGGGAGTCTACATTTATGACTAACTGAGAGAAATGCACAAAGATTTATTGAAGAACCTACAGTTGGCACCAGTATTGTGGTACAATTGGTTAAGCCTCTACCTACACTGCTGGCATCCCATGTGAGCAGACACCATGAGTCCTGGCTACTTCACTTCCAATCCAACTCCCTTGCTAATGTGCCTGAAAGAGCAGTCAAAGATGACTTGAATATTTGGGCCCCTTCCCAAATATGGGAGACCAAAATGGAGTCCCAGGCTCCTGGTTTGGCCTGGCCCAGTCCAAGCCATTGCCACCATTTGAGGAATGAACCAGTAGATTGAAGATATCTCTTTCTGTCTCTCCATCTCTCCCAATTTCTGTAATTCTGCCTTTCAAACAAAAAATAAATCTTAAAAAATAAAATAACCTGCACTAGGTTCTTTTCCTCATATTCCTGACCTCATCCCTGAATCAAGCTCAGCTCCTCAAAACTATTAGACTGTCTTACTCTAACAATTCAAAAACAAACTTAACTGATTTGTGTTTTAGTACTAGGTAACTCTTACCATTGCAGGATGCTAAAGATTTATTTCCAGGATTGCATTAAAACACTCCTCACTACATCATTTATTTGACAATAAAGATTGTTTCAGACACCATGACCCCCATTTAGCATATTGTACTCTAAGTTACCACTCAAATCATGTAACATATGTTTTTCTATGGCAAGAGAAAGACAAAAGACCAAATTGTCTTATCTTAAATGACTATAATGTTTCATTACCCGCCACATTCATCATTCATCTTGTTTGTGTATATTCCCTGAGAATAATTTTATGTGCATTTTTATTTTAATTAATAAATTCTTATAAATTTCCTGAAATGAAAACATAACAAGCTAAGGAATATTTTAGAAAACCACTTACAGGTGAAGCATTAATTTTCTTTGCTCTTAGAAATGTGTGCAGATGCCAGAACCACACCTGGAAGAGAAAGTGAATGGAAGGAATTAAAAGAAGTCTTTATCTGGTTTCCTTCTACATTGATCTATGAAAAAACAGTAATATGATAGAGTAAATAAAGAATAATTAATACATTACCTGAGAAAACATCAACTTCACAGTGGAGGGATAAAACTTTAAACACAGAAATGCATAATAATGTGCACCCACTTCTATTAAGTGGCAGAAATTAAACTGAAGTTATCATTGGTCAATGAAAGCATTGTCTAATTTTTAAAATAATAATATAATAGTAAAAAATAAAATATTAAGGGTTATTGTTCAAATAAATGAAGTTATCAAAGAGATAAGCATTATGTTGTCACTAAAATGTATATTTACTGTATATTTACTGTAGTACACTTTTCCAGTAATGATTCCAAATAACATTCCCCATATTCATCCCTTCACAAGACCTTGTATTTCACCATTTCACTTGCTTTACCCATGAGATATTAATAAATGTGACAGAAACAGATAGTTTGCAAAAATATTTGCCTTCTCAGATTTTCCTTACTTGACACAATTATCTTCTGGAAAACCCTGGGTCCTGCCTGTGGAGCAGGTAGAATCTAGCCAAGATTCACCAAAAATCACCATTTGAGTGACTGCTCCAATCTTGATTCAATTCTAGTTTCCTGCAAAAGCACACCCTAAAGAAAATCACCTGAAAGCAATGTCTCAAGTAGGTGTTAGCCTTTGAGCTGTGTTGGAGACTTGAATTGAGTTACTTTTTAAATAAAAATTACTTATTCAAAAATCAGATAAATCTTCTCTAAACCCAGATCTTCCAGTTTAAAGTCACCACAAATGCATCGTGTCTATAGATATGCTTACTGTGAACATAACATGTAATGGAAGGTGGGATCCATATGTTCTCTTGCCAAATAGAGTCTCCATGATTCAGACAGGACAGGGCACAACCTCTCAGCCACACACACACAGAGAGCATATTCCTGGCAACAAGGTATCTGGAGAAAACACAAAAGAGGATGCCTTGCCTCCAAATTGGCTGTGTCATGGCATTTCACTTTGTCACGACAGGGGAAAAGAAAATAGACCTGGATTCAAATAGCACCAAATCTCTTTGCTCTTACTGAATCTTAAACTTTCTGTCATATTTCTTCACTTCCTGTATGTCTTTTGAATTTACTATAACAGCTTCTTGTTTAGATTTTAAGTAATTCTTATAAATTTTACTAAAAAAAGTGTCCCTACTGCTACTCACTGTCATGCTTAAATTCTATACATCATTCAATTTTAATGCTTATGAGCTTAGTTAATTAATGATTATATTTGTAATTGCCACATATGATAAATTTAGTTAATTTACTTATTTTTAGTTAAAAGAATTAAACTCAATCAAATATTAGTCTCAGAACTGATTCATGGTATAATTTATGTGTTCTGGAGGCTTTTCAGATGTTGATTACACTTGCCATTAAAATACAGTTTTTAAAAATCCTGTGAAAGATAACTCCATGTGCACTAAACTGGTAAAATCCAGGGCATGTGTTGAAAAACACACATAATGGTAAATTTGGAAAAGCTGGTAAGTATTATAAATGGTTGGCAAAGAGCTTAAAAACCCACAATGACTCACTATGTCATTATTTTAGTATATATAAATGCTGAGAAAATCAGAAGTGTTTGTTAAAATTTCTACTACAATGCACTAGATTTATGATTTTCAGAATGTACTTGCCTATATATAATGTAGTTCTGTGCTAGCTTTGAGTAGCAGAAAGGCTTTTTTTGTTGTTTATTAAAGATTTATTTTTTATTTGAGAGGTCAAGTTACAGACAGAGAAGAAGAGATAGAAAGAGAGGTCTTTTAGCCACTGGTTCACTCCCAAAATGGCTGCAACAGCTGGAGCTAGACAAATACAAAGCCAGGAGCTAGGAGCTTCCTCTGGGTCTCCCATATGGGTTCAGGGTCCCAAGCACTTTGGTCATCTTCCACTGCTTTCCCAGACAATTAGCAAAGAGCTGTATTGGAAGTGCAGCAGCAGTGACTGAAATCAGCACTCATATGGGATGATGGTGCTTCAGGTGAAGGTTTAACCTACTATGCCACAGTGTTGGCCTAGTGATAAATTTTAGGGAGACATCCTTCATGTAGATTAGTCTATAATATTGTAAGGTAAGGTTTAGGTTTTATTTTCCACACATCAGTATTTATCTTTTGGCAACTATAAATATTGAATATCGTGTATATGTATATATATGTACATATTTTGTGGCTGCAGATTTTGTCATTCTTTCTAATACTCTTTTTAATGCCTGCTATTATGCCATTTTATGGAAATTGAATTGATATTACCTGTGCACAATGATCAGGCATTTCCATTGTAATATGTGTTTATGTGTACAAGAAGTTTTGTGTCTGTGTGTATATATGAGTGCACAATTTTTGACAGATAGTTTCAAAAGTAAAACTCTGAGAAATATTAACACTCATTTCAAAATCTGTCCTCCCCAGAGATGGGTGTCTATGAGTCAGACCACAAGACCCCTCTAAGTGTTATGGACTGAAATGTGCTTTCCTAAAACTCACACATTAAAGTGCTAACCACCAACATGACCCTACCTGTAGAAAGTGCTTTTCAGCAGGTGAAATAATATCTTATGTGTGCTGTTCATCAGGAGAAAGATTTCTGGAAATATCAAGCCAGTATGACCTTGATCTTGTATTTTCAAACTTCACAACTCTAAGAAGTAAATTTCCATGATATAAAACATATTATCTATGGAATTTTGTTGGCAAATTAATACAGCCTTATTTCTGCCAGCATTTCCTGCAGTCACCTAGAAGGTCCACACCATTATCAGGGAAACATAGAAGCTAAAGCTATGACTACAGATGGACAAACCTCTACAAACACAAGAAAGATACCCTTCTCAATGACCCAGAAAAAATAAAAAATATATCAAATCCAAGGACAGTAGAAAAAAGTGAATAATAAGGATCACAGTAGAAATAAATAAGGAAGAAACTTGAGAAATTACAATTAATAAAATTAAGAGCGAGTTCATTGAAAAGAAAAAAAACAATTCTCAAGCTATAATAAGAGAAACAGGAAATGATCCAAATGGATGCAATCAAAGAGAAGAAATAATATCTATTCAAACAGGAAAGTAAGAATTCACATTCATATTTTTGTTTGCAGATAGCATGATTTTATATGGAGAGAAACCTAAGAACATCATCAAGAAAATTCTGAAAATCACAAATGAACTTAGCAAAATTGACAATACAAAATAAAATCAGTTGCACTTTTGTACATAATAGTCAACTCAGGTGGGAAAAAAATTATAAGAACAAACATATTTACAATTTTCACAAGAAAATAAAATACCTCGCAATAAATTTAATCCAGGATATGAAAGCCCTCTACAATACAAGTCACATAACAATGATGAAAGAAAATAAATATATAAACATTGGAAAGATGTCTAATGAACCTTGATTGAAACAATTTGTGTGATTGAGCTTTTATACTAACCAAAGTAATGTGCACCTTTGATGCAATTTGCATTGAAATACCAATTAAATTCTTCACAGAGGGAATAGCACTGGGGCACAATGGGTTACATTGCCACCTGCAATGTGAGGATCCCATAGCAGAATAATTGTTTAAGTACTGTCAGCTCTACTTTTGATCCAGCTCTCTGTTAATGTGATTGAGAAAGCAGGACAAGATGACTCAAGTACCTGAGTCTTTGCCACCAATGTGGGAGATGGAGATGGAGTTCCAGACTCTAGATTTGTCCTAGCTCAGCACCAGCCATTATTTCCTTTATGGAAGTGAACCAAGAGATGAAAGATCTCTTTCACTCTCTTACTCTCTTTGTCGCTCTGTCTTTCAAATAAATAAATCTTTTCAAAAAGAAAACCACTTCTTCACAGAACTAGAAAATAAAAAAAAAAAAAACTAAACTTCATTTCAAATCAGAAAGCCCCAAATTTCAAAGCCATCTTGAACAACATAATAAATCTGAAGGCAGCACAATATCTAATTTCAAGACATTATAAAAGTAGTGTAAGCACTGGCATAATATCAGACACATAGTTCAATGGAACAGAACAAACATCTCAGAAATAAACCCACGCTTCCACAAGCAACTTATCTTTAACAAATGAATAAAAATATCCTGAAAAAAGAAGAATCTTTTTAAAAATGGTCCAGAGAAAACTGATTATCCATATGTAGAAGACTAAAAATAAAACCTAACACCTCTTACACTATGTAAAAGTGAACTCACAGTAATTAAATACCTAAATAGAAGACCAAAAACTAAGTAAACATAGGGAAAGTATAGAACACTGGCATAGAAACAGCTATTGTATAAGATTCCAAAAGCACAAGCAATAAAAATAAAAATAAATTTGATAATATCAAATAAGATACTTCATACAAAAAAGTAATCATCAGAGTCAAGATACAATGAGCACAGTGGCAGAAAACACTTGAAAAATCTGAATATGACAAAGGATTTATATCCAGAATATATCAAGAATTGGAAAGACTTTAAACAAAAAATAGCACAGTTCAGAAATGGGCAATGATCATAATAGACATTCTATCAGAAAAAATATAAATGGTCAAAACATGTGAATGTGCTCAATGTCACTAACCATTAGGCAAATGTAAATCAAACCACAAAATGAGGATCCAAAACCTATAAGAGAATGCAATGCTCAGGTTTTTGTCTGTGCATTGAGTGTGTTTAGAAGATCCTGTTCACCTGCAGAGAGAAGAATCTACATGTAGGCAAAGAAAATCTTACTCTTTTTCTAATAGGCTTGTTTGAAACTTGACCAGTGCCTGTTAGCCTTGCCACAAACTTTCCAGTTTCACTAATTTCTTTCTGCTAAACTCTTATTTAATCTCCTCTCTGTATAGTACTCCTTCTATCTATTGAGGACACATTTTGTCTTGTTTTGTTTTATTCCTTCTGTCTGTTATTAAGTTCTTGTAAGGAATTGTGACCCTCAAAAGATCCATTCATTTATGCAGTCTTCAGTTTTCATTAGTGACTACATGCCAAGTAGTATGTTAAAGGTAAGGCATAGAACAGAGTTTGTGAAGTCAAGAGGCTTCCATAGCCTTGGCAACTCATGACAAGAGCCTTGGGTGATTGCTGACATCATAAATAAGAGTATCAATTGTTACATCAACAATGGGAGTCACTGCACACCTACTCCCCATGTAGGATCTTTGTCCTTAATGTGTTGTACTATGTGAATTAACAGTAAAACTACTACTCAAACAGTACTTTTTAAACTTTTATTTAATAAATATAAATTTCCAAAGTACAGCATATGGATTACAGTGGCTTTTTCCTTCCCCATAACTTCCCTCCTACCCGCAAACCTCCCATCTCCTGTTCCCTCTCCCATTCCATGCACATCAAGATTCATTTTCAATTATCTTATACAGAGAACAATTTAGCATATACTAAGTAAAGATTTTCATCAGTTTGCACCCACACAGAAACACAAAGTGTAAAGTACTATTTGGGTACTAGTTATAGCATTAATTCACATTGTACAACACATTAAGGTCAGAGATCCTACATGAGGAGTAAGTGCACAGCAACTCCCATTATTGACTTAACAATTCACACTCTTGTTTATGGCATCAGTAATCAACCTAGGCTCTTGTCATTAATTGCCAAGGCTATGGAAGCCTTTTGAGTTCACCGACTCTGATCTTTAGGCAAGGTCATAGTCAAAGTGGAAATCCTCTCCTCCCTTCAGAGAAAGGTACCTCCTTCTTGGATGGCCCTGTTCTTTCCACTGGAATCTCACTCGCAGAGATATTTCATTCAGGTTTTTTTTTTTTTTTTGACAGAGTGTCTTGCCTTTCCATGCCTAAAATACTCTCATGGGCTCTTGAGCCAGATCCAAATGCCTTAAGGGATGATTCTGAGGCCAGAGTGCTTCAAAAAGTACTTTATACTTTGTGTTTCTGTGTGGGTGTGTGGTGGAATGTGAAGGCCATGCCAAGGTGGCCACTGGCAAGCGAGCATCAGTTACTCAGGAATGGCTTTGGAAACTGCCTGGCAACAGGCTGTGATTGGATGGCTTTGGAAACTGCCTGGTGACAGGCTGTGATTGGATGGTTTTGGAAACTGCCTGGCAAACTGTGATTGGATGGCTTTGGAAACTGCCTGGAAAACTGTGATTGGATGGCTTTGGAAACCACCTGGCAAACTGTGATTGGTTGGGGCATAGACCACCCCTTGACAGGATTGGCTGGTCTTGGCTATATAAGCTGTTGTACCACCTGAAATAAACGAGTCTGTGGGCTGCTCGCCTCAAGCTTGCTTTCACCCGACTCCCAGAGTCTGTGTGGTGACTCTGTGCTTCTTGCCCCCACCACGTTGCTCCTCTCAGAAACAAACCCACTGCAACATTGTTGAAAAATCAACTGCAACATCTGGTGTGACAACGTGACTGAGAAAGAGACAGCGTGTCAGACTCAGCGAGGTCCCCCCTGGATTTTGGCAAGTAGGCCCCTCAGTGTTTTGTGTGCTGTTTGGTTCTGTGAGGGTGAGCACAGAACCCTCTCCTATGCCCCTTTCCTTGTCCTTGTCCTCGGTCTAAGTGACCCCAGGTTAGCACACACTGCCCAGAAGCATACGTCCTTCTCGGCTCCTCCTTTTACTTTTGGTTCACCCGGTGAATTCACATAAGGGACTGATCATCCCAGAATTCGGAACCAAGTCATCTTCCCTCACTCGAGAGAGGTGACACTCCGGAGACACCGTGTGGGCATACGGCCTTGACCTAATGAATCAAGGAAGTCCCCCACTAAGCACAGGATATACGTGCGATCTGATACACCACTGTCTGTTTGTCTAACGTAGGGAAACCTCCTGCAAAATGCCATCAACAGCTGAGGTGCTAGGAATTTGCTTTGTTACGGCAGCAGTGCTGTACGTGTCTTTCCTTTGGCTAGAGTTGGCGTACCGTGCTGCTCTTAAGCTCTCAGACATGGGAAAGATACCCCCCCTCTCAGAATCCTGTGCAGATTATCAAAGATAGTGAATCTGTGAGTGATAGGAGCCTTACACTCCAGGTCCCTGTCTTACAGACAATGGTTGATGACTTAGGGAGAGAGAGCTCCGACAGTGAAAAAAACAATGTAGCGAACAAGGTAGTGAACAAGGTAGCAACAAGGTAGCAATGCCTAGTCAGCCACCCCCCACATACCTGTGGGATGAACTAAGAGGACCTCTACACAATAACTCATGCAAGGTCATCCCATCTGCACCCAGTGAGGATCCCCACATTTGTGGCAGTACTCGGACACCCCAAGCTCTTAGGGCAGCCACTAGATCCCATGCCATCAGCATGTTTGCTGATAATGTTGAAGTGTACGCAAAATTCAGGCCCTGGATTCCAATGCTTGTAAAAAGGCTTCTGTTAACCAAAGGTTGAGGATATGCTTATATCTTTCCAGAGAATGCAGAAGAGCCCATTTGGGTACCAGCCAGAAACATCAAGCCTGCAACTGACAACCAACCAGAACCAGCTGAACAAGACCTAGAATCTGCCTTGTTAGCATACACACCTGCCCTATCATTCTACCCTGAGGAACTGCCCATAGCCACATCTGTTATTGTTTTGTACCCCACTAGCTCTGGTCAGCCACTCAAATGGCCCACAGCCTGTGTGTGGTATGCCATTCCTGATAACCATTATTCCTCATTCCTATCCCTATCTGAGCAAGCAATCCTGTGGTCTCTCGATTTGAGCGCTGGTTAGTCAATGACAGGTAAGATCCCCTGGGGGACAACCTAAGACAGCCACAGCTGCGTACAGAGACCACATGGAAACGGGGTCAACAATGGTATGGCCAAGAATCATGCCTCCCATTGCTCAAAAATAAATGAAAAGGGGGAAATGTGGTGGAATGAGAAGGCCATGCCAAGGTGGCCACTGGCAAGCGAGCATCAGTTACTCAGGAATGGCTTTGGAAACAGGCTGTGATTGGATGGCTTTGGAAACTGCCTGGCAACAGGCTGTGATTGGATGGCTTTGGAAACCACCTAGAAAACTGATTGGATGACTTTGGAAACCACCTGGCAAACTGTGATTGGTTGGAGCATAGACCGCCCCTTGACAGGATTGGCTGGTCTTGGCATATAAACTGTTGTACCACCTGAAATAAACGAGTCTGTGGGCTGCTCACCTCAAGCCTGCTTTCACCCGACTCCCAGAGTCTGTGTGGTGACTCTGTGCCTCTTGCCCCCACCATGCTGTTCCTCTCAGAAATGAACCCACTGCAATATTGTTGAGAAATCAACAGCAACCTGGGTGCAAGCTGTTGAAATCTTTACTTAATACAAAGTTGATCTTCTGTGTATAAAGATAATTGAAAATGAATCTTGATGAAGCATGGGATGGGAAAGGGAGTGAGATGAATGGTTGCAGGTGGGAGGGAGGTTATGGGGAGAAAAGCCACTATAATCCAAAAGTTGTACTTTGGAAATTTATATTTATTAAATAAAAGTTGAAAAAAAGGCAAGGCATAGGCCAAAAACTAAGCAAAGTTCACTGTGCTTAAAGCAGAGTTGGGGTCAGGAGCCATTCACTAAGACAAAGATGGAGAAGTAGGCAGAAATGAGATACAAAAGAGTCATGTAGCTTTCTTATTAGCATGAAGATATGAAGGTGGAATAAGGTGGCAGCTATTGTGTTTTACTTTCTGCTTGAGGAATTGATTGAAGTTGAGAACAAGACTGGGAGCCATGTTAGATAAATGTTGCAATTCCATTTGTGTAGGAGATAGCAGATCTAAGGAAGGTGGCTAGTGGAATGAAGAGATTTGAGCAGGGAGATGGCAATTGGAATGAAGAGAATTGAGCAGCTAAGGAATAGAATCATCCAGTCATAGATAAATAAATGGAAAATGGAAAGAATTGGTGATTCCCAAATATTTGCCTTTTAGAGTAGTTTGAATGTTAGTGACATATTCCAAGATAAGGATTACTAAAGTGGAAGAAAGTTTTACTTTTAATTTTGCTCATATTGATTTTGAGGAACAAGTAAAGGTTATAAATGATATATGAGTTGTATGCTAAGGAGAAATGTAAATTTATTTAGTATAATATAAAGTATGAATCATGAGGAGTAGAAGAAATTAGCCAGGCACTGCACATTTGTGTAAAGTGTGAAAACAACCACTGCAATGGTAAACATTTGAGCAATATCAATATTGAGTTTTAGGCAGAAGTGATGGCAAATGGACTGAAAATGAATACTCAGAAGTTCAGAGGAAACCAGGATATGAGATATGATGTATGCTGAGAGAGGCAGTGTTTGAGGAGGGAGCTTGGAAATGTGTCAGATGCCACCTTCTAATCCCCTTCTTTATTTTTATTAGTTCTCTATCCATTGACCTGCTTTACATTCATAATAAAATTTATTCTTAATGAACATGTATTTTATATTTTCTTATTAGCATGTGATCATATTACCACTAAGAGAAAAAGGTTCTATATTTAGTGCATAAAAAAGCGTTTGGCACATTGTAGAACTTTAATGAAGTGCTGAGTGAATGATATTCACTCAGTCAATAAGGAATTAAAAGCATAAATTGCATTAACCAACACAGTAATTACTAATGACCTTGGAAAGAGCAATTTGAGAGGAATACTGGGAATAAAAATAAGGCTTCAATAAATTGAATAACAGAAAGAAAGGAAATTGGGTTTATGCCAACATTGAAGACTTCTTTGAAGAATTTAAATTGATATTGAGAGGGACTGGTACTGTGGCATAGTGAGTTAAGCTGCCACCTGTGATGCCAGCATCCTATTGAGTACCAGTTTGAGTCTGGGCTACTTCACTTCCAATTCAACTCCCTTCTAAGGCACCTGAGAAAGTAGCAGAACATGAATCAAAGACCTGGACTACTGCCTCTTATGTGGGAGACCTGAATAAACCCTGACTTGAGCTTGTCTCAGCCCCAGCTGTTGTGACATTTTGGGTAATGAGCCAGCAGATGAGAGATCTGCCTGTCTTTCCCTCTCTCTTATTAAATAAATAAATATTAATAAACTGATAAAAGAAAAAAGTCACTGTAATCCAAAAGCTGTACTTTGGAAATTTATATTTATTAAATTAAAGTTAAAAAATAAACTGATAAAAGAAAAAGACAATGGTATATCATCTTATTCCAAAAAGATAAAAAATAATAAATGATGGAGAGGACATGGGAAAAGAAACCACCATACACTATGGGTGAAAATGCAAATTAGTACAGGTGTTATGGAGAACAGTATGGCCATTCCTCAAAAGACATAAAAGTAAATCTACCATGACATAGTTATCTTACTCTTGGCTATACAGTAGAAAGAAATGAAATCAGCATAGCATATCAAAGAGACAACAATTTTTCTATAGTCACTACAATGCAGTTCACAGCAGCTAGGATTTGGAATCAATCTAGCTGTCAATCAATGAAAAAGTGGACAAGGGAACATCATTTAGACACAAAAAGAATAAAATGTTATATCCTGCAAAATGTAAAGAAGGAGGTCATAAAATTAACTGAAATAAGCCAGGACCAAAAACACAAATGTCACATGTTCCTTGTCATCTATGGAAGTGAAAAAAATAATGAATCTGACCATAGAATTGAGATTATTAGAGGTTGGGAAGGGTAGAGGCTAGGGATAGAGGGGGACTGAATAACAGGCAGCAAAATAATACTGAAGCAGAAGTAACTTTGGTGTTCCATAATACAATTTGATGACTACAGTTCACCACATTAGGTATTATGTAAGGGTCTGGAGGAGAGGAGTTAGTAGGATCAAATTTATTAAGAGGAAATTGGAAACATAGCAGTCTAGCTTCATCAATTTCTATGCCGTATATATGTTCAAATATGCCACTATACCCTATAATAATATGACTATTAAAAATTAATCAAAAATTATTAATTTTTTTGACAGGCAGAGTGGACAGTGAGAGACAGAGAGAAAGGTATTCGTTTTCTGTTGGTTCACCCCCCAATGGACACTGCAGCCGGTGCACTGCGCTGATCCGAAGCCAGGAGCCAGTTGGTTCCTCCTGGTCTCCCATGTGGGTGCAGGGCCCAAGCACTTGGGCCATTCTCCACTGCCTTTCCAGGCCACAGCAGAGAGCTGGACTGGAAGAGGAGCAACCAGGACAGAATCCAGCACCCCGACCGGGACTAGAACCCAGGATGCCGGTGCCGCAGGCAAAGGATTAGCCTATTGAGTCATGGCACCAGCAAGGATCCACTTCTTAAGCTAGTTACTGGTGCCAACTAGTAACAGGGTCCAATGAATTCCCTGTACTACATAGGAAGGTAACATAAATGTGCCTTCTTCTGGCAAGAATACGAATTGATACAAAGGGAAAATTTCTTACAATTGGTCAACCAAAGTCAGGAAGAGAGATCACATGGAGTCAATGGCAAGTTTGGTTCCTCAATCCTAATCCTGCAAAGAACTTAATCAATGGCTACAACCATTCCTGATATTGTATGAGGAGCAAAGTGATCTAATTTGGAAGATAGCTAAGAATGGAGTCTCCTGGCCTGCCTCTTGTGATGCCATCTTCAAGGGAAATGTTCACTATGATCATGATCATGATCATGATCATAGATCATGAACTTTTTGAAATGCCTTCATAAGAATATATATGCATGAGGCTAGTATTGTGGCATAATAGGATAATCACCATCTTTGAAGCTGGTATCCCTTATGGACAATAGTTCATGTTCCAGCTGCTCCACTTCTGCTCTAATTCCTGCTGATAAGCCTGGGAAAGCAGTGAAAGATGATCAAAATCCTTGGCTTTTTACACTCACATGGGAAACGTGGGTGAAGCTCCTAAATCATGGCTTCAGCCTGGCCCATCCTTAGCCATTGCATCCACTTGGGTAGTGCATCAGCGGGCGAAAATCTCTCTCTGCCTGTCTCTCTGCCTTATGAATGAAATGAAAATAAGTAAATATTTTTTAAATTTTTTTATTTGACAGATAGTGAGAGAGAGAGAAAGGTCTTACTTCCATTTGTTCACCCCCCAAATGGCCACTACAGCTGGCATGCTGCGCTGATCCGAAGCCAGGAGCCAGGGGCTTCCTCCAGGTCTCCCACTCAAGCACTTGGGCCATCCTCCACTGCCTTCCTGGACCACAGCAGAGAGCTGGACTGGAAGAGGAGCAGCTGGGACTAGAACCGGTGCCCAAATGGGATGCCAGTGCCACAGGCAGAGGATTAGCCAAGTAAGCCATGGCACTGGTCCCAGTAAATAAATTTTTTAAAAGTGATATATATGCATGCATCTTTTTTTCTTTATAAAGGGGCATTTTTTTTCTGTGCTTTGCTTTACATATAAGCATTCTATCCCTAAATCATTTTCTGGCCATAACATATTTAGTATTTCATTGTGCAGATATGCCATACTGTATTTTACCAATTATCTATCAATATTAATTTAGGTTGTTTATGTTGTATTCCTATCATAAACAGTATTACAAATAAATTGCATAATCTTTATATATTTGGCCAAATATATGTAAGATAAAATCCTTTAGTTGAATCCTACCAGTGGATATTTGAATTTATAGTATTTTGCATAGAAATCTGTTAAATTATCCTCCAAAGAGACTACTGAATTGCACTACTACCAATAAGAGTGAAAGTGCTTGTTTTCCTACACCTTCAACAAGTGTGTGTGATCAGACTCAGAATCCCTTCAGATGCTTCCAATTTCCCATTTCTTCTGACCTCTATCTTCAAGTTTTCTTTCCTTCTTTTCACTTCTCTGTTAAGATGGTCCTGCATTTATTTCCTCTACATTTACCTTCTGCCATCCCTCATTCTGCCAACCTCATTTTGCTGGTCTCAAACTCCCCTTATACATTCCCTAAAGTTCAGCACAACTGAATAGAAAACAGGTGCTCTATCACTGGTCTCCCAATTTGCCAGCCTCCTGAACCAACAGAGAATGTTAATCAGGAAACATGGCAAAACCTAATCTGGGTCACATTATAAGAAATAACTTTCTATTGGTATAGCCATGAGGAAAAGTCTTCTAGAAGAATTCTGTATTGTCTTTTGTTAAAATGAAATCTGTGGCTGGTATAGTGAGTGAAGCTGCCACGTGCAGTGCTGGCATCACATATGGGCACCATTTTGAGTCCTGGCTGCTCCATTTCTGATCCAGCTCCCTGCTAATGAGCCTGAGAAAGCAGCAGAGGATGGCTCCAGTGCTTAGGCCCCTTCACCCACACAGGAGACCTGGATGAAGCTCCTGGCTCCTGGCTTCAGTCTATCCCAGCCCTGGCTGTTGCAATCATTAGAGCAGTGAACCAGCAGATGGAAGATTTATCTCCTTCCCTCTCTCTCTCCCTCCCCCTGCCACTCTCTGTATGCATGTGTGTGTGTGTGTGTGTGTCTGCCTATCCCTCTGGCTTTCAACTAAATAAATAAACCTTTAAAAAAAGGAAATACAGGTAACTTTAAAAACAATGGAATTCTTTTCCTATATTCCATATTGGCTGGGATCCCTGTCTTTTGAAACAATAGCTTGTGATTTTTATTCATTACACCTTCTTGGGAACTGGAATGAGAGTAAGTAAAAACATGGATGAAAGACAGGGGAGAAAACAACCCTAAAAATACCACATTGTAAAGTAGGAACAAATGGGCAAGAAGGCTGAAGGTGAGGGGGGAAAAAAGTGAAATTCTTAAATCCTCAAAAAAGAAAGGAATGAAGAAGGAAGTGTTACATAGGGAAGTATGGTTATGTTCTTAAGATTGTATCCATGAAATACATTGAATCTATCCTCTATATATTAAATATATTAAATAAAAGTATTTAAAAATGAAAAGTTCTTTCCTTTATTGCATCACTACTGCCTCACTCCAGTACTCCAAACACAGAATCCAAGGACAGGCATGGGTTGCAGGGTGGGTCTCAGTGGAAAGAACAATGCCAGTCCTATTTCTCTAACAGAAACCTCTGTATCCTGACTCCTGATCCAGCAAAGCTCTACCTACCAACCATAATCAACTTCACAAAATAACCCTTAGGACAAAGCCTCAGAGAAAAGCAATGACAGCACCATTTCTTCGCCTATGAAGCATCTTAGAAATTAGCATGCTGCTGGGGCCAGCACTGTAGTGCAGAATATTAATACTCCACATGCAGCACCAGCATCCCATATGGGCAATGGTTCTAGTTCCAGCTCTCTGCTATGACCTGGGAAAGCAGTGGAAGATGGCCCAAGTGCTTGGGCCCCTGCACCTGTGTGGGAGACTGGGCAGAAGCTCTTGGCTTCTGGCTTTGGATTAGTGCAGCTCCAGTTTTTGTAGCCATCTGGGGAGTGAACCAGCAGAACGAAGACCTTTCTCTCTGTCTCTCCCTCTCACTTTAACTCCAAGTCTCAAATAAATAAATAAAATTGTAAAAAAAAAAGAATAAAGAAGTTAGCATGCTGCTAAAGAAAGTAAGATTATGGTCAAGTTATGTATAAAGAACACAATGATGCAAAGTCAGGAGGCAGTTTGTTGTTTTATGAGTACCCACAGTGAATTGCAGATGATAGAATGTGATGCATCCCAAAATGGGAACTAAAGTAGGAATCCCAGAAACCAGTGCTCAACAAGACTTTGAGATTTACAAGAGTAAATTTTTCTTAGTAGATAAGACAAAACACATTGTTTATTTTTTGCAATGTTTTAAAGATTTATTTTAATCTATTTGAAAGACAAAGTCACAGAGAGAGGTAGAGACAGAGGAGGGAGATAGAGAGATCTCCCATCCACTGGTTCACTCCCCATAATGGCTGCAATGGCTGAAACTGAGCTCATCTGAAGTCAGGAGCAAGGAACTTCCTTCAGGTCTCCCACATGGGTGCAGGGATCCAAAGACTTAGGCCCTCCTCTGCTGCTTTTTCAGGCACACAAGCAGGAAGCTGGATTGAAAGTGGAACAGTCCACATGGGATGCCAGTGCTGCAGACAGAGGCTTTAACTCGCTGCATCACAATGCAAGCCCCATCATTTTTTAATCTAATTTTTTTCCATTTCATTTAAAAGGCATGGGGGGGGTGAAGTAGAAGCAAAGGAATTTCTTCCATTTGCTAGTATGTCCCCAAATGCCCACAATAGCTGGGAATGTGCCAGCCTGAAGCCAGGATCCTGGCACTGCATCTAGGCCTGGGTAAGTTCAGCTGATTTTGAGAACACACAGTCCTAGGAGATACCTGCCTTTTATAAACACATGTTTCAATATAAAATAACACCAACTACTATAAACACATGTCTCATTATAAAATAACACCAACCTAGGCTTCTAGGTGTGGGGAACTGCAGGCTGGCCACCTGTGGGAACCTCCTCATTTTTGTATCTACATAGCTTGCAGCAATCGGTCGACCACAAGTCCTACGAAAACAACCAAGTTGAAACAGGATGGACTCTGCATAAACAACTAGGAGGAACCAGGTGAAACAGATGAACTTTTGACCTGAGGCTATACGTGCCCTTTCATCAGATTGGACGACATTAGCATAAACTGCATGTGAAGAGAACTGCTATTGGCTGTGGAGCACATGCTCCATGGGACTTGGGATATAAATGGACATTGGGACCTGGACAGGGGGCAGCCCCTCCTCCTCTTTTCTCCTCTCCCCTTGCCCTTTCCTTCTGTCTCCATGAATCAAGTTCCTTGAGAACTGAGAAACAGTGACCGTGTCGTGACTGCGTTGGATCCTTGCTGGCGAGGGTTCGACACTAGGACTTGAGAGAAAACTTTAAAATACCTCACAGATAAGAGCAAAGCATTAATCCAGAGACTGCTATGAACCAACAGATTTCAAGAGTTCATCTCTGGGGTGGTCAAGAAAGCAGAGTCAGTCATAGCAGTTCTGGGCCCCCTTGACCCTGGAGTGGGTAAACAAACTAGCTGATTCTAATTTAGGCTGGGTGAAGAGACCAGTAGTCTGGCCAAAGATTGTGTCACCCATTCAGGAATCTGAACACTAAAGTGGCCTAAAAAGAATCATCAGGAGATGCACACAACAATAGAGCGCTAAGGGGGTAATAAATGTGCAGATTCTAACCCAAGACAGCAGAAAATGCCAACCTTCTCTTCTGTTGTAGTTTCCTTACTATATTTTAAAGGCCTTGGAAAACATATCTGTAGACAATTCATATGTAAGACACACATGGACTATTAATAATTGGTCTGTAAATATTAGCATTATGTCATTGAGAAATGAACATCAATAAGTACCTCGGGGGAGACACTTAAAGAGAATTACTTCAGTCTGCTTCCTAGGGAATTATGCATCCTACATGAATTCTTCTTACAAAATGGCCCAATTGTTTGGGCCCCTGCCACTCCCATAGGAGACTCAGAAGAAGCTCCTGGCTCCTGGATTCAACTTGGCCCAGCCCTGACAATTATGGCCATTTAGGGAGTAAGCAAACAGATGAAAAATTCTCTCTCTCTCTCTCTCTTTCCCTCTCCTTCTCCCTCTCATCTCTCTCTTTTCTACCTGTAACTCTTTCAAATAAAAATATTTTAAAAGAAATTATAGATATATAATAATTTTATCTCCCATTGAATAGTGCAATGCTAATTGACAGTGAGTTTAAACCAGTTTTAAATGTCTAATATAAGCTCTAGGAAAATTACCAAAAGAAAAATTTAGGAAACACTTATCTTTGATATCTTAATAGAATAGACAAAGTGAAATTCTAGCAAAACAAGGAGATACTGATATTTAGAATAGTGGGTAATAAGTTATTCATCATGTATAGGAGTACCTGTGTTTGAGTCTTTTAGAAGAAGACAACAGCAGTCAAATATCCCAGAAGCCAAGAGAGGAGGGATTCCCAAGATGAAATAGTTGGTGGTACCTTATACTACCGAGGATCCTCATTCTTAAACTGGTTGCCAATGCCAACTGGTAACAGAATCCAGAGATCACCCTTTACTACATAGGAGGGTAATACCAAGGTTCTTTCCTCTGGTGAGAATACAAATGGATTCAAAGGGGCAATTTCTTACAACTGATTTTAACCAAAGTCAGGAAGAGAGATGAGCACATATCAAATGGAGTCAATAATAAGTCTCAGTCCCTCAACCCTAACCATTCAAAGAACTCAGTCAATGTCTGCAAGCATTCCTGATGTTGCATGAGGAGCAAAGTAAACTAATTTGGAAGAGGGTTAAGAATGGAATCTCTTGGCCTGCTTTCGGAGTGCCAGCTTGAAGGAAACATTCTTATAGAAATGACCACTCACAGAGCTGGTTTAATGGAATTATACTAATGACTCACATCTACTCTTGGTCCACTGCATTTTGTTCATTTTAAAAAAAAGCACTTCACCATGTTTAAGTCTCCTCATTTAAAAAGAAAAAAAAACACTTTATTCATTCATTCTTTTGAATGAGTGAACAAAGGGGAAAATGCACAGACACTTTTTCCATCTGTTACATCTCTTCCCAAATGAAACAGGGCCATCTGAAGCCATGATTCAGGATCTCTCATGTTGGTAGAAAGAATCTAAGCACTTTGACCATCATATGCTGCTTCTCAGTCTTGCGCATTGGCAGGAAGCTAGGCTGGAGTGATGACAGGACTAGATTCCGTGTACTCCAACACATAAGGAAGACATCTCAAGTGGCAGCTTAACTCACTGCAACATAACATCCATCCCAAGGCTTTCATTTTTAAACTCTCTTAACTGTGTAACTCCCAATGAGTCTTGGATTTTTGGATGTTGAAATTTAAAAACCCACCACTTAATTTTTTTAAAACATATTCAGAAAGCTAATTTTATAAACAAAATCAGTTTTTCACCAAACGTGACTATACTCCCATCCATTTAATGATTCAAAGAAAGCATAACCAGTTAATAATTGATTATGGATCCAGGGGAATCATTTTTCTGCAATAATTCATCACTTCAATTTTCAATTTTTAAATGCTAGATCTTTGTCCTTTCCCATAATACAGTCTTCCAAGATATCTTTTTTTTTAATTTGACAGGTAGACTTATAGACAGAGAGAGAGAGAGAAAGAGAGAAAGGTCTTCCTTTCATTGGATCACTCCCTTAATGGCCACCATGGCCAGCACTGCACCGATCTGAAGCCAGGAGCTGGGTACTTCCTCCTGGTCTCCCATGCAGGTGCAGGGACCCAAGCACTTGGGCATCCTCCACTGCCTTCCCAGGCCACAGCAGAGAGCTGGATTGGAAGAGGAGCACCCTGACTAGTACCTGGCACCCCAACTGGGACTAGAACCCGGGGTGCAGGCACCGTAGGCAGAGGATTAGCCAAGTGAGCCATGGTGCCAGCCCCAAGATATCTTTTTAAACTAGATGTTAAGAATATTTTTATGATTTATAGAAAAATTACAAAGATAAAACTGTTTAGAGATACCTCACACCCCAGTTTAATAGTGTAAACCCCAATAAAAAAAAGTATAAACTAGGGTTTACACTATTACTAACATCTCATAGTTACATGGCACAATTATCACAATTAATGTTGTAATATTTATATACTATCTTCTTTTTTTTAAGATGTATTTTAATTTGAAAGGCAGATTTACAAGGAAGGAGAGAGGGAGAGGTCTTCCATCCACTAGTTCACTCCACAAAAGACAGCAATGCCTGGGGCTGAGACAAGCAAAAATCAAGAGCCCAGAACTCCATCTTGGTTCCCACATGGGTAACAGGAAGCCAAGCAAAGCACTTGGACCATATTATGCTACTTCTACAGATACACTAGCAGGTAACTGGATTGGAAGTGGAGCAGCTGAGATTTTAACCAACACTCAGGTGGGATTACTTGCATTGTAGATGGTAGCTTACATTGGGCCACAATACTGACTCTGATATTGACTCATCATTAACTAAAGTCTACATTTTATTTGAATTTCCTTTAATTACATAACATAATAATTTGAATTTCCATAATTACATAATATCCTTTATCTGTTCCAGAAACTCCAAATTTCAATTTAAAATGAGAATCTAGATGTTTGAATTATAAAAATATGTGGGGTGGGGGCTGGTGCTGTGGCACAGTGGGTTAACGCCCTGGCCTGAAGCGCCGGCATCGAATATGGGTGCCAGTTCTAGTCTTGGCTGCTCCTCTTCCGATCCAGCTCTCTGCTATGGCCTGGGATAGCAGTAGAAGATGGCCCAAGTCCTTGGGCCCCTGCACCCACATGGGAGACTAATATAGAGTTCCAGGCTCCAGGTTTTCAAGTGGCCAAGCCCTGTTCACTGTGGTCATTTGAGGAGTGAACCAGCAGACTCAAGATCCTCATCCTTCTGTCTCTCCTTCTTTCCCTGTAAATCTGCCTTTAAAATAAAATTTTTAATTCTTACAAAAAAAAGGGAAACAGTAAAACAGGGCCACATCCAAGTAACATCCAAATAACAGCAAGGCTAGAGTTGTGCTGTTCCAAGTGGGAAGTCTCCAGCTTACAGACACTGACATAAAAGACACACTCACAATGTATTTCAAAATAACAGATGAGATGTTTACAAGGCCAATTAATATTATGATGACTTCTATTGTAAAGTTACAGTGAGTATAAGCAGATCCCTTCTAGTACAGCCAGGTTAACCCAGTGCCTAATGCAAGGAGACAGCTTGAGGAGGATGTACTCACAAAGGGAGAGAGCTGAAAAGTCCCCATTACTCTTCTCAGCATCATAAAGAGAATAGAAAAAAGCGTACTCATGTCTGTGGTAATAAAGAGGATGGAAGCACAAAAATTCCAGAAAAAGGGGGAGCAAAGCCCAGATACAATTTTCTTAAGAAAATAAAATGAACTAACTCTCAGAATATAATGTAGGTTGAAAAACACCAGCAGTTCATCAGTTCTCACCAGGATCCAGAAAAACTGCCCTGTCTACCCACAGCCCAAATATTTCAAAACACACTTTCTATTAAATTCATGCAGAAGATTGCAAGACTCAGGAATCCAAGTCTCCAAGTGCCAAAGACAAGTTTAGTACCCACTGTGGGCAGTTATAGCCCAACCAGGCACATAGAGAACATGAGAAAATCTTTTCCATAAGAGGGTCCATGAAATAGGAAGCTGTCACACAGGACAACTATGTTTAGTGCTCAATATGAGCCCCAGGATAAGCACCCAACAGACCTGTTAGGTCCCAAGAGAAATCAGCTTTCCAACCTTACCATCACAAGGAAAACACAGCTGCTTGAAATGCTTTGTGGTGACTGATAACATCTCTGTCCTTCTCTGAAAAACAGCCTGATGTGGACAAGGGCTGAGAGTTATGAAAATAGAATTACATGCAATCTACTAGATGTGAATCAATGGAAAATCTAGAAAATAATACCAAGACCAGAGAAGCATATGAGGAATGCAAGAAATGAGGGATGAATCAGTTTCTTCAGCCCCTTTCCTCCATCAAATTACTGAGGAATGTAGTGGCATTTACTCCAGTGCCAAAGGGTTGGAAGTTGTGCACCTTGAAGATGCCCAATGTGAGCCCATCAGAGTCTCTTTCAATGGCCAGCATCACACAAGAAGTAGTGTTTCAGGGAGAGAGGCCAAGTGACATCTTGGATCAAGGCAGTGACTATTGCCTGGCCATCATCCCCTTTGCAGACCAGCAGAAACAGCAAAGAGAAAAAGGGAGGAAGAAAGGGGAGAAAAAAATGGAAACCTCAAGTGGTGAAGACTCCATCTTTCTGGTTTACAGATACTCAGACAAGAGCCACCACAGGTTTTAGGAGCCACTGGGGAGCAGCAGCACATCACAGTCACTTGGAAAAGTCAACAGTCAGCTTCAGGTTGTCTATATATAGCTGACTTGGGTCTGTACACATTCCAGGTGAAATACACCTAAGTCAAGAAAAGAAAATGACTTATAAAAACCTTCAAATACAATATTCCATGGGAAATGAACTTTGCACACCCAAGTCATGCAATAGAGCAGGTGGTGTATCTGTATTTTAAAGAAGCACCACTCAGGGCAGGCCTGATATTTAGAGACTAATTTTAAGCAATGCATTTCCCTCACATATGCATCCTCTCATCAATTTCCCCAACAAGGGCCAGGCAGTGAATATTCCCCACATCAAGTACATCTAGAAAATAACATCCATACATATGAGCCTGTACAAATTGCACACATGGATACCTCATGCACACTGGCCATAAACATGCATCTCCACATGCTAAGACTGATTACAGAAACAGGCTCTCTGTGAGCCAACAGCAGCAACACTGTTTTTGATGCACATATCTCTCTCATTGCACAAGATTCCCATTTGTCTTTTCTGAGAAGGAATAAAGTCACTTCAACAACTTGCCTGGCATCTCTGACAGTATTTAGAGACATAATTGATGTCTTTGGCATGTGTTGTTTAGAAATGTCTCTCTTCCACAGGATTGGTAATCATAATTATTCATTCACTCTTAAACAGATTTGTTAACTGCCTTGGATTTGTCATTAATATTTTTGCAGGGGTGGGAATATTTTCTCTGCCAAGGCCATTTGAGTATTTATAACATCACCCATAAACCATACAATATTACCAAATTAAAAATTTACATGCTATAGATTGCCTTGGCAGGGCCAGAAGAAATGATTTCACGGACCCTATATGGCTCACAGGCTGGATGTTCCCCATCCCTGATTTAGAGCAAAATGTTAACTAAAGTTCTGACTTCTTTCAACTTGTTTATTGGCCAAGACAGAGCTGATCTCCAATAAAGGTCCCCGGAACCAGTTGAAGTTATAAGACATTTCTTTCAATTCCCTTGTAACTTTACAGTGTGCATTTTTATAGCCACTGATGCCACTTCAAAATGTCTATTGATGGGCTAGCATTGTGGCACACTGAGTTTGGCTGCCTCCTGCAGTGCAAATGTCCCATATGAGCACCAGTTAAAGTGTCAGATGCTCCACTTCCAATTTACTTACATAGTTCAGAAAAGCAGCAGATGATGACTTGGGTCCCTGCCACCTACCTACATGGGAGTCTTTTTGTTTTTTCCTTTGGACAGGCAGAGTTAGACAATGAGAGAGACAGAGAGACAGAGATAAAGGTTTTCCTTTTCTATTGGTTCACCCCCCAAATGGCCACTACAGCCAGCATGCTGTGGCCAGTGTGCTGCGCTGTTCTGAAGCCAGGAGCCAGGTGCTTCCTCCTGGTCTCCCATGTGGGTGCAGGTCCCAAGCACTTGAGCCATCCTCCACTGCCTTCCCAGGCCACAGCAGAGAGCTGGACTGGAAGAGGAGCAACCAGGACAGAATCCGGCACCCCAACCAGGACTAGAACCTGGGTGTTGGCACCCCAGGCAGAGGATTAACCAAGTGAGCCATGGCACTGGCCGACAATACCATTCTACCAGAACACTTGAATCACTCAAACACAGTTATGTATGTGAAAACCTCATCGTACTGAAACTCAGTCAGCAATAGTTTTCAAGACCACATCTTCTGCTGTATTATGTAGACATCTCTGTGGGGAGAGAGTGCACTTTTTTCTTTCCCCTCTTCTTTCTTACCCTTCTTCACAATAACAACTTCTATAGATGCTTCCACACACCACAGCCATTATAAAATTGTAGAAATAATATCCTTCCATGTCAAAAATGTCATAGGCTTAAACACAAAATGCAGAACAAGACAAGTAATGGGCCCTCTTAATTAAAACAGTATGGACTGTAAGATAAACAGTTTAGTGCATCATTGGGTGACTGTAAAGAACTGGGCAGAGAAAAAGTGTTAATTTTCTGTATTTATGGTTTTTTTTTTTTTGACAGGCAGAGTGGACAGTGAGAGAGAGACAGAGAAAGGTCTTCCTTTTGCCGTTGGTTCACCCTCCCATGGCCGCCGCAGTAGGCGCACTGCGGCCGGCGCACCACGCTGATCCGATGGCAGGAGCCAGGTGCTTCTCCTGGTCTCCCATGGGGTGCAGGGCCCTAGGACTTGGGCCATCCTCCACTGCACTCCCTGGCCACAGCAGAGAGCTGGCCTGGAAGAGGTGCAACCGGGACAGGATCGGTGCCCCGACCAGGACCAGAACCCGGTGTGCCAGCGCCGCAAGGCAGAGGATTAGCCTGGTGAGCCGCAGCGCCGCCTGTATTTATGTTTTTATAGTTCTACACTTTATGCAAATTCAGATTAAACTAGCTCCAGTTATTGACCCACACAATAGATTTGCATTAACTTTAGTTCTCTTCTCACTCTGCAAAGGGAGCAGTGGCAGATAATAACAGTTGACATCCTTGCTAACAGAAGAATGAAGGGCTGAAGACAGAAATTGGAAAGCAGTCAAATGAATCATCAGCTATCTTCCCATAGCCTCAAATTCAATTGAAAAAAAGTCTGTTAACTAAACACTGAAGAGGGATCAATCCACAGAGCTACTGCCCAAACTTCACAATGTTTGCTCTGAGAAAAACAGAACATGCAGGGCCACAGCTGCCAGGTGTGTCCTCAGGGACCCCACCAGCTGATGAGGTGCTGGGGTGGGGGGTCCCAGAGCAGATCCTGGTCTGATCCTCCTTCCCCACCCTTCTGCAGCCTAGGGTTCCCTGCTGAGGGCCACAATGCCTTGCCCTGCCCCTGCCAGAACCACCCAGGGATACAGGGAGAGGCTCTGCCAGAAGGCATTTTTGACCCACCTGAAGTGGAAAACGGGATTATTTAAATATAGAAAATGGAAGTTTCACTGCCTCCCCTCGTTGTCCTCTTGCCTGCCCTGCTTGTGCAGTTTATCTGAACGGTGCTCTGTCTCTTGTAACCACTAAATAAAACACATCAAGAAAAGTTTGGGCAAGGTAGCCCGCCATATTGCTTGTGCCCTGGGAGCCTGGGAAGCAGTAGTGTAAGACAAGGTAGCCCAGGTCTCAGCCCTGCTCTCGCCATGGAAACCTGCCAGGATTACTGAGAAGCAAGGGAGCAGCCAGCAGCCAGCTGCCCTCCCACCCAGCCCTCTCCCATACATGCATTCCCTCACTTCCTGTTTTCCATACTTGCCATGGAAAGTCCCAGAGGCACGTCCCCTTTCTTTAGGACACATGAGGAGCAAAGCGGAGTGTGGGACAGAAAAGGGCCCCACACATGAGACCCACAGGTGGCAGATGAAGAGGCGCAGTAGCAGTGGGTGGCAGGATCTAGGTGTATGCTGGCAAACTCCCAGATATTGCATGTGTGGAGCAAGAGAGGCAGTGAAAACGGGAGGAGGAGCAGCATGCCCTCTCCAGGCTGACTCTGATCAGTGAATGCCCTTTCTGTTCCCAGTTCTAAGCCTCAAGAGCAGGCCGTTGCAATTGCAAATTCTCCCACATTCACATGCAAAGGCTTTCAGAACAAGGAATACCTCAGGGCACCTACCATCTCTGGGAAATGGCGTCCAGGCCAGCATATCTCTAGAGAGACCAGTTGGCCCTCCCCAGTTTCAGTCTGGGGCTACTGGAGACAGGCTGGAAATCAGAGGGTATTTGCTTTTGTTTTTATCCCTCCTTCCCTTCCTCCCCACCCCAAATCTTAAGGATCAGTTAGTTGGTGTTCTTCCTTTCCTGAACAAAAATCTTAAAGAGTGACATCCACTACTGCTAACTGAAACCCAAACTCTGACTATTTCATGGACTCTGTCTTCTTCCAGAAAAGTCGTACTTGCTGTCTCTGGAAACTTCACTCAAATAATAAATGATTATGAATACAATATAACTTTTAGCAGAGCTGTGGAAAGCATAGTTTATCATCTAGATTTGAGAATAAAATTTTTGTGTTTTATTGATATTATATTTCTTTTCAAATCATTTTACACCATCTTTTAATTCACCAGGTACAGAAACAAACAAGGGAACTGGATTCAGAACTAGCATTGCTGAGTATCTTCTAGGAGCAAGGTTAGGGGATGAAAGGCCTAACATCATATCATTTTTACATTATATTAATTCTGGAGATAGTATTATCAGGAGATTACAAAGAGGAAACTGAGATACAAAGAGTTCAAAATTTCTGCATGGTGATATTATTAAAAGGTCTAGGTTAGGCTGGCGCCCTGGCTCAATAGGCTAATCCTGTGCCTGTGGCACCAGCACCCCGGGTTCTAGTCCCGGTCAGAGTGCTGGATTCTGTCCCAGTTGCTCCTCTTCCAGTTCAGCTCTCTGCTGTGGCCCGGGAGTGCAGTGGAGGATGGCCCAGGTCTTTGGGCCCTGCACCCACATGGGAGACCAGGAGGAAGCACCTGGCTCCTGCCTTTGGATCAGCACGGTGCACTGGCTGCAGCAGCTATTGAGTGGTGAACCAATAGAAAAGGAGGAAGACCTTTTCTCTGTCTCTCTCACTTCCACTCTGCCTGTCAAAAAAAAAAAAACTTAAAAAAAGGTCTAGGTTAAAGGCCAACTAAAATCTAATACTGGTTTAAGAACTCTTTTTTTTTTTGTCTTTTGGCTCAGGTTGTAAAACTTCAGATTTCTCATCTGGAAATAAAAATGTGAGAGAGAGGAAGAATACCTACAACAATAATCTACACTGTAAGGACCACAAAGGATTATAATTTGTCTAATAAAGGAAGGAGATTCAAAATTGCTATTAGTCCATGGTCCTTTTTACTTAGGTTTTGAAGGACTTGTGAAAATTGTGAAAATTTACCAGAGTCTAACCTGCTGAAAAACAAGGAAGTTTCAAGAAAGGTCAGTTAGAAAGTTTCAAGAAAGGTCAGTTTCTGGGAAACTGCAACTTAGCAGATAACAGGGAATACCAGTTTGGAAAACCCCCTTGTGCAATGGTTAAGATAAGTAAAACTGATGTGTACTGAGATAAGTAAAACTGCTGTATACTAAGATAAGTGAAATTACTGTAAACAAAAACCCCATTCCCCTTTGTATTCACTTGCTTAAGATAATTTTGTGGTTTTTGCCTTTAAATACTGCCTGTAACCCACGTCCAGTACCTCACTCTCTCAGGAGGGAGGGGTCCGTTTTGTGCAAAACATAAATAAACCGCCTCTTGTGTTTGCATCGCCGGTGTCCAGAGTCTGAATTTCTGGGTCCCCAGGGTGCTACCCAGGACCCCACCAGCTTTGGGTCCTTCATTTGGAAGTCCCACAGAGATCGGCCCCAGAACTTCTGCGCTCCAGGACCCGTCGGAGTATCAGTGAGCCAGGCACCTCTTTTCTGTTGTGTGTGTATGTATGTGTACATGTCTCCTTCCCAGGGAGAGCCTGGCCAGAGGGCTGCTCCCGTCTGAATATTTGAGTTTTCTGTTTTGTCGTTCCGTGATTGTATGTGTCGTGTCGTTTGTTCTTTGTGTGTCTGTGTTTTTTTTTTTTTTTATTTTCCCTTCCCTGACTTTTTCCTTTTGAGACTATGGGACAGAGATTAACCACCCCCTTGAGTTTGACTCTAGGACGTTGGAAGGAGGTGCAGGAACGGGCTTATAACTTGTCCATGGAAGTGAGGAGGCGAAAGTGGGTGACTCTGTGTTCCTCGGAGTGGCCTACTTTCAACGTAGGATGGCCTTCTAACGAGTCTTTTTCCCATAGTCTCATCCTGTAGGTGAAAGACCGAATCTGCAAACCTGGTCAAGAAGAACACCCGGATCAGGTCCCCTACGTTACAGTATGGGAGGACCTGATATCAGAGCCGCCCTATTGGGCTTCACACTTCTTGCAGGACAAGAAGGACATAAACCTCCCCCTCCTTCGGTGGTCCCGATGACTCCCGTCCCCACCCCAACTGCGCTGGCACCGCCCCCTACCTTTCCTGCCGTCTCTACCTTGTATCCCTTACAGGAGCTGAGAGAACAGAAGCCCCGGAGCGCCCCCCCCGTGCTGCCAGACAGCCAGGGGGACCTCCTGATGCTGGACCCTCCTCCTCCCTATGGACGTCAAGCGGCGAGGCACCCGCCGCCAGACTCTACCATGGAGTCTGAGGAAGGAACAACTCACACTCCCACTGACCCATTCTCATCACCCCCAAGCAGCCGATTGCGGTTGCATAGGGAAAGAGGGGAGGGGAGTGGTGGGGAATGGTCTTCCCAGGCTTTTCCCCTGAGGACGGTAGCTGGACAGATACAATATTGGCCGTTTTCTGCCTCTGACCTGTATAATTGGAAAACACATAACCCGTCTTTTTCACAGGATCCACAAGCCCTGACCAGACTCATAGAGTCTATTTTACTAACACATCAGCCTACCTGGGATGATTGCCAGCAGCTCTTGAAGACTTTACTAACCACTAAAGAAAGGCAGAGGGTTTATTTGGAAGCCCGCAAAAATGTGCCAGGAAACGACAGACGACCCACGCAGCTTCCAAATGAGATAGATGAGGCTTTCCCCTTGACTAGGCCCAACTGGGACTTTAACACCATGGCGGGAAGGGAAAGACTTAGACTCTACTGCCAGACTCTCCTGACCGGCTTGAGGGGAGCAGGGAGGTGCCCCACGAATCTGGCAAAGGTTAGGGCCATTGTGCAGGAAAGCGAGGAAACCCCAGCAGGATTTTTAGAAAGACTGATGGAAGGGTACAGGATGTACACCCCCTTCGACCCTCTGGCCCCAGACCGGCAAGCCGAGGTCATCATGTCCTTTATTGGACAGTCGGCACCCTGACATCTGGGTGCACCTTCAGAGGCTGGAGGGGCTTCAGGGGTATACATTGCCTGATTTAGTAAAGGAAGCAGAAAAGATTTTCAACAAATGAGAAACGCCCGAGGAAAGGGAAGACAGGCTAAGGCGGGAGCAGGATCAAAAGGAAAAACAGAGGGAAAAGTGTAGAGGGAAGAAACTGACTAGGACCCTGGCCACCGTAGTTTCCAACGCAGAGCAAGGGAGGACCAGGTCAGAAAGGGACCCGGGAGACCGGCAAAGGCCCCGTCTTGACTGAGAACAATGCGCACTGGGCAAAACAGTGCCCGAAGAAACAAGCTCGTCCGAGATCCATTCCTGTACTATCTCTGGAGAATGAAGACTAGGAAGGGGATCCGGTGGTGCACGACTGCCATCAAGTCCTTGCCAAAATCCATGGGACTCGAGCCGACCTGACCGACATTCCCCTGCCAAATGTGGACCATACCTGGTATACCGACAGGAGCAGCCTCCTGCAAGATGGTGAGAGAAGAGCCGGGGCAGCGGTGGTGGACGGCCAAACAAGGTCAGTAGTCTGGGCTTCTGCTCTGCCCCCAGAACCCCCGCTCAGCAGGCAGAGCTGATCGCTCTGACCCAAGCACTCCACGCAGCCAAGGGAAAGCAGGTGAACATCTACATGGACAGCAGGTACGCTTTTGCCACTGCCCATGTCCATGGGGAAATCTATAGGCGAAGGGGGCTCCTGACCTCCATGGGAAAGGACATTAAAAACAAACGGGAAATTTTAAACTTCCTAAAGGCCCTGCACCTGCTGTGAGAACTTAGTATCATCCACTGCTTGGGGCATCAGAAAGGAGGGGGTCCCGTGGAGGAGGGCAATTGGCTCGCAGACAAAGTGGCTAAAGAGGCAGCCTCGACTAGCCAACTATTGGCCATAAAGGACTCTCCTAATGCAAGATGGACAAGGGTATTTCATCATTGGACTGGACACTCTCCTTCGGCAAATTATTGAGGCCTGTGTGCCCTGTGCTAAAGTAAACCCCAAGCACCTCAAACTCCCAGAGGGGGCCAGGATCAGAGGGGCATGACCTGGTGTAAACTGGGAGGTAGATTTTACAGAGATTTGCCCCGGCAGGTATGGAGTTAAATATCTTCTAGTATTTGTAGACACCTTCTCAGGATGGTCAGAAGCCTTCCCGACCAAGAAAGAAACCGCGCTGGTAGTAGTCAAGAAAATCCTAAAAGAAATATTCCCCCAATTTGGACTACCAAAGGTACTGGGGTCAGACAACGGGCCGGCTTTCGTCTCCCGGGTAAGTCAGATGGTGGCACAGGTGTTGGAAATAGAGTGAAAGTTGCATTGTGTTTATAGGGTAAGTCAGATGGTGGTACAGGTGTTGGAAATAGAGTAAAAGTTGCATTGTGTTTATAGGGTAAGTCAGATGGTGGTACAGGTGTTGGGAATAGAGTAAAAGTTACATTGTGCTTATCGACCACAGAGCTCGGGTCAGCTAAAAAGAATAAAACTCTTAAGAAAATTTTAACAAAACTGGTCATGGAGACTGGCACTAGGGACTGGGTCAAATTGTTACCTATGGCGCTGTTCCGGGTTCGAAACACCCCCTCAGCCTTTGGCTTGACGCCCTATGAGATCCTGTATGGGGGGCCCCCACCCATTGCCGATCTGTTGGGTCCCAGCATTGATTCCTATGCTACCTCCCCTGGCTTGCAGATGCGGCTGCGCGCTTTGCAACTAGTCCAGGAGTATGTCTGGAAGCCATTAGCAGCAATCTATCAGCCCCAGAACATGGGAACTCCACACACCTTCCAGATCGGGGACCAGGTCACCTGAGGAGACATCAGGTGAAAAGCCTCGTACCTCGCTGGAAAGGACCCTTCACCGTACTTTTAACAACCTCCACAGCGGTCAAGGTGGACGGCATAGCTGCCTGGGTGCACACCGCACACGTCAAGAGGGCAACTCCAGAGTCCCCAACGGAGGATCAGACCCCGACACAACCGGAAACGTGGAAATTGCAACGCACACAAAATCCTTTAAAGATAAGACTTTTTAAAACTGTGTAATACTTGAGACAACTGTAATAGTTTAATTAGGATCTGTTTTACTGTTATTCGAGAGCCTTTACCCTTCCCTTCAATACCATCCCCTGGCTAAAGTTCATTCCAGAGAAAGTGACTTAATCTCTCTGCCCCAGGCATTGCAGGAAACTGCTGGCTCTGCTTACGCCAGGGACCTCCCCTCCCTCTTGCTATTTTTCTGCCGCTTAATGATACCCTTGGGTTTAATAGCTCCGTTAATTGCCCTCCCGTACAGCCTTTCCCTGTCCTTCCTGTTCCAATGAAAATATTACTTGCCTTTATAAGCCTCCTAAAAATGATTCCTTTAACATTAATATGACCTATACCATTTTACCGGCAAATTGGACTGGTAGCTGTGCATATGCTATGCTTCTGCCCAATATAGACATTATTAGTGGAAATAACCCTGTCCCGATTCCTTCCTTCGATTATATTGCAGGAAGACAAAAACGAGCTGTACAATTCATTCCTATATTGGCTATGTTGAAAATTTCCACAGCTATGGCTACAGGATCCGCAGGACTAGGAGTTGCGGTCCAAAACTATAGAGATTTGTCCCAACAACTTATTAATGATGTACAATCCCTATCCTCCACCCTTCAGGACCTCCAAGATCAAATCGATTCCCTAGCGGAAGTGGTCTTACAAAAACCGTAGGGGCTTAGACTTGCTTGCCACCAAACAAGGAGGTATTTGTTTGGCTTTGCAGGAGAAGTGCTGTTTTTATGCTAACAAGTCCGGCATTGTTCGCGATAAAATAAAAACTCTCCAAGACGATCTGGAGTGATGCCAGCATGCCATGGCTGAAAACCCCCTGTGGATAGGATTCAATGGACTGCTTCCTTACTTGCTACCACTTCTAGGCCCCATTGCTGGTTTGCTTGTTACATTATCTGTGGGTCCTTGTATTTTTAATTAGCTGATGCAGTTTGTTCGTGAACGCCTTTCAACCGTTCAGTCTCTGGTTATAACACAACAGTACCAAGTGCTAAAAATGGCGGAATCTAGCCTGTAAATATTAGGATTAAAATTTGTACAAAAACAAAAAGGGGGGAATGAAGGACTTGTGAAAATTGTGAAAATTTACCAGAGTCTAACCTGCTGAAAAACAAGGAAGTTTCAAGAAAGGTCAGTTAGAAAGTTTCAAGAAAGGTCAGTTTCTGGGAAACTGCAACTTAGCAGATAACAGGGAATACCAGTTTGGAAAACCCCCTTGTGCAATGGTTAAGATAAGTAAAACTGATGTGTACTGAGATAAGTAAAACTGCTGTATACTAAGATAAGTGAAATTACTGTAAACAAAAACCCCATTCCCCTTTGTATTCACTTGCTTAAGATAATTTTGTGGTTTTTGCCTTTAAATACTGCCTGTAACCCACGTCCAGTACCTCACTCTCTCAGGAGGGAGGGGTCCGTTTTGTGCAAAACATAAATAAACCGCCTCTTGTGTTTGCATCGCCGGTGTCCAGAGTCTGAATTTCTGGGTCCCCAGGGTGCTACCCAGGACCCCACCAGCTTTGGGTCCTTCAGTTTAATATCAAGATAGCATACAAATATTATGCATTCTTAGGCAAATGCGTTTTTTTAGTTTTTTTTTATTTTTAACTATGGATGTAAATAAATAACTGGATGACATGGAGTTCTATGTTTATGATTACTTCTGTCAATTTTAGTTCATGGGATTAGGGTTGCTGCTGGATTAGGAATGCTTAAATTTTTTTATCCATTGACTTCACACTAGTATTTACTGTGTCAGGCAATATCTTTCCTTAAATTCCTCTTCCTTGCCAAATTGAAAATCTCATGAGGGCAAGAAACATATTTGCACTGATATTATAACTCAGCATCTTAAATTCAAAAACCCACAGAATTGTATAATTCAAAGCCAAATTTGGAATATGTCACTAATTCACAGTTCATGTGTCCACCAACCTCAGGTACAAAAAGCACAATGAAGCAGAAAATTAAAAAAAAAGCTTCCCCGAATAGCCAAAATACACGTAACTGTTAGGAAACTGGTGCAGTTTTAGCCTGGTGGCCACTTGGCCCAGCTACCTGAGCCAGGCTCCACCCCCATCCTAATGGGATTTACTGCTCCTGCTTCCCTGCCTGCCCTCAGCAAAGTTTTAAAAGGGCCTGTTCCTGAACACATGCTCTCAAGAGCTCATCTCCTCCTCTCATCTCTCTTCTCCCTCCTCTCTGTCTCTCTCTCTTATAGTGTCCTTCTCTCTTTTTCCTTCACCACCCCTTCACTCTGGTCTGTAAGGTGTTTCCCTATAAACCCTTTCCCTTACTCCAGTGTCCGGTGTGTTTTGCGACAGCTAACATTAATATATAACAACAAGGGACAAGTGGAGTCCTGCCACTGGCTCAGCACAATGGCTCTTAAATAAACTCACTCTGTCTTGGCTACTCTGGTGAGAGTGGATGGCAAAGAGAAGAAGAAAGCAATAGGTGTGAACAGTGAATAAGTGTAAAAGGCTCCAAACAGTGCTGCAGAGCTCTGTGGCCCCTAGCTGAATGTAATATGCAAGCAAGCATTGTATTTTAATTTCTGGGAGACCGCCATTCTCTCAGTTGTCATGGAACCATAAGAACTGAACAACACAGAGCATTCAAGGCCAACATTCACAATTCATTTAGTGATAATGGAGCACAGTAGCTTGGCTTCATGGGTGCAACTAAGTCTCACTCAGTTGCTATATCTTTCTTTTTGGAGCCACTGAAACTGAAGAGCACATGGGGTCAGAATGGGTAGAGGAGCATGGTGTGTGAGGGTCTCATGATGGAGGGAGCTGAGCAAACAGAGGGGTGGGGCATCTAGCATTATGGACATGAAGAGCAGAGGAGGGAGGGAGACAGGGATGGCTTATCTGCATTAAGTCTGATAGTCTCCTGGGTATAACTGATACAACATGAATGATGTGAATATAATGCTTACCCTAAAGGCACTTACAGTCCTGGTGGACAGATTATTAGGACATAGATAAGCACAAAACAATGAGAAAAAAGCTGTAGGTACACAATAGAACCACCTACATCATTTGTGGGTGCCATGCCCATGTCAGGTAGGAACCATTGGGTTAAGGTCAGATCTCAAAGGTAACAGAGCCCAGAAAATACACCATTGTCTGAAGTGAAAATAGGCAGATGGTAGGCAGAGGCTTGGTAACTGAAGGCCAGAACATGTGTTACCAGTTGTGGAGGGGAGTAAGTTTTCAGGAGCAAGTTTTGTGGGTTCTTTTCCTCAGCTTAGTTTAGAAATAAAAAGCCAGGAAACAATTTACAAAGAGGCAAAAACTTTTACTTGACAGAGAAAAGGAACTTTTATTTGATTGGCAGGGGACAGGAAAGCTGATCCTAGAGGAGACCAGGAGGACTGCCTGAGCAAGACACTGGCTGTTAGAAAGTGCTCAGCGTTTTTAAGTCATTACTGCTTTTTTTTTCCATTGGGTCATTCAGTGGGGGTGC
The DNA here is from genome assembly GCF_033115175.1 of Lepus europaeus. NCBI lineage: Eukaryota > Metazoa > Chordata > Mammalia > Lagomorpha > Leporidae > Lepus > Lepus europaeus. Next base: position 11,560,542 of record NW_026909276.1, on the reverse strand, counting down.
CCATTGGATGGGGGTTTAACATACTGTATACTGATTGGCTAGTGGTTCATGGAGATATCAGGGGTCTCCTGGAGCTGACCTTTCTCCCACTCAGGGGCTGAGCTTCCTTTTCTGCTGGCATAGCGGGTTTAAGCCTTGGCCCGAAGTGCCAGCATCCCATATGCGCTCCAGTTTGAGTCCCAGATTCTCCTCTTCAAATCTAGCTCTATGCTATGGCCTGGGATAGCAGTAGAAGATGGCCCAAGTCCTTGGGCCACTGCACCCACATGGGAGACCTAGAAGAAGCTCCTGCATCCTGGCTTTGGATCGGTGCAGCTCTGTCCATTGTGGCCATCTGGGGAGTGGACCAGCAGATGAAAGACCTCTCTCTCTGTCTCTCTCTTTGTAACTCTTTCTTTCAAATAAATAAAATAAATCTTGAAAATAAATAAATAAATAAATAAATAAATAAAATCAAAAGGGTTACACAAGATAGCCAGGATCTCCTGGAACCATTCCTACTCTTTCAAGGGGTTCAACCCCTTCCCCTACCAACTCTAGCTGAAAGATTGCACCTGTCCTGAAGGGGTGATTTAAGGCTGCAAGGTCACACATGCAGCACAGGAAGCTATAGTGGGGAGATACGAGTAGGTCTGGAGACAGGCTTTCCAGCCACAGCTGACAGCTTGCTTGTGAAGGACATTTTACCTATGTTTTGAGGGGTCCACAGACCCCCAGCCCCATTGACAGCCTCCACATGGATCCTGACTGACTGGAAGTCTGTCAAACCCATCACTAACCTGGACAAGGCTGAGATCTCCTAGCTTCTCTGCTGGTCCTCAGTCTTTGCCAAGATGCATAAACAAGAAAGAGAAGCTTCTCTGGCTTTGGCTGATGTGAGGGACTTTGGGAGCTCCCCAGATTTGAGGCCAGAATTGCTTTATCCTGAGGTTTCCTCCTTTATTTTCTTCTTAGTGTAAACCTCTCCTGCCACCAGATCTCCTACAGGCCCACACCGAAGGGCATGTGCTAATGGCATGTTAAATAAAGAGAATATTGAGGTGTCATCTAAATAGAAGATTCCTGAATCAATAGTCACCTTGTGGGTGTACTTCAAGGTGAGAAAACTGAGACAGAGGACTTTGATCATGATCAACCTTAGTGTCTGCCTCAAAAAGCAAATACATAAATAAACAAACAAGTAAATCCCTTTCACAGCTCAGAAGTGCCCAGCTTCCAACCTCCTGAGTACATGCTCCTGGAAAATGACAAGTCCCCTAAAACCAGAGGTGGGCAGGCACCATCTTGAAGCTCTAGAAACTATTTGAGTAGAAAATGCCCCACCCCACTAGAACCCGTTGTTCAAAGGATACAGCATAAACCTTAGAAGGTGGCCTCATTGCACATTTGCCAACCGGGTAGGCCAGGCACAGAGGGCATGAAGGTGTGTTGTGTGCTGTAACCTAGTGGTCTGAAGCACTGGCCTCATGGTTGGAGAATTGTCATAGCAACAACATTATCAGGGGTGATATGGCAAGGGCACCCTGGAAAGGTGGGCTGGTCTCCTGACCCCATGTCCTTAGCCTTATGCTCCTCTGAACTTAGGGGAGCCTGAGTGCAAAAACCTAAGTAGGTGATGTTGTGAGTCTGGTTAATGTATGCAGGTTGTGGGTCATAGTGCCAACAGTATGTGCAACAGTGGGTGCTAGCCAATGCAGTCATCAGATGAATGACTAAGTGAGGGTTTTACAGCATAAGAGCAGGACATCATATTTCCCAGACAAACTAGGGAGTGAGTGAAGCAGGCTAACTTCTTGCCTGAGACTACTAGAGAAGGGGAGGAGAGATTTGCAGGTTAGAAACAGAGCAAAGAAATAGCAGATAGCACATTCCTTTGCCCCTTCCTCAATATGCACACCCAAGATTAGCAGTTCACCTCTTCTTAAATCTGAGTTGGTGGTAGTAGTGATGTTGGACATTGTAAATGAAGGGCCCAATACAGCTATGTTTCTGCTCGTCTTTCCTGCAAATGTTCCAGCAAATGATATTTCCTTAAAACAAACATAGGCATGAACATAGCTTGAGGCTTGACTGCAAGTTCTTGAAAAATGTAAGTACACCATGTGAACTTGCAAGATGCTAAATGTGTGGCCCCTCATGGGGGTTTGAGTACTGTCATTAGGGCTGGATTTTGTCACTGGTGGTTTGCACTGTTGTCTCTACTAGAGTCTCTGGCCACTTCTATGGAATTCACCCTTGTCAGACATTTCCTCAGGTTCCCAGTTAAAGGCACCAAACATGAATCCCTTTAGCTAGAGTGAAATCTATATGAATTGTCACAGATTGTAATTGGCTATATTTTTATTATAGAATTTCTACCAGGGGCTTGTGCCATGACACAGTAGGTTAATCCTCTACCTGCAGTTGCTAGCATCCCATATGGGCACCAATTCTAGTCCCAGTTGCTCCACTTCCAGTCCATCTCTCTGCTATGGCCTGGGAAAGTAGTAGAAGATGGTGCAAGTCCTTGGGTGCCTGCACCAACCAGGGTGACCAGGAAAAAGTGCCTGGCCCCTGGCTTCAGATGGGCACAGCTCTGGTCTTTGCAGCCATTTGGTGGGTGGGTGAACCAACGGAAGGAAGACATTTTTCTGTCTCTCCCTCTCACTGTAACTCTACCTCTCAAATAAAACAAATAAAAAAAATTAAAAAGAATTTGCGCCGGCACCGTGGCTCACTAGGCTAATCCTCCGCCTTGCGGCGCCGGCACACTGGGTTCTAGTCCCAGTCGGGGCACCGATCCTGTCCCGGTTGCCCCTCTTCCAGGCCAGCTCTCTGCTGTGGCCAGGGAGTGCAATGGAGGATGGCCCAAGTTCTTGGGCCCTGCACCCCATGGGAGACCAGGAGAAGCACCTGGCTCCTGCCATCGGATCAGCACGGTGCACCAGCTGCAGTGCGCCTACCGCGGCAGCCATTGGAGGGTGAACCAATGGCAAAGGAAGACCTTTCTCTCTGTCTCTCTCACTGTCCACTCTGCCTGTCAAAAATAAAAAAAAAGAATTTGTACCAGAAATTGCTTTAATCAAAGTCTGCTTTATTCTGACTTCATCATACAGTGATGAAGCTAGGACAAAAATCTTTAGATCCATGTTGACCTCTCACCTAACAAGCAGGCCCTTATTTCTCTGCCTTGCCAATGCAGCCCCACCCTACCTTGATCAGCCCTGTCCTGACTTGATTCTTGGACACAATGCTATAAAAAAGATGCCTACTATCAGCCTAAGATCTCTCTTACTCCTCCTAAATTCTCTCCCCCTATTTCAACATCTTAGCCTCAGAGTCTAGCCTCAGCCCAACCCCTCACAGTTCACACTGTTATATCAAAGGAACTTTAAATCTAGCCCAAATTCTCCCTTTGTCTCACTAGCCCAGCTTTAGCTCAGACCTCCAAGCCCCTCCCAGTTGTTTTGTGCTATATAAAACACTAGTCATTAAGGGAGGGGTTTCCCTTCTGCTGTATATTCATTGGCAACTGTCTTAAATGCATTCACCTGGTAGTGAGCCCCTCCTAGGCTTTATTCTAAATAAACCTGGTCTGGAAGTGGCTTAATGCATTCCCCTCTTTTCTGACACACAGCATATATTGTGCAGGCTTGTGATTGGAGATTAAAGTACCTCAACCTTTACCATTTAAAAGCCAATTTATAAACAGGACTTGTAATGTGGCTCCACTAATGTGTGCTTGTGATCTTAGAAATCCTCTTAGTTGCTTTTTTTAAAAGACTTATTTTATTTATTTGAAAGAGTTACAGAGAGAAGTAGAGACAGAGAGAGAGGTCTTCGATTCACTGGTTCACTCCCAAATGACTGCAATGGACAGAGCTGAATTAATCCAAAGCAGGAGCCAGGAGCTTCTTCTAGGTCTCCCTTGCTGGTGCAGGGGTCCAAGGACTTGGGCCATCTTCTACTGCTTTCCCAGGCCATAGCAGAGAGCTGGATCAGTAGAGGAGCAGCAAGGACTTGAACTGGTGCCTAAATGGGATGTAGGCACTGCAGGCTGGGGCTTTAACCCACTGTGCCAGGGCACCAGTACCAGTCTTAGCTGCTTTTATTGGGACATGGGTGTCAAGATGGGAGCTGCTGGGAAGGCATTGATAGGTTTCCTTTATGAATTCTGTGGTGCCTCAATAAATTTTAGAGCACTTTGGTGATTTAAGCCCTTCAGATTAAAAGCTCATTAATAATTCCTGCTCAAAAGTGCTGAAAACAATCAGCTATCTAGATCACAAAAGTTGCTAATTGTTTTCTCTCCAGATTGAAATTTCTATAGAGGACTTCATTTAAATTTTTTAGGAGTGAAGTTTTCAAGAAGAGAAGACAAAGAGCTACATTTTTTTCCTTAACTTAGCAGAACTTAGTTTTGAGAAGTAAGGGGGGTATGGAACCCAGTGACTGTTGATATCTACAGATGTGACCTCCTAATGAATACTCCCATGATTTTCTACAGCTTTTCTCTGTGAGTGAAATCAAGTGAGAAAGGACAGTATGCAAGCAAAAGGACTCTGGCCATCAATTTGTTGTCCATAGTAGAGATTGGGGTGCATGAAGAGTCTTTAAAAAGTCCATTAAAATGTCTATCAGTGGAAAAAAACCTAGGTACTGATTTTTTTTAATGAAACAAAATTATCTTTTAATTCAATTTCCCCTATGAACTTTTTAAGGCCCATTTGAATATGGTTTGTTCTATGTGAGGTCTAGAGCACTTTAGGGATACAGGAGACATTGTTGCCTATGAGGCTGCATCATGTGTTGATTGCACTTATATGTTCAGAGTATGGGAACTCAAGTGTGGCCCACTGCACTTAGCCTGATAGAACAGTAGTAGTGAACTAGTAAGCTAGTACTGAGTCATTATGTGCTAGACATGGCACTTAGCATTTCAAATGTGTTGTCCTACTTCATTCTTGCTTAAGCAGTAGGTTGCATTATTGTCATCATTTTAGAGGTGAGGGAGAACTGAGAGTGCCCAAGAAGCTGTTGCTAAGAAGTGGCCAAGCCAACATTCAAACCTGGAAATATTCCTTAATGATGATGCTTAGTTTTGGTTGGATTTGTCATAGTCTGGCTAACTGTGCATACTCTATATACTCTGTACACTGGATAAGGTTAAGAATTTTACAAGTCCTTGTACATGACCTAACTTGATGGGTCTAGAGAAGAGTTTGATGTCCCAAGGGACTTTACATCCACTTGAATGAAAAATCTGTGAATACTAGTACTTCCCATTTCAGTCAACTTTCAGGAGAGTTATGTATAGAGTTATTTAGCATCCTGTCTTCAAAGGGATGTTGTGGGGCCAGCACTGTGGTGTAGAAGGTAAAGCTGCCATATGCAGTGCTGGGGTCCCATATGGGCACCAATTTGGGTCCCAGCTGCTCCACTTCTGATCCAGCTCTCTGATGTGGCCTGGAAGAGCAGTGGAGAATAGCCCAAGTTCTTGATCCCTTGCACCCACGTAGGAGATCTGGAAGAATCTCCTGGCTCCTGGCTTTGGATCAGCCCAACTCTGGCCATTGCAGCCACTCGGGGAGTAAATCAGCAGATGGAAGACTTTCTCTCTCTCTCTCTCTATCTATCTATATCTCTTTCTCTCTCTCTGACTCTGACTCTCTGTAACTCTGGCTTTCAAATAAATAAATCTTTAAAAAGAAAATGGATGTTGAACACTTTTGCTTGTCCTACATATTCCATAGTAAAACACAAGGCAGCCTTTGTCTTTCCAGCAGAGGGATTTTGGCTTTATTTTTGGAGTGACTGTGAAGCAATGGATAAAAGCAAGTTCTGTGCTTGTGCAGGTTCCAGGAGGTATTTAATATAATTTTAAGCCTCAGCACCACTGAATCCCTATGAGCTCTCACTAGAATTAAAGGTATTTTGGAGGGCTGGTGCTGTGGCGCAGCAGGTTAAAGCCCTAGGCTTAAGCACCAGCATCCCATATGAGCACAAGTTCTAGTACTGGCTGCTCCTCTTCCAATCCAGGTCTCTGATGTGGCCTGGGATAGCAGTGGAGGATAGCCCAAGTCCTTGGACCCCTGCACTCACACAAGAGACTTGGAAGAAGTTCCTGGCTCCTGGTTTCAAATCGGTACAGTTCTGGCCATTGTGGCCACCTGGGAAGTGAACCAGCAGAAGACTCTCTCTGTCTCTACCTCTCTATATAACTCTGTCTTTCAAATAAATAAATCTTTTAAAGGGGTACTTTGAGGACTCACATTAGTACAGAGCACACAGTCAACATGCAAGTGAGTGAGTGTGTCTAGTTCAGTGAGGCAGGAGAGAGCTAGGGAGAGAAATGACACTTGACATCATCCACTCCATGCAGGTGGCAGTGGGTTATTTGGCTTTGAGCATTCTGTGGACTTAACTGGGTGTCATTCCCTCTACCTGAGATGGAAGCTGCCAGGTGCCCACTTGAAGCAACTCAGAGACAAGTCTTTTGGTTTGTTTCAATGAGGCCATTTCTGTAATGAGCAGTGAAGTTTTGTGTTTGAAGACTAAAGTAGTGAGAAATTTAGGTGCACGGCTTAAAAGGGGGAATGACACAAAATTTCTGGCTTACCTTTATAGAAATATAGAAAAAAATTTAGGAAATTTAAGTTATTTGTAAGTAAAACTTAGGCCATGATTTTTATGTTTAGTTAGGCCTCTGAGGATAAGACATCCTACAAATTTCAAAGACAAATGTCAAGAGAAAATATTTTTTTTCCACAGGTTCATGAAGGTTTTTGAGACTTTCAGCAATGTTCCCACTACTGCATTTGCTTTTTCTCTTTCTTTCCCTATTTAAAAAGTCCTGAAGTCCCTCAGAGCCTCTGAGGATAGTGAGTCCGAAGGCAGCAAATGGAAAAGGGCTGTGGTCACCTGTACTCTCCAGACCTTGTTCAGCCCCCAACATGCCACCTCCTAGTACAGGGGGTTCAGAAATTGCCTGAATGTCCAGAGCAAACTCCCCTGTTCTGGGCATTTTTTTCTCTTTGGGAGAATGGAAGAGGTGGAACACAGATGTCCAGATTGAGACAGAAAACCTAGGGGCGAATGGTTGGTAATAGAGCTGAGTGGAGAGCCTCGGCATGTTTCCCAGAGGTTTAATGTGGATAATTGCCACCTAAGAAGTGTTCAGACTTTCAACTTTCTCTCATTTGAGCTGCAGAGCTCCATCTACAGGTGAAGGTCAGTGGTGTTTTGAAAATGATTTGGGGGACTCAGAGCTGTAATAATGCATCAGGCACATAATCAGGGTCTTGAACTTCCAGTGATGAGTACAGTGGTCTAGAAGAGGGAGGTCAGAGACACTGGATATGGACATGCTGAGTGGACATTACTCCAGACTGGTTATAACAGAGTCACAGTGGATACAGTAGGAGAGGAGTAACAGGGCTTTTTTTTTTTAATCTTTACTTTCCTCCCCTATGTTTTAGATGCATCTCTGTGTTAAATTCTACCATCTTTACAAATTGTAGCAGATCCTTTGCTTTGTATTTACTTTCAAGGGCAAGGAAAGTGCTAGGTTCCCACTTTGTTCCAGATTCCTGCTCTATATATTCAGTAGAAAGTTGAAGACTATGGCATTCATGCATCCATGGTTACAATAGCATCATTCCTTCCCCAGAGGCATCACTTTTTTTTAAAGAAATCTCACATTTATTAAAGAGATTTATTTATTTATTTGAAATGCAGAGTTACAGAGAGGCAAAGGCAGAGAGACACAGGGAGGTCTTCCATCAGTGGTTCACTCTCCAAATGGCTGCAATGGCCAGAGATGAGCTGATCTGATGCCAGGAGCTAGGAACTTCCAGGTCTTCCATGTGAGTGCAGGGGTACAAGGCATTGGGCTGTCTTCTACTGCTTTCCCAGGCCATGGCAGATAGCTGCACTAGAAGTAGAGTAGCCAGAACTCAAACTGGCATCCAGACAGGTTGCCAGGACTGTGGGTGGCAGCTTTATCCACTCTGTCACAGCACTGACTCCCGCATCATCACTTTTTAGTGACCAGTTTTGAGAACATATGTGTCAAGCCACAGACTTATTCTTAGGTACCTGTCACATCATAGCTTCAACAAAGGTAAGGTAGGAAAAGGGGAAAGGAAGACAGCTGTGCTTCCCGGGACCAGGAAGAGCTTTCTCAGTGCATCCTGTCTTTCTGTGATTCTTCTGAAATCTCTGCCTTAGGAGCTGGAGTTTGGATTTGGGGATTCTACTGGGAAGAGACATCAAGGTTGGTCTCAGAGGTCTCAGGAAAGAACTATGTGCATTGTTTCTATCTGCTCTCAGCTTTTAGGAATCAAAACATTTCCTTCTCTTTCATGCTCCCTCCCTTTCCCTTCTATCTCTTTTATGATATGCTTCTTATTAAGTACTACTTCAGCAAATCCCCAAGATGATCCCCAGTGATCTTTATCAATATTCACACCCTTTGCACACTCACTGAATCTGAGATAGCCCTGTAGAAACAGTAGTATGTCATGGAAGTGATGGCATATGACTTCTGAGGCACTTATAAAGATCACTCCCATCTGCCTTGGATTAGTTCCTCTGGAGGAAATCCCCATGTTCTAAGGATACTAAGGAAAACCTGTGGAATGGTACATGTTGTAGAAAATGGGCTGTAACCAAAATCTAGTGACAACTTGTCAACCATGTGAATGACTTATAAGTGAGTCCATCAGCCTTAATCAAGCATTCAGATGATGACAGCCACAGTGGATGTCCAACTTCAGCCTCAGGAGAGAGCTTGCACACAGTTACTCAATCCTCTCTCACATTCCCAACTCACAGGAATGTGAATAACAACCAATGATCTAATGATTTTTTTAAAGCCACAGTTTGGAAAGTTTCTTTTTTTAATATTTATTTATTTATTTGATGTCAGAGAGGAGAGGCAGAGAGAAAGAGAGAGAGGTCCTCCATCTGATGGTTCACTCCCCAATCAGCCACAACGGCCAGAGCTGCACTGATCTGAAGTCAGGAGCCAGGAGCTGCTTCCTGGTCTCCCATGCAGGTACAAGGGCCCAAGAGCCTGGGCCATCCTCCACTGCTTTCCCAGGCCACAGGAGAGAGCTGAATCAGAAGTGGAGCAGCCAGGTCTTGAACCGGTGCCCATATGGGATGTGGGCATCCCAGGCCAGGGCATTAACCCACTGCGCCACAGCGCCGGCCCCTTGGGAAATTTCTTGATAGAAGCATTAGATAACACAAATTAGGATTTTTTGTTGTTGTTGGAAAGGAAAATCTCTTGGCTTGCATATTTTCCTTTAAGAGAAACTGTACTCAAATATATTTCACCTCATACAGTAGTATTCCTAGAAGCATGGAGAAGCAGAAGAGAGGCATGTACACTATGATTCTGAACGCTTAATGTTTACTTTGAGGGATAATGGGGGATATCTGTGTTAGTTATTTTATTGTGGATGCCTTTGTTGTGTCTGGCTCCAGGATTATGACTGTCCTGCAAGGCTACATCATTGGGATGCATAAACATATCACTGTGGGAGCTGCCTCCTTAGTAAGCAAAAAGGAGAGAGAGAGCGAGAGAGAGCGAGAGCATGAGAGAGCACTTTCATCCACTGGTTCACTCCCTCGAAGGCCACAATAGCTGGGATTGGGCCATGTCAAAGCTAGGAGTCAGTCACTTTATACAGGTCTCCCAGATGGATGGCAGAGGTCAAACATTTGGGCCATCCTCCACTGTCTTCCAGGGTACATTAGTAGGGAGCTAGAACTGAAATGGGGTAGTCAGGACTCAAACTGGTACCCAATTGAGATACTGGCACTATGGGCTGTCTTAACACAGTGTGCCTCAATATCAGACCCTGGGTTCATTTCTTGTGGTTGATTTTTTCAGAGGTCTCTAGAAAAGTAGCATACTGGAGGACAGCTCTGGGTGTAGTAGGTAGAGCAGCTGTATGTGGGGTCCAGAATTCCATATGAGAGCCAGTTCATGATTTTGCTGCTCTACTTCCCATCCAGTTCCCTGCTAATGTGTCTGGGAAAGCAGTGGAGGATGGCCCAAGCACCTGGGCACCTGCAACCATGTGGGAGACCAAGAAGAAGATTGTGGCTCCTCTCTGCAGACCAGCCCAGCTCTGGCCATTACAGTCATATGGAAAGTGAGCCAGCAGATGAAATATCTATCTCTATATGTAACAGAAGATATATAGCAGGGAGAGTTCAGGGGATACAGAAGGATCAGTTCCACATCAGTAGATACATTAAAAGAAAGTAGCATATTTTACCTATAACAAAACACAACTTTTCCCTTTCACTTCATTTTTCCCTTTCTTCTCTTATTCTCCATTTAAGAGGTGGTTTGCCACTGGAGTATTGGAGTAAGGACTTCCAAGGCTTTGGAATACAGGATCTGGATAAGGAAAAGCTATGAAGGAAGAAACTATGGGTGAAAGGGAACAGCATTTGTAAGCTGCCCAAACCATATTTTTTCTGGTTCTTACTCCTCTCTGTGCTGTAAAGTCATTTCTGCTTTTTCAAACTGCTAGTTTCTTTGCATGATGAGTGTGCCTTGTTGGTGGGTTAGGAATTTGATGAAGTAAGTTCTCCCAGTTTAGGAATCATGCATAAATAATCTTCATATACCATATTATTTAATTTATAGATATAGATTTCAGTAACTAAGCCTTAGTGGAACATGGGATTAAAACTGCACACATATCTATTGTGTATGATTCAATCCCACCTGAATTCTCATAATCACTTGATACTTCCATTATGGCATTTACTGTCTCCTGCTTTTTAGCACCTGCTTATACATGCATGTTATAAGCTTGAAGTGGGATATTAACTCAGATAATTACAGACCTTTAATCTATTCTCTTGAAGAGGTTTCCATCCATGTTCCAGAAGGTAAAGACTTACTGGCATCTCAATTTGAACATAGGCATCTTGCAGCTCTCTCTCTAGGATATTTACTTACTTACTTATTTATTCATGTTTTTTATTTAAATGCTTATGACATCATGCAGTTCATATTTTAAAGACCTGTATCACCAATTTTCTTCCTAGATTTAGGCATCAAAATCTTCCAGATGTAGGCCAAGTTAGTCCACACATTTTACCAGGACCTGGGCCTGATTAAAGATTATTTCCAAGGGCCAGTGTTGTGGCATAGCAGGTTAAGCCACTGCCTGTTAACTTGGTATCCCATGTAGGATCCAGTTTGAGCCCTGGCTGCTCCACTTCCTATCTAATTCCCTGATAATGCACCTGTGAAAGCAGTTAAAGATGGCCCAAATCCCTAGGCCTCTGCCACCACGTAGGAGTCCTGGAAGAAGCTCCTCTCTTCTTGTTTTGGCCTGGCCAAGTCGTGGTCATTGACGCCATTTGTGGAGTGAACCAGTGACCCAGGCCAAAGCCAGGAGGTAGGAATGCCATTTGGGTTTCCCACTTGTGTGGCAGGGGTCCAAGGACTTGGGCTACATTATGATGTATTCCCAGGTGCATTCACAAGGAGCTGCATTGAAAGCACAGCAGACAGACTCAAAGTGGCATTCTCATATGGGATTCTGGCATTGCACTCAGTGGCTCTACCTGTTATACCACAATGCCAGCTCTGCAGAGAAGATTCTTGTCCTGATTGTCAGATAATCAATCAATATAGAGCTGGAAGTGCCTGGAGTGCTGAGTAATAACTTATACACATTTGTAATGAAGAGCAAGACCTGTAAGATCCATTTAATTTCCTGTTGCAACAGTGATGGATTTGACTAGACTTAGGACCTGTAAGTGAAATGCATCTTGATCTCATTAAATCTCCACAATGCTGTGAACAAAAATGAGAATGTTACTTTGGGGTCAGACTTCTGTTTGACTCCCATCAGATCATCTCAGGAAAGAAGTGGATAGTTTGAGAACTGAGTGTGACAGCTTTAAGTCATCTCATTTTCAGTCTTCTTTCAAGTTTGCAGGTATTGAGGCTCTAATAGTATTCAGAGAAATCTTAGAATATGAGTGGGAGAAGAGAGTCCCAGACAGGACAGCATTACTCCAGTGAATTCATTATCAGTTAGGTTTTCATTAGAGCTTATGTGTTGATTAGATCTGGTAAACAAAGCAAGCACAGAAAAAAAAATTAAAAAAGGCAAGTGCAGAAATTGGAAAAGCTCAGAAGAGGAACAAAAATCATTAGAGCCAAAAATACGTAACTTAAATTTTTCCTATAAAAAGAAAACAAATTGAACACAGTTATAGTAACTAATTTCTTTTCCAGGTAAATAAACTTATCATGTGGGGAGAGAGAGAGAGAGAAAGAAATGTCTCCCTTCCATTGGTTAATCCCCCAAATGGCCACTATGGCCAGAACTGCGCCGATCCAAAGCCAGGAGCCAGGTGCTTCCTCCTTTTCTCCCATGTGGGTGCAGGGGAGAAAATGGAAAATTTATAGACTGAAAATGCTGAATTTTAGACTTTAAAAGATCTCCTCATACTACAAGTTTTGTAGGTGAGGAAGAATTGCTTCTCCAGGCTAGGAAGTAATGAGAAGGGCACATGAAGATAGACCCTGCTCACAACTTCAGCCTTAACTCCATCACTGAGCCAGCTGGCCAGCTCTGAGAGGCCCAAGGACCAGAGCATGCCCTTGCTAGAGCAGGGCAATAGGAGCCTAAAATCCCTAACCCCAGTGGATTTGTCTCTCTTCTGTGAGCTTGTCTCCTCAACAGCCCCAAATCTTTTACCATTCTCTCACACAGAGCTCCACTAGATCAAGAATCAGCAACAAGACTGGAATGGCCCCGCATAGACAGGGACCTGGTGATAAGAGGAGGCTTTCTGATGCTCATGTGCTCTTATCCAGGGCTGATTTACATAATTGAAAGGCACACACTGTTCAAGAAATTCAACAACAGTATCAACAATCCAGTTAAGGAATTGGGCAAAGGAATTGAACACATATTTTTCAACAGAGGAAATTCAAATTGACACTTGAGAAAATGCTCAGGGTCACTAGCCATCAGGGAAGTGCAAATCAAAATCCCAGTGAGGTTTCACTTCACCCCAATTAGAATGGCTGCCATAAAGAAATCAACAAAATATAAATGCTGGTAAGGATGTGGGGAAAAGGTACCCTAAACCACTGTTGGTGGGAATGTAAACTGATGCAACCACTATGGAAGAAGACAGTACAGAGATATTTCAGAAATCTGAATATAGACCTACCATGTGATCCAGCCATCCTACTCCTGGGAATTTACTCAAACCAGAACAAATCAGCATATGAAAGAGTTATTGGTCCATTTCATATTCATTGCAGTTCACAATAGCTAAGATATGGAATAAACCCAGATGTCCATCAAATGTTAACTGGATGAAGAAATTATAGTGTATATATACTCGGCTGTAAAAAAAATAAAATCCTGTCTTTTGCAACAAAATAGGTGCAACTAGAAACCATTATACTTGGTGAAACAAGCCAGTCCCCAAAAGACAGATACCATATGTTTACCTTGATCTGAAATAACTCAAAGAATACCTAAAATAATGTGGTGGAGTGAAATGGACGTTTTGAGATTCAATAATTCCTTATAGTCCATGTCTCTTCTGTTGAGGAACAGTGTTTTGTGTTTTTTTTTTTTCATGCTATTTGTTGACCACTTTTACTTAGTGAAGAGTTAACTTTATGATGATTAATAAATTGAAAATATATCTTTGTAAAAAAAATTAAGAGTGGGAATGGGAGAGGGAAGAGGAAGAAAGGCTGGAGTATGGGCAGGAGGAAGAGTAGGGTGGGAAGTATCACAATTTTCCTTTATCTGTGTATATGAAATACATGAAACTCATATAAGTTAAATAAAATTTTTAAAAAAAGAAAGGCACACATCACAGGGCAAAGAATTGAGTCAGAGAAATTTATAAACCTAAGGATTTTCTCTATGCACAGTCCAACTTGCGTAAATATTCAAATTCTGGTGCCTGCTCACCTCCCTGTTGAGAAGTTGGCTTTTCTGCTGGAGATGATAAATACTAGCTAGGGTAAAGAGTTAGGAGACTCAGTGAAGAGGTTCTGCCAGGGATCTGCCCTAAACAGGATCCACAAGACCCTGAGGAACAATAAAAATTAGGACACTTTTGGAGTCTCCTATTGAAGGCCATGTGGCTACTAATCACCCTCCCAACAACTGCATTATCTGAGAGAGGTCCAGCAGGGCCCTGGGGAAATCACAACACCTTTTGCAGAGGCTGCAGGACTGCCTCAGAAAATCTGAAAAGCAGAGGTCTGAGGCCTGAGCAGTGCACTGGTTGTTTTTAGATTTATTTATTGATTTCAAAGGCAGAGTGACTGAAGGAGGGAAAGAGAGAGAAATATCTCCTATCAACTGATGCACTATCAGACCACAATGGCCAGGGTTGGACCAGGCCAAAACCAGGAGCCCAAAACTCCATTGAGGTCTCCTACATGGGTGTCAGTAGCCTAATACTTGGGCCTTCTTCCACTGCTTTCCCAGTCACATTAACAGGGAGCTAGGAAAGAACTAAAGCAGCCAGGACATGAACCAGCACTGCCATATGGGATGCTGGCATTGCAACAGCTTTACATTGTACCCACAATATGGCTCCAGGAAAGTGGTCCTAAATATGTACTGCATATCTCAGAGTGCCTCACACATCTGGAGATTGCTTCAATAATTGATGATATGCCCTGATGCTAACTGTACTCATTCAAGATACTATTCAGTGTTTAACAACTAAGGAGTGCTGAGGAAAGAAAAGAAGACAAAAAGATACAAAGATCACAAAATCCTGTGAGCCATGACTCCCCACTCTGCTGGAAATAACTGGGGGAGAGGAAGAAGTGCTGTGTATGAATGACTATATCCTTCACTCACAGCATAAAAAGGACATCAACAATACTGGGGCTAATCAGTATGGTTATTGCAAACAAGAAAGACAGTAGAAACCAAATGTTTGAAATATCTACAAAGAGGTAAAGAATCAGACAAAACTGAGTCATGCCAATTTCATCTGGCTTAAAACAGATGACAACACAATGAGATTCTCCAGTTAGCCCCTGACCACATCTTCATCTCCCATGAGGGTCTCCAGGTAATCTAGTTAGAGAAACAGTTAAATTTAAGCTAAATACTGGAACCTTATCTTCAGTGTTAAATATTCATAAGGAAGACCTTTCTAATAAAAGATGTGATATAAAAAAGAACATCAGGAGAGAGAGAGAGAGAGACAAAGAGGTTTCTGTAGTCCCTCACCTGTGGAACAGGGATAAAGATGTGAATGTATTCCATTCTGCTTCTGCCAGAATCTCCTGTTTCCATGTTAGAAAGGAACATTATCCAAGTTGGTGGCATTAATAAACTGAATTAGGCAAAATTTAGATCCATATACCTATACGTTGAGGGTTTATTGCAAATAAAATAGTGTCTGAACTGGAAAGGAGTCCTCCAATTGTCCTCAGTTGAATTAACTTGGAAGTTTCAGCACAAAGCTGAGTGGGACAAGTGGCTTCTGCCATTCCATTAAGAGTAGCATTAAAAGAGATGGAACCCTCAACATGGGAAGCAGGACACATAGCAGACTCATAGTATCACAAATGCCCTAAACAGCACTCTGGCCTCAGAATCAGCCCTCAAGGCATTCAGATCTGGCTAAAAAGCCCATGAGAGAACTTCAGGCATGGAAAGCCAAGTCATTGCAGCAAAAAATAACCTAAGTGAAAGATCTCTGTGAGTGAGATCCCAGTGGAAAGAAGGAGCCTTTAAAGAAGGAGGTACCTTTCTCTGAAGAGAGGAGAGAACTTCCACTTTGTGGCCTTGTCTAAATAAGGTCAGAGTTGTGAACTCAAGAGGCTTCCATGGCCTTGGAAGCTCATGACAAGAGTTTCTGGTGATTCCCCAGTTAGAATGGCTCACATTCAGAAATCTACCAACAATAGATGCTGGAGAGGATGTGGGGAAAAAGGGACACTAACCCACTGTTGGTGGGAATGCAAACTGGTAAAGCCACTATGGAAGTCAGTCTGGAGATTCCTCAGAAACCTGAATATAACCCTACCATACAACCCAGCCATCCCACTCCTTGGAATTTACCCAAAGGAAATTAATTTGGCAAACAAAAAAGCCATCTGCACATTAATGTTTATTGTAGCTCAATTCACAATAGCTAAGACCTGGAACCAACCCAAATGCCCATCAACAGTAGAGTGGATAAAGAAATTATGGGACATGTACTCTATAGAATAATATACAGCAGTAAAAAAAAAATGAAACCCGGTCATTTGCAACAAGATGGAGGAATCTGGAAAATATCATGCTGAGTGAATTAAGCCAGTCCCAAAGAGACAAATATCATTTGTTTTCCCTGATTGGCAACAACTAACTGAAGACCAAAGGGGAAACCTGTTCAAGTGAAATGGACACTAAGAAACAATGACCTGATCAGCTCTTGTCCTGACTCTAGATGTACAATGTAATACTTTATCCTTTTTAGTATTTGTTATTGTTGTAGTTGTTGTTCTAGTACTAGTGGTTGAACTCTGTAATTAATACACAATTATTCTTAGGTGTTTAAATTTTAACTGAAAAGTGATCCCTGTTAAATATGAGAGTGGAAAAAAGAGAGGGAGGAGATGTACAATTTGGGACACATTCAATTGGACTTGCCCCAAATGATGGAGTTAGAAATGTGCCAGGGGATTCCAATTCAATCCCATCAAGGTGGCATGTACCAATGCCATCTCACTAGTCCAAGTGATCAATTTCAGTTCACAATTGATCACACTGATAGGTCTAACAGTCAAAGGGATCACACAAACAAGACTAGTGTCTGCTAATACTGATAGAATCAAAAAGGGAAAAAACAATCCAACATGGGAAGCAGGATACACAGCAGACTCATAGAATGGCAGATGTCCTAAATAGCACTCTGGCCTCAGAATCAGCCTTTAAGGCATTCGGATCTGGCTGAAGAGCCCATGAGAGTATTTTAGGCATGGAAAGCCAAGACACCCTGGGGGGAAAAAAAAAGAAAAGAAGACCTAAATGAAAGATCTCTGCGAGTGAGATCCCAGTGGAAAGAATGGTGCCATCAAAAAAGGAGGTACCTTTCTCTGAAGGGAGGAGAGAACTTTCACTTTGACTATGACCCTATCAGAATAAGATCAAAGTCAGCAATCCCTAAAGGCTTCCATAGCCTTGGCAACTCATGACTAGAGCCTAAGGAGATTACTGACGCCATAAACAAGAGTGTCAAATTGTTAAGTCAACAACAGGAGTCACTGTGTACTTATGTCTCATGTGGGATCTGTCCTTAATGTGTTGTCCAATGTGAAGTGATGCTATAACTAGTACTGAAACAGTATTTTTACACTTTGTGTTTCTGTGTGGGTGCAAACTGATGAAATCTTTACTAAATATATACTGAATCGATCTTCTGTATATAAAGATAATTGAAAATGAAAAAAAAAAAAACCCTGGTGTTAAATTGGAAATTGCATAGAAAATTAATCAATTTAAAAAAAAAATATCATGTAGGATCTCTGTCTTTAATGTGCTGTACACTCTTATTTAATGCTATAACTAGTACTCCAACAGTATTTTTTCACTTTGTGTTGCTATGTGGGGGCAAACTGTTGAAATCTTGACTTAATGTATACTGAACTGATTTTCTGTATATAAAGAGAATTGAAAATGAATCTTGATGTGAATGGAAGGGGAGAGGGAGCGGGAAAGGGGAGGGTTGTGGGTGGGAGGGAAGTTATGGGAGGGGGGAAGCCATTGTAATCCATAAGCTGTACTTTGGAAATTTATATTCATTAAATAAAAGTTTTAAAAAAAAAGAGTCTCAGGTGATTATTGATGTCATAAATAAGAGTGCCAATTGGTAAATCAATAACAGGAGTCACTGGGCACTTACTCCCCATGTAGGATCTCTGTCCTTAATGTGTTGTTCTATGAGAATTAATGGTAAAACTAGTCTTCAAACAGTAGTTTATACTTCATGTGTCTGTGGGTACAAATTGTTGAAATTTTTACTTAGTATAGAGTTGATCTGTATATAAAGATAATTAAAAATGATTCTTAATGAAGAATGGGATGGGCGAAGGAGTAGGAGGTGGGATGGTTTGGGGTTGTAGGGCAAGTACAGGGAGAAGAGCCTCTATAATACTAAAGTTATACTTATGAAATTTATGTTTATCAAATAAAAGCTTTATATATATATATATATATATATATATATATATATATATATATATATAAAGGATGGATCCCTGGTTCCAGGTAAAGCAGTTTCCCTTAAAGGCAGAAGATATAAAAATATACTTCTTGTAATCAATAAACTTTTAGGGCATGGATTGATTAGGACAAGCACATTCTCATGCAGTAATCCCATCCTACCTGTTAAAAGGTGGGGGGCAGGTCTGGGTTTTTACCATAGTGGTTAAGATGCTGCTTGGGATGCCTGCATTCAAATTTAAGTTCTGCTTCTGATTCCAGGTTCCTGCTCTTTTTTTTAGATTGATTTTATTTATTTGAGAGAGTTATAGAGAGAGGTAGAAACAGAGAGAGAGGTCTTCTATCTGCTGGATCACTCCCCAGATGGCCACAACAGCCAGAGCTGTGCCAATCTGAAGCCAGGAGCCAGTAGCTTCTTCTGGGTCTTACACTTGGGTGCAAGGGCCCAAGGACTTGCATCATCTTCTACTGCTATCCCAGGCCATAGCAGAGAGCCAGATTGAAAGAGGAGCAGCCAGGACTAGAACCAGTGCCCATATGGGATTCTGGCACTTCAGGCCAGGGCTTTAACCTGCTGCACCATAGCGCTGGCCCCAGGTTCCTGCTCTTGTGTACCCTAAGAGACAGCAGGTGATGGCTCAGGTAGTCAAGTATCAGCCACACATATGAGACAACAAGATTGATTTTCCAGCTCCTGCTTTTAGTATACCCCAGATCCAGCTGTTTCAGGCATTTTGTGAGTGAGCCAGTAGTCTCTCTCTGCCTTTCAAATAAAAAGAAACAAAAGCTTGTTTAAAATTCCAGGAATATGAGAATATAAATAAACTCATTATCTTAGGGCTCTCAACAATAAAATCAAGACATACATTCTAGAGTACATAATCTTTTACACTCTATTAGCTAATTTGCCCAGAGGCAGCAAGTTCTATGTAGTGCTGGATTTAAGGTAACTTTTCTGCATCCTATTTCCTTCTGAATCCCAAGAGATATTTGCTTTTGCATGAGAGGAAACAAGAAACAATGTACTGCTGGATTGCCTTACACAAAGGGTTTGAAATGTTCCCTACTATCTTCAAGAAAATCATGGGTTGAGATTTAAGGGAATTAAAATATACAGAATTGTTTTAAAGAATGTAGATAATATCCTGATAACCACTCCTACTAAGGAAAACCCTGATGACAATATTATAATCTTATTAAATTTTCTATCCAGTAAAAAATATAAACTCCCAAAGAAATTGCATAAATACCTACAGAAATGAAAAAAAATATTGGAAGTTTTTTAATGGCCAGTATAGCTCCTCAACAACAACAACAAAAAAGATGAAATATCAACCCATTTTCCAAAAAATAGTGAAAAATTAAGAGGATTCCTAGAAATATTTGATTGTTGCCACATTTTTATGTTTAACTTGTACTTGATTTCTAAGCCTTATTATGATAAATTACAGGGAACAGAAATGGACCCTTTAAATGGAAAAAAATGGATGACTGACTGAACTTTCAATACATTTAAGAGCCTGCTTATGATTACACTGGAATTTGTTTCACCAGACTTGAATAAACTATTTGATTTTTATATCTTGAGAAGCAGAAAATAGCTGCAGTGGTATTAATGCAAATTTTGAGACCTTTAGAAACAATGGTGTCCTGATTCTCAAAGCATTCAGGCATGAGGGCAAAAGCACAGACCTCATATTTGTTACTTATCACTTAACTAAAGAAGTAGAGAAGCTGACTATGGGCCATCTATGGAACCTCCATCATGTTTTCAGTCTACTAGAGATTAATGGATATCTTGGTTATCAGAGAAGTACAAAATCAATCTGCTAATGAACTCTCCTCAGACTTCCTTAAAAACATGCCTTCAGAAAATTTCTGAGTGAAATATTTAACAACTTAAGATAACCATGCAGAGGTGAACTTGACATTTAAAAAAATTGAAAGGTTGGAAAATTAGCAAACCATCAAGGCATTCACAAAAATAGCATGCAATATGGATTTTAAAAAATGCAGTTTGAGACTCAATTTTACCCAGAGCCATGAACTAAAGTGAAATTGGTACTCCCAGGTGCTCCAACTCCAAGGCCAGTTCTGAATCCAAACACTGTGGTGAAGGATTTAAAAGAAGCATCCAAATGTGCAGGAAGGTAGTTGTATGATTAGCAATGATTTTTCCTAGAAAAATGGAATGCTGTAAGGAACTTCAGGTGTTTATCATACTTGCCTATACATCACTATTTAATTTCTGACTAATTTATTCTTATCATATCTAAATAGAAAGTAATTTATTTATTTTTTGACAGGCAGAGTTAGACAGAGAGAGAGACAGAGACAGAGAGAAAGGTCTTCCTTCTGTTTTTTCACCCCCCAAATGGCTGCTTCGGCCAGCGTGCTGTGCCAATCTGAAGCCAGGAGCCAGGTGCTTCCTCCTGGTCTCCCATGCAGGTGCAGGGCCCAAGCACTTGGGCCATCCTCCGCTGCCTTCCTGGGCCATAGCAGAGAGCTGGACTGGAAGAGGAGCAACCGGGACAGAATCTGGTGCCCCAACCAGGATTAGAACACGGAGTGCCAGCGCTGCAGACGGAGGATTAGCCTAGTGAGCCGTGGTGCTGGCCAAAAGTAATTTGTAATTTGCCGCATCACTGATTTTATCACAGGGCCTTTTAAAACTTCCTCCTGGCTTGGATGTCTCTTTCTATCTTTTCTTCTTTCTCTGTATATCTGCTTTCAAATCAATTAATAAATATTTTTAAAATTTTCCCTGGTTTCCCTTTCTCCTAATGTGCATAAATGGCAACATTTCAGTCCAGTTTGCAAAAGTGGCTGCTTAAAATCCTGTCCTTAGCCAGTGCTTTCTCACTGTGCTAATGTAAATCAGCCATCCAGTTACTCAGTTACTTTGTCCTCTTTCAAGAGCCTGTGGTGCTTATTGCCAGAAATAATTTACCTCTTTATTTACCAAGTTGTGTAGAAGACTCACAGGTTGTTGAGAGAATGTCTCTGGTTCATCTCCACTGGCCTCAGAAGGTTCTGGCACAGGGAAAATACTGAACTAACAAATAAATAATACCTTTTAAACTAATATTCTAGCAGGTTCCTCAAAATTAAAAAAAAAGACCTATTTCTTCTCTTAAGGGCCCTTTTGCTTGCCTGCCTGCAAAAACAAAACCAATCTTCTCAACTCTGTTACCATCATTAACCACATGCAAATTTTTTTACTGTTTCTTTAAAAAGTAACCTCATAGTGGAAAGATACATGATATTGCTGGTCCCAAGGCCAAACAATCTGAAGCTATACAGGTGCACAGCAAGAACAGAGATGAACCAAGGCCATTTCCCAAAACTCAAGCCTTCCCTGAATGTCCCCCAGGTTCTGTTTCTGTTTCCTATGGTAAGTCCTTCCCTGAACTAGAGGGAGGGATGGGGTTTGGAGCAATAGCCATTACCCCAGTGCTTCTAAGTTGGACTATACAGAGAACTGAGTGACAGATGTCCTTCATTCAGTCCAATAATATTCACTTTGACACAGAATGGTTTATTTGTAAGATGAGTAACTTGAAAAAGCATTATCTAATAAGTAATGTGATCTGTGTTTTATTTTTAAAGTTCTAAAAAGAATTAGACTTTCTGGCAAAGGAACATCTTTGCAAGAAGTTTCCTGATGTTAACCTCCTTTATTGAAGTATCATGTGAGAGCATTCACAGTAAGCTAAATGGTTTCAGTTGCTGATTTTTTCTATTTTTTAAGTATTATTTATTTGAAAAGTAGAGATGACAGAGACAGAGACAGAGACAGAGAGAGAGAGAGAGTCTTCCATTTACTGGTTCACTCCCAAATGCCCACAACAGCCTGAGCTCAGCTGATCCAAAAGCTAGGAGCCATGTTTTTTCCAGGTCTCCCATGAGGGTCCAGGGGCTGAAGCACTTGGGCTATCTTCCACTGTTTTCCCAGATATATTAGCAGGAAGTTGGATCAAAAGTGAAGCATCCAGGACTAAATTGGCACACATATGGGATGCTGGCACTGCAGACAGTGGTTTAACCCACTGTGTCATAGCACTGGCCCCTCAGGTGCTGATTTTGCTATCCTGGACAAGCAGTTGAGGTGGACAGAACAGAAGCAATATGCAGGCAGATCTTGTGTTCTGATTCCAATGCTGGTATTTTGTGGCACACATCTGCCAGACCCTAGCACACAGATAGGCAGAAAGTCCCCAGCAGTGCATACAGGGTTCTGATTTTGTCTTCCTCCTACCCACAACACACAGTTGCTTGTGGACTAGTATTTATATATATGCTGCCTCTTCTCCAACCTTACTGACATGAACAGACAGGGTAGAAATAGGTTTAGAGTAATTTTTAATTTTAAAAAGCAGAAAGCTGAAAGTTTCCCTCAAACAGGGCAGAGAGCTACTGTTTCTTACATATTTCATCCAGAATCCAAGAACACAGTCAGCACCACCAGAAATAGATGTTATAATACTCCATTACAGACAACAAGGCTTCTGATCCACCAGTAAGACTGTCTTTGAAACTTTAGGAGTTACTTTGACTTGTCACACTCAGTTGCAGCACCACCACAACCATGATGTGAGAATGGGAACAATGCATAGCAGCAAAATGACAGGTGAAGGTGTAAGAATCTTAGTGTTGGGTTTAGAGAGAATCATGCCAAATATAAGACCTTCTTAAAATCAAAATCCTGGGGCCGGCACTGTGGTGCAGTGGGTTAAAGCCCTGGCCTAAAGCGCCGGCACCCCATATTGGTGCCAGTTCAAGTCCCGGCTGCTCCTCTTCTGATCCAGCTCTCTACTGTGGCCTGGGAAAGCAGTAGAAGATGGCCCAAGTCCTTAGGCCCCTGCATCTACATGGGAGACCTGGAGGAAGCTCCTGGTTCCTGGCTTTGGATCAGCTCTGGCTATTGCAACCATCTGCGGAGTGAACCAGCAGATGGAAGACCTCTGTCTCTACCTCTCTCTGTAACACTTTCTTTCAAATAAATAAAATAAATCTTTAAAAGAAAAAACCAAAGCCCTGCCAGACTAGTCACCTCTCAATGGCATTGCACTGTATGCAGAAACTAAAAGAGAAATGACATGCAGACTGTAATAAAGTTGATCCTTCTACCGATTCTGGCAGCTAGATCTGATCATTGCTGTTTTTCAGAGTAGTCAGATACTCAGAAATTCAGGACACAGCTTGGACTTTTAACCAGGTCTTTTTGCTTTTGACATGCATGGCTTCTCACTCTCCACTCTGCTGACCTCCCTATCATCTGAGTTCCCTAGTGCAGTCAATTTACTTATTAAAACTGCAAGCAACAGAGGAAGACATCTTAGAATTAAAGGCAGGTGCTACTGGTGTGTTTGCTCATTTTTCCAAACATTATCCACAAGGAAAAGATAAAAGCAAAAAAAAAAAAAAAAGAGTGAAACTAAAGCAAAAACAAACCAGTACCTATTAGCCTATCCACAAAGAAGTGCCATAACTTTATTTAAAAATAAAGAAGAGAAATCTGGAAACAGCATTCTGACCTTTCTTTTTTCCCTCTTATGCAACCTATATTCTCTCTCACTCAACCATATACCTACTCTCTTCTCTATAGCTCTCAGCTCTAATACCTATCTACCTGACTGCTTACTTAACCAGCAATCTCATAACTCACAATCTAAATCCTGAAAACTCATTTAGATATCCCTCTCTGCGTGTGGGTAGCTGTGAGCCTGGGTAATTGAGGGGGTCACTGTATGGCCAGATAAGGTAAGTTGCTTAATAGAACAGCTACTATATTAGTTTTCTAGTGCTTCCCTAAAGAAGTACCATAAGCTGAGTTGCTTAAAACCACAGGAATGTATTGTCTTACAGTTTTGAATGCCAGCAGTCCAAAATCAAACTCAGTCTGAACACCTTTCTGAGGACTCTGAGGGAGAATCTATTCCATGTCTTTCCCCAAGCTTCTGATGATAGCCAGGGGCTGTATCACTCCAGTCTCTGCTTCCATTATTGCATAGTCTTCTTTGTATTTCTGTTTGTTCTCTCTTTTTATAAGGACACTTGCCATTGTGGATCAGTGCTCACTCTACTGCAGTAGGACCTCATCCTAATGCCATCTGCAACTCCTACTTCCAAATAAGGTCACACTCAGGTCCTGTGCAAAGAACTTTAACATAGCTTTTCGGGGTACACATTTAACATTTAACAAGTGCTGTGTGCCAGGTATGAGGGCCATGCCATCTCATTTGGTTCTAAAACTATGAAATTTATCAGTGGCTTTCTACCCCAGTAGCGTATAGAAATGTTAGCAGAATGATTTTGCCCTAACATATCCATGCCTAGTCCCACAAACTAGGTTAAGGCAATGCCGCTAATGCTGGCATCCCATATGGGTGCTGGTACAGGTTCTGGCTGCTCCACTTCTTATTTTTGAGATTTATTTATTTGAGAAACAGAGGGAGAGAGAGAGAGAGAGAGAGAGAGAGAGAGAGAGAGAGAGAGGTCTTCCATCAGCTGGTTCACTCCCAAAATGCCCACAATGGCCAGAGCTGGGCCTAGCCAAAACCTGGACCCAGGAGATTATCCCACATAAGTGCAGGGGCCCAAACACTTGAGCCATCTCCCATTATTTTCCCAAGACATTAGCAGGGATATGGATTGGAAGTGGGGCATCTGAATTGGACACCAGTGTTGCAGGTGGAGGCTAAGCCTATGTTACAGTGCCAACCCCTGTCCATTTCTCATCCATCTCCCTGATAATGGCCTGGGAAAAGCAGTAGATGTTCTGAGTGCTCAAGCCCATGCCATGCATGTGGGAGACCTGGATGATGCTCCTGTCTCTTGGTTTCAGCTTGACCCAGCACTGGTTAAAGCCATCTGGGGAGTGACCCAGAGGATGGAAGACCTTTCTCTGTCTCTTCCTCTCTATTTGTAACTCTTCCAAAATAAATAAATAAAAATCTTTTTTAAAAAAGAAAAATATGTAATCTACAAATGCCTACATACCTGTTCAATCCTATTAAAGTATGTAATAAACGTCTCACAACTGAACTCTGGATGTCCTCCCTAGATCTACTCTTACTCTAATCTTCTCCCTTAATTTTCAGTAAATAGTATTTCCATTCTTAATACATAAGATAATTGTAGTCTTTCTAGATACACAGAAGAGCCATCCTCTTTCTCAACTCATATATGAGGTAATCTGATTTATTCCAGATTCAAAATGCTTATGAAACTCAATTTTTTCTCACCACCTCTACTGTTCCCATCCTCTTTGGCTTTTAATATCATGATATCCTCTCAACTTGTGTCCCTGCTGCTTTCTTGACAACCTATAATCTGTTTTCCAAATAGCAACCAAAGTAATTATTTTAAAGTGTAGATATAGTCAAGTCACTCTCAAAAATCTTCAGTGGCGGGCCGGTGCTGTGGCATAGTAGGTGAAGCTGCGCCTGCAATGCCAGCATCCCATATGAGCACTGGTTCAAGTTCCAGTTGCTCCATTTCCAATCTCTGCTATGGCCTAGGAAAGCAATGGAAGAGGGTCCCTGACCCACATGGGAGACCCAGAAAAAACTCCTGGCTCCTGGCTTCAGATCGACACAGCTCTGGTTGTTGCGGCCATCTGGGGAGTGAACTAGTGGATGGAAGATCTTTCTCTCTCTCTCTCTCTCTCTCTCTCTCTCTCTCTCTCTCCCCTCTAACTCTGACTTTCAAATAAATAAAATAAAAACTTAAAAAAAAATATTCAGTGGCTTTTTAGACTGTTGAGAGAATCCTAAGGCTTTATTTATTTAGTTTCTGGGTACATCTCTAAGTCCTTTTTCTAAATCATTTCCTATCTCCTTTACCTCATCTTCTGTTACACTTACACTCAGTAATTGTCTTAGAGTTGCCCTGGTCTCCTTGATACTTCTCAAACAGTTTAAGGAAGCTATTGCTTCAATCCTCAATTCCACTGAACTTACCACTCCTTTTCCTAAAGCTTGGCTTACACTGAATACCAGAATTGTGCAATTCTAACTTCATTCAGGTCTGTTCAAGTGTCCCCACATCAAAGATGATTCACTGAATATTATTTCCTTACCCAAATTGCTTATAACTCTCCAATCTGTCTCTAAATGGTTAATTTTAACTCACACTTTATTCATCTTGTCAAGTGACACTTCCTCAAGTGACACTAAGCCCAAAATCTAAGTGAATTTATTTGCTAGTTTCTCCCACAATACACATTTCCCATCATTTATTCAAGTTGGTAGTTATTCATATCTTGGCATGAATATTTTATTTCTATTCTAGATTTTAAGATATATTAGGACAACAAATATCCAGCACCTACCTAAATGGTGCCTGGCAAATAGTAGATAATTAAATTTTTGGAACTAAAATGATAGAAGGCTAAAAACCACTAAATAAATGAATGAATTAACATCACTATATGCCATAGTCCAATGAGTACAGAGGAAAAAACAGTGAGAAATACGGGTGCCTAATAAAGACATGGTAGTCTTTTAAATTAGGAAGAAAAGCAGTCTTTAAAGATACATGCAATACACTGTTATTTAATGCTATAACTAGTACTCCAACAGTATTTTTTTCACTTTGTGTTGCTATATGGGGGCAAACTGTTGAAATCTTTACTTAATATATACTAAACTGATCTTCTTTATATAAAGAGAATTGAAAATGAATCTTGATGTGAATGGAAGGGGAGAGGGAGCTGGAAAGGGGAGGGTTGCGGGTGGAAGGGAAGTTATGGGAGGGGGGAAGCCATTGTAATCCATAAGCTGTACTTTGGAAATTTATATTCATTAAATAAAAGTTTCATAAATGAAAAAAATACATGCAATAAAAAGATGAAGCATAACATTTTGGTAGACTACATTTACCTCCATCCTACCCTTGTATTTCATGCCTGCCTTGTCTGATGTTCAACAAAGTCAAGTAAAGAAGTAAACTTACCTATGGAGAGGTCTACCTCTTGCCTTGAGCTCCAAGAAAGTAATTTCTAGGTAGTTGGAATTGCCTGCCTGATAAGAACGTTTTCCTTATTTGGGGGCCTTGACCTCCAGAGTAGTGAGAGGCTGGTCAGTCAACTTTGTGATACAGGCAACCTCCAATTAAAATCCTGGACAGTGAGGCTCAGATGAGCTTCCTTGTTTGGCCTGGTTGCTCACACCAATATTAGCCACCATGATATTTTCAGGGCAATAGCTCATAATTCTTTATTATCTCAGGACTCCAAACAAGCCCTCAAATGGAGCATCCTCAGGAAAATTTCTCCAGTTTTCCTGCATTGTTCATTAAATATGACTAAAGTATTTCTTGCTGTGCCATGGTGTCAACATACTGCCAGGTTGAGGTGCCCACAAGCAGCCATGGTCTCCGCTTCAGGTCCAATTTGCTCTCGCCCTCTTTGGTATCACAGCATCACTCCTATAGCCAAAACTACCATTTTGATGAACTATTAGAGTGCAGACATCTCTACAGGAAGCAGAAAATACCTCCTATGAAAGCACTAGAGGCCGGTGCTGTGGCTTAACAGGCTAATCCTCCACCTTGCAGCGCTGGCACACCGGGTTCTAGTCTTGGTTGGGGCACTGGATTCTATCCCGGTTGCCCCTCTTCCAGGCCAGCTCTCTGCTATGGTCCAGGAAGGCAGTGGAGGATGGCCCAAGTGCTTGGGCCCTGCACCTGCATGGGAGACCAGGAGAAGCACCTGGCTCCTGGCTTCGGATCAGTGAGATGCGCCATCCGCAGCGGCCATTGGAGGGTTAACCAATGGCAAAAAGGAAGACCTTTCTCTCTGTCTCTCTCTCACACTAACCTCTCTGCCTTTAAAAAAAAAACACTGGAAAAAGCAGGACATTTTATAGCATTTTCCAATAACTATTTCCAACATCCAAAGGGGATAGAGTGTCCTTCTTCACCCTCTGGGGATGCCCTCAGTAACCCTCTATTCTAGGTATTGTCATCCAATATCCCATGGATCTATTTGCTACCAATGGTGTCCAACCCCCTGGAATACAGAATACAGAATTTCCAGTAATCAACACAGATTATGGCACAATGCAGGCACTCAATAAATGTTTGACAGATTAATGAGTTCACTAATCACTTACTTTCTGAATAAATACATTTGCAGGTTGCACAGTTTATAAAGAATTTTTCTACTCACTGTCATGCTTGACTACAACAACACCTATGAATTCTCCCTAAGGTGGGGTCACAATTATCCAATCTACAGATGGGGATGTGGATGCTGAAAGAAACCAAGTGACTTATGTCACACAAGGCTCGGAGACAGGGTACAGTGAACGTCCTTATCAACTATCCCTCATTAGACTCTCTTATCTCAGATAGGGCTCTACTGCATTAGATAAGAAGATTGTTTGTATAATTAGAAATAATCAGTTTTTGAGGCTCCTTGATTCCTAGACCATTGCTTCATGCATATTCCTCTTTGATTTTATGTTTGTTTATATATTTGAGTTTTTAGTAACACACACCAAATAAATATGCTCTATATTATGGGTAAAGAGTTTATTCAGTACTGTACTGGAAAAAATGGGCTCTCTGGGAAGGCAATATTCTTCCTGAACACCAATTGAAAGTGCTCAGGCAGTAAGTGACCATGCTCAGAGTAAGTACACTTCCACCAGGGAAGGTACTACATTTAAATTACCTTTCTGGGACAAGTACTTCAGAAATGCATGCAGCATTTACACTGATGTGGCCAGAATGTGAAAAATGTTGATAGGTGTGGGCTGGCAGGAGAGGAAACACTGTTACAACAAAAGGACATTGAATTCTGGCATGTATGCTAAAAGCAAAACCATCCAAAGCATTCTTCTTCCCCTACCCTGTCATTCTCATCCCTCTGGAGAGAAAGTAATATGGTTTATCCACTCCACAGAAATCAAAATAAACATGCTAGGCAGATCTCATCATTGGGACAGTCTGGCAGCATTTCAGAGCACCTATGCACTGTTGTGATTGCTTCAAGAGGGAACAAAATCATTTAGTACAGAGGTAGAGATGTCTTTGACTATGAACCTTATTCCTTGAAGACTCTCAATCAATGCGTTCTAATTGACCTAAGAATTTTAGACTGCAGTCTTCCAATTAAGTTAATAGTTCCCTAGGGTATATTTTGGTTACAATGTTAACACTGGCTGATACACTCAGCCCACTGATGCAAACCCCATCTGCCTTTGGCTCATAGGGAAAAAGTATAATTGATGAGACAGAAGTGCCTCAAAGGCAAATTGAGGTCATCCTCTATCAGAAAAAAAAATGGCAATTTGAGCTGGGGCAATCAGATTCCACAATGTTGTCAAAGATAAGCAACCCTGTTTATTTATTACCAACTTGGCAGAAACCATTAAAACATGTGTACAAAGTACTTTTTTAAAAGTTAGATTTATTTATTTATTTATTTGAAAGAGTTACAGAGAGGCAGAGGCAGAGAGAGAAGTCTTCTATCCACTGGTTCACTCCCTAAATGACTGTAACAGCAGGCGCTATGCTGATCTGAAGCCAGGAGCTTCCTCCGGGTCTCCCATGCAGGTGCAGGGGCCCAAGGACCTGGGCCATTATCTACTGTTTTCCCAGGCCACAGCTTCATTGGAAATGGAGCAGCCGGGACCTGAACTGGTGCCCACATGGGATGCCAGCACAGCAGGTGGTGGCTTTACCCACTAGGTCACAGTGCTGGTCCTGAAAAGTACTTTTTATCTCACAGCTGAAAATCCAGACAGTAGTGTTTCAAATGATTCATGATGTATTAATTCCAGGTTTTAACACACCAGACTTCATATAAAGGAGCTATGGTCTGCCTAGGAATCTAAAACAGAGGAGCTGCAATTTAGCTATCTGAAGACTGGAGATCAATGTTGAAAGTAACCCAATAAATACTGTTTGTAGCTATAGGGTTCCTGAGAATGAAGGAAGCACAACATGCAATTTAAATGTTTAAATGAAGAAGCTGGGGCCAGCACCGTGGCTCACTTGGTTAATCCTCCACCTGCGGCACTGGCATCCCATATGGGCACCAGGTTCTAGTCCTGGTTGCTCCTCTTCCAGTCCAGCTCTCTGCTGTGGCCCAGGAAGGCTGTGGAGAATGGCCCAAGAGCTTGGGCCTCTGCACCCACATGGGAGCCCAGGAGGAAGCACCCAGCTCCTGGCTTCAGATTGGTGTAGCTCTGGCTGTAACAGCCATTTGGGAAGTGAACCAATGGAAGGAAGACCTTCTCTCTCTCTCTCTCTCTCTCTCTCTCTCTCTCTCTAACTCTGTCAAATAAAAATAAATAAATAAATGAAAAAGCTGACACATACACTCCAGTACAGTCACTCTGGGCTCAGTTTTCCACATGAAGCATGAGGAGATGTACAGAATCAATGTTGCAGGCTTGCCTGGGAGATTGCTTTCTTGCAGCAAGAAGAAAAACACAAAGAAAATATGGAGCTCAAAATTTCCTGTGGGGTGAGAACAATGCCTGAGTCAGCTTTCCACATCTGAAAATCATTTCTGTTATATTAGAATACTCTGCTCTAAAGAGACAGGATGGCACTTCACAAAGTCAGGGAAGTTGAAGGGGGCACTATAGGAAAATATTGCTTCAGGGACAGAAATGCAAGCCCTTATTTAGGGTAGAGGGTGGGAATGAAGTCTTCCCATTTATGGAGAAATACCTAGGGTTTGGGCACTACCAATATTTGGATAATTTCTTTTTTTTAAAAAAAGATATATTTATTTACTTGAAAGTCAGAGTTACAGGGAGGGGCGAGGCAGAGAAAGAGAGGTCTTCCATCCCCTGGTTCTCTCCCCAATTGGCCACAATGGCCAGAGCTGCACCTATCCAAAGCCCGGAGCCAGGAGCTTCTTCCAGGTCTCCCATGTGGATGCAGGGGCTGAAGGACTTGAGCCATCTTGTACTGCTTTCCCAGGCCATAGCAGAGAGCTGGATGCGAAGAGGAGCAGCATCCATATAGGATGCTGGCACAGCAGGCAGCAGCTTTACCCACTATACCACAGACCAGCCCCATATATGGATAATTTTCAAGCAGGCAAAGACCAATACATAAACTGAAACAAGAGTGTAAGAAAATGAGGTTCATGAGGTTCCCAGTGGAATCCCTTCATTTTCCAGCAAGATATTAATAAATCAAATTACAGCTCAAGTTTTACTATTACTTCTCTATACTTTCAAGAAAAAAATTATTTACACTTACAGAGGACTACATAAACTTGAGGTTGTACATAGGGAGATGGATTTGTACCTGCCAAGAAATTATACCTGTGAAAAGACTAAGTCCTGCATCTGGGAAAAAAAAAACAAGCATACTTTCAGACTTTGTAAGGTGAGACCTGATAGAATTCAAATCAGAAAGGAGGGAATGTATCAAGAAAGGCAAATAGCCAAGTCTGACCTCATATGCAAAGATAGGAATTAAGAGGAGGTGCCTTAGCAAAGCAAATATGATGAACAGTGAGCAAAGGGAAGGGGGAGACAGAGCATTACAGTGAGAAAATGACCAGTAATAAAAAGAAAGAACACTGGGATCACCTTGGAAGATGTGAAATATTTTCAGGTATAAGAGAATTTCTATTTCTAGGCAGCTTATCAAAAATATCATAAAAGAGTCTCAAATTTATTTATTTTGACAGGCAGAGTGGATAGTGAGAGAGAGAGAGACAGAGAGAAAGGTCTTCCTTTTTGCTGTTGGTTCACCCTCCAATGGTCACTGCGGCCGGTGCATCTCGCTGATCCGAAGCCAGGAGCCAGGTGCTTCTCGTGGTCTCCCATGTGGGTGCAGGGCCCAAGCACTTGGGCCATCCTCCACTGCCTTCCCGGGCCATAGCAGAGAGCTGGCCTGGAAGAGGGGCAACTGAGATAGAATCCGGTGCCCCAACTGGGACTAGAACCCGGTGTGCCAGCGCCGCAAGGCAGAGGATTAGCCTGTTAAGCCATGGCACCAGCCAAAGAGTCTCAAATTTAATTGAGTGATGGTTTGTATGTTATTTGTGGCTCCCTGAAAGGCAGTGGGACTTTCTCTATATAGTAGTATCTGAGAAGTACCTGGATCAGAATCAGGTGGCTCTTGTAATGCACCAAGTAGGCACACGAGTCTACACTTAACACAGCTTCTAAGGTATTTCTTCTTTGCTTGTTTGGGAGCAACTACGCTCGAGCAGATGAGGGAGAAATAATTTACCAATGCCTACCAAAGGGGCACTCTCAAAGAAACATCAGATATTTTATCATTCACTTAACTTCCAATCGGGTCTCTGCAGATTGTTTCATGACATGAACACTGCATTAAGAATTGGCCACCTTTGAATTTGGACCGCAGACATATCAGATTGTTCAGGAGAACCAGATTCTCAGACTCTTTTACCTGTCTCACCACATAGAGGAGCAAGTCCATCATCAGTGAACCAGAGAAAGGAATGAAGTGATAGGAAAATATGGTGAGTCTTATCACAATTGAGACACTAAAGAAAAAGGCACTTGACCAAGGAAGAGGACTGAGTAAAAGCAGTATCTGAAAGCTTCATTAAATCATTAAGGGGCTGGCGCTGTGGCATAGTGGGTAAAGCTGCCACCTACAGTGCCAGCATTCCATATGGGTGCCAGTTTTAGTTCCAGCTGCTCTACTTCTGATCCAGCTCTCTGTAGTGGCCTGGGAAATCAGTAGAGGATGGCCCAAATCCTTGGGCACTGTACCCCTTGAGGCTCTGGAAGAGGCTCCTGGCTTTGGATTGGCACAGCTCTAGCCATTGCAGCCAATTGGGGGAGTGAACCAGTGGATGAAAGAGATATCTCTCTCTCTCTTTCTCTCACTTCCTTTATCTCTCTCTCTCTCTCTGTGTGTGTGTGTGTGTGTGTAACTCTGACTTTCAAATAAATAAATAAATCTTTATTAAAAAAAATCACCATTAAAAGTCAAGTGTCCTCAGTTCTGTTCATTGGCCTCTGCAAACACCATCCAGAAATGGAATTTACAAAGTTGAGCAAGAGAAACAGTAACCCCCACCCCCTCCAAACTCATGGAAAGGTGGAATAGAATCAAATGAAAAAAATAGAGGAGTCTGTGAACATTAGTAATCACCAAGTAGTCAGAGAATTCAGCAAGTGCCCAGCCCTCTACTTTTTCCTGATTTTGTCTCTTTGACTCCTACACAGTAAGTTCCAGAAATAGTGGATAAGTTGGAAAAGATCATAACAAGTTTGCTCGTAGCCTACTTTCAAAACTTCCCACTGGGCAACAGACAATATACTTGCTGATATAACCCCCAAAAGAGTCATTACAAGTACGAAGGCCTTTAATTAAGCCAGGCTCATAACACAATATTTCTTTCTCATTTTTTTCAAAGTAGATTATTAAGAATAACAATTTTGGCCAGCGCCGTGGATTAACAGGCTAATCCTCTGCCTTGTGGTGCTGGCACACCGGGTTCTAGTCCCGGTTGGGGCAATGGATTATATCCCGGTTGCCCCTCTTCCAGGCCAGCTCTCTGCTGTGGCCTGGGAGTGCAGTGGAGGATGGCCCAAGTGCTTGGGCCCTGCACCCGCATGGGAGACCAGGAGAAGCACCTGGCTCCTGGCTTCGGATCAGCGAGATGCGCCGGCTGCAGCGGCCATTGGAGGGTGAACCAACAGCAAAAAGGAAGACCTTTCTCTCTGTCTCTCTCTTTCTCACTATCCACTCTGCCTGTCAAAAAAAGAATAACAATTTTGACCACTCTCCCTAAGTATATTCCATATGCTTGAGCAGTAGGAAAAGAACATGTATTTGTTTAAAAAACTTATTTGTTTATTTCAAAGTCAGAGTTGAGAGAGAGAGAGAGAGAGACTGATTTTTCCATCCACTGGTTCACTCCCCAAATGACTAGCACTGGGCCAGCCTAAAGCCAGGAAGTTTTTCCAGATTTCCCACATGAGTGGCAAGAGCCAAATAATTGGGCCATTTTTTGCTGTTTTTCTGAGACCATTAGCAGGGATCTGGGTAGGAAATTGAGCAACTGTAACTTGGACCTCTGCCCATCGGGTATGCTGGCATAACAGGTGGAAGCTTAATCTGCTATATACCACAATGCCAGCCCCAGAAAACAACTATTCAGTATTCTTCCTTGTGATCCTTAACCTCATTTTCCATCTAAGTCAAATGAAGTTTATAATTTTTCAGCAGAGATTGAAGAGCTCTGTATGGTATCTCTGAGCTACAGTTTTTTAACATAAGAAAATTAGATCTCTATGGAGTTGGAACCTACAACTTCCACCCTTGAATTTCTAAGTCACCCTAACCTAAACTTTAATATTCTACAAAAAAATATTAAACAGTACCTAAACACAAAGTTTTAGGCTCAAAAATGCCTAAATCTCTGGTGATTGTGGAAAACACAAATAGTTCATCTATCTGGGAAATGTCCCAAACCATTGTGATTAGAGGAAGAAAAAGGGAGATGCAAGATGGCTGAATAGGAAAAAGCTGTGCTGATTTAGGCCATGGGAATAAAAAGGGAGGAACCGCATTCCCAGGGGACAGTTACAAAGAAGTTTGCTCTGGAAATTCTACATAAAGAAGAGAGACCCTGTGGAGCAGCAGAGATGGTACAATCACACAGCAGGGAGCAGGACATTGCCAGTGACTCCTACAGCCAGTGGGCTGGGGAGCAGGGACACCATTTCTAAAAGCAAGGTGAGAGGAACTGTGGCAGTCCATATCATTGATAATACTGCCTTAGAGAGAACCTCACAGACCCCACTGACCTGATTTTGGACTGGAGCACTAGTGGGAGGAAGGGGGGATAACAACCAAATCCCATGAAAGGAGAGCATATTGCTTTCCTTACATCACCCCACAGGGTGTCCAGTAACTATCAGGGAAGTGGCGTCATCTTAATAAAGTGAGTAGAGACTGTTGCAGCCTACATGTACCTGCTGGATTTTATAGGAAGAATAAATTTGTGGTCCCCACAGAATTTCACTGTGGCCTGGAGGGATGCTGTGAGTGGGGCACCCACTTAAGATTGTAAAATGCTCCCGTCCCCTCATTCTATCAAGGTGCCTGGACTCAATGTGCCAAGGTATAGCATCAATCAAATTCTATTAGGCATGTGGCTAGCTTGAGGGATACTGTGGCTCTCTCCATTGGATGGGAGAGGCTCATAGGGCTGAGAGTGGATCCCCTGCTCTCTGCAACTGTGGGAGCCATGCACCCTGTGACTGTGGGAATTTTGTGATTGTGCAATAGGGTGTGGGGCATGGCAAGGTCTTTGGGCAATCACTGTATCTGGCTTCAGAGGCATAGAGTTCCCTGAGTGCTTGGAGTGGGCCATCACAGAGGTCCTGCACTCAGACTGAGGAGCCCACAGATCCTTTTTGCAGTCCAAGCACCTGCATGGGTGGGGTACAAAGACACTGAGGGCTCATTCTGGGCAGTTTGTTAACATTGGCAGAGAGAGGTTGAGACTGTGATAACACCAGCCAACATGATCACAACTCTCTCCCTCCTGACAGTACAGGAAATCCACCAACTCTAATTTGGGAGACATGCTGAGTTCTTGTCCCATCCTCAAGCACTGGCTGAAACACCATGGCCCAACCCAGCACACATTTCATATATGTGAAGGAGCAGACACTCCACTAAATCAAGGCATATTTCAAAGAGAAAAGCCCTAAGAGGAGGAAACCAACAAGTGTTTCCACTAATGCCTAAAAATAAACATTGAAATACAAGAAGCATGAACAAGGAAGACAACATGAAACACACGTTTCACTATTAGAATGTGAAAATGAAGAGGGTGATGAATTGCCTGAAAAGGAATTCATAAGAATAATCACAAGATTACTTAAAATACAGAGAATCAAATATTTTAGTTAAATCCATACATGACATGGTGAGCAATTATGGTATCATATAGAGATACTGAAGAGAAATTGAACTGAAAATATTAGAAATGAAGAATTCAATATGTCAAACAAAAAATATAGTGGAAAGCCTTAAAAACTCACTTGTTGAGGCAGAAGGATGAAAATCTGAGCTTGAAGACAAATCCTTATAAATAGCTCAGATAAAAATAGAAAAAAATTAGAAAAACTGAAAATAATGTCTGAAACTTATGGGAGACTATTAATCAACCAAACATATGTCTGAGGAGTTGCTGAAGGTGTGGAATGAGAGAATTGATTAGAAGGCCTATTCAGTAAAAATAATAGCAGAAAAATCCCCTAAATTGGAGAAAGATGGGGACATCCAAGTACAGGAAGCACAAAGAACTCCTGAAAGCAATTATCAGAAAATATTGTAACACAATGTAAATTTTCAAAAGTAATACATGAGGAAAATGCCCTAAAGTGTGCAAAAGAAAAACACTAGATTACCTTGAAAGGATCTACAATTAGATTGACAGCTGATTTCTCCTCAGAAAATCTATAGCCTAGGAGATCATGGAGAGATAGTCCAAGTACTTAAAAAAAACTGTCAACTGTCAATCTAGAATATTGTACACTGCAAAGCTCTCATTTATTAATGAAGGTGAAGTAAAGACCTTTCAAAGCAAACAGAGTTTGTCAGCACTCAAACAGCCTTACAAATATACTTAAGGATGTGCTACACACAGAAACAGAGAAAGATAGCCACATCAAGAAAGAATGTGAAGGCTGAAAATCTAGTAAAAGTATAATAGAATTCCAAATCAAATAATAGGCATATTAATGGGAAATAATCAAACTGATACTTATTGATAATAATCTTGAATGTAAATGGCCTAGATTCTAAAATTAAATACACAGCCTGACTGAATCAATTTTAAATAGGACCCATCTATTGGCTCTCTACAAAAAAACAAACCTCATAAATGCTTTGTGAGTTTATGAATGAACTTTAAAAAGAAGCTAAGCAAATATTTAGGTGATTAGACCAAGCATTGAGAAATCTGACTGGGATGATTTGAGTTATGCTCCTGCACTTATGTATCAGTGTTACTCTTTCCTGAGAGGAACAGAAATCTTCTACAGCAGCTCTCTAATGAAAAATGCAAGTGAGCTGGAATCCAGTGTTAAGCCTAAGAAACATCAAAATAGCTTTTTGGGATAAACACTAAAATGGAGTCCTATTGCCATAACACTTGTAAACGTCATATTAAGGTGTTAATATTAGTAAAAACACACTTACCAAGAGAAACACACAGAGTATGCTCTTCCTGAAAACTTGTGGAAAAAAACATGTAAATGGGCTATTTAGACAGAATATTCTCCAATTATTGATTTTGCATATGTTTATTTACTCTGGTTCCCCTCTGCCTTCAGATTTAAGTGATCCCATATTTGGTCCATCCTCATCTTGCTAGTTCCCTCTGCTTTACATGTGAGAATAGAGTTAAGATCCTGCCTAAAGACTAGAAAAGCACCACAGAAGCAATAGGTCCCTGAGCCAGGACATCTCCTGCAGACTGCCACATTATAGATTGGGAAATTCATATAACCGGTCTAGAAAAAGAGCCAGCTGTAGAAAATATGACTCCATCTTAGATTAATGCCCCATGTGCCTCAAGAGAGATTTTAAGCACCATGGATTTTTGGTATGTTTTTCCCATATGACATAAGCACTGACTCTGTTTATATTCAAACTGCCCTTGGGGATTCTCAGTTGACCTAGACAATTGCCAGCATCACTAAGGATAGCCCACAAGATAAAACATTCTCCCATGCCCCAGAGCCCGAATATTCTGCCAGATATTTTTAGTTTTTAAGGTATATTTACTTATTTGAAAGTCAGAGTTACACACAGAAAGAAGGAGAGGCAGAGAGAGAGAGAGAGAGGGAGAGAGAGAGTGAACCATCTCTGCTGGTTCACTCCCTAATTGGCTGCAATGGCCAGAACTGTGCTGATCTGAAATCAGGAGCCTGGAGCTTCTTCTGGATCTACTTTGTGGGTGTAGATGACCAAGGACTTGGGATATATTCTACTGCTTTCCTAGGCCATAGCAGAGAGCTATCAGAAGTGGAGCAGCAGGGACTCGAACCAGTGCCAACATGCGATGCCAGCACTGCAGGTGGAGGCTTAGCCCACTATGCCACAGCACTGGCCCCCAGATATTTATGTTGGGAGCAAATTCTACCTGTAGTAGCCTCAACCCTACTTCATATTACATATAAGTTCAAAGTACTTTTGGTAATTTCAATGTACATCAATGTTCTCAAAAAAAAAAAAGAATGTCATTACTATTGAAACAAAGGTCATGTTTAGTTTCCTAAGAAGAAATCACTGAAAAAATTACTTTGATATTTTATCTTCAACATTATATCCCTGGATTCCTCTACATTCATTTATTTCACAATGATTCTCCAGCAATAGAATCTAGCTTTGCCCATGGTAGAGCATGAAAACCAGCTCATTTAAAAGTCTTCCTGATATCTACAAAGTGTATCCTGGACTGAGAATCCCTGTTCCACATTGATAGGCAAGCATCTAACTAATTCATCATGTCTTCTAATGTTACTGGACCTGGTTATTTACCTATTAAAAGATATTCATTCAATATTTACTGTTTACCTATTTTAAAGCACCATTTGAGATGTTTAGGATAGATGAATAAAACTGATACAAATCGGTGGCTTTGTGAACCTTACATTGTTTGAGAGCCACAGTTTGTCAAACACTGAATCATTTTGTTTTTATTTATTTGAAAGGCAAAGTAAAAGATAAAAAGGGAGGGAAAGAAGATAGGGGAGAAGTAGAGGGAGAACAGAGGGAGATACTTCCAACCACTGGTTCACTCCTCAAATGTCCACATTTAAGATTGAATCAGGCCAAAGTCAGAAGCCAGAAACTCCATCCAAGCCTCACACCAGTGGGGCAGTGACTCAAGTCCTTGGACCCTCTTCTACTGCTTTCCCAAGTACATCAATAGCAAGCTGGATGGTGGTTGCTGGGGCTCAAACCAGCACTCCAATATGTGATGTGAGCATCCCAGGCTTCAGCTTAACCTGCTGGGATGTGATACTTGCTACACACTGAATTATCTTACACAAGTTACATATCCCTCAAAATAAGGATGTAGGTGCCTTTATCATCCACACTTTATAAGAAGTTGCAATAAATTTTTAAATGCATATCTACATGTCCAAGTTTATGCACAAAGGAATGGGTCAACTCCAGGCATCTAACTCCAGAGCATACAATACTTACCCATGACAAAATCACACACTTTAGGAAATGCTGGTAGAAGACAAATACATAGTAAATGAAACACATTATACAATTAACCTCTTATATACTAATTTCTAATTGTCTTAATTACGTTTTCTTCCCACAAGAAAGCACACTTTTACAAGCCAAGCAGGCCTTACAGTACAGGGGATAAGGGTACAGCTTACTCTGTGTGGTCAAGCTGCTTGGCCTCAGTTTCCTTACAGATAAAATAAAACCACAGTGTCCAAATCACAGAGTAGCAGAGAGACTGAAAAACAAATGTATGTAGAATGCTTGATTCATAGGAAGCATAATAAATTGCTGCTGCTATCAGTATTCTTAGACAGCACTGGCTCCCACAGCATGCAGCCAAAGCTATGTATACAGTAAATCACTGAAAAAGATGTTTTTTGGGGTTTTCTCATATCTTTGAAGTTCCTTGGGTATTTCTACTCATTCAATAAACATTTGAGCAGTTTCTAGTCCATGTCAGGCTGTTCAAAAGGGTGAACCAAAAAGAAAAGGTGTCTTCTGCACACTAAATAATGCTATGGTTCTCACTCCCAACTTGCCTTCCTTTCTGATACAAAATTAGAAGGCACTGCACTATCTCCAGCAAATTTACCAGCATAATAAACATCTAGCTGCAATGTCATTGGAAATATTTTTACCACATTCATGCAAATCAATACAAAAATATTTCTTTGTTTAACCTGTTAAAATGGACTGGTTGGAGCCAGGGCTGCAAGGTAGTAGGTTAAGCATCCACCTGTGTTG
The DNA here is from genome assembly GCF_033115175.1 of Lepus europaeus. Lineage (NCBI taxonomy): Eukaryota > Metazoa > Chordata > Mammalia > Lagomorpha > Leporidae > Lepus > Lepus europaeus. The sequence goes on along the minus strand of NW_026909276.1, from coordinate 11,520,334 downwards.
CCAGCATCCCATATGGGCACCAGTTCAAGTCCTAGCTGCTCCTCTTCCAATTCAGCTCTCTGATTTTGGCCTGAGAAGGCAGTGGTAGTTGGCCCAAGTGCATGGGATTCTGCAACCATGCGGGAGACTGGGAAGAAGCTCCTGGCTCCTGGCATTGGATCTGCTCAGCTCCTGCTGTTATGGCCATTTGGGGAGCCAGCAAATAGAAGACCTCTCTCTTTCTGTCTCTCCCTCTATCCTCATATAACTAATCTTAATGAGATTTTTTAAAGCTTTTTATTTATTTGACAGGTAGAGTTACAGTGAGAGAGAGAGAAAGAGACAGAGAGAAAGGTCTTCCATCCACTGGTTCACTCCCCAAGTGGCCACAATGGCCAGAGCTGCACCAATCTGAAGCCAGGAGCCAGGTGATTCCTCCTAATCTCTCATGTGGGTGCAGGGGCCCAAGGACTTGGGCCATCCTCCACTGCTTTTGCAGGCCACAGCAGAGAGCTAGAGTGGAAGAGGAGCAACCGGGACTAGAACTGGTGCTCATATGGAATGCCAGCGCCGCAGGTGGAGGATTAACCTAGTGCACCACAATGCTGGCCCCTCTCATGTAAATACTCTTAAAAGTGGGGCCTGTGCTGTGGCACAACGGGTTAAGCCCTGGCCTGAAGCTCTGGCATCCCATGTGGGCACCAGTTCTAGTATTGGCTGCTCCTCTTCCAATCCAGTTTTCATCTATGGCCTGGGAAAGCAGTGGAAGATAGTCCAAGTCCTTGAACCCCTGCACCCATGTGGGAGACCTGGAGGAGGCTACTGGCTCCTGGCTTCAGATCAGCGCAGCTTGGACCACTGCAGCCACTTGGGGAGTGAATCAGTGGATAGAAGATTTCTCTCTCTCTCTCTCTCTCTCTCTCTCTCTCTCTCTCTCTCTCTAACTCTGTCTTTCAAATAAATAAAAATATTTTTTAAAAAGTGGGATGATTGCCAAATGCCCCTAATAACTTTTGAACTCATTTGGTAGACAGGATTTAGTTCCCAAATGTAATTCATCATAACCACATCCATAGATCCAGGTTGGAATGTAATTTGTGTGAGGTGAGGCAATTAACCTCATTTTAAAACAAAGTGCTGTTTCTCAACTGAAAGTGCCCCATGAGCTATTTACATTCTGTTCCTTAAGGTGTTATCTGAAAGAAAAACTCATCCTTAGGAAAGGAATGGAAGTAATAAAATATTACAGGTTAAATTGTACCCCCTCCCCCGATTGGACCTGAGAATGTACCCTTATTTGAGATAAAATCTTTGCAAAAAAATAATCAATAAATAAAGGAGTTGGCACTGTGGTGCAGTAGGTTAATCCTCTGCCTGCAGCACAGGCATCCTATATGGGCACTGGTTCTAAGCCCACCTGCTCCTCTTCTGATTGAGCTCTCTGCTATGGCCTGGGAAAGCAGTACAAGATGGCCCAAGCACTTGGGCCCCGGTACGCACATAGGAGACATGGAAGAAATGGCTCCTGGCTTTTGCAGCCATCTGGGGAGTGAACCAGTGGATGGAAGACCTTTTCCTCTGTCTCTCCCTCTCACTGTGACTCTCTCTCTCTCTCTCTAACAAATAAATAAAACATTTTTTAAAAAGTCTTTGCAGAGGTAGTCAAGTCAAAACAAGGTCATCAGGATGGGATCATGAACCAGTAAAATTGGAATCTTTTAAAAAAAGGAAAAGCTGGATGCAGACACACATATGGGGAGAAAGCCATATGAAGGGGAAGATAAGCACAAGGCTGCCAGAAAGTCACAGGCTGCCAGGGAGAAATGTGGATCCAGTTCACCTACAGCCTTCAGAGGAACTCGCCCTGCAGACACCTTCATCTCAGACTTCAAGGCTCCAGAACTGCGAGACAATATCTTTCTGTGTTTTAAGCCACTCAGAGTGTGGGATTTTGTGAAAGGAACCCTATCAAATACATCAAAACTATGAGTATAGTTTTGACTACAAGTTTGGACTTTACATTTGGCCTTAGTATTCTATTCTATTCTATTCTTAGTATTCTAGAGCTTGGCTAACTTCTCTTTTCCAATTGCCTCCATGAAGCTTTGGGCACCATCCCATCACAATGCTGCCCTTCAGAAACCAATATTTACTACACTTTCTCAGGCAAAACCACTGTTGAAAATACCATTCTCACATAATAGTGAGCATTTGACAAAATTCTATTTAATGCATTAAGAAAGTTTACAGAAAAGAGAAAAATGCAAATTCAGCATGTATATAAGAAACTGGAACTTATAATAGGGAAGAAATGCCTAATTACCAACTTAGATTTAAGAGTCATTGACTGGTGCTGGTGCTGTGGCATAGAGGGTAAAGCCACTGCCTGCAGTGCTGGCATCCCATATAGGAATCAGTTCGAGTCCTGGCTGGTCCACTTCTAATCCAGCTCTCTGCTATGGCCTGGGAAAGCAGTAGAAGATGTCCCAAGTTTGGGCCCCTGCACTCATATGGGAGACCAGGATAAAGTTCCTGGCTCTTGGCTTCAGATGGGTTCAGCTCCAGCCATTGTGGCCATTGGGGAGTGAACCATCAGATGGAAGACCTCTCTCTCTCTCTCTCTCTCTCTCCCTCTTTCTCTCTCTCTCTCTCCCTCTGCCTCTTTGTAACTCTGCCTTTCAAATAAATAAATAAATCTTTAAAAATTCATTAAAAAAGAATCATTGACTTTCTGCAGGTTAATAAGGTCTTAACCTCTGCTGCATTAATGTCTCTTTAAGATTATAAATTCATAATACATTGGCTTTTTCCAAGTTAACTTCTAACCTTTTAGGAATATAAACTGTCAGCTCTTCCACCAGTTTGGGATTAATACATACAGAGACAAAAAACTATAAAATCCAAGAGAATCAGGCCGGTGCCATGGCTCAATAGGCTAATCCTCCACCTGTGGCACCAGCACATTGGGTTCTAGTCCCAGACAGGGCGCCAGATTCTGTCCCGGTTGCCCCTCTTCCTGGCCAGCTCTTTGCTATGGCCCAGGAGTGCAGTGGAGGATGGGCCAAGTCCTTGGGACCTGCACCTGTATGGGAGACAAGGAGAGACACCTGGATCCTGGCTTCAGATCAGCGTGATGCGCCGGCCACGGCGCACTGGCCATGGCGGCCATTGGAAGGTGAACCAATGGCAAAAGGAAGACCTCTCTCTCTCTCTCTCTCTCTCTCTCTCTCTCTCTCTCTCTCCTCTCTCTCCACTCTGCCTGTCAAAAAAAAATTCAAGAGAATGAAATGAGAATCAATCATTAAAGATCAAGGTTCTGTTTTCGCTGGAGTAGGCCAATTAGAACACACTTCAATAAAATGACATTTTAAAAGTCAATCCTAACCATTTTTCTTACTTAGAATTTGAGATAATTTTATCCCTCTGCTCATGATTCAACTATAAATTTTAATTTCATGTGTGTGTGTGTGTTGTGCGTGTGTGTGTAAGTGTGTGGGAAACATGTTAGGAAATCTTTTGAAATTAGTTAGTTTATTCTCTAAAGAGTTACAACAGTGGCTGACGCTGAGCACAGCATGTTAAGCTGCCATATGCAGTGCAGGCATCCAATATGCACAATGGTTCAAGTTCTGGCTGCTCCACTTCTGATCTACCTCCCTTCTAATGCTCCTTGGAAAGCAGAAGAAGATAGCCAAGTGCTTGGGACCCTGAACTCACATAGGAGACCAAAATGAAGTTCATTGCTCCTGGCTTCAGCCTGGTCTAGCACTGGCCATTGCAGCCATTTGGAGAGTAAATATGGAATCTCTCTCTCTCCCTCTCTTTCTCTTTATCTCTCTCTCTCTCTTCCTCCCTCCCCTCTGAATTTCAAAAACCAAAGAAAGGAATAACAACAATTTATTGGGTAGCTAGAATGATTTTGGTATTCTTCTAACCATCTTCCCTTTGATGAGAAAGACTTTGACACAGCAGTTTTCAAGAGATTTATTGGAAAAGGCTGCTTGGAGCAAAAAGCAAGATCAGCAAATGAGAAGCTGAGCCATGATGCATCACAACAGAAGCCTCAACTGAACTCACAAGAAGATGTGAGATTGCAATGCCCCTTCAGAAAAAGAGATAAATTACCAATTTGAGATAAAAGCAAACTTTGAACTTCAGCCAGAATAGTAGCCACTCAGGAGAACAGAATTATGAGTGACATGGAGATAATATCTAGGAGGGGACTCAGAGGAAGACCATTAAGAGCTAACACTACTGGCATGTGGCAAAATAAGGACAGTATATTTTTCCTGATAAACTCATGTTGGCAGCAAGCCACAGAACAAGTTTTATTAGAGTATTCTCATAACAAACTTATGAATTGAATAATTTTATCATGGCTATTTTATAGATGTGACAAATGACCTTAGAAAGTTTAAAGCTTAAGTAACATATAATTCATACAGTGAATTGATAATAAGGTCAATATTGGAGTTCTTATGTCTGTCTCTAAATTTTCCATTATTCCTCATTCTCTCTGAAAGCAAGAGGGAGAGGAGAAAAAAGGTCATACACAGGGGAGGGAGTGAAGGTTCTACAATATGGTACAAGGCACGGCATGTAATGGACTAAAATTTCACATTGTGGCATCTATGTTATTATAATCACCCTGACAAGGCCAAGAGTTCAATTGCAAATGTGAGGCCTAATTATGCACCTTCCTCTTGATTAACTTTCAGAAGGAAGTCATCCACATATTGTCACAGGTGGGTGTCAGGTAGTAGTTAGAGGGCAGCTAGAAACTGTCAACACAATGAACTGGTGGTAGACTACTGAATCATGCCTTAGAAGCTTCATAAAGCTGTATCTTGGCCTCCAAATGTAAAAGTGAATAGCACTTGTTACAGACACCAAAAAAGACATGGATTCCACATCAGTAATAGCAAACTTAAGGCACAGGCATCTGAATATCTTAGAAGATACTGACAATGTCTGGTAAAAGGCGCCATGACCTTGCTGAGGTTGTGGTAATCAGCAGTGTGCCTCCTTTTCTCCAGCTTTGACAAGGGGCAAGACTGATGAGTTACAGAGATAAATTCCAAAACACATGCTTTCAATGTATGGTGATTAACTGAGGCAATTCCTATCATGGCCTGATTGAGTGGTGATGCTGTAGAGGGGCTTGAACTGTGCAGGCTCCTAGTGGGCATACCCCATCAGTACAAAGCATTAGGCTTGGTGGAGAAAAGATGTTCCAGACTGTTCATGCCAAGCAAGAATCAGAAATGGTAAATGAGAGGTGGGGAGGAGCAACGTGGGGGTCCATAGTAAAAGGAAGAGTCCTGCCTTAATATGTTGACCATGCAAGTTTCCTAAGGGCTTGTCATCCTCTTCGCCAATGACCCAGCAGGGTTGCATCACCACACTGATGAAGTGATGCCTGATTCAGTTCCCAATAAGGTCACAATTATCTACGCTATGAGTCTAGTAAATGGGTGATTGTCACCTACAGGGAAGCCTGTGGGGTGTATGAATGACTGTGCCAGGGGAGCCACATCAGTGCCAAGGGGTGTCTGGAGCAACACATGAGGTTTACCTGAAATGAGCCAACTTGGGGTACTCCTTCAGCACAGCATCCAGTAGTGATCACTTTGATGTGAATGGCCAGATTGGGTATCAGCATATGGAAAAATGGATGAAGAGATTTCAGGGAGAAAGCTCCGGTGGTACAATGCTAGTTGCATAGTTTTGGGTGGCAAGAAAGCACAGTATGAAGCTGCTGCTGTGAACACTTCATTGGGTGGTTGTGTTTGGGTATTTTCTGGGGTGTTGAGGGTCTGCACAGCTTAACTTCAGGGACTATGGCCATCAGGGCCAAGAGAGTTGTTTTGGCCTGTGGTAGGAGTCCTCTTAAAATAATAGAGGGGTGAGCATTGGGGAACAGCATATAAGATGGCTCTTTGGAGACCCACATCCTATATTAGAGTGTGTGGGGTTGAGTTCCACTACACTTCCAATCCAGCTTCCTACTAAAGTGTACCTTAGGAGGTACCTTAGGTTTCTATCGTCCATACTGAGTTCTGGGATCTCCACATCACAAAACCTGATGTTTTTTTTTTTTGACAGGCAGAGTGGATAGTGAGAGAGAGAGAGACAGAGAGAAAGGTCTTCCTTTTTGCCGTTGGTTCACCCTCCAATGGCCGCTGCGGTAGGCGCACTGCGGCCAGCGCACCACGCCGTTCTGATGGCAGGAGCCAGGTGCTCATCCTGGTCTCCCATGGGGTGCAGGGCCCCAGAACTTGGGCCATCCTCCACTGCACTCCCTGGCCACATCAGAGAGCTGGCCTGGAAGAGGGGCAACCGGGACAGGATCGGTGCCCCGACCGGGACTAGAACCCGGTGTGCCGGCGCCGCAAGGTGGAGGATTAGCCTACTGAGCCACGGCACTGGCCAAAACCTGACGTTTTCACATCACAGCCTCACTCAATCTCAAATACTGTGAACAGTTGGAGAAAGAAGAGTGGATGAGAGATCTCTGTGCATTTAATGTGAATAAAATGAATTTTCAAAGTTTAAGAAAACCTCCTACATCCATGTGGTAAGACTGGGACTATTCCAGTTGAGCCCCTTTCCCGTGGAGATGGCAGTTGCATAGACTAACTGAAAAATGCCCAAATGCCTCTACTTTGGCATCACTGTTTGACATAAAGAAATTCATGATGGAATTTGCTATGTTCACGAATACACACTGCAGCAAAATAATACCTTATGTCCAACCACTCTGCACTGAGGACCCTGTCAACTGTGCTTCCCAGATGATATGAGTCTCATGTGGGTTACAGGGACCCACATACTTCAGCTATCACTCCCTCTAAAAATGCATATTAGCAGAAAGTTGTAATTGGAAGCATTCCAATATGGGATGTGGGCATACTAAGCAGGGTTGTAACACAATGCCAAATGTGGATCCCTCCATGAATTTCTGAAGTGCTTCCATATACCCAAGGCTTTCGGAGAAATGAGACAGAGCCTTCTGGGTCCAGCCCCTTTACTAGATAGTCCCTGCTTCTCCCCAACATTCCACACTGCTTCACATGTGTCTCTCTGTGCATGCTCACTTCTGAGGTCTCTTCATGCAGACAGGGAAGAGCAGTAAAACACAGCAGAATGCATCTGGGGGATGGGCAGATTAGGGAAAAACTGGGCTCTGACAGTTTCTGCCTGCTTCCTGCCCAGCTAAAGGCATATCATGGTGGGTGTTGGGTCCAGCAAGTGACACCACAGTTACCAAGTGGCCACTCAGTGCTCAGTGACCACATCTGAAGTAGAGGCAAATTGAACATCCACATGACAAAAATTGATATATAATATTATATTACACCAGCCATGAATTTCAACTTAAAATGAGTTGAAGGCTTACAAAGAAGACCTGAGAATTTAAAACTCCTTACAAATGGAAGCAAATTCATTGACATTATTCTCAACAATGACTGTTCAGATGTGACACTAAAAGCACAGGTGACAAAAGCAAAGATTAGACTACAAAAAAATCTAAAAAACATTCTGCATACTAGAGGAAAAACTGAACAGATAAAACAAGAAATGGAAAAAAAATATTGCAAAACCTCAGTCTGATTAAGGGAGTAATATAATGAACACAGGCAACTCAAAAAGCAAATATTACAATAAAAACACACAAAGGATTGTTCAGTTTTTCTGCTGAAGATACACAAGTAGCCAACAGATAACTGAAAAGGGGCTCAACAACTGCTAATCAAGACTACATTGCTAATCAAGACCATAATGGTTATCACCTCATATATGTTAAAAATGACTATTATCCAAACGTAAAGATAACATTGGACTAGATGTGGAAAAAAGGGTTGTTGGATGTGGAAAAAAGGGAATAAATTGTTGGTGAGAATGTAAATTGGTACATCAATACAGAAAACATTATGTAGATCTTCAATCACAGTTAAATATAGAACATATGACAAAGCAATCTCACTACTACATATGTATCCAAAGGAAATCAAATCAGTATCTCAAATAGACATCTTTATCTACACTTTCATGTCAGCACTATCTACAAAAACAAGATATAGAAACAACATTGTCAACAGATGAATAAAGAAAATGTGATACACACACACACAAACACACACACAAGAATCACAGTCAACCTTAAAAAGGAAATCCTGCCATTTTGTCAAAATACAGATCCAAAAATGTGAATGTGGACATTAGGCTTATTAAATAATGCACAGAAAGATAAATGCCACACAATCTCACTCATATGTGTTATCTAATAAAGTCACACTCAATCACAGAACAGAATGGTGGTTGTCGGGGCTGAGAGTGAAGGAAATGGGAAAATGCTAGCTGAACACACATTTGCAGGTATGAGATAGAATTAACTCAAGATCTTAGTATTCAGTACAATAACTAGATGATTACACTGCTATATGCTCACTACTTACAAATGTCTTAGGTATTCTTTTAAAAACACAACAATGTAAGGTGATGGATGTATTAAATTGTTAATTGCTAATCATTTCATGATGTATAGGTACAAGAGGACTCCAAAAAGTTTATGAAAAAATGTTATTAAAGATAATGTAAATTGTCCATAACTTTTAAAAGTCCCCTCACATATCAAAACATTAGGTTTCATATCTTGAATATACACAAATTTTGTCAACCATACTCTGTCAATCTCGGAAAAAATTAAAACAAGCAAAAAGAAAGACTCCTTTATTAAAATATAAATCCAAAATAACTTAGTAAACTAGACGTATCTTTGGGATTTGGAAGGCTTTCATGGAACGGAAATAATTTTTTTAAAAACACACATAAATTAGAGTAGCCAAAATTTCTATTTTGAAAGTGACAATACAGATGGCAGCCTGTCAGGGGAGCCTGTAAGGGTTACGATGATAATTCCCAAATTATAGGGTCCTCCTGCCCTTCTAAAACCTGGATAAATAAAACTTTTGTTGTTTCCTTACCCAATCTATGTTGCTGTGTTGTTGTTAAGAGAACTAAAGTGATACCCCCTAGAAAAAGCTATGCGAAGAGGTCAGCATCCTGGAAGAGACCCTGAAACCAACGTGTTTAGAAAACTTGGGAGAACCAGGTCCCCATGGGGAAGGAAGGAGGAACCAAGGGCTGCATAAATGACAACTCCTGCTCCACATGAACCCCATACCCAGAGCCCACATTCTCCCTAGTGAGCACCCCCGTCCTCACAGCAAAATCTGGGGTGACGCGGAGCCGCTGCCACACAGCTACTCATCTATGGCTCCTAGGTCCGAGAAGTCTCGTTAGCAGGGAAGGAGCAGGGCGTCGGGGGTAGCGGGTGCTGGTGCAGCTCCCAACCCATGGATCCGAGGGGACTGAGAGAGGCCCTGTACCAGCGCCAATATGGTGCCAACAGATTCTGGAGGCACTTATCCTCCTGGCCTTCAGCTCTGCCTTCCCCCTCTCTGTACACTGCAGTCCACACACTCACCATGTCGATTCTCAGCTTCCTAGATGTCCAGCGTCTCGGTTGAGCAAAGATGGAGAGCCGCAGAGTCCGACTTCCCTTGCGAGCCTCGGGAGCCTCGCGGCAGCAGAGACCTCTCCCTCTCCACGCTCCACCTCAGATTGTGATGTCAAGACCCCGCGGGATGACTTTTCATGGACGTCACCATGCCTGAATGGACAGCTTGCATGGCCTTGAGCGAAGCAGCTTCACAGAAGAAGAGCAGATCAGCATTCCCCCAGAGCATGGACCTGCAACCTCAGGTGGTGCTGGATGGGATCAGCTGGAGGGCCTCTCACCTCTACACTCCTGCTGCTCACAGGGCCACCCAGTGTTGCCCAGGCCTTCTCCTTGGCGAGTCCTGCCTGGAGCTTGTGGTAAGTAACATGCTTCAGGTCTGTTTATCAGCTTCTGGGCCTTTCTTTTTCCTCATATTTCTGCTCATTTTTCTGATGGGTCTTTTGTAATACTTTTTGATGTTGATTTGAAGAATGCTTAAAGACATCACATGATTTAATCTTTTTTTCCTTTTCTTCTGTCAATATTTGTTTTCCACTCTGCCTATTGACCTTTAATATTTTTTATTTGTTTCTTGCTGGTACATGGTAATCTAGTAGATTTTAAAAATATTAATCTTTCTCACAGTCTCATTAAAATCATTTTTCAATTGTATCTGTTTTTAGATTTTATGGATTCTCTCTAAATAAATATCTCCAATTTATTGGCAATTTATTGTTTAGAAATTGATCTTTACTCCTTATTTTTCTTTTTGCTCTTTCCCCTTCCCTTGACTACTCCCCAGTAAGAAGTTGGAGACAGTGGAAGCATCCTGGTCTAGGTTTACTTACAGGGAAGAAGCTATCAATGATCCTGTATTAATTGTGTTGTTTGTTATAGAATCCTTTTAAACAATATTAATCCAAATAAGAAAGCCACTGATTTTTTACTATGCCACTAGCAGATTTTTAATTACATGATAATTTCTAAATGCTTCTCAACATTTAATCTAAATGGCCATGTGTTTCTCTCGAGTTTTTTCACCTACCTAGAAAATATATATGGCTCATTTAGAAATGTTAACCACCTTTTGCGTTTTTTCTTATGTTGTACTTTTTTAAAATTTTTTTTATTTTTGACAGGCAGAGTGGGCAGTGAGAGAGAGACAGAGAGAAAGGTCTTCCTTTGCCGTTGGTTCACCCTCCAATGGCCGCCGCGGTTGGCGTGCTACGACAGGCGCACCGCGCTGATCCAATGGCAGGAGCCAGGTGCTTCTCCTGGTCTCCCATGGGGTGCAGGGCCCAAGTACTTGGGCCATCCTCCACTGCACTCCCTGGCCACAGCAGAGAGCTGGCCTGGAAGAGGGGCAGCCGGGACAGGATCGGTGCCCTGACAGGGACTAGAACCCGGTATGCCAGCGCCACAAGGCAGAGGATTAGCCTAGTGAGCCTCAGCACCGGCCTTATGTGGTACTTTTTATTCATTATATTTTCATATGTGGTTTTATTTATTATAAAAATACTAAGGATATATGCATCTGTTTAAGAAAGAGAGGCTTATACTTAATTCATATTTCAGGTTCTGGTCAACTTGCATCATTATCAATGTAATGCTGACTTTCTAAAAAAATCTGAAAATGTTCTCTGCTTATTTATATTTCAGTACATATGGGAAATATAGGCATGGTTTTTTATTCCTTAAATTGTTTGGAATATTTTGTTTCTATAATTGAAGTTTTACTCCTGTAACTTTTATTGGTTAGTAGTCTTCAGATTAGGATTCAACTTTCTTGGTTTAATTTGGAGTTTTCCTATTTTACATTTGTTATATTGGATTTTGGAAATTTATATTTGTGTTTTTGGAATTTGATTTTCGAAGTGTTGTGGATTTTGATCTCTAGTAAAATTTGTACTCATAAGAGTTTTACAAATTTTTTCTAGCATCTTGACAACGCTATATTCTCTGTAAAGAATTGTGGGTTTTTTTGGGTTTTTTGTTTTTTTTTTTTTAACAGGCAGAGTGGACAGTGAGAGAGAGAGACAGACAGAAAGGTCTTCCTTTTGCCATTGGTTCACCCCGCAATGGCCGCTGCAGCTGTTGTGCTGCGGCCGGCGCACTGCGCTGATCTGAAGGCAGGAGCCAAGTGTTTCTCCTGGTCTCCCATGGGGTGCAGAGCCCAAGTATTTGGGCCATCCTCCACTGCACTCTATCTTGTGTAACTCAGAGAAAGAGATTTAAAACCATGACACATGGGGCCAATGCTGTGGTCCAATGTATTAAGCCACAGTCTAAGGCACTGGCATCCCATATCAGAGTTCCCAGTTCATTTCTCAACTGCTCTACTTCCAATCCTACTCCTACTAATGTGCCTGAGAAGGCAACAGAGGATGGCCCATGTGCCTCCCATGTGGGAGACCCAGATGGAGCTCCAGGCTCCTGGCACTGTCCTGGCCCAGCCCTAGCTGTTGTAGTCATTTGAGGGAGTAAATCAGTGTATGAGAGTGCCCCCCCTTAACTCTGCCTTTCAAATTAACAAATATACTTTAAAAACCCACCTATTTGCTACCCGCCATAGGTAGCAAAGCAGCCAGAATTATGCATGGTATTCTGAATTGTCTTGGTAGACTAAAGAAAGTACCAGAGGATGGGAGTTTTTCTAGGGCTGGCATCTTGGCATTGCTCTGTTTCTAGGATCTACATGTGCATTTAATTCATAGTAAATGCCCAATAAAATGATCTTTAGTTAATATAAAATTTTAGTTACCTATAGAGACTCAATGACTAGGTTTGGTTAAACATATATCAAAATAAATGTTGTAAACTTGCACATTTTTCATCCTTTATAGATCAGTATGTTCCTGTTGGGAGGACTCTGTGGCCAACCAGTGGGAAGAGGCCACATTTGATAGGATCAGTGTTGTAGAATAATTGTGTGTGTGTTTTATGTGTGTGTATTTAGCATTTCTGCAGCTGGGTGATGCTCTCATAGAGGTTTTAGTCTATCTTTGTACATGTTTGGAAACATCTATAAAACATTTAAAAAATACAATGTGTGGGGTGACATTGTGGTACAGCAGGTAAGTTGCTGCCTAAAATCTTGACATCCCATATTGGTGCCTGTTCATGTCCTTGCTGCTTCACTTCCAATATAACTCCCTGCAAATGGTCTGGGAAAGCAGTGGAAGATGGCCCAAGTGTTTGTGCCCTTGGAACCCATGTGAGAGACCTGGATGAAGCTCTTGGCTCCTGTCTTCAGCCTAGCCCCACCCTGGACATTGTGACCATCTGGGAAGAGAATAAGCAGATGGAAGACCTCTGTCTCTCTCTCCCTACATAACTCTGACTTTCAAAGAAATAAATAAAAATCTTAAATAAAAGTGTGCACAAAGATTCCATGCATCAACAAAACAAAAAAATTTGAGCTCTCTTATCCCATCCATCACCAGGAAAGGAAGTTGCCCTGCAGAGATGTTGACAGCATATCAGAAGATGATAAGGGGTCAGCATGTGGCCTAACGGGTTAAGCTGCCACCTGCAATGTCAATATCCCATATGACCAATGATTCAAATCCCAGCTGCTCCAGTTCCAATCTAACTTTCTGCTAATGCACCTAAAAAAGCAGCAGCCATGTGGAAGACTTTGGTCTCCTACACCCATGTGGGAGGCCTGGAAGAAACTCGTGAATCTTGGCTTCAGTCTTGCCCAGCTCTGGCCTTTGGGGAGTGAATCTGTGGATGAAAGAGTTCTATCTCTCCATCTCTCTTCACCTTTCAAATAAATAAAACAAATATTAAAAAAGGAAGATGACAAGGTCGTCAGATATGTCACTCTGTGCCAAGTAGTGTATGATACCTAAAACAACAGACTACAAGCATTATAATTAAATATCAATATATGACTTTGTGTCATTGGATAGCTGAAAGAATGGGCTCTGGAGTCAGACAACCATATTCAAAAACCAAAATTTCCTCTGTAGTTTTCAGCTTGTAATTGAGTTCATTACTTAATTAACCTATGCCATATTTTCTACCTATGTAAGATGGGAATAATTAGAATTTGGGGGGAAATTAAATAAGATATATGTAAAGGAGATAGAACAGTGCTTGGTTCATAATTGACTGCTGGTAGTTGCTACTGTTATCCTGGTGTAATGAAGTGGGAGGAATCCCAAGACACGTTCAGTTCCATGGATTGAAGGACCATGGTGAATTTCTATGAAGTAGTAACACTGATGCCAGCCAGATATCATGACCAATAGAATCCACAGTACCAACTTCATTAGAACTGGAGTGTTTGAACTTCAGCTCTTCCCATTTTGGTCTATGTCCTCAATAGTTTTTTGTGATGACACAAGAATAGTGAAGTTCAAGGTAGCTGACAGAATGGGTTGTAGAGAAACACTCTGACTCACAGAAGGAAGGCAAAGTGGTGTGACTCATGTTGGACAATAAATAGAGCTGTCTTACACACTTGGCAGAGATGACAATTTCCCACTTAGGCAATTCCATGGATGCTGGGAAAGCCTTAGAGCCTCTTCCCAAATTCACCCTATACATTGATAATGTCTCGTATTTCCTTGTGAGACTCAATCATTTTATTTAAATGTGTAAGCCTTGTCAAAATGCACATTTCCTGATAATGTCACATTTTGAGTCATTCTAAGAATTTTTTTAACTTTTATTTAATGAATATAAATTTCCAGTGTACAGCTTATGGATTACAATTGCTTCCCCCTCCCATAACTTCCCTCCCACCCAAACCCTCCCCTCTCCCGCTCCTTCTCCCCTTCAATTCACATCAAGATTCATTTTCAATTCTCTTTATATACAGAAGATCAATTTAGTATATATTAAGTAAAGATTTCATCAGTTTGCATGCACATAGCAACACAAAGTGAAACATACTGTTTGAGTACTAGTTATAGCATTAAATCAAAATGTACAGCACATTAAGGACAGAGATCCCACATGAGGAGCAAGTGCACAGTGATTTCTGTTGTTGACACCACAAATTGACACTCTAGTTTATGGCGCCAGTAACCACCCTAGGCTGTCGTCATGGGTTGCCAAGGCTATGGAAGCCTTCCAAGTTTGCCAACTCTGATCACATTTAGACAAGGTCATAAAAGACAGGGTTAGGATAGTAACCAATGATCCTAAGAGTGGCATTAACCAGGTCTGAACAATTATACAGCATTAAATGGGGAAGAGGACCATCAGTACACACAGGTTGGGAGTAGAGCCATTGGTGGTAGAGTAGAGGTTATGATTACAAAGGAATGAGGCCCAAGTGTGCTAGACAGGGTCTAGAACAAAGGACAGAGTCATTATTAGAGGAGCTAAGAAAGGTGCTGTCTAAGCTACAATCAAGTTTTCTGATTGAGAGGCAAATAGAACCTGACAGAAGGGGCTTGATAATAATCTGGTGGGCTTTAGGCCTTGTAAGTTAAGAGGCCCAGACCTATCTATCTCTTCACATGCGGTACATCCTAAGGGAGGTGTGAACCTCCTAGGGGAAGGCACTCTGTTGACTTTCATTACTTAGCTGGCCTGGGAGGAGAGCTGGCCAGGTCAAGGCAGGGGGCATCTCTAACAAGAAATTTACAGTTCTGCCTTCAATGTTGCTGACCCTACTTGGCCGTCCCCTCAGCTGCAGTGGTCACTTTGGAAGCTGGGCTGAGTGAAGGGCTTTTCAGCTTAGAGCCAATAAGATCTGTGGCTCTGACCTGGGCATCCTTCGACTCCAGGGCAGGTCCATTTCCAGTGATCCAACTCTTGGCAGAGCTGCCAGGGCTCTTCACAAGCTGACTTCTGCTGAAGCTCAGGCTTACCACATTGAAAGCCACTGCAGTGGACTGGCCTGTTGGGTCTCCTTGAGGGCAGATCACTGTACAGATCAGCCATTAATAGGCCTGCCACCCATTGCTTCTGATGCCTAGCTTTCTTTTCCTCCTGGTTTGTGTTAAAGCAGACCAGAGGATGCAAGTCAAGAGAGTGCCCATGTCCCATCTCTAATCTTCGGTGGCCTGAACTATAAGTCTATAGTCACAGGCATCTTCTGTAGTAGTTTTCCTAAGGTAGACAATGCCCATGAGGAAAATTATATTCTCACTTTAAAACTTTCTTTCCCTTTGGTCTGAAAGGGAGGTTTTTTCTACTTACTGTTTACTTTGCTGATGGTGAAGTGAATCTAGCTATGAGATTATAATTTAAGCTCTTATTTTGGATATGCTATTACAGAAAAATGTTAGCCATCTCTTTGATAAGGTCTAAAGATTAAATTGTGCATCCTACAGATTCCTTCATAATAGAATTAGTTTCCTACCTTGAGGAGAATAGAGAAATGAAAGAACAAGTTGGGCTTAGAATAGAGAAATGAGGGAGCAAGTCCTAGATCACTTGCTGACAATAGCAATATTACATGAATACTTAGCAAACAATTTCAACCATTAGATAACAACTTAAGAAAACATTTACCAGAAGGTCCAATGCCTTCTATAAATTTTAAGAATCATGCATTTGGAAACAACTCTTAAATATCTAACATGCTGTAGTTTGTTTAACCAGTAAACTTAAGCACAACCATCTAAAATGTTTTTAGTTTCTTTCTACCAACAAGTTTAAAACATATGATACAGAGATTCAGGTCACATGAATTAAAATGTATCTTTGATTAATTTTAGCAGCTTAAATTTATGGACAATCTTATCTATAAGCCATTTAAAATAAAATTCTTAATAATATTTTCCCATGTGGAGATACAATATGTACATACATATAACATAACATAATAGACCAATATAGCAATTTTAATAATAGCTTTTAAAGTCTTTATCTCTTTTTCTAAATTGCCAATTGATTTGAATCGCTTTTTGTTTTTAGTAACCTCAGTTAACCATACTTTCTCTCAGTTGGTACTGTTAATACATTCTTGGCTTCATCTGTTTACAGATCCATCCCAAATACTGAATACAATAGAAGTGGCTGGAAAAAGTCCATAGGAACCTATAGGAGGACAGCTAAACACAGAACCAACAACGCTTTAGTTTTATGAGCAGCAAATCATATATAACTGTGGATGACAAAAGACTTTAAGTCACCATGTTTAAAATTATAAACTCATCAACCAACAAGAGGCACTTGCTTACTTCACAGTATTTTTGAAAGCACCTGTAGGATTTTACAAGTATTTAACCCTTAGGCCTCTGGGGCTTTCTCATTAAGATAACTATCATGTCTAGTAACATAAGATCATTAGACTTTTTAATTCTCAAACATTTGTATTAATAGCATTTTCCATTATAGAAACTTAAAATTTAGTACCATGTCACATCTTGAAAGTACTTCTAATATAATCCAAATAGCCTGATTAGTTGGTGTCTCTATAAGATGAGAGACATAGGTCCTTCGATTTTTTCATTTGGGCCCAAACTGGGAAAACCAAAGTCCAGGATTTACTGGAAATTTTAGAGTCCAGATTGTTTGAAACTTTGATTTTTTGAATGCCTGTCAAGAATGCCAAGAAGGCTCAAAATCCAAAATATCTGGTTGAAATAAGATTCCTTAAAATCATGACATAACATAGACCAAATTTGATCATTGTTACAAGGTGATTATTCAAATCTTTGAAAATAAGCACATATTTAAATAACCCATAGCTCTTAATAAAAATTCAGCTGTTTTTGAACAATTAGAATTTAACAGACATCAAGAGAACATAATAGATTACTTTAACACATTGCTTTAAGAGAGCATCAGAGTTTAATTCTATGTCAAAGAGAAATTGAGCTTCCTGTGATCTTTTGCTGTGAGGTTTCCTTTCTTTACCTTCTTTCATATTGGTGACCAGGTTTCTGTGTTTCTGTGTGTAACACATCTTTAAGCATCTTTTGCAGGGCAGGACGAGTGGCAACAAATTCTTTCAATTTCTGTTTGCTATGAAAAGTCTTTATTTCACCTTCATTCACAAATGAGAGCTTTGCAGGATATAATATTCTGGGCTGGCAGTTTTTCTCTCTTAGTACCTGGGCTATGTCTCGCCATTCCCTTCTAGCTTGTAGGGTTTCTGATGAGAAGTCTGCTGTGAGTCTAATTGGAGATCCTCTAAGAGTAATCTGACGTTTCTCTCTTGCACATTTTAGAATCTTTTCTTTATGTCTCACTGTGGTGAGTTTGATTACAACATATCATGGTGAGGATCTCTTTTGGTCATGTTTATTAGGAGTTCTATAAGCTTCCTGTACTAAGATGCCTCTGTCCTCCAAACCTGGGAAATTTTCTGCTAGTATCTCACTAAAAAGGCCTTCTAATCCTTTCTCTCTCTCCATGCCTTCAGGAACTCCTAGGACCCAAATGTTGGGTTTTTTAATAGTATCCTGTAGATTCCTGACAATATTTTTTAGGTTTCTAATTTCCTCTTCTTTTCTTTGGTTTGCCTATTTCTTTTCCTGTTCTCTGTCTTCTAAGTCCAACATTCTCTCTTCTGCTTTGCCTATTCTGTTTTTAAGGCTCTCCAATGTGTTTGTCATTTGATCTATTGAATTCTTCATTTCATTACGATTTCTCATCACTATCACAGTTTCTTGTTCTACTAGTTGTTTCATTTCATTTTGATTCCTCCTTAATATTTCATTTTCATGAGAGAGATGTTCTGTCTTGTCCATTAAGGATTTCTGTAGTTCAAGAATTTGTTTTTGAGAATTTCTTAATGTTCTTATCAATTTTTTAAGATCTGATTCTTGCATTTGTTCTTTCTCATCATCTTCATAATCTTGAATTGGGGTGTCTTGTTCATTTGGGGGCATCATAGTGTCTTCCTTGTTCTTCTTACCTCGGTTTTTGCGTTTGTTGTTTGGCATGTTGGAGATATTTGGTTTCTTCACTGTGGTGTTTTTTCTTGTTATACTATGGCTCTAGATTAGGTAGACTGTCTGCTTTTGATGGAGCCTTAGAGGATTGAGATGAGTGTGGCTTGAGAGCTCTGTTTGGTTCCTCAGGGTTGAGGGTGTGCCAAAGGTGACACTCCCAGGTTAGGCGTGTTAAATCTCTTTCTTTCTTTCTTTCTTTCTTTCTTTCTTTCTTTCTTTCTTTCTGATTCAATAGGGAAGTAATTCCACACAGCTGAGTGGAATTGGAGGTAGTTAGCAGGCAAATGATATACCCACAGGAGCCAGAGATCAGAAGCTCTTTCCCAAGGACCACACAGGGAATCTGTGCTGCCCTCAGTGTGGGCTCCAATTCTCCTGCAGTCTCCCACTGGGTTGCCAACTCAGATCCTAATCTCCTGTTATTTCACCCCCCCCCCCAGAGTCAGGTGTTTCTGCTAGGCTCAGGGCCAGTGCAGACCTGAGGTTGCCTTGCTTATGACATATGTCCAAAATGGCGCCTGCTCTTTGTCTTGCTTGCCTTTGAGAGGTGAGCAGAGAGAGAGAAACTCGTGTCCATATTGGTCACTTTTTTTTCTCTCTGTCTCTCTTCTATTTAGCCTGGTGAACTTTTCCCCACGGAGTTTCAAGCCTCGTTCCCTCTAGTCTCCTCTTTCCACTTGCCCACCAGTGTCTCGGGCTATTGAGGTTCGGCTCACCTCATGTTCCAGTGCTGGTGTGTTGAGTCTGCCACTGGTGTCCCGAACCTTGGCTCCCACGCTCTCCACGCAGGTCCACTGTGAATCACTAGTTCCGGGAGAGTTTCCTCTGCTGTTTCTTCCCCTACTCTTCCTTGAACCTGCAGTATCTCCACTTTTATTAAACTGTCTCTTCCCAGACTATCAGTGTGCTCCCTTCCTATTCCGCCATGTTGCTGCTCTCTCTTTCCATTCTAAGACTTTTATACTTTATTCTAAATAAATATTCATATAATTTTATATGATTACATATATGTGTGATGGGCAAAGAAACTTGATAATTTCTGGATGTCTTTGGAGAAAATGTGGTGAGGACATTGCAGAAACAGTTGCAATGTGGAGAGACTGAAGGCCAGAAATCACTGCTTACATTTCACTTCTCTTTAGAGAGCTAGTTCTGGGTAAATGCAGTGGCCACACAGTTACAAAGCTCAGTAAATAGGCCCCTTCAGAGCCAATGTTGAGTAGTAGCATGGAACATGGACTCAGCCACCTGAGATTTTATTCTGGCTCTGCTAGTTTCCTCTTCCTTAACCAGCTTACTTAATGAATCTGTTTTCTCATGTGTAAAATGTGGATAATAAAATTCTATAATTCTTAAGATTTATGTGAGAAATAGAGGAGTTAATATTTCTAAAGTGCTTAAAATAGAAGCTAGTATGCAGGAAAATTTCAATAAATTTTAGGAACACATTTAATTTACTTGCTATGGTACATATTAGAGAGCATATATACTGAACAACCACCATTGATGTTGGGATGGAATGAGGGGTGATGTAAGACATGAAAGGGAGAAAATGGCTTCTGCCCTCATATAACTTCCAGTTATTTGGGGGATATTGTATTTTATCAAATGCTTTCTCTGCATCTACTGAGATAATCATATAGCTTTGATTCTTCAATTTGTTAATGTGATGTATTACAGTTATTGATTTGTGTATGTTGAACCATCCCTACATACCAGAGATAAATCCCAGTTGGTCTGGATGAGTGATCTTTCTGATGTGTCAATTACCTAGTATTTTGTTGAGAATTTTTCATCTATGTTCATAAGTGATATTATTTTATCACTCTCTTACCAGCACCCATATCAGATGCCGGCACTGCAGGTGGCAGCTTTACCTTCTATGCCACAGTGCTGGCCCTGATGATTCTTTTTTTATATGTGATATTCATTATAACATCTCTTTTTTCATCCCCAATTTTCAATATGGGTTTTCTTCCTTTTCTTGGGTTAATTGGGCCAATGGTAAATATTTTTTATTTTTTCCAAAAAGCAGCTCTTCATTTCACTGATCTTTTCTATATTTTTGGCCTCAATTTTGTTTATTTCTTCTCTAATTTTAATTATTTCTTTCCTCCAAGTATGGATTTGGTGTGTTCTTATTTTTCTGGGTCCTTGAGATACATCCTTAGATCATTTATTTGATGTCTTTCAAGTTTCTTGATGTAGCCACTGGTTGCTATAAATTTCAATCTTAACACTGTCTTTGATGTTCAATTCCTGGGTTTACAATCTACTAGCTGTGGATAGCTTGGATAGTAACTTAACCTCTTTGAAAGCTCATATGTCTAGTTTTAAAGATTTTATTTATTTACTTTGAGAGGTAGAGTTATAGACAGTGAGATGAAGAGACAGAGAGAAAGGTCTTCCTTCCATTGGTTCACTCCCCAAATGGCCGCAATGGCCAGAACTCTGCCAATCCAAGCCAGGAGCCAGGTGCTTCTTCCCAGTCTCCCACATGGGTGCAGGGGCCCAAGGACTTGGACCAACTTCTACTGATTTCCCAGGCCACAGCAGAGAGCTGGATTGGAAAAAGAGCAGCCAGGACTAGAACCAGTGCCATATGGGACACCAGCACTGCAGGCAGAGGATTAACCTATTGCATCATGGTGCAGACCCCATGAGCTCATGTGTCTTATATAAAAAGTGAATATGACAATGCCTTCCTCCTGAATTTTGAATTGCAAATATGTATTGTGAAGTTATTATCTTAAAACTACATTAAATGCTACAAAATGGCAATAACAATTATATGCAAGTTTACACAAAGATAATAAAACCTAGAATGATCTCAATTACTTTAGAAAGCAATTGAAGTTATTAAATAATTCAACACATACTTTATAAGAAGTAAATTCATGTGCAAAAGAGTGAGTACAAGATCTGAGATGGTTGAGAAATCCCTTGCAGGGAATGGTTTAAGGGAGTGGAGGCCTGTGTTGGATGCTAGCAGAAGTCAGAGAGGCAGTAGCATTGTCCAGGGCACAGCCAAGTGTGGAGCTAAGCTGAGGGAAGGATGTTTGGAAGGAAAGTGAGTGGGACTGAGTGAAGGTGGCTAGGATTCAGGGCCAAGAATTTGGACTTCATCTTGTTTATAATGAGAATAGAGGGATATCATGAAAGAAGTTTAGGTTTTAAGAAGTGTGGTGTGGCCCATGGACAGTGGGAGAAAGTTCAGAATCTGTGCTCTATGGTCTTGTGTTAGGGGACAGCCTCTTGACCTTATGTGGTGAGAACAGACTGGCAACAGTAAAAGTCAAGAGTGAAAAGGGCCTGAATGGGCAGGAGGGTGAGGTCTGATGCTGCAGGCAACTTGGGGAATCAGCACTTGGGTGAAGCTCTCATTTGGACAGGCAGGAGTCATGAGAGATTGTTGGGCCAGAGGTTTCCTGAGTGAAGTGAAGCAGTAATTAAACTTTTGTGAACTGAACAAAATGGCTGATGAGAAAACTTGTCAATTTATTTCTCATTTTGACAAATATTTGTCACTGATGAAAGTGACATAGTTAACAAGAGGGAATTCTTTCCTGAGAGTTTAGAGATCAGTGTTGGGGATACAGATGAGTTGGGGGCAAGGACTATTTGATATGTCACTTACTATGTGAGTAGAGTGGTCTACACTGGGGCTCAAGTACTTGGGCTTAAGTGCTTGGACAATGAAGTGTTGGGTTCCTCACTGCAGCTGAGGGATCTTAGTCAAGATGGCTTACTCTCTTCTTTTTGCTCATCTAAAAATGGAAAAAATAGTAGTATCACCCTCAGAGGGAGGTTGGGAGGCTGCTGCATGTAAAGACACTTGGCACACATAGGGGTTCTTATAGGCAAACTTATATGCGTAGATGTGTGCCTGGTACATGGAAATGTTCACAAAAGCACATGTGCATGCATGGATATGTGCCAAGTACACAAAGGTGCTAACATACACACACATACATGTGTATGCATGCATACATGTGCCTGGTACACAAATGTATTTGCACACAGGCATGCACAAGCACAGATGTGAGCCTGGTACACAAATGTGCTCACACCTGCACATGAGCACACAGATGTATGCCTCATATACAAAGGTGTTCACACAAGCACATGTGCATTCATGGATGTGTGCCTGGTATACAGAAGGTACTCCTGTGTACATGTGAATGCACAGACATGTGCCTGGTACAAAATGTTTTTACACATAGAAATTACATGCACAAATGTGTGCCTGGTACACAAAGGTGCTCACACATGCCCATATGCATCCATGGCTATTTTCATGCTACACAGAAGGTATTCACCCTCCCATGTACAAATATGTCTCCAAAGATGGAGGTAGACACAGAATGTGTTGGGTGTCCAGGCACCCAATTAAGACAGGAGAGCCCAGAGCTCCAGGTGAAGCTAATTAGGTAGAGTGGCAAGTCAGAGATGATGTCTGAACTTCTTTGCACATAGGAGGTACCAAATATAAGTTAGCTCTCTTCAGCCTACAGAAAATGTGTGGCCCACAGGGCATGCAGGCCACACTGCCTTCTCATAGCATCTACTGGAGCACATAACTGCAGAGGAAGCATTGTTCAGGCCTCTCTTGTAGTGGGATCGTTTTTCCTCTGATTTCATCTGTACTATTCAGAAGATTGTGCTTTTCTCAGTCTATCAGCAGGGATCTATCTGAAGTGGAACAGCCAGGACACAAACCAACACCCATGTGTTATACCAGTGTTGCAGGTAACAATGTTATGTGTTATGTCACGATACCAGACCACAATGACAAGCTTTTTGTCTAATTGTTTGATGCACTCTTATTTGATCACAATGAAACTCTCATTTCTGCCTGACTTATTAAATTAAAAAATACAATAAATACAGGTTAACTTGAGGATCATAAAAGCAATGTGATTACTCTGGGTGGCAGAGTAGGGAGGGAGCTTGCTGCTTTACTCTAGTAGAAGGTAGTTTTTAAAAAGTGGGCCAGTGCTGCAGCTCAATAGGCTAATCCTCTGCCTTGCGGTGCCGGCACACTGGGTTTTAGTCCTGGTCGGGGCACCGGATTCTGTCCCAGTTGCCCCTCTTCCAGGCCAGCTCTCTGCTGTGGCCTGGGAGTGCAGTGGAGGATGGCCCAAGTACTTGGGCCCTACACCCAATGGGAGACCAGGATAAGCACCTGGCGCCTGCCATCAGATCAGCGCAGTGCGCCGGCCGCAGTGCGCCGGCTGCAGCAACCATTGGAGGGTGAACCAACAGCAAAGGAAGACCTTTCTCTCTGTTTCTCTCTCTCACTGTCCACTCTGCCTGTAAAAAAAAAGTGGAAGGAGTGCAGTCTCAGGGGAAATTTAAAGAGAAAACAACAGCAAAACAAAAATAAACATCCTGGGTATACACAGACAATGTTACAGTTGAGAAAGAATTTCTAAGATCAATCCCTTTCACAATAGCTACAAAAATAATCAAATACCTTGGAATAAATTTAACCAAGAATGTCAAAGATCACTATGATGAGAATTACAAAACATTAAAGAAAGAAACAGAAGGTCCAATAAAAATGGAAAAATCTTCCATGTTCATGAATTGAAAGAATTAGTATCATCAAAATATCTATTCTTCTAAAAGCAATTTACATTCAATGTGATATCAATCAACATAACAGAGACATTCTCCTCAGATCTAGGAAAAAAATGAAGCTGAAATTTATATGGAAATACAGGAGACCTCAAATAGCTAAAGCAATATTAGACAATAAAAACAAAGTCAAAAGCATCACAATACCAGATTTCAAGACATACTACAAGGCAGTTATATTCAAAAAAGCCTGGTACTGGTAGAAAAACAAATGGATAGAACAATGGAACAGAATAGAAATGCTAGAAATCAATCCAAGCATCTACAACCAACTTATATTTGACCAAAAAGCTAAAACCAATCCCTGGAGTAGGACAGCCTCTTTAACAAATGGTGCTGTGAAAATTGGATTTCCACATGCCAGAGTACGAAGCAGGACCCCTACCTTAGACAAAATTCCATTCAAAATGGATTAAAGACCTAAATCTATGACCTGATACCACCAAATTATTAGAAAACATTGGGGGAAAACCTGCAATATATTGGCACAGGCAAAGAGTTCTTGGAAAAGACCCCAGAGGCACAGGCAATCAAAGCCAAAATTAACAAATAGGATTACATCAAATTGAGAAGCTTCTATACAGCAAAAGAAACACTCAGGAAAGTGAAGAGAAAATCAACAGATTGGGAGAAATTATTTGAAAACAATACAATTGATAAAGAATTAATAACCAGAATACATAAAGAGATCAAGAAACTCCATAACAACAAAATAAACAACCCAGTTAAGAAATGGGCAAATGGGGCCAGCACTGTGGTGTAGTGGGTAAAGATACCGCCTGCAGTGTCAGCATCCCATTTGAACTCCAGTTCAAGTCCTGGCTGCTTGATTCCAATCCAGCTCTCTGGATTGGACCTAGGAAATACAACCCAGCTCTCTGGATTGACCTAGGAAAGCAGTAGAAGTTGGCCGAATTCCTTGAGCCTCTGCACTCACGTGAGAAGACCTGGAGGAAGTCCATGGTTCCTGGCTTCAGATCAACATAGTTCCGGCTGTTGATGCCAATTGGGTAGTGAACCACCAGATGGAAGACCTCTCCTTCTCTCTCTCTGCCTCTCCTTCTCTATGTAACTCTTTCAAGTAAAGAAATTTTTTAAAGAATTATTTATGTTATTTGAGAGAGTTACATAGAGAAAGAAGGAGAGGCAGAGAGAGAGAAGCTCTCCATCCATTGGTTCACTCTCCAGTTGGCTGCAATGGCTGGAGTTGTTCTGAACTGAAGCCAGGAGTCAGGAGCTTCTTCTGGGTCTCCCACATGAGTGCAGGGGCCCAAGGACTTGGATCATCTACTGCTTTCCCAGTCTATAGAAGAGAGCTGAATCAGAAGTAGAGCAGCTAGGACTTGAACCGGTGCCCATATGGGATGCCAGCACTGTAGGCAGCAGCTTTACCTGCTACATCAGAAAAGCTGAGTGGAGAGACATATTGGTATCAGTATCAGTTCTGTCCTATAGTCAGTGTTCCCCTGAGTTAGTTACATTCCTTCTCCCTGCTCTTTAAAAAGCATATGTGGCTGTTAATAAATGGACGTGTTCCCCAAAACTTGTCTCTGGTGTTCTTTGTGGGAAAGGACACTGCTGCCCTACTCTTCCACAATGGTATGGCTTTGCAGGACAAGCTACAGTTGGTGACCTGAACAGGGACCTGAATATGTCAGGTAGGTGAAGAGCAGGGTCCTCTTTTGCTAGGTGAAGAGGCATTGCTCACTGGTCGGGCCCCCGAAACCCTCCCTCCTGCTAGGTGAAACTCCTATACATCTCATTATAGAGATCCCCCTCCCCCCACCGCACAGGCTTCTGGGCTTCTCTGCCAGGAGAGAGGAAATCATGTCTCGTTGCACAGATTATGCCCGTGACTGGCCCCAAAGATTTCCATCTGCCATAGCCACAAGCTCCCCATGTGGAAAGGGGACCCAGCAACATGGTGAGAAATGGCTGCCCAAGCCTTTTTGCTCTGCTCCTCCTCCTACACTAATTTGTCTCTGCCCTCTGCCCAGGCTGTGGGCAGGGATGGGGAAGGTGGGGCTTGGGTGTGCTCGCACTGTAGAGCATGTTCGCACAGACCTGCCTGAGACCTGTATTGGCTTCTGCCAATGCAAGAACTCCACAACGGGGAAGGCACCTCGTTCACGGCGGTGGTGGTGTTCACCCACACCACGGCCACCTGCATTCTGGTGGTTCAGACATGCACTGCAGCCCCAGGCCACCATGAGGCATGATGGCAGTGCCCACTCCAGCAGGCCCACCCTGGGCTTCCATGGCTCTTCAGGCTCATATGTCAACTTGCTGCTCCCAAATACAGACACAGATGAGAAAGATTTTTCAATTTAACCCTATAGTTACTGTCACAGGTTGTCCCCACCTTGTAACTGAATACTGAGAAAATCTCTCTCTTTGAATCCAGCAGAATTGCTGCCTTCAAAATTATTGCTTTGTAACATGTCAAACTTATTTTGCAATATATATTTTAACAGGTTTCCAGTGCTAAAGAAATGGGTAATCAATCAGTACTAGATGAAAACAGCAATGGGTAATCAGTATTAGTTATAGATAAATGCAGTTTTGATTTTGATTAAGTTCAGATAGAGATATAATACAATATAATATAATATAATATAATATCAGCATCATAAGTCATTTAGGTATTAATTGCTAAATGTAAAATTGGGTAAAGCTAATGAGATGAATGTGTCTATATAGAAAAACCACTTGGGCTTGCTAACATGTTTTCCTAAATTGTCCATATGAAAATAGTTCAACACCACTTGGAAATAACTAGGCTTGAAATTTGATGTATTACCATATTTTAAAAAGTGTTGTCTTAATGTGGAGAATCCTAGAGGGTTATTTCAAAATGTAAATCTATTCATCTATTTGACATAGAACTAAAATCTGATCCTCTGTTACAGCAATGAAGACTTTACAATGCATGTGTTAGTAAATATTCCAAAATATTTCTAAAAATCTATTTAAAAACCTGCAGCATCTCCTTTTGATAGCTTTGTTTAATCAGTGACTCTGCTCAGTTTTCTAGCCAGCTCCAGTAAGCTATTCTCTCTTCCCTAGTTCTGACCCTGTTAAAACATCCAAATTATGGGATTTGATTCAATATACCAGCTCTTAAATTTAAGGTTTTATTTATCACTTTTGGAACAACCAAAGAGATGTTGTGTTAACTTAATCTATTATGTTATCTTAATGTCTCTGCTAGGTTCTAATTGTTTAAAACAGCTGAGTTTTTATTTGGGTTATGCTTTGTTTAAAATATATGCTTATTCTGAAATGCATATAATCACCTTAAAACAATGATCAAATTTTGTCTATATGATGTCATGATGTAAAGGGATCCTATTTCGACCCGATGTTTTGGATTTTGAGCCTTTTTGGCATCCTTGGCAGGCATTCAAAAATTCAGTTCCAAAAATTTTGGACTTTGGTATTTCCAGATAGGCCCCTGGAAATATCAAAGGACATGTCTCTCATCTTGTAGAGACACCAAATCATCAGGCTATTTGGGTTGTATTAGAAGTACTATCAAGATATGAAGTGGTGCTAAATTTTAAGTCTTGATAATATAAAATGCTACCAATACAAATGTCTAAAGGTTAAAGTCTAATGATCTTGTGTTACTAGATATGATGGTTATTTTAACGAGGAAGGCCCAGAGGCCTAAAAGGGTTATTTCTCTTACAAAATCCTACAAGTGATTTTTTTAAAAGATATTGTATGGAGTAAGCAAGCACCTCTTGTTGGTTAATAGGTTTGTAATTTTAAACATGGCTATTTAAAATTTTTGTCATCCACAGTTTTATATACCATATCTGCTGGTCATGAAACTAAAACATTGTTGGTTCTATGTTTAAATGTGTCATTTTAGGTTTAAAAGGACCTCTTTTTCCCTGACCTCTATTGTGTTCAATACTCTGGGACAGCTCTGTAAACAGATAAAGCCAATCACGTACTACAGGTTCCAACTTCACCAAAGTTTGGTTAATTTAGATTATTAAGAGCAGCATGTAATTCTAAATGGTTGTTGATAGGCTGGCGCCACTACTCAATAGGCTAATCCTCCGCCTGCGGTGCCGGCACACAGGGTTCTAGTCCTGGTTGGGGCGCTGGATTCTGTCCTGGTTACCCCTCTTCCAGGCCAGCTCTTTGCTATGGCCCGGGAATGCAGTGAAGAATGGCCCAAGTGCTTGGGCCCTGCACCCCATGGGAGACTACGATAAGCACCTGGCTCCTGCCTTCGGATCAGCGCAGTGTGCCAGCTGCAGCACGCTGGCTGTGGCAGCCATTGGAGAGTGAACCAACGGCAAATGGGAGACTTTTCTCTCTGTCTCTCTCTCTCTCACTGTCCACTCTGCCTGTCAAAAATTTTTTTAAAAAATTTTAAAAAAATTAAAAAATGGTTGATGATAATAAAAAACAGATAAAGATTTTAGGAAACTATTAACAAAACTGCTTCATTGTTCTGTCTTGTATGTTGTGTTATATGTGTGTATATATTGTACACCTACATAGGAAAATTTAGTTAGAGCTCTGTCTTAATTAGCCTATAAATGAAAGATTGCTCATAAATTTAAACTGCTAAAATTAAATCAAAGACACATTTGATTCATGTGACCTAAATCTCTTTGTAAGATGTTTTAAATCTATTGGTAGAAAGAAACTAAAAATGCTTCACATGTGTGTGCTCAAGTTTGCTGGCTAAGCAAGCTACACTGTGTTAGATATTTAAGAGATATTTCCAAACATATGTATTAAAATTTATAAAAGACATTAGACATTCTAATAAATATTTTCATAAACTGTTATTTAATTGTTGTAACCGCTTTTCCCTCATTTCTCTATTCTCTTTAAGATGGGAAACTGACTCCGTGCTGAGGGATTCTCCGAGACGTACAGTTTGATTTTTAGATCTTATGAAAGGAGTGGCTAACATTCTCTACATAATAGCATAGCCAAAATAAGAGCTTAAATTGTAACTTCACAACTAAATTTACTTCACCATGGGATCTCAAATCCCCTTGGGTTAGATAGTGAAAGTGACATCTTAAGTTTTAATATAATTATACAGATTAGATTAAGTTTTTTTTTTTTTTTTTACCACACGCAGAGTTAGACAGTGAGAGAGAGAGAGACAGAGAGAAAGGTCTTCCTTCTGTTGGCTCACCCCCAAAATGGCCACTATGGCTGGCTTGCTGTGCTGATCTAAAGCCAGGAGCCAGGTGCTTCCTCCTGGTCTCCCATGTGGATGTAGGGCCCAAGCACTTGGGCCATCCTCCACTGCCTTCCTGGGCCACAGCAGAGAACTGGACTGGAAGAGGAGCAACTGGGACAGAATCCAGCACCCCAACTGGGACTAGAACCAGGGGTACCAGTGCCACAAGCAGAGGATTAGTCTAGTGAGCTACAGTGCCAGCACTAGATTAAGTTTTAAAATGACCCTTTTGGATTGGATTAAGTTTTAAAGTGGTCATATAGATGGGACTAATTGTTAAACTGATCATAGCAATAGAATTAATAGTATTATAGAGGAGTAAATGTTCCAATATGTGAAGCAGTCCATACAGCAGACTCATAGAATGGCAATTGCTCTAAGTAACACTCTGTGACCTCAGAATCAGCCCTAAAAGTATCCTGGTCTTCTGGTCTGGCTAAAAGTCTCACAAGAGCATTTCAGGTATGGAAAGCCAGGACACTTGTGGGAAAAGTTGTCCCTTCATGAAGAACCTCCCTGGGTGAGACTCCAGTGGAAAGAAATGGTCATCAAAGAAGGATGCACTTTTCTCCATGGGGTGGAGAGAACTTTCACTTTGCTTATGGCCTTGTTTGAATTTTGACAGAATCTTTAGATTCAGAAGGCTTTCATAGCCTAGGCAGCTCATGTCAAGAGCCTCAGGTGGTCACTGATGTCACACATAAGAGTGTTAATGGTTAAATTAACATCATGAGTCACTGTGCACTAACTTCCCATGCAGGACCTTAATACTATGCTTAAGAAACAGAATGGGGAGTATGGTCCCCACCATGAGCATGTTAACTGTGACTCTTTTGTCTTAAAGATGATCTTTAGTGCAACAAAATAACTTAAATTTAAGGCCAGTAATCATATTTTAAAAAACCAGTTTTGTTAATAAAAAATAAAGGTAGACTACACATTTTATAAAGGTCCTGGCAAAGAAGTGCTCATTGTTGAAGAAAGGACCCACATGACTGTTCTCCAGGTCCAAAGAAATCCTGGGATGCCTTTCATTAACCTTGTTGTCCTGTTGCAAAAGGAAGTAATATCCCCCTGTTCCCTCAGCAAGGTAGAATGGATGACCTCCCAAATTAAAACCCAGGAGATCTAAATAAAAGCAGTTATTTTGGCCTTAGGGTTCTTTAAAGATCAACCCTTTAATCTTATTGCTGATTCTTGATATGTTATAATTTATTGTTTCATTTACCACATGCTCAAATTAGTCCTGCTGTGAGAAGTCAGGTGGGTTAATAGGCAATCAGGGAATTGGGGGTGTAAAATGCTTCCTTTCTCCAAAAAGTTGTCCTTAGCAAGGTCAGAAGTGCCTGCCTGCCCAGTCTTTAGAATCTCACAAATTTACCATGAGAAGGCAAGTAGTGAGCTCCTGAGCTCACAGTTTATTGTGAAAACAAATTAGGCATCCTACCCTTGTGATTTTTTTTTATCATAAGCAAGCCAGATAAGAAAAGGATTGCAAATTGGGTCTTTTGATGGGTTTTGTCCCTGCCTCTTAGCTGAATGCCAATCTGTCAAGTTTTTTTTCCTTTAAAATTGTACTTAAGAAATTGTACTTAAAAAACCTCAGGTGCTGGTGCCATGGAATCTCTTGGGTTTTGCTTCTCTTACAGTTCCCTTTCATGCCATTCTGGCTGGAGGTCTTTGACTCTAGTAAATCTTGCTTTTAAACCTTTAAATATTGCTTTTCTCTTTACCTTATCAGCTTGGAAATTTTCCTTCCATGTGAGACAAAAATCTAGGGTAATAATAATTTCTTTGCTGCTGTTTTCCCATAACACTGCCAATGATCTTAATTTACTTAGCCATTTTTTATTAACCTTACACTCTGCTATGCCAATCCCTTTGCATGCTGCTATGTTCACAGTCACTCCTCTTTACCAGGTTTTCTTTCAGAAGGCAACAGACATGTGGATGAAGCTTCACATGTCAGTGTCCTACTTATTGATCCTCTTCAGTCATGAATTTTTCATTAATCAGCTAAATCTCTCCATAAACAGTTTAAAATTCCTCTTCCTGATGTTCCTGAAACAATCTGTAATTGTTCCCAATGTGATCAAACTCCTCATTATTTTCCTTTTGCTGCTTTCAACCCTCAAGGCCATCATGCCAATGAGCTTTGACAAATGGACATAACTCATTGTCCTTTATCAAAATCCTTCTCTTATTGACATGTTATTATTAATACCCATTCAGGTTACATTTGGACAACTCCACTTAAAGGAGAATCTACTTGCTATGTCATTGTGTTCAATTTTTTTTAATAAATCAAGCCTAGACATTTGTTTATAAAAATCTATTTGGAGGAAGGATGATGGTATAAACCATTTACATTAGTTTTATCTTGACAAGTAAAGCATTATCCATAATGTAAGATTTGTTACTTGTGCCCCCTACTTATTTTTTTTAAAGTGTATAAGTTTGTAATGTGGCAAAAAGAATATATGAATTATATAAAATATATATAAAAATTTCCTTTTATCTCTGCTATAAAGAAACTATTTCTCCAAATGAAAAATCATGGTTGTCATGGACAAACTTATTCAATTAAAGACTGATAATGGGCCCACCTATACCTCTTCTGCATTCAATCATTTTTGTCAATTATAAGATATTAAACTTACTCATGGCATTCCCATAATCATGCAGGTCAAGCCATTGTTGAGCATGCCCATCATATGCTTAAAACCCTTCTTCAAAAACAAAAGAAAAGGGGGAAACACCCCTGGGGAGATTAATCATAAAATGGCCATTCTTTTATTTACACTTAATAATTTAACTTATTTTTCAAAATTCAATTCTACCTCTCTTGATTCTGAAACCCTAGCACAAAAGCATTCCCATCCAGCTCATGAAGAACCATGACTGTTAGTTTATAAGTAGCCCCCCCATCCTAACTCAAAGGGCTCTAAACCACTCAAAACATGGGGAAGAGGGTTTGTTTCTGTTTTATGCCTTTACAGGTCCTGTGTGGATTCCAGCCCACTGTGTCTGACCTACAGACACCATGCAGTTACAGGATACAATTCCTCCTTTACAGCTAAAGAAGACAAAAACTCAGTGCCACTGTTTCACCCTCTTTCAAAGAATCAAAAACAAAGCCACTTCAATGCAAGTCCCCCAAGACAAATCGACCACCTGGGGAGATATGAAGTCATTGATTGCTGATTGCTTCTGCACAACAGAAACACATTATAGAAACTCCTGAGACTTTATTTACCACTATTTTTGCTCAACTTACATACAGTTCTACTTTGAACTTGTTAATCATTATGTTATGCTTTTCTCTCCCTGTTGGCTCTTATTGTTTAACAACTGTTACTCCTGAAGTAAAGATACCTGTAGGAAACCCTGTGTTGTTATCCTGTTAGCTTGCCTATTTAAAAAAAAAAACTGCTAAGGCCATCGCTGCATTTAGAGTTAATTCAAATTCATGAAGGTGTTTTACAAAATTATGCTGCAACAGATAGACCGGTCTAAGTTTAAAAGTGATAATATAAATAACATCAAGTACCTGGTAAAAAAATAGAATTAAAAAGGAAGGAAGGACCAACATGGGAAGCAGTTCACACAGCAGACTCCTAGAATGACTTTTGCAGTAAATAACATTCTGACCTCAGAATCAACCCTCAAGGCTTCCTGGTCAGGCTGAAAGGCCTGCAAGAGCATTTCAGGCATGGAAAGACAAAACTCTGACAAAAAAAATCCTACACGGAGGATCTCTGTGAGACCTCAGAGGAAAGAAAAGGTCATCAAAGGAGACACTGTTCTCTGAAGGAAGAAGAGAACATCCTCTTTGCTTATGGCCGTGTCCAAATACCAATGGCGTCTATGGTCACAAAAGGCTTCCATAGCCCTGGCAGCCCATGACAAGGGCATCAGATGATCACTGACATCATAAAAAGAGTGTTAATTGTTAAAGGAACAACAGTAGTCACTGTGCACTTGCTCCCCAGGTAGGACCTCTGTCCCTATTGAATTGTAATATGAGAATCAACTGCAAATTCTCTCCCTAAACTGTACCCTACATGTTGTGTGTTGGCATGGGGGCAAGTTGTTGAAATCTATGATTAGCATAGAGTTGGTCCTCTGTATATAAAGTCCTACTAAAAATGATCCATAATGAGGAAGGAGATGGGAGAGGGAAAGGGAGGTGGGATGGGAGGGGGATGGAGGGTTAGGGGGAAAGAACCACTGTTCTGCTAAAGTTGTATCTATGTAAAAATGAATTCATTAAATTAAAAAATTGTGCTGCTATTGATTATTTACCACTTAAACATCAAATTGGATGACAATAATTTGCAGGATTGTGTTGTTTCAACACCACAGATAATTCTAATTTAATTCAAAAGGAAATTGATAACATCAAAAATGAAATTTCTCATTTAAATATTAAGACTGAATGGTGGCAATTGGGATTCTGGCTGCATTGGCTGCTGCACTTTGTGGTACCAGTTATTATGGTCCTCATCCTGTGTTTGATACATGCATCATCTCATGCATACCTAATCTAGATCTATGCTTAAAATAAAGAAAAGGGGGAAGTAGAGGATGCTGCCTAAGTGTCTCTCAGGAGAGCACACTCCCCTGAAGTTAGAGGCATAGCCACAGTTTCTGATATCCACCAAAAGAGGCTGGGGAATGGGCACACTTACCCTCAAAGGAATGTGGCAGCAGAGACAGCAGGGGGCTAATGGACATTAATTGGTACCTGGCATGTTTTCCAGAATTTGTAGACTTCCAAGTATTTGAATGGACCTGTCTTTTTTTTAAATTTTTAAATTTTTTTTTATTTTTGACAGGCAGAGTGGACAGTGAGAGAGAGACAGAGAGAAAGGTCTTCCTTTTGCCGTTGGTTCACCCTCCAATGGCCGCCGCGGTAGGCGCTCTGCGGCCGGCGCACCGCGCTGTTCCAATGGACCTGTCTTTGAAGAGTTACACCACTACTCTGTTCTCTGTCATGGATCACCAGACTGGATTCCTTTCCCACCTAAAGTTGTACATCACTGTGCCTATGTGCTTGCTAGCTTGTAGGCTTGCTGGTATCCTCTAATAAAAAGTGCTATCCAGAGCAATCTGGGGAGCACTCTGTATGTGAAAATGTCTGTGTTCTGTCTCATTCATTTTTGAAACCCCACACCTTAGATGTATTGAAAGTTTGTTTATTTGGTACCTTTCCAATTTTTTGATGTAGGCATTCAATTGTTATAAACTTCCCTCTTACACTACTTTGGCTGTATTCTATAAGTTTTGATGTGTTGTGTTATCTTCATTCATTTCCAGAACTTTTTTTTTATTTCTATTTCTTCTATGACCCACTATTCATTCAGGTACATGTTCTTCAGTCTCCATGTGTTTGCATATGTTTTATAAATTCTTGAGTTGTTAATTTCCTGTTTAATTCCATTATGGTCAGAGAAGATGCATGGCATGATTCAGATTTTTTTAAGATTTCTAAGACTTGCTTTATGGCCTAGCATATGGTCTATAATATAAAATGTTCCATACAATGATGAAAATAATGTGTCTTACAACTGTGGAATGAAAAGCTCTGTCAATATCATTTAGGTTTACTTAATCCATAATATCAATTAGCTCTGTTGTTTCTTTGTTGATTTTCTGTCTAGTTGATCTGTCCATTGAGGAAAATCAGTGTTGATGTCTCTCATTACTATTGTATTGGAATCTATGTCTCCCATTAGATCTGTTAATATTTCTTGTAAATAACCAGATGCCCTGGCATTGGATTTTAAACATTTATTATTGTCTCATCTTATGTTGAATTGATCACTTAATCTCCACATAGTGCCCTTCTTTGAATCTTTTAACAATATTTTGGTTAAAGTCTATGTTGTCTGATATTAGGATGACTACACTTGTTTTTTTTGTTGTTGTTGTTGTCGTTGTTAATTTATTTGACAGGTAGAGTTATAGACAGTGAGAGAGAGAGACAGAGAGAAAGGTTTTCCTTCCATTGGTTTACTCTCCAAATGGCCACTGGCGCTGCACCAATAAGAAACCAGGAGCCAGGTGCCTTCTCTTGGTCTCCCAAGTGGGTGCAGGGGCCCAAGTACTTGGGCCATCCTCTAGTGCCCCCTTGGGCCACAGCAGAGAGCTGGACTGGAAGAGGAGCAACCAGGACTAGAACCCAGTGCCCATATGGGATGCTAGCACCACAGGCAGAGGATTAACCAAGTGAGCCATGGCGCCAGCCCCTTTTTTGCTTTCCATTAGTGTGGAATAACTTTTCCCATTCTTTCACTTTCAATGTGCATTTCTCCTTGCTGTTGAGGTGTGTTTCTTGTAGGCAGCAAATAGACAGGTCTCGATTTTCAATCCATTCAACAAGTCTGTATCTTTTAACTGGAGAGTTCAGGCCATTTACATCAAGGTTATGATCAATAAGTAATGGCTTGGCCCTGTCATTTTTTTCTATATATATTCATATTGTTTGCTTTATATTTCTTTTGTACTTTTACTGCCTTCACATTCTTTCATAATGAAGTCTAACTTTCTGTGTTTCTGTGTGTAGCACATTCTTAAGGAACTTTTGTAAGGGTAAGCGAGTGGTGACACTCAATTTCTGTTTGTTATGGAAGCTCTTTATTTCACCTTAATTCATAAATGATAGCTTTACATGGTACAGTATGTGGGGTTGACTGTTTTTTCAAAGACTTGTATTATGTCTCTCCATTCTCTCCTAGCCTGCAGAGTTTCTGATGAGAATTCAGATGTGAGTGCAGTTGTAGACCCTGTGAGAGCAATTTGGTATTTTATGCTCATTTTAGAATCTTTTCTTTGTGTTTTATTGTTGAAAATTTGATTGTAATGTGTTGTGATGAAGACTTTTCTTGTTGTGGCTATAAGGAGTTCTGTGTGCCTCGTGTACTTTGACTTCTCTTTTTTTTTTCCAAATTAGGGAAATTTTCTGTAATTATTTCACTGAATATGTTTTCTAATCCATTTTCTCTTTCCACACCTTCAGGAACTCCTAAGACCCATATGCTGGGTCCTTTGATAGTATACCAACAGTTTCCAACACTGTTTTAAATTTTTCTAATTTCTTCTTCTTTTTTTATTGTTCTTACTGAAAAATTCCCAGTGATTGTGTTCTAGCTCAGATATTCTTTCTTCCGCCTCAACCAGTCTGTTGTTAGGACTTTCAACTGCCTTTTTATTTGACATATTTAACTCTTCATTTCTAATAATTTATTTTGGTTTCTCTAAAAATCTCAACTGTATGGAACAAGTTTTCTTTCATGTCATTTATGAATTTCTTTCATTTTTGGATTTTTTCTCATTGCTTCTTTTTTTTTTAAACAGGCAGAGTGGACAGTGAGAGAGAGAGACAGAGAGAAAGGTCTTCCTTTTTGCCGTTGGTTCACCCTCCAATGGCCGCTGTGGCTGGCACATCTCGCTGATCTGAAGCCAGGAGCCAGGTGCTTATCCTGGTCTCCCATGCTGGTGCAGGGCCAAAGGACTTGGGCCATCCTCCACTGCCTTCCCGGGCCATAGCAGAGAGCTGGCCTGGAAGAGGAGCAACCGGGATAGAATCCAACACCCTGACCGGGACTAGAACCCGGTGTGCTGGTGCCGCAAGGCAGAGGATTAGCCTGTTAAGCCATGGCACCGGCCTTCTTATTGCTTCTTAATCCTTTAATTTTTTTTTTTGACAGGCAGAGTGGATAGTGAGAGAGAGACAGACAGAGAGGAAGGTCTTCCTTTTTGCCGTTGGTTCACCCTCCAATGGCCGCTGCGGATGGCAC
Organism: Lepus europaeus; assembly: GCF_033115175.1. NCBI lineage: Eukaryota > Metazoa > Chordata > Mammalia > Lagomorpha > Leporidae > Lepus > Lepus europaeus. Next base: position 11,483,323 of record NW_026909276.1, on the reverse strand, counting down.
ATCACGCTGATCCGAAGCCAGGAGCCAGGTGCTTCTGGTCTCCCATGCGGGTGCAGGGCCCAAGCACTTGGGCCATCCTCCACTGCCCTCCTGGGCCACAGCAGAGAGCTGGACTGGAAGAGGGGCAACCAGGATAGAGTCCGGCGCCCCAACCGGGACTAGAACCCGGTGTGCCAGTGCTGCAAGGTGGAGGATTAGCCTGTTAAGCCATGGCGCCGGCCACTTTGATTAATTTTTTGAATTACATTTCAGGTATTTCATCAACCTCTTCATCTTCAAAGTCTAATATTGAAGTGTTTGCATTCCTTTGGTAGAATTATGTTGTTTTCTTTTTTCTTTATCTTGAATTTCTGAATTTATTTTTAGGCATTTGTGGAGACATTTATTGGATTTTTCCTTTGATGGATTATTTTTGAACTATGCCTCTGTGGCTTAGCGGAGCATCTGCTCTTTTAGTGACTACCCAGATGCTTGAGCTGAGTGTGTCCTGGGGGCTCTAGTCTATGCTCCAGGATGGAGTGAGTATCCAGGGTCACACCCATTTTGGACATGGTATGTCTTCTTAATTGTCAACAGAAAGGAGGGAATGACCACCTATGTTGGCATCATCACACCTTTCCCTCTGCTCTTCTAAGGTGTCCAATGCCTGAGTGTTAGGCCGCAGTGGGTGTAACTTTCACCTATGCTGGTATATGAATTGCACAAAGGATGAGCACAGATCCTGCTGCAATGTCCCACCCTAATTAGGGAGCTCAGAGTGTGTGGAGCTATAAACAGTAATTACCCAGAAAACCAGCAACACTTTGTACTCTCTCAGTCACGGGGTTCCCATAGTGTTATCCCACAAGGCACAATCACAGTCATGTTGTACGTAGGATCCACTCTGCCCCACTAGCCTGGCCCCATTCACAGAGAGGCAGAGATGTTCCCAGAGCCAGCTGCATGTGAGTATACTGCATAGACGGTTTGAACCTCATGCCAGCAATACACTGAGAAGCTGGGGGCACCTCACAGTTGTACATGGGTGCCCAGCCCCCATCAAACCAGCAGACTCAAAGACAGTGGGAAACATGGATTTTTCCCTCTGGTAAAATCCCTGGATCCCACATGTGCACAATACACACTGGCTGCAGCCTTAATCATTTCAAAATCACACCTTCTTCCCACCAGTTACTGGGCACATACAAGAGTCTCTTCAACTGTTGCTAATGTCAGCATGGCACCTTATCTACCCCCATTGCATGGAGCTGCCAAGATGGCATCTGTCCTTGCTAGTTTCTGGGCAAGTGCACAAGAGCTGCTATAGCTGCTAAGTACTTATGTACAAAATGGCACCCACCCTCTTTCAGTTGGTTTCCAGGCACTGTTGTGTGTGTGAGGGAGATAGATGGGTAGAAAGAATTATGCCCCTTTTTTTCCTGGGTGAGCATGCACCCTGTTCCCCTCAGGTCTCCAGGCCAGATTCAAAGTGGAGTCTACTAAGCTCTCATTCTGACTATATCACCAGTGTTACAGGGTGCTGCAGTCTGATCACATCTCACCCTCCAAAGCTGGTACTTTCTCCAGCTCTTGGCTTCTGGGGTTATGTGGTGTGTCTGTGCACATTGCTGCACATCTGCACCTTCCATACAGATCCACAATGTCTCTCCTCCTTCCACAGAATCTTCACTGCAGTTTTCCCTCCAACTCACTCCTGAAAATGCACTTTCTTCACCTTTTTTTATTATTTTCTTCTAGCCTAGTGTAGTCTGATCTTTCTCTATTCTGCTACCTTGGAATCCCTGGCAAAATAAATTTTGATTTGAAGTGTATAATTATTTAGATGTTTGTCATGGCTATATTTGAAATGAAGTTTAAAACTTGAAAAAAAAATAAATTTTGGGGGCCAGCGCTGTGGCACAGTGGGTTAATGCCCTGGCCTGCAGTGCCAGCACCCCATATGGGTGCCAGTTTGAGACCTGGCTGCTCCACTTCCAATCCAGCTCTCTGCTATGGAGTGGGAAAGCAGTAGAAGATGGCCCAAGTCCTTGGACCCCTGCACCCAAGTGGGAGACCCAAAAGAAGCTCCTGGATCCTGGCTTCGGATCAGCATAGCACCAGCTGTTGCGGCCAACTGGGGAGTGAACCAGTGGATGAAGATCTCTCTCTCTCTCTCTCTCTCTCTCTCTCTCTCTCTCTCTCTCTCTCTCTCTCATTCTTTCTCTCTCTCTCTCCTCCCCTCTCTTTGTGTAACTCTGTCTTTCAAATAAATATATAAATTTTGGTAAATAAATGTTGGTAAACATTCTTCCAGTATGAGAATAAGTGAAATCATGATATGCAGTATTGAAGCACATAATAAAAACATATAATAAAGCTCTTTTTGTAAGAAAAAAAGATGTTGATCAAATTATGTAGCATAATGTTAAAGAATGAAAAAGTCAATTATGACATGAAAATGATATTATATGCTTCCACAAAATCAAATTTAAAAATTAATTCTCAAGGTTGGTGTTGTGATGTAGCAGGTAAAGCCAGTGCCTGCAGTGCCAGCATCCCACATTGGTGCTAGTTCAAGTCTCAGCTGCTCTACTTCCAATCCAGCTCTCTGATATGGCCTAGGAAAGCAAAAAATGGCCCAAGTCCTTGGGCCACTGCACCTGTGTGGGAATACCTGGATGAAGCTCCTGGCTCCTGGCATCAAATCATCCCAGCTCTGGCCATTGCAGCCAATTGGGGAGTGAACCAATGCACTGAATATCTCTCTCTCTCTCTCTCTCTCTCTCTCTCTCTCTCTCTCTCTCTCTGCTTCTCCTTTTCTCTCTGTATAACACTGACATTCAAATATATAAATAAATCTTTAAAAAAGAAAATTGGCTGGCACCATGGCTCACTAGGCTAATCCTCCACCTGTGGTGCCCACACACCAGGTTCTAGTCCAGGTCGGGGTGCCAGATTCTATCCCGGTTGCCCCTCTTCCAGTCCAGCTCTCTGCTGTGGCCCGAGAGTGCAGTGGAGGATGGCCCAAGTGCTTGGACCCTGCACCCGCATGAGAGACCAGGAGAAGCACCTGGCTTCTGGCTTTGGATCAGCACGGTGCACCAGCCACAGTACACTGGCCACAGTGCACTGGCCACAGTGGCCATTGGAGGGTTAACCAACAGTAAAGGAAGACCTTTCTCCTTCTCTCTCTCTCTCTCTCTCTCACTGTCCACTCTGCCTGTCAAAAAAGAAAGAAAGAAAGAAAATTAATTCTCAAAGTTATTAATGTTACTCCAGTGTATATTCAGTATATCAGACTAAAATGATAATGTTGGGAATTTGCCCACTATGGTATTCAAAATGTATGGTATTTCAATGTACTGTATGTATCCAATTAGACCAAACATTCTGCACTTTTTATTTGATAAAGCTGGCAATCCTAATTGCTTGAAATGACAGCACCTGGTGCCATGAAATTTAAAAATAATTATTTTAGGTGTGAATTTTGTACTGGAGGTCTGGTGGACAGTGCTGCTGATCTGGGCCAGCTCTGGCTAATCTTGCCTGGTCTTCTATAACATCCCAGTATGCTATTATAGGATGGCCTTATATTTTTATGTCAATTTGCTCACCATTGAGTGGATGTTTGGCACAGATGTTAAATCACTATTTGGTGTTCCTTCATCTGATACATGAATGCCTGGGTTTACATCCCGACTACTTCTGGTTTGTGCTGCTGTACACTCTGGGATGCAGCAAATGATAACTCAAGTGAATGGCTCCTTGCTCCTTTCATGAGAGGTACTCATTGAATTCCTCTCTCATGATTTATCTGACTTAGCACTTGTTATTGTGGACATTTGGAGAAATGAATGACTATTTCTCTGTATCTGTATGTGCCTTTCAAGAAAATAAAAATTTAAAACAAATAAATTCAAGTTTGTTTGATATTTGTGTACTTGAGGCAATTTTATCTTGCTGCTCACTATGAGGCTTGAGAACAAATGGGAAAAATTACTTCAGGTTGGAAATAAGCACATGTATATTAGCATTTTTATTGAATTCTTAACAGTGTCTATGTTTTATGGAACCATTAGTTCAAGTGATAGAAACTTACATATCCGAAGTCATGTCAACACATCTACTCATTAAACTATTAAGACTCAAAGGTTATTGTGCACCCCATATCTGCTAAAATATAGCTTTTCTTATTTTTTATGATCTTTGAACCATTACTTGTCAATATGGTCTACTATAATTGCTGGAATTTAGCCCCTCTTGATGGTTACCTCAGCTAGATCTGAGTTTCCCAGGAATCTTTCTGATTCTTGTCTTTTCTCCTTTACAACATTGAGTTGGGACACAGAACCCTAAGACATTGCCACCTCAATGCCCACAGTTTCCCTCATGAGTATAGAGTTGGCTTTCAAACTGTCCTGGATGGTTTTCAGGATGACCACAGTCTGTCTCAGATAGGAAGTTGCATTGCTCTCCCAGCCAACTAAACTGTTATAGTTGACTTTCTAACTTCCCACAAAACACCTCAGAGCAAGTTTTACAATTAGCAAGAACTTACTGAAGATTTTGAGATAAGTAGGAACATAACACAGGCACATCCCTGCATATCCATCAAGGAAAAAAACCAAAGCTGCCCCATAAGCTTACATCAAGTTAGAAGACACCTCCATCTTATATTGTAATGATTCCATTGACTACACCAGGAACACCAGACTTTGGAAATCTGCATAATTTGACTGTAGTCTCAGATAGGAAGAACAGTTTCATGTTTGTTTGCATCTTAAGCACACTTACAAGGCCTACCCTGAAATTCTTATTTTCTGGATTGTGTTTTTTCCAAGATGGTGGCTCCTCTTGGGCCTTCTTTAAGAGATTTTAGCCTGACCCCCTGAGACTCAGGGACCCACTGGCTCCTTTCTGACCATTGGCCACAATTAAGGAATAGATGTCTTTAACCCTGGGACACAACCTATGTAATGGTGCAGAAAAAGGCAAGCTCAATCAGGCACAGAGTGAGACCTCAGAATGGCCCTCCCCTTGTGCAGAAGAGGCCTCAGCACTGCATAAACCACAACTACCTCACATCCAGCTCCATCCCTGCCAGTCACCCTGGATCACTCACCGGGTCAGTCAGCTCTAATCTAATGTTCACCAGGATGAGCACTGTGATGGCAGCCAGAAACAGGGTCCCAACCCTATGGAGACCTGTCTTATCTCAAGGCAGGTTTTTCTAAAAATGGCCTCACAACTAGGATGAGATGCAGACCAATGACTCACTGCAGGACTCCCAACCCATCTATGACTAGGCAGCAGCTCACATCCTTCTCCTCCCTCGGCCCCACCGGCTTCCCTCCTTTGTAATGCTGCAACCAACAAGGAGACTCAGGTGAATGATCGGAGGCACTTGGAGTCTTGGGGCAGCAGGGCAGCCTGTCTGTCCTGAGGGATCCCAGGGCCCTGTGACCACAGGCACAGAACAAGGTTGGATTCTTCCTCCTTTGTGGAGTATCCAGGTCTGTAACTGCTCATCCTTGACCATGGTGTCTGCTCACCCTTTTGCCTACTACACCTTCAGGGCCCACATCTGCTAGAAGCTACAAGACAAAAACATGTACATAAAACAATACTGGATAACTGCAGGGAACTACCCCTCACAGAGCTCTTGTCCATTTCATCAAAGGAAGATTCAGGTCCACAGACAGATGTATGACACCTGGAGTCTAGTTTCCAGAAAGGTGACTTCTTTGAAGTACAGGGACAGAGGGAGCATCAGACTTAGGGTCTTTGTCCAACTTCTTTGACACACAGGAAGACTGCTCCTCACACAGATTGGGTTATGAGTATCCTCCAGCAGCCACATTTTCCATCATAAAAGGCCATTCCCATCACATTATAGGTCATGAAGTCTCTGAGTCTGGTGCACCCACAGCTCTGAGATCACTGTTGACTACAATGGCTCCCTAGGGACTCATGTCCCTCCACAGATCCATATCAAAGGGAAATTTGCACCCATCCCACAGGGTCAGAAACAACTATATTCATATGCAGTATACAGTGGACACCACTGGGAGTATAGCAGATATCACCTTCCTCATTAGCTAGGAGAAGTCAGAGCCACATACCTTGTAGGGACTGTACCCAACTCAGCAGGAAATGAAGAAAGCAGGTCCCAGCCACCTGTGTTCTCCTGTGATGAATGAGCTTCCTAAATTAAAAAAAAAAACAACTCCAAGTCAGTAAGCCTCTAACTGCAGTAGAACATAGAGGGGTGCTAGGCAACAGTGATATCATGGAACCAGCCCTGTCACAATGGTACACTCCACAGATACTAAGGCCAAAGTCAGCCTCCTCAACACACTGAATAACCAAAATCTCCAGGGATAGATCTTGGGGTCTCTCTAGGAAACGGGCAAAAAGTAAGATCTGCGGTAGGTATTCCATGTGACCAGCTATACCAGTGCCTTCTACACTTGCTATACAAGGTCCCAGGTTCCTGCAAGCCTCTACCTCAAACCCATCCTCCTTCCCCCAATGCAATTATATTTTGTAACAGCTTTTTAAGCCCTTTTAATTTTGAATCAAAATTTTTGCAGTGAGTCCCCACACAAGCCTACTACATCTTCCTAAGGTTCCCATACTCTGCTTCCATTCCTTCAATAAGAACTGAGTAATACAACGGTAAAACCTCCTCCACATAAGAGTCTTCACACCAGCCCTGCTGATCCAATCTGATGCCTTCTGCTCTAGTACTGCCCCATCTCTCTCGTGCTGTCAACATTGGGCTCCAGGGAGTCCTCCTGGAATGGTGGAAAGGGGAGAGTGTAACTGAGCACAACCTGCCTGGGATCTTGAGCTGTACAATCTGTATGAAGAACAGGGACACTTTTCTTGATGCAGGTGAGGGGTTAAGGGGTGGATCACTCTTACTTTTCCTGACACTCATGTGCCCAACACTAAGGCTGATGTTGAGAGTACCTAGGATATCTGCACACTGGGAGGACCCTGACTCAGAGTGGCAGACATCCCTGTCACAAAGAGCAGCCCCATCTCTCCAAGTCCTACTCTCCTCCTGTTCTCTTCTGGCCCTGCAGAGGCAGCAAGAGACTGGTCAGTTTTCTGTAGGTTGACAAACTAGCTCCTACTGTACTCCAGTTGTTTCTTGCTTTCCCCACCCTGGACTGCATTCCCCTGTGTAGTTCATGGTTGTGCCACTGTGCATGTGGATAAAATAAGTCCATGAGTATCCTGTGGGTGTGTATGTTCTACCACTCTAGCAGGGCCTTGCTGATTCATGCTCAATGTACAAAACTCATTGTCACTGTCACCTCTTGAATGAGACTTCCATCAGAGTTGCAGCAGGTGCCTCCCAGTTTTCCCAGCATACTCCAGGGGCCATCATGGGGAGGTACATGGGAGTTGGCAGTCTGAAGCCCTATTAGGAAACACACCTGTTACTAGGGGGATCTAGGTAGTATGGTAGGAACAGAAAAATAAGTCACAAAATTCTACTCATATGTGAAATATAATAAAGCTGATCTCAGAAGTTGGGGTATTTGGATAGTTACCAGAGTCTGAAGTGACTATGGTGAGAGAGGATAGGGAAATGTAAATGGTACAAGTGATAGTAAAATCCTACACTACACATTGGGGATGAAAGTTCTGTTGTTGCATTGCACAGTAGAGTGACAATACATAATGATAATGCTTATTTTATTTTAAGTAAATGTTAAATGTTTATTTAGATACTATGCTCCTAAATCTGCATTTATGAAATAAATGAAATTTGTTACCATAAGAAATTTTAAAACAAATGAAAATTAATAGAAATAATTTAGGGTATTTTCACCATAAGATATGATATATTTGGTGATGACGCTCTGGCGTAGCAGGTAAAGCCACTGCCTGCAGTACTAGCATCCCATATGGGTGCCAGTTTAAGTCCCAGCTGTCCCACTTCTGATCCAGCTCTCTGTTATTCCTTGGGAAAGCAGTAGATGATGCCCTAAGTCCATGGGCCCCTGTATCCACATGGAAGATCCAGAAGAAGTTCCAGGCTTTTGGCTTTGGATTGGCCCAGCTCTGGCCAATTTGGCCATTTGGGGAATGAACCAGCAGTGGAAAACTTTCTCTCTCTCTCTCTCTCTCTCTCTCTCTCTATCTCTGTAAAAATGCCTTTCAACAGATGTCCTAAACAACACTCTGGCCTCAGAATCAGCCCTTAAGGCATTCGGATCTTGCTAAAGAGCCCATGAGAGTATAGTAGGCATGGAAAGCCAAGACACCATGGAAAAGAAAAAAAAAGAAGACCTAAATGAAAGATCTCTGTGAGTGAGATCCCAGTGGAAAGAATGGGGCCATCAAAGAAGGAAGTACCTTTCTCTGAAGGGAGGAGAGAACTTCCACTTTGACTATGACCCTATCGGAATAAGATCAAAGTCAGCGAACTCTAAAGGCTTCCATAGCCCTGGCAACTCATGACTAGAGCCTAGGGAGATTACTGACGCCATGAACAGGAGTGTCAAATTGTTAAATCAGCAACAGGAGTCACTGTGTACTTACATCCCATGTGGGATCTGTCCTTAATGTGTTATCTAATGTGCAGTGATGCTATAACTAGTACTGAACCAGGATTTTTACACTTTGTGTTTCGGCGTGGATACAAACTGATGTGATCTTTACTAATTATATACTGAATCGATCTTCTGTATATAAAGATAATTGGAAATGGAAAAAAAAAAACCCTGGTGTTAAATTGGAAATGGCATAGAAAATTAATTAATTTTTTAAAAAAAATATTATGTAGGATCTCTGTCTTTAATGTGCTGTACACTGTTATTTAATGCTATAACTAGTACTCCAACAGTATTTTTTTTTCACTATGTGATGCTATATGGTGGGAAACTGTTGAAATCGTTACCTAATATATACTAAACTGATCTTCTGTATGTAAAGAGAATTGAAAATGAATCATGATGTGATTGGAAGGGGAGAGGGAACGGGAAAGGGGAGGGTTGCGGGTGGGATGGAAGTTTTGGGAGGGGGAAGCCATTGTAACCCATAAGCAATACTTTGGAAATTTATATTCATTAAATAAAAGTTTAATTTAAAAAAATAAATAAAAAAATTAAAAAAATGCCTTTCAAATAAATAAGTAAATCTTTAAAAAAAAAGAAATAATATGTTTGAGGAGATAGATTTGTTTACCCTGATTTGAATGTTATGCAATGTATGCATGTTTCAAAATAGCACATGCTGTCCCATAAATAGATACACAATTTTTATGTTTATTCATAGATATTATACATTTTATCACAATTTAAAATTAAAAATAAATAATTTGAAAACAACCCCATATTTGCACAACCAAATACATAGAGATCACAGCAGAATAAAAATGAAATATAAAACAGATTACAATAGAAAAATAGTTTGAAAATAAGGACACATAATATTTGGAATTTAAATGATTTTTTCTCAAAAGATTTTTGAATGATAATAAGAGAATATTTGGAAAATATCAAATATACTGAATGTACTAGAAGAAACCCCAGCAAGAAAGGTGAGCATGCAAAATTCAATGAAATATGTTTTAAGAACAAACAAATTAAATGAAATAAAACTATTTACAAAAGCATTAAAAATATAAACTACTTGGGAACAAATAACAAATATTATGTAATACCCCATGCTATGAAAAACAAAATATTCATGGTAGTATATAAAGAAGATCCAAATGAAGAGGAAAGTCATAATACCTGCATTGACTATAAAACTCAATGTCGGTGTGGTCATTGTCATGCAGTGGGTTAAGTTGCCATTTGGGGTGCTAATGTTCCATATTAGTCTACTTCTGATCAAATCCCACCTCCACATCTGATATAACTCTCTACTACTGTGTCTGGGGGACAGAAATGATATACTGAGTGCTTGGGCCCCTGCCACTCATGTGGCAGACTTAGATAGATTATTGTGTTTTTGAGTTTTGATTTGTTTTTATCTTTGTTTTGTTTTTGGCTTCACATAGCTCTGTCTATTACAAGTATTTGGAGATTAAAATTACAGATAGAAGATTCATTTCTATTTTTCCCTCTGTCACCCTGACTTTCAGACAAATAAAGCTAAGAAAATTCAGTAATTCAAGACATGAATTTCCCCAAATTTATTTTAAAATATGAAGAAATGCCATTACAATTCCAACAACTCTGTGTGTGTGTGTCCTCATGAAAAATCACCTTCTAATTGAAAAACATACTTTAAAATGAAAAGGACATAAAAGAGTAAAGCTAATTTTAAGAAAGATCAAATATTGTGATTTTCAACTACCTCATACCAAGAGTTAAAATGGGAGAATGACATTTTGGCATAGTGCATAAAGCTGCTGCCTGTGGTGCTGACATCCCATAAGGGTGCCAGTTCATGTTCTGGCTACTCCACTTCCAATCCAGCTCTCTGCTAATGCACTTAGGATAGCTGTGGAATATGGCCCAAGTGCTTGGGCCTCTGCATCCACATGAGAGACCCAGAAGAACCTCCTGACCCCTGGCTTCAGCCTGGCCCAGCCCTGGCTGTTGTGGCCATTTGGGGAGTAAATCAGCATGTGGAAGATGTGTCTCTCTCTCTCTCTCTCTCTCTCTCTCTCTCTCTCTCTCTCTCCTGTGTGTTTGTGGAGGGTGTCTCCTTCTCTCTCTGGAACTCTGTTTTTCAAATATATGATTACTAGAGTCCAAAAACTGACCTGATTTCATTTGATGATATTTAACTAATGCACTCATGTAATCAAAGTGTTAAAGGTTAGTTAAAGCTTCAGTGACCCAGCTCCAGCCTTTGCGGCCATTTGGGGAATGAGCCAGCAGATGCAAGATTTCTTTGTCTCTGCCTCTGTCTCTGCTTCTCTGTAATTCTGCCTTCCAAAAAAATAAATAAACCTTTTTTTTTTGACAGGCAGAGTGGATAGTGAGAGATAGACAGAGAGAAAGGTCTTCCTTTTTGCCACTGGTTCACCCTCCAATGGCTGCCGCAGTAGGTGCGCTGCGGCCGGCGCACCGTGCTGATCCGATGGCAGGAGCCAGGTGCTTCTCCTGGTCTCCCATGGGGTGCAGGGCCCAAGGACTTGGGCCATCCTCCACTGCACTCCCTGGCCACAGCAGAGAGCTGGCCTGGAAGAGGGGCAACCGGGACAGGATCGGTGCCCCAACTGGGACTAGAACCTGGTGTGTCGGCGCCGCAAGACGGAGGATTAGCCTAGTGAGCCATGGCGCCAGCCAATAAATCTTTTTAAAAAGAGAGGAATGGAGAGGGAGATACAGTGACAGAAGAACATCTTCCCTATGCTGCTTCATTCCCCAAATGCTTGTAACAGCCTCACAGTGCCTAATTAAAAATCATAGCCCTGGTCTCATTCCAAGCTCCTGTATGGATAGTAGGATCCAAAGTGCAGCCAAAAGTTGCAAGCAGGCATTTGGATATGAATGTAAGTATCCCAAGCAGCATCTTACTTGCTACATGACATGCCCACAGCCAAGCCAAACTTTTTTAAATCGGACATATGAAGAACTCTAATAATTCAATAATAATAAAACAGTAAGTCCTAGGATACATGAAAAATACTTCAAAAGATGTTTTAAAGGAGCTTTGCGTATGCCTACTAGTGTCAAGAAAAGAAACTCAACATAAGTCCTATTAATGGAAGTTTAAATTAAAACACTTTCACATATCACTAAATAGCAGCAGACTGACTAAATTTAAGAACACTGAGGATACCAAACATTGGTGAGGATGTGGAATCACTGAAACTTTCATATATTGCTGTTCAGAATATAAATGGAACATTTGGTGGCTTGACAAATTTACACAATTAAAACACGTATTACATGAGTTATCAACTGCACTTCTATGTATTTTCCCAAGACAAAAGAAAAAACACACACACACACACCAATATTTTTACAAGAATTTCACCGAAGATCTATTCATAAGGGTCATTAATTAGGGATTAAAATTTTGTATCACCTAGAGTAAATTTATAGAACCACAGATATTCTCATCATTGAAAAATGTTAAAAACACCATCCTGGAGAAAATGTGGTAAGGTGGTTGTCTTAGATAAGGGCTATTTGAGGGAGTGAATCCAAAGGGAGCTTTCTGGAATGATGGAATTATTAGAAATCTCAAGTGTGCTGGTTACACTAATATTTATATTTATTAAAACTCACCCAACATTGTACTTGTAAGGGATACATTTCATTATCATAAATTATATTTACACAAGTGCTAAAAATAAGGCATAAGCTAACTGGTGCATAAATTTGGTATTTTTGGAAAACTATAGAGATATACACTTGTCACCTAACGCAGGAGCAAAAGTCCCCCAAATTGAAAATGTTTTCATGAGGAATTAGCTCCCTCACAGATTTCTGTGTGGAATTCAAATTGTCACAGCTTCTGTGGAAGTGAACATGAAGATTTTTAGGAAACTCTCTGTTCATTATGTTTTGATGCAATGATCCCACATACAGAAAATCTGTCCCATAATTATTTAAATTGACAAAAATAAGGATGATTTCTCTCTCCATCTCTCCCTCTGTGTCACACTGTCTTTCAAGTAAATAAATAAACCAATAAAATTTTAAAAAGAAAATGGAAAAGGAATGTAGCAAAACTGCATATCATGTGTTAATGTGATATATATAAATAAAATTATAGTCACATGAAGGAGAGAATATGTATAGGGACAAAACCAGATAAAAACATTATTTTGGTTTTTCTATGCCAAAATTCTATGGCTTTTTTACATGTCAAATTTCAAATTTCAATGACCTTTATGTCCCTTGCATTTCCAAATATTTTAAATTAATATGAGAGAGAGAGAATAAGTCTTCCATCTGCTGATCCAATTCTGAAGTGCTCACAACACTTGGGGCGAGGTAGACTGAAGCCAGGAATCTAGAATTGAATTTAGGTTTCCCATGTGGATGCAGGGACCACATACCTGCTGCCTCCCAGGGTATGCACTGGTCAAAAGTAGAGTTGGAAATAGAGCCTGGACTCAAACCCAGCTACTCTGATATAGAATGTAGTCAACCCAAGTAGTGGTGGGAAGTAACATTGTGGCAGGGATGGCAGGGTCAGTGCCAGGATGTCCAATGTGGCAAGGACAGGTGGTGAGGAAGGCTGTGACAGGATTTCAGGTGGCAGCAGGGACATCATAGATACCAAAGAGGAAGATTTGCCTGGAATATAACTCTCATTCAAACTCCACATGCTGTAATCAGGGAGGGCCCATGGTCTGGCCTTCTGGTTTGGTGTTGCTCTTATTGGCTCCATAAAGACCATGTGGCTATGCCTGGGCATGACAGATCCCCTGTCACACTGTTACCAGATCTGGTACCTGCTCCAATCACCACCATTTGCCAAGGCTAGAGGAATGCTTTCAGGAACATATCAGCTTTGTGAACTTAGAACTTTCTATACCATATGGATAGCAGTTGCTGCCCATGTCCTGGACCTCAGCACATGTCATTGTCATATTTTACATAAGATCACATCAGGGGAACCATCATCCTGACCTTGATTTGACATCTGCAGTCACAGTCCTGTTGGCCTGACAACTGCACCTGGGTGGGATGGGAGGAGAGGAGCAGCTGCTAATGAGCCCAGCTGGCTGGAAACTCCATTTCAACTACCACACCTTGGTTACCATGGGTTTGGCAAGCTGCTTTTTAGTAAATTATATATTTTTGGAAATGAACCAGTGTCAGTTGACAGACTTCCTGAAAAAAACCAGCCAGGTGGGCTCAGCCAGCAACCCCTTCTCTCCTTAGACTCAGAGGCTCAGTGGTGAGGGGTAGCCCTGATGAGTAGCCAGGGAAGATTGAAGGCAAGCCCTGGGAGGCCCTCTCAACCAGACTTTCCTTCACATTTGAATGTACAACCCATCCCACCTGTCAGAAGGCCTCCACCCTTAGGCCTTGCTTTCTGCTGTTATGCTGTCTCTCAGGCCTGCAGGTTCCTCTCCCACCGCACACTAAGAGCTGGAACAGGTGGCCTGGAGGGAAGGACAGGCACCATGGGCCACTTGGGGTAGACACAGAAACATCAATATCTGCCATAGAAGGTGTCCCATCCTCTTCACTCACAGCTAATGTTAAGCCCATTTCCCTCCATATACATGGCTTTCTACAGTCCCTACTGCCACGACAGCATTTTGCTCCCTCCCATCCATGGAAGGTGCCAGGCAGAGACCTCATACTCCAAGTACAGGAAAAATAGAGGAAATATATGTTTTGAACAATAAATATGGTATCTAGAATGTAACACTGCATGACATTTAAAAATGTTACAAAAGCACTTTTATAGAATTATAATCAATATATATCAGTTGGACACAGTAACACAATGGAAACCAGTAACTTTATTACTGCTATTGATTCTGAAACAGACAATAAAGATAGACTCATTTATTTGATGGGAGGAATGTCTCTGAAAGAGTGGAAATTGAAATGATACCATACACTGCCTTTAAGGGTGAATGCACACTTAACTGAACAACAAGGAAGATTGTTTTTCACTAGGTTGATGTCTCAAATTAAAATGTCTAACTCATTAAAGTTAGAGCATCTTATCAACCCCATCACACCACACTCCTTGTCAACCTCCCAAATTCACCATCTCTGTATATTAGGAAAATGATTTTTTTTTGACAGGCAGAGTGGACAGTGAGAGAGAGACAAAGAGAAAGGTCTTCCTTTGCCGTTGGTTCACCCCCCAATGGCCGCCGCAGCCAGCACACTGCGGCCAGCGCACCATGCTGATCCGAAGCCAGGAGCCAGGTGCTTCTCCTGGTCTCCCATGGGGTACAGGGCCCAAGGACTTGGGCCATCCTCCACTGCACTCCTGGGCCATAGCAGAGAGCTGGACTGGAAGAGGGGCAACCGGGACAGAATCTGGCGCCCCAACCGGGACTAGAACCCGGTGTGCCAGCGCCGCTAGGCGGAGGATTAGCCTGTTGAGCCATGGTACCGGCCAGGAAAATGATTTTTACCTAAAAATATGCACACTATAGGATAATCATTTTTATTTTCAATATTTATTTTGATCTTCTGCTTTGTTTCAGTTTGTCTGTTTTTGAATAATTTATTTTCCATCCATAATCAGATTTTTAGGCCCTATGCTTTTAATGTTAATTTTCCATGTAATACCTTCAAATGTATTAAAATTGTATTGTTATTTTTCAATTCATTTTTGCCTTTTTAATTTTATTTTTGAATAAAGAACAAAGAGCTAACTTTGAACATTTTGCTATATTTTTTCATGTGTATCAAGAAGACTTGCATAAAATCTGTTTAGCTTATCTTGCTTAATAGCTGCTACTGTAATTCACAATACATGAGCAAAAATATCTGTTGTGATGTATTTTCTTGGTAACTAAGATGAAAGTGGAAGTCATTGAGATAATTTTGTTGGAATGTTGATTATAAAGGAGGAAGTTTTACCTGCAAAATCATTTTCTTTATCCCTTCCTAGAACACAGTGTGTTGGTCATATGTGTAGCCATGAGATAAGAGTATGGAGACTATAAGCCACATGGTCATGATCATGTTAATGTTACACTCTCAGACTACTGTATTATCCCCAGATCATATAATTTGGGGAGCTTGTTAGAAAAATACAAATGATTTAGAAAAGCCCATGAGTTCAATTATCTATTATACTCAATCAGGTTTATTCTTAACTGAATGGAAACAATATTTTGTTTAGTTATTTATTTATAATCATTATCAATCACCCTCCTTATCTCTTACCCAGGTTGTCCATTATGGTAATTTAGTCTCCCACAAATGATGTATGAAGCCCCTCTGGTATTAGGGAAAAGACTTCCCAGTGTCTGTCCCCCTCAGCTTCAACACAATCCTAGCATTACTTCAGGAGCATAACTGTGAAAGATTTACCAAATCATATAGATATATTGTACACTATACTATTTTTAGAGTCTAAAACAATGCTTGTTGTTCCTCTTTTCTATTAAAAGAGACACCTGGGGAAGCAGGACACACAGCAGACTCATAGAATGGCAAATGCCCAAAACAGCACTCCTGCCTCAGAATCAACCCTTGGGACATTCAGATCTGGCTAAAAGGTCCATGAGAGTCTCATAGGCATGGGAAGCCATGACACCATAGCAAAAAACAATCTAAATGAAAGACCCTGGTGAACAAGACCCCAGCAGAAGAAACAGGCCATCAAGGAGAGAGGCGCCTTTCTCTGAAGGGAGGAAGGAACCTCCACTGTGACATGGCCTTGACTAAACAAGTTCAGAGTCGGTGAACTCAAGGGACTTCCATAGCCTAGACAGCTCATAGCAAGAGTCTCGGGTGATTGCTGACATCACAAATAAGAGTGCCAATTGTTAAATCAACAATGGGAGTCACTGGGTACATCCTCCCCACGTAGGATCTCTGTCCTTAATGTGTTTTACTATGAAACTTTAAAACACTACTAATCGAACAATACCCTATACCTTGTGCGGTTGTGTGAATGCAGCCTGTTGAAATCCTTGCTTAGTATATACTAAGTTGATCTTCAGTATATGAAGGTAATTGAAAATGAAACTCGATAAAGGGCGGGATGGGAGAGGGAGAGGGGAGGGCCATGGGAGGGAGGGAGGTTGGGGGAGAAGCCACAACAACACAACAACTGCACTTTGTAAATCCACATTTATGAAATAAAAAATTTTAAAAAAGAGACAGCTGATTATAATTAATTTAATCAAAACAGCAGTATTATTTTTACTTCAATATGACTTCATTATTGTAGTTTTTTCCTACAATAAGCAAACGTGTAGAGAAAGCAATTTTCAAGACATTTCTTAAAATTTTCCCTTTAAATTAATAAATAGATGGCAGTCAGAAAGCTAGAGAAATTAAGAAAAGGTATTATAATTTAAATAAATACCTATTGGGGACATACTAATACTTGCCTGTTAATTATACACATTCAATTCTTGCTAGTAATGCCTGGCTCATTTTGTTATCACTTATTTTTATCCACAAAATAATTGTAATCATAGCACATCAGGTTAATCTGACACTTAGAGTGTACACAGCAATCCACCTTCCTGATAATTCACTTGTGAGGAAGCAGATAGTGGCTCAACTAGATGGGTTCCTCCCACAGACACAGGAGACCTGGATTGAGTTTCTGCCTCCTGGCTTTGGCCTGGCCAAGCTGAAGCTATTTAGGGCACTTGGGAATGGAACTAAACAGAAGATTCATTCTCTTCTCTCTCTGTTCCCCTCTCTCTCCCTCTCTCCCTCTCTCCCTCTCTCTCCCTCTCTCCCCCTCTCTCCCTCTCTCCCTCTCCCCCTCTCCTTCTCTCCCTCCCTCCATCTCTACAATTCTACCCTTTCAAAAAAAATAAATGATTTTTTTTGACAGGCAGAGTTAGACAGTGAGAGAGAGAGACAGAGAGAAAGGTCTTCCTTCTGTTGGTTCACCCCCAAATGGCTGCTATGGCCGGCATACTGCAGCGATCCAAAGCCAGGAGTCAGGTGCTTCCTCCTGGTCTCCCATGCGGGTGCAGGGCCCAAGCACTTGGGTCATACTCCACTGCCTTCCTGGGCCACAGCAGAGAGCTAGACTGGAAGAGGAGCAACCGGGACAGAATCCAGCCCCCAACCAGGACTAGAACCCAGGGTCTGGCACCGCAGGCAGAGTATTAGCCTAGTGAGCCATAGCACTGGCATGAATACTTTTTTGAAAAGATTTATTTTATTTGAAATGCAGAGGCAAGAAAGAGAGGTCTTCCATCTGCTGGTTCATTCCCCAAATGGCTGCAGCTGCTGCAGCTGCGCCAATCCAAAGCCAGGAGTCAGGAGCTTCTTCCATGTCTCCTGCACTAGTGCAGGGGCCCAAGCATTTGAGCAATCTTTGACTGCTTTCCCAGGCCACAGCCGACAGCTGGATCAGAAGTGGACCAGCCAGGACATGAACTGGAGTCCATATGGGAAGCCAGCACTGCAGGCAGCAGCTTTATCTGCTATGCCAAATGCCAGCCCCAGTGAACACAATTTTAAAATAATACATTTTTAAAAGTTGGCGGTATTGTGGCAGCAGCTGGCTTCCAGGAAGCTCACCAATTATTAAGAGCCTGGCCCTGCACATTGCTACAGTGAGCTGGGCTGAACTGCTTGCCACAGGTCCTTTTAGAGTAAATCATGGGATTGAGCTTCATTCAGATGTAGTAGAATACACCAAGGAAAAACTGGACAGCTTTGTCAAAAATAATAGCTTTGATAAATTTGAGTTCTGTGAACCTGCATTTGTAGTTGGTAATCACCTCTAGAAATGTCTTACAGTTATCAGTATGATCGAATTTATTGTGGTGCTAGGGTCCAAAAAGGCCATGAAAACTATGTGAAAATTTTACTGAATGTGGGAGGCATGCTAGTCATGCCTATAGAAGATCAGTTAACACAGATTATGTGACCAGGACAAAACACTTGGGAAAGTAAAAATATCCTTGCTGTTTCATTTGCTCCACTTGTGCAGCCAAGTAAGAATGGTTATGGCAAGCCTGCTTCTGTGGGACTCCCCCCTGTGCTGTCAGGAACCTGCAGGACTTGGCTTGTATTTATATTCACAGCCCACTTAGAAATTTCATAAACAATGAAATGCAGGCTAAAAAGGTTCCACCCAAAAGGAAAAGAAAGAGAGTGAAACAGAATTAACAGGCACGTCCTTGTAGGTAATCAGCTTATGCCTCAGCCTCTTAGTGAGGAGGATGAGAAAATGGAAGATCCCAAAGAAGAGGAGAAAGATCACAGTGAAGCTATGAAGCCAGAAGAGCTGCCTCAGAATTCATGGAGAAAGAAAATCATCAGCTGCCCTCCCTGAGTCTTTAAAAGCTTAATTGGCTGGCACCGCGGCTCAGTAGGCTAATCCTCTGCCTGTGGTGCTGGCACACCGGATTCTAGTTGGGGCACAGGATTCTGTCCCGGTTGCTCCTCTTTCAGTCCAGCTGTAGCCCAGGAGTGCAGTGGAGGATGGCCCAAGTGTTAAGGAGACCAGGAGGAAGCACCTGGCTCCTGGTTTCGGATTGCTGCAGCCCGCCAGCCGTGGCAACCATTTAGGGAGTGAACCAATGGAAGGAAGACTTTTCTCTCTGTCTCTCTCACTGTCTATAACTCTACCTGTCAAATAAATTTTAAAATATTTCTTAAAAAGAAAAAAAAAAGGGCCGGCACCATGGCTCACAAGGCTAATCTTCCCCCTGTGGCACCGGCACCCCAGATTCTAGTCCTGGTTGGGGTACCGGACTCTGTCCCGGTTGCTCCTCTTCCAGTCCAGCTCTCTGCTGTGGCCTGGGAGTGCAGTGGAGGATGGCCCAAGTGCTTGGGCCCTGCACCCGCATGGGAGACCAGGAGAAGCACCTGGCTCCTGGCTTTGGATCAGTGCAGTGCTTTGAACTACAGCGGCCATTGGGGGGTGAACCAATGGAAATGGAAGACCTTTATCTCTCTCTCTCTCTCTCACTGTCCACTCTGCCTGTCAAAAAAAAAAAAAGCTTGATTGACATGTTTTACAGGCAAAAAACAGATTGAGAATAAAAAATGCCTACTGATAATTCCTGTAGACTTGAGCATGCAGCATTTGTTAGGAGTTAAAATAACTATTTCTTTCATCAGAGTGAATTTTAGGGAGGAAAAAGTATAACTTGTTTCTGTTAGTAACAAAAATAATGTACTGAGACATTAAAAAGAATCCCTTTTATAAAATCTATTTTTTTTAAACCTTGGGAAAATGCTGCTGTATAAGAGTCACCCACAATGCTGGAGCTCTTAAACCAAATACTTTTTAAAATTTTATTTATTTTTTTTATTTTTGACAGGCAGAGTGGACAGTGAGAGAGAGAGAGACAGTGAGAGAAAGGTCTTCCTTTTGCCGTTGGTTCACCCTCCAATGGCCACCGCGGCCGGCGCGCTGCGCTGGTCTGATGGCAGGAGCCAGGTGCTCATCCTGGTCTCCCATGGGGTGCAGGGCCCAAGTACTTGGGCCATCCTCCACTGCACTCCCTGGCCACAGCAGAGAGCTGGCCTGGAAGAAGAGCAACCGGGACAGAATCCGGCTCCCCGAGTGGGACTAGAACCTGGTGTGCCAGCACCGCTAGGTGGAGGATTAGCCTATTGAGCCATGGCGCCGGCCAAACCAAATACTTTTTACACTGAACTATAGAAAAATGATCCTTAATAGACCTTGAAAATCGCCAGAGTCAAGATAACCTCACTAACTTTAAATATTGAAAATATAAAGGAGCAATAAAAACTGAGGGTTGTATTAAGTGTATACTTTTTTTTTTAACAGATAGAGTTAAAGATCTTCCTTCCGTTGGTTCACTCCTCAAATGGCTGCCACAGCCGGAACTACACCGATCTGAAGCCAGGATCCAGGTGCTTCCTCCTGGTCTCCTACACACTTGGGCCATCCTCCACTGCCTTCCCAGGCCACAGCAGAGAGCTGGACTGGAAGAGGAACAACCGGTACTAGAACCTGGCACCCATATGGAATGCCAGTGCCGCAGGCAGAGGATTATCCTACTGAGCCATGGCACCGGCCCCAAGTATATACTTTCTAATATTCACTTGCTGTGCTCTTAAAAACCTCTGAGAAAGCAGATATCCCCACCCATCCACACCCCCCCCCCACACACACAGGTCTTTTGGCAACAGATTAAAAAGCAAAAGTTGCAGGGCTATAAAATTTCATGAAATGTGTTTTTTAAAAGACAAATTACTTCATATGTTGCATTATTATTGCACTCATATATTGCCTGGAATATATTTACAGCAACTCAGAAATAGTAATTGCAACAAAAGTAAGATAAATAGTTCTACAGAGCATTTGATTTCCTTATAAGATAAGTTTTCATACAGAAAATAAAATAACTGCAATTCAAATCAGATTTATATGCTTAAGAAACAGGCAAAGAACTTGAACAGATGTTTTTCACATGAGGAAATTCAAATGGTCAGCACATGAAAAAATACTCAGGATCACTTGCCATCAGGAAAATGCAAATAAATACCAAAATGAGGTTTCACCTCACCCCACACAGAAATCAATAAAAAAATTAATGCTGATGAGGATGTGTGGAAAAGGGTACCCTAACCACTATTGTTGGGGTTGTAAACTAGTACAGACGTTGTGGAAGACAGATGTCCATCAACCAATGACTGGATATAGGAAATGTGATACACACACACTATGGAATACTATTCAGCTGGAAAAAAGAAATCCTGTATTTTGCAATAAAATGGATGCAACTGAAAACCATTATATTTAGTGATATATGCCAGTCTCAGAAAGACAAATACCATATTATTTCCCTGATCTATGGTAACTAATAGTATACACAAAAAGTTTTTATATGAGCAAAAATGACATTTTGATATTCAATATTTGTTTACAGCCTTGTCTCTGCTTTTGAGGAACAGTGCTATTTCCTGCTTACTCTTTGTTGAATTCTTTACTTAGTTTAGGGTTAATCTTATGAGTGTAATAGATTATGAAAATGGATTATGAAAATTATAGCATAAGGAAGGAGGAGGAAGGGTGACAGCATGGGTAGGAAGTATCCCTGCATGCCCAAATTTGTTATATGAATTCTGTTTACCTTAAAAAATAAATTAAAAGGGACTGGCACTGTGGTGCAGTAGGTTAATTCTCCACCTGTAGTGCTGGCATCCCATATGGATGGCAGTTCTAGTCCCAGTTGCTCCTCTTCCAATCCAGCTCTCTGCTATGTCCTGGGAAAGCAGCAAATGGTCCAAGTGCTTATGCCCCTGTACCTGTGTGAGAGACCAGGAAGAAGCTCCTGGTTCCTGGCTTCTGATCAGCCCAGCTCCTGCCATTGAATTAACCGGTGGATGGAAGACCTCTCTCTGTGTCTCTCCCTCGCACTGTCTGTAACTCTACCTGTTAAGTAAATAAATAAAATCTATAAAAATTAATTAGTTAAAATGGAAAAAAGAAAAAAGTATGTGAAACCAAATCAGATTACTCTGCTGGAATTTCATCAATGACTGTTAACTTCCCATTAGAGTTGTGGTTGTGCTGCTCATTCTAACACTTAGGAATGATCTTTCTTCCTAATGTTCCTCTATTAACTGGACACCTAGACTTTAGTAACCAGAGGTAATTAGGAAGAAAATCTCATGAGCACATTGTGTGGGATTAAACAGAAACTTTAATTTTGGTTCTAAAGAGCAAAAGGCTAGTATATGCCAAGGTAATCTGATGTAAAGATGAAGAAAATGATCATAATGGGCAGAGTACACAGAAACTTCTCAAACAATCTGGAATTATGTCAGTGTGTTACATTTTGGTGAGGATCAAACATGTAGTTAAAAAAGAGACCAAAGAGTAAGAAGAGTTACTGACTTTGTAAAACAAAGACAGTGATCTTGTGATGAAGAAATTAATGTTTTAAACAATTCAACCATAATTCCAAGTTCTGATATTTGCATTTTAGATATGAAAATGAGGCTGACTATATATATATATATATATATATATATATATATATATATATATATGTATAGGCACACACATACATACACACACACACATATATATATATATATATATTTAAAGATTTATTTGTTTTGAAAGTTAGAGAGTGAGGGAGAGACAAAGCGGTAGTTCTTCCATTTGCTGGTTAACTCCCTAGATAGACACTATGGCCAGCACTAGGCCAGGCTGAAGTCAAGAGCTAAGAGCTTCATCTAGGTCTCCCACATGGGTGGGTCATGGCCAAATCAGCCATCTTCTGTTGCTTTTCCCAGGTCAGTAACAGGGAGCTGTATTGGAAGCATAATAGCTGGGACATGAACCAGTGCCCATATGAGATTCTGGCATTTCAGGTAGTAGCTTTATCCACTATGTCACAATGACAGCTCCACAAAAATATTTTTAAGTTTTTAACATCATAAGAATTTTTATTTGAAAATAACATATTCTCATATAAATCACATTATGTGCCTATGCCCTATATTCTTGACCTTAAATTCCAAACAGGATCAAATCTAGTTAAGGTAAGAAAGTAGACCATGGAATTATTGGGATGACCTCGATGGGGATTCCCTTATGCCACTAATCCCTGACACTCTGAATCTTCCCTGAAATCAGCGATCACAATGAAGTGACTGGCATAGCCCGCCACGATCTTTCCCTGAGTCAGGCAGCCTCTCTGGGTGTTGATCCAGGTCACTGAGGGTTAAACCATACAGCAGCATGTCCCTGGGAGACAAATCTTGTCCCTTCTGCAGGGTTTGAGCAAATATACCGGTGACAAGAAGAAAAGTGAGGAGAGTGAAACACCTCAGATATGCTTTTGTCTCCACAGCTGAGAGTGAAACAGGAGCAACTAAATCTTGTCTGTATTCCCACTTCCTCCCAGGCTGCGGGGCCAGGACCCACCAGCAGAGAGTGCTGAAGGCTTATTTCATGTCTCTTACTTCTTGTTATCATTGAAGGTGCCAGAAGTTATTTATCCTTAACTATCCCCTCTTACTGGGTCTAATGTGTTTAACCGATTATTGTTCATTCAAAATGCACACTAATAGAAAACAATCAATAATATAATATTATACATTTGCTAATGATCTAAAAAAGGCTACCAATGACAAGGACAACAAATAATCATTGGTTTAACTTACAGTGATTTTTTTTTTGTAAGACTTCTAATTAGAAGTTACAAACACTTTATCTTCAAGCTCCCCTTCAGACAATGTGGCTGTTGGGCCAGGAAGAACTGGTGGGGCAAGAAGCTGGGGAGCGACTGAAAGAGCGAATATGGAGAGGCCCAAAAGGAGAAAGTGGAGAAGCAGAAGGGGAGCCCGACCCAGCCGAACAATCTCCTCGGAGAAGAAAAAATGGCTACGCTAGAGGGGCTGGAATAGGGAATGGTGGCATCTGAGGAGGACACAGTCACTGCCGGTGAGGGCGCCCCTCACTCCCCCAGGCTCCGGGTGGTGAGGAGAGTGGCCCGGCCCACTGTGCAGCACCCAGCACTGCCATGGCCGCCCCCATAGCACAAAAAAAAGGCGCGGGTTCAGCCTCTACCTGGGCTCCGTGTCAGGCTCGCCCACTGTCTTCTACTTGGCGCCAAAGCGGCCTTCAGACAGGGTCCATGACTGGGAAGCAGCAAGCAGCGAGGACCCGCTCTTGTAGTAGGCAGGTGCAGGGAAGATACTGGAGAGGAGGGCGGCCCCGGAGTGCCGCCGTAGTCACAGGGACGGAGGCCTGTTAACTGTCAGCGTCTCTGACCCTGGTGCCATCGCTGCCCCTGTAACAGGGAAGAGGCCAACGTTCCTCTTCCCGGCTCAGTGTCGCCCCGGAGAAGGGCGGGTGAGCACACCATTGGCTCATGGGAGTGACTTGGTCCATCTGGGCCCCTGAGTGTGGGCCAGGGTTCGGACGGTGTGGCCCCTGGTACGCCTGGGCTGGAAGTGATGCAACCCGAGGCCTCGGAGCGTCATAAAGCCTAGCAGACACTGTGGCTGTGATCCAAGCTCTGAGCCGAGGGCAGCGAGGAGGGACTGCTGGGCGCCAGGGGCCTCTACTGGGCCTCCCGTCGCATGGATTTCTCAAGCGCTAAGGAAGCCTTGAGAAAAGAAGCGGGGACCCTCGCCCACGTGCTGATTTGTGCAGCCTTGCCACAGAACAGAACGCCTGAGATCGGCAGTGGTTGCCGTCCTGGGTAGGTATGGGGACTTTTTGTTAGTTCCTGGATGCCGAGTTGTTTTTTTTTTTTTTTTAAGATTTATTTATATTGTTTGAAAGAGTTACACACAGAGAGAAGGAGAGGCAGAGAGAGAGAGAGAGGTCTTCCATCCGCTGATTCACTCCCCAGTTGGGCAAAACAGCCTGAGCTTCACCAACATGAAGCCAGGAGCCAGGAGCTTCTTCCAGGTCTCCCATATGGGTGCAGCAGCCCAAGGACCTGGGCCATCTTCTATGCTTTCCCAGGCCATAGCAGAGAGCTGGATCAGAAGTGGAGCAGCTGGGTCTTGAACTGGGGCCCATATGGAATGCTGGCACTGCAGGGGCTTTACCCACTATACCACAATGCTGGGCTGGCCCCATTTCCTGGCTGCTGGTTTTTATTTCGTCTTCGAAGACCCGAGATTGTGTTACAGGTATTCCTTATACATCTCTGCCCTCTTCATTATGATTGTCTCTTGTCTGGAAAGGTGCAGCAAGTTTTGATCTTAGACATGCAGGCCGCACCTGCCTTCATCCTCATGCTTTGTATGTCACAGAATCTATACCAATAGATTATTTCCCCTCTGTATTTTCTTCCACATTAGGAACAAATACTGACTCCAAGATGGATGAACTAACTTTTTTTCCTTCAACACTTCCCATTGGAGCTTTTTATCAGCTTTCCCCACCCAACCTGTCCATAAGCTTATAATATTTCTGTTTGATAGGAAATGCTTGAAACACACCTGTTTTCTCTTCCTGCTTTTTCTAACCTTGCAGAGTAGGGGAAAAAGCTAGATTTGTGTAACTTCAGGGTGAACCATATATCCTGAGACTGAAGAGAGTCAACAGATGTTACTGTCAAATCATTTTCTGGTAAGATTGTTTTCCCTAATTTATATGCAAGGTGCCTAAGGTAACACAATATTTGTATCATGAATCCTTAAAAACAGCACTCCATTGTGCTTGTTTACTCAAAAGAATTAAGTTTTTAATATTAAGTAATTCTTCCAGATGTAATGTAAAACTTACATATGAATGAGGGGGGTTTGAGACTGCACCTGTACTAGATTTTAAGTAGATAATGTTTTTGTGTTACTTATAAGTTTCTGATTTCTTTCATGCAATACTAGCTGGGAATGAAGTCCTGTTACTTCCATTTTACTGAGGTGCTGCAACTGACCCAGATGAGAAATGTGCCCATGTTACAGGTGTAATAAGTGAAAACATGGTTGTGATCTAACCCCTTGGACATGTCTGTTCAGGCAAACAGCTGTATCAATTTACCCCATTTGTAACAGTGTTCAGATTTTCTTTTAAAAACTAGTTGTTTAATATTGAAAATATTGTCAAGGATTCAAAACCTTTATTTGCTTGCCCAACTCTTGTTTCCCTGGAAGAAGATACACATGTATGCATGCACACAAATTATGCATAGTGTCAGCTGAAATCAGCACTGCTGTGGGCCATTTGTTGTTGCTCTTGTGTTTTGATTATAAGTCTTTTTAATGAGAACTTTAAAAAGGTTTGTGGCACTTATTGTTTTATGGTAAAAAAATACAAGTGGTATGGCAATGTGTATGTTCCTGTTAAGAATGATCCAAGTTTTTGTTAGCAGTCTTTGAAATGAAAGAGTTTGACTAGGGAGTTACTTCAGAACTGCCAGGCTCCTAGAGGTTTCTAAAGCAGTAAGCATTGGGTGAGGCAGTGCATGTGCACTTAGCATCACAGGTAATTCTGATGCGCACTGATCTCATTCCAAACATCCATGACAAAAGATAGCAAAACTTTGGATGTTTCACCTTCTGAAATGCAGCTTAGGAACTTTTAAAATCTTTGATCCTTTTAGGAAATTATGTATTGATAGAGAGGTCAGTGCTAAGTGATGATACATCCAACAATCCTCAGCCCTTTTACCTTCTAACCACACTGGGACCCTATGGGATGTGCTTTGTTTCTCTGAACCCTTAATACAGTACCTGGTGCAGAGTGAGTGTGACTTGGATAGGAATGCTTTTCCCAAGGACGTTGTATGATGAGTGATATTTCATTGGTCCAATGTGTACAGATGAACTCAGTTAAAACATGGTTTGGTGACTTCCTTGAGCTAGGATGTAACCAGGGATTCCTTGCCCAGAGTTCAGTGGATTGACCCCTTTGTTCTCTCCATTGTACCAGTGATTCTCTGGCCAGATCTTTTTGACAACACTTACCAGGCTGTTCTATCATCAATCTGATTGATTTTTCTGTCAACTTTTGAGCCAGAACTGTATTGTACCAATTTATTTTGCACAGAATAAACATTTTGCCATCAAATGTTATTTTAAATCTGTAAATAACAAATATTGAGTCAATGAAAATAAAATTTTGATTAGACAGTGGTTGTAGATGTGCTAAATTTCTCAAATTATTATAAAACAAAATTTTACTTGTAAATGTTCTGATTTTGTGTGCATAAATACTATTTTTAATGTAAATTAATGACTGATAACTTTTGTAGTCTTAGATGGGAGATTTAACACCTTCATATGTATTTGTCTACAAGTTTATATCACTGTTCTGTAATAGTACATGTTTATTGCTATAATAATCTTATCAGACATGTAATTTGTAGAATTGCATATGGCTGTAAAATAATTTTAAACATCAAAAATTTAGAAATGTGAGGCTAGCAGTGACCTAGAAGTTTGGGGTGAGGTTCAACTAAGAATGGCTGTCCAAAGGCAAGTCTTATGGTGACAGATAATAGGAACTTTATCTTGGACTGGAAGTTTGTGTACACAAACATAGTCAAGTGAACATGGCTATCAAAATGATCCCAGGCATGGTGGACACATGTCTGTTCATCAACATGGCTGAAACAGTCTTCTTTGGGATGCAGGAGGTTAAGTGAATGTGTGGCAGAAACCCTTCTGTTGACACCATGAGGAGCAGATGTGTTCACCTCGATCTCCAGCCCACATTCAGGATTGACATGCCTTTCCTGGAGCCTTTGCCTTAATATATCTTTGTGTGGGTGGAGGGACTAAATCCAATCTTCTCTAGTACTTCTACTATTTGCCTTTTAAACAGAAATTTAAAGATACATATTTTACTATTGAAAATATTCATTTTAGTGGGAGACACAGCAGACTCATAGAATGGCAGATGTCCTAAATAGCACTCTCGTCTCAGAATCAGCCCTTAAGGCATTTGGATCTGGCTCAAGAGCCCATGAGAGTTTTTAGGCATGGAAAGCCAAGACACTTTGAAAAAAAAAGACCTAAATGAAAGATCTCTGTGAGTGAGATCCCAGTGGAAAGAATCGGGCCATCAAAGAAGGAGGTACCTTTCTCTGAAGGGAGGAGAGAACTTCCACTTTGACTATGACCCTGTCGGAATAAGATTGATGTTGGTGAACCCTAAAAGCTTCCATAGCCCTGGCAACTCATGACTAGAGTCTAGGGAGATTACTGATGCCATAAACAAGAGTGTCAAATTGTTAAATCAACAACAGGAGTCACTGTGTAATACGTCTCATGTGGGATCTGTCCTTAATGTGTTGTCCAATGTGAAGTAATGCTATAACTAGTACTGAAACAGTATTATTACACCTTGTGTTTCTGTGTGGGTACAAACTGATGAAATCTTTACTTAGTATATACTGAATCAATCTTCTGTATATAAAGATAATTGAAAATGAAAAAAAAAAACTTGGTGTTAAATTGGAAATTACATAGAAAATTAATCAATTTTTTAAAAAAATATCATGTAGGATCTCTGTCATTAATGTGCTGTACATTTTGATTTAATGCTATAACTAGTACTCCAACAGTATTTTTCACTTTGTGTTGCTATGTGGGGGCAAACTGTTGAAATCTTTACTTAATATACACTAAACTGATCTTCTCTATATAAAGAGAATTGAAAATGAATCTTGATGTGAATGGAAGGGGAGAGAGAGTGGGAAAGGGGAGGGTTGCGGGTGGGAGGGAAGTTATGGGTGGGGGGAGACATTGTAATCCATAAGCTGTACTTTGGAAATTTATATTCATTAAATAAAAGTCTTAAAAAATTCAGTTTTTATATAAAGCAGAGTTTGATTTCATGTTTTGTCTGAAATATTTACCAAAAAATAAAAATAAAAAGAATAGGGCAAGAAGGGGGAGACTATCTCTAAAACCTTGGACTTGAACCTGCTCGGTAAGCTTCTGAATGTTGGGTTTGCTGAGAAATGAATATCAGAGTTTTTCTTGAAGCTGATAAAATGAAGGACCTGGCCAGCAGTGATCTCCTGATGCCTAACAGGGTGCTTGGTTTACTTTTCTGCCATTATCTGTTGTGTTTTTAGTCTATTCTCATTGTAATCATGCACAATACAGTTACTTATGAAGATCAAGTTTACAAAGTCTGCTGAGTGGAGCAGTGTGACATGTAGTGACTCAGAATGTAAACTCTCGGGGGCAAATGTGGTAGTACCTTTGCTCAGATCAGGGAGTTGTTCAAATCCCTCATTTTTGAAGAAGTTGACCAGAAATACTTGCCAATGCTGCCAGAGCACTGCTGCAAAATGTGACATGTTTGTTTTTTAAATAATTTTCTTTTTGTTGTTAATTGTTTTGCTGTTCCTTTATTATCACTGGCATGGTTTGGCATCAGATGTCATCACCTCTTTATATTCTGTGAAGGTTCAAATAAAAAGTGTGGTGCCAAAAGAAGAAATACAAAATAAAATTCAAAGATAAGATTAGTAATATTTTTATGAGAATAATGGTATCAGTGACTCAACTTTGACAAGAAATGTATAAAAGTTTTATTATTTGATGAGATCCTTCAAGGTATGCTTGGCAGAGAACCTGGAAAACTTTCTTCAAAGCACTGCTGCCATGAGGGGATGATTGGGTTACAGAAAAAAAAGTATTCCAACCACTGGTTGGACTTCATCATCCAAGTGCAATTTGCTAGAATAAACAGTGCAGGAAAAGGAAAAGCTAGAACATGGCTGTGCCTGAGATTGAGCTAATAATTGCCCCACACTCTAGTATTTGCAGCACAGAGTAGTCACTGTAGACTGTCATCATTTCTTCTTTGTAGTTTCTCCTGCATCATTTAACTGAGTAAAGCACTAGTACCCCACAGTTCACTCCATACATTTATTTTTTTAAAGTTTTACAGTTTATTAATTCTTATGAAAAATTCACAAAATCACCATAAAGTCACTACAAAATCTTTACTCCTTCAGCTTTTTGCCAGCACTAACATTGGCTTTGGCAGTTCCCCTGAACTCCTTCAATGTGTTGTTACACTCCTGTTGCTGTTGTGTTGAGATCTTTTTCTTCTCATACAGGCCATGTCTTGCAAGTCAATGTTTGGATTCATTTTTTAACATAATCCAAGGAATCATAAATCATACCAAAGTCCATTGTCTTGCCACGGCCAAAATGGGTTCTAAAACAAAATACAAAGATGCCATCAGGAGTTATCTAGCACATTTTGGCTAGTTTTTCCCAAATCTCTGTGGAACAGTTGCCTTCCCAGAGTGGATCACATCAATGACCATTTGTTCCCTCTGAAGTGGTCAGTTAGTCATGAACTTCCTGGTACAAATAGTACTGTGTCATTCATTATGTCAGCTGATCACTACAAAAAGAAAAATGCTACTATATTGCTATAAATCTCAAATAAAATATAATTCAATTCAACTGAGACAAAAGGTATAAAGAGTGATACCTGGGGCTGGTGCTGTGGTGCAGCAGTTTAAAGCCCTGGCCTGAAGTGCTGGCATCCCATATGGTTGCCAGTTCTAATTTCGGCTGCTCCTCTTCTGATCCAGCTCTCTGCTATGGCCTGGGAAAGCAGTAGAAGATGGCCCAAGTGTTTGGGCCCCTGTGCCCATGTGGGAGACCCAGAAGAAGTTCCTGGCTCCTAGCTTTGGATCAGCTCAGCTCCAGCAGTTGCAACCATCTAGGGAGTGAACCAGCAGATGGAAAACCTCTCTCTATGTCTCTACCTCTCTCTGTAACTCTGTCTTTCAAACAAATAAAATAAATCTTTAATAAAAAAGAGTGATACCTTATTCATAAAGTTACAGTCCACAAATAAGATAAAATAGCTGTGATTTTTTTATATACTTTCACAGCAGTCTCATATTCACAAGAACTAATCTGATGAAAACAAGTTGGTATTACAAAAACAATACTATGACAGATAAATTTGGAATGTTCTTACTGTGAATGAACAGATCAAACATGGTAAAAAGTTTTATAAAATAAGATTCTACTAGTTAACCTTCAAGTACTAAGAAAAAAATCTGTTGTTCCTCAAAACAAATTTTGTGCATGTTATAATCACTGATCAACATGCAATATTGAAATTATGGCAAAAAATAGAATACATATATATGATTGTACTTTGGATAATGCATGGAAGAATGGAACTAAAGATGTGTTTTGAAATCCATTTATAATTTTAATAGCATAAATATTTCATACAAAATTCAAAAATTTGTTGTATATATGGATTTCAAAATTCCATTTCCGGGGCCAGCATTGTGGCATTGCAAATGGTGCCTACATAAAGAAATTGGGAAAACAAAAAATAAATGAGCTATCAATGCATCTCAAGGATCTCAAAAAAAAAAAAAAAAACAGCAAACCAAACCGAAAACCAGTAGGAGAAAGAAATAATTAAAATTAGAGAAGAAATTAACAAAATTGAAACAAAAATACAAAATATCAGCAAAATGAAGAGATGATTTTTTGAAAAAAATAAAACTGATACATCATTGGCTGAACGAGCAAAAAAAGAAGACCCAAATTAATAAAATTAGACATGAAAGAGGGAATGTAACAGACACCATAGAAATAAAAGGAATCTTCAGAAATTACTACAAAGAGCTGTATGCCAACAAACTAGGAAGCCTAGAAGAAATGGATAGATTCCTAGACACATGCAACCAACCAAAATTGAGCCATGAACACACAGAAAACCTAATCAGACCCATAACCAAGACAGAAATTGAATCATTAATAAAGGCTCTCTAAACAAAGAAAAACCTAGGACTGGATGGCTTTACTGCTGAATTCTACCAGACATTAAAGAACTAATTACAGTTCTTCTCAAGCTATTCAAAATAATTGAAATGGAGGGAATTCTCCCAAGCTCTTTCTATGAAGCCAACATCACCTTAATCCCTAAACCTGAAAAAGACGCGACTGAGAAAGAGAACTACAGACCAATTTCCCATGAACACAAATGCAAAAATTCTGTACAAAACTCTAGCCAAACAAGTCCAACAACACATCAGAAAAATCATTTACCCCAACCAAGTGGGATTTATCTCTGGTATGCATGGATGGTTCAATATTAAAAAATCAGTAGGAGCCAAGATGGAGTAATAAGAAGGGAGCTTACTGAAAGACCAGGAGAAGGCAGATTAATAAAAGTGAAGATAGTGTAGTCTCAGGGAAGAATTAGGAAAAAAACAACAGAGGAAACTCTTGCATAATTAGAGGGACACAGTTGACCTATGTGGAGGGCACAAGTACCCACAGCTTGGGACTCTAGCTGTTGAGAGGCTCTGCACCTGCACTGGAAGGAGAGGTGAGATAAAACCACAGTAGCCTGAGACACTGGCAGAAAAGTGGCAGGAAGAGCCTAAAGGGAACAAGGCTTGAAGCCCCATGGGGAAAAACACCAGCTTAACTAGAGGAGAGAAAAAATAAAAGGGACAGTACAGACATGATTCTATCTCTCCAATCACCTTACAAAAGCCTAGGAGCCAATAGAGCAGGCACCATTTTGGACATATGTAACAGCTGCGCCAGCTTGGGGCTGCACCCAGCAATCAGCCAAACAGAAAACCTTACTCTGGTGGGGAGTAATAACAGGAGACTAAGACCTAGTGAATGTGTGGAGCTTATGAACTGGGACAGTGAAGAAAAACCTGTGTGTGTGTGGTATAACTCACAGTGTGGCTGAGACTTGAGTAGTCTTAGTGGGAGATGCCACAAGCATGGGCCACACTGGCTACCCAGTGAAAGACATTGCAGGGGAATCTGAGCTTACAGTGAGGACTGCACAGATTTTTTGTGTGGTCCTTGGGACAGAGCAGATGAATATTGCACCCACAGGGGCTAGTGCTCAGGCACTGATTGCTACCAAGGAGAAGAGCTCAACTGAGCAGAATTACTTCCCTTCAGAATAAAAAGAAAAAAAAGAGGGAGAGAAGATTTACCACACCAAACCTGGGTGTGTCACCTTTGGCACACCCTTAACCCTGAAGAACTGAACAGTGCTCTCTGGCCACACCTACCACAAGCCTCTAGAGATTTATGAAAAGCAGATAGTCCACTTAATCTAGAGACATAGTATAATGAAAAAGCCACCACAGCAAGAAAAAAAAGAAGAAACCATTGAATATATCCACAATGCCAAAGAACAGACACAAAAACCAAGGAAATAAGAAAAAGGAAGACATCATGAAGCTCCCAAATGAACATGACACTTCAATACAAGAATATGAAGATGATGAGATAGAAGAAATAGAAGATACGGAATTAAAAAAAATTTATGATAAGAACATTTAGAAGTTATCAAAAACAAATGCAGTGGCCAGCACTGTGGCTCAATAGGCTAATCCTCTGCCTGCAGTGCCAGCACACCGGGTTCTAGTCCCGGTCAGGGTGCTGGATTCTGTCCCAGTTGCCCTTCTTCCAGGCCAGTTCTCTGCTGTAGCCCAGGAGTGCAGTGGAGGATGGCCCAAGTGCTTGGGCCCTGCACCCCATGGGAGACAAGGATAAGCACCTGGCTCCTGCCAGATCAGTGCGGTGCGCTGGCTGCAGTGCACAGGCCACAGCGGCCATTGGAGGGTGAACCAACGGCAAAGGAAGAATGTTCTCCCTGACTCTCTCTCTCACTTACTGTCCACTCTGACTGTCAAAAAAAATGAAAAACAAATGCATGAACTACAGAAATTCATTCAGGACAGGACAGAAAATCTCTCTCATGAAAATGAAATCTTAAGGAGGAATCAAAATGAAATGAGGAATTTAATAGAACATGAAATTGAGATACTGAAGAGAAATCAAAATGAAATGAAGAATTCAATAGAACAAATGAAAAACACATTTGAGAGCCTTAAAAACAGAATCAGTGAGGAAGAAGAGAGAATATCAGACCTAGAAGACAGAGCACAGGAAGTTATACAGTTAAACCAAAGAAAAGAAGAGGAAATTAGAAATCTAAAACATATTGTTGGGAGTCTACAGGATACTATTAAAAAAACCCAACATTTTGGTTCTAGGAGTTTCTGAAGGAATGGAGAGAGAGAAAGGATTAGAAGGCCTTTTTAGTGAGATACTAGCAGAAAAATTCCTGGGTTTGGAGAAGGAAAGAAATATCCAAATATAAGAAGCACATAGAACCCCCAATAAACAAGACCCAAAAAGATCCTCACCGAAAAAATTTGGGGCAAGATGGCAGAATAGGCAGGGAGCACACTATTAGTCCGGGGGGAGAGAAAGTTTAATATAAGTGGAGATACTGCAGGGTCAAGGAAGAGTAGGGGATGAAACAGCAGAGGAAACTCTTCCGGAACTAGTGATTAACAGTGGACCTGCGTGGAGAGCGTGGGAGCCCAAGTTTGGGACACCAGCGGCAAACTCAACACACCAGCGCTGGAACGCGAGGTGAGCCGAACCTCAATAGCCCGAGATACCAGCGGGCAAGCGAAAAGAGGAGGCTAGAGGGAACGAGGCTTGAAACTCCGTGGGGAAAAGTTCACCAGGCTAAATAGAAGAGAGAAAGGAAAAAAATAAAAAAGTGACCGATACAGACACAAGTTTCTCTCTCTCCGTTCACCTCTCAAAGGCGAGCAAGACAGAGGAGGCACCATTTTGGACATACGTCATAAGCAGGGCGACCTCAGGTCTGCACCAGCCCTGAGCCTAGCAGAAAAACCTGACTCTGGGGGGAGGGATGAAATAACAGGAGATTAGCATCTAACTTGGCAACCCAGTGGGAGACTGCAGGAGAATTGGAGCCCACACTGAGGGCAGCAGAGATTCCCTGTGTGGTCCTTGGGAAAGAGCTTCCGATCTCTGGCTCCTGTGGGTATATCATTTGCCTGCTAACTACCTCCAATTACGTTCAGCTGTGCGGAATTACTTCCCTTTTGAATCAAAAAAAGAAAGAGAGATTTACCACACCTAACCTGGGAGTGTCATCATTGACACACCCTCAACACTGAGGAACCAAACACAGCTCTCAGGCCACACTCATCTCAAGCCTCTAAGGCTCCACTGAAAGCAGACAGTCCACTTAATATAGAGCCATAGTGTAACAAGAAAAAACACCACAGTGAAGAAACCAAATATCTCCAATATGCCAAACAACAAACGCAAAAACCAAGCTAACAAGAACAAGGAAGACACTATGACGCCCCAAATGAAAAAGACACCCCAATTCAAGATTATGAAGATGATGAGATAGAAGAAATGCAAGAAGGAGATCTCAAGAAATTGATAAGAACATTAAGAAGTTCTCAAAAACAAATTCTTGAACTACAGAAATACTTAATGGACAAGATAGAAAATCTCTCTCGTGAAAGTGAAATATTAAGGAGGAATCAAAATGAAATGAAACAACTAGTGGAACAAGAAACTGTGATAGTGATGAGAAATCATAATGAAATGAAGAATTCAATAGATCAAATGACAAACACATTAGAGAGCCTTAAAAACAGAATGGACGAAGCAGAAGAGAGAATATCAGACTTAGAAGACAGAGAACAGGAAAGGAAACAGGCAAATCAAAGAAAAGAAGAAGAAATTAGAAATCTAAAAAATATTGTCGGGAATCTACAGGATACTATTAAAAAACCCAACGTTCAGGTTCTAGGAGTTCCTGAAGGCATGGAGAGGGAGAAAGGATTAGAAGACATTTTCAGTGAGATACTAGCAGAAAATTTCCCAGGTTTGGAGAAGGACAGAGGCATCTTAGTACAGGAAGCTTATAGAACCCCTAACAAACATGACCAAAAGAGATCCTCACCAAGACATGTTGTAATCAAACTCACCACAGTGAAGCAGGAAGAAAAGATTCTAAAAGGTGAAAGAGAGAAACGTCTGATTACTCTCAGAGGATCTCCAATTAGACTCACAGCAGACTTCTCAACAGAAACCCTACAAGCTAGAAGGGAATGGCGAGAAATAGCCCAGGTACTAAGAGAGAAAAACTGCCAGCCCAGAATATTATATCCTGCAAAGCTCTCATTTGTGAATGAAGGTGAAATTAAGACTTTTCATAGCAAACAGAAACTGAAAGAATTTGTCGCCACTCATCCTGCCCTGCAAAAGATGCTTAAAGATGTGTTACACAGAGAAACACAGAAACATGGTCACCAATATGAAAGAAGGTAAAGGAAGGAAACCTCACAGCAAAAGATCACAGGAAGCTCAATTTCTCTTTGACATAGAATTAAACTCTGATGCTCTGTTAAAGCAATGTGTTAAAGTAATCTATTATGTTCTCTTGATGTCTGTGAAATTCTAAGTGTTCAAAAACAGCTGAATTTTTATTAAGAGCTATGGGTTATTTAAATATGTGCTTTTTTCAAAAATTTGAATAATCACCTTGTAACAATGATCAAATTTGGTCTATGTTATGTCATGATTTTAAGAAATCTTATTTCAACCAGATATTTTGGATTTTGAGCCTTCTTGGCATTCTTGACAGGCATTCAAAAAATCAAAGTTTCAAACAATCTGGACTCTAAAATTTCCAGTATATCCTGGCCTTTGGTTTTTCCAGTTTGGGCCCAACTGAAAAAATCGAAGGACCTATGTCTCTCATCTTATAGAGACACCAACTAATCAGTCTATTTGGAGTATATTAGAAGTACTGTCAAGATGTGATGTGGTACCAGACTTTAAGTTTCTATAATGGAAAATGCTATTAATACAAATGTTTGAGAATTAAAAAGTCTAATGATCTTGTGTTACTAGACATTATAGTTATCTTAATGAGAAATCCCCAGAGGCCTAAAGGGTTAAATACTTGTAAAATCCTACAGGTACTTTCAAAAATACTGTGAAGTAAGAAAGTGCCTCTTGTTGGTTGATGAGTTTATAATTTTAAACATGGCGACTTAAAGTCTTTTGTCATCCACAGTTATATATGATGTGCTGCTCATAAAACTAAAGCGTTGTTGGTTCTGTGTTTAGCTGTCCTCCTGTAGGTTCCTATGGACTTTTCCCAGCCACTTCTATTGTATTCAGTACTTTGGGATGGCTCTGTTAACAGATGAAGCCAATAATGTATTCACAGTACCAACTGAGAGAAAGTATGGTTAACTGAGGTTACTAAAAAGAAAAAGCAATTCAAATCAATTGGTAATCTACAAAAAGAGTTAAAGATTTTAAAAGCTATTATTAAAATTGCTATATTGGTCTATTATGCTATATTATATGTGTGTACATATTGTATGTCCACATGGGGAAATTTTATTAAGAGTTTTATTTTAAATGGCTTATAGATAAGATTGTCCATAAATTTAAGCTGCTAAAATCAATCAAAGATACATTTTAATTTGTGGGGCCTGAATCTGTGTATCATATGTTTTAGACTTGTTGGTAGAAAGACACTAAAAACATTTTAGATGGTTGTGCTTAAGTTTACTGGTTAAACAAACTACACCATGTTAGATATTTAAGAGGTGTTTTCAAATACATGATTCTTAAAATTTATAGAAGGCATTGGACATTCTGGTAAATGTTTTCTTAAGTTGTTATCTAATGGTTGAAACGGTTTGCTAAGTATTCATGTGATATTGCTATTGTCAGCAAGCGATCTAGGACTTGCTCCCTCATTTCTCTATTCTAAGCCCAACTTGTTCTTTCATTTCTCTATTCTCTTCAAGGTAGGAAACTAATTCTATTATGAAGGAATCTGTAGGATGCACAATTTAATCTTTAGACCTTATAAAAGAGATGGCTAACATTTTTCTGCAATAGCATAGCCAAAATAAGAACTTAAATAATAATCTCATAGCTAGATTCACTTCGCCATCAGCAAAGTATACAGTAAGTAGAAAAAACCTCCCTTTCAGACCAAAGGGAAAGAAAGTTTTAAAGTGAGAATATAATTTTCCTCATGGGCATTGTCTACCTTAGAAAAACTACTACAGAACATGCCTGTGACTATAGACGTGTAGTTCAGGCCACCGAAGATTAGAGATGGGACACAGGCACTCCCTTGACTTGCATCCTCTGGTCTGCTTTAACACAAACCAGGAGGAAAAGAAAGCTAGGCATCAGAAGCAATGGGTGGCAGGCCTATTAATGGCTGATCTGTACAGTGATCTGCCCTCAAGGAGACCCAACAGGCCAGTCCACTGCAGTGGCTTTCAATGTGGTAAGCATGGGCTTCAGCAGAAGTCAGCTTGTGAAGACCCCTGGCAGCTCTGCCAAGAGTTGGATCACTGGAAATGGACCTGCCCTGGAGTCAAAGGATGCCCAGGTCAGAGCCACAGATCTTATTGGCTTTAAGCTGAAAAGCCCTTCACTCAGCCCAACTTCCAAAGTGACCCCTGCAGCTTAGGGGATGGTCAAGTAGGGTCAGCAACATTGCAGGCAGAACTGTAAATTTCTTGTTAGAGATGCCCCCTGCCTTGACCTGGCCAGCTCTCCTCCCAGGCCAGCCAAGTAATGAAAGTCAACAGGGTGCCTTCCCCTAGGAGGTTCACACCTCCCTGAGGATGCACCCCATGTGAAGAGATAGATAGGTCTGGGCCTCTTAACTTACAAGGCCTAAAGCCCACCAGATTATTACAAGGCCCCTTCTGTCAGGTTCTTTTTGACTCTCAATCAGAAAACTTAATTGTAGTTTAGACAGCACCTTTCTTAGCTCATCTAATACTGACTCTGTCACA
The DNA here is from genome assembly GCF_033115175.1 of Lepus europaeus. Classification (NCBI taxonomy): domain Eukaryota; kingdom Metazoa; phylum Chordata; class Mammalia; order Lagomorpha; family Leporidae; genus Lepus; species Lepus europaeus. The sequence continues at coordinate 11,444,676 of NW_026909276.1, read as the reverse complement.
CTTGGGCCTCATTCCTTTGTAATCATAACCTCTACTCTACCACCAATGGCTCTACTCCCAACCTGTGTGTACTGATGGTCCTCTTCCCCACTTAATGCTGTATAATTGTTCAAACCTGGTAAATGCCACTCTTAGGATCATTGGTTACTATCCTCACTCTGTCTTTTATGACCTTGTCTAAATATGATCAGAGTCGGCAAACTTGGAAGGCTTCCATAGCCTTGGCAACTCATGACGACAGCCTAGGGTGGTTACTGGCACCATAAACTAGAATGTCAATTTGTTGGGTCAACAAAAAGAGCCACTGTGCAATTGCTCCTCATGTAGGATCTCTGTCCTTAATGTACTGTACATTTTGATTTAATGCTATAACTAGTACTCCAACCGTATGTTTCACTTTGTGTTTCTATGTGGGTGCAAACTGTTGAAATCTGTATACTAAATTGATCTTCTGTATATAAAGAGAATTGAAAATGAATCTTGATGTGAATGGAAGGGGAGAGGGAGTGGGAGAGGGGAGGGTTGTGGGTGGGAGGGAAATTATGGGAGGGGGAAGCCATTGTAATCCATAAGCTGTACACTGGAAATTTATATTCATTAAATAAAAGTAAAAAAAAATCAACAGCCTTTGTATACACAGGCAATGCCATGGCTGAGGAAGAACTTCTAAGATCAATCCCATTCACAAGCTACAAAAACAATCAAATACGTTGGAATAAACTTAACCAAGGACGTAAAAGATCTCTATGATGAAAATTACAAAACCTTAAAGAAAGAAATAGAAGAGGATACCAAAAACTGGAAAAATCTTCCATGCTCATGGATTGGAATAATCAATATCATCAAAAGCAATTTATACATTCAATGCAATACCAATCAAAATACCAAAGGCATTCTTCTCAGATCTGGAAAAAAATGATGCTGAAATTCATATGGAAGCACAGGAGACCTCGAATAGCTACAGTAATCTTGTACAACAAAAACAAAGCCAGAGGCATCACAATACCAGATTTCAGGATATACTACAGGGCAGTTGTTATCAAAAAAGCATGGTACTGGTACAGAAACAGATGGATAGACCAATGGAACAGAATAGAAACACCAGAAATGAATCCAAACATCTACAGCCAACTTAGATTTGATCAAGGATCTAAAATCAGCTCCTGGAGCAAGGACAGTCTATTCAATAAGCAGTGCTCAGAAAACTGGATTTCCACGTGCAGAAGCTTGAAGCAAGACACCCACATTACACATTACACAAAAATCCACTCATGACCTGATACAATCAAATTATTAGAGAACATTGGAGAAACCCTGCAAGATATAGACAGCGGCAAAGACTTCTTGGAAAAGACCCCGGAGGCACAGGCAGTCAAAACCAAAATTAACAATTGGGATTACATCAAATTGAGAAGTTTCTGTACTGCAAAAGTAACAGTCAGAAAAGTCAAGAGGCAACCGACAGAATGGGAAAAATATTTGCATACGATGCAATAGATAAAGGATTAATAACCAGAATCTATAAAGAGATGAAGAAACTCCACAACAACAAAACAAACAACCCACTTAAGAAATGGGCAAAGGACCTCAATAGACATTTTTCAAAAGAGGAAATCCAAATAGCCAACAGACACATGAAAAAATGTTCAAGATCACTAGCAATCAGGGAAATGCAAATCAAAACCACAATGAGGTTTCACCTCACCTCAGTTAGATAGGCTCACATACAGAAATCTACCAACAACAGATGCTGGTGAGGATGTGGGGAAAAGGGGGCACTAATCCACTGTTGGTGGAATGCAAACCTGTAAAGCCACTACGGAAGTCAGTTTCGAGATTCCTCAGAAACCTGAATATAACTCTACCATACAACCCAGTCATCCCACTCCTTGGAATTTACCCAAAGGAAATTAAATTGGTAAACAAGCTGTCTGCATCTCAATTTTTATTGCAGCTCAATTCACAATAGCTAAGACATGGAATCAACTTAAATGTCCATCAACAGTAGACTGGAAAAGAAATTATGGGACATGTACTCTATAGAATACTATGCAGCAGTAAAAAACATTGAAATCTGGTCATTTACAACAAAATGGAGGAATCTGGAAAACATCATGCTGAGTGAAATAAGCCAGTCCCAAAGGGACAAATATCTTATGTTCTCCCTGATCAGTGACAACTAACTGAGCACCTAAAGGAAACCTGTTGAAGTGAAACTGATACTATGAGAAACAATGACTTTATCTGCCCTTGTACTGTTTGTGGAGGAACAACTTACTACTTTATTACTCTTAGTATTTTTTTAGTTCTACTTAATACCATTGGTTGAACTCTTTAATTAACACACAATTATTCTTAGGTGTTTAAATTTAACTAAAAGTGATTCCTGTTAAATATAAGAATGGGAATAAGAAACGGAGGAAATGTACAGTTCAACACATGCTCAATTGGACTTACCCCTAATGGTAGAGTTAGAAACGTGCTAGGGGATTCCAATCCAATCCCATCAAGGTGACATGTACCAATGCCATGTAACTAGTCAAATTGATCAGCTTCAGTTCATAATTGATCACAATGATAGGATTAAGTGTCAAAGGGATCACATAAACAAGAGTAGTGTCTGCTAATACTAACTAATATAATTAAAAAGAGAGAATGATCCAACATGGGAAGCAGAATACACAGCAGACTCATAGAATGGCGGATGTCCTAAACAGCACTCTGGCCTCAGAATCAGCCCTGAAGGCATTTGGATCTGTCTAAAAAGCCCATGAGAGTATTTCAGGCATGGAAAGCCAAGACATTCTGGGAAAAAAAAAGACATAAATGAAAGATCTCTGCAAGTGAGATCCCAGTTGAAAGAATGGGCCATTAAAGAAGGAGGTACCTTTCTCTGAAGGGAGGAGAGAACTTCCACTTTAACTATGAGCTTGTCTAAAAAAGATCAGAGTTGGTGAACTCAAGGGCATCCATAGCCTTGGCAGCTCATGACAAGAGCCTCAGATGATTACTGATGTCGTAAATAAGAGTGTCAATTGTTAAATCAACAATAGGAGTCATTGTGCACTTGCTCCCCATGTAGGATCTCTGTCCTTAATATGTTGTACTATGTGAATTAATGGTATAACTAGTACTCAACAGTACTTTATACTTTGTGTTTCTGTGTGGGTGCAAATTGTTGAAATCTTTACTTAGTATATACTAAACTGATCTTCTGTACATAAAGATAATTGAAACTGAACCTTGATGTGGATGGGATGGGAGAGGGAGTGGGAGATGGGATGATTGCAGATGGGAGGGTACTTATGGGGGGGAGCCACTATAATCCAAAAGCTGTACTTTGGAAATGTATATTTATTAAATAAGTTTAAAAAAAAGAGAACCCAAGATATGCTACACATGAAGTTCTCATTTCCTAGCTCAGTTACTAAAACAGCAAAGAAGAAACTCTTGAATAGAATTAGACTCATATTCGCCCTACTACTTAGAACAATTTAAATACCTCAAGAAAAGCTAGAGGTCAGAATCAAATCACCCTGCTCTCTAAACTTTTAAGCTACAGGAGCTGACTGACAAACTGAGGAAGTTTCCAACTAAATGCAAACTGTAAAAAAAAGAAAAGTTGCAACATGGAAAATTACAATCAAATATGGGTTGAAAAACTCTAAGAGCAGAGTTCAAAAGTCAAAGATCAAAACTTCTTGTCAACTTTTTTCCTAACAGAAAACCTGGTTGTTTTAACATTAATATGTAGGACCAAATTCTATCTTCATGTCAATGTGCCTTTTGTATTAATGCTCAATTTCCAGAAACTCATGTGGCCAATTCCATGATAACCTCAGCCAATCTACCACAAATCTACAACACTTTATATTTTCCTCAGCTGATTGTCCTGTTTTGTTCCTCTTTCTCTGTGCCAAACACCATTGTACTTTAGGACAAATATTACTTTTTCCTTTATTTAAACATATCTCTTATATTCCATAACTTCACTAAAAGTATGTCTGTGTATCACAGTTTTTTAACCTTTTCTCTTAATTTTGGTTACCATATACTTGTTAGAATTATTCCTTATTCTAAGTAACTTAATTTCTAACAAAAGCTTAGTAAACAATTTTGAACCGACATACTTCAATAATTGATGAAAGCACAGTTACTTGTAGGTCCAGTGCCTTTTATAGAATTTAAGATGTCAAAAGTTCATGAATTTACATTTAGGAACATTTACTTCTTTCAGGGGTTAATCTGGTAATGCACAACTATAGTAAAAAGGGTGGTCCTTACTAGCACTTCTTGCAGGCTTATGCCAGGTGCTTGGCTGAGGGATCTACACACCTTAAGCTTTTTGATCCTCATCACAGCTTTCTGGGGCTGTAACTATGGTTATCTCTACTTCTCAGTTAAGACATGACAGACATACCCTGAGTAAATTTCCTCTAGTCACAAGTGAGCATAAATTCAAACATGATAAAAAGCTTCAGAATATTAGATAATATGAACTTACCATGTGTAAAATGTTTATGGAAAATATGTATCATGACAAAGCTATGCATAGATTATCAAAAAAAATTTATACCAAAACAAACATACAATTTTTCTTCCCACAAACTTTTTCAAGTACAATAATGTTGCTCTGGCATTATTTAAAGTAATTAGAAAAAAAGCTGTCAAATAACAGATAACTCTTCCAAAGCCAAGAAACAGTTCTTTAGTGAGCCAGAGTGTTCTGCCCCAATTCAGTCCTACAAAGTGATCACAAGCCAAAAAATGTTTCATTCTCAGCCTGAGTCAAATTCTCCATTTTCTCAAACTCCTTATCAACCCAGTTTTCTTTCAGGTAAGCTCCTTCTTGAATCCCAATATCCTGGAGACCTTTCTTGAAGTTTCCTAATTAACACTGCACTCATGCTCCAGTCCTTTCAGAAAGGTCCCTCCTCCCAAATTCTCCTTTCCCCCACTTTTCCTAAGGGTTTTCCACAGGCCTCATCTCATATCCCATGAATCCCTGCTACAGCTCTTGCAAAAGTCATCTGCTTTCAGCAATAATATTCTTCCCTTTTCCTATCTATCCTTGGATGGAGACACACACAAATTACATGTTCTCCCCTCCCCCAGCTCTTTCAAGACACCTAACCCTCCCCCAGAGTTTCCCTCCAGTGCTGTCAACCTTGGTCCTGAACTCTAAACCCTGACCTTTTTTCTCAGTCTTTCAAATCCAGAAGTGCTGGGGTTTTACTCTTTGTCAACAGCACACGACCTTCCCCCCAGGTCTACCTCCCATGCCGCCACACCCAAGTCTTCTCGCCCCCCTGATTCCCTGCAGAACCCCAGAGAAACTCAGTCCCCAATATCCGTTCATCCCCTCCTGTCTCTGTGGCCCCTAATTCTCCTCTAGGTGCCCTTGGACCCCAGATTTCTCCCCATACCTGCGACCCCTCTCTGCTGCAGGACAGAGGCCCACCTCACTGCCTCCAGGGCTTGGGGATCCTTTCCCTTAACCTTGGTGCCCCCAGGCTGCTGACAGCGTCAGTCCGGCCAGACTGGCTCACCTGCTGTTCCTGTCCAGGAGGAAGGCACAGGCGGCCAGGTTAAGCCAACGCCGAGCAGCATCTGAAACTCGGAGAGGAGCACGTCGTTGTTGAACTTCGGTATCACTTTCAGGTCCAGCTCCAGCCCCATGTCCTCCAGGGCCCGGCCGACTCCAGTCTCTGCTCCTCCTCACGTCTGAGCCTCTGCTGCTGGGACCCTAAGAGGCCTGCTGCCAGCGGGTGCTGCGACTGCACTCCACTGAGGTAGGCCCCGATCTGTCACTGCCTCAAAGATAAACTCAATCACCAGTGAGCTCCTCAGGCCAGCGCCGTGGCCGCCACCTCTGCTGAAGTCCCAGGCTCCCCCACGGCAGCCCCAGGCTTCCTCACTGCACAGAAGCCTGAGGTCTAACTTCGCCCCCACCGCCGCTGGGCCCACGCTCAAGGCCCGTTGTTTAACCACCGCGGCTGCCATCTTCCCACGCTCAACATTGCCTCCTCCCCACACTTCGCTTCCAATGCTGCAGCCTTGCCAGGATTCATGGCTGCCACTGTCGCAGCCGTCCCACTCTTCGGGGCCACCCTACTCTTCATGGCTGCGGCTGCCGCCCCCACTCTGCAGGGCAGCCCCACTCTTCATGGACTCAGCCTCCGCCAACGTCCAGAATTCGTGGTTGCTACTTCTGCCGCTTGGTGATATCGCACCTGCTGCGTCACACGCCCGGCCCTGCCCCTTCCTCCTGGTCTCAGTCCTCCCCCTCCTACTTTCACTTTCACCTGTCCCGTGGACTCCATGGAGTTGACTGTCTCAGAGAGCTTTTCCCTTCCCACTGACCCGGGGGCATAGGGCCCTCTTCTGACATCTCTAAGTAGTAAACTTCTACTACTTCATAGATGTGGTTCAGTTGCCTTGACTCACACTGAATCTAACTTTACTGCTGGTCATAGTTCTCCTAAAGCGGCCACCTTGGTAGAAATAAGCTAGAAACAGATCAGACAAGTCTCAAGGGCATCTGGAAATCTTAATACGTGTCCTGTAGAAGGAACCCCTGGTCGTTGGCTGCACACTGCCCTGGGCCCTCCGTTCCCTCTGTGACGTGTCCTGCCTGGTGGCCATGGTTTTGTGTGAACTGCATGCTCCTAGACACGGCGTGCACTGCAATTTCACTAGATGATGGACAGTAACAGTCCCATCCTCTGATGGCCACTGTTGTATATGCAGTCTGTCAGTAACTGTCACGTTGGCACGTGGTGACTGTTTTCTTAGAAGTTCTGTAATGGAGGTTAATAGCTCCCAGGTGTGTGAGTATCCAGGCCATACTAATTGGGGTTGAGTGGTGGAAACCAGGCCCTCAGGGCACATGGCTTTCTGTAATTCTCTGATCATCTTCAATGTATATATATACTGTATTTATTTATTCTCAAATAAAAATTATGTTTAGAGACATCACAGAGAATAGGACAAGAATATCTGAATTGTTTGTTATAGCCTCCTTTTTTTAAAATTTTTTTAACTTTTATTTAATAAATATAAATTTCCGAAGTACAACTTTTGGATTATAGTGGCTTTCCCCCCCATAACATTCCTCCCACCTGCAGTCGTCCCATCTCCCACTCCCTCTCCCATCCCATTCACATCAAGATTCATTTTTTTTTCATTTTCAATTCTCTTTATATGCAGATAAATTTAGTATATATTAAGTAAAGCTTTCAACAGTTTGCACCCACATAGAAACACAAAGTATAACATACTGTTTGAGTACTAGTTATAGCATTAAATCACAATGTACAGCACATTAAGGACAGAGATCCTACATGAGGAGTAAGTGCACAGTGACTCCTGTTGTTGATTTAACAATTTGACACTCTTGTTTATGGCATCAGTAATCACCCTAGGCTCTTGTCATGAGTTGCCAAGGCTATGGAAGCCTTTTGAGTTCACCAACTTTAATCTTATTCAGACAGGATCATAGTCAAAGTGGAAGTTCTCTCCTCCCTTCAGAGAAAGGTACCTCCTTCTTTGATGACCTGTTCTTTCCACTGGGATCTCACTCACAGAGATCTTTCATTTAGGTGGTTTTTTTTGTTTTTGTTTTTGTTTTTTTTTGCCAGAGTGTCTTGGCTTTCCATGCCTGAAATACTTTCATGGGCTTTTCAGCCAGATCCGAATGCCTTAAGGGCTGATTCTGAGGCCAGAGTGCCATTTAGGACATCTGCCATTCTATGAGTCTGCTGTGTATCCCGCTTCCCATGTTGGATCGTTCTCTCCCTTTTTTATTCTATCAGTTAGTATTAGCAGACACTTGTCTTGTTTATATGATCCCTTTGACTCTTAGTCCTATCATTATGATCAATTGTGAACTGAAATTGATCACTTGGACTAGTGAGATGGCATTGGTACATGCCACCTTGATGGGATTGAATTGGAACCCCTGGTATGTTTCTAACTCTACCGTTTGGGCAAGTCAGCTTGAGCATGTCCCAAATTGTACATCTCTTGTTATAGCCTCCTTTAAGTCAGAAGTTTGTGTTGCTTGTGTTTAACTCCCAACTCTCCAATAAGAGTTTTTGAAGCTTCTGATTCTTTCTTCCATAGTGCAATGATAATTGATAAGATAAACAATCATAGTTTCAATTATATACATACATATTTAGAGATTTTTTTGAATACGTATTTTTGGCACAATCCACTCTAATTGATCCTTTTAGCTGTTAAAATTTCTTGTTTCACAGTATAGTTAAGAGTGTTTCCCAACACAGATTTTCAACTCTTTCATGTTCATATTAGAGACAAAATATATTATAAAATCTCATTTTGTTGCAGTTATACTTCACAATAAAAACAATCTACACACTAATTGAATATCCCTCTTTTGAATTTTTTATGTGTTTGTACATAAAGATTGAGCTGACAACAAAGAAAACTAGGTTAAAGTAAATGTCAAAGGGGCCGGTGCTGTGGTGCAGTGGGTTAACGCCCTGGCCTGAAGCACCAGCATCCTATATGGGCACCAGTTCAAAACCCAGCTGCTCCACTTCCAGTCCAGCTCTCTGCTGTGGCCTGGGGAAGGCAGTGGAGGATAGCCCAAGTCCTTGGGCCCTGCACCTGCATGGGAGACCAGGAGGAAGTACCTGGCTCCTGGCTTCGGATTGGTGCAGCACCAGCCATGGCGTCCATTTGGGGAGTGAACCAGCAGATGGAAGACCTTTCTCTCTGTTTCTCCTTCTCACTGTCTGTAACTCTCTCAAATAAACAAAATATTTCTTAAAAAAAGTAAATGTCAAAGCACATTGTCATGCTCTAGTATTTAACAATCTGAGTAAAGAAAAGTTAATAAAATACATGTTTTTTTAATTACAATTGTTTGAAATATTAATTTTTAATAATATGCATATATGTGAACCTTTTGAGGACCCTCTTCCTACATACAGTGGTAGAGCAAAGCCTGAACATCTGCATATTGTAATAAAAGGATAGAAGTAGCACTAATTAATTGTGATAAGAGGATAAAAGAAGCATGAAGCACTTTACTAAAGAGCCTGAGGTATAAGCTTCCAATGTTAAAAACTTGGAAAAGAGTGTTACTGGGGCCAGCATTGTGGTATAGCAGGTTAAGCCATTGCTTGCAAAGCCAGAGACCCATATGGGTGCTAGCTCCTTTGTGGCCACTCTACTTCTGATCCTTCTCCCACATGTGAGACCTGAATGAAACTCCTGGCTCCTGGCTTCAGTCTGGCCCAGCCCTGGCCATTGTGGCCATTTGTGGAGTGAACCAGCTGAGGGAGATTTCTATCTCTCTATGTCTCCCTATCACTCTATAAGTTTGCCTTTCAAATGCATAGATAAATAAATATTTTAAGAAGGAAAAGAGTGGCATTTTCAAACTCAATGACAAAAGGAGTTTGCGTACATTTTATATGGTAGTTGATATGGCTGCATTATTGGCTGCACTTGTTAATTCTAAATCACTATACATACATTCTGAAGCAGAATTATTATGTGAAGGGAATCAAGATTCTCACTGTTAAGGAGGGAGTAGAGATGATGAGTAGGGAAGAATGAAGCATGTAATATTGAACTAAATATATAGTATAAATTCATGTTTTCTTGATATAGATATTTTACCAAAAACAAGGAAAAGTTTCTCTCTGCTTGCAGACCAATATTTAAGAGTCAAGAACTGATGCATGAAAGCAGGTTAATTCAAGAAGCCAGAAATGTTGGGAGAAGGAGGATGTGATTGTCACCAAGACTATCGCAGCATCTCAGGGTAGCAGGATTGTCTCAGATGAGACCAGAATGGGGAATCAGGACTAAGGGGCATCAATGATAGGCCCTGCTGCATGTTGGGCTCCGGCCAGAAAATAAGAAGGCTGGTCAGAGTCAAAGAGGTTAACTTTGAGCCTGTAGTCACAAATCCCAGCCTCTGGTCCTGCTGACTGGGGTAGGCTATATTACTTGGCAAATTCATTTTTTTAACTTTTATTTAATGAATATAAATTTCCAGTGTACACCTTATGGATTACAATGCCTTCCCCCTCCCATAACTTCCCTCCCACCCGCAACCCTCCCCTCTCCCGCTCCCTCTCCCCTTCCATTCACATCATGATACATTTTCAATTCTCTTTATATACAGAAGATCACTTTAGTATAAAGATTTCAACAGTTTGCACCCACATAGAAACACAAAGTGAAACATACTGTTTGAGTACTAGTTATAGCATTAAATCAAAATGTACAGCACATTAAGGACGGAGATCCTACATGAGGAGCAAGTGCACAGTGGCTCCTGTTGTTGACCCAACAAATTGATACTCTAGTTTATGGCACCAGTAACCACCCTAGGCTCTCGTCATGAGTTGCCAAGGCTATGGAAGCCTTCCAAATTTGCTGACTCTGATCATATTTAGGCAAGGTCATAAAAGACAGAGTGAGGATAGTAACCAATGATCCTAAGAGTGACATTTACCAGGTTTGAACAATTATACAGCATTAAGTGGGGAAGAGGACCATCAGTACACACAGGTTGGGAGTCGAGCCATTGGTGGTAGAGTAGAGGTTATGATTACAAAGGAATGAGGCCCAAGTGCACTAGACAGGGCCTAGAACAAAGGACAGAGTCATTATTAGAGGAGCTAAGAAAGGTGCTGTCTAAGCTACAATTAAGTTTTCTGATTGAGAGGCAAATAGAACCTGATAGAAGGGGCTTGATAATAATCTGGTGGGCTTTAGGCCTTGCAAGTTAAGAGGCCCAGACCTATCTATCTCTTCACATGGGGTATATCCTAAGGGAGGTGTGAACCTCCTAGGGGAAGGCACTCTGTTGACTTTCATTACTTGGCTGGCCTGGGAGGAGAGCTGGCCAGGTCAAGGCAGGTTGCATCTCTAACAAGAAATTTACAGTTCTGCCTGCAATGTTGCTGACCCTACTTGACCATCCCCTCAGCTGCAGTGGTCACTTTGGAAGTTGGGCTGAGTGAAGGGCTTTTCAGCTTAGAGCCAATAAGATCTGTGGCTCTGACCTGGGCATCCTTCGACTCCAGGGCAGGTCCATTTCCAGTGATCCAACTCTTGGCAGAGCTGCCAGGGCTCTTCACAAGCTGACTTCTGCTGAAGCTCAGGCTTACCACATTGAAAGCCACTGCAGTGGACTGGCCTGTTGGGTCTCCTTGAGGGCAGATCACTGTACAGATCAGCCATTAATAGGCCTGCCACCCATTGCTTCTGATGCCTAGCTTTCTTTTCCTCCTGGTTTGTGTTAAAGCAGACCAGAGGATGCAAGTCAAGGGAGTGCCTGTGTCCCATCTCTAATCTTCGGTGGCCTGAACTACACGTCTATAGTCACAGGCATGTTCTGTAGTAGTTTTTCTAAGGTAGACAATGCCCATGAGGAAAATTATATTCTCACTTTAAAACTTTCTTTCCCTTTGGTCTGAAAGGGAGGTTTTTTTCTACTTACTGTGTACTTTGCTGATGGCGAAGTGAATCTAGCTATGAGATTATTATTTAAGTTCTTATTTGGCTATGCTATTACAGAAAAATGTTAGCCATCTCTTTTATAAGGTCTAAAGATTAAATTGTGCGTCCTACAGATTCAAATTCGGCTGACTTTCTCAAGACCATATTCTAAAATCCTCAAGCAGGCATAACTTGTTTCTTAAGCATAAGTCTAGTCACAAATACAACAGTTTTTACAAAGCAAAATGGAGTCATTTGGGCTACTATCACAGTTAAAATGCTGCATGTAAAATCTTTACTGCTATGTGTATTATGATGAAGAGTAAGAGTCTGTTTTTTTTTTATTTTAACTGGAGCATCTTTGAAGCCTCACCCAAGTGGCTTCTACTACTTTTCTACATCTAGGGAGGCTGTTAAGAAAACCCAAGTGTTCCTTCTTTGCACCAGTATGAGTTCAAGTCAAACACAGGGTCCTTCATCCCAGCCCAAACTGTAACCCTTACAAAACCAGAAACAAATCTCCTTTCCCTGCTATTTCAAGTTATGTGTTTGAACCTCCTGGGAAGCCACTCTTCTCTCTACAGAAATTCATTTTGTGTGAAATAATACATAACAGATTCTCATAGTCTATGTGTGTGTGTGCACACATGGGATCATTGTTCTCAATATCCAAAGTTTGAGTGAGAGTCTTGTTTGTTTCTACACAATGGCAATAACATGTATCCACATAGGTTACTTAATATGGTTACTCCTGCTATTAGCTGAGTGGGCCTAAAAGTAACTTCTTCTCTGTAGCAGCATGCATACCTCATAATCTGATCCTCAGTTTTTATGCCATTCTCCAATTAAAGGCACCCAAATTCTTCAGATGAATGACTAAGATGAGGCAAGTAATATACAAAATATGCCAGGAACATCTTGCAGCACTAGAAGTAATGAAGTGCTAAAAAGAAATGGTTGTGAGTATGGTCAAGGATACAGAAACCAATTGAAAAATCTCCTGATGGCCAAAGTCGGAATATGTCCATAAGAAAGTAAATGAAATATCATTGGAATATACCCAAGATATAAAATAGCTATCTATAAATCTACACTTACAGAAACAACTGGATGCATAAATACATATGATAGAGCATAAAAACCCTATGCAGAAGAGTTTAGAGATAATTTACATGTAAACTCTGTTCTCATGGAGAAGTTGTAGTATTCCAAACTGCTAGTGTAAGCTGTTCATAACAGCCTTCATCTAAAAGTAACAGATGTAGCCAGTGCTGTTGTGCAGCAAGGTAAGCTGCTGTGAGCAATGCTACCATCACATATTAGAGTAGTGATTTGATTCCCAGCTACTCCACTTCCAATCCAGCTTCCTGATAATATGCTTCCCCGGGTTGGGGATGGGAAGGGCAACAGAACATGGGCCAAGCATTTGGATTCCTGCATCAAGGTAAGAGACCCAGGTAGGGTTCTAGGCTATTGGCTTCAGCCCATAGTATCCTTGGCTGCTGCAGGCATTTAGGGAGTGGATTATTTCTGCCGATTGCCAGGTTGGTCCAGCCACCCCTGTGTGTTGGCAGATAAAAATCTACTCAGGGGCACATTCAGGTAGAAAAAATGTGAGGGCCAGGGGACTGCAGATTCACAGGTCTGAGCCCTGCCTTTCAATGTTCATATACTTTTATTTGCTTTACATGGGTCAGGGTTGAGGGTCAGGTAGCCTAAACCATCTCTTGTGTAGGCATGTCTTGTTCCCTAGGGCTGTGGCCTTTTGCATGCTCTAGGTCAGCCTCTGCAGACACAAGTCTTGCCTGTTTCTCCCTGCCTCCAACCTTTCACATACATTTTAGAAAACCAAGAATTTGACAGAAGTGGTAGTTAATAGAATGACAAGTCAGCTACTAAAATGTTCAAAGCATGAGGGAGGGAGTAGTTGGTGATGGAATATGATGTCATCACATTCAATGGCTTCCAATACCTTTATTGCTCATCAGTGAAGTTTGATACTGTTCATCAATGAAATATTTTCATTTTTCCCAACTTGAACTCATTCATCAATTCAGACTCTTAAGGAAGAAGCTTAAAGAATAGAAAAAGTAGAAACATGGTAATATGTGGCCTTACTATTTCCCTGGGAGCTATATCACAGTGCTAAGATGATGTCCAGCATCTAGTATTATCACATAGATACTCAATTAATATTTATTGAATGGCTTTATGATGACAAAAATGTCAAAACAACCTAAGTGGCCAATAAATTTAACTTACCTTTGTTTAAGAAGTTATCACATATCTATTTAATGGAACATCACAGTCATAAAAAAATGCTCCCAAAAACTATCAAAGTATGACATGAAGTGGTGGTTAGTCTGGTGATTAAGGTGCCTGCATCCCATATCAGAGTGTCTGGGTTCAAATTGCACTCTAGCTCTTTAGTCCAGCTTCCTTAGCCACAGGTGATCATTTAAGTAATTCGATCCTTGCAGATGAGAAATCTGGAATGAGTTCTTGGCTTCTTGCTTTCTCCCTGCCTGCCTATCCTGCATTGTTGCAGGCATTTGGAAAGTAAACCAGTGGATGAGAGTGCTCTGTTTCTCTGTTGTGTCTCTCAAATAAATAGTAAACATTTTTAAGAGCCAGGATAAAACATTGCAGATACATTATATCTGTGTAAAAAATCAGGATAAGAAAAGGGATCAACACTATAAAAGCTGTGGCTTTGGGGGCTGGCACCGTGGCGTAGAGGGTAAAGCTGCCGCCTGCAGTGCCAGCATCCTGTATGGGCTCCAGTTCAAGTCCTGGCTGCTCCACTTCCAATCCAGCTCTCTGCTATGGCCTAGAAAAACAGTAGATGGCCCAAGTCCTTAGACCCCTGCACCTGTGTGTAAGACCCAGAAGAAGCTCCTGGCTCCTGGCTTCAGCTCAGCCCAGCTCCAACCCTTGCGGCCATCTGGGGAGTGAACCAGAGAATGGAAGACCTCTCTCTCTCTGCCTCTCCTTCTCTCTCTGTGTAACTCTGAGTTTCAAGTAAATAAATAAATCTTTAAAAAAGATAAATACCTTACCAAGCTCACAAAATCTTGGGTATTTTTTTTCTTTTTACTTTAATCTAATACAATGTGGTTCATTTTGGAAAAAAGGGAAATGCTGAAAAGATCAATCAGGAAAAAAAAAGCAGTACCTCCATCATCCAAGAATGCCACTACCAATACCCAAGTAGGTTCTGCTTTGTGTCTGGCCTTTCCCCCACTAAGCCTATTATTTGATACATCATGATCTATTTATATACAACAGTGTTTAGCCTTATAATTTGTTTGCTGCTTTTCACTGGAAAAAATAAAGATCAGAGCCACATCTTTACTCAAATTCAAAAACCTCTTGGGGAAGAAGCCATTGAAGAAGGGAAGCCTGCTGGAGAGCGGGGTTGTGTGGGGGTTAGGTCCACCTCCAGTGGAGACTTCAGAAATCTGCCCCCGTGAGGACTTCTGGAGAAGCTGTTCTGCATGGCTTAATGAAGTGAAACCTCTGAGTTTTCCACTAAAATGATGTAATCGCCATCCGGAGGGCCAGATAGGCTGCATTGGCAGACATCATTTTTAATCCCCAACACACCCCTGTGAAGGGTATTCTTATTTTTCAGATAAGAAAACAGGCTCAGAAAGGTTATAGTCCCCTCCATCACCCCAGAACACCACCCCAGAATGCCATATCACCCTGGGGCAGGATTCTAGTACGAGCCACACACACAGAACCTTGGGTCCAGAGGGCCTGGCAAATGGGACCCATAGAGGCCTTTGAAGCAGATGTGAGAGTCCATCCTGTAGTGAGATTTTTGTACAGAGATGAGACACCAAAGCCTTTAACAGGAAGTATTTATTATTTATGCCAGTATACAGCCCACGTGAATTTTTATTCAAAAGCCTAAGACCCAGAAAGGGGTATTTTCTCTTTTTTTGTTCTTAAGGTTTATTTATTTATTTGAAAGTCAGAGTTACACAGAGAGAGGAGAGGTAGAGAGAGAGAGAGAGAGAGAGAGCTCTTCCATCCACTGGTTCATTCCCCAGATAGCCACAATGGCTGGACTGCACCAATCTGAAGCCAAGAGCCAGGAACCAGGAGCTTCCTCCAGGTCTCCCACGTGGGTGCAGGGGCCCAAGGACTTGGGCCATCTTCTACTGCTTAACCAGGCCATAACAAAGAGCTGGATGGGAAGTGAGGCAGAAGTCTTTTTCTTCATGCAGCCAAACACAGCTTCTCCAGTCTGCTGCTGATAGAGGTCCCACGAGGCTCAGCCTTTGCCACTCTGTGAACTTCTCTCAACACAAGAGCACTCAGAAGGATGCCTGGACAGCTCAGAATCTGAAATAAGTTTCCCACAACCTAAGGGATACCTCCCTCTTGTCATCTTCCTGAGAAATAGACTCAAGTATACATTGACTGGAGAGGAGGTAAAGAAGATATGTATGTGGTGTTGGATCAGAATCAGCAGCAAGTTTCAAACTGATGTCACATACCTTGCTGGATTCATGGATATGTGTGAGATGGAACAAACATCAACATTGAGAAGACAGGTTTCTCATGAAAGATCAGTGGAGTAACCAAAAATTTCCAGAACTCTGAAAAATAACAGATGTGTGAAACTGCTGATGGAGATAAAACAAGAGAAAATAATTATATGAGACTCAATGAACTGGTGAAATTTATTACAATTTCAAACATTGGCATCTCTGAAAATTGTGAACAAAATTTCTTATTTCAAGTGTCCCAGACTTTTTTTTTTTTGACAGGCAGAGTGGACAGTGAGAGAGAGAGACAGAGAGAAAGGTCTCCCTTTTGCCGTTGGTTCACCCTCCAATGGCCGCCGTGGTTGGCGTGCTGCAGCCAGCGCACCGCGCTGATCCGATGGCAGGAGCCAGGTGCTTCTCCTGGTCTCCCATGGGGTGCAGGGCCCAAGCACTTGGGCCATCCTCCACTGCACTCCCTGGCCACAGCAGAGAGCTGGCCTGGAACAGGGGCAACCGGGACAGAATCTGGTGCCCCGACCGGGACTAGAACCTGGTGTGCCAGCGCCGCAAGGCGGAGGATTAGCCTAGTGAGCCGCGGCACCGGCTCCAGACTTTTGAACTTTGTGCCTAGTACCAAGAACAATTCCTAATGAGTTATTATTGGCCTGATGCTTGGAGATTATGGCTCTCATCTGCAGAAGTAATTTTTAGTGATGGACTCCAGGTTTTCATCAAACAGCAGAGTTACACGAGAGAAAAAGATGTATCTGCTGATTCACTCCCCAAGTGGTCACAAGTGCAGTGGCTGGATCATGCAGAAGCCAAAAACATGGAATTCAGCTGGGTCTAACATGAGTGGCAGAGACACAACCACCTGAGGTATCATCCTCTGCTTCCTGGGCATATTCACTAGAACCTGGACCCTAACCAGGACTTGACTGACACTCTAATATGGGATACATGTGTCCCAAATAACACCTTAATCTTATGCTTCATGATGCCTGTCCTCTGGGGGAGCTTCTACTAGGTACCTAGCTATGGCAAGATTTTACCAAAGTCAAACTACAAATCTTGCTATTCTGACACCAGGTCCATCTGAATATGGATATTGACCTGATCTTTCACACAGAACTGTTCATAGCAGTTTCTGAAATGTAAAAATAAGCAGCTTTTTGAGTGCCTTTATTTGGCTCTCAGGTAGCCAGGAATTCCCAAAGATTAAAGTCAGGAATCAAATCTGGGGAAGAACAACTCAGGTGGAGAGCCTCCCCATGATTTTAGTTTAATGAAAATAGGAGGGTGGTTGCTAATGCCTCAAGGGAGTTTAGGAGAAAAACGTCCCTCTGGGAAGATTTTTTCTGAATCCACAGTTTAGAAAAATGTCAAAACAATGGGCCGGTGCCGTGGCTCACTAGGCTAATCCTCTGCCTTGTGGCACCGGCACACCGGATTCTAGTCCTGGTTGGGGCACTGATCCTGTCCCGGTTGCCCCTGTTCCAGGCCAGCTCTCTGCTGTGGCCAGGGAGTGCAGTGGAGGATGGCCCAAGTGCTTGGGCCCTGCACCCCATGGGAGACCAGGAGAAGCACCTGGCTCCTGCCATCGGATCAGCGCAGTGCGCCGGCCGCAGCGCACCAACCGCGGCGGCCATTGGAGGGTGAACCAACGGCAAAAGGAAGACCTTCCTCTCTGTCTCTCTCTCTCACTGTCCACTCTGCCTGTCAAAAAAAAAAAAAGAAAGAAAAATGTCAAAACAAGATACACAAAATGCAATCATAAAGATTGTACAAGTTGAGTAGAGAAGGAAAATAGGATGGAGGGCAAAGGTTCCGAGCCAGGGTGTACTGGGAAAGAAACATGGGGAAAGAATTTCCCTTTGAGGCCAGCCTGATCAAACAAAAAAGCAGAAGGAAAAAGAGCCAGGCATTTCTGACAATTTCTCAAATCACAGATGCTAACAAGGATCCTAGTGCCTTTGGAAGGATTCAAGCCCTGCTTTGTCATGGGCAAAATCTGCAAAGAGGACTCTAACCTGCTTGTGTAGCCTACCTCAAATTGGCTAATCAGGGGCCGGGCGCTGTGGCACAGTGGGTTAACGCCTGAGGTGCCAGCATCCATATGAGAGCTGGTTTGAGACCAGGCTGCTTCACTTATGATCCAGCTCTCTGCTGTGGCCTTGGAGAGCAGTGGAGGATGGCCCAGGTCCTTAGGCCCCTGCACCCACATGGGAGACCCAGAGGAGACTCCTGGCTCCTGGCTTCAGATCGACACAGCTATGGCTGTTGCAGTCAATTGGGGAGTGAACCATCAGATGGAAGAACTCTCTCTCTCTCTCTCTCTCTCTCTCTCTCTCTCTCTCTTTTTCTGTCTCTCTCTCTCTGCCTCTCCTCTGTATAACTCTGACTTTCAAAAATAAATAAAATCTTTTTTAAAAAATTGGCTAGTTAAACCTCATGCTAGGGCATTGCTTTATCTTGTAGGTGAGGGTCTTCAGATTCCAGAATCTAGCATTGCATGGACATTTCTAGACCACACTCAAATATAATTTATAGCCATACAACAGCGGTCAGTGGCATTTATCTCTGTTGAGACTTTTTTAAACAAAAATTCTCAGTGTAGTTAGTGGATATCTTGAGGGGCAGGGATGCTGGACCAGTTGCAACAGCACCAAGGCAGGAGCTACCTCCACTGGCTCACTCTCCAATTGGCCACAGTGGCCTGCTGGGCCAGGCCAAAGCCAGGAGCCAGGAGCTTCTTCCGGATCTCCCACATGCGTGCAGGGGCCCAAGGACTTGTGCTGTCTTATGCTTTCTAAAGCAGATTAGTAAGGAAAGGTGTTGTAAGTAGGGCAGCTGGACTCAAACTGGTGCCCATATGGGATGCCAGCACTGCAGGTGATGATGCCACAGCACCAGCCTCAATAAATAAGCCTTAAATAAAATAAAATAAAATAAAATAAAATAAAATAAAATAAAACACAAATACATTACTTAGTAGAAAATGCTTTTTCAAGTTGTCTATCTTACAAATAAAACATTCAGTGTCTAAGTCATATGGACTGAATAAAGGCCCAAGTTTTGCTGAAGGAGAGTTTACTTGTGTGGCCAGCATAGGAGGTAAGGTTACTGCTCCAAACCACAACTCTCCCAGTAGCTCAGGGAAAAGCTTGCCATAGATACAGAAACAAAAGATGGAGGACATTCATTCAAGAGAGGACTTGGGCTTTGTTGTGTGGTCTTGGTGCTTTTCTCATTGTGCACCTGCAGATTCCCAGCTGGTCTGCTCTTGTGATCATCAACATCATAAAACTTACCACTGTGAGACTTGGGTGCATCTGTCCTGAGGGTTACTTTTTGAAAGAAACAGCAACTTTCCTCTAAGAAAGCAATTTGCCTGTGTTTAATGATTATAACAGTATTGAGGAAACTGGTTTCCTTTTGCTGGCCGGACAAGCGAAGGGGATTTAATGGAGGAGCTAGACCGCTTGTGTTTAAGAGGACCCTGTGAGAATACTACTTCAAGAAGTATTATTGGGCCAGCACTATAGCACAGTGGGTTAATCCTCCACCTGTAGTGACAGCATCCCATATGGGTGCCAGTTCTAGTCCCAGTTGCTCCTCTTCCCATCCAGCTCTCTGCTATGGTCTGGGAAAGCAGTAGAAGATGGTCCAAGTGCGTGGGCCACTGCACGCACATGGGAGACCTGAAAGAAGCTCCTGGCTCCTGGCTTTGCAGCTCTGGCCATTGCGGCCAACTGGGGAGTGAACCAGCGGAGGAAAGACCTCTCTCTCTGTCTCTACCTCCCTCTGTAACTTTGTCTTTCAAATAAATAAAATAAATCTTTTTTAAAAAAGAAGTATTATTTATTAATTCATTGATCGAATACATCTCTCAGTGTTCTCCCTGAGCCAGACCTTTTGAGGCATGCAGAGGAGAATCAGAGAGAGGCCTTTTATCATCAGCCTGCAAGAGACCTCTATACAGGTAGATAAATAAAGAGGAAATGGGTTTCTGGCAACAAGCACCACAGCTTCTTGTGAATGTCTTGGAGATTTATTAATCCCCCAACATTTTAGTTAACTCTGGTTTATGAATCTTATTTTATAGTAGAATCACACAGGGCGATATTTGAAAAGATTCATCAGAAAGTTGGAGATAAAATTTCTTTACCCAGAGTTTTTACTGAAAGGTATAAATAACATAGTGGAAATGATTTTTACTGACAAGTTTATTTATGATAAAAATAAGACTTACACATGTATTGGACATAAAGTTTCATGTTAATCAAAAAACCTTTAATTTCTTTTGTCAAAGATAGATTCCTTCCTTCCTTCCTTCCTTCCTTCCTTCCTTCCTTCCTTCCTTCCTTCTCTCTCTCTCTCTCTCTCTCTCTCTCTCTCTCTCTTTCTTTCTTTCTTGGAGATACATTTCAAAGGGAGGAGAGCCAGGCAGACAGTTCTTTCATCTGGAACCAGGAGAAGCACCTGGCTCCTGGCTTCATATCAGCACAGTGCAGCAGCTGCAGCATGCTGGCTGCAGTGACCATTGGGGTGTGAACCAATGGAAGGAAGATCTTTCTCTCTCTCTCTCTCTCTCTCTCTCTCTCTCTCTCTCTCTCCACTCTGCCTGTCAAAAAAAAAAAAAAAAAAGAAGAGAGAGAGAGAGAGTTCTTCCATCTATTGGTTCACTTTCCAAAAGGCTACAATGGCCAGGGCTGGGCCAGGATGAAGCCAGAAACTAGGCATTTCATCAGTCTCCCATATCAGTGGAGTGAGCCATCTTTTTCTGCTTCCCACAGCATATCAGCAGAAAGCTGGGTTGGAAGTGGAGAAGCTGGAACACAAACGGTTGCCCATATGGAATGAGGACCTCATAGGTGGCAGCTTAACCAACTATGTCACAAATGTGCCAGCCCCAAATCTTTAATTTCTGTCTTAGAATCAATTATTTTATACTGAGTTTTTCTTTTTTTTTAAAGATTTATTTTATTTTATTTGAAAAAATTACAGAGAGAGGTAGAGACAGAGAGAGAGAGAGAGGTCTTCCATCTGCTGGTTCACTCCCCAAATGGCTGCAATGGCAGGACCTGACCCAATCCAAAGCAAGGAGCTTCTTATGGGTCTCCCACATGGGTGCATGGGCCCAAGGATTTGGGTCATCCTCTGTTGCTTTCCTAGGTATATTAGCAGAGAATTGGATCAGAAATGGAACAGCTGGGACTCGAACCAGCACCCATATGGGATGCCAGCACTGTAGCCTGGGGCTTTAACTATGTACCACAGCATTGGCCCCTATACTCAGTTTTTCTTTTTTTTTCTTAAAGCTTTATTTATTTATTTATTTGAAAGAGTTACACAGAAAGAGGAGAGGCAGAAAGAGAGAGCTTCCATCTGATGGTTCACTCCCCAATTGGCCACAATAGCCGGAGCTGTGCAGATCCAAAGCCAGGAGCCAGGAGCTTCTTCCAGGTCCCCCACATGGGTACAGGGGCCCAAGGACTTGGGCCATATTCTACTGCTTTCCCAGGCCATAGCAGAGAGCTGGATCAGAAGAGGAGCAGCCAGGTCTCAAATCAGTGCCCATCTGGGATGCTGACACTGCAGGCGGCAGCTTTACCTGCTATGCCACAGTGCAGGCCCCTATACTTAGTTTTTCTGACAACTCACTGTTAATGAATTTAATGAACCTCCTCTGGGATTGGTGTCACACTACCTCAGTGGTATGGAAAACTCCTGGAGGGCCTTTTCATTTATGACAGTGACTGGGGAGCACTGCTGGCACTAGATGGTCATTATCAGACAGTGCCCAGGACAGTCCTGCACTTCATGCGTTCTCTATTGCTGCTGTCACCAGTTACTGCAAACTGGATACCTTGAAGAAATACATTGATTTCCTTGTAGTTATGTAGGAGTCCAATAAAGACCTCATGAGTTTCATATCTAGGTGAGAGTTTGGCTACATTTCTTCCCAGAGATTTTACAAATTTATTCTCTTGATTTACCAGCCTCACAGGAGTGGGAATCTTTTTTTGCCATGAGGCATTTGGATATGTATAATTCATAGGACATGAATAATTAGCAATGTAAAAATTAGCCTGCTGTAAATTTATTGACTTTCAAGTCCCTCATGTGGTTGCCTTGGCCAGGCCACACCAAATGATTAGATGGGCTGTATGTGGTCTGAGGGCTTCCCATTCCCCAAAAATCCTGCTCTGGAAGATGCCCACCTTCCTTGGCTAGAGGACTTTCCCACCATTTTAGAGACAGAAAGAATATCTCTCTCTTTTTTTAAAATCTTGTTTAATTACCATTTTACAATCACATTTAAATGAGAACTGGTATACATATAACTAATCACACATTTCCCTTGCCTTTTAACATTTTCCCAATCTAAATACTCTTCTCTTTGGTAGCTCTGGTATATTATCTCTCTTTTTTATTTTAAAGATTTTTTTATTTATATGAAAGAGTTATACAGAAAGAGGAGAGGCAGAGAGAGAGAGGTCTTCCATCCATTGGTTCACTCCCCAATTTGCCACAACAGCCAGAGCTGTGCCAATCCAAAGCCAGGAGCCAGGAGCTTCTTCCAGGTCTCACACACAGGTGCAGGGGCCCAAGGACTTGGGCCATCTTCTACTGCTATCCCACGTCATAGCAGAGAGCTGGATTGGAAGCAGAGCAGCCGGGTTTCAAACCAGTGCCCACATGGGATGTTGGCGCTTCAGGCCAGGGCATTAACCCACTGCGCCACAGTGCTGGCCCCAAAAAAATATATCTCATTTTCCTTCTGTAGTCATGCCACCTTCTGAGCACAACTGGGAAAGACTTTTTACTTTTACAGACCCCAGTAATTTAAATTGTCCCACCTATATTCTCCAGGTTAATTTCCTTTTTCAGGGAATTAGACACAATCACACTTTCAATCTATTTTGCCATATAGGGTAACACGCTCACAGGTTCAGAGGATTAAGACATGTTCAAGGGAAAGGCTGTCTGTTACATATGCCAGGAAGAATTTTCACTTTTTTTAGATTTATTTTAATTATTTGAAGACAGTTATAGAGAGAGATACAGCCAAAGAGAGAGGGAGGTCTTACATTTGCTAGTTCACTCCACAAATCACCACAAGGACCAGAGCTGAGCTGATCTAAAGCCAGGACCTTCCTCCAGTTGTCTGAAACAGGTGCAAGGGCCCAAGGACTTGGTCTATCTTCTGCCTTCCCAGGCCATAGCAGAGAGCTGGATCAGAAGTGGAGTAGCCATGGGGGGTGGGATGGGGTGCTGTGGCATAGCAGGTAAAACTGCCACCTGCAGTGCTAGCATCCCATATGGGCACCAGTTCGAGTCCCGGCTGCTCCACCTCCAATCCAGCTAAATCTGAGGCAGTTGTTCTTCATTACCTAATTCCAGTGTGATGTATTTGTATTCAATCCAAGATAGTTTTTTTTTAAAGAATTGTCTGGGGGCGGGCACTGTGGCATACCGGGTAAAACCACCACCTGCAGTGGTGACATCCCATATGGGCACCAGTTCAAGACCCTGCTGCTCCACTTCTGATCCAGCTCTCTGCTATGGCCTGGGAAAGCAGTAGAAGATGGCCCAAGTCCTTGGGCCCCTGCACTTGCATGGGAGACCTAGAAGAAGCTCCTGGCTCCTGGCTTTGGATCTGCACAGCTCTGGCTATTGTGGCCAATTGGGGAGTGAACCAACAGATGGAAGACCTCTCTATCTCTCTCTCTGCCTCTCCTCTCTCTGTGTAACTCTGAATTTCAAATAAATAAATAAATCTTTAAAAAAATTGTCTAAATTTCAAGCACATCTCTGCAC
Organism: Lepus europaeus; assembly: GCF_033115175.1. Taxonomy (NCBI): domain Eukaryota; kingdom Metazoa; phylum Chordata; class Mammalia; order Lagomorpha; family Leporidae; genus Lepus; species Lepus europaeus. The sequence continues at coordinate 11,420,866 of NW_026909276.1, read as the reverse complement.
TGTTACCATCTCTGTTCTTTCTGATGCCATATCAAAAAGAAATAATTGTTGGATGCTTAAAGTTGATGCTTAGAGGAGAATATTCTAGGTTCTTGTGGAAGTCTGAAACAGAAACTTATTGATCATACAGATGATAGTATGGCTATGTATTTTCTGTTGTCACATCAGAATTTTCCTATGTTTTCCCTTAATTACCTTCTGTTGGGCTCATCAAATTTTGAGTTTCAAAAATTGTATTTACTTCAGAAACAGAGATACAGAGGCTCAGAGAGCTCCCATCCACTTGTTTATTCCTCAAATGTCTACATGGCTGCCCAAATTAAAACCAAGTGCTGGGGATCTGGCTTTGTGGCATAGTGGGTAGGGCCACTGCACTGTTGAAATAAAAGATGAGATTGTTTTGCTGTAAGAATTTTTTTGAAATCCACACATACAAGGAGTTTTTGAGAAGTTCATTGATGAGGACAACATTGTGGCATAGCAGGTAAAGCCACTGCTAGGGACACTGCCATTACATATCAGAGTGTCATTTGGGTACCAGTTTCTCTGCTTCTGATCTAGTTCCCTGGTGGTATACCATGGAAGACAGCAGATGGCCTTGCCACCTATGTGAGGGACCCAGGTAAAGTTCCTGGCTCCCTGGTTCAGCCTGGACATAATAACAGCCTTAGCAACATTTGGGATGTGAACCAGCAGATGAAAGATCTTTCACTGTCTGTCAGTCTGCCTGTCAAATAAATAAATAAACAATATTAAAAGTTAAAAAAGTGTCCATATGGACTTTTTAAGCTTTATTTTATTTATCTGAAAGGAAGAGTTAGAGAGAGAGAGGGAGAAACAGAGAGAGAAATCTTCCATCTGTTGTTTCACTCCCCAAATGGCTGCAACGGCTGGGGTTGGGCCAGACCAAAGGCAGGAGCTAGGAGCTTCTTTCCAGTCTTCCATGTGGGTGCAGGGGCCCAAGTCTATCCTCTGCAGCCTTCCCAGGTGCATTAACAGGGAGCTGGATTGGAAGTGGAGCAACCAGGACTTGAACTGGTACCCATATGGGATGCCAATGCCACAAGCCAGGGCTTTAATCCACTCACCACAATGCTGGACCTGGGTCCATATGGATTTAAAAATGTTTTTAGTCAGGTGAACTTATCTGTAATTCCACTTTCTGAAAAGTTGCTCTGGCCCAACCCCAGCAAGACACTTTGTTAAAAGTTTCCTTCTGACAGTTATGTCATAACATTCAAAATACAAGGGCTGTCAGAACTGGGGTACAATAAAAAAAGCTTCTGCAACTTACATCTCTTGTAGCACCACTCCTCTTGAGAAGTTAGGCAAACCATCTTTTCAGCAAATACAATGAGTCTCCAGCATTTCTACCTAGCTTAACTTTCAGAGGTGGATGCCCAAGACATATGATGAATCTATATACCACCTTGGCTCTGGCTGCCTTAGTTATTCCTGAAGAGTTTAATAGCCACCCACGTCCAAAGGTGGAAGCACATACACACTGGTAAGGTCATTGCAGGAGCAGATGGTAGAAACTGAGGCTGGAGGTGCTGGTACAGCCCTGTGGGAAGTTTTATTCCTCAGAGGCCAAATAGAGAGCTCCTTCAGGAGAAATCATGGAACAAGGACAGTCAGCATAGGAAGAGACAGAAACATTCTCTTCTCCCACTTACTACCTGTCACTTTCTCTTAAAATGGATACGGTATTAACAACATTTAGTTGCTGTGGTTTTTAAAAATCATGATCTAGTACTGCTCTGTTTCTTTTTATCCTGATAGATCATCCTTAGTGCCTGTGGTATCCTATTGGGAATCCCATCAATGACAGTATAGGCTATTCCCAACTCTTCATTAATCAATTCATTTGTTGATGCTTCAAATCTGAGCAGCTTCTTGGACAGGAGGCACACCACAAACTACAGCAGCGCCTAGTCAAAGGTGCTGGATGGTTGCCCCACCCTCCTGCTCCCAACTGCCAAAGGCCACAACCTTGTCAATGCAGGCACCTACAGATGCCCGCAGCACTGAGGCTAGCCTTCCAACTGCTCCCTGGTGCGCTCCTGGCCAGCCGCATGGTGGCCCCACTAGCCCATCACTGTGATCTCTTTACACAGTCAGAATTCCATTGTTCCTTTTCTTGCGGGGAAGGTTAGTTCTAGGTATATAAGGAAAACTTTTATAGAATATTTGCAATTACAAAATTAACACAGATGGAATGTATTTTCATTGTGATTTTTCTTACTGTCAGCATATGGAGCACAAAATAGGCTTCATCTTACATTAGAGACATGTAAAACACACCAAGAGAATGGATTCCCTATTTGCCTGTTTTGTGACCCAGAGCTGAAATGCTGAAGACAAATGCTCTGTAAAAGATATTGGTGTCATAAGACCAGACTGTTATGTCCACCCAATGTGAGTAACAGCATCTGGACAATGCTCAGAGGACCCTGTACAGGGATGTGATGCTGGAATCTACAGCAGCCTCCCATGCTTGGGTGACACTCCCCAGTCATACCCAAATCTACCCATTTCATCCTATTTGGTAAGCAAGTAGCCACCCTATAAGGTGTAATTCTATTTAGGCATAGGATTTGAGTCCCTGAAGTATGTGAGTATCCACATTCTCCAGCAGAGGATTTAAACTGGCCCTTCTATTGCACATCTCCTGATCCCAAGCCATCGTCTTTCAAAGAACTTGACTTAATGATGACAAATTTCTTCTTTCTTCCTTCCCCTCTTCCTCTTTCTCTCTCACCCCTCTCCCCTTTTCTTGCTTTCATTGAAAGGAAGAGTTACAGAGAGCTCTTCCATCTGCTGGTTCACTCTCCAAATGACCACAACAGCTGGGTGTGGGCCAGACTGAACCCAGGCACCTGGGACTCCATCTGGGTCTCCCCCACATGGAGGGCAGAGTCCCAAATATTTGAGCCATCTTATGTTTTCCCAGGTGCATTAGCAGAGAGCTGGATTGGAAGTGGAGCAGCCAGGACCCATTGTACACAGAGATTTAACCTGCTGGGCCACAATGCCAGCATAAAGTACAACTAGACTAGATTGTATTTGAGGAACTGCCTGCTGCAGTTGTTTCTCCTCAACCCTTTCCTAATTCGAATCAGTCCCTCCCTTGTGAGATCTCCAGGGTACCCCCACCCCGCAAATGACCATATAACTACTCCCAGCTTTTCCAAACCTCCAGACGAAGTATAGGCAGGCAGTGTTTTTGTGTTGCCCACATGTATAAATACCCTCTTTTCAGTTGAGTTTCTGAAGAGGATAAATGCTTCCCCTCCTCCCTCAGTGCACTTGTCTGTCTCCCAGCCCCACAGTGCGGCAGGAATTGTAATATTCAGGGGACACAAGACCAGAACTGCCTGGCTCTAGACTGCTACACATGAAACAGAAGACTAGGAATACAGCGTGGGACTGAGAGCCCTTAGGAGGGATGAGGTGGAGTAGAGAGCTGGAATGCCAACCAGGGAAGAGACGTAATAATTCAGGGTGTGGGGAACCGCAGGCTGGCCACCTGTGAGAACCTCCTCATCTACATGGTTTGCAACAATCAGTGGACCACAAGTGTTACGAAAACAACCAGGTGAAACAGATGAAACAGAATGGACTCTGCATAAACAACTAGGAAGAACCAGGTGAAACAGATGAACTTTCGACCTGAGGCTATACGCGTCCTTTCATCTGATTGGACGATTCCAGCATAAAGGGACATTGGGATCTGGGTGGGCTGGCGCGGCTGCGGTCTGGTGGCCGGGAGCCCGGCGTTGAGGTATCTTTCCCCTCCTAACAGGTTCCTGCGTTAGCCTCCGTGAGGTGGCCTCCAAGTTGGAGCCAGGAATAAAGCTGTGGTGGTGGAAGAAGCCCTCGCCTGAGCCTCTCAGGTCCGTCAGCGCCTTCCAAGTCGGAGGCTGGGACTAGGAGGAGTCAGCAGAGGTGCTGCGCGCTTCTCCCGGTTTGTCCTGCGGTCCCAGTCCTGAGGAGAGTTGTTCAGACGTCAGACACCGGCATCTGCAGTCTCCATGGTAGGCTCTCCTGTGTGCATCCATCCTCCTTGTGTTCTGTTGTCACTGACTGTGCCGGTGTTTTATTTTTTGTCTACACTTTGTTGAAACGGGTTAGTCCCGTTAGTCGTGGAATCCTGGTCCGAGTCTGACCTCTATTTCCTTCTCTGACCCTCTTGGATACCCTTGTACATATTGACAGTCGTGTCTGGTGCTATAGTAGTTTTACTTGGATTTTTTCATTTTATTGTCATTATCCTCCTTCATGTTGATCCTCAGTTTCATTTAAAGTTGCTGTGAAATTCTGTTTCGCAACCACAAGGTCCTCTGAGTTCTGATTTAGAGTTATTTTGAGTACTTAGATTCCCTTATATGTATTTGTTGTTAGCCTCTTTTTTTTTTTTTTGGCATTTGTGACTCTAGACAGGACCCAAAGAAGAAACGACCATCTCTTCTCTGGGTTTTATGGAGACTTACTTTCCCCTTCTGTGTTAGCCTCTTAAAGCACTCTGTCAGCTCTAAAAGGGCACAGGAAAGGGTGAGCCTCTTACTTTCTAACATGTGGCTTTTCTCTTCACTTTGTCATTTATCTTGTGGTATAAATATTTTTTAATTTCCTATAATCCCAGTAATCTGTGTTTCTTTTAATGCCTGGCTTTTGGCACCACATCCAATAAATCATTTTCTGGACTGATGTCTTAGGGCTTTTTCCTGTTCTGTTAGTGCTTTTGTAGTTTTAGATTTTATGTTTGAGCATGAAATCTATTTTTTAGTTATTTCATATAAATATTTAGATGTATCCAATTTATTTTAAATGTGGATGGCACATTTTTTCAGCAGTATTCATTGAAGAGACTATGCTTACTACATTTTTTATTCTTGGGTCCTTATTTGAAAATCAGTTAACTGTCAATTCTTCAGTTTATTTCTGGGCTTTCCATCCTATTCCAGGGGTCAGCATTTCTGTTTTTGTGCCAGCACCATGGTGTAGCTTGGTAATATATCTAGCTTTGGTGTTTTTGCTCAAGATTGTTTTGGCAATTCTTAGTCTTTTCTGTTTCCACACAAATTTTAAATTTTTTTTCTGTTTCTGTGAGGAATGACATTAAAATTTTGATTGGGATTGCATGAAATATCTACATTATTTTGAGTGAGTAGGAAGGACATTTTAACAGTATTATTTTTCTGATCTATGAACATGGACTAGCTTTCCATTGTTTCTACTGTCATCAGTTTCCTTTATCCGTATGTCACACTTTTGAGTATACAGATCATTCTCCTTATTGGTTAATTCAATCATAAGTAGTTTTATTTTATGATGTTTAAATGAGGCTTTTATTTTAACTTTCTTTTTTTAAAGATTTATTTATTTATTTGAAAGGCAGAGTTACAGAGAGGCAGAGAGAGAGAGAGAAGTCTTCCATCCACTGGTTCACTCCCCAAATGGCTGCGGTGCCAGAGCTGGGCTGATCTGAAGCCAGGAGCCAGGAACTTCTTCCAGGTATCCCAAGCAGGTGCAGGGACCCAGGGACCTGTGCCATCTTCTACTGCTTCTCAGGCCATAGCAGAGAGATGGATCGGAAGTTGAGCAGCTGGGACTGGAACCACTGCCCACATGGGATGCTGGCACTGCAGTCAGCAGCTTTCCCCCTAAACCACAGTGTGGCCCCCCACAATGTATTTTTAATTACTGCTTTAAACTCTGTCATTTCCTTTTCCTGCTGGTTTTCTTATTTAGTGTTTTGCTAATTTGTTGAGCTATAACATTAGGTAATTAAATTGTTTATTTGATATCTTCTTTTTTGTTGTGGTGATATTGTACTATATTTTGCTACATCCTATGTTTTGTATGCTGTGTTTCCTTATTTTCTTCAAGGTATTTTTAGCTTCCCTCTTAACTTTTTGTTTGATCCTGTAGTTTTTTTAGGGTTGTATATGGCTTAGTTCCTACATATTTGTAAATTTTCTATTTTGTCTATTAATTTCTATTTTCAGACCACTAGGGTGTGAAATTATACTTGATGTGAGTTTAATCTTAAATTTGTTATTACTTTTGTGGCTTAATGTATGACCACATATATTCTATGTGTACGTTGGATGCCTTTTGATTTTAGTGTATTGTTCTTGGAGAAAATATTTTTTTTTTTTTAGATTTATCCCAAAAGTTACCTCTAGCAAGGTCAGAAGTACCTGTCCTTGGGAGCTTCCAGTCTTATCATGAGGTCTTTGATTCTAATAAATCTTGCTTTTAAATCTCAAAAAAATTACTTTTCTATTTATTTATTTGGGAGGCAGAGCTACAGAGAGGGAGAGACAGAGAGAAAGGTCTTCCATCCGCTGGTCCACTCCCCAAATAACTGCAACAGCCAGAGCTGAGTCAATCTGCAGCGCGGAGCCAGGAGCTTCTACCAGGTCATCCGCAGGGGTTCAGGGGCCCAAGCACTTGGGCCATCCTCCACTGCTTTCCCAGGCCCTAGCAGAGAGCTGGATCAGAAGAGGAGCAGCCAGGACTAGAACTGGCACCCACATGGGATGCCTGCACCATAGGTGGAGTCTTATCTCACTACACCATAACACCAGCCCCCAAAATGTTTTATATATGTCTGGTAGGACCATTGGTTCCTAATGCATAATGCAGTCCCAATGTTTTATTTTTTTTTAATCCAGATGATCTATTGTTGAAAATGGGGATTTGAAATCCCTGCCTTTATTGTGTGGTAGTCTCTTTTCCTTTAGATTTCTTACCTGTATTCCTGTGTTTTAGAGAGAGATGTTCTGAATTTAGGTGTGTGTATAATTTTATATCCACTTGATAAACTGATACTTTATCACTATACAGTGACCTTTGTCTCTTTGTTACAGCTTTGGCCTAAAGTCTGATTCAGTTGATCTAACTTATAGTTAGCTCTGATTGTTGCTTTTCATTTACATTGATTATCTCTTTCCATCCCTTCACTTTCAATCTTAATTGTCCTTTAAAGTAAAGCGGTTCACTTGGCTAATCCTACGCCTGGGCGCCGGCACCCCGGATTCTAGTCCCATTTGGGGTGCTGGATTCTGTCCTGGTTGTTCCTCTTCCAGTCCAGCTCTCTGCTGTGGCCCAGGAGGGCAGTGGAGGATGGCCCACATTCTTGGGCCCTGCACCCACATGGGAGACCAGGAGGAAGCATCTGGCTCCTGGCTTTGAATCAGTGCAGCCCACCAGCTGTAGTATCCATTTAGGGGGTGAACCAACGAAAAGAAGACCTTTCCCTCAGTCTCCCTCTAACTCTGCCCGTCAAAAAAAAAATTAAAAAATTAAAGTAATGAGTCTCCTGTATCCTCTATATAGTTATATCTTTATTTTTTGTTTTATTATCCATCCATTGTTTGCCTTTTATTTAAAGAGTTCATTTATATTCAAAATAATTATTAAGAGGTGAGGAATTATTACTATTTTATTGATATTATTGTTCTATAAATTCATCTTTTTTTCATCTCTAGCCTATATCCTTTGTGACTTGATGACTTTCTATAGTGATATACTTTGAATCTTTTAAAAAATCTTTTTGTTATCTCTGAGGGTATTTCAAGAAGTTAATGAAATTAGAATTAAAATATGTTTATTTTGGTGAAAAATATTTTGAAATTTTTGCATAGCATTTTGAAATTACATATTTTCCTGAACTTTTTTTTTATTTAACTTTTATTTAATGAATATAAATTTCCAAAGTACAGCTTATGGGTTACAATGGCTTCCCCCTCCCAAAACTACCCTCCCACCCACAACCCTCCCCTTTCCTGCTCCCTCTCCCCTTCCAATCACATCAAGATTCATTTTCAATTCTCTTTATATACAGAAGATCAGTTTAGTATATATTAGGTAATGATTTCAACAGTTTGCCCCCATATAGCAACACAAAGTGAAAAAAAATACTGTTGGAGTACTAGTTATAGCATTAAATAACAATGTACAGCACATTATGTAGGATCTCTGTCTTTAATATTTTTTAAATTAATTAATTTTCTATGCCATTTCCAATTTAACACCAGGTATTTTTTTCATTTCCAATTATCTTTATATACAGAAGATCAATGCAGTATATAATTAGTAAAGATCTCATCAGTTTGTACCCACGCAGAACCACAAAGTGTAAAAATACTGTTTCAGTACTAGTTATAGCATCACTGCACATTAGACAACACATTAAGGACAGATCCCACATGGGATGCAAGTACACAGTGACTCCTGTTGCTGACTTAACAATTTGACACTCCTGTTCATGGCGTCAGTAGTTTGCATAGTGGTTTCCCTAATTCTTCTATTAAAAAAAAAGAGCACTCATAGCTGCTATTTTAAGTTGAGAGCCTTAATTCTGATATCATTCACAGACTATCCTTTTACTCCCCCTCCTACATTTTATGTTGGAATGTCACATTTTCACCTTATACTTAGTATCATTTAGGAAATATTGCAGCTATAGTATTTTATTTATTTAAGAAGTAGAGATATAGATGGAGAGAGGTAGAGACAGAGAAAAAGGTCTTCTGTGTGCTGGTTCACTCCCAAAATGGCCACAACAGCTGGAGCTGGGGCAATCTGAAGCCAGGAGCCAGGAGTTTCTTCCAGGTATCTCATGCAGATGCAGGGGCCTAGGCACTTCAGCCATTTTCTACTGCCTTCCCAGGCCATAGCAGAGAGCTGGATTGGAAGCAGATCAGCCAAGACATGAACCCGAGACAAGAACTGGTGCCGACATGGGATGTCAGGGCCACAGATGGAGGCTTAGCACACTGTGCCATAGCTTCAGCCCCTGTAGAGTGTCTTTTAACCTTTTACTAGTGATACAATTTATCAGTCCTCCATCATTACAATATTAGTGGTTTGAATCTGATACTGTATACACACTGGCTAATGAGCTTTGTATTTTCACATGATTTCTTTTTATTTATTTTTATTTTGACAGGTAGAGTTATAGACAGTAAGAGACAGAAAAAAGGTCTTCCTTCTGTTGGTTCACTCCCCAATTGGCCACTATGGCCAGCGCAGCACCGGTCTGAAGCCAGGAGCCAGGTGCTTCTTCCTGGTCTCCCATGTGGGTGCAGGGGCCCAAGCACTTGGGCCATCCTCCACTGCCCTCCTGGGCCACAGCAGAGAGCTGGACTGGAAGAGGAGCAATCAGGACTAGAACGTGGTGCCCATATGGGAAGCCAGCACTGCAGGTGAGGATTAGCCAAATGTGCCATGATGCCGGCCCCTCACATTGATTTCTTTATGCTGGTTAGTATCCTCTTCCTTTCCCTTGAAGAATTTCCTTTAGCAGTTTTTCCAGTGAATGGTGATAAACACCTTTATCATTTTTTGTTTGAATAAAGTTTCTTTATTTTCCAGTTTTGAAATACAGAATCACTGAAAATAATACATTGATTCACATTTTCTTGTTTACTTCTTTTAGGACTTTGAATAAACCATACCACTCCCTCTGGACTGCAAAGTTTGTGCTGAAAAATATATTAACAGTCTTATTACAGTTCCGTTGTACACAGTGAGTTGTCTTTCCAACACTACTCTCCAGATTATCTCTATTTCTTTAAGTGAAGAGCCAATTTTTCAAACCTTCCTTTTAATGTAAAATGTAAAAATGTGCATTTCCTTCCCTGACCCTCTATCCTCCACCCTCCTTTCTTTACTCTTAACCCAAAATGTACCCATTTCTTTTCTTCAAAAAGTTTCAGAGCAGGAATCTTGCATCTCTTGTGCTCGTGTCACAGCCCTATGCTCCTGCCCCAGGCCCTGACTTGCTCTGACACACACAGCAGCAGCAGGGATGGTGCTGTGCCTCTTGTCCACTGGATATGCTGAAAGTTACTCCCTGTGTGAAATTCTCCTAGATAAGGTACCCTGCACTGGTTTATTCATGCTGGATTCATCCCAAGGGTTAGGGAGGTGGGGGTGATATTGAGGCCTGAGTTTCTGAGGGATCCCTGCTTCTTCAGGGCAGTCTCTTCCTAAGGAGACATGTCTGGGGCAGGGCAGGGAGGCAGGAAGCACAATAGGAAAGGGGTAAATGGAATGTTTGAAAAAGGTGTTGAAAGTACACCAGCAGTTTGGGGAAGTTTCATACAGATATACTTGCTGGCCAAGGATGGTAACTGCCCTGTGGAGAGCTCAGATACATGCATGGGACAGGACTAGGATATCCTTGGTGACCCTGGTATTCTAGCATTCATGCTATTCAGTCACACCCTGGCATTGTATACAGGGATCAACATCCCAGTATCATGTCTCTAGAAGGAAGAATCTCAGTGTTTAACAGCCTTCTCTCCAAAATCTACACATATCCTCTCCAGGGTGAGTCTTCGTCACAATCTTTCTTGTGTTGTGGTCCTCCTTTTCTCCTGGGCATTCCCCTTTTGTTCTCCCTCCTCTTGGTGAAAAGTGACTTTCACCTGTGTCCTTCCCATGACTGTCATTAAGATGGTTATTGTACAAGGCTAAGTCAGAGACTCTTTGTGTGCTCAGTTGTATAGACATGTAGATGGCACCTGACTCTTAATGAATAGCGCTCCCCTCCACATGCCAAGGCTGCTGTGGCAGTGTTGGTATGGGTTAAACAGAACCCTCCAGCTTGCATCTCCTGTTCCCAGCCCTTAAACCATTGTCACTTTTCTGTGTTTTTACATTTCCATCAGACCCTAGAACTTTTGTTTTCATTTTGAAAGGGAAATGAGTTTATTGAGAAGACTGAGAACACAGGTATCACATAACAGTTTAGCTCAGTTACTCTATACTTTCAGGTGCAATGGAGAAGTCATTTGAGACATAGACTCCTAGGAGTACTCTCTCATCTGGCCTTGTACTAGGCATCCACTTTGTCATCTCTTTCCCTTACATGTCTGTTCCCCCTTAATCTGTCCTCAAAGCCTATGGCAACTTCATTAGGGTGCATGATGTGTTAGAGTAAATGTCCCTTTGTCTATAGCACAGTCTTTAGCACAGGAATGCCCCTGGCCAGAATGTCCTCACTGTAGGCATATTACAGCCTTATTGATGAGAATGCACATGTTCTTGTTAGAATGTGACAAAAAGTAGACATGCTCAGACATCAGGTAACAGCACTGGAAACAGCAATCTAAAGTCACTTGAAGTCATACTTAGTGGTCCATCCTGTTTTACCTGCTCTTATGTGGGTCTTTTTGAAGTGACTCCACTTATCTCCTACCACTTATTTCCCAGATACTTTTGAGGTCTCAGAATGAAGAGATGTATTCTTCAGGTTTTCATTGTTGTTGCTAGGGCTTGAGACACAGCACCCCTAAAATGATAGTAGGAAACCAGAATACACTGCCCCAACATTCACTGCTCTTCAATATTATGTGCTGATTATTCTGGGAAACTGTAAGCACCAAGAAACTGTGCAGTGTGCTTTGTTAATAAAAGTTTACATCTATAAAAATATTAGAATTATTATCCTATTATTCTAGTAGTAGACTAGTATTAGTAGTATTCTAACAAACATTTCAAGAAGAAGGGGCTCTGGACAAGCATTACTACCAAAGAGGGTTTTTATCTATTTTGAGCCTTTAGCTGCTGACACATTAGATTGTGAGTCAGTTCTATGTCCTTTCCAATCAGATTACATTAGAATTACATACTTCAGTGCAGTAAGAGATTCCTTTTATATATTGCTCACAGATGCTACATTCTTTTTTATAATATATGTTATAAAAAAAGGCAGGCTATACTTGTATATGTGGACTAAACATATGGAAATGTTACCCACAAAATGTGGCTCTTATAGTCTGCAGCTTTGTAATGTAGAATTTTAAGGGACTCCTGTATGGCAAAGACTTTAGCTTGGGAAGTTTAGTGTAAGACTCAAATTCTGTGCTTAGCTTCTTGGAGGAGGCCTACTATGGGCCTGTGTTTCAAAAGACAAAGTCTATCATGCAGAATTCAATGGATGTGCTTTGAATTAGCCTCCAGCACTTCACTTTAGCCATGGACACACTCATTGTGTTTCCTTTAGAAAGAAGGAAGGTAAATATCAAGAGTTTACTGCTTGCAAAGCTTTGTCTTACCCTATTAGTGTTTGTGGAGAACTTCTGGTGATTTATGAAGTGATTCTGTGAAAGTTCTATGAGTATTTATAGGGAATAAGTCTTGTAGGTTTATATGTACACATACACACAATCAGAACATTCCTTTAGCTCTTTTTCTCAAGACTCAAGACTACTATGGTAAAGTGATCTGATTATGGACTTAGTGAATAAATGTAACTCATTGTTATTGGATGCTGTTTTGATGTCATAGCCATGCTTTTCCATTAATTTTAATTTCCCCACTATACTGTGCTTTTCAAGAGGTCTGTTCGCTCAAGAATAAGCCTAATGACTGAAAGGATATACTGGATTTGGGACTCGATCAAGACAGCACTGTGATCATCTCAGAGTGGGAGGCAGCTACATATAGCCTGTGAGCAGTGCATGATGAGAAAGATGTGGAGGCACCCTGTGGTCAGCTCCTTGTATGCATGTCATTGTCTGCTACTTTAGATCCACTCATGTGTGAGCTCTGCTGAGAGGGAAATACTCTGTAGTCAACTGGAACTCATTCAGCCAAAACCTTGATTTTTGCATCCCTACTACCTATTGACTGGACTTCTATGTGCATATTTTGAGCTTAACTATACCTCTATTATCTCATTCAGATAGTAAGAACTAGATAAAAAGAGTACAGATTATGATCAATGATCACTGTTAGTAAGCAGCCAAAATATGATTTAAATTAGGATCTGGGGCAGGCATTTGGCCTGGTGGTTAAGATGGTACCTGAGACACCTAAATCCCATGTTAGAGTGTCTAAGTTTGAGTCTTAGTTCTCTCCAAATTCCAGCTTTCTGCTGATGCACACCTATCATTGATTTCTCACTGCCCCATTTGGAGACCTGAATTGAGTTCATGGCTCCCAGATACAGCCTGGCCCATCCCTGGCCATTATAGTCATTTGAAGAGTGAACCACCCAATGGGACTCCCTCCCTCTCTCTATCTGAAGCTCTCTGTCCCTCAAGTAGATTAATTAATATAATTTTAAAAATACAAACATTAAGGTCTGCTTAGCTTTCTAAAAAATATTTATTTATTTGTAAGTCAGAGTTATACAAAGAGAAGGAGAGACAGAGATTGTCTATCCACTGGTTCACTTAGCACATGATTGCAATGGCTAGAGCTGGGCCAGTCCAAAGCTGTCGGAGGCCACCCGACAAACCACACAGAGACGCAGCACTCAGTCAATTCATCACCACATTTATTGCCTCATCGTGTTCCAGGCCAAGGTAGGGGGCCCAGTGATGAGGATCTGGAGGCCATCTCCCTGGGGAAACTTTTCAACCTCCAGCCCCGAGCACACAGAAAGACAAGGATATATACCCCAGGCCCCATACAGATAACATTCATTGTGTGCAATCATGCATAGCACAGGAACAAAACAAGTTTACAAGGTAGCAAAGATAAGGGTACAAGCTCTGCTGATAGAGCAAAGAACATCATAAACCTTCATCAGAAGTCACATCCTGCCTGCAGGAATGTGGGACAAAGAGTCTTGTGCCTTCCGAACAATAAGCACAGGAAACAGGATTAGATAAGGGACAGCCTTAGCCTGCTGTATCTTATGTCGGGCCAGGGCCACTAGCCCTGACACAAAGCATGGAGCCAGGAGCTTCTTTCAGGTTTCTCATGTGGATGCTGGAGCCCAAGCACTTGGGTTGTCCTCTACTGCATTTTGATGTACATTAGCAGGGAGCTGGATCACAAATGGGGCAGGTGGCAGCTAAACCTGCTGTGCAACAATGCCAGCCCTGATCTGTTTAATATTTAAACTTGAGTTGTTTGGGGGCCATAGGTAAGCCTTAAAAGCAAAAGTGTTAATTTTAAAAAGCTGTGGATGTATTTGAAAAGCTGGAAATTAGAAGACTAAGCACATTGATCTGTATAAGATCTGCAGCTGCAAAGGATGATAGGCTGAGTGAACAATCAACTTCTCTTGACTCTTGTTAAAATTATGAGTTGGTGGCCGGTGCTGCAGCTCAATAGGCTAATCTTCCACCAGTGGTGCCAGCACCCTGGTTTATAGTCCCGGAGACCAGGAGAAACACCTGGCTCCTGGCTACGGATCAGTGTGGTGCACCAGCTGCAGCAGCCACTGGGGGGTGAACCAACGGAAAAAGGAAGACCTTTCTGTCTCTCTCTCTCACTGTCTATTCTGCCTGTCAAAACATTTTTTTGAGCTGGAAGGTACTTACAGACAATTGACACCTTTTTTAAAAAATTTGAGACAGAGAGATAAGAGAAACAGAAACAGAGAAGTCTCCCACCTTCCAACCCAACTTACATATAAATTTCTGCAGTGCACAGGCCAAGGACTGAAAATACAGTCCTTCTCTTCCATGTAAGTGGCAGAGACAGAATTAAATGAGCCCTAACTTGGTGTCTCCTGGGGTGCGCATTAGCAGGAAGCTGGAGGTGGGAGCCAAGACAGTATATGAACTCAGGTAACCTAACATGGGACAAGGGCATCTTAAACCTATATCTTAATCACTAGGGCAATCACTAGATCAAATGCTCCAACTAGATCCTCGATCTCATGAGGCCAGAAGTGTCATGGTTTATATTCTTATGACAATGAGGACAATCAGGATGCAGGGAACTGTAAAATCCAAAAATAACAAGGATGATCTCTGTAAATCCTGTACCAGAGAGAACACTCTTCAGGGTGGTATGAGTGCCATTTATAACAAAATGTAGCTGAATTTGCCAACATTGTGTACTCTTTTTTAAAATTAATTAATTTTTTGACAGGCAGAGTTAAACAGTGAGAGAGAGAGAGAGAGACAGAGAAAGGTCTTCCTTCCATTGGTTCAACCCCCAAATGGCCACTATGACTGGTGCACTGCACCGATCCAAAGACAGAAGCCAGGTGCTTCCTCCTGATCTCCCATGCGGGTGCAGGGCCCAAACACTTGTGCCATCCTCCACTGCCTTCCCAGGCCACAGCAAAGAGCTGGACTAGAAGAGGAGCAACCGGGACAAGAACCCAGGGTGCTGGTGCTGCAGGCAGAGGACTAGCCAAGTGAGCTGTGGCGTTGGCCAACATTGTGTACTCTTAAAATGGCTTCACAAATTTATTTATTTATTTATTTATTTTTGACAGGTAGAGTGGATAGTGAGAGAGAGACAGAGAGAAAGGTCTTCCTTTTTGCCATTGGTTCACCCTCCAGTGGCAGCTGTGGCTGGTGCATCATGCTGATCCAAAGCCAGGAGCCAAGTGCTTCTCCTGGTCTCCCATGTGGGTGCAGGGCCCAAGCACTTGGGCCATCCTCCACTGCCTTCCCGGGCCATAGCAGAGAGCTGGCCTGGAAGAGGGACAACTGGGATAGAATCTAGCACC
The DNA here is from genome assembly GCF_033115175.1 of Lepus europaeus. Taxonomy (NCBI): domain Eukaryota; kingdom Metazoa; phylum Chordata; class Mammalia; order Lagomorpha; family Leporidae; genus Lepus; species Lepus europaeus. Next base: position 11,405,424 of record NW_026909276.1, on the reverse strand, counting down.
CTGAATGGGACTAGAACCCGGTGTGCCGGTGCCGCAAGGCGGAGGATTAGCCTGTTAAACCACGGCGCCGGCCGGCTTCACAAATTTAAATAGATTTTTCTGTAAAATAAATATCAATTAATTAATCTTATTTAAATGCTGTACTTTATATAATCTTCATAATACACTTTATATAATCTTCATGATACTCTGTTTAAAATATATGATGATGATATCATCTTATATATTTCTATACTGTAGAAAAGGTAGATATTTGTTATAGATAACACATTTCAGAATGTATTTTGGCCCTGTGTAAGGAAATACTGTTTAACCTGAAGGTGTTATAGTTTAAGTAGTTTATTTTTTGAAAGATTTTATTTACTTTTTTAAGAGGTAGAAATACAGAGATAGAGGGAGAGAGAGAAAGGTTTTTCATCTGCTGGTTCACTCCTCGAATGATCACAATGGCTGGGGCTGGGTTGATCTGAAGCCAGGAGCCAGGAGCTTCTCTTCCAGGTTTCCCACATGGATGCAGGGGCCCAAGCACTTGGGACATCTTCCACTGCTTTTCCAGGCCATAAGCAGAGAGCTGGATAAGAAGTAGAGCAGAGCCGGTGCCGTGGCTCAACAGGCTAATCCTCTGCCTTGCGGCACCGGCACACTGGGTTCTAGTCCCAGTTGGGGCACCAGATTCTGTCCCGGTTGCCCCTCTTCCAGGCCAGCTCTCTACTGTGGCCCGGGAATGCAGTGGAGGATGGCCCAAGTGCTTGGGCCCTGCACCCCATGGGAGACCAGGATAACCACCTGGCTCCTGCCATCGAATCAGCGTAGTGCGCCGGCCACAGCGCACCTACCGCAGCAGCCATTGGAGGGTGAACCAACGGCAAAGGAAGACCTTTCTCTCTGTTTCTCTCTCCCACTGTCCACTCTGCCTGTCAAAAAAATAAATAAATAAAAAATTTTTTAAAAAAAGTAGAGCAGCCAGATATGAACCGGCACCCATATGAGATGCCAGTGCCACAGGTGGAGGCTTAGCCTACAATACTACAGTGTCAGTCCCTCAAAGTAGTTTATATAAGAAGTTTGGTTGTCTTCATAATTCTACTTAGTGAGAATATATATACTTAGTGTGTATATATATTTTACATCTTTTGCTTTTAGCTGCTTAACTTTTAAAGCCCTCTAGTTGGTTTGTGGAAGAATTAAGCAGTTCTGTTCAGTCACCACTGCTCCCTGGGCTGTTGGGTGGTTTTCATCTCTTTTGGTCTCAGCAATGTGGAAAGAACCAAAACACTCCTCCCTCTGTAACTCTGGAGGCCTCTTAGTCAAAGTCAGTTTCTCCCAATGGGAAGCTTCTGGTCAGTTCTGCTCTTGCCCATATTATCCAATAGCTCAGTGATCCTGCTAAAGTGCTTTGTTGTGGGACATTCTCTTTGACATTTCCCTCCCTGTATTAAAAATGACAAGGCAATGAATGCCTTACATATTACTCATTTACAAAGAGACCTGAGGTGTATAAGGCAGGGGATCTTGATATCAGGAAGTCAGATAGGCTCGTTTACAAAATAAGGATTGATGTAAATATTGAGGTTTATTGGATTTCTAAAAAAAGATAATTTATTTGAAAGTCCATTACAGAGAAAGAGGGAGAGACACAGAGATCTTCTATATGCTGGTTGACTCCTTAGATGGGTGCAACAGCCAGTGGTGAGTCAGGCTGAAGCCAGGAGCAAGGAGCTTATATTGTGTCTTCCATGTGGGTGGAAGGGGCTGAAACACCTGGGCATCTTCTACTGCTTTTCCTAGGTAATTAATAGAGAGCTGGATCAGAAGTGAAAAAGCTGGGACATGAACTGGCACCCATAAGTGATGCTGGCATAGCAGGCAGTGATGCTACTTGCTACCCCACAACACCAGACCCCAAAATACTGATTTTTGATAGAGATTCTTTTGGATATTTTATTCCCTGTCTTCCCCCACCCTTTATTCTCTTACACATATGTTCCAGGTAGATTATGTTTAGAAGATAATCCTACTATGATTTATTTCTAGTAAGGATTGTTTATCAGGATTAATAAATTTTAATGGTTTTAAGAATTTTTTTCCATTTATTAAACTTTTATTTAATGAATATAAATTTCCAAAGTACAGCTTATGGGTTACAATGGCTTCCCCCTCCCATAACTTCCCTCCCGCCCGCAACCCTCCCCTTTCCCACCCCCTCTCCCCTTCCGTTCACATCAAGATTCATTTTCAATTCTCTTTATATACAGAAGATCAGTTTAGTATATATTAGGTAAAGATTTCAACAGTTTGCCCCATATAGCAACACAAAGTGAAAAAAGTACCGTTGGAGTACTAGTTATAGCATTAAATAAGAGTGTACAGCACATTAAAGACAGAGATCCTACATAATATTTTTTTAAAATTAATTAATTTTCTATGCCATTTCCAATTTAACGCCAGGTTGTTTTTTTCATTTCCGATTATCTTTATATACAGAAGATCAATTCAGTATATAATTAGTAAGGACCTCATCAGTTTGTACCCACACAATTACATGCAACTGAAAGACCACATTATAAAGAAATTGGGTACTATTTTAATTCTAAGAATTAATAAAGTAACCTAATATGCAGTGATGAAGTTAAGAATCCAGCAAAGATAAAAGTCTGCAAAATCTAAAAATGCATGTAGAGGATGGGCAATGGAATAGTAGTTAAGATGCCAGTTACGATATCTGCTTTCCACATTGGAGGGTCTGAGTTCAGATTCAGACTCTGACTCCTGATTCCAGTTTACTGCCAGTATGGGCCTTGGAAGGCAGCTCAAGTATTTGGGTCCTTGCTGTCCATGTGGGAGATCTGAATTGAGTTCCCAGCACAGAGCTCTGGCCAAATACAGCCCTGACTGTTGCAGCATTTAGTAAGTGAGTCAAGAGATGTGAGCTCTCTTTCTTTTTCTTTCATTCTTCCCCACCCCCATCCCTTTGCCTATCAAACATGCCTGTAGAAATTCATGGTGCAATCAGTCTTTGGATTGATAGAAATTCTCCTGAAGAGATGCTTACATATTGACTTAAAAATGTATAATTGTAATCATATAAATGATCATATTTCATATTTCCCCTGTATTTTCCCTGTAGTATCACTGTAGTTTTACATCATTCAAAAGCTTTTTAGCATAGTGATTTTTTTTCAGTGTAAAGCAAAAACATTCCCAAGTTATTCCTTAGGTTTCCATTCACCTCTTTTCAAATGATTCCCAGTCTTTACCTCATTTCTCTTAAAACTAGCATTTCCAACTAAGGTACAGAAAAGGGAAATCTTTCTTAAAATTATTTTATTTTATTTGAGAGGCAGAGGTACAGAGACAGAGCGATCTTGCATCACTTGTTCACTCTCCAAATGACCACAGTAGCCAGGACTGGGCAAAGTAGAAGTTCATCTGGGTCTCCATGTGGGTAGCAGGTCCCAAACACCTGGGGCATCAACTGATGCTCACCCAGGTGTGTGAGCAGGAAGCTGGATCAGAAGCAAAGCTGGGAGTGGCGCTGTGGCATAGTGGATGAAGCTGCTGATTGCTGTGCCGGCATCCTGTATGGGAACTGGTTCAAATCCTAGCTGCTCCTTCCAATCCAGCTTTCTGCTATGGCCTAAGAAGGCAGTAGAGGATGGCCCAAGTCCTTGGGCCCCTGTGCCTCTGTGGGAGACCTGGAGGAGGCTCCTGGCTCCTGGCTTCAGATCAGCACAGCTCCAGCCATTGCGGCCATTTGGGGAGTGAACCCGCGGATGGAAGACCTCTCTCTCTCTGCCTCTACCTGTGTCTCTGCCTTTCAAATAAATAAATAAATATTAAAAAAAAAAACTAATCAGGACTTAAACTGGCAGCCAGATATGTAACCTGCTGTACCACAGTGCCAGCCCAAAAGTAAAGTCTTGAAATGAGTCATGCATAGTTGTTCTACAATAGTATAGGTGCTGTGCCCTAACAGGTGGGGCCACCACCTGTGGTGTCGGCATCTCATATGGTCACTGGTTCAAGACCTGGCTACTCCACTTCTGATCCAGCTATGGCCTGAGAAAGCAGTAGAAGATGGCCTAAATCCTTGGGCCCCTACACCCACATGGGAGACCCAGAGGAAACTCCTGGCTCCTGGCTCTGGATCGGCTCAGCTCCAGCTGTTGTGGCCAATTGGGGGAGTGAACCAGTGGGTGGAGGACCTCTCTCTCTCTCTCTCTGCCTCTCCTCTCTGTGTAACTCTGACTTTCAAGTAAAATAAATAAATTTTTAAAAAAGTTCTGTTCACAGGCATTTGTGTGTGTATATATGTATATGTATATATACATATATATTTTATATATACATTTATATATGTATATATACATATAAATGTATACCAAAATGGATTATATATTAAAAATAAAACATTTGGAAAGGGACTATTTAAATCAAAGTCATAGTACAATAAATTTGTGTCCTTATTACATAAATATTTGTATGTTGTTTATAATTCTTGATATGTTAAGACTTCAAGGATTTAGAAAGAATAATGTTTAATAATCTGTGATTGATGTAATCACTGAACATTAATGGTAGTAAAGTTAGATATAAATTTCAGATTTTTTTCCAGTGTCAGCATTCTGTCTTATTACATTTTATTCGTATTTCCAGATAGATGCAAAAGCAACATTTTTGGTATAATCTTTTTACAGCATTAGTTCTCTCTTTTATAAAATATTTTGGTTAAGTTTATCAGATTTAGGCATTTGAGAAAAAAAGAATCTTAGAAGGCCTAGGATCTGAAAAGTGAAAATCAGCAATTCAAATCAATACAGGTTGCCTGTATATATCCTCACATAATATCTCAATAAGTTAGAAATTAGCATCAGGAAAACTCTTCTAAAGATGTTCCTTGGCTAGGTAGTCTAAAAGTCTAAAACTCTTAAACTGAATCACAACTTACATTATTTAGGAGAAAATGATTTGTAAAAGTCATTGGCCTTAAAGCTGTCAGTGTCAAAGTCCACGTTGGACTGAATGAAGGGCATCTCTCACTGGTGCTCTTTATAAGGCATAGTTAGTGACACCAGTTTGTTTTTAGCTTCCATCATGGCAGTTTGTTAACAGAAAGCCATCTGGTCAGTCAGCAACCACAACTATCGCCTTTCCTGTGGGTGCTGTGTGAGTGTCTGGGGTGACGTCCTCAATCATACCCAAGGGGGCTGACTGGGCCCTAGGTCCAGGGGTCTTGGTTTTGTTTCCTCTTGTGGCCCAGAGTTTGATTTGTAGGGCAGTGATGCCCGACTGCTTGCACCTCTGGGCCACGTCTGGCCAGCCAACATGGCAGCATATGGTGTGGATTTATCTAGGTCAGCCTTCACCTTTGTCCCACCTGTCACTTGCCAAATGGTTTCCTTGACAAACAGTGACATGGACAAAGGTGTCATTGAAGGATGCAAAGAAGTGACAGATACCAAAGATACTCTTTCAGAAACCTGGTATCCCAGCTAATGACCTGTTCTTTTCCTTCTCTTTGTGAGGTGTTACTTCTGTGTGTCTTCTTCAGACTCTACCACTGAATGAGAGGGCAAGGCCAAGACACCAGTTTTTACAAAAAGGAGTTCACTTGGGTGGCCAGCATAGGAGGTAAGGGCTCTTGCTCCAAACCACCTGTTTCCTTGTTGCTCAGGGAAGGCTTTGCCATAGGCACAGAACAGAAGCTGGGGGAAATTCAGGAGGAGTCTCAGGCTTTTCAGGAATGGCCTTGTATGTTTGTTCTGTGCACTGGAAGATTCCCAGGTGATCTGGTCTTGTGATCAGTGATAGCGTATCTTTGCATTGTTACACTTGGACACATCTGTCCTAGGAGATATTTTTGAAATAAGCAGCAATTGTCCTCTCAATAAACAATTTGCATGTAGCTGGTGATATATAACAAAGTTGAAGAAATTGGTTTCTTTTTGCTGGCAGGGCAAGGGAAGGAACCCTTATGAGGAAACCATTTTTTTCCTTTTAAATATTTTATTTATTTGAAAGGTGAAGTTATGGGGTATAGTTGGGGGGGTGGGAGACAGAGATCTTTCTTTGACTGGCTCACTCCCCAAATGGCCACAGTGGTTGGGCTGGGTCAGTCCAAAGCCAGGAGCCAGGAGCTTCTCCCATGTCTCCCATGTGGGGCCCAAGTATTTGGGGCATTATGCAGAGAGCTTGATCAGATGTAGAGCAGCCAGGATTTGAACCAGCACCCATATGGGATGCCAGTGCTGCAGTTGGCAGCTTTACCCACTGTACCACAATGCTGGCCTCACCTTTCATATTTTGGATGAGCCTCTTACAATATTACTTTATTAATTATTTTTTTTTAATTTATTGATTTTTATGTATCTTTTTAGTGTTTTCCTTGTGCCAGAATCTTTTGAGGCTTGTCCAATTGAACCAGAGAGAGACATTCTCTCTCCAACCTGTGAGAGGCCTTTATATAAACAGGTAAATAAAGAAGAAAATGTTTCTGGCAATAAGCACTGCAGCTTCTTGAATAAGGGTAAAGGGACAGGTAGCACTGGCTGAAGACATGCTTTCAAGCAGCCACTTCTGCAAATTTAACTGACACGTTGCCATGTATGTAGATTGGGAGAAGAGTAAGCTGTAAAAGTAAGCCAGAAAGAACTTTTTTTTTTTTTTAGATTTCCTTATTTTGAAAGAATTCAAGGATCCTAGAGACTGTTGGGGCAGAGGTTTCTATAAGGCTGATTGTTAGGTAAGGAGTCTTGAAGGTGGGCTGATGCTGTCATGGAGCTGATTTCTCTTTTCTAGAAGTTCTCATGGAAGATTGTGGCCATAGCTTTTTCTCTTTACAGTACCAAGGTGGATCCCAGGCATCTATTTTTGTTTGTTTTAGTTGATGGAATTTTCTGTTTTGATCTTTGTGATACATAAGGATATTTGTATAACCTTTTTTGTCTGAAGAGATGTTCCTCAGGATTTAACTTAATTAGCAGTTTTGTCACATCTGTTGATCCTTGGGAAATGTCACTGTACAGATGTTTCCCAAAATTAAACCTACATAGGTAACTTTGAGTAACATATCCTATGTGAAGCAAGTAGAAGAACAATTTGTTTTTACCTTTTGAAGCTCTCGGAATTTTCCTCTCTCTCTTTGCTTCCCTAATTGAGCTGTAGCTGTCTCCTGACTCGACCTGATGCTCTGATCCTGTCTCATGCTGTTTCCTACCTGTACTTTCATTTGTATAGTATTAGAGTCACAAATGCTAATAATTAAATAAAACCTTCAGATAACCAGAATGACCAACCAAAAGTGCCAACCAAGCCCCAAATTATTGTTTGTTCATGGAATCCTTCTTTGGCAGAGTTTTGAAGTGCTGATACTGACTGACTCTCCTTTTCCCTCTAAGCTGTTTAAAGTTCCCTAAAGTCTCATTATTTGCAAGATCATAAAAATAATTATTTCATTGTAAGATGATACAAATACATTAACAGAAGTTAAATTTCCATCAATAAATTTATGAAAAATATGCATTTTTTTAAAAAAAATTAAGTTATACAAATTTCATATATACAGATTTAAGGACATAGTGCCACTTCCCTCCTCTACCCTCCCTTTCAATTTGCAATTTTGAAGAAATTTTTGAAGCCCTCACATATATTATGTCACTTAATATTTAAAAAATTATTCATCTTTGAAATATCAAAGTATTATTCCTTCTTAACTCCTTAGGTGAGTACAACAAAATCTATTTTTTAAAGATTTACTTATTTTATTTGAAAGGCAGAATTACAGAAGGAGAAGGAGAGACAGATCTTCCATCAACTGGTTCAGTCCCCAAATGGCCGCAATAGCAGGAGTTGGGCCAGGCCAAATTCATCTTCCTCATTCTTCCCAGGTGGATTAGCAGGAAGCTGGATCAAAAGCAGAGCAGCCTGGAATTGAACTGGTGCCCATATGGGATGCTGGTTTCTCAGGTGGCAGTTTAACCCACCACACTACAGTGCCAGCCCCTACAGTAAAATCTTCCACTTCGTATTTCATATATGAAATTATAATTTAGCACAATACCAAAATCATACTGTTGAGAGTGAAGTTCATCATTCTGAATTTATTTTTAAATGGTTTTAAATGAATGTGTTTCTTTTTTAAAAAAAAAATTATTTTAATGTAATTGAAAGGCAGAATGACAGATTTTCCAACTTCTTATTCAGTCCACGAATGACTGTAACTGCTTCTGCTGGGCCAGGCCAGAGATAGAAGCCTGGAATTCCATCTGGGTTTTGGCAGTGGCTGTCAGGGTCAGGTCACAAACATTTGAGGTAACACCTGCTGCCTCTAAAGGTGCATCAGCACAAACCTATATCGGAAGCAGAGCAGCTAGGACTTTGAGCCAGCACTCCAAAATGGCCTAGTTTTGCTCAGACCTCTGCACTGACCTGGGAGACCTGGATGAAGCTCCTGGCTTCTGGCTTTAACCTGGCCCAGCCCCAGGTGTTGCAGCCATTTGGGGAGTGAACCAGCAGATGAGGACCTCTCTGTCTCTCTCTGTCTCTCCCTCTCTCTCTCTGACTTTCAAATAAATAAAAAATAAACCTTAAAAAATTTAAAACCTCTTTATTATAAAAACCCTCCCCACATTGGGTATAGAAGGAATATATATGACAGACCAGGTGTCCCAAATGGTAGCTTTACCTGCGGTACCACATTTCCCACCGTATATTCTTTTAGAGTCAAAAAATATATCTCCCTTTGGCTTCCATTAGATTCCATTCTAATTGCTTCTCAGCCTTTTGGCTAAGATAAGTGTAGATTCCATTCTAGTGATGGGTTATGAATGGCTGACCTGGTAAGGAAATTTATCAGAAAGTTAGGAATATTTCATTGAAGTGCATTGATAATATGATGTGTGTTAATTTTGAATATTTTATTTATAATAGAAAATAAGGCCTATGAGTACATTAAAAGTAATTATTAACATCAATCAGAATATTTGAATTTCTGTCTTAGAATCTGATTATTTCATTCTCAATGTTTCTGACAAGTCACTCTTCATGAATGCAGTGATTCTCAGCTAGGACTGGGTTGCACTACCTCAGGGACATTGAAAGTCTGGGAGGGCCTTTTCAGTTATGGTAGTGTCTGGGGAGCACTCCTGGTGCCAAATGCTCATTATTAGTGCTCAAGGTAGTACTCACTGCCTGAGTTTCTTTTTGCTGGCCACAGTTCTTTACACATTCCGTGGGAGAATCTGTTTGCTTGCTTTTGTGAGCCCCTGGAAGATGCTTGCATTCCTTAACTAGAGGCTCTTTCCACCATCTCATTGTCCTTCTGCAGTCCAATGTTCCTCTGACCACAGCTGGCAAAGCTTCTTCACTTTTTTTTTTTTTTTTACAGACAGAGTGGACAGTGAGAGAGAGAGAGACAGAAAGGTCTTCCTTTTGCCATTGGTTCACCCTCCAATGGCCGCCACAGCTGGCGTGCTGCGGCCGGCGCACCTCGCTGATCCGATGGCAGGAGCCAGGTGCTTCTCCTGGTCTCCCATGGGGTGCAGGGCCCAAGCACTTGGGCCATCCTCCACTGCACTCCCTGGCCACAGCAGAGAGCTGGCCTGGAAGAGGGACAACCGGGACAGGATCGGTGCCCCGACCGGGACTAGAACCCGGTGTGCAGGCGCTGCAAGGCGGAGGATTTGCCTAGTGAGCCGCGGCGCCGGCAAAGCTTCTTCACTTTTAAAGACTTCATGTACTGAGAATGGTCTTACCTACTTTATCTGGGTTAATTTTCTTATCCTAAGAACTTAGACACAATCGCACTTGCAGTCTGTTTTGCCACGTAAACTAACACATTCACAGGTTCAGGAGATAAAGACATCTTTGGGAGGAGGGCTGTTACAGGACAGCCTCAATATGCAAACAGAAAGGTGAGGGGGCAAAATCTGAGGCAACTGTTCCTCATTACTTCCAGGCTGATAAATTTGTGTTAAGTCCAGGGTATTTTGTACAAGAATTTTCTGAATTTCAACTAGATCTGTATAGTTATCTTATGATGTTGTACATTTGATTTTAAATGGAATTGTTTTGGGGCTAGCTTTGAGGCATGGTGGTTAAGCTACTGCTTGCAGTTCTGACATCCCATATTGGAGTGTTGATTTATGTCCCCTCTATAATTCTGGTCCAAGTTTGGAAAATGGCCCAAGTGTTGGACCTGTGCCACATATGTGGGAGACCTGGATGGAGTACCTGGCTTTGGCCTAGCCTAGAACATCCTGTTGTGGCCATCTCTGTTCCACTTTTAATTTTTTTAAAGATTTACTTATTTATTTGAGAGGTAGAATTATTGACGGACTAGGTCTTCCATTTGCTGGCTCACTCTCCACTTGGCCACAATGGCCAGAACTGGGCCAATCCAAAACCAGGAGTCAGGAACTTCTTCCAGGTCTCCCACGCAGGTGCAGGGGCCCAAGTATTTGGCCATCCTCCACTGTTTTCCCAGGCCATTAACAGAGGGCTGGATCTGAAGTGGAGCAGCTGGTACATGAACTAATGCCCATATGGGATACTGGTGCCGCAGGCCGAGCCTTAGCCTTCAGCTTCGTGCTGCTGGACGGTGCCCGCGGAGGCCTGCCCTGGGCCTTCACCACCTGCGTGAGCAGCTACCTGCCCAACATGGTGACTGAGATGCTGCGTGACAGCGGCGCGTGAGGGCTGCTGCTGCGCCGCATGGGAAACATGTTCATGCTCCTGCTGGTGCACTACGCATTCTACCTGCTGGTGGCCCCGAGCTGCCCCTACCAGGTGTGTGGGCCGCCTCTGTACGAGCTCGGCGTCATTGCCGAGGCCTGGCCCTCCTGCACCATGCATGAGACCCAGGCGGGCCCCGCGGCCACGCGACAGGTTCCGAACAGCAGCGGTGGTGAGGCCTGGGCACCCCTGGGCTTGCCCGCCTGCAGTTCGGGGCGTGGGCATGTCCCGGCCTGCCTTGTGACACCTGCAGAGTGTTCAGAGACTACACCAGGGCTTCCGCGGGAGTGGACTAAGCCGGAGCCTGGCCACTCCGCCGCCCGGTGGTCACCACGTCCGCAGGCTCAAGTGTACGTGGAGCCCAAGCGCTTCCTCTACTACCTGGGCTATGGCGAGTGGCTGCACACGTCTTTCCCACTGAGCTCCCTGTGGCCCAGCCTGGCGGGTGCCCAGAGGCTGCTGGAGGCCATCTTCCTGGGCTGGACGCTGAGGCCCGGAGGTAGCCGCAGGCCACGCCAGCTGCTCCTGTGCTACTGGAGGATGCGGCCCATGTTCCGGAAGCCGCTTGCAAACCACACGCGGTGCCCCTACGGCTCACTTCTCCGGATGCACTGCCTGCTGTGGGGGCCGGCCATGCAGGTATGGTCCCCAAGGCCAGCCGCTGACCCCCAGGAGGACACGGGCTCCCGGCGCCTGGCGCCTGGTGCGGCTCCTGCAGCAGCACAACAGCCCGTGGCAGGTGCACGCGTTCCTGCGGGCCTGTCTGCACCGCCTGGTGGCCCCCTCCCCCCGGCCTCTAGGGCTCCAGGCACAACAAGCTCTGCTTCCCAAGGAATACAAAGAAGTTCATTTTGCTAGGGAAGCACGCCAAACTCTCCCTGCAGGAGCTGACCTGGAAGGTGAGGGTGCAGGACTGCACCTGGCTGCTCGCGAGCCCAGGTGAGCGGGCATTGGCCAGTGCCAAGCCGGGAGCTGAGGGGGTGGTGGGTAAGGCTGCCCCACGCTCCCTGGACTGGAAGGTCCCCTGCTGATGGGGTGGGGTGGGGGATGTCGGGTCATGTGCTGGGCAGGGGAGAGGAGCGAGGTTAGACTTCCTGTAAGTGCTGCCCAGGAGGAGGGAATGGGGCTCCTGCCCTGGCTCGCTGGGTGGCTGAGCCAGCGCCCCCGTCATGTTTCCCATTTGAGCTCCAGGGGACTGTGGCAGTGTCTCTGCCAGTGCAGGTGCCCCCTCCTGGGCTGCTCCTGGATGGGTGGGGCTTGAGTCAGATGGCAGCCTCCCTAGGGACCCGATGGCTTGTGGGGGTGGATGCCCTGCCAGGCTCCCCAAGAAACCAGGCCAGTGATGGAGATATGCGGTGACCACTCTGTCCTTGTGTCGTGGAAATGCCCCCACAGCGGGAGGCGTGACGTCGGCCCCGGGCACCCCCAGCACTGCTCTGTGCACCCACCCGGACATTGTGTGCTCAGGCAGTGGCCACTCTACCACCTTCGCGGAGGGATCAGGGATGCCAGGGTTGGAGATCTGCCTCCTGCCAGGCCAGCTGGCCTCCTGCTGCATGGGGCATGATGGGCCGGCTTTCCCAGTGTGGGCTGCGCATGGGAGAGGTGGTGCTGCTGGTGCTGGCCTGTTTCTGGTCCCTCTCGCTGCAGGTGTGGGGACCCTGTCTCCCTCGCTCTGTCTGCAGCATCGGCCTGATGGCCTTACCCAGGCCGCTGTGTGCGGCTCTGTGTCTGGCTCAGCCTCCTGTCACCCTTCCCCCATTGCCCTTTGACCTTCAGAGTGACTGAGTTCTGTTGTCCCCATGGGGTCCTCTCTGTTGAGCCTTTGTTTTGAATTTCAGTGATTTCTGTTTATCTTCTTCCTAATGCCTTTTTCAGGCTTTCCTGTCATTCTGTATAAACTTCTGATGGTGGATGTGTGGCTGTGATGCATTAGCCTCTAAGTACTGCTTTGGCTGCACCTTGTGTAGTAATATGCAGTTATTTTGATATCAGTTACTTTTTAAAAGATTTGATTTATTTTGAAAGAGAGGAAAAGAGAGAGAGAGCTTTCATTTGCTGGTTCACTCCCCAGATGGCTGCAACCACCCAGGCTGGGCCAGGCTGAAGCCAGGAGCTTCCTCCAGGCCTCCCACATGGGTGCAGGGACCCAAGCACTGGGGCCATCTTCCACTGCTTTCCCAAGAACATTAGCAGGGAGGTGGAGCAGCCAGGACTGGCGCCCGGCTCTCACATGAATGCCGGCGTTGCACGCAGTCCTTTAACCTGCAACTCCACAGCACTGGTTCCTCTGTGGTGACTTCTGAGGTGGCGGACCCCACATGAACCATGAGGCCTGGGTGGTGTCCTATGGCTCCTGCGCCGGGCTCCCGAGGGCCAGCTCTGCCTGCTCAGCATGGTCGACCGCAGGGGTGACGTGGGGTGGCGAGTTCTCAGTCTCCACACAGGCGCGTGGTGGGACCCTTGGCCCTGGGGGCCATCTCCTGTGCCCTGCCACCTCCTGGCTCAGCTGATGACTCCACAGCGCCGTCCTCGGCTGGGTGTTTTCCTGCGGTGCCGTTTGCTCCTGGATTTTTACTCTGCCGGGTTCCTTGGTTTAGCTGGTGCTCAGCCACACACATGGGTGAGGTTTCCATTACTTCCAGCCCGCTGGACGGCGTTTAGGGAGAGGCTGGCCTGAGTGTGCTTCTCATTTCCTTGAGAGTCAGAGACTGTGAGACAGCGTCCGTCCTCTGGCTCACCACTGAAACGCCTGCAGCGGCCCCCAAGCCAGGAGCCAGGAGTGGCCTCCAGGTCCCCAGCGCCGTCGTCGCTGCCTCCTTGGTGTCCCTGTTCCCCAGGCTTTGCTGTATTCTGCCTTCGGGTCCTTGTAAGCCACCTGTGGGTGGCTGAGGGCGTTAAACCCGGCCCAGTGCCATTGGCTCTCCAGACCAGGGACCTGGACTCTGGCCGCTGTCCCTGCTCACCCAGCCGCCGTCCCCATGGTCAGGGTCTGCCCCACTCCAGCCCCTCCCCAGTTTCTCTTGAGCCAGTTATTGGTGGGCCCTGAGTTGCCTGCGATGTCTGATGCCAGGGCCCCCAGGGGTCCAGCCGTGTAACCACACTGTGTGTCCCGCCAGCCCCTGGTCTTCCGCCCGTAGGCTGTGAGTTTGACACTGCACGTGGGAGCCCTTTCCATGTTGTCTGCTCTGCGTGCCAACCCGAGCATTGCCCGTGAGCTGCATGTGCAATGGGGTGCCAGGGGCCGGCACACGTGCAGCAACATGTTCACCAAAGCCAGGGCAGCCAGCTCAGGACTGCAGGGCCCCTTGTGCCCTGCACTCCCACCATGGCTGCCTCGTGAGGGTGCACATGCGGGGTCTGCTTCATTCCAGGGCGTGGCCACATCCCGACCATGGAGCACAGACTGAGGGAGGGGATCCTGGCTAGGTTCCTGTTCTGGCTGCTGGATACTTATGTGGTGGGGCTGCTCAGGTCCTTCTTCTACGTCATGGAGACCACGTTCCAGAAGAACCAGCTCCTCTTCTACCGCAGGAGCGTCTGGGCTACAAAACGTGGGCATCAGGTACCGCGTGTGGTGTCTGTGTCCCGGCTACCCACAGGCTGTGAGGCCCCGTGCTGGCCCGTGGAGGGGAGGCCCTGTGCTGGCCCACGGTAGCCCTGTGCTGGCCTGCAGAGACCCTGTGCTGGCCCGTGGCCCTGTATGCTCATGCTTGGGCTCAGTCCCCTCAGGGTGCTTCTGAGGGACTTGGTTCATGAGTCTCAGAGACCCTTCCTGCATTGACACCTGGGGGTACAGGCATCCCCTCTGGATGACCTTGGTGGGGGTGGCATCAGGGGATGGGGCCTGAGTGACGGAGATGCTGGCTCCTGGTTCTGCTGAGTCAGACTGAGGGATCAGGACTGATTACACCGAGTCATGCCAGGTGTGGAATGGGAGCCTCGGACCCCCATGTGGGGGTTCCTGGGAGGTGTCTGTGGTGGACGAGGGCATCTGTAGGCCCCACCCCACCCCGCAGAGTATGCTGTGTCCACAGGGACCGAGGTTCCTTGACCCCAGCCCCGGGGCATGTTGCAGGCAGCACCTGGAGTGGGTGCAGCTGTGGAAGCTGTCGGACACGGAGGTCCAGCAGCAGGCCAGGTCAGCCCTGACCCTGTCCCTGACCCCAGCCCTGGGCGTGTTGCAGGCAGCACCTGGAGTGGGTGCGGTTGCAGGAGCTGTCAGACACGGAGGTCCAGCAGCAGGCCAGGTTGGCCCTGCCCATGGCCCTGAACCCCTCTGACCCCAGCCCTGACCCCAGCCCCAGATGTGTTGCAGGCAGCACCTGGAGCAGGTACAGCTGCGGAAGCTGTCGGATGCAGAGGTCCAGCAGCAGGCCAGGTCAGCCCTGCCCATGACCAGACTGTGCTTCATCCCCAAGCCCAGCGGACTGCAGCCCATTGTGAACCCGGACTCTGTGGTGGGAGCCAGAATGTTCCGCAGGGAGAAGGTGACCTGGCCTCCATCTTGCCCCACACAAAAGCTCACAGGCTTGTGCCTGTGTGCCCAAAGATGGGTCCTGCTGTGAGTGGATGAGGAGCTGGGGGAGGTGCCCAGCTGGGCCTGGGAGCCCACAGGGGGCAGCTGGCCAGGTCCCTTGGAATCCTGCCATGGCGCCACATGGAGGGGAGGGAAGAACAGCTGTCACTGCCCCCTGAGGACTGCAGGACTCATCTCATGGCTCCCCCTGCCCCCCATGGCCTTTTCTGTGGCTTTGTCCCCATGGCTGCTGGTGTCTCTGCCACGGTGGGGTGATTTTGTCATCAGTTAATGTTGCTGCGGTCACTCCAAGGACCTAGCCTCTGTGTGTGTGGGGGGTTCTGTGGACCCCAGCCCCAGGCTACTGCTCAGCTGGAGGTGGATGGATGCCTAGCATCCCTGAGGATCACATGTG
Source organism: Lepus europaeus (assembly GCF_033115175.1). Taxonomy (NCBI): domain Eukaryota; kingdom Metazoa; phylum Chordata; class Mammalia; order Lagomorpha; family Leporidae; genus Lepus; species Lepus europaeus. Next base: position 11,389,759 of record NW_026909276.1, on the reverse strand, counting down.
TTGCCGGGTGAGGGTTCCTGGGGTGCAGTGACAGGAACCCTGAGGAGCCCGGCCAGTGGGCTGAGGGCCGGCTCTGCATTGGGCTCTCCCAGGACCCTGGGAAGCTGGGTGGGCTTGTGGCTGCCTGCCCTCTGCAGCCCCCCTGAGGCTGCATCCTGTGTGCCCCAGGCCCAGCCCTGGACCTCGCACATCAGGACGCTGTTCAGTGTGCTCAACTACGAGCGGGTGCAGTGGCCCAGCCTGCTGGGTGCCTCTGTGCTGGGCCTGGGTGACGTCCTCCAGGAGGCCCTGGAGGCTGCAGCTGACCTGGCCCTGACCGCAGACTTCAAGACCATCCTGGACTGAGGCTGGAGGAGCTGGGCACATTGGTGTCGGGGGGAGGGGTCATCTGTGACACAGGGCAGGGCCTGTCCTTGGGGCCTTCTTCCTTCAGGTCAGTCCCCTCCCTGCTGTCCTCAGCAGGGGAGCAGAGCCCACCACGAACAGCCAGGAAGCAGCTCGTGGGAAACCTGGTCATGGGCTGTGGGCCTGTGAGCATGTGCCCCACCCCGGGCCTGCTCATCACCCCCGAGTGATCCAGGGCTGCCGAGGGAATCCCTGTGCTGTGTGCTTGGTTAAGCTGCCCATCTTGAGTGAGGGGAGACCCCAGGGCACTGACCCACATGTACCTGGGAGCAGCAAGCCACCCACCCCCTCATCCAAAGTCCAGGCTGAGCGTCCCTGAGCCAAGGTGTTCACTGTGCAGCTCCGCCCAGGCCTCCCCTTGCCCCGTCCCTGCCTCCATCCCTGCAGTGGTCCTCTGGAGCCAGTGTCTGGCACAGTGTGTGTGGACTCCCCTCCCGTCCTCAGATGCCAGGGCAGGATGCGTGGCCGCTGTGGGGGAGTCTTGTTCATGTGCTGGAGCCACGTATCTGTCAGTGTGGCACTGCCTAGTGCCTGACAAGGATGAGTAGGGAGCCCCCTTCCCCAGGCAGGCCCCAGCATACAGGGGGCCTGATGTGACCTGAGGACCCTACTGAGAGCAGGAAGGGCAGTGTTGTGGGGGGGATCTTGGTGAAGGAGTGGCCTCAGCCACAGGTGTGGCTTGGGCAGCCTGAAGCCTGGCAGAGCAGGCACCTGTGTGACATTTCAGCTGCTGTGAGCAATTCCAGAACCTAACGGGATATCACAGATGGGGTCACAGATATGGACCTTGGACAGGGCTCCTGGCGCCTTGTGCCAGGTTTTATGGCATGGGATGTGCCCCTTTGCTGCTGCATTCAAAAGATGTCATGGTGACTAAGCTGACATGCCCAGGGGACTCCAGACCATCCTGGTGACTAAGCTGACATGCCCAGGGGGACCCCAGACTGTCCTGGTGACTAAGCCAACATGCCCAGGAAGACTCCAGACCATTCTGGTAACTAAGCCGATGTGCCCATGGGGACCCCAGACCTTCCTGGTGACTAAGCCGACATGCCCAGGGGACCCCAGACTGTCCTGGTGACTGAACTGATGTGCCCATGAAGACTCCAGACCATCCTGGTGACTAAGCTGACATGCTCAGGGGACTCCAGACTATGGTGACTAAGCCGACATGCCCAGGGCAGCCCAGACCATCTAGGTGACTAAGCCGATGTGCCCAGGGGATCCTAGACTGTCCTGGTGACTGAGCCGACATGCCCGGGGGACCCCAGACCATCCTGGAGACTAAGCTGACGTGCCCAGGGGACTCCAGACCATCCTGGTGACTAAGCTGATGTGCCCAGGGGAACCTAGACTGTCCTGGTGACTGAGCCAACGTGCCCAGGGGAACCTAGACTGTCCTGGTGACTGAGCCGACGTGCCCAGGAAGACTCCAGACCATCCTGGTGACTAAGCCGACGTGCCCAGTGGACTCCAGACTATGGTGACTAAGCCAACGTGCTCAGGGCAGCCCAGACCTTCCAGGTGACTAAGCAGATGTGCCCAGGGGAACCTAGACTGTCCTGGTGACTGAGCCGATGTGCCCAGGGGTCCCCAGACCTTCCTGGTGACTAAGCTGATGTGCCCAGGGGACCCCAAACCACCCTGGTGACTAAACTGACTTGCTCAGGGGGACCCCAGACCATCCTGGTGACTAAGCCGACGTGCCCAGGGGACCCTAGACTCTGGTGACTAAGGCAATGTGCCTGGGGGACCCCAGACTGTCCTGGTGACTAAGCCAACATGCCCACAGGGACCCCAGACTGTCCAGTTGACTAAGCCAACATGCCCATGGTGACCACAGACCATCCTGGTGACTAAGCTGATGTGCCCACGGGAACCCCAGACCATCCTGGTGACTAAGCCGATGTGCCCATGGGGAACCCCAGGCCCTGCTGTACTGTCACTCAGGTTCTCAGGCTTCACTGAGTGCCGAACCTTGGAAAAGCTGAGCTTTCATAATTCACAGATATATTGGTTCATTTAAGAGCAACAGGGAGGGGGAGAGAGCTCCCATTCATCTGTTCCCCTGGTGGCTGCCTTGGCCAACACTGAGCCAGGAGCTCCATCCGGGTCTCCCACATGGGTAGCAGGGGCCCAGGTGCTTGGGCATCCTCTGCTGTCTTCCAGGGCCATTAGGGAGCTGGGTGGGAACAGGGCAGCCAGGACTCCATCCAGTGCCTACAGGGGATGCAGTGTTGAGTGACCACTTTGCGGACACGGGATCCCCACAGGTGAAACGGCATCAGCCTCTTTGCTGCCTGAGCTCTGGCCTTCGCAGTGAGCAGCTCCTGACAGGGGTGGAACCCCCAGGGGGCTGGCTCACTGGTCTCACCTGTGGGGGCTGCTGTTACTGTGAGGGATAGCGCCCCCAAAACAACAAGATGGCTATGCCCTGCTCCCCAGCGCCCCCTGCTGGTCGTGCTAACTGTAGTCCCCCATCGGGTGACCTTGTGGTGGTGGTGGCCCTGTCTGCCCCTGCCGGCTGTTGCCCATGAACACGGTGTCCAGGAGGGGTGCCCAGGAGCCCCTCTGTGGACTTCTCTGTTCTGGCCATATAAGGGCAGCATCTGCTCCTGTGCCAGCCCCTGCCAGTCAGGGATTTCACATGGAAGGCTCATGCCCATGGGGGTGTCATGCTGGTCAACCATTGCCCTCTGCAGCCCCTGGGCCATGTCCACATTCACATGAGTGTCCATTTGTCCACACATCCATTGCTGAGTTTTCTGGAGGCTGGATGTCCACTGGGTCTCTGTCCCCACACCCCACCCCTTCCCTCTTGGCCACTGAACCAGGGCTCTGACACCACCACTGCCAGCCCCTGAGGGCCCCTCCAGACCAAGCTCCTGGACACAGGGTGGCCAGGCGAGGTGTGGTCAGGAAGGGCAGGCCTGGAGCCGTTCAGGGCAGTGGTAGGGTTTGCAGGCCACAACAGCAGTGTCGGGATAGTGTTGCCCTCACTTCCCAGCCCTGTGGGGGCCCTGCCTGCACTGTCCATTGTGCAGAGGGCAGGTCATGAACCACGAGGTCTCTACAGCATATAGGGGGGGCTAGCCAAAGGGACACCACAGGGCAGAACTGAGAGTGGGCAGATGCCTGTGGGTCCCGCGAGCTCCTGTCCCCTTGGCTGTCTGCTCAGAGCTGCTGTCAGCAGTGATGTACAAGCTAGCAAGACAGGGCTGAACTCTGGGATGCCCCCTGTGGTATGGGCTCCCCTGTGTGACACCCCATGCTCACCGCCACCTGTCTCAGCATGGCGTGGGGAGGGGGTATCATGATGGAGGGCTAAGTGCCAGCCTTCCCCACTGTGGGCTCAGATGTGCACGGAGCTCTGGGGCTGAGGGGGTGTTTAGCTCTCAGCTCTTCTGCAGCCGGGCCTTGGTCACACTCGTGGTGGCAAGAGCTGCTCCCAGCACAGATGTTTCTTAGGTGATAACACACACATGCCTTGCCAGGTGCCTCAGGCAGTGTGGCCAGCTGTGTGTTTCTTCAGGGCACCGGGAAAAGGCTAGGGGCTCTGTGGGTACTGGTCTGGCAGTGTGAGGCTGGGGTCTGTGGTCAGAAGGAAGTGGGGGTGGGGTGGGCAGGTGAGGGCTGACTGCCTGGGTGCTTGGTGGGGGAGGGCGGCTGGTGACCTGGAGGGAATGGCCAAGAGGCCCCACGGTAGGAACTCTGACTTCAGCAGCCTCTGCCCTCGAGCATGGGCACTGACCCTGGCAGTGTCTACCAGAGTCCTCCCTGGCTGGGCTCCCAGCACCTGTGCGTCCCCCTCACGTGTGTGCAGATGACCTCTTCCCCCTATCCTGAGCTGGACTTGGGGGTCAGCCTGGGGCTGGATTCCTGACAGGGAAGCTGTGCAGGGCCTGGCCTGCCATCAGCACACCTGCCCTTTGTCCATCGCCACAGCTTGAGGCTGTGTGGGCAGCACTGACTCAGAGGGTCTCCTATGGCAGCCAGGACCTGGGTGTGCCACTGGGTGGACTCTGCCTCCCATTTGAGGGCAGAGTGGACCCTGGATAGAGCAGGCCTAAGACGTGGGGAGCCAAGGGTCCTGCAGAGTCGGTGGGAGGGTGTGATGAGGTCACCCACGACCATCCCTGCCCCTTAGTGGGCCCTGCTGTCTTGCAGCCTCAGGCTCCTGTCCAGCCATGTGTCCTGCTGCTGCCTCCTGCACTTGGCCACCAGCTGGGCCAGTGCAACGCCCGGGACCCACAGAGCAGGCAGCAGGGACAGGAGCATGCATATGGCTTGCACCCAGCCAGGGTAGAGTTTCTCCTGCCTGGAGGGGAACTGCTCCTGCAGGGGGTGCAAGAGAGAGAGCTCAGCCTGGAGGGGGCAGACCCTGGGCCCCAGACCCCAGGCCTTGGGCAGAGCGAGGCTGACCCGACCACCTGTGCACGGAGGCAGCCCCAGCTCCTCCCTGGGACTACAGGAGGGCAGCATCCTGGGTGCGTGCTCAGGGATGAGGGAGCTGGGGCTTGAGGTTCCCTCTGGGTGGAAGTCCTCAGGGCAGGCAGGGGCACGTGGTCCCCACCCACTGGCCTCCAACACTTGTGGACAGGTGAGGTGTGGTCTGAGACCCCAGGGATAAAGCAGAAAATTCTCACTTCCCCCAGGCGGACCCTGAGGGGTTCTGGTGCTCACTCTGGGAGGGGCGGCCCAGGCCAGGTGTTGCATGGTCCCCTGTGTGGACCAGGCAGGGAGTGACCCTTCTCCAGTCTGCCTCCTGACCTCTCCCAGACACTGGAATTGTTGCTTCCCTGGCTGCCTGTCCCCACAGCAAGTGGAAAGTGTGGGCTGGAAGGACCGATGTCTCCAGGGTCTGGACACTGCTCTAAGGCCCTTGAGAGGCTCTAGTCCTACCAGGGTTGCCCTGCGGGTCACTGTGGCCCCTTGATCCCCATAGGAGGACCTACGTGCTGAGGGTTCCAGGCCTGGTAGCTCAGCATCCTCTGGGCCAGCAGGATGAGGTAGGCCAGGAAGGCACTCAGGAGGAGCAGGGGGCTGGCCACGAGCCACAGCGCCCGTCAGTAGAGGCCTGGCCACGGCCCCATTATCTATACAATGTCATCAGAGAACCTGCACAGACGCTGGGCTCAGCAGCACTGCGGGGCCCTCCCCACCCCCCAGGTTCCCCGTGGACCTCAGCTCACTGCCGCAGGCTGTAGGGGTAGATGACCCTCACCACCTCGAAGAAGGTAGAGACTATGAGGTTTAGGGAGGCTGCATAGCTGTTGAAGATCTCGAGACAGTAACTTCTGGACTGCAAGATGAAGCAGGTGGCCGAGAGCAGGCAGGCCAGACAGGCCAGCCCTGGGGTGCAGGTTCTGGGTGGGAGGCCTGCACCTGCCCCTTTCCCCCACCCTGCCCTGCCTGCCAGAGGTAGGTGAGAGCTTGGCCTCAGCAGGCCACGGTCAGGGCAGGTCCACCTGTGTCCTGCCCGGAGCCGCTGGGCTGTCCTAGGGGAGCAGGCTAGCCCAGGGCCCCTGAACTCTGTATGGGAGGCAGCAGGCATCCCTATGACTGAGCTGTGCACTCACCTGTGAGGGCCTCCTTGGGGATCCCCGTGGGGATGACCCCCATGTCCAGGAGCAGCGTGATGATCCCCTCCATGTTGCTGAACATGGCCAAGAGCCCCAGGGTAAAGAGTATCCTGAAGAAGAGCACGGCCCACACGGGCGCCCCCGGAATGTGCAGCATGGCCTCCGTGAATATGATGAAGGCCAGGCTGGGCCCGAGGCATTCTGCAACTGGGAGCCCGCAGTGTGCCATGAGTGCAGGCCATGTGAGCGCCTGCATGGATGCCATGCCCACCGCCCCTCCTGGAGGCTCCAGGCACTCTGCAACTGGAAGCCGTGGTGGGCTACGTGAGTGCCTGCATGGACGCTGCACCCACTGCCAGGTGCTCTGCAACCCAGGAACCCATGGTGGGCCATGGGAGCAGGCCACTGATGCGCCTGCATGGACACTGTGCCCACTGCCTCTCCGGGAGGCTCCAGGTGCTCTGCAACCGGGAACCCATGGTGGGCCACTTGTGCAGGCCACAGATGCGCCTGTAGGGATACCATGCCCACCATCCCTCTGGGAGGCTCTAGGTGCCTGGGGCCAGGATCTGTGCCTGGCTGCCCATCAGCCTGGCCCTGAAGCCACCCCACTGGACAAGGGCTCCACTGTACTCTGGCAGGCTCGCAGCCCTGTGGCCTGACCCAACGCCTGGGGTGGCCCCGGCAGCCCTGTGTGCACTACCTTGTCCAGGTGGCAGACCCTTGGGGCAGCAGGGCCAGCCTCTCTGGCTGTGTAGTGTTGAGCTGCGTGAGGACGGCCTCGTCACTGGCCCTGGAGATGTGCTGCTCTGGGAAGTCGAACTCGTCGAAGAGGCTCAGGATGTTTCTGCAGGGACACAGGGTGAGACTGTGGGGCCTGTGCTGCCACCACTGCCCAGGCCAGCAGATACGTTCAGGCACAGGGCCCACAGCACCCTGGGGGCCTGGCCTGCCCACCCCTATGTTCCTGAGGGTGACCTGCATGCACTCCTGCTCCAGGAGGGGGTGGCCTCATCCTGCATGCCCCAGGCTGGCACAGGGGCATCAGTTTCTGCAGCTCAGCTGAGGGGCCCAGCCCCCCATTTTCAGGACTTGAGGGTCAGGCACTCTGGGGCTGGGAACCCCCGCCCCATGACCTGAGAGCCCCCGTCCACCCACACTCGGCATCGCGCGGCTCCCGAGGTCAGCCTTGGGGCTCGCTGTCCACACAGTTGCTCCTGTCGCCCTCCTGCACAGTCCACTGAGCTCTGATCTGGGCACTGAGTCTCCCAGCCAGGGGCCCAGCAAAGCTCAACCCTCCCATGTCAGCTTCCTGGGTCGCTCAAGTGCATGTCTTCCACAGGTTTGCTGTGTTCTGTCAGCAGCTGGTCAGGCTGCTCAGAAGGCCCCACATCAAGTGTCCTAAGTGCGGGAGGCTGGGATGTGCCTCACAGAGGAAGCCACGTGTCAGGTGGGCGCCAGGCATGAGTGATGGTGCCATTGACCACACTCAGTGTGGGGGTGTTGGTGCCTTGTATGATGCGGGGTCTCACACAGCCATGCAGAGCAGGGCTAAGTACAGCCAGGGCAGGAAGTGCAAGCCTCATCCTGATGCCCCAGGTGCCCAGCCCAGCACCCCCAGTGTGGGGTACGGCCTCCGGAATGGGAACCCCAGCCCAGCACTCCCTCACCAGTGTCGGCAGAGACCCCGGGAGTGGGAACCCCAGCCCAGCACCCTCTAACCCAGAGTCGGCAGAGACCCTGGGAGTGGGAGCCCTGGAACATAGAGAAGCAGCTTTGCACAGTGCAGCATGGCCACCACTTGCTATGCTCCATGGAACCCCAGGAGTCCGGCTGAGACATGACAGGACCCTGTCCTTGGGATCCAGGTGAAGGAGCTGGAGAAGCCCCTCCTGCACTGGTAAGGGTGGTGCTGAGGTGAGGCACACACATGTGAGGCACAAATGAGGTGCACATGAATCACATACACACACACGTGTGAAGCACACACACGCTCACACAGTGTTCCTGGGGCATCGGCTCCTGCCTCACTGGCCATGGCTGGCCTGTCCTCTGCCTCCTCCCTCTGAATGGTGTGGGGTCGGCACAGATGCCACCCATTGGCTCTGCATGTGGGGGCCGTCCTGGGTGCTGACGGGTTCAACAGGACCCGTGGGGTTCTGCCCCACCCACTGGGTGCCTGAAGCCCCCTCTGGGTATGCGTACTCTGCAGGGGCAGAGCTCCCTGTGCCAGAGGCTGCAGCCCACCCAACACACTGAATCAGACGTGTCTGGATGGCCGGGCGGAGGGCCTCAGGGTCGTTCAGGCAGCATAGGCTTCCTGGGGCTGCCATAGGGCTGTGCACTATGCATGTCTCAGAGCAGAGACATGCATAGTGCATGTGATCCTAGAGGCCCCGGGCACACGGGGTCAGGTGGCACCCCCCCAGAGACTCCAGAGGGCACCTCAACTGCCCCCTGTGGCTGTCCCCTACTCGGGGCCCACAATCCCCAGGGCGACCTCAGCTCCATTCACACCCGAGTTTCATCTAAGACCCTTTTTCCAGTGAGAGTCCTTGGGAACACTGGCGTGCCTGCCCCACCCCTGCCCATGGCGTGGCCCGGCCTCACCGGTCCAGGCACTGCCTGTGGTCTGTGGTGGCCTTGAAGCCCATGATGGAGAAGATGGCAACAGAGGCATACAGGGAGGTCATCACCAGGGAGATGACCATGGCGTCCTCACAGTTGTTCCTGCACAAGGGGGCACTCAGGGCCTCGGAAGGGCCCCCACCCACTGAGCCTGGGCCCCTCCCTACTGCCTTGCTCCACTCCTTGACTGTTTGTGGAAAGGCTCAGAGCTGTACTCAGCACCCTGTGGGCCCCAGAGCTGCCCCAGGCCACAGTCAGGCTGGGCACACACAGCAGCCCCTGGAACAGACAAGCTAGGTGGAGCCCATCCCAGGCCAGCAGGTCCCACAGCACCATCCCCATCTCAGCCCCAGCTGGCTGGCACCGCATCGCCAGGGTGCCAAGCAAGCTAGGGCAGCTGCCCACCTGGGTGGGTTGTAGCTGGCAAAGGCGATGTGTCCACCGAAGGCCAGGGACAGGGAGAAGATCTGGGTGGCTGCATCCAGCCACACTCACAGGTTCTGGAGAATCTGCATCTGGAACATGAACACAGCAGATGCTGTTCCAGAACGTTCCCTGGCCCTTTTGGGTCACACCATAACCAGGTGTGACCTGTACAGATTCCAAGAACCGTTCAGGACTTTGTGCCAGGAGAGAGATTGCTTGGCCTGGCAGCTGACACGGCTCCCCTGTTCTGTGATGCGGCCAGCAAACTGTGGCTTCATCAGACCCATGGCAAAGTGTGGCTGGCACTCAGTGGTGGGGCCTAGAACCAGATCTGAGCTGACTCCGACCCGGGTATGCTCCCTGCCCTCTCCCACGTGTGGCTTTGGCCATGTGAGGCCCCTGGGCAGGGGTGTTTGCACCCACTGCCCCATTTGCCCACTGCTGGGTGTCTGGGCAGACAGCCTCATGCCCAGGTGTGCAACCGACTCCTGGTAGCGGTCAGCAGCCCTGGAAACCCACTTGGGATCCTGGAACAATGGAATGGTCTAGAAGTGCTGCAGGCTCTTGAGTAGAAGCCCCTTGGTCCTGTGTGCCACACCTGCTGGACACTTCTGCCCCAGGTGACAGCTGATTCCAGTTGCCCCCCCCCACGCTCCCACCTTGTCAGCACCTGGACTTCCTGCAGGTGCACCAATCCACACACCCCAGACCAAAGTCTTTGCCCCAACCCTGCTGAGACCCCGAGGCCCTCCTCCCTTGTCCACTGGGTGCCCCCTGCCCCCCTCCACTTATGTTGGGGGTGAAAAGGTAGCGGAGCCCGTGCGTGACACCGGGCAGCATCAGGCCTCTGAAAAGGAAGATGGTTAGCACCAAGTAAGGGAACAGGGCCGTGAAGTAGATGACCTGGGGGAGATGCCAGGTCAGATGCACAGTGGCCCTGCAGGAGCGAGGCAGGGGCCTTGCCCCATTGTGACTACTCACGTGGCCCAAGGTACCACACAGGCATGGTGCTTTGGGTCAAGCTCTGAAGGTGTATGGTCACACAGGCCCCGTGGGTCTGCTAAGGTGGGCATCAGCACTTGGGACAGGCAGGCCCCCTCCCCCCACCCCAGGCTGCCCCTCATCCTGCCTTAGGTCCTCCTGTGTACACCTCAGGCTCTCAGCCCAGCCCCCTCTTTCCCCTGTCCTGGTGGCTCCCAGTCAGCGGTGGGCCAGGGCCGGCCCCACATCCCCACACAGACCAAAGCCACAGGGCCTCCCCAGCGCATTCCTAACAGAATGATCTGTGAGAGCCACAGGGTCTGGTCACTGGCTCTGTCCTCTGAGCCTCGTGGGAAAAGGGTCAGGCTGGTGGCTGCTGGATTGTGTGGGCCACCCTGGGGCAGGGGGTGTGAGGAGCCCTGGCCATGCCATGAGTGTTCAACACCCCCTACCCGTGTGCCCCAGCGGCCCCAAGGGAAGGCCCTGAGAAGCCAGTTGCCTGTGAGAGAAACCAGTGTCTGCTCTTTATCACATGTTTTAAGTAAGTGTAAGAACATGGCCAAGACTTGGAGAGGAGTAGAAGGGAAGAGGGGGGCTGTTCCTGGAGGACAGTGCATGCAGGCCACTGCACATGGGGCACGTGTGTCACCTGAAGACGGCCTGTGACAGGCCCTGAGATCCGGTACCAGCCAGTGGGCGCATGGCCTTGGCCAGGGGATTTGGGTGCAGACCCCATGCATTGTTGACTTGGTGGGGCCCAGGGAGGTCACGGCAGGGTTTCGAGGGGTGGTTCCAGCAGGAGCACGGGTTCTGAGAGCTGTGAGCCCCCTGTGTCTCTGCCCCCGGGGTGGTCCCTCACCACCACCCTGCAGCTGCCCGGCTGCCTGAACTGAAGGCGCTACCCATCTTGGAGCCTGAACCTCCAGACCGTGAGCTACATGCGCCCTCCTCCCTGGTGAAGCTCTAGGATCCAGCGAGAGTCAGAAGCCTGACAGTGCCTCCGCTGCACAGGAGGCAGAGTGGAGGCATAAAGAGCAGAGGAAGAAGACCAGATGGGGAACGTCTGGAGGAGGCAGAGGCAAACCTGAGCCACCAGGGAGGCGCTGGCTGATTGGGGGCTCCTCAGGCCAGACCCAGTGGAACAGTGGCTACGAGAGGCACTGTCCACTGAGATGGAGGGGCAGGGAGAAGTCACGGTGGCTGCCAGAAGAGAGCCACCATGGCTGCCTTGGCACAGAGTGTGGTTCAGGGCAGAGACTGTCATCAGGATGAGAAGCTGCCTGTGGGGCCCTAAGTGTGCCTGCCCCCCCCATGCCGAGCCAACACTGGCAGCATGGGGAGGGGGCCTCAGAGCCAGAGGAAGCTGCTTTCACCTTTCCAGTGGTCTCAATGCCTCTGATGATGCACAGATACACCACAGCCCAGCAGATGACCAAGCAGATGAGCAGCTGCCACTGGACAGTGCCACTGTCGCTGATGTCAGCAGTGATGTCCAGCATCTGCTGGTACCAGAAGTAGCTCATGGCGCTGCTGCCCTGGCACTCTGCCACAAACCCTGTAGCCAGCGGCCCCATCATGGGCCGGCCACAGGGCCCGGGGCCCAGTGCACGCTCTGCCCCAAAAGCCAGAAGGGCCATGGGCACCAGCACGGCTGCCCTGCACTGAAGCGGCCCCCAACCTCCAGCCCAGCCATGCTCTCTCACCTCCCTCTGAGGCTGAGATGGGGAAGGGAGGCTCAGGGCCTGGTGTGTGAGCAGATGGGGATCTGGGTGGCTCCTGGGTCCAGCGGGGACCAGTGAACAGGAGAGGTCACCTGTCCACACTGGCCACGCCCTCACCCATCCTGTTGCCTTCCAGCAGGCAGCAGCTCCAGGGCAATGGGTGCTGGAAGGAGTTGAGGAAGTACCACAGCACCCAGGTGAGGATAGTGTTGTAGTACAGGCTGACCAGGAAGGACATCGTGAAGCAGCCCGGCCCTGCAGACAGTGAGGACAAAGTGTCACACAGCAGGGGAGGAGCGGTGCCACCCACATGCAGAGCAGGTCCTCCTGGGGAGCTGAGAAGGGGGTGGCCTGCCTATGCTGCCCAAGTAGGGGGAGATGGCCGTCCACACCCCAATGCTGCCCGTGTGCAGGTGCTGGCCGATGGCGAGCTCGATGTGGAAGAGTGGGATCCCCTCAAAGACCATGGTGATGAAGTAGGGGGATGAGAAAGGCCCCTGTCAGGACACAGGGGTCAGGGGCAGCCACCCTCTGCTCCCCATCAGGGCGCCTGGTGTGCTGCCAGCAGCTGGCCTGGGTTCTGGCTACATGTGGTTTGCATAGCTGCTGGCTGCATGCTCAGCTTCGTGGGAGAATAAACCAGCCAGGCAGCACTGTGGGGCAGACTCAGAGGCCATCTGTGTGGCCAGTGTGGATAGGTGGAGTGTGTGTGGTCAGTGTAGACAGGAGTGTGCACAGCTAGTGTGGAAAGTGTGTAAGTGGCCAGTGTGGACAGGCAGAGTGTGTGCAGCCAGTGTTGACAGTGTATACAGTGTGGACAGGCAGTGTGGGCATGGCTAGTGCGGATAGTGTATATGTCACCAATGTGGACAGGCAGAGTGGGCATGGCCAGTGTGGACAGGCAGAGTGTGTACAGCCAGTGTGGACAGGTAGAGTGGGCACAGCCAGTGTAAACATGTGGAGCGGACAAGCAGACACCTGGAACAGGAGCTGGCGTGAGGACGAGGAAGGGCCACAAGCTCAGAAGACCCTGAAACTGCCCAGGAGTGAGGAGGGTGAGTGTGGCTGTGCAAGATGTGGGAGCACTCTACAAAATTCTGAGTGATGGGTGATGGGCACTGAGTGGCTGGGGTGAGACCACCCATCAGTGCAGACCGGGGAGGAACAGGGAGTAAGAAGACAGAATGTTCTGGCATGTTTGGTCATGCTTGCCGCATCTGGAAACAGGTGCCATAGCAGCACGTTGGGGCAGCCACTCTTCCCTCACCTGCATCCCTGATGAGAAGCCCCGTCCCCCGACCTCTGCATCCCCGAGGCCCTGGCCCCTGGGGGAATCTCCCCAGGTTCCTCACTGGAGAGGGTTGGGCGTCCCAGGCCAGCCCATCACATGGGGGCACCTGGGCAATGACAGACCTGAGGGCAGCAGCCCTTGGCTGGTGCACACGTGTGGGCCGCACAGGTGCATCCGTGTGTTGTGACTGCTGGTGAGCCTGGGACTCCTGTCACCCTGCAAGGAGCCTTGGGAGATGCCAACCCCCATGAACGTGGACACCAGGGTGATCACCCCCTAGAGACTGGCTCTACACCGAGGGGCAGCACCACTGGGAATGGAGCTGCATGCTGGCCTGGGACCCCATGGGCAGGCCCCTGAAGTCCCCAGGGCTCAGATGCCAAGGCTGGGCTCTTCCTGGGGCCCCACATGTCTGGCTTTTTGGGACGGTGGTGCTGCCCAGAGATCAGGGGTGGGGAAGGCCAGTCCCTTGGGTACCCGCATGTGGCTGGTGGGCTCACCTCCACTGTGGGTCTGGCACCTTCAGATGTTCCCCAGCCCCACAGCAAACCCCACGCAGCTGAGCAGGTACTGGAGCTTGTTGTCCCACTGGGGCCTCTCATCCTCCCACACATCCAAGGCTGGGTCTGGGCCAAGGTCCTGGGCCATAGCGGTCCAGTGTCTCTGGGAGCATCCAGACCACACTGCACCTGCACCCTCTGCTGGCCTAGAGCCCAAGCGTCCCCTCCCTCACATCCTCCGGTTTATTTAAAGGAAAGCTGGTGGAGCCCTGTTAATTGGTAACCTGGGGCCTGGCCATGCCCACATCCCTGGCCCCTTTCCCATGAGCATGTCCAATGTCAGCTGTAGGCTGGTACCACCACAGAGAGGGCTGTCCCCACGACAGCCATGTGCTCCTGTTGGGGACGCTCAGGGGCATGGTGAGTTGGCTTTTAGTTATTTATCTGTAACAAGTGTTTTGATGTTGAGGTAATGCAGACTCATGCTCATTGGTGACAGGGTCAGAGGTCTCCACTCCCCTCCCCCACCCTCAGTTTGCCAAGGTGGCCACATCCTGTGAAGCTGAGTGGAGAATGTGGACACCTTAAGACCCAGAACATCCATCACCAGGGACCCCCACGCTCCACCCAGGACCCTGGCAGCCCCTGACCTCCCCATGCCATGCAGTTCCTGACAGGGTCAGCAGATAAAGGCTGTTGCCTGGCCACATGTGGCTGTGGTGGCTGTGGTTTCCCTGCTTCTGGGGCAGCATAGGAGGGGGCTTAGTCCTCAGACCACACCTATCTCCTGACACCTCGGGAGTCTGAACATGGCTTCCTGGCCAGTCCTATGTGGCCTGTACCAGGGGCTGCACCTGCTCCCTAACCCAGCCTGGGGGCCTCAGAGTGGAGCCCACACCCTCCCCAGAGCTATAGGAGTCCCTGGGATGACCTCCACTGAGCACAGCAGGGACAGGGCCTTTGGGAGGCAGACAGTCCTGCCCAACGCCCAGCCTGTCCCCGCCACAGCACATGGCTTTGTGGACAGCGTCCTGATTGCAGCCCACAGGGAAGTGGAGCTGACCGTCAGCCACACTGTCCCTGGGGACACACTCGCCCGTCTGGATGCACACTTGAGAACAGTTGATGCAGTGGTTTATTTAAATGGGGACACTTGATGTCCATGAACCTGCCTGTCTGTCACATTGACAAGGATGCCAAGCAGCAGCACTGTGCTCCGGAGGTGTCACACAACCACCAGCCTCCTGGATGGCACACCTGGCTGGGCTGTGCCAGGGGCACTGCAGGGCAGTGGAGAGGTGAGTGCTGAGTGGTCAGAACATGTCCAAGCTCCGCCCTGCTCCATGTCTGCAGTGTGCTGGGTAGCTTGAACTGCAGAACTGGAGTTTGTTGCCAGGGTTTCTGGGAGGAAGGGGATCCCCCAGCATCCCAGCCCAACTTGTGAGAATTCTAGAAAGTCCGCTTGAAGGGAAGCACCCAGGCTTTTCTGCGGAATGTGGAGGTGGCCATTGTGGAAGCAGACGCCACAGGCACAGCTTGCATGGGGCTGAGGTTGGTGCCAAGTTCCAGGGCCATCCACCCTGACACAGCCCTGGGCTCCAGGGGGGCCAGGAGGCATGCAGTGTCCTTGGCAGGGGCCAGGGCCAAGTTCCCCTGTAACCCTCTCTCCCAACATCTGGCTAAAAATTCACAGTTAATGTCCCTGTAAGAAAACAGCTGATATCTTCCTCCGGCTGGGCTGCACTGAGCTGCACTCAGGGTGTCTGTCCATGGCAGGCAGAAGCAATGGTTAAATGGTGAGTATTCATTAAGCCAGGGGTGGCGGGGCCAGGGCATGGGGGGTGTGTGGCCATGTCACCACAGGCTCAATGGGCTTCTGGTAAAAAGGCCCAAACCCTGACCTCGGGGGTCTCTAGATCAAGGGTCTGTAGCTAAGGGGAGGGCACAGGGAGGGGACTGGGAAATGAGAATGGCTGTAGGGGCCAAGTCAGCAGCCCACGCTCCAGGCTCCACGCCTGTCCATGGCAACCTGGGGTGCAGCAGGTGCAGCCTCCCCACCCCTCAGCTCTTGACTTTGAGGGACATACCCAGGGCTGTGTGGCATGCTGTACCGTGTTCATGACAAGGAGACTGGGCCCACATGGTACATGTGTGTGCCATGAACATGTAAACACAGATGCACACATGTATGTGAATATGTGTGCACCTGGATCTGCACAAACATGTACGTGCATACAAGCAGTGTGCGTATACGTGTAAGCACGATGCACATGTCCACATGTGCACAAAATATACAGCTACATATGTACAGATGCACATACACACATACACATGCATATGTACACACCCATAAAACATGTACATGTATGCACACAGGCATATATGCACACAATACATACATATCTAGGCATGCACACGATGCTGACATAACTTACATGTACACACATGTATGCATAGACATGTATGCATATGGAGAAACATCACATACACATGAATGAATATACACATGTACAACATACATGTCTACACATTCAAGCTAGTGCACACACATATGCAATGCTCACACATACACATAAATGTGTGCATGCGTGCACTCACACAGACACACGCAGCCTAGGGCTGGGCCCCTCAGTACTTGAGGTCCCCATTCATGGAAGCCGTGGACTGCGTGCTGACCAGGCCCTGCTGGTCCCCTGGCTGCTGGCAGTGGCCCCTGATGAGCTTGTAGATGGCAAAGCAGGGGATGACGAGGCTGGGCATGCAGGCCATGACCACCACCACCATGTACACCCAGGGCAGGTACCTGACCTGCCGGGATTTGTGGAACTCCTCCTGGGGGAGAACCAGGCCAGAGCTGAGCACATGCAGGGCCTCTGCCCTGACCTTGTGACCCTCCCCTGAGCATACTAATGGCCTCCGCCCTGACCTGCAACCCTCGCCTGAGTACACATAGGGCCTCTACCCTGAACTGTGACCCTCCACTGAGCACAGGCATGGCCTCCACCCTGACCTTTGACCCTGCCCTGAGCACACATATGGCCTCCACCCCAAACTGCAACCCTCCCCTGAGCACATGCAGGGCCTCAACCCCGACCTGTGACCCTTCCGGCATGGGTGGCCCTAGGCACTCATGTAGCTGGGGTCCCAGACACTGTAGGTCAGCTCCTTGCTGACTTTGACCACGAAGTAGAATTGGAAGATGACCAGCATGATCTGGGGGCTGACAACCCACCACATCAGCTGCCAGAAGATGTTGGGCTTGTGCCCAATCATGAATTCAATGTCTTTGTTGAACCTGGAGACAGAGTCTGGGACGGTGTCGACTGACCTGGGTGAGACACTGACTGCCTGCCTTTCCCTGTACTCCGGGCCTTTCACAGATGGACGTGTGGACATGTACAGTGCCAAGCACAGCTGCACAGTTGTGGGGCCATGCGCACGGCCAAACCCACACTGCATGTTACCAGAGCGTGGCCAACCCTGTGTACATTGGCCTGCCCCTCAGCTGCACACCTGTACCTGCACACATGGCTGCTGCACAGTTGGCCTGTGCACGCCTGGGCATACCTATATCTGCACACACCTGGCCTCTGCACACCTGTGCCTGCACACCTGTAACTGCACACCTGCACCTCTGCACACCTGTGCCTGTACAACTGGCCTCTACACTCCTGGTCTACACACACCTGTGCCTCCACACACCTGTGCCTGCACACCTGTACCTGTGCACCTGGCCTCTTCACACCTGGCCTGCACACACCTGTGCCTGTACACATCTGTGTCTGCACACCTGGCCTCTGCACGCCTGGCCTCCACACACCTGTGCCTGCACACCTGTACCTCTGCACGCCTGTACCTGTACACACCTGTGCCTCTGCACACCTGTGCCTGCACACCTGTACCTCTGCACGCCTGTACCTGTACACACCTGTGGCTCTGCACACCTTTACCTGTACACCTGGCCTCTACACTCCTGGTCTACACACACCTGGCCTGCACATACCTGTGCCTGCACACCTGTACCTGTATACCAGGACTCTGCACACTTGGCTTGTGCACACCTGTGCCTGCACACTTGTACCTGTGCACCTGGCCTCTGCACGCCTGTGCCTGTACAACTGGCCTCTACACTCCTGGTCTACACACACCTGTGCCTCCACACACCTGTGCCTGCACACCTGTACCTGTATACCAGGACTCTGCACACTTGGCTTGTGCACACCTGTGCCTGCACACTTGTACCTGTGCACCTGGCCTCTTCACACCTGGCCTGCACACACCTGTGCCTGTACACATCTGTGTCTGCACACCTGGCCTCTGCACACCTGGCCTCCACACACCTGTGCCTGCACACCTGTACCTCTGCATGCCTGTACCTGTACACACCTGTGCCTCTGCACACCTGTACCTGTACACCTGGCCTCTGCATGCCTGGCCTACACACACCTGGCCTGCACACACCTGTGCCTGCACACATGTGCCTCTGCATGCCTGTACCTGTACACCAGGCCTGCAAATGCCTGGCCTTCACACACCTGGCCTGCTCACCTATAGCTGTACACCTGTGCCTGCACACCGGTTCTCAGAAGCAGCTTGCCTTTATAGCTTCTCAGGCTGCTGTCTGGTGGCCAGCCCACCCAGCAAGGTGAGTGCCCAGATGTCTGGCCAAGTGGGGGCTGAAGGCCCTCCCTCTGGAAAGGCCTGGAGCTCCAGGGAGATAACAGCCCCCCACTACAACATAGGTACCCCGGGCTGAGGACCCCAGCCCCACTGCCCACCCACCCCTCGTTCCTCTTCTGTATCTGCACCCAGGCTGCTGTGGGGGACCCAGACCAAGGCTCTTGCTCGGCCATGTGGCAGAGGGCCTGCTCTTGCTGTGGCCTCCATGCTCATACACCCCAAGTTCTGGGCAGTCTCCCAATGCTGCTGTCAGTGCTCGCTCTGCACAGCTAGGTGTAGGAGAATCTGGAAGCCAGAGGGGCATGGACTGCCCCCTGGGGGGCCCTGCAGAGCCCCCTCCTGGGACTCAGGGCTGCTTCTCTGCTGTCTGCCCTGCACCCCCTGAGGCTGGCCCCGGCCCAGCTCCCTGCTGCCTCCTCCCTCGTACCTGTCAATGCCATACACATAGAGGATCCGAACATCTAGCAGAATGCAATGATGAGCAGGGGGATGGAGCCCTCATATCTGTCCAGCAGGGAGAACCAGTATTGGCCAGAGTTCAGTGTGAAGATGAGGGCCAAGAGGTAGGTCCCAAGGCAGATGAGGCCTACAGGGAAACAGAGCCGAGCAGGTCCCAACCTGTGACCCAGTGGGAAGGGGACACAGCTGGGCCCCCCATGGCACAAGCACCTGTGAGCAGCTCCTTAGGGCACTTGGCAGGGATGAGCTTGAGGTCCTGCAGTGGCATGGCCACGCCCTCCATGTTCCCAAACATGGACGACAGGCTCAGGCAGAAGAGCATGAAGAACAGCATGGACCACAGTGGCGACACCGGCATCTTGGTGATGGCCTCTGTGAAGACAATGAAGGCCAGGCTTGTGCCCTCCATACCCTGCACGATGGCACCCAGTCACCCAGGGCCTGTCAGTCCCTGACGGCCACACTGTCACCCTGTCAGCGCACATCCCACTGAACCACACCAAGCGAGAATGAGGCTGATCCTAGGCAGCCTGTTGGCTCCAGATACACGGGTAAAGCGGATCTGTGGGCCAGGAGGTGAGGGTGCATGGCACCCGGCCCCGGCAGAGCAAGGAGCAGCTGAGGGCACCTGGGCTGGGATGGGCTACGCCGGCAGCCACCTGGGGCCCAGGAGGTGACACACAGCTGACAACGAGTGACGCCACATCCTGGCACCAAGCTCTGCACTGTGGGAGCCGCCAGCCAGAAGTGGTGACACCCCCACAACCTGGGGGCTCCCAAACAGAGAGGAGGCAGTGCGTGGGGAGCCGAGCAGCAGCAGGATGTGCCACGGCCAGCGTCGTGGCGACCAAAGGGAAGTTGATGGCAGCCCCAGGTGCAACCTGAGGGGCCGGCGGGGGCACTTCTGTCTCCTGCTTGCCGGGGTGCCGGGACCTGCCTCCAAGAGGAAGGAGTTCATGTCGCAGCTCTGGAACGTGAGCTGGGCGTAGGCCGCCTGGTCCATGGCATTCCACCAGCGCTGCATCTCCGCGAAGTTCTCCTGGGTCACCTTGCCCTCCGGTCAAAGGCGTTCATGAGGTGCAGGATGTTCCTTGGAGCAGAGCCAGGATGATGCCATGTGTGGGGCGTGACGGGGGCGGGACCACTCACTTGCTGAAGCAGTCGTCGTAGCGCTGGGTGGTGTGGAAGCCGACGATGGAGTAGATCACTATGGCTGCGTACACAGACGTGTAGCCATTGATGGAGATGACCACCGAGTCCATCCCGCAATTGTTGGTGTGGCAAGAGCGGTGTCACCCCACGGGGCAGAGGTCAGCAGAGGCACCACTGCCGGGGCCAGGACTGAGGGCCCAGGGCCTGCTGGGAAGTGGGCTGGGCAGCAGCCCACCTGTGCCCCTCTGAGCAGGTGTGGGTGCTAAGGACTCAGAGGGCCAGAGGGCTGTGCCCAGTGTGGGAGCCCAGAGTGGGGACCCTTGGCCCTTGCCCTTCACGCCTCCCCCACCACAGCCTGCTGGCTCTGGGGCCCCTGGAGCAGCTGTCGTCCTTGGTTCTGGAGCAGGAGAGCCCTGGGTTCAAGTCCCAGCTGGGCCTCAGTGACATTAGTGGATGCTAAAGGGTGCTTGTAGCCCTTGCTCGCAGGAGGATCCCAGAGAGACAGGAAGCAGAGCAGGGCTGCCTGGGGTGGGGCCTGGGAGTCAGTGACAGGTGGGCACCCAGCTTTGGGCTGGGGAGATAGAGCCCTGGAGAAGGTGGCAGAGGCAGCTGCACATGGCCTCACCCGCTGCCCCTACTGCACACGGCACGGTCTGCAGCCAGCTCTGCCTCCCCAAGGCTGAGGTCCCCCCATCTCAGGTTCCTCGCTTCCCCCACCCTATTCACCCAAGGGGACGCTCCCAGCCATTCCTGGGAGCTCTGGCCTGAGACTTCTGGGAAGTGACCTCTGAATGTGGATGACATTGACCTCATTCTGAAATTACAGGAATTCAGGGCTGGGCAGGAACAGGAGACGGACCAAAATGTTCAGTTTGCCGGGTTGTATGTGAACTTGAAGGAGAAGTCCCCACTGGCACGAGTCAGCCTGAGGCTGGGACGACCCTGAGTGGAGACCTCAGGCCATCACAGCTCACACATGTCCAGTGGGCTGCGAGAATGGCCTGCACAGGTGAGCCCCCACCTGGAGTCCACAGGTGCCTCCCAGGCCCCGGGCAGGCCAAGGTGGCCCCGTTTCAGCTGGGGGCTTCACTGGGAAGGAGGCACGCAGCAAACCACACAGCCAAAAGCCTGGACACCAAAGGTGGCCCCACACCTGACACCTGGTGGGACGCGGAACAGGATCACCTTGGCCCGTGCTGAAGGCAGCACCCAGGGGCAGGAAGCAGAGGCCTCCGTGACCCTGTGCCACACGGCAGTGGTGGAAATGAACTTCTGTGTCATCAACGTTCTAGAACAGGTCTCTCCCTGTGGCCACTTAACCACTTGTTCGGGCTGCACAGAGTCACACCGCCAGCATGCCAGGTCAGCCAGGGTTCTCTGGAAGCATCCTGGTCTCCAGCGCTGGCCTCCCCAACCTGGCCCCAGCTCTGGCGCTCCCAATGCCATGGTCTGCAGCTTGCTCCAAGCCTGGGCAGAACCGGGGGAGCCGCTACAGAGCACCTGCCGGGTCTGTGCCCTCATCTGCCACCCGGTGCACCCCAAGAACCGAGTGTGAGGAGCATGGGCACCCAGCACCCACGTGTGGGGAGAGGCCTCTGCCTCCCGGCCGACGTGGCCACAGACGTTCAGCTGCTCCCCTGGAGTTGTTTTCCGCCTGTACCCGCAATGAACTCTCGGTCCAGTGTTTCTCCGCACATCTCGTGAGGTGAGTGGGTGTCGGTCAAGTCTCCCACCACTCCCTCGGGAACCGCCTCGTGCCCCTCACTGGCTCCTCGCAGAGTTAACACATTCGCTGGGCAGAGACGGCCTCCTTCGTGGCGTGCCACTGTGCCACTGGGGCTGCAGCAGGGGAGGCCTTAAATCTGGCCGGTCCTGCCTTGGCACCCCGCAGTTATCCGGTCTCCTTCCGGCCATGGCCTAAAGCCCTCGGCCACGTGTGCCGGACAGCCAGGTGCATCCTGAGCTCCGGGACACTGTGAGTTTCCTCATTTGTAAACATTACTAGATTTCCCACATTGGCAAAACTATCTATACAGAGATAATCCTGAAACAAACTGATAAGAGAACTAAGCAAGAATCCTGGGTATAAGATCAACTTATACCATCAATGGGGTTACTATATATCACTAAGAAACAAATAGAAATCTATTTTAAAGGAAAAAGATACAGACTAGAAGCAAATTAAAAAATACTGAAGTGACATACAAGAGAAGTATGCCAAGAATATGATGAAACTGAAAGACTCAAGATTTAGTAAATGTTAGTGAATTGTGACTGTGATGCTAAGTTCTAAGTCACAAGATCCCAGCAGGATCACAGACATGGTGGGGATTGAGGGATCTCAGGTGGAATCATCAGGGACATGACAGTACAGGCTGCTGTCGAGAGCCAGCCCCCAGGAGGATGAGGTGGCTTTAGACTTGAGCTGAATGTCCCCCAACAGAAACTGCCCAAAGGACTACCCCTATGCCAGGGCAATTCTGATTGGTTGAATCTTTTCTGATGTCATGCATAATCACCAGCTGAACAAACTATCCAATCAGGTATGCTGAGACAACACTGCAGTACCATGTGGGATCTTTGATCTTGGTGTTGCCAAACACAGCTTCTCTAGTCTGTTCCCAAGAGAGGCCCTTGGTGGCTCAGCCTTTGCTGCTCTGTGAATTCCCCTCATCACAGGAGCCATCAGAAGGATGCCCAAACACCTCAGAAGCTGAAAAATGGGGAGTATGTGGAAACAACCCCCTCAAGCTTTCAGGATGTGAGCTGGGATTATGAGTATGCTCTCTCATCCCTGCATTTAGTTTCCTTGGCTCAGTCCTAGAGCCAATCTTGCCAAATTGTGTTGTGAGGATGAGCAAATTCTCAGGGAGAATACAGTGGGAAAAAATAATGGGACCTCATTCCCTTATAAGCTCCAGTCTGAATACAGACTCGGTGCTCAATTCTTGGCTGAGCCACCTGTCTGGCCTATAAGTTGTATTCTCCACACTAATCTTTCTGGAGAGCTGTCCATCCCCATTCTACCCCAACAAATATGCTACATTGCTTACAACTCTTCTGTACCACATCTGAATTCTTTCTTTCATGAAAACAAGAACATTTCCCACTCATCTTTGCTAAAATATATCTTGTCATTTTTCTACAGGACATTCAGTAACTCTTTGAAAGTTGTTTTTCTGTTTGTGAACAGCCCTAGTCTGTCACTGGAGGGAAGGCTGTGGAAGCTGTGTAGTTCTTGTCTTCACCCAAGACAGAATTCAGGCATGAGACAGAAAGTGGAATGATAAGGCTTTACTGGGGATAGGGCATCCATCAGATGACAGAGAGAGAGCACCCAGTCACTTGGACTGGGGGAGAGCGAGGTTACATGGTTGAATGGAGAGAATACACCTGCACAGGCCAGGCTGATGGCTCAGCAGAGAGGCAGAGAGCTGAGTGCACAGTCTGTTTGGACTCCCTAGGTTTTTATGGGAGTCTTTTTAACCACTTCCCCCATCCTCCATGACAAAGGATGGAAAGTCCTGGAAGAAGAGTTTGTTGGATGAAAATTAGCAAATTCCTCCCCCCCCCCATATTTGCTGGCACCTGGCCAGAGTAGGGGGGCTTCCTAGGTTTCATTGTCCCATGTTATCAGGTCAGGTAACCCCTTTGGTCCTGAGGAGAGGAAATTCTCCCAGGAGCTTTCCTTGGAGGAAGGGGTGAGACCACCTGGGAGGTTATCAGTATCTGAGCAGGACTTTGAAGTGCAAAATGCTGGGCTACTGGAGCTTATGCAGTAGGTGTTGGTATTCAGGCCTTTCTCATACACACATAGGCTAAATTTCTGACTTGCTACCTAACAGTTCTTGTAGGAATTTGGGGAATGAACCAATGAATGAATGTACTCTCTCTCTCTCTCTCTCTCTCTCGCTTGCTCGCTCGCTCTAGACATTTGAAATAAATAAAATAAATTACTTTTTCAAATCTTTGCACATCTCCTTTTACTTATTTTAACGGTAGACATTTTATCAGAATCTCTTTTGTTTTAGGTTCCCCTGGGAAATTTTACAGGATGCTGTCTTCTCAACACACCCTTCAATCTCCTCCTTGTCCTGGGCTTCAAAACTGCCTGTAGGTGATAACCCAAGATTCCCACAGTGGCCAAGTCTTTTGTAGTGTGAAGTGAATGTCAGCCCCTGAGTTACTCTCTGGGGGTCTTTCTTCATTGGAGACAGCAGGGTTAAGAAACTCTTTTCAGGGGTGGAGCCAATATTGCGGAAGAGTGAGGGCACACACAACAGTTTGGGAAAAGAAATTTTAACAAGGGTGGAGTTACTGCACCCTTAAGAAGAGACTCAGAGGAAAAAAACTGCAGAGGAAACTCTTCCAGATCTAGTGGATGTGACACGGAGGACCTACGTGAAGAGTAAGGTGGCCCACTGCCGCGCCGTGCCGAGCCCTGCCGAGCCGCACGGAGCTGCGCTGAGCCACACCTAGCAGCGCCCAGCCATGCCGCGCCACGCTGACCTGACCCGCACTGAGCCGTGCCACGGACACAGGGGCCACTAGAGTTGGGAAAACAACGAGCCCAGCTACAGAAGCCCACCCACAAAATTTGAGCCCCGGTGGTGGAAGCAAAGGTAACCAGAGACATTGGCCGCGAAGGTTAGACCTTGGTCCGAGCTCACGCGGGGCGGGGGAGGGGGAACAACACCAGGCTGACTGGAAGGAAAAAAAGGGGGGGGCAGAGGGGACAATAGCATCTCTCTGCACTCTCCAAGATGCCAAACAAACGTAGAAACCAAGGTAACAAGAGCAGGCAAGACACTGTAATGCCCCCAAATGAAAAAGACACCCCAATTCAAGATTATGAAGATGATGAGATTGAAGAAATGCAAGAAACAGATCTCAAAAAATTGCTAAGATCATTAAGAGGCTCGCAAAAACAAATTCTTGAACTACAGAAATCCTTAATGGACAAGATAGAAAATCTCTCTCGCGAAAATAAAATATTAAGGAGGAATCAAAATGAAATGAAACAACTAGTAGAACAAGAAACAGTGATAGTGACGAGAAATCATAATGAAATGAAGAATTCAATAGATCAAATGACAAACACATTAGAAAGCCTTAAAAACAGAATGGGCGAAGCAGAAGAGAGAATATCAGAATTAGAAGACAGAGAACAGGAAAGGAAACAGGCAAACCAAAGAAAAGAAGAGGAAATTAGAAATCTAAAAAATATTGTCGGGAATCTACAGGATACTATTAAAAAACTGAACATTGGGTCCTAGGAGTTCCTGAAGGCATGGAGAGGGAGAAATGATTAGAAGGCCTTTTTAGTGAGATACTAGCAGAAAATTTCCCAGGTTTGGAGAAGGAAAGAGACATCTTAGTACAGGAAGCTTATAGAACCCCTAATAAACATGATCAAAAGAGATCCTTACCACGACACGTCGTAATCAAACTCACCACAGTGAAACATAAAGAAAAGATCCTAAAATGTGCAAGAGAGAAACGTCAGATTACTCTTAGAGGATCTCCAATTAGACTCACAGCTGACTTCTCATCAGAAACCCTACAAGCTAGGAGAGAATGGCAAGATATAGCCCAGGTACTAAGAGAGAAAAACTGCCAGCCCAGAATATTATATCCTGCAAAGCTCTCATTTTTGAATGAAGGTGAAAGAAAGACCTTTCACAGCAAACAGAAATTGAAAGAATTTGTCGCCACTCGTCCAGCCCTGCAAAAGATGCTTAAAGATGTGATACACACAGAAACACAGAAACCTGGTCACCAATATGAAAGAAGGTAAAGGAAGGAAACCTCACAGCAAAAGATCACAGGAAACCCAAAAATGATAGGGCAAAGTTACTACTCATCGATAGTCACATTAAACGTTAAAGGCCTGAACAATCCAGTTAAAAGACACCGATTGGCTGATTGGGTTAAGGAAGAAAACCCATCTTTTTGCTGCTTACAAGAAACACATCTTTCTAACAAAGATGCACACAGACTGAAAGTGAAAGGCTGGAAAAAGATATAACATGCCAACAGAAATGAAAAAAGAGTGGGAGTAGCCATCTTAATATCAGATAACATAAATTTTACCACAAAAACTATTAGGAGAGACAAAGAGGGGCACTATATAATGATTAAGGGATCCATTCAACAGGAAGATATAACGATTATCAATGTACATGCACCTAATTACAGGGCACCGGTTTATTTAAAAGACTTGTTAAGGGAATTAAAGGGAGACTTAGACCCCAATACAATAGTACTGGGGAACTTCAATACCCTACTCTCAGAGATAGACAGACATCAGGACAGAAGACCAACAAGGAGACAGTAGATTTAAATGACACTATAGCTCAAATGCACCTAACAGATATCTACAGAACTTTTTATCCTACACAGAAAGTTTTATTCTTCTCAGCAGTACATGGAATCTTCTCTAGGATTGACCACATGCTAGTCAAGCAAATTCAGCAAATTCAGCAAATTCAAGCAAGTCTCAGCAAATTCAAAAGAATTAGAATCATACCATGCAGCTTCTCAGACCACAAAGGAATGAAATTGGAAATTAGCAACTCAGGAATCCCTAGAGCACGTGCAAACACATGGAGATTGAACAACATGCTCCTGAATGAACAATGGGTCATAGAAGAAATTAAAAGAGAAATCAAAAACTTTCTGGAAGTAAATGAGGATAACAGCACAACATACCAAAACCTATAGGATACAGCAAAAGCAGTGTTAAGAGGAAAATTTATATCAATATGTGCCTACATCAAGAAATTGGAAAGGTACCAAATAGATGAGCTTTCAAGTCATCTCAAGGATCTAGAAAATCTGCAGCAAACCAGACCCAAAGCTAGTACGAGAAGAGAAATAATTAAAATCAGAGAAGAAATCAACAGGATTGAATCCAAAAACACATTGCAAAAAATCAGCCAAACGAGGAGCTGGTTTTTTGAAAAAATAAACAAAATTGACACCCCATTAGCTCAACTAACTAAAAAAAGAAGAGAAAAGACCCAAATCAATACAATTAGAGATGAAAAAGGAAATGTAACAACAGACACCACAGAAATAAAAAGAATCATCAGAAATTACTTCAAGGACTTGTATGCCAGCAAACAGGGAAATGTATCAGAAATGGATAGATTCCTGGACACATACAACCTACCTAAATTGAACCAGGAAGACATAGAAAACCTAAACAGACACATAAGTGAGACAGAAATTGAAACAGTAATAAAGGCCCTCCCAACAAAGAAAAGCCCAGGACCAGATGGATTCACGGCTGAATTCTACCAGACAGTTAAAGAAGAATTAACCCCAATTCTCCTCAAACTATTCATGGCAATCGAAAAAAAGGGAATCCTCCCAAACTCTTTCTATGAAGCCAGCATCACCTTAAATCCTAAGCCGGAAAATGATGCAGCATTGAAAGAGAATTACAGACCAATATCCCTGATGAACATAGATGCAAAAATACTCAATAAAATTCTCGACAATAGAATGCAACATCACATTAGAAAGATCATCCACCCAGACCAAGTGGGATTTATCCCTGGTATGCAGGGATGGTTCAATGTTCGCAAAACAATCAACGTGATACACCACATTAACAGACTGCAGAAGAAAAACCATATGATTCTCTCAATAGACGCAGAGAAAACATTTGATAAAATACAACACCCTTTCATGATGAAAACCCTAAGCAAACTGGGTATAAAAGGAACTTTCCTCAATACAATCAAAGCAATTTATGAAAAACCTATGGCCAGTATCCTATTGAATGGGGAAAAGTTGGAAGCATTTCCGCTGAGATCTGGTACCAGACACGGATGCCCACTCTCACCACTGCTATTCAATATAGTTCTGGAAGTCTTAGCCAGAGCTATTAAGCAAGAAAAAGAAATTAAAGGGATGTAAATTGGGAAGGAAGAACTCAAACTATCCCTCTTTGCAGATGATATGATTCTTTATTTAGGGGACCCAAAGAACTCTACTAAGAGACTATTGGAACTCATAGAAGAGTTTGGCAAAGTAGCAGGATATAAAATCAATGCACAAAAATCAACAGCCTTTGTATACACAGGCAATGCCACGGCTGAGAAAGAACTTCTAAGTTCAATCCCATTCTCAATAGCTACAAAAACAATCAGATACCTTGGAATAAACTTAACCAAGGAAGTAAAAACAAAACCTTAGGGAAAGAAATAGAAGAGGATATCAAAAAATCGAGGAATCTTCCATGCTCTTGGATTGGAAGAATCAACATCAAGAGAATGTCCATTCTCTCAAAAGCAATTTATACATTCAATGCAATACCAATCAAGATACCGAAGACATTCTTCTCAGATCTGGAAAAAAATGATGCTGAAATTCATATGGAGACACAGGAGACCTCGAATAGATAAAGCAATATTGTACAACAAAAACAAAGCTGGAGGCATCACAATACCAGATTTCAGGACATACTACAGGGCAGTTGTTATCAAAACAGCATGGTACTGGTACAGAAACAGATGGATAGACCAATGGAACAGAACAGAAACACAGAAATCAACCCAAACATCTACAGCCAACTCATATTTGATCAAGGATCCAAAACCAATCCCTGGAGTAAGGACAGTCTATTCAATAAATGGTGCTGGGAAAACTGGATTTCCATGTGCAGCATCATGAAGGAAGATCCCTACCTTTCACCTTACACAAAAATTCATTCAACATGGATCAAAAACTTAAATCTATGACCAGACACCACCAAATTATTAGAGAGCATTGGGGAAACCCTGCAAGATATAGGCACAGGTAAAGACTTCTTGGAAAAGACCCCAGGAGCACAGGCAGTCAAAGCCAAAATTAACTATTGGAATTGCATCAAACTGAGAAGTTTTTGCACTTCAACAGAAACAGGAAAGTGAAGAGGCAACTGACAGAATGGGAAAAAATATTTGCGAACTATACTACAGATAAAGGGTTGATAACCAGAATCTACAAAGAAATCAAGAAAATCCACAACAACAGAACAAACAACCCACTTAAGAGATGGGCCAAAGACCTCAACAGACATCTTTCCAAAGAGGAAATCCAAATGGCCAACAGACACATGAAAAAATGTTCAATATCACTAGCAATCAGGGAAATGCAAATCAAAACCACAATGAGGTTTCACCTCACCCCGGTGAGAATGGCCCACATTCAGAAATCTACCAACAACAGATGCTGGAGAGGATATGGGGAAAAGGGACACTAACCCACTGGTGGTGGGAATGTAAACTGGTTAAGCCACTATGGAAGTCAGTCTGGAGATTCCTCAGAAACCTGAATATAACCCTACCATTCAACCCAGCCATCCCACTCCTTGGAATTTACCCAAAAGAAATTAAATTGGCAAACAAAAAAGCCATCTGCACATTAATGTTTATTGCAGCTCAATTCACAATAGCTAAGACCTGGAACCAACCCAAATGCCCATCAACAATAGACTGGATAAAGAAACTATGGGACATGTACTCTATGGAATACTATACAGCAGTCAAAAACAATGAAACCCAGTCATTTGCAACAAGATGGAGCAATCTGGAAAGCATCATGCTAAGTGAATTAAGCCAGTCCCAAAGAAACAAATATCATTCGTTTTCGCTGATCGGCGACAACTAACTGAACACCAAAGGGTAACCTGTGGAAGTGTAATGGACACTAAGAGAAATAGTGACTTGATCAGCTATGGGGCTGACTGTTGATGTACAATGCAACACTTTATCCATTTTAGTATTTTTTTGTAAACTCTGTAATTAACACACAATTATTCTGAGGTGTCTAAATCTTAACTGAAAAGTGATCCCAGTTAAATATAAGAATGAGAAAAGGAGAGGGAGGAGATGTATAATAGGGGACATGCTCAATTGGATTTGCCCCAAATGATGGAGTTAGAAAAGTGCCAGGGGATTCCAATACAATCCCATCCAGGTGGCATGTACCAATGCCATCTCACCAGCCTAGGTGATCAATTTCAGTTCACAACTGATCACACTGATAGGCCTAAGAGTCAAAGGGATCACACAAGCAAGATTAATGTCTGCTAATACTAACTGATAAAAAAGGGAGAGAAGGATCCAACATGGGAAGGGGGAGACACAGCAGACTCATAGAATGACAGGTGTCCTAAATAGCACTCTGGCCTCAAAATCAGCCCGTAAGGCAATCGGATCTGGCTGAAGAACCTATGAGAGTATTTTAGGCATGGAAAGCCAAGACACGCTGGGGAAAAAAAAAAGATGAAGAAGAATAAGAAGACCTAAATGAAGGATCTCAGCGAGTGTGATCCCAGTGGAAAGAATGGGGCCATCAAAGTAGGAGGTGCCTTTCTCTGAAGGGAGGAGAGAACTTCCACTTTGACTACAGCCTTGTCAGAATGGGATCGAAGATGGCGAACCCTAAAGGCTTCCATAGCCTCGGCAACTCATGGCTAGAGCCTGGGGAGATTACTGACGCCATAAACAAGAGTGTTAAATTGTTAAAACAACATCAGGAGTCACTGTGTACTTACGTCCCATGTGGGATCTGTCCTTAATAGGTTGTCGAAGGTGAAGTAATGATATAGCTAGTACTGAAACAGTATTCTTACACTTTGTGGTTATGTGTGGGTGCAAACTGATGAAATCTTTACTTAGTATATACTGAAGCGATCTTCTGTATATAAAGATAATTGAAAATGAAAAAAACCCTTGGTGTTAAATTGGAAATTACATAGAAAAATAATCAATCTTTTTTTTAAAAAAAAATTATCTTGCAGAATCTCGGTCATTAATGTGATGTACACTGTTATTTAATGCTATAACTAATACTCCAACAGTATTTTTTTCACTTTGTGTTGCTATGGGAGGGCAAACTGTTGAAATCTATATATATACTAAACTGATTTTCTATATATAAAGAGAATTGAAAATGAATCTTGATGGGAATGGAAGGGGAGAGCGGGTGGGAAAGGGGAGAGTTACGGGGCGGGGGGAGTTGTGGGGTGAGGGAAGCCTTTGTAATCCATAAGCTGTACTTTGGAAATTTATATTCACTAAATAATAAAAAAAGAAACTCTTTTTAGGGGAGCACCTGATCCCCTAAGACTGAGCGGGGGAGGGCATCTACTCTTTTTCTACATTTACATATAACAGCACTGTACTTTCCTTTCTTTCTTTCTGACCTTGGGACAAGCCACACATTTACACATCTGTAATTAACAAAAACTAAGTTTCAAGGAGCTGACCAAAAAAAGAGCCCAGATAAGAAAGGAATTTGTGACAAGCTCTATTTAATGTGACATACATCAGTGATGACTCACATAAATTAAAACTATTAAATTAATCCAAATATATTTTGGCTCATATGACACCTTATATTGTTTCAAATTTGTTGGTAAAAACAAACTAAAGATGTTTTCAGAGTCATTAGTATATTTTGCTTGCAAAAGGTATACTTGTTTTTCTTAGATACCTTAAAATAATGTATAATTTTGACCTAAGAACAATAGTGCATAAAAGGTGTGATACAATGTTCTTATTTCATTTGTAAGAAGTATAATTTAATTTAGTTTCTTTTTGTTTTTAAAGATTTACTTATTTACTTGAAAGGTAGAGTTACAGAGAGTAAGAGGCAGAGAGAGAGAGGATCTTCCATCTGCTGGTTCACTCCCCAAATCGCTGCAATGGCAAGAGCTGGTTCTATCCAAAGCCAGGAGCCAGGATCTTCTTCTGGTTCTTCCACATGGTCACAGGGTCCAAAGCACTTGGATCATTCTCCACTGCTTTCCCAGGCACATTAGCAGAGAGATGGATCAGAAGGAGCAGCTGGGATTCGAAACAACACCCATATGGGGGGGGGGGGTGCTGGCACTGCAGGTGGTAGCTTTACCCTCTATGCCACAGTGCCAGGCTCTAACTTAGTTTCTAGAATTGTTCTTTGGCAAGACATGACTTCAAATTATAACCATGCTTTTTCTTTTTAATATCTTAGTTTCTTAAAAAAATCTACAATTGTTAAAATAAGTTAGTAAACACAAAAGATAAATATTTTCAAATTCATATACTGTTGGTTTTTTAAAATATGCAAAATTCATTGGGCCTTTTAGTAAATATTTTCATAAACTGTTGATACATGACAAACCATTTTAATTACTTTTAAGTAACTATGTTAAAATACTATATTTTCTGGAGCCAATGCTGTGGCATAGTGGGTAAAACTGCTGTCAGCAATGCCAGCATCCCATATGGGCACCAGTACAAGACCCTGCTGCTCCACTTCCAATCCAGCTCTCTGTTACCAGTTGGGAAAGCAGTAGCAGATGGCTCAAGTGCTTGTGCCCCTGCACCCCTGTGGGAGACCTAGAAGAAGCTCCTGTCTCCTGGCTTTGAATCTGCCCAGCTCCGGATGTTGTGGCCATATGGGGAGTGAACCAGCGGATGAAAGACCTTTCTCTCACTGCCTCTGCCTCTGACTCTCTGTAACTCTGCCTTTCTAATAAATAAATAAATCTTTAAAAATTTATATGTTCTTTGAAATGTTTTATACTTACTTTAGAGGCTTCAAAAAATTATTGCAAAATGTAAATTAAGGAACCAGTGAGCAGAAGGGAGAGAAATGTTTAGGAAGTTCCAGACACAAGGATGTGTCTTAGTAAATAAAGCTATTTCAATTAAGGGAAAAACAAGCAATATTTGACTTTGAGTGAAACAGCTGATGTCCTGCAAGGAGACAGAAGAACAATATAGAACAAATAACTGAAAGGAATGTTATAGGATATTATAGGTTTGTGGTAAATCTTGCATGAGATTAGAAGAAAATTATATACATGGATTTCCAAAACTTGGGCATTGTTATGTACACTGATATAGGGCAAGGATTTGTTCCTCTACATTAAAACAATAAAGGTTCTAAAAATATATAGATAGATATAGTAGTAAATGTCTGCAAAGTGTCTTGATATTTAATTTTGAAATCTTTTTCTAAATATATTTTCTCCTCTTAACAGTTTCTGTTTAATTAATTATTTCCTCTGTCAATTTTCTAGGTATCTTCTGTAAGCTACTTTATGCTCCTTAGTTTGACACTGTCATGGCCTGACATGACAAAATACTTATATAAAAAGCCACTTGACTCTAATGATGGCTTTTTTTCATGTATTTAATTGTTCAGTGTAATCAGACGATTTCCTCTGCTTTTGTTTGTAACAGATATTCTTCTTCTAAAGATATTTGAGTTCTTTTATAATACTGTTAGGTGGAAAGATAGAAATATAGAAGGGACCTAAGGAAAACAAGGCACCTGCAGAAAGGAATGGAGCAGCCTGAGGGATAGCTTTGAAGCAGCCCACACCCCAGTAACTTATAGGTGGTCCCAGTCTTCACTCCCCTCCCAAGAAAAGCAGTGAGAATAATTGTCCTTGCCAGTGTAAAGAGGACTACCCAGTTTCACACTGGATAATAAAACCTTGGGAGGAATTTCACCAGTTTTGTACCCAAGAAGCCCTTTGTTCAGAAGAGACTGGAGGAATGGGAGGAGAAACTGTGGGGAAAAAGTAGATTCCACACCCTTATAAATCCAAGTCTGGATGTAGACCTGGCACTCTGGGATTCATGTGTTCTGACAGATGCACTACCTCATTAAACCTTGCTGCATTGTGTGCCACTACTCCGTCCCATGTCTGAAACTCTTTTCTTATAGGAAGACAAGAACCTCTTTTAAGCCATGTCTTCTAAAAATACTGAGTCCAAACCACTACAATGTAAAGGGAGAGCACAGCCTTTCATCTGTCTCCTTTAGCCCAAGGTATCCTTGTCTATCCTTTATCAAAAGGAATTCACAGAATTGATGGAGTGCTACCATTGACAAAACACAGTTGTAATCACTGGACCTTCTTCCAGGTCTCCTATGCAGGTGCAGGGGCACAAGCACTTGGGCCATCTTCTACTGCTTTACCAGGCCATAGCAGAGAGCTGGATCAGAAGTGGAGAAGCTTGGACTGGAGCCAGTACCCATATGGGATTCCGGCACTGCAAGTGGTAGTTTTACCTGCTACACCACAGTACCAGCCTCACAGTTTTGTATTCTTTTCTGAAATCATTGTCAGTAATATTTATGAAGACACTAAGAAATGTTCTTGAATACAGGTTTCCAACAGTTGGAACTGATCATCCATGTGGGATGCTGGTGCTGCAATTGGAGGTTTAATCTATTATGGCACAACACCCACTCCTAGTAATGGTCTTAAAGATATACAACAAATAAAGAGATATTTATTGAAGAAAATCCAAGATTTGAAGAGCATAGAGAGTTAGTTGTATTTGAATCCACCTAATAACCACCACACCCAGTTCTCATTTAGTGGAAGTGTGAACTCAGGGCTCCCTCTCCTACCAGCTTCTAGGCAAAGGGAAGACATCCTTCTTACTCCTGTGCCTAGTTCCCTGTTGCCAAGATTAGGTTTTGGGTGAGTTCAGCTAGAGGTGAAGCACAGACCATACTTGACTGATGGAGGCTGTATATTAAGCAAAAGAACACTTTGATTTCAGCTTCCATCACATATAACATCCCCAATCGGGAAATCTGTATAATCAGAGCACATTTGTTGTTGCTTTGGATTGGAGGAATGAGGATAGACACTAGGTAGCAAAAGTGTGCTCAATTATTTTTCAATTTCATTTATTTGAGTGCAGAGATGGAGAATATTCCCATCTGCTGGTTCAGTAATCAAATGTTCACCATAGGTGAGGCTGAGATAAGTCAAAACTGGGAGCTTGTGTGCAGGACATTGAAGCACAGCAGGTTAACCCACAGATGGTGATGCCCACATGTCACGTTAGAGTGCTGTATCATATGGGAAGTGTGGGTAGAATTCCTGACTCCTAGTTGTAATATAGCCCACCATGGGAAGTGAACCAGAAGAGGGAAGGTCTCTCTCTGTTTTTACTGTTTTCTAATTAATTCATTAAAGACTTCAAGGGAGGTGCTGGTACTGTTGCATAGTGAGTAAAGCCACTGCCTGCAGTGCTGGTGTCCCATATGGGTGATGGTTCGAGTCCCAGCTGTTCCACTTTGAATCCAGCTCCCTGCTAATGTGCCTAGGAAAGCAGCAGCAGATGGCCCAAGTCTTTCAGTCCCTGCATCCATGTGGCAGACCTGGAAGAAGCTCCTGGCTCCTGGCTTTGGATCAGCCCAGCTCCAGCTATTGCGGCCATTTGGGAAGTGAACCAGCGGATGGAAGACTTCTCTCTGCCTCTGCCTCTGCCTTTCTGTAATTCTGCCTTTCAAATAAATAAATAAATATTTTATAAAACACACAACTTCTCAGGAGTAAGGAGCTTAGAACTCAATCCAGGTCTCCAATATGGCTCAAAGGGTCAAAACTATTTAAGCTATTGCTCACTGGGTGATGTACTCACAGGGTGCCCATTAGTAGGAAGCTGGAATTAAATCAGGTGTGGAACTGGTACTCAAACCCAGTCATTCTGGAATGTGGATGTAACCAGGTAGCATCTTAACCACTTGGTCAAATGCCTATCCCTGTGTATTTTGGGGGTGATAAAATATTCTAAAAGTAATGGTGGTGATTGCTATACATAACTGGAAGCTGGTGGCTTGTATGTACATCCTTAATGGATGAATTTCATGGTAAGTGAAATATATTCATACCTCAGTTCTGCTGCTTAAGAATATGATATTGGCCAGTGCCACAGCTCACTAGGCTAATCCTTCGCCTGCTGCACTGGCACTCCGGTTTCTAGTACCGGTTGGGGTGCTGGTTTTGTCCCTATTGCTCTGCTTCCAGTCCAGCTCTCTTCTGTGGCCTGGGAAGGCAGTGGAGGATGCCCCAAGTGCTTGGGCCCTGCCCCCGCATGGGAGACCAGGAGGAAGCACCTGGCTTCTGTCTTCAGATCAGCACAGCTCCAGCCATAGTGGCCTTTTGGGGGGTGAACCAACGGAAGGAAGACCTTTCTCTCTGTGTCTCTCTCTCTCAGTCTAACTGCCTGTCCAAAAAAAAAAAAAGAATGTGATATGATATTGACAAAGTTTTAACCAGGTGTATTGAATTATCAATTTTTTTTTAATTTTTATTTTTTGACAGGCAGAGTGGACAGTGAGAGAGACAGAGAGAAAGGTCTTCCTTTGCCATTGGTTCACCCTCCAATGGCCGCTATGGCCAGCATGCTGCAGCCGGCACACCACGGTGATCCAAAGGCAGGAGCCAGGTGCTTCTCCTGGTCTCCCATGGGGTGAAGGGCCCAAGCACTTGGGCCATCCTCCACTGCACTCCCAGGCCACAGCAGAGGGCTGGCCTGGAAGAGGGGCAACCGGGACAGAATCCAGTGCCCCGACCAGGACTAGAACCCAGTGTGCCGGTGCCGCAAGGCGGAGTATTAGCCTAGTGAGCCACTGCGCCGGCCCTGAATTATCAAAATTTTAAGTAACATTTTTAATGCATTTCAAATTCAAATTCATGTAAAATGTGACTTCCCCTATGTAAGCTGTACTGTACATTTATTTGTAGATATGGATATAAATGCATGAGAAAGTGATGGCAGCATAGAAACTGGATGAAATACAATGATTGATTTGGGGCAGGGGATGGTGGAGAAAGATGATATTAGTCTTATCTCGTATGTCTTTTTTGAAAATATATTCATGAATTAAATTAATGGATAACCAAGCATGGTCAGACACCACAGGTATACGCTAAATATTTTTATTAGTGATGTATCAGAAAGGACTTATTCCAGCTTTTATTCCTTATGGTATTCTCAATTAGTCAATCCTACTGTTGAGTCATCATTTTCCTTATCATCACATGAGGGACTATTAATTCTTCTGCATTTGGTACAAATCAGAGAACTCCTGTCACTGTCTACTCATTACATAGAGGGTACAGGTAAGACAAAGAGGAAGTGAGTGCCTGAGGTCAACTACCTATAAATGGATATGATCTTTCCAGTTTTTCTCTTATTAGAACTCCTCATAGAATCCACATCTCCAGTCATAGTATGAACAACTCCTGCTGGCAGAGGTGTGTGACTACCACCATTCTGGAGCAGTAATTACTAGAAAAGGACTAATCAACGAGCTACTTCATGGAACAAACTAGTTTGTTTTAAAAAATTTTAAAAGATTTATTTGTTAATTTGAAATGCAGAGTTACAGAGAAAGAGTGGGGGAAAGAGAGATCTTCCATCTGTTGAGACAGGCCAAAGCTAGGAGTCTGGAACTCCATCCAGATCTCCCATGTGAATGGCAGAGGCCCAAGAACTTGGGCTATCTTTCACTGCTTTCTCAGGTGCATTAGCAGGGTGTTGGAGTGAAGGTGGAGCATCTGGGACTCAGACTTGTGACCATATGGTATGCCATTGTTGCAGAGTGGCTTAGCCTGGTGCACCAAAATGCTGGCCCTCAAGCTAATTCTTTGATTCCTGAAAATTCATTTTCTATTTCAAGGAATACAACTTTGAGACCTATATATTCAGGTGCAATTGCCACTCTGATCTGAAATGGAGAGATCTAGGCTTAACATTTTGAGGCAGGTTTCTTAATTTGCAGAAGACAATCACTGAAGGACAAAGGCAGGATCAGAGAACCGGGAAAACCATATCTTATGCATAGAAACAACAAGGGGTTAATTGTTGTTTAAGAGTGAGTATGCCTTCACATCCCTGTTCAAACCCACACCAACTCTGGCTATAGAATACAGGCTTATCTCTATTGGAAGGAGATCAGCAATAGGGGTGGGAGTGCCTTGAAACCCTTGCACTGATCTCCTTGCCTAATTGGTGGCAAAAATCACAAATGGAGGGAAAAGTTCAGGTTCAGCTGTTAGACAATGAAAATTTATTAGGTAGTCAGATAGATGGTGTATGGGTTGGACAGAGAGGCCTTATGAGTTCCTAGGTTCCAGGAAATGGCAGATCTGTGATTGTGCAGTGATTTTGAGGTGTATCCACCTTAAGGCTCACTATCTTATTCCAGTATATGCACTAGGATAGTTTTCTCAACTGAGAACTATGATTCATTGATAGGTAATGAATTATTGTAGTACTTTAGAGAAAGCCTCTTTTTTCAAGGGTGAAATATGTGTTGCCACAGAATATTAGTTTGTTGCTTAAGTATCTTAATGTAGAGTCATGGTGACTTTCCTCCTGCTTTAAGTATCTGTAATAAATAGATATATATTCTTTTTTAAAAAGACTTATTTATTTATTTGAAAGTCAAAGCTACACAGAGAGAGAAAGAGAGGTCTTCCATTCACTGGTTCACTTCCCAATTGGCTGCAATGGCCAGAGCTGCGCTCATCTGGAAGGAGCCAGGAGCTTATTCCGGGTCTCCCACATGGGTGCAAGGGCCCAAGGACCTGGGACATCCTCCACTGCTTTCCCAGGCCACAGCAGAGAGCTGGATTGGAAGTGGAGCAGCTGGGTTGCGAACTGGTACCCATATGGGATACCCACACTGTAGGCACTGGCTTTACCTGCTACGCCACAGTGCCAGCCCCTAGATGTGTGTTCTATACCTACAAAACAGTTAACAGAAAAATAGAAAGAAAGTAGTGACAAATATCATTAAACAGCAATGTTCAAATTTCTCCATTCCTAGCACATTTCTTTCAAATGTGAATTTGTCAGGCTAAGAATTGATCATGAGAATTCCACTTGGATAGAGACCAATCTCAATGCATTACATGTATTCTCCAGGCAGTAGGGCTGAATAGTGAGCAAATAGACATACCACTCTTCTTGTTCTTAGTGGAGGGGTGCAGAGGCTTATGAGAAAGGTAGTCTCATCATCTTGTGACATCATTAGTACAGAACCATCGGAAGGCCTTTCCATTTCCTTCTGAGCATGTGCCATCCTTCTCAGCCCTGCCCTGTTCTTCCAAGATTTTCTAGGCCCTGTGTTTCTCTCAATGCTGCTCCACAAGCTGTAAATGAATTCTGCTTCCCTGAAGGTTGGGGATAAGGTAGAGGCCTCACAGGCCCACAGGGAGCCCTAGAAAGTGAGACACATGTTCTCAGTAGTGGGTGCTGTACCAGAAAGCCAGTGTGTTCTTTCACATGTGCAGATGTGATTCCAGAATCTCCACAGATGGGATAGACAATCCAAGATGACAATGGAGAAAGGGGAGCCTACAGATTGTGTGGGGAGCAGGGAGGCCTGTGGTATAAGTTCACTTCTAGCTCAGCCACTGAGGAATCCTTTTAGTGGCCTGGGTGACATTATTTTATCCATTGTAGTACTAAGATATTAACAATACCAGTGAAATACCCCCAAATTCACAGAGAACTCACTGTGAAGTGTGTGCAGGCTGCCCTGCTATTAGACAGTAGTAGGTTTTGTGGTGCCTTCTCAGGTAATGAAGTTTCTGGCCCATTGCTGCACTGTGTATCCTGCCCATGCTCTTGTTTACACAAAATCTACTTTCCAAGGACAATGGATTCTGTGAGAATAGTTAGGAAACTGAATGCTGATCCCATTTAGTTTATTTTTTAAATTTTTTTAAAGATTTATTTAATTTTATTTGAAAGTCAAAGTTACACAGAGAGAGGAGAGGCAGAGGTCTTCCATCTGATGGCTCACTCCCCAACTGGCTGCAACAGCCGGCACTGTGCTGATCTGAAGCCAGGAGCCAGGAGCTTCCCCTGGGTATCCCATGCGGGTACAGGGGCCCAAGGACTTGGGCCATCTTCTACTGCTTTCCCAGGCCATAGCAGAGAACTGGATCAGAAGTGGAGCAGCCAGGATTAGGACCGGCACGCATATGGGATACTGGCACTTTAGGCCAGGG
This sequence comes from Lepus europaeus, assembly GCF_033115175.1. Taxonomy (NCBI): domain Eukaryota; kingdom Metazoa; phylum Chordata; class Mammalia; order Lagomorpha; family Leporidae; genus Lepus; species Lepus europaeus. Next base: position 11,350,115 of record NW_026909276.1, on the reverse strand, counting down.
TGTTAACCCTCTGTGCCACAGCGCTGGCCCTGATCCTGTTTAGTTTAGAACAAAGTAGCTAATGGTGTGTGAAGCAGTGGGTTCCATGAATAGGGATTTCACCTGAAGGAACATCCCTCTGGCCCAAATGTTCTCAATAGTTCTTCACAGCAGAGGCAAGGAAATCCTAGAAGGGTGAAGGTCATAGCTTTGCATGGCCCAAGCTATTAATTATTCACTCTAATGCCAAGAGTGATTTAAGATTTAAGTGATGATACCTCACCTAATCCATAAGCTATCAAAGATAGTGTGATGTTGGAAAGTTTGTATAAGCTTTTAGAAGAGATATGTGAGTGGGTGGAGGACAGGCAAGGATCTAGGAAGTGGTACTTAGAAAGTTATTGAAGGTATGGCCATCACTGGAGGGATAACCTGCCTTTTCTGAGAATCTGTGTTGCTCTCTACCACTTCATTTTACCTCCATTATTTCCAGAATTGGAGCTCTCTGAAACCTAGTTTGTCAACACAGTTGGTGACTGCAAATGTGCTGATGCCTCCTAAATCCTGATAGCTCTGGTATCACAGGAAGATTGCCACAATCTTTTTACCTGACAAGGAAGATGGAATGGTCCAGGGCTGTGGTGTAGCAGGTAAAATGCTGGCATCCCATATGAGTGCTTTTTTGAGACCCAGCTGCTCCACTTTCAGTCTAACTCCCTGCTAACAACTGCTTTAATTGCTTGGAAAAGCAGTAAAAGAAGGCCTAGTGCTTTGGCCCCTGCACCCACATAGAAAACCTGGAGGAAGCTGCTGGCTACTGGCTTCGGTCTAGCCCAGCCCCAGCCATTGTGACCATTTGGAAAGTGAACCAGCAGATGGAAGACCTCTCTGTCTCTCTCTTTCACTGCTTCTCTGTCTCAGTAACTCTTACTTTAAAATAAATAAATAAATATTTAAAAACAACAACAGCAAAAGATTTTAAAGGGTTTTTTATTGCAATTTTAAATGCTTTTCAATAAGTAATAGTTTTTATTCAAATTTTTGGTGCTTTGGTGTAGAGATGGGCTGGGGAAAAGTGAGTGGTGGGGGAATAACTCAGTGCATACCTGTAGGCCTCTTTCCATTGTGACTGATAGTGGTTATTGCCAGTGTCACACACCAATCTGGGGCTTTAGAATTCAATCTCAGTTTCCAGATCATGTCTCATTTTTATTACCCATCAGAATTTGTCTCAGGGTTACTTGGTTCTTCTCTGTACTCAAGTGAGAACTTGATTTCTTTCTTAATGTAACTTCATTACTGATACCCACATATTTGGAGTGTTGAAAAGGTTGGTTGTTTCTCATACTCTGAACCTTTGTCTCTCTGGTTGAATGTAATAGTACATTTATTGCTTCAGTGATTGTGTGATGTCAATTTGTTTCTTGTTAAGAAGAAACTTTGCTTTTGTAAATTATTCCTTTTTTTTGAAGTAGAATTTGTCAAAGGGGTCACTTTTGTCCACTCTTTTTATACTTTTTTCCAGAGTGACTCATCTCAACTTTTAATATAATATCAATTTTTTTCTGTTTTCCCACCATTAATTTGAACATAGGGAGGTTTTTTACAAAACAAGGCTGCAAAAGATCTTAGAGATTGTTTAAAAGCAGAATAAGACACAGAGTTGTGACCTTGTGACCTTTCGGATCCATCAATTTAGTGTTAACTGGATAGAGTATAATCATTGGTCTAGATGGAGTTTTTTTTTTCCACTTATAAAATATACTTTTACCTAAACACTGAGTCAGAAAGAGGAAACAATTTCTTTGCCCCAACTTTGCTCATTTTTACACTGGCACTATTATAATTTTCAGTGGCATGTTAAATAGGACCATTTCATTTACTTTGAGTTAGAAATTACTGTATAATTCTTGGTTCGTGATTCTAGTAACATCCAGCATAAGTGTAGCAAGTTACCTATAGCAGAAAGGAGATCATAATGGTGTTGAATGTAATTTTGTAGTAGGGAATGGCCTTTTAAATCAGAGAGAACATTTGAATCGTCTTCAGGGATTTGTGTAGATACTTGTGTGTGTGCGTGTGTGTGTGTAACAGATAAGTGTATACACAACATACACTCTTCTGATGTTGTATATACATATGCACATTACATACATTTTAATTTATTGACAAAGAAAACTTAACCAAATTAAGATTTGGAGAAGTGGCATATTCTTATTTTAAAAGAGCATGTTTGAAGCCATCGGTTTGTGTCTAAAATTAGCTGTAGCACATGGATGTTGTCCATATTGAGCTATTTGCTGTTTGAGTTATAGAAGTCTACAGTATTTGTGTTATTGTAGTTTTTGTAAAAAGGCTCAGAAAAAAAATCAGGGTGGTGGAAAAACTAGATCTGTGTATTGTTTTGGCATGCATTTATTCCATATTTTCTAAGCAATGGTTTAAACTCGGTCTTTTAAGTTTATTTACTTTAAGGAGTATTATCATATCACTTTTCAAAATATCTTAACTTTTACACAACATATATATATATATATATATATATATATATATATATCTTCAGGACTGTAAAAAATAGCAGTACACATTTAACAGTAACTATTCATGCCTAAATGTTTTACTTTGAGATTGGAATGACTTTCATAGCAGTAAGTATCACACATTCTTTAAGACAAAATATTACAATTATAATCAGTTATTTGTAGCAATGCTTCTGCTTTTGCTGTTGGAAGTTGCAGAGCTCACAGTTTGGAGACGCAGTGTCTGCTTGCCCTGAAGGCTTCTCTTTTTGGCCAAACCTGTGGGGTTTGCTTCAGTTGAAAAAGTAGCGCTTATGAGTCTATGTGTTCAGTTTCATAGAAAGTTTTAAAAGTCTCCATGATATCAGGCAGCAGCATTTATAGATTGTTTCTCTCTTGTTCCCATTAAGCACATTATTTTCTACCAAGCCGTACAGGTTTTAATTACACATTTAAAGATAATCCAGTTTTAGGTTTAAGCTCCAGAAAAGCAAGGGGCTTATGTCTGCTGTGAGAGAGCATGTGACTTTACCGTCTTCCATGCATATTAAAAACACCCTACCATTGTAGTGGCCAGGTCCCGAGAACAGCAAGAGATCCAGCAAATCCGGCTCCAGCAGGGCATTTGACTTTGTACCTCTCATCAAGTTATAGCTGCAGAACCTATGTTTCATGTGCAAGGGAAGTTTGGTTCCATAACTTGCACTTGTGCAGGTAGAAACAAATTCTAAACATGACAAAAAGCTATTAATCACATTATTTTGGATGTGTTTGATCTTTAAATCCCAAGCCCAGTCTCAGAGATGGGAACTGAGTTGGAAGTAAGTGACCTGCCGGAGCTTTAACTGTAACTGAGTTAGCGGGGCCGGTGCTGTCATGGAGCAAGTTAACACGGTGCCTGCAGTGCCCGCATCCCATGTGGACTGGGTTGGAGTCCCGGCAGTTCCACTTCTGGTCCAGCTCGCTGCTAGTGCGCTTGAGAAAGCAATGGAGGATGGCTCAACTGCTTGGGCCCCTGCAGTCATGTGGAAGACCCGGATGAAGCTCCTGGCTCCTGGCTTCCCATTGACCCACCTTTGGCTGCTGGGCACTGGGATGTGGAGGAGCTCCCTTTCCACCTGCCGAACACGCAGGGAGTGGAAAACACCTAGCACACCTGCAGGCTGGGAAAGAGGCAAGAAGAGGGGCTGGGGCACCGACTCCTCCCGCATCCAGGGCGTCCCCTACAGGACCGCCAGCCACGCGAGGGCAGAATGCACGTGGGCTGGCCGCCAGGGACCCCAAGTTTTCCGCCTACTGGCCCCACAGCACCTGGTAGCCCGCGCCCCCTGCGCCTTGCAGAGCGAGGTGTGTGGCCTCTGCAGCGCTGCTCTGACCGCCTGCGCGGGAGTCCCCGACGCCGCCAGCGCACAAGGCCCGGGAGGGGACAAGGCACCGGGGACCCCGAGCTAGGTGCTGGTGCCCAGGATGGAGCTACGCTCTCCCGAGTAAAGCGCGGGCTGCATGGAGCCGAGGGACGCGCTTTGTTCCCTGCCGGGGTGCGGACATGGGGTAAGAGGTAGAGATCATTGGTGCCTCAGGCTGCCGGTGAAGACCTGCAGGGCAAGGGGCTCGGGCTGCTCTGGACAGCTCCTCAGCTCCTTAGTGGGGAGGAGTGGCTGGACCCTGAGGCCCCTGCCGCGATGGAGCGCACTCAGCGGAGGTTCAGCCATCCCGAGACCTGGCCCTTGTCACGCTCAGGGACGAGGAAGGGGGATCAGCGACCCTGGATGTACTTCCTGCATAACTGAGCAGGCAGATTCTGGGTTCCCAGGTGTGGGCGGGAGCGGAGGTTCTGTGTCCATCAGAGACCTAAGGCTTCCAGGCCTTCTTTGCGGGTCCTCCGGCCGCTTTGGGAAGCAAGGGCTGGTGACTCCACAGCCAGGGCAGCACCGTGACTGCGGGGCTCCCGGCTTCCAGGGCCATTCAGGCATAATGAGGCATCACTGACCCTGAGTTTAAGGGAGCAGCTCTGGAGACATCAACCCTCTGGTTGGTGAGCCACAGACCGGCAATGCAAAGTGAACCCCGCAAACGGCCTGAAGAAGGTCATTGTCACTGCAGTCTGTAGGAGGTGCTTCAGGGAGCCACAGCACAGGCACTGTGACCTTGAACTTGCTGGAACAACTCAACCAGAGCTAGCAGGATCCCCACAGGGCCACCACCTGACAGGCCAGAAGAGCTTAGAGGACACCAGTCCAAAGCCACTGTTTAGGAGAGAGAGAGAGAGAGAGAGAGAGAGAGAGAGAGAGAGTTAGACGGCAGCAGGTTCTTGCTTCTGGTTGAATGGCAAGAGATGACTGACAAATCTCTTGGGAACGATGGAGATGGGAAACCATTATTTTGCAAACATCATTAGTAATGATTATGTCAAACAAGACGCATCAATGTGTAAATCTGGGAGGGAACTTGGCATATACGTGCATGTTAACATGATAAACCACTACAGACTGCTCATTCATTGCAAGGGAGAAAAACATAGCCATCATGCTAGAGAAATCAGATGATCAACATTAATATTCCCAGGGGAGGACAGAGATTTCCCCGGCGCCTCCAGTGGGCCACCCCGAGGAAAACACTCCTTGATGAGCTTGAGTGAGAAGACATGCACTGAATCACACAGAATCAAACAACATCCAACTATAAAGATGGCAGGGGAGCTGAATTCTCAAAGAATGTGTATATGCTAGCAGGCTATGTGGGGCCAGCGCTGTGGCACAGCGGGTTAAAGCCCTGGCCTGAAGTGCTGGCATCCCATAGAGGCACCAGTTCTAAGTCCCGGCTGCTCCTCTTCTGATCCAGATCTCTGCTATGGCCTGGGAAATCAGTAGAAGATGGCCCAAGTCCTTGGGCCCCTGCACCCACGTGGGAGACCTGGAAGAATCTCCTGGCTTCACATTGGCCCAGCTCCAGTCGTTGCAGCCAACTGGGGAGTGAACCAGTGGATGGAAGATATCTCTCTCTGTCTCTACCTCTCTCTGTAGCTCTTTCAAAAAAATAAAATAAATCCTAAAAAAAAAAAAGAGAGAGAGAGAGAGAGAAAGGCTGTGTATAGTTCCTGATTACAGAAGACTGGAAACAGACAACTAAGGCAGGAGAACTTGGGAACATGAGAAGACATCAGTAGGCCAAGGACAAAATATTAATATGGATCATAGATTAAAATACTCTACCAGTATAGACTTAGGAAACTGATGACCGCACTGTGACTATGTAAGAGAATGTCACTCTTCCTAGGAAGTTCACACTGAAGTGTTGAGGGATAGTACAATTACACACATGTAATTTATCCTCAGATGGTATACATGTGTGTGTATGTGTGTGCGAGAGAGAGAGAGGGAGAGAGAAAGGGAGAGAGAGAGAGAGAGAGAGAGAGAGAGAGAGAGAGAGTGGGAGGGGTACTAGGTTATACCTAAACAGGAGTAAAGTTTTGGGGTTCTATTGCACAGCAGGATAAAGATAGATAATATTAATTTACTGTGTATTTCTCTAAAAAGAACTAGAAGATAGGTTTTTTTTAATGATTTCACAGTAAAGAAACGTTAAATGCTTGAAAGGATAAATAGATTTACCCAGATTGGACTTTATACATTATATATATCTAGCAAAATATCACAAAGTACCCCACAAATATGTACAATTGGTATACATCTGTTAAATTAAAAAAGAAAAAAAAAGAAAGCCAATAACAGAGTTAATGGGGTAAAATGTTAATAATAATTGACAAATCACAGTGAAGGTAATTGCAGATATTCTCTGTGCTATTTTAATTTCCCCAATTTTAGAGTTGTTTTCAAAAAAATTATAAACTCCCTAAATGAGGGGGTATCCAAAAGTTCATGGGAAATGCATTTTTTTTTACAGGCAGAGTGGATAGTGAGAGAAAGAGAGACAGAGAGAGAGAGAGAGAGAGAGAGAGAAAGGTCTTCCTTTTTGCCGTTGGTTCACCCTCCAATGGCCACTGCAGCAGGCGCATCTCGCTGATCTAAAGCCAGGAGCCAGGTGCTTCTCCTAGTCTCCCATGCAGGTACAGGGCCCAAGCACTTGGGCCATCCTCCACTGCCTTCCCGGGCCATAGCAGAGAGCTGGCCTGGAAGAGGGGCAACCATGATAGAATCTGGCACCCCAACCGGGACTAGAACCCGGTGTGCCGGTGCCGCAAGGTGGAGGATTAGCCTGTTAAGCCACGGCGCTGGCCTGCATATTGTTTTTAAAAACTGCACTACACAAATCTTTTGCACCAAAATAAACTTATCTTTAAACTTTATTTTCCATGAACTTTTTGAATCCTCATATAAATTATTAATTTAATTAACAAAATATAGAGGATAAGAATGGGAAAATATATGAGAACCCAAACACATTCTGTCTCCCAAGGTAGGGAGAGAGTGGGAGTGATGGTGTTTAAGCTTCAGGCAGGGGGCTGGCACTATGGCTAGTAGGTTAGGCCTCTGCCTGCAGCCCTGGCATCCGAAATGGGCACCAATTTGAATCCCAGCTGCTCCACTTCTGATTCAGCTCCTTGCTAATGGCCTGGGAAAGCAGTGGAGGATGGCACAAATGCCTGAGCCCCTGTATCCACATGGGAGACCCGGAAGAAGCTCCTGGCTCCTAGCTTTGGATTGGCCCAGCTCTGTTGTTGTGGCCATTTGTGGACCAGCAGATGGAAGATCTCTCACTCTATCTCTCTGTAACTCTGCCTTTCGAATAAAATAAATTAATAAAAAAAAGCTTCAGGGAATCCAAGTGACCCTGAATTTATGTACATTCATAGAGACTTTGATCTTTAAATATGAAATAAAAATTTTGTATTGCTTGAGAGGAAGACAGGAAGAGAGAATTAGTTAAAACAAATGTCCTGATTAATCTGGAAGAAATCTGAAAAGAAGGAAAGCACGGAAAGCAATAGATATAATGTAGTAAAATATACAGTAAGGAAGAAGATATGAAATCAAACCTATCAGCTACTGCGAGAAATCTGAATGGGAGACTAATGATGTCATTGTCAGCTACACACCGCAGAGGGCACTTGCAGAAAACTAAACTATACAGGTCAGTCACGCCATGTGGCCTCTTACTGCAATCAAGGAATAGAACACACGGATGCGTGAGGCTGCTGCCTGGGTAACAGGGAATACTGTTTTACAGTAACTTTTTTTTTTTAAAAAAAGTAGAGTAAAATAATGCTAAAAAGTATAGTACAGAAAATACATTAGGCAGTAGCATAACTGTTATGATCATTATCAGGTATCAGGTACTGCATGTCATTGTGTGGCTGTATTTTTACTTGAGAAGCAGCACAGTAGGTTTATTTATGCCAGTGTATAAATAATACACTGCAAATATACAAGTAATGCATTGCACAAGGACGTTGCACTGGCAGTAGGAATTTTGCAGCTCCATTATAATCCTATGGGACCACCATCGTATATGCAGCCTGTCTGAAAATCTCTAGGCAGTGCATTACTGTATGATGTTTGCACCGAAGGCCTCAGATTTTTTTTTTAATTTGACAGATAGAGTTAGAGAGAGACAGAGAGAAAGGCCTTCCATCTGTTGGTTCACCCCCAAAATGGCCACTATGGCTGGAGCTGAGCTGATCCGAAGCCAGGAGCCAGGTGCTTCCTCCCAGTCTCCCATGCAGGTGCAGGGGCCCAAGGGCTTGGGCCATCCTCCACTGCCCTCCTGGGCCACAGCAGAGAGCTGGACTGGAATAGGAGCAGCTGGGACTAGAACCCGGCACCCATATGGGATGCTGGCACCGCAGGCTGAGGATTAACCAAGTGAGCCATGGCTCTGGCCCCCTCAGATATTTTTAATCACATGGAAAAACACACAAGATGATTCAATTGATGTGTTGCATATACTGAAATTATGGATGCTAAATACTTGAGGTCTTTTCTGTAGGCCACTCAAAGAAGCAGACTCATTGTGATACACTTCTGCAAAAGGCTTTGCCAACTGACTTTTCCATGTCTGATCTTTTGCTACCACCTAGAGACAGAACCTAGTCATAGCATGTTGTCCTTAAGGCACAAAGAACCAAAGATATCCAGCCTCTCTGAATACAGCAAAGATTGCATACAGGATCTATTGGTACAACATCTTCTACAGCAAGGAGAGCCACAAGACAATTGTTTTGCACCAGGAACAACTCTTAACAGGCCCTGAGATGAGCACTGAGTGTGCAGTCCCAGCATCACTCAATACTCCCAGCCTGGGAACTCAGCCTGTCCCCCTGGTCAGCCTGGCTCCTGACCCCTAAGTCAGTGAGGGTCTGAGATGAGCCCTCCCCCACCCACTACTGGGTGGTTAGATATCATTTCCACATAGAAATAATAATAATGATCACCACAACTTGTATGCATGGACTTCAAAATTTTTGCACAAAAATATATTTTTTTAAAAAAAGATTTTTTTTGAAAGGCAGAATTACAGAGAGAGAGAGAGAAAGAGACAGAGAGAGATTCCATCCACTGGTTCATTCCCCAAATGGCCACGACCCCCAAGAGCCAGGAGTTTCTTCTAGGTCTCCAATGTGGATGGCAGGGGCCTAAGCATGTAGATATTTTCTACTGCTTTCCCAGGCATATCAGCAAGGAGCTGGATTGGAAGTGGAGCAGCTGGGGTGGGAAGCAGTGCCCATGCGGGATGTGGGTGTCGCAGGCAGTAGCTTTATTCTTTGCACCACAGTGCTGGCTCCTTAAGCTATTTCTTAAAGAATCCTTGGAATGACAAAGTTTATGTCCTGCCTCCAATGCACCAGCCATCTCACCATGCATTAGTTTATTTACTCTTCACAACAGCGTTCAGATTTAGTTATTCTTAGTTACGAAGATACAAACCGAGGTTCAGAGAAATCAAGTAGCTTATACAAAAACAAACAAACAAACAAACAAAAAACTGATAGTGAGAGTCCCTAGGCTTAAATCCAAATGCTGAAGTTCAGAGTCAACAGTGCTTTACAGTATGACATGACTGATTTGCTCAAGTACACAGAAAAATCAATCTCGCAGCTGAGGAAGTTGGACCATTTTTCCTAAAGAGGGATAAAGACAGTCCTTTCTTGTGATGCTTTTCCACATCATATTTCCCTGGTAGCATTGTTGTCCAACACCCACTCTCCCCTTGTCCCCCCACCCCACCCCCAATCTAGAGTAACTGACTACATGAAACTCTTGAATTCTTGGGAAGAACGGTTAAGAAGACCACATGAGCTCTTCCAGTGCAGGAAACCTCTACTGTTGCATTCATGCGTCCACACCAACATGCTCTTCAGTGCTCTACCAGCCATATAACCCCAGCCATGACATGTGGATGGGGAGCACAGAAGTGTGCGGGGAGCACATGATCACCAACAGCATTCAGCTGAAGTCAATTTCTGTTTCTTCTTTGTCAGACCCTTTTTGCACAAAAACTAAAAAGAACACACCCCAGGGTGATGACCCAAACCTTTCTCTTTTTTTCTTTTTTTGCATTTATTTCAAAGTTTAAAATTTTAAATTGCTTTCTATTTAATTCAAATTGTATAACTTTAGAAGCGACAGTGAAGAGTCTGGCTGGGGTCCCCACACCCCATGTTGGGGTACCTGGGTTTGAGTCCTGGCTTGCCCAGATTCTAGGAGGCAACAGACATGGCTTCAGTGATTGGATTCTTGCCACCCCTGTGGGAAACCTGGATTAAATCCCAGCTCCTGGCTTTGGCCTGCCCCAGCCCCAGCCATTCTGGGTATTTGGGAATTGAACCAACAGATGGGAGCTCTCTGCCCATCTGTCTCCCAAATAAATAACTAAAATTTTTGTTTTCAATATTTTCTTATTTATTTGAAAGAAAGAGTTACAGAGAGAGGGATACAGAGAGAGAGAGAGAGAGAGAGAGAGAGAGAGAGAATCTTTTTTCCACTGGATTACTCCCCTAATGACTGCAACAGCTAGGACTATGCCAGACCAAAACCAGGAGCTTGGAACTACTTCTGGTCTACCATGTGGGTGGCAGTGGCCTAAGCACTTGGGCCATCATCTGCTGCTTACCCAGGCACATTAGCAAGGAGCTGGATTGGAGGTGGAACTATCCAGTCTCAAACTGGCACCCATATGGGATGCTGGCATCATAAATAAAAATTTTAAAAATTGCATAACTATGCATTAAGAAGTATGTAATAGTCAATTGTGAAGATTTATTTTACCACTCCAAACATCATTTTTTCTTCTCTGTAAAATGAGGAAATAAGCCCAGGCATTCCCTGAGAGCCATTAGCTCTCTCTTACCTTATGATCTTAAGAGGTCCTGAACCAGGAGTGGTGGTGCCATTTCAGACTCATCTCAATAGCACAAGATGTCTGCCTTCCTTTGCCAATGCTTGCCATAGTGTCATCGACAGAGATTTCTAAACAAATTTGTCTTTCTCTTGACTTGAGACTTTCAATTTCATCAGCTATAAATCAATACTGTTGACTGTTTACACTGACCAGTATTTAAAGGGTTGTCAGGAAAATATTCACTTTATTGATTTCTTTCTCTTATATGTCATGACTTGAAATGTAAGTAGCTTAGACTGTAAATAGTAGTGAGCAGTCACTGTCTTCCCTGTCCCATGGCCACAGAATCAATGGCTTGACTTCTGGTGCTCACATGGACTGTAAGTAACAAGATTATGAAAGACAATGGAGAAAGGCTTAGATTGGTATCTCAACGTCTGGAAACCATCAAAACAGTCACAACTTTCTGTAGAGATGATTAGCGAGATTCCTCCAACAGGTGGAGTGAGATGTCAGATCAACACAGCAAGGAGCCAGCGAAAGTGTACACACCAAACTGCACCTGCCTCTTCCCTGCCCAGTTCCCTGCACTCAAAGCTGGACTGGAAGCAGGGATCACATCCTTCCCTGGGGACAAAAACATAGAGAAACCCAGCTCCTCCCTGCCATATTGAGCTAAAGCCCCCCAGATGCAAGCCTCACAAGATACACAATGTGCAGTAAACTCACGAATGGCCAGGCAAGACTTGATAGATATCTGAGGGGGAGATCTAAAATAGGAGCAAAGTAAAAGACATTACAAACAACAAGTAGAAACCAGAAAGTCAGAAGAAACAGACAGGGAGTGGAAGACCATTCCATAGAAGCCATGATGGTGAGTATGCTCTGACAAACACATGACCTCTATGAAATAAGAGCAGGGTAAGATTTTCAGAGTAAAGGACACAAAAAACTTGGCCATTAAATATTGATAGTAATTTTTTAAAAAAGTCAATAAAAGTACTGAAAATAAGGTTGGAAGGAATTCCTGAGATAATTTTTTCTTTAAAAATTTTTTCATTAACAATAACTATATTTTTATGGGGAACAGGGTGACCTATCAATATATGTATACAGTGTGTATTGATCAAATCAGTACAATCAACATTTCTACATTTTTAACTTTACTTTATGATTGGCGCCTTGGGTCTCTTTTATTTTTTATTTTCTCAAAAAACATCATAGGAAGGGGGAGCAGCAAGATGGCGGAATAGGCAGGGAGCACACTATTAGTCCGGGGGGGGAGAAAGTTTAATATAAGTGGAGATACTGCAGGGTCAAGGAAGAGTAGGGGATGAAACAGCAGACAAAACTCTTCCGGAACTAGTGATTCACAGTGGACCTGCGTGGAGAGCGTGGGAGCCCAAGTTCGGGACACCAGTGGCAAACTCAACACACCAGCTCTGGAACGCGAGGTGAGCTGAACCTCAATAGCCCGAGATACCAGTGGGCAAGCGGAAAGCGGAGGCTAGAGGGAACGAGGCTTGAAACTCCGTGGGTGAAACGTTCACCAGGCTAACTAGAAGAGAGATAGGAAAAAAATAAAAAAAAGTGACCGATACGGACACGAGTTTCTCTCTCTCGGCTCACCTCTCAAAGGTGAGTAAGACAGAGCAGGTGCCATTTTGGACATACGTCATAAGCAGGGCGACCTCAGGTCTGCACCAGCTCTGAGCCTAGCAGAAAAACCTGACTCTGGGGGGAGGGGTGAAATAACAGGAGATTAGCATCTAACTTGGCAACCCAGTGGGAGACTGCAGGAGAATTGGAGCCCACACTGAGGGCAGCAGAGATTCCCTGTGTGGTCCTTGGGAAAGAGCTTCCAATCTCTGGCTCCTGTGGGTATATCATTCACCTGCTAACTACCTCCAATTACGTTCAGCTGTGCAGAATTACTTCCCTTTTAAATCAAAAAAAGAAAGAGAGATTTACCACACCTAACCTGGGAGTGTCATCATTGACACACCCTCAACACTGAGGAACCAATCACAGCTCTCAGTCCAAACTCATCTCAAGCCTCTAAGGCTCCACCGAAAGCAGACAGTCCACTTAATATAGAGCCATAGTGTAACAAGAAAAAACACCACAGTGAAGAAACCAAATATCTCCAACATGCCAAACAACAAACGCAAAAACCAAGGTAACAAGAACAAGGAAGACACTATGATGCCCCCAAATGAACAAGACACCCCAATTCAAGATTATGAAGATGATGAGATCGAAGAAATGCAAGAAGCGGATCTCAAAAAATTGATAAGAACATTAAGAAGTTCTCAAAAACAAATTCTTGAACTACAGAAATCCTTAATGGACAAGATAGAAAATCTCTCTCGTTAAAATGAAATATTAAGGAGGAATCAAAATGAAATGAAACAACTAGTGGAAAAAGAAACTCTGATAGTGATGAGAAATCATAATGAAATGAAGAATTCAATAGATCAAATGACAAACACATTAGAGAGCCTTAAAAACAGAATGGGCGAAGCAGAAGAGAGAATATCAGACTTAGAAGACAGAGAACAGGAAAGGAAACAGGCAAATCAAAGAAAAGAAGAAGAAATTAGAAATCTAAAAAATATTGTTGGGAATCTACAGGATACTATTAAAAAACCCAACGTTTGGGATCTAGGAGTTCCTGAAGGCATGGAGAGGGAGAAAGGATTAGAAGGCATTTTCAGTGAGATACTAGCAGAAAATTTCCCAGGTTTGGAGAAGGACAGAGGCATCTTAGTACAGGAAGCTTATAGAACCCCTAACAAACATGACCAAAAGAGATCCTCACCACGACATGTTGTAATCAAACTCACCACAGTGAAGCAGGAAGAAAAGATTCTAAAAGGTGAAAGAGAGAAACGTCAGATTACTCTTAGAGGATCCCCAATTAGACTCACAGCAGACTTCTCATCAGAAACCCTACAAGCTAGAAGGGAATGGCGAGACATAGCCCAGGTACTAAGAGAGAAAAACTGCCAGCCCAGAATACTATATCCTGCAAAGCTCTCATTTGTGAATGAAGGTGAAATTAAGACTTTTCATAGCAAACAGAAACTGAAAGAATTTGTTGCCACTCATCCTGCCCTGCAAAAGATGCTTAAAGATGTGTTACACACAGAAACACAGAAACACGGTCACCAATATGAAAGAAGGTAAAGGAAGGAAACCTCACAGCAAAAGATCACAGGAAGCTCAATTTCTCTTTGACATAGAATTAAACTCTGATGCTCTGTTAAAGCAATGTGTTAAAGTAATCTATTATGTTCTCTTGATGTCTGTTAAATTCTAATTGTTCAAAAACAGCTGAATTTTTATTAAGAGCTATGGGTTATTTAAATATGTGCTTATTTTCAAAAATTTGAATAATCACCTTGTAACAATGATCAAATTTGGTCTATGTTATGTCATGATTTTAAGAAATCTCATTTCAACCAGATATTTTGGATTTTGAGCCTTCTTGGCATTCTTGACAGGCATTCAAAAAATCAAAGTTTCAAACAATCTGGTCTCTAAAATTTCCAGTAAATCCTGGACTTTGGTTTTTCCAGTTTGGGCCCAACTGAAAAAATCGAAGGACCTATGTCTCTCATCTTATAGAGACACCAACTAATCAGTCTATTTGGATTATATTAGAAGGAGTGTCAGGATGTGATGTGGTACCAGACTTTAAGTTTCTATAATAGAAAATGCTATTAATACAAATGTTTGAGAATTAAAAAGTCTAATGATCTTGTGTTACTAGACATGATAGTTATCTTAATGAGAAAGCCCCAGAGGCCTAAAGGATTAAATACTTGTAAAATCCTACAGGTGCTTTCAAAAATACTGTGAAGTAAGCAAGTACCTCTTGTTGGTTGATTGAGGTTACTAAAAAGTAAAAGCAATTCAAATCAATTGGCAATCTACAAAAAGAGTTAAAGATTTTAAAAGCTATTATTAAAATTGCTATATTGGTCTATTATGCTATATTATATGTGTGTACATATTGTATGTCCACATGGGGAAATTTTATTAAGAGTTTTATTTTAAATGGCTTATAGATAAGATTGTCCATAAATTTAAGCTGCTAAAATCAATCAAAGATACATTTTAATTTGAGTGACCTGAATCTGTGTATCATATGTTTTAAACGTGTTGGTAGAAAGAAACTAAAAACATTTTAGATGGTTGTGCTTAAGTTTACTGGCTAAACAAACTACACCATGTTAGATATTTAAGAGGTGTTTTCAAATACATGATTCTTAAAATTTATAGAAGGCATTGACCTTCATTGAAAATGAATCTTGATGCAAATGGAAGGGGAGAGGGAGTGGGAGAGGGGAGGATTGCGGGTGGGAGGGAAGTTATGGGAGGGGGAAGCCACTGTAATCCATAAGCTGTACATTGGAAATTTATATTCATTAAATAAAAGTTAAAAAAATAAAAAATTTAAAAAAAAATCATAGGCTACTGTGAACGATAATCACCCATTATCCAGCCTCCTTCCATTCCCTCCACACTCCCTAGCCTACAGTAATCATTATTCTGTGTTCAGATAGAGTTTTTTGGCTTCCACATGTGAGAGAGAACAGGAGCATTTGCCTTTCTGTGTCTGGCTTATTTTATTCCACATAATGTCATTTGCTCCCATGAATTTTGTTGCAGATGACAGAATTTCATTCTTTTATGGCTCAACAGTATCCGGTGTGAAGTCCCCTAGTGGGCATTCATCCAGAAGACAAGATATCATTTTTCCATGGCAATCCCTGCTCTACTGTATCTATTGCAGCACTGTTCACAAGAGTCCTGACATGGAGTCAACCTCTGATAGTTTCCAAAAGTGAAAACAGACAGGGGAATGTAAGTCAATCAGATCATTGCAGGAAGTACAACAGAAAACCAGGCAGAATTCTGCCAGGAAAGAAGAGACAAAAGATGAGAAGAAAAATGTGAAAGACAGGTAGAAAATTTCCCACAACTAAGAGCATACTTCTCTGTATTCTGAGAAAAATGAGTCTGGCACATCCCTGCAAACCTACCATGCCGATCTCACAGGTCCTGGCAAGATGAAATAACACAAAACTATTATCCACATGGTACTAATTACTCCTTAAAATTCTATCTTACTAACACCCTCTGAAATCATAAGCTCCCCTGTGGTAGGGTCTAATTGTGATTAATCTTTGGGCCTTAAATTTCCCAGGCCAGTGACTCAGAGTGTATAGCAACCAATACTTTTTGAATGAATAAGTAAGGTTTATAGAAAGACTTTTTTTTATTTGACAGATAGAGTTAGACAGAGAGAGACAGAGATAAAGGTCTTCTTTCCATTGGTTCACCCCCCAAGTGGCTGTTACAGCTAGAGCTACACCAATCCAAAGCCAGGAGCCAGGAGCTTCTTCCTGGTCTCTCAGGCGGGTGCAGGGGCCCAAGCACTTGGGCCATCCTCTACTGCCTTCCTGGGCTACAGCAGAGAGCTGGACTGGAAGAGGAGCAACTGGGACTAGAACCCGGCACCCATATGGGATGCTGGCACTGCAGGTGGGGGATTAACCCTCCCTAGGCTGATGGTTCCCCTCAGCTCATACTATCTCTTCCTCCTCTTTTTTGTGAGGGGGGCATTTGTTCATTTCAAGGAACAGGACTTTCCAGAACTAGCTAATGTGGTTTACCAACATTCTCTGTGTCTTGTTAAAAGTGACCATGCCTTGACCATCATTTTGAGAGGAGGCTGCATTATCCTGCTTGTTGGGAATCCTGCTCTATTGGACTCTTCCAAATGTGTACCCAGGCCTCTACTGCCACCACACAGAGCCACAAGAGCCAGGACTGGGCCTGTGCCTCACTCATCTGCATAGCCACATCCCGTAGTCAAGTGACTGGTACCTTGCTGTGTTCCAAAAAAACTGTTGTATGAATGGATCAGTACGAAATGGGGAATGTGAAAGGACAAAGGTGGGAAGAGTCATTGATATAGGAACATAATATAGGGATAAGGCTCAACAGACCACAGAGATCAAACTGGAACCTCCAAATCATTTACGTCTGACAAGATATCTGGTTTATCATGGCATAGTAGATTTAAGTTGCAGCTTCAGCTGCCCGCATCTCTTGTCTGACTTATGGGATGGAGGATGGGATTAAATCTTTCCTTTTTGGAAGCATGGTATACCCACATGAACCCTGTCAGCTTCTTAGAAAATAGTCACAAAAGGGCCAGTGCCACGGCATAGTAGGCTAAGCCTCCATCTGCAGTGCCAGGATCCTATATAGGTAGCAGTTTGTTCCTTGGCTACTGCTCTTTTGATCCAGCTTCCTGATAACGTGGAAAGCAGTGGAAGATGGCCCAAGTGCTTGACCCCCTGCTGCCCATGTGCGAGACTAGTCCAGCCCTGGCTATTGCAGCCACGTGGGGAGTTGGACCAGCAGATGGAAGATCTCTCTGTCTCCCGCTCTCTAACTCTGCCTTTCAATTAAATAAACAAATCTAAAAAAAAAACAAGGAATACAGACACAGGACTTTCAGATTTGTGTTAGGGCACTGATACTCTGACTGCCTCTTATGGGCCAAGCCTGGAGAGGTCCTCCTCCTCCTTCACTGTATGGTTGGGGTGAGAATCTCAGGGAAGGAGAAAAACTCAGTTACTTTGGTACTTGAGTGCCCTTTGGCTCAATACCTGGGAATTTAGGTTAAAGCCCTTAGTACAGGGGATTATAAACAAAAAGAGTCCAATTACCCTCTGCAAGCCTAATAAGTAGCTGCAAGTGCTAGTGGGTAAAGAATACTCTCAGTGTCAGTGAGGCGAGCCTGCAGCATGGAGCAAAACAGCCACAGAGAACAGAGCAAGTTTCAATTCCAATCACCAGGTGTCGGAGCACAGAGCAACATTCAGCTGAACTGAGCAAGCCCTTCCATCAGTGATCTCCCCAGAGGAAAGTCTGGTGACCCCAGGGATTTGTCTGGAGCAGGGCTCAGAGTGAGCCAGTATAGAGGCTGTAACCCACAACTGTAATTCAAAACTTTTTTTAAAAACTGGAGTTAAGTTAAATGAAAAATGAAGATAGGGATGAGAATTTGACACAGCATTTAAGAAGCCACTTGGGACACTTGCATCCCATATTTGAGTGCATAGGTTCCTGTCTTGGCTCCACTCACCATTCCAGCTTCCTGCTAATGTGCACCCTGGGAGGCTCAGGTGATGGCTCAGGTGATTGGGTCCCTGCCACCTCTATGGGAGATCCAGACAGAGTTCCTGGCTCCTGGCTTCAGTCTGGTCCAGCCCTGGCTTGGGGGAGCAAACCAGTGAATGTAAGCTTGTGCTCTCTCTCTCTCTCTCAAATTAAAACAAGTAAATACTTTTAAAAAATAATAAATGTTAAAAATTAATCATTCTTTAGCTTTTTAACTGCATTTTATTATTTTCAGTGCTCTTGAGGTTGTGTATGTAGTGTGCATGATGTAATGGAGTGCTGTTGCATTCTTCTTCCCAACTCCACGCTCAGTGACATCAAGTGGATGACGTGAAATTGGCCATGGGAGGAATATTTACACCACGGTAACTGGCAAATTCTGCAAGTCAGCTTTTGGAGGGCTGCAGTTACATGTTAACACACCACTGGGAGGAGAACAACCATAAATTATGATGAAAGGCAGAAGGGAAAGTTGGTATTGGAATTTGCCTCTTAAGGTAATTCAGGCACAGCAAAATGCAAGAAATCACTAAAATATGGGCTCTGAGTTCAGAATTCCAGGTGTGTGTGAATCTGTTCTGCCACTTCTTAGCTGTGTAACATGGGGAGTTAACTCTCAGCGTCTGTCTCATCATCTGGGAAAAGGGCACATCAGAGCCTGCTTCATAAGATGATTCTAATGATTAGGTGAATTAATATGCTAAAGTCACCTTAAATAGCTGTATGTGTTAGCTATCACTGTTACCCAAAAGCAATGAAATTATTAATACAGGAGGTATGGAGATGCTAATAACAGAGACGCATTTGCATCCTAAGACAATTTACCCATCTTTGTTTAATTTATATTGAATTATTTCACATTATATTATTTACATTGGATAATTAAATGATTATTAGTAAATAATACAGTATTAATAAATAATACATAACTAAAGTTATTTTCTGGAAGGAAGCTAAACGCAACATCAGATTTTGATCCAGAATAATATATTTTTATTATCATGCATTCCCTTTTCAATATTTGGGAAGTAAATAAAAAAATCCAAGATTTACTTGTAAAGGTGTGTATTCTGTTTCCATCAATATTTTGTAATTATCAGGAAATCAGTGGGGTTTTCTCCAAAATTATGTTATTTAACACACGAGTGTGTCTTAAACTGAGCTCAGCAGAAATTATGTTAATAGAAACTCAATGTCTCTTTCATCTAAAGAGGAGTTAAGCACTTTTCTCCATATTTCAATGGCAGCAGCCTTTAAGAATAATTCATGGAGAGATCTTTCGTGGTGACAGAAGGGGAGTCAGAAATCTAGAGCAATGCTACGAGTGATTTTCTGAGACCACAAATCAGAAAAGGGCCAGCTTTGTGATGTGAAGAGCTTCATCATAGGTCTTGGTTTTGATGGACACAGAACTCAGGACATCTGCTGACATCAAGTTCCAAAGCCCTTTCTGGAAGTTTGGAGGAAGTTGGAGAACAAGCTACTCTCCGAGTTCCCAACCCGCTGGGCACTCTCCTGCCTGAGGCCACAGGAAACCCAGGGATCCACAGACCCCTCATAAAATCAGCAGTCATTGGAAAGTTGGGCAATCAGCTGGTCAGTGACACCATCAGACCAACTGCACAAGCCAAAGTCTATCTTTTAAAGATTTGCTTATTTATTTATTTGAAAGACAAAGTCACACACACACACACAGAGAGAAAGAGAGAGAGAGGGAGAGAGAGAGAGAGAGAGAGAGAGAGAGAGAGAGAATCTTCACCCACTGGTTCACTCTCAGATGGCCACAATGACCAGGGCTGGGCAAGGCAAACCAGTAGCCTGGAACTCCACCTGCATCTCCCATGTGGGTGGCAGGGGCTTAAGTACTTAGGCCATCATCCATTGTATTTCCAGGCACATTCCCGGGAGCTGGATCAGAAGTGGAACAGCTCGGACTTGAACTGGTGCTGTCATGTGGGATACCCATATGCACAGCAGCGGCTAACCCCGCTGCACCAGGCCAGACCCCATAAGCTAAACTTTAAAGCCTGAACTGCAGCATTTTCTACTCTCACCAGTCATTAGGCCTTTTTGATTCATGTATTTCAGTTGCCTGCTCATCACACTAATATTTATCGGCCCTCTGTTATTTCTGCTTAACACAGCGAGGTGTGCTGTTTCAAAACTTATTCTAAGAAACTATAACTTGTGGCTGGTGTTGTGGCACAGAGGGTTAAGCCACCACCTGAGACACCAGCATCCCATATGGACATCAGTTTGAGTCCTGGTTGCTACACTTCTGATCCAGCTCCCTGCTAATGAGTCTGGGAGGCAGTGGATGATGGTCCAAGTGCCTGAGCTCCTGCCACTCATGTGGGAGATCTGAATGGAGCTTCTGGCTCTTGGCCTTGGCTTGGTCCAACCCCTACTTTGCGACCATTTGAGGAGTGAACCAGTGGATGGAAAACTCTGTCTCTTCCTCTCTCTGTAACTCTGCCTTTCAAATAAAATAAATAAATCTTTTTTATTAAAAAAAACTATTACTAAAGGGAGAAGAGTATTTTTCCAAGGTACCCTAGATTAAGAAGACATATTTCATACATCTGCATAAGCAATACTTTTGTTTTTAAAAAATCCCAAAGGATGTTGGAACAACACAGATTCACTTCTCCATATTCATCACCATGGAACTCTGAGAAAGTGGTAAGAGTACTTCTGCACCAAGGAGTATGCTGACACTTCTAGAATTCCTTCTGTCATGCAGCATAGCCAGTGCCTTGGGGACAATCATGTGACACACCAACTCACTTGAGACTACAGCTGTCCTACCATCATGATCCCATTCAGATCTATTTTGGTACTGCCACAGTTGCTGGTGCAGCCCAAGGGGTGTATCCATGCATGAGCCGGACAGTGACAGCGACAGGACAACTGGCCATGGAAACCGCCTTGTGACAGATAGGCCAGCACCAGAGACCCTGGTGGCATCCTCTAGATTTTAAATAAGTGGGTGTTATAAAGAGCGATGTATGCTCACAGTTGATTATGTGCAAATCATAAAAGCATAGAGAAGATTAGTTTTAAGTGAGATGTTTCAATAAATATGTAATCCCACCATGCAGATATAAACACTATTATAACTTTTGCTAAATTTTCTTCGGACACATATATGTATGTGGAGAGAGAGAGAGAGAGAGAGAGAGAGAGAGAGAGAGAGAGAGAGGTACTTTCTTTTTCCTCTTTACTGCTATTATTTATTTTGGAATAATTTCAAAGTTATGCAAAGTTTGCAAAAATGGGATAAAAAATTCCAATATCCTCTCCACCCAGATTCCCCAAATATTAATGCTGTATGCCATCTGCTCTATATTTCTTTCTCTCTCTCTTACATCCTCTGATGGTAAATTGAAAACCTCATGCCTTCTTGCTTCCAAATCCTTCCCTGTGTATTCCCTAAAAATGAGACCTACATTGTACATAGCCATGTTAACTTCTAAAAGTCACAAAATTAGTAATGATGCAATTGTACCACTGAATGGACAGAATGTATTTAATTTCACAAATTGCCTCACTATTGCTCTTTCTCTTGCACACACATACACACATGCACACTCACACACACACGCACACTCATGCACACATGCACACTGGTTCAGGATCTAGTCCAAGACCACTTTGGGGGTTTTCTCTTGGTTTCTTTTCACTCGAAGAGCTCTCAAGTCTTTTGTGTCTGAAGGAGGTCTTTGAGAGTGCAGATAATCACTTTGTAGCAGTCTTTGAGTTGCTGTGGGCTCTCTCACCATGGTAGTGATAGAGTGTCTGTTCTCAGCTCACAGTCAGGGGATCATGCTGTGGCTCTGGCGCATGCACTGGGAACCAATGAGGTTCTATCTGCCTGTGCGATACCATAAACCTTGTCCTGCCCTAGGCAGTGGCAAGTCCTCCACAGTGGTGAATACCTCCAACATTTTCCTAGGCCATCTATCCCCTGGCAGTCTTGCCTAAAACGATTCTGATGATGACGATGATGATGGTGGTGGGGGTGGGGGTGATGGCCATCAACAAAAGATTGGATGAAGAAATTATGGGATATGTACACTATAGAATGCTACACAGTGGTAAAAATAATGAAATCCGATCATTTGCAACAAAATGGAGGAATCTGGAAAACATCATGCTGAGTGAAATAAGCCAGTCCCAAAGGGCAAATATCATATGTTCACCCTGATTGGCAACAACTAACTGAGCACCAAAAAGGAAACATGTAGAAGTAAAATGGACACTATGAGAAGCAATGTCTTGATCAGCCCTTGTCCAGACTGTTTGAGGACCAACTGACTATTTTATTCCTTTTAGTATTTTTGTTGTACTTAATACAATTGTTTGAACTCTTTAATTAACACACAGTTATTCTTAGTCATTTAAATTTAACTGAAAAGTGATCCCTGTTAGATATAGGAGTGTGAATAAGAGAGGGAAGAGATGTACAGTTTGTCACATGCTCACTTGGACTTACCCTTAATGGTAGAGTTAGAAATGTGCCAGGGGATTCCAATTCAATCCTATAAAGGTGACATGTACCAATGCCATCTTACTTAAGTTCATAATTGATCAAAAAGTTAGGATTAAGTGTCAAAGGGATTACATAAATAAGACCAATGTCTGCAAATAATAATTGATAGAATTAAAAAGGAGATAATAATCCTACATGGGAAGCAGGATACACAGAATGGCATATGCCCTAAACAGCACTCTGGCCTCAGAGTCAGCCCTTAAGGCATTCAGATCTGGCTAAAAAGCCCATGAGAGTTTTGTAGGCATGGAAAGCCAAGACACTGTGGCAAAAAAATGACCTACATGAAAGATCGCTGTGAGTGAGATCCCAGCAGAAAGAATGGACCATCAAAGAAGGCAGTACCGGAGAGAACTTCTACTTTGAATATGACCTTGTTTAAATAAGATCAGAGTTGGTGAACTCAAGAGGCTCCCATAGCTTTGGCCACTCATCACAAGAGCCTCAGGTGATTACTGACATCATAAATAAGAGTTTCAATTGTTAAATCAACAATGGGAGTCACTGTGCACCTGCTCCCCATGTAGGACTCTGTCCTTAATGTGTTGCATTATGCCAATTAATGGTAAAACTAATACTCAAACAGTACTCTATACTTTGTGTGTCTTTGTGGGTGCAGTCTGTTGAAATTTATGTAATATATACTAATTTGAATTTGAATCATGATGAAGAATGGGATGGGAGAGGGATGGGAGATGGGATGGTTTCAGGTGGGAGGGAAGTTATGGGGGGGAAAGCCACTATAATTCAAAAGTTGTAATTTGGAAATTTATATTTATTAAATAAAAGTTGAAAAAAATCCAAATAATAGGAATATATATGGAAAATGTCAGGACAAAGTTGTTACTTATCAGCAGTAACCTTGAATGTTAATCACCTTGACAATCCAGTCTCTACAGTGTTGGCTGAATGGATTAAAAACAATCTATTCCATCTATTTGCTGCATAAAAGAAAAACATCTCACTAGCAAACAGATGGAAAGTGAAATGTTTGAAAAAATATATTCCACGATAACAAAACAAATAAGAGCAGCTGTAGTCATATTAATATCAGTCAAAATAGACTTTAACACAAATACTGTTGAAAGAGATAAAGAAAGACACTTTGTAATGACTACAGGATCAACTCAATGGTAAGATGTGACTATAATAAATGTATGTGCACCTGATTTCAGGGCACTTGGCTATTTAAACAAATGTTAATGGGTCTAAAAGGAGCCATATACTCTAATACAGTAGCAGTGGAGAACTTCAACACCCTTCCTTCAGAAATGGACAGATCAAATAGAGAGAATCTCAACAATGATGCAACGGAATTAATTTACACTATGAATCAAATGGATTTAACTGATATTTACAAAACTTTTCATTCCACAAATGAAGACAATACATTGTACCAAATATATGGGCCACAGAAAAAACAATAAGAAGGAGGTCTGTAAATTCACCTCCATTTGTCCTATTTTGCTGGCAAGCTATATATGAATTGACAAAATCAAATATCTTGCTCCCTTTTGTTTTATTTCTGTTTGGGTGACAAAGCTGTAAACTGGTACTTGTGTTCAGTACTTCCGTGGTCTCTGCAGGCATTGAATGGGTTCTGTTCTGGGTTTAAACTTCAGCCTCAAAGAGAAAGACATACTTGGAAGGAAATATGGCTTTCTAAAATCAGAAGGGGAAACACTTCTTACAATGAAACCAGTGTTTCCTCCATCTCCTGGTCATTGTACTTGGAGAATTCATTGTTTTCAACTGAGATTCTTTTCTGAATATCATGGTAAAGGATCCTATTTGGGGCGTAAAGAGAAGTGTTGAAAAGTTTATTGATACTAGTTTAATTCACATAGTACAACACATTAAGGACAAAGATCCTACATGGGGAGTAAGTGCACAGTGACTCCTGTTGTTGATTTGGCAGATAATGTTTAATCTGCACAGGCTCTGAACCTGTGAGACAGGCAGAAATGAATACTCTATTCCCCGTCTAGAAATTGAAGTTTAAACTAGCTTTTGACTAACAAACAGAAATAGAAAATTAAATATTCTCTGTGGATAGGAAAATATAGGCCTTTGTGAGAAACAAGACCAAAGATTAGTGCTGTATCATGCTGATAAATCTGTTCCATAGGTGGAGAAAAGCCACTGGGATACAACAACGGACCATTACTTTGGTGTAAATATCCCCACCCAAGGCCAATTTCAAGCTGCCAGTATGATCTCCAAGAACAAGTTTGCAAACATCAAATCTACTATTGAGTGCCCAGATGAGCCAAGCTCAGCCAGCTAGTAGGAAGGATTAAAAAAAGAAGCACAGGACATCTCATAATCAATTGTTATGTTATAGACATATATTATGATGTGATCAATTGTGATATCATAAATCCATTATGATGTCATAAACCAATATTTTGATTATTTTAAAAAACCATTGTGTTCTTATAAATCTATCATTTTCATGTCATAATCAATTGTGACGTTGTAAACACTTGTGATGTCATAATCAACTGGGATAATAAAAAACACAATTGTATCAAAAACCTATATTTCTGATGTAATAATCAATTTAAAAATATATTAAAACCTGTGATATCATAAATATATCATTACAAAGTAATTTTGATTTCATAAACCACCATTGTGATATACTCAATTGTAATATCATAAAAATCCATTGTGATTTCATAAACTGTTATTGTTACACCATAAACCAACCATTGTGATGTCATAAGCCTACTCTTATGACATCACAAACAAAATCTTAAGTCTAATGTGACTTAATCAATTGTGATACATAAACCACCATTGTGAGGTCATAATCAGTTGAATGTCATAAACCATCATTATGAATTTATAATCAATTTGTGATCCCTTGAAAGTCACTGTGACATCATATACCCATATTGTGATGTAATTAATGTACTATTGTTATGTCATAAACCAATAATTGTGATGTCAAAAGCAACTGTGCTTTGAAAATATACTATGATGTCATAAACCAATAATTGTGTTGTCATAAATATTGTTGTTGATATATTGATGTTGTAATTGTGGTATCAACAACTACAGTAATTTAAAAACATATTATGCTGTCATAAAGCATTATTTTGTCATAAGATATCTTTTTTCTTAGTCAATTGTGATACAAAACCATTTGTGATATCATAATCAATTGGGATGTGATTAAGTGTGATTGTGATTTAAATCCACAATTGTGATTTCATATTTACAGTGAAGTCACCCAAATCACTGTGACATCAGAAACACACTATTATAAATTCATAGAATTGTGAGTTCATAAAGCCATTACAAGTTCATAAACTTGGCATTGAACATCATATTCAATTATAATATCATAAACTATCATTGTTTGTCAAAATTATGAATTTATAAACCAGCATTATGATGTAATAATCAATTCTGATGCCATACAGATATTATAAGGCCTTAAAGTACTAAAACAATGTCATAAACTATTGTGCTGTCATAATGGACTACAAAGTTATACAATTATTATGACAACATAACCAACAACTCTAAAATTACAATCAACTGTTATGTCATAGACTTCCATTATGATGTAATAAAGCAGCCATTATGATGTTATTATGAACTGTGATTTCATGAAAATGATTGAGGTAAAAAATAAATTGTTATAATGCAAAAAACATGGTGGCATCATAGGCTGTGATTTCAATGTTATAATCAATTGTGATATATTGACAAACATTTGTGATGTCAAAATTAACTCAGATGTGATAACCAACCATTTTGTCATAACCAATTGTGAAGTTATAAGTCAACTATTACACCATAAATCCCTCATTGTGATGTCATAATCAATTCTGATGTCATAAGCCACAAATAGGGTTTTATAATTATGTTAGCACAAAATCCATTGTGATTTCATAAACATTATGACATAAAAGCAATTGTGATATCACAAAGCTCCAATTGTAACATCACAATCAATTTTGATGTCATAACAATAATTGTGGTGACATAAACCAATAATTGACCAATGTGATATCATATATGTAAATTGATGTCACTCAATCATGGACTCATTAAATTTGTTATATCATAACTTATAATTTCATGAATCACTATTGTAATTCCATAGTTAATTGTGATACCATAAAACTATTTTGATGTCATAAAGCCACCATAGTTATATCATAATCAGTTGTCATCTCATAAGCCACCATTATGATTTTTTTTCTTTTTTTTAAATTTATTTGACAGGTAGATTTATAAACAGTGACAGAGAGAGACAGAGAGAAAGGTCTTCCTTCTGTTGGTTCATTCCCCAAGTGGCTGCTACAGCCGGCTCTGCACTGATCCAAAGCCAGCAGCCAGGTGCTTCTTCCTGGTCTCCCATGCGGGTGCAAGGGCCCAAGCACTTGGGCCATCCTCCACTGCTCTCCCAAGCCACAGCAGAGAGCTGGACTGGAAGAGGAGCAACCGGGACTAGAACTGGTGCCCATATGGGATCCTGGCACCACAGGCAGAGGATTAATCAAGTGGGCCATGGCACAGGCCCCATGCCACCACTATGACTTTAAAATGAATTGTGACATCTTGTCTGGTGCCGCGGCTCACTAGGCTAATCCTCTGCCTTGCGGCGCCAGCACACGGGGTTCTAGTCCCAGTTGGGGCACCAGATTCTGTCCCGATTGCCCCTCTTCCAGGCCAGCTTTCTGCTATGGCCAGGGAGTGCAGTGGAGGATGGTCCAAGTGCTTGGGCCCTGCACCCCATGGGAAACCAAGAGAAGCACCTGGCTCCTGCCTTTGGATCAGCACGGTGCGCCGGTCATAGTGCGTTGGCTGCGGTGGCCATTGGAGGGTGAACCAACGGCAACGGAAGACCTTTCTCTCTGTCTCCCTCTCACTATCCACTCTGCCTGTTAAAAAAAGAAAAAATAAAAAAGATGAATTGTGACATCTTAACAATAATTGTTATCTCGAAGTATATAATGAGGTCATAAAATCCATTGTGATATCATAAAGCTACCATTGTTATGTTACAATAATTTATAATGTAAGGATCCTTTTCATGCCATAACTTTTTGGAATGCAACAAATAACCATTATGAAATAATAAGTCTGACACTGTAATGTCATAATTGTGATGCTATAAAAACCATGGTGAAGTAAAAATCTATTGTGATAAAAAATCATGATAACTTTAAAATTAATTGTGAAGTCATCAAAACCATTAGTGTATCATTAACCTACCAGTTGTAATAGATTTGGATGTCATAATAAATTATGATTTCATAAAACACAATTATTATATTATATTCTGATGTGATGTTATTAATCCCACTGTAATTTCATAAAACAATAGTATGACATAAATAAAGCTACCATTCTTATTTATTAATAAATTATTAGGTTGAAAACTCCTTGTGATATCTTATCTGGGGATGTGATAAACCACAATTCTTATATCATTAAACTCTCATTGTGATGCCATAATCAATTGTGAAATCATAAACAACACTGTGACATTATAACCATGACATTATGAAGTCACAATCAATTGTGATGCCATAAGGCACTATTATGATGCCAAAAACTGTGACAATGTCTGCTATTGTGATGTCATAATCAACAGAGAATTTGTAAAATCCATTGTGGTGTTATAAATCTACCATTGTGATGTAATATTGAATCATGATCATGAGCAACTATTGTTGTGTCATGATGATCATTATGATGCTATAAAACTACCATTGTGTTCTCATAAGTTGTGAAAACATTGAACTGGGGCATCAAAACTTACCATTGTGGCATTATAATTGATTGTGAAGTTATGAACCTCCAAGCAATATGAAAATCAATAATGATGTCAAAAAATTATTATATCAAAAACCAATATTGTGCTGTCATGAGCATTCTGATGTCATATTAAATTTTCATGTCAGTAACCAATATTATCATATTGTAGTCAATTTTAATGTTGTAAAATGATAAGAATGATTGTGAATTGTAAATATATAGTTGTGACATGTAAAATCATTGTGATTTTACAAAATTACTGTTGTTATGATATAATCAATTGGGGCATTGTCAAAACCCTGGTGATATCATTATAAACCAAGAGTTAACAAAACATTACTGTCAAATCATAAACCAATAACTGATGTCATAATCTATTGTCAAGTCATAAAAACCTTTCTGACATCACAATTCAAATGTGGCATCATAATAGATTGAGATGTTATAGGCTACCAGTGAGATGCTTTAATCAACAGTGATATCATACAAACATTATACAAAAACAATATATAAAAAAGATCAGTTTGTGATGTCATAAAAACAATGTACTGCAAAAACTTACCATTTTTATGTCATAATAAAATGTGATATCATAAAATACTCATGATGACATAAACCAATCATATTGGTGTCACAAATCTTTCATTGTTATATTATGATCAATTGTGATGTCATAAATGACCTTGAGGATGTCATAATGACCACTGTGACATCATAAACCGTCATTGTTGTATTATGATCAATTGTGAAGTCATTGAAATAATTGGGACTTAATAAATTACAATTGTATCATAATTCATTTTAAACCCATAAATTAATAATTATTATTTCATATTTAATTGCGAATTCATAAAAAGCATTGTGATGTTATAAACCTATAATTATGATGTCGTAGTCAATTACTATATCATAAACCATTATTGTTTTGGCATAATAAAATGTGATGTAAGCCATAATACTGATGTCATAATCAATTCTGATATTATGAAAATCTTTTTGATGCCTTGCACTGATATTGTGCTGCCATAAATATATAATTGTGATGCCATAGACCAAACATTGTATATTCATGATGAAAATATATGTGTATTCATGATTCCAAAAATGACCACTGTATGGACATGAAATTTCATTGTGGTGTCATCATCAATTCAAAAATGATGAATCAATACTTTTATATCATAAGCCTCCATGTGATTCATAAAGCTACCAATATGATGCTATAATCAAATATGATATAACAAGCCATTTTAAAGTCAACAATTATTATGAAATAAAAAGTAATTTTATAAATGACATAAAGCTATCATTGTTATGTCTTAATTAATTATGATTTCATAAAAATCTTTGTAATTTCTCAATTAACTAGGGTTGATAACCCACCATTGTTATATCATATACCTATCATTGTGATGTCATAATTAATTAATAAAAAATAACCAATGGGATGTCATACAGATAAAGTCATAATCAGTTTGTGGTACCATAAACTGTCATTGTGATATCATAAGCAATTCTTATGCCATATAAACTATTGTGATGTTGTACCAATTGTTATGCCATAAACCACCATTATCATGTTACAACCAATTGTGTTGTCATGAAATATATTGTGATGCTATAAAACAATAATGTGATGATATAACATATCATTGTGTTTCCAGGAAGCAACCATTGTTATGTCATAATCAATTGTGGTATTATAAACATCCCTGTAATGGCATAATCAATTGGGGTATGTCAAATGATCATTGTTATGTCATAAATCTACCATATTATTTCATGATAATTTATGTAATGAAAATATTGTTTTTTCATAAACCAATATTGTGATGCAATAAAACAACAATTGTCATATCACAAACCAACCATTGTTATGTCATAATCAAGCATTATGCCATAAATACCACTGTGACATCATAAACCTAACACTGTGATGTCACAATTTTGATTCCATAAATCACCATTGTGATTTTATAATCAGGTGTTGTGTCATAATCAATTTTGATGTTATAAAATCATTGTGATGACATACACCAATATTGTGATTTCTACTGTGATAAAGAGAAAATGTGATTTCACAAACCAGGTATTGTGTTGTTATTATTGATTGAATTTTTAAGCCATAAAAGACATTGTGGCATTACAAATCTACCATTGTGATGTAGTATTCAATTGCAATATCATAAGTCATCATTATGATGTTATAAACTGCTATTGTGATAGCATGAACTATTATTATGTTATAATCAACAATATCAGAGGAATCATTGTGAAATCAAAATCTATTGTGATGCTATAAAGCACTGTGATGTCCTAAGCTACCATTTTTGTCCCATAATCAATTGTGATGTCATAAAAACCATGGTGATGTAATATTAGATCAGAATTGATAAACTACCATTGTGATATGATAAACCTCAGTATTTTAATGTTACCATGGGATTAATGTTACTTTTTTGGGCAATTTATATATGAGTGTGAACTTTAAGGAACATAACAACAGCAATGCTCCAGAAAACTTGAATGTAAATGATATTTAAAATAACATCCAATTTTGAAGACGTTGATGGGTTTCTGGGTCTTTTAATGGACACTTATTGCAAATCTTTTCAAAGAATGAACATCAATTTTAAATATAAGAAATACTATCTCTTTTGTCTCCCAAATTAGTTTTTTTAACTTAAAGTTATGCTAAAACAAGATATCCTAGTGTATATCTGAGGGTATTCTAGGAAGGAGTGTGTCTATGTGAACTCCCAAAGTAAGTAGGCAACATGTCTCTGCATTCCCAGACACTGCAGCCCAAGATTACCAGAGTTATAAGGTTCAAACTGACTAGCAAGTGTATTTCTGGACTTTATGCTAGTAACACTCAGAATGCTTGGGATGAGGTTCTGAAATCTGCTAACTGGACAATTTCTGTGGATGAATCCTAAGCACACTAAAGCTTGGGAGTCACTATCCTTAAAGACTATGGATAATTGGCTGATAATTACCCAACTAAGTAAAGACACTCTTTATGTCATTTAGAAATGAGTGTACTTGTGGCATGAATGTTAACATTTGTCTATGTTACTGACTGAAACAGGAGTAAGTTGAGTTACATAGTTTAACTTCATCTGTCAAGGACACAGTAATCTTGTGATTGAATCATGTAATAGCATGCAAATATTGACAAACCATGGCCTCAAGAAGCAATTCAACATGCAATGGCTACAGCACAACACATTTTTCAGTTTTAAAGTTTTATTTGCATGATTAATATCACTTCATTACTCTAAGACAATCAACAAAATAATAAATCAAGGCATGACTTTTAGTATTTGCCAATTCCCTGGTGTGAATACGGCTCCTGTGACCAATTTCAAACTACCAGAATGGAAAGGTGAGAAGAGAAATGGGATAAAACCTTACTCTGGCCGGCGCCACGGCTCAATAGGCTAATCCTCCGCCTTGCGGCGCCGGCACACCAGGTTCTAGTCCCGGTCGGGGCACCGATCCTGTCCCGGTTGCCCCTCTTCCAGGCCAGCTCTCTGCTGTGGCTAGGGAGTGCAGTGGAGGATGGCCCAAGTGCTTGGGCCCTGCACCCCATGGGAGACCAGGAGAAGCACCTGGCTCCTGCCATCGGATCAGCGCGGTGCGCCGGCCGCAGTGCGCTACTGCGGCGGCCATTGGAGGGTGAACCAACGGCAAAAAGGAAGACCTTCCTCTCTGTCTCTCTCTCACTGTCCACTCTGCCTGTCAAAAAAAAAAATTACTCTATGGTATTTCCAGAAAAGAAACACAAGGAACAATCCACACACCTTGTGAGAATGGGCCAATCATCTGCTCTCTGACATTAGTATGAGAGAGCCTAGCACAGCAGAGATTGCATTTTATTTTTCCAGGGCTGATTCCTGTAGCTTAGAAGCTACCTTGTTAAACAAGAACAGATTTCATGTACCTTTCTGTAAAGTCAGCTATGGAAATATGTGTACTCTAAGTTACTGTCTTAACAAAATGTTCACACTCTCAAAACTTAGCTCAAAATGTAATGTAGGCCGGCGCCGCGGCTCAGTAGGCTAATCCTCCACCTTGCGGCGCTGGTACACCGGGTTCTAGTCCCAGTCGGGGCACCGATCCTGTCCCGGTTGCCCCTCTTCCAGGCCAGCTCTCTGCTGTGGCCAGGGAGTGCAGTGGAGGATGGCCCAAGTGCTTGGGCCCTGCACCCCATGGGAGACCAGGAGAAGCACCTGGCTCCTGCCATCCGAACAGCGTGGTGCGCCGGCCGCAGCGCACCTACTGCAGCGGCCATTGGAGGGTGAACCAACGGCAAAAAGGAAGACCTTTCTCTCTGTCTCTCTCACTGTCTACTCTGCCTGTCAAAAATTTAAAAAAAAATGTAATGTAAAACATTCTTAGGCTCAAACATCTGGAGTCCATGATTAAGTTCTCAGAAGTAATATGGCCCTCACAGCATGTTCTCTATTGTGTTCAAATTAATGTATGACATTGATAATGGCATATAATTGAATGCTACAGCAGGAAGAAATCTCAGAAAGGAGCTAATCTCAGCTTTTTTTATCTTTCAAATGAAGTTACTAACATCCAGGGAGATTCATTTGCATACAACAGAGAAGCAAAGCTGGTACACAAACCCAGATTTTTATTCATAGGCTTAAGTGCTAAGCTTTCCTCCAAACTGTATTACAGTGAGAGAACTGTGAGAAGTTCATCCCATCTTTCTCAGTTTGGTGATAAATAGATACACTCAGCTACACTTTTGGGGAGAGGCTCAATCATGCATGGAAAAGGACTAGCATTCATATTCACATCACTTATGTTTCTATTTTATTACACTGTTCACCACACTTCTTTTAATGGCCAGACTTGTTGCTTCCATGAGTAATCAATTACAAGTTATGAACAGTTTACCTTGGCAAGTCTTTTTTTAACCAATAAACTCTCAGTGAAAATTTAGAGTGGAGAATATACTTTATAGCTTGATCTGATAGTGAAATATCTTGGATACTTGTGAACTACTAAAGTCAGAAAATCCCCTTGATTGGTTGTTGGCCAATCTCAGTGGGTTGCTAAACATATCCTTTTGAGAATACTGTTTTCTATCTACTCAAATGATACATCTGAAACATCATATTTTCTCTTTATTTTGAAGATAGTATCATCCTATAATCTCTTCTCTGAAATTCTTAAGACAGTGATTCTGGTATTCAGATTGTTTCAGTTTTAGAAAGGTAGTAAATATTATGTCTCTCCCCAAGTGGAAACATAGTTAATTTTCCATAGCCCAGCACATTGACCTTTTGCAGCAAAGCCTAAATATTCACATGGAATGGGGTCAAAAGGACTACATGAATAGGACTCCTGTTGACCAATTCCAAACTACCAGAAAGGAAAGATGGGAAGAGAAATGGGATAAAACCTTACTCTATGGTATTTCCAGAAAAGAAACACAAGGAACAATCCACACACCTTGTGAGAATGGGCCAATCATCTGCTCTCTGACATTAGTATGAGAGAGCCTAGCACAGCAGAGATTGCATTTTATTTTTCCAGGGCTGATTCCTGTAGCTTAGAAGCTACCTTGTTAAACAAGAACAGATTTCATGTACCTTTCTGTAAAGTCAGCTATGGAAATATGTGTACTCTAAGTTACTGTCTTAACAAAATGTTCACACTCTCAAAACTTAGCTCAAAATGTAATGTAGGCCGGCGCCGCGGCTCAGTAGGCTAATCCTCCACCTTGCGGCGCTGGTACACCGGGTTCTAGTCCCAGTCGGGGCACCGATCCTGTCCCGGTTGCCCCTCTTCCAGGCCAGCTCTCTGCTGTGGCCAGGGAGTGCAGTGGAGGATGGCCCAAGTGCTTGGGCCCTGCACCCCATGGGAGACCAGGAGAAGCACCTGGCTCCTGCCATCCGAACAGCGTGGTGCGCCGGCCGCAGCGCACCTACTGCAGCGGCCATTGGAGGGTGAACCAACGGCAAAAAGGAAGACCTTTCTCTCTGTCTCTCTCACTGTCTACTCTGCCTGTCAAAAATTTAAAAAAAAATGTAATGTAAAACATTCTTAGGCTCAAACATCTGGAGTCCATGATTAAGTTCTCAGAAGTAATATGGCCCTCACAGCATGTTCTCTATTGTGTTCAAATTAATGTATGACATTGATAATGGCATATAATTGAATGCTACAGCAGGAAGAAATCTCAGAAAGGAGCTAATCTCAGCTTTTTTTATCTTTCAAATGAAGTTACTAACATCCAGGGAGATTCATTTGCATACAACAGAGAAGCAAAGCTGGTACACAAACCCAGATTTTTATTCATAGGCTTAAGTGCTAAGCTTTCCTCCAAACTGTATTACAGTGAGAGAACTGTGAGAAGTTCATCCCATCTTTCTCAGTTTGGTGATAAATAGATACACTCAGCTACACTTTTGGGGAGAGGCTCAATCATGCATGGAAAAGGACTAGCATTCATATTCACATCACTTATGTTTCTATTTTATTACACTGTTCACCACACTTCTTTTAATGGCCAGACTTGTTGCTTCCATGAGTAATCAATTACAAGTTATGAACAGTTTACCTTGGCAAGTCTTTTTTTAACCAATAAACTCTCAGTGAAAATTTAGAGTGGAGAATATACTTTATAGCTTGATCTGATAGTGAAATATCTTGGATACTTGTGAACTACTAAAGTCAGAAAATCCCCTTGATTGGTTGTTGGCCAATCTCAGTGGGTTGCTAAACATATCCTTTTGAGAATACTGTTTTCTATCTACTCAAATGATACATCTGAAACATCATATTTTCTCTTTATTTTGAAGATAGTATCATCCTATAATCTCTTCTCTGAAATTCTTAAGACAGTGATTCTGGTATTCAGATTGTTTCAGTTTTAGAAAGGTAGTAAATATTATGTCTCTCCCCAAGTGGAAACATAGTTAATTTTCCATAGCCCAGCACATTGACCTTTTGCAGCAAAGCCTAAATATTCACATGGAATGGGGTCAAAAGGACTACATGAATAGGACTCCTGTTGACCAATTCCAAACTACCAGAAAGGAAAGATGGGAAGAGAAATGGGATAAAACCTTACTCTATGGTATTTCCAGAAAAGAAACACAAGGAACAATCCACACACCTTGTGAGAATGGGCCAATCATCTGCTCTCTGACATTAGTATGAGAGAGCCTAGCACAGCAGAGATTGCATTTTATTTTTCTAGGGCTTAACTGTCTAAAAAAACTGTCAAAATCTATTGTCAATCAATTGTCTTAATCAATCACAATTAATTAAGACATAACAATGATAGCTTTGTCATTTATAAAATTACTTTTTATTTCATAATAATTGTTGACTTTAAAATGGTTTCAGTTATATCACATTTGATTATAACATCAGATTTGTAGCTTTATGAATCACATGGAGGCTCAGGTCAGGTCATTTGGGGTGGAATTTAATCACTAAAAGTTATTTGACAAACCAGATTTTCAGGGCTTTAAATGTTTATTTGTTTTCATTTTATGAGAGAGAGAGAGAGAGATCTACAGAGATCTTTTATCTTCTACTTTACTCTCTGGCTGCTTGGCAGATGGAAATGGGCTGGGATAAGCTGAAGCAAGGAACTAGGAACTCAATCTGAGTCTCATGTATAGTAGGCAAGAGCCAAACACTTAAGCCATCAGATATAGCATGTTAGAAGGAAGCTGAAACTGAAGGCAGGACTTGAGCTCAGAAATTCCACAAAGGAGATGTGGGTTCCCAAGTGACGTGTTAACCACTGTGCCAAAGGCCCACACTCTCAGGGTCTTTTAGATTTAAACAGCATGGACAAGGGATTATGGGCCTCTAACAACACTATCAGCATGTTCTTCCTTAATCTTTGTATTCAAATGAATGTAGTCATAATGTCTTCTTGATCCATGTCCAACTTTAATTGTTACACTGATATGATTAAACTCAGTCTAGGCATATTAACTGAAGAAGTCATTTGTTTTTTTGTTCTGATATGGCCTTAATGCTGGTATACTGCTTAGAAAATTTTTGAAGTAGCATTTTTCTGACATACCTTTGTCTTTATATGTTTAACCTGATGCTCTTACCACTGCTACATTATTCTCTTATTCAAATCTCATTATCATATTTTGAATCTAGAAAAGAAGAGACAATCTATAATACAGGCAATTACATTCATAGAGGAAGGTACAGAAATAAGAATGTTTATGAAGGATTGAAATAGAGAGTTTCTTAGTGGTGGAGTTATGAATGCCTTATTTTTTCTACTTATTTGCATTTTCCATTTTCCTAATGTAGACACATTATTTTATTACCTTATTACTAAAATAATAAAAGATTTAGAACAGAAAAGAATAGTTTCTTCACTTTAAAATACTTTATTTCACCATATCATAAATAATGAGTACTCACAATTCACTTCGGTGGTTTTTCTTTCTTTTTTTTTTTTTTTACAGGCAGAGTGGATAGTGAGAGAGACAGAGAGAAAGGTCTTCCTTTGCCGTTGGTTCACCCTCCAATGGCCGCCGCGGTAGGCGCGATAGGTGCTTATCCTGGTCTCCCATGGGGTACAGGGCCATCCTCCACTGCACTCCCTGGCCACACAGAGAGCTGGCCTGGAAGAGGGGCAACCGGGACAGGATTGGTTCCCCGACCGGGACTAGAACCTGGTGTGCCGGCGCCGCAAGGCGGAGGATTAGCCTAGTGAGCCGCGGCACCGGCCCCAACTTCGGTGGTTTTTCTTAAGTTTACTAACTGGAGAAATTTATTTTTATTATTAGCAGTCAAATAAGTTTAACTCAAAAAAGCAAATTCTTAAATTTTAGTTTCAATTAATTTATCTCACACTTGTAAAAGGTACACATTTTCATTTTGTTCTTTAATTTTAAAATTTGTATAATGTTAAGTAGAATATTAGTTTATATATGGACAAAATAAAATATAGATGCTGAGAAGGGTAATAATAAACAGATCAGTAATGGCAAAGTAGTGGGTAGACAGGAAAGGACTAAAAATGCACATGGAGCCAGAGTTGCAGTGAAATGTCTCTTCTATATTTCTCTATAACTAGGCCTTCCAAATAAATTGTAAGAATATAAGAATCTAAAAAAAGAGAAAGATGAACAAATTTGAGTCATTGGAAGACTAACATCTGATCATTGTATTATAAATCTCCCCATTGTCAAAACTTAAATGAGCTGTTTAAGTTGCTTGTATTTACTTTTTTTTTCCCTTTTCACACCTTCCTGTGAAAATTTGAGAAAATTTGTTTAGGTATTTCATTTGAAATGTCCTCCTCCTTCAGTTTTAAATGTCCTGCTTTTTGGATCTTCCAGATAAGAGAAACCTAGAACTAAAACATCAAATTTTATATTATTATGAAATGATACATTACTCTGTATTTCTACTATTTCTTATGAATATTATTCACTGAAATACAGTGAAAGACTGTGTAGATACAGCATGTTAGATATTATATGAGAGTTCTCAGGCCCATTAATAGGAGAGTCATACTCATTAATGCTAGGAAAAACATAATCCAATATTGTCATTAAAGTTAGCTTTTAAAATAC
Source organism: Lepus europaeus (assembly GCF_033115175.1). NCBI lineage: Eukaryota > Metazoa > Chordata > Mammalia > Lagomorpha > Leporidae > Lepus > Lepus europaeus. Next base: position 11,312,193 of record NW_026909276.1, on the reverse strand, counting down.
CATTGCATATATGTGATGGCAAACTGTTGAAATCTTTACTTAATATATACTAAACTGATCTTCTGTATATAAAGAGAATTGAAAATGAATCTTGATGTGAATGGAAGGGGAGAGGGAGCAGAAAAGGTGGGAGGGAAGTTATGGGGTGGGGAAGCCATTGTAATCCATAAGCTGTACTTTGGAAATTTATATTCATTAAATAAAAGTAAAAAAAAATACCATTGCATAGGCCGGTGCTGTGGCTCAATAGGCTAATCCTCTGCCTTGCGGTGCCGACACACCAGGTTCTAGTTCCGGTTGGGGCACCGGATTCTGTCCCGGTTGCCCCTCTTCCAGGCCAGCTCTCTGCTATGGCCCAGGAGTGCAGTGGAGGATGGCCCAAATGCTTGGGCCCTGTACCCCATGGTAGACCAGGAGAAGCACCTGGCTCCTGCCTTCAGATCAGCGCAGTGTGCCGGCCGCGCCAGCCACGCCGGCCATTGGAGGGTGGACCAACAGCAAAGGAAGACCTTTCTCTCTGTCTCTCTCTCTCACTATCCACTCGGCCTGTCAAAAAAAAATACCATTGCATATTGTTCAAATTAGTTCTTGTAAAATCCAATCTATAAAAATAGAGTAAAAGCATTCCACATTGTGTTTATGTTGTAATTGTTAAATTTCTACCCAGTTTTCTTATGCAGTCAGAATTTGAAACATAATCTTATGTGTCATCAAATTAATGTTAATATAAGCATGAATTAAACTAACATTTTTCCTGATTTCTCTTTGTTATTTACATATAGTTTTGTTAGAAGAATACAGGTAACATAAGGGAAATAAACTGGAGTAATTTTACCACAGCACGATTTTTGAAAAGCCCAGAACTTATTCCGATAGGGTCATAGTCAAAATGGAAGTTCTCTCCTCCCTTCAGAGAAAGGTACCTCCTTCTTTGATGGCCCCGTTCTTTACACTGGGATCTCACTCACAGAGATCTTTCATTTAGGTCTTCTTTTTTTTTCTTTTCCATGGTATCTTGGCTTTCCATGCCTACAATACTCTCATGGGCTCTTCAGCCAGATCCGAATGCCTTAAGGGCTGATTCTGAGGCCAGAGTATTGTTTAGGACATCTGCCATTCTATGAGTCTGCTGTGTCTCCCACTTCCCATGCTGGATCCTTCTCTCCCTTTTTGATTCTATCAGTTAGTATTAGCAGACACTTGTCTTGTTTGTGTGATCCCTTTGACTCTTCGACCTATCAGAGCCATCAATTGTGAACTGAAATTGATCACTTGGACTAGTGAGATGGCATTGGTACATGCCACCTTGATGGGATTGTATTGGAATCCGCTGGCACATTTCTAACTCCACCATTTGGTCAAAGTCAAGAAACTCTAAAGGCTTCCATAGTCCTGGCAACTCACGACTAGAGCCTAGGGAGATTACTGACGCCATGAACAGGAGTGTCAAATTGTTAAGTCAGCAACAGGAGTCACTGTGTACTTACATCCCATGTGGGATCTGTCCTTAATGTGTTGTCTAATGTGCAGTGATGCTATAACTAGTACTGAAACAGTATTTTTACACTTTGTGTCTCTGTGTGTGTACAAACTGATGAGATCTTTACTAATTATATACTGCATCGATCTTCTGTATATAAAGATAATTGGAAATGAAAAAAAACCCTGGTGTTAAATTGGAAATGGCATAGAAAATTAATTAATTTTTTAAAAAAAAATTATGTAGGATCTCTGTCTTTAATGTGCTGTACACTCTTATTTAATGCTATAACTAGTACTCCAACAGTATTTTTTTCACTTTGTGTTGCTATATGGGGGCAAACTGTTGAAATCGTTACCTAATATATACTAAACTGATCTTCTGTGTATAAAGACAAGTGAAAATGAATCTTGATGTGATTGGAAGGGGAGAGGGAGTGGGAAAGGGGAGGGTTGTGGGTGGGAGGGAAGTTATGGGAGGGGGGAAGGCATTGTAACCCATAAGCTGTACTTTGGAAATTTATATTCATTAAATAAAAGTTTAATAAATGAAAAAAAAAGAAAAGCCCAGAACTATCATATTAAGAAGTCATGTAGAGGTACTCTATATTTGTATTCTCAATCCTCTGTAATCTTTTCTTGTTCTCTTAGTTTTCTAGTAGAATTTTCTAATAAACCCACAACTGTAATGTTCAAATTTCTCAATATATCAAGCTCATCTTTCCAAATTTTGTGGATGTTGACTGATTTTTGGTCATTCCTTTGGTATACAAATGGATATGTATAGACTTTCAAATTACCATATCTTAGACAAGTCTTTTTTAAAGATTTATTTATTTATTTGGAAGAATTAAACAGAGAAAGAAGGAGTGGCAGAGAGAGAGAGAGAGAGAGAGAGGTATTCCATCTACTGGTTCACACCTCAGATGGTTACAATGGCTGGAGCTGTACTGATTCGAAGCCAGGAGCCAGGATATTCTCGGGATTCCCACTCAGTTGCAGTTACCCAAGGACCTGGGCCAGCTTCTACTGCTTTCCCAGTCCATAGCAGAGAGCTGGATTGGAAGTGGAGCAGCTGGGTATCCAACTGGCACCCATATGGGGTGCTGGCACTGCAGGTGACAGCTTTACCTGCTATTCCACAGCGCCGGCCCCAGACAAGTCTTAATATAGAAGGTCATACTGTCTGGATCATAAACTAAAACTGTTACAATAATAGTTTTCAATTATTATAATAATTTATATTTTATAAATTATATATATTTATAATTTAGACTTATAAATTATATATAACTATAAATATATTTATAAATATACATAATTTATATTTTATAATAATATAAATCTGAGTCAATTATATATACCCTTTCATCTGAAAAGTAGTCCCACATCATCCCTTTCTTCCCACACTACTGATAAATGGCTTATTGTGTATTACATATCTTATATTTATCATTCACCAAGGTAAGTTAAACTAATATCTCTCCTGTGCATTTTCATTTTTTGGTATTGCTTTGATTGGCTCAGGAATTTGTACTGCATAATTCATTTTTAAATGACAGCTTTGTTTCATAAGAATTAAAATTCTTAATGAATACATAGTTTTTAAATAATAAAGTTTGTATCTGCTTTACATTTAGGTATGCTTCAAGAAAGTGTCTATGTTTTAGACATGAGCTTGAATACTTTTAATGAATATAGAACTTTAAAAATGTATCAAATGAGATGACTTTTCTTTAATAAACCAATATCTTCATAATATACTTTAAAAATTATTTATTTAGCTGAAAGTTGGAGTTACAGAGAGGCAGAGGCAGAGAGAGATCTTCCATACACTGGTTCACTCCCCAAATTGCCACAATGGCTGAAGCTGGACAGACTGAAACATGGAGCCAGGAGCTTTTCTCAGGTCTCTCACATGGGTGCAGGGGCCCAAAGCCTGGGCCAATTTCTATTGCTTTTGAGGCCATAGCAAAGTGTTGACTCGGAAGTGGAGCAGCCAAGTCTTGAACAGGAGCCTATATGAGATGCTGACATGGCAGATGACAGCTTTACCTGCTATGCCACAGTGCTGGTCCCCATAATAGACTTTTTAAGCATGAGACAATCATTAAAAATTTATATGAATAATCATGACCTTAATGAAACAATTGTCCCCATGTAATAAGAGGATAATTCTAGATCCATGCTAGCTTCTAATAGAAAATAAGGCAATGAGACAGAAAACAGATATATAACAAAATTTTTCCTTTATGAGCAAAATTATGTCAGATTTTTAAGGATAAGTGAATAAAAGCCATGAGATAGAAGTGAAAATTTAAAAATCATTCCATAATTAAAATCTCTTTATTATCTGGTATCCACAAACCTTATATATAGGGTTCAAAATTATTACCCAACATTGTGATCTCAGAATCCTTCAAGTTATGTCCATGCTAAATGTTATTTGCATGTTTACTGTAACTCTCTTAAAAATGCCCAGTGGGGTTTTTCACAGATATGACTTCTTAACACCACTAACTCTATTGTTTAATGGTAATTTTTCTATTGCTACTGAAATGTTTGTTTTTAACTTTTTTCAGTTCTAATATTAACAAAATATAAATAAAATAACTCACTTAAACAAACTCATTGGTATCTGCAATAGTTATTTATAGGATAAAAGTATCTTTTTACACATATTTATTTATTTATTTATTTGACATAGTTATAGAGAGACAGAGACAGAGGGAGAGAGAAATTTTCCATCCACTGGTTCACTAAACAAATGGCCACAACAGAGATCTGGGCAGATCTGAAGCCAGGAACCAGGAACATCTTCTGGGTTTCCCATGCAGGTGCAGGGGCCCAAACACTTGGGCCATCTTTTGCTGTTTTCTCCATGATAGCAGAGAACTGGATGGGAAATGGAGCAGCTGAGACTCAAACAACAGCCATAATGGATGTTGGTATTTCAGGCATTGGCTTTACCTGCTATGCCCCAACACTGGCCCTGGGATAAAAAGGATCTTAAAGACCAAAGTTTCAGGGTCATTGTTTTTAAAACAGTCTAGAGCATGTCCCACACGAGTGTGTGAAGTGTGCATCATAGCTCCCTCCTAGAAGCAGAGGGAGTCTGAGCATGAGATGTAGCCACCAGCCAGAACCAGGATGAGCTGAGTCACTGATTCTCAAGGAATATTCCAGTATCTGAGAGCTACAAAAAAAAACTCATTGTAATAGCAGGTACCTTGTATTTTTTTCATAATAATTATCATGAAGAATGTCCTATATATGCAAAACTGCCTTGGGATTTTTTATGTCATTGTATTATGGCATTTTTATAATGAATATTATATGGAGAACTAAATAGAATAATTCTTCTGAGCTTGAAGGAATATAACCTACTTCTAGTAGTTTAGTTTTGGGGTTCAAATACATGTTCAGTCTCTTTAATTTGAAAAATAATTAAAGAGCATAGACACTTGTTGGCATTCATATTTTCAGCTTCTCTCAGTAACTAAGGACATAGTTAATCATAGCCAGTAGGAAAAAAATTACTCCTCACATAATCCCATCAGTATTTGTTGACTTCAATTCAAAGAAGCCAAGATTCATTCTCTGTTCTTAGCTCTAAAAATGTTTTCTATGCAAACAGAGCACAATAGAGAAAAATAGGGCTTCATCTCATCCATCATGTCATCACATAGTTGTAAATTGTACAATTTTTAAATGTTTAAATTATATTTCTTCTAGTAACAAAGATTTTTCAGTCCCAAGTTATATTTGAAATAGCCCCTTTTAAAATATATTATTCCTTTTTATTTTTTATATTTAAAAATTTTAAAGTGAAAAAAATTTCATGTACCTTATATATACAGACAAAGGAGCATATTAATACTTCTCACCCTAATCTCCCTCCTCCTCATTTTTATACCCTCCTTCTTCCTCCCTTTCTTATTCTTTATTTTCATTATTATGATGATCTACTTTCCATTTAATACTGCTAAGAGTAAATTTACATTATTAAGAATTCAATAAATAGTAAGAAGAAAAACATAAAATGTACTATTTCTGATATACTATTTTTAGATAAATACCACAATATTACTGTCTTCAACTATTTTCACTTTTCATAATATATATGAAAAATTATGCTATGAACTACTTATATTTCATCTCTTTCCTTAGTTTCCAGGGATTATTTTCTCATCTCATTACATTTTATCTCTGATCCAGCTCTATGCTAAAGCCTGGCAAAGCAGTAGAAGATGGCCCAAGTCCTTGGGCCCCTGCACCTAGGTGGGAGATCAGAACTAGCTCATGGACCCTAGCTTCAGATTGGCCCAGTTTTGGCCACTGCAGCCATTTAGAGAGTGAACAAGCTGATAGAAGACCTTTCTCTCTCTCTCTCTCTCTCTCTCTCTCTCTCTCTCTCTCTCTCTTCTCTCTCTCTCTTTCTGTATGTCTTTCTCTCTGCCTCTGCCTCTCTGTAACTCTGCCTTTCAAATAAACAAATATTTCTGAAAATATTGTTAGAAAACTCAAAATAAGCATATAAGCACATAATTTTCTACTTAAGAGATTCTTACTACACACAGGTTTATTTCTTCCCTCTCTTTTTGATTTAACTAACTTTACTGTTCTAATTGTCCCCATTATTTGTCATAGCCACAGACATAAATCAAATTCTTTCTGAGAAATGTTCTGTTTTTCATGTGAAATAATTATTATAATCACTGTTAACATATGGTATGTAGTGGACATTCCTCATCCTCACCTTACTTGAATTCTCAATCATATAAGTCACTCTTAAACACTTGATTCTTTATGAAGCTCTTTTTTTCTTTAGCTTCTTTTAAAAGATTAATTAATTAATTAATTAATTTGAAGGGCTGAGTTACAGAGAGGGAGAGGCAGAAGCAGAGAGAGGGAGAGAGGAGAGAGAGAGAGAGATAAAGTCTTCTATCCATTTGTTCACTCCCTAAATGACCGGAAAAGCCAGAGCTGGGTCAGTCCAAAGCCACAAGACAGGAGATTCCTCAGAGTCTCCCATATGGGTGCAGGGGCCCAAGAACTTGGGCCATATTCCACTGTTTTCCCAGGCCATAACAGAGAGCTAGTTCAGACATGGAGCAGCCTGGCCTTGAACCAATGCCCATATGGGATGCTTGCAATGCAGATGATGGCTTTACCTGTTATGTCACTGTGCTCCCCCCCTCTTTAGCTTCTTGACTCGATTCTTTGGTTGTTCTTTCTGGGTCTCTTTCTCAAGGTAATATTTTCCTCAAAAAATATTAACTTTGGGATTTCCTCAATGATGGAATGCAGATCCTATTCAACTCTTAGGCATTTGGTCCTATGGATTCAACTCTGTACATCAAAGACTTCCCAAAGTGCATGTATTATCCAACTTTATATTCAGATGCTTCTTTTTAATGTGATGCCTGAGAGTCACTCAGCCAACAGAAGTTTAAAAGTCTGTATTTTGAAGAAATGAGCAGAAATTTTGAATTTTCTGTACACACAAAAAAAATTTCATTTTTTTCTCATGAACTCTTTGAGGTCTTCTTATATTTAAGGTAATTGAAACTTACAATGTTTGAACTGAACTCAAGTTGTTTTATCCTTACTCATTAATGCATTCCTAGTGAGCTGGCTTCACAAGCTAGAATCCCTAAATATTCACAACAGCCATAACTGAGTGGTTCAAAGCCAGGAGCCCGAATCTTGTTCTGGGTCTCCCACATGGGTGCAAGGGCACAAGCACTTGGACCATCTTTCACTTTCCTAGGCCACACACAGACAGCTGGATCAGAAAAGGAACAGAAAGGATGTGAACCTGTGTCCATGTGGGATGCCAGTGCTACAGGTGAAGGCTTAGCATTCTATGCCACAGCACCAGTCCCCAGAGATCTTTGAAATTATGACTACCATATTTATGGTAGCATAAGCTCTGGGAATCATTTAGAAATATATTTTTGAATCATTTAAGATGGTATTTCCAGTGATTGTCACTGAATATAACAAATATGTATTGTTCAGTAAATGGGCACTAAGTAATTTAAATTACCAATTTTAGATGTATAGAAAGAACTCATGTTTATAACAAGAATTTAAATTACAATGTAAATCCAAACAAAATGATAGCTTCTTGAAATTCTATGGTATTATCTATGCATAGTTATCTTTATAGTATTACAGTGAATCTATTCATAGAGACCAAATGTCAGTTGAGATCATTTCTACCATGCTTCTCATTTTTACTTTGTGTACACTTGGTTGTACACTAAAAAAAGTTTGATAAGTCATAACAGAAATCCTATGACCCACAAACCTGACAATATTTGACTCCTTATAGAAAAAAATTTGCCAATTCTTGCTTTATTCCATCAACACAATAAAATGTTAATTTGTACAAATTAATCTATTATGTTACAGTCTACAGTGGTCATTAAGATGGTTAAAACTCACAACACTAAGCTTTGTGGGCTGCTAAGAAAGTGACTGTTGTATTAGTGCACATACCCTACAACTGGACTTTGGAAAAGCAGAAGTCATTCTAATGTGCATGCATATACTAAACATACATTTTGGTAGCAATACCTTTCCTATCAGAATATATGGCCCACAGACCATATGATTCCCATGAAATCACTTGATGTGTCCTACCTAGGCAACCACAGAAAGGCCTCACAATTCAATAAATCTATAGCAAGCTAATTTTTCAGCTAATAAAATTGTTTGGCCTGTGATGCTATTATAAATATCCAAAAAACCCATGATAGGAAAAATTTTCCCCACCCATTACATGCTCAGAGTCTTTGAATGTTTCCAGAAGCAAAAGCTTTCTTGGCATCAGGTCTTTTGAGACAACAGGTAGCTCAAAGTGACTTGGCAGCAGCCACACATTCAAATTCATTAAATTCTTATATTCTTCCCTGTAAAAGCATTCCTGCTTTGAGAATGACAACATTTAGGGCACAGAAACTAAAATCTTGGTGCCCATAACCACCAAAATGCCAAGTAGGAGTCATGATAAGCAATGATACTACTTCATTCATTCTTATTTCTTGAATATATGCCTTCTACAGAATAAGTTGCCAATACCTTGTAAGTCCATTAATTTCAAAGATAGAGAGTGATCTACATGCCACCTTTGTCTCACAGCATCATGTCATCTAAAATCATATTAATGCCCTATCATGATGACAAATTCTGGGTAGTGGCATATATGACAGAAACAGTGGATGTAAATATTTAGTCATTTGCCTCAGCTTATTTGAAATAAAATGCTATTTCTATGCCTAGGAAATTGGATATGTAATCTCATTGTATATATAATTCCATGTGTGGTGTCAAAACTCAGTAATTCCTTAAATAGTAGTGATGGCTGAAGACCTGCAGGGAGAAAAGCAAACTAGGACTTAAGATATGTTTATAGATTCCAAACAATTTTCTTAATTTTCAATCAATTACGTTAATGGTCACTTCATGAAATAGGGAAGCACAGTCAGTGTTTACCCCTATGGATGGCAGCTTGCAAAAACACCAGTGGCAACACTTGGATCAGCATTAGTGAGTGGCAGCCCATGCTAACAAGTTTATGTTTAATAAGTCTATGATCACTTTCCATTTTGGCCAGTATGGTCACTGTATTTGTGTATCCACTGTGTAATAAATGGGACTGGGCAGTGGCAGAGGCCTGTTGAAATCAATGGCTCATGTCATTCTGTCTATGTGGATACTTACTGGCTCTATGTCCATGGTTACTGTCTGGTTATTATTAGTTAGCAGTATAAAGATCACACATAATAGCCACTCTGATAGACACATTTGATGCCTCCTACTCAAAACTCCATGTTACACATCTTTAATTTTCATTCTTCTGATCAACCAGGTAAATTATTATGTCCTGTCTGTGAAATTATAATTATCAATGTTTTGGCAGTATTTTTCTCCATGAAATAGATTATTATGATATCCAGAGCTTTGCTTATACCACTACCTTACAGGATCCTTAACATGGTACTACTGTTATCCACCTACTTTTTTAAAATTTTTTTTTATTTGAAAAAGTTACAGAGAGAGGCAGAGACAGTGAGAGAGGTCTTCCATCTGATGGTTCACTCTCCAGATGGCTGCAACGGCCAGAGCTGCGCCAATCTGAAGCCAGGAACCAGGAGCTTCTGGGTCTCCCACATGGGTGCAGGGGCCCAAGGACTTGGACCATCTTCTACTGCTTTCCCAGGCCATAGCAGAGAAATGGATCAGAGGCAGAGCAGCTGGGACTAGAACCAGCACCCATATGGGATGCCAGCGCTTTAGGCCAGGACGTTAACCCACTGCACCAGAGTGCTGGCACCTATGCACCTACTTTCAACTGATATTAATATATTAAGCCAACCATCCATGAACAAGACACAATTGTTTTTTTGTTTTCTTTCTCTGACAGTCATATGGTAGAATCTATGCAACCACTATTGCTCAGAGGGAGGTGAGCCCCACTGTTAGTTTAAATATGCCTTCTGGGCCTGCAGATGCCTGAGCTTTGATTCATATTTCCATCTACTCTTCTTTAGAACTTAGTAGGACTGACAGACTATATATTTGGTCTCATAGTCACTTGATACAGCATAGTCAAATTCCCAGTCCTTACTAGAACCTAGGAGCACACCAAGAGCTAGTTTTCAAGTGGTATAGATTTAGTTGCTATAGATTTAAAAAAAAGTTCTTTCTTGAGAACATGAATTTTTTTTGTGTTGTGATCCTATCAAGGCTAGCCATGAAACAAAAAAGAGTATATACTCACCAGGAATATCTCTGCTACCAGAGTATCTTCCTGTTTTTATAATCCAAGTTTTGGTTTTACAACCCACAGGTCAGAACTACTACAAAATTCTTTGCAAGTTTGGGTCCAGCTTAAAGGTCAGCAGATCTTTTTTTTTTGGACAGGCACAGTGGACAGTGAGAGAGAGAGACAGAGAGAAAGGTCTCCCTTCTGTTGGTTCACCCCCCAAATGGCTACTATGGCTGGCACTGTGCTGATCCAAAGCCAGGAGCCAGGTGCTTCCTCTTGGTCTCCCATGTGGGTGCAGTGCCCAAGCACTTGGGCCATCCTCCACTGCCTTTCTGGGCCACAGCAGAGAGCTGGACTGGAAGAAGAGCAACCGGGACAGAATCCAGTGCCCCAACTGGGACTAGATCCTGGGGTGCCAGAGCTGCAGGCAGATGATTAGCCTGGTGAGCCACAGCACCATCCATCAGATCTGTTTTTTTTAATGAAATAAAATAGTTTGAGAAGTGCAAAATATGCTGCCTTATGAATGCCTACCAACTGTCAGCCTTCTTCCTCGGTAGCAACTTAGGTACAGCCCAATATGCAGTCATTTTTATAAGAATGTTTCCCAGCCTATCCCAGGTCATTGGATTCTGGCATAAATACTTATATAAAATCCTTGAATCTTCATACAGCTTACTTCTCACAGTCTTAAATAAGATTTAATGAAACTTGCAATGTCTTGTTTAGATCCTGCTCATTTGGTGCAACTCACATGATGACAGTAATTGAGTGGAATGATTTGTTTTGTACACCAATTGGAAATGAAGATTTTCCCATTAGATAAAGAATGACCAACATTTTTGGTCTAAGTATAGTTGTATAATTTGACATGGAGAAGGACTTTTATTTATTTCAAGTTTACATTTGGTTTAAGGACATATTATGGATTTCGTATTGACAGAGAGTATTGTAATCAACAACTCAACTTAGTCAACTTAGTTGCACTATTTTGCTAAATGTGGCAAAACATTGTTATTGATGTTGCTCTGTAGATGTTTTGTAGCTATGATTAACATCTGCCATCTACTAGTAAGAGAGATTATGCTTGTTAATACAAATTCCAATATTAAGAACACAGAGTGATACAATAAATAGATAACAAAAATATAAAATTAAATGGAAGGGGAGAGGGAGCGGGAAAGGGGAGGGTTGCGGGTGGGAGGGAAGTAATGGGAGGGGGGAAGCCAATTGTAACCCATAAGCTATTCTTTGGAAATTTATATTCATTAAATAAAAGTTTAATAATAATAAAAAATATAAAATTAAATTAGCAATATGCATATCTGCATGCTCTCAGAGAAATGGAATGTGGGCATAAATAGAAAGCTTATGGGCCCTTCTTTTAAGAATGAGTTTATGCAACTGACACTGTGGTGTAGTGGGTAAAGTCACTGTCTGCAGTGCTGGCATCCCTTGTGGGTGCCAGTTCAAGTTCCAGCTGCTCTACTTTTGATCCAGCTCTCTGCTGTGGCCTGGCAAAGCAATAGAAGATGGTCCAAGTCCTTGGAACCCCATACCCATGTGGGAAGCCTGGAAGAAGCTCCTGTTTCCTGGCTTCCAAATGGCACAAATCTGGTCATTTTGGCCATCTACAGAGTGAACCAGTGGGTAGAAGACCTCTCTCTCTCTCTCTCTCTCTCTCTCTCTCTCTCTCTCTCTCTCTCCCTTTCTCTCTCTTCCTCTATGCCTTTCTGTAACTCTCTTTCAAATAAATAAATTAATCTTTTAATTAGTTTACTATTCATTTAATTAAATATTTGTACTCAGTATAATGTAAATAAGCTTTTAATAATGCATTCTAGACTGTTGCTAGAACATTGCTGTTTTAGCCTCCTGTAGGAAAGGACCATCATTTTCCTCATTGCATTGTAGATTGATGTTTTGTAACATTTAATATTAAGTAAAATGTAAATTAATTACTAGAAAAATGAAATTCTGAAAGGACTGAAAATACATAATCCTGCTTTTTCATTTTAAATAAAATACTCCTATAAAATTAATCATTCCTTCTCATGATAAATGCCATATTTTATTTTAAAATATCCGCAACCTTTATGTTTTGTTGCTGTCTTTGAATATATAACAACTACCCATACAGATTTAATGTAATTTTTATGGGCTATTTTTAGGAAACTTCTCTTATCTCCTGGCATTTGTATTGTTTCTAACAAAGTACTCATTCTTTCTCACAGTAATGACAGCGTATTGCTTTTCATTTCATAATATTTGCTGCACATTTGAACTTTTTGTTCCTTGACTTTCTACATACCACCTATATGTGTCTTTAACATCCTAGTTTAAGTCAATATTTGCCTGGTGGAATGGAGGCCATTTTGCTTTGGTTTTACATTGTGAGGTCATCAGCTGCCTCAAAGTTCTGTAAGCTGTCCTGGCAACTTTCAAGTACAGAGGTTCTCAGAGAAACTTTAGGATGGAGTAATCATTCACCACTTCCAGGTAATATATTCTGTACATTTTATGGATATTTATGAGACTCTACATTTATCTTTATTTGTGAAAGTTAAAGAAGTTGAAAACTATTCTGGTAAGAACTATTGTCTTGAAGGACCCTTATGGGGGAGAGGGACAAGAAACTAGGCCTGGGCAGATATCAGGGGCTTCTTAAGAGGTTAGATGTTCCCCAGAGTCCAGCGGGCAGGACGTTCTCTGGGAAGGAAAAGTCAATCCCCTTCAGAGAACCTCTAGGCATGCCCAGAGCAGAGCTGCCACTCCCCTTCGGAGAGTCTCTAGGCACTCTCCCTCAGCACTCTTCCTCAGCACTCTCCCTCAGCACTCTCCCTCAGCACGTTCCCTCAGCACTCTTCCTCAGCACTCTCCCTCAGCACTCTCCCTCAGCACGTTCCCTCAGCACGTTCCCTCAGCACTCTCCCTCAGCATTCTCCGGTATGCTAATTGTCCCTCTGAACTGACCAATCCTATGCATGCGCATTAGGAATATGCTAATTCGTTGCCTATATAACCTGTGTGAAACTGCCTCTCAGGGCTCCTCACTGCCTGAGGTGGGGGCCCGTTTGCGCAAACGTTCAATAAAAACCTCGTGCTTTTTGCATCAACTGGTCTGGAGTCTGGATCTTTGGGCGTCCTCCCAAGCAAGTGGGCATCTCTGCAACTGAGAGGTCCAACATTTGGTGGCCCGTACGGGGATTTTAGGTCGCCCTCAGACCCATTCCCTGAGGACCAGTTGGAGGTACGATTAAGTGTTTTCTGTTTGTTGTTCTTCGTCTTGAGTGTTCTGACTGGCCAGTACCTGACTCTGTGAGACCAGTGGGGGAGGCAGGCGTGCCCAGCAACCCCTGGTCCGTTCCCCGGAGGACGCTCCGGTTTGTGAGACCAGAAGGGGAAACCCTCGGTCCATTCCCCCGGAAGACGCTCCTGGGGTGGTCTGGAGGTGGGTCGGAGACCAAGTCTCCCTCCTTCCCGGGGAGGGCTGCTCAGGCAGCCGCTCCCAAAAATAGCACAATAGCGTTCGATTTGTCCTAGATCTGGTGCCATGTGGTTTGTCTTGTTTGTTTTATGTGTCTGTGCATTGGCTATTCTTTTTGAATGGGCTGAAATCCTTGCACCCATGGGTCAACAAATAACCACCCCTTTAAGTCTCACTCTAGATCACTGGAAGGACGTTCGAGAACGCGCGCGCCACCTCTCAGTGGAGGTTAAAAGGAAACAATGGGCAAAATTCTGTTCCTCAGAGTGGCCGGCCTTCGAGGTCGGCTGGCCAAGGAACGGCACTTTTAACCTCGATATTATTTTACAGATTATGGCGCGAGTCTTTCAGCCAGGATCCAATGGACACCCTGATCAGGTGCCCTACATTACCACGTGGGAGGATCTTTCACGTAACCCCCCTCCCTGGATAAAACCCTTCTCCTTCCCGACGGAGCCCATACGGACCCCGTTACCCCTTCCTCGGCCATCCCCAACTCCTTTAATACCTTCCTTCCCGATACCCCCTCCTCCTATCCTGATTGTGCCAACCTCCTCCCTATACCCTCTGAAGGAGATTCGAGATCCAAAACTTGACAAGCCACCGGTTCTTCCGGCTGATCAGGACTTTCTGCTCTTTGACTCTCCCCCACCCTATCTTCCCGGCCAGCCTGCTCCCCCGCAGGAACCCCCACAACAACCAGAGCGGGATGTGCAACCTTCTGCACCATCCCCTGATTCCACGAGGGCAGGGGAAGAAGTCTCAGTGCCTTCCCCGCCCTCCAGCCGCCTGCGCCTCCGTCGGGGGCAGGCAGGGGGCTCGGGAAGTGTCTGGACTTCACAGGCCTTTCCTCTTCGTTCGGTGGCTGGCCAGATGCAGTACTGGCCATTTTCTGCTTCCAATCTTTACAATTGGAAAACCCAGAACCCCTCTTTCTCTCAGGACCCCCAGGCTCTGACTGGGCTGATCGAGTCAATTTTATTGACTCATCAGCCCACCTGGGATGATTGTAGGCAGCTTCTGCAGACCCTCCTCACTACTGAGGAAAAGCAGCGTGTCTACCTTGAGGCACGGAAAAACGTCCCTGGAGCAGATGGCCGACCGACCCTACTGCCAAACGAAATCGAGGAGGCGTTTCCCTTAACCCGTCCTGATTGGGACTACACCACCGTTGCTGGTAGGGAGTGACTTCGTCTTTACCGCCAGATTCTCCTTGCGGGTCTCAGAGGGGCTGGAAAGCACCCCACCAATTTGGCCAAGGTACGTGCAGTAGTGCAGGGGGCTGAGGAAACGCCGGCAGGCTTCCTAGAAAGATTAATGGAAGCCTACCGTATGTACACCCCGTTTGATCCCCTGGCAGAGGACCGGCAGGGAGATGTAATCATGTCCTTTATAGGACAGTCAGCGCCGGACATCCGCAATAAATTGCAGCGGCTAGAGGGGCTTCAGGGGTATATTATACAAGATTTAATGAAGGAGGCAGAAAAGATTTACAACAAAAGGGAGACCCGAGAGGAGAAGGAGGAAAGGATCCGCAAGGAGCAGGAGGAAAGGGAAGACAAAAGAGACAAAAGACGTAATCGAGAGCTTAGTAGAATTTTGGCCACCGTAGTGCAGGATACAGAAAGGAGTAGACCAGGACAGAATAGGGACTTGGGAGACAAGCAAAAGCCTCGGGTGGAAAGAGATCAATGTGCCTATTGTAAAGAAAGAGGACACTGGGTCAAAGACTGCCCGAAGAAACCACAGGGACCAAAGAAGAGACCAGTTCCAATCCTGTCCCTGGAAGAAGATGACTAGGTGAGTCAGGGCCAGGAGCCCCCCCCCCCCCTGAGCCCAGGATAACCCTTGAAGTGGGGGGCAGACCGGTAACCTTCCTGATTGACACGGGAGCCCAGCACTCGGTACTGACTTCAGAAAAAGGGCCTTTAAGCTCCAAGACTTCCTGGGTTCAGGGGGCAACTGGAGGGAAGTTATATCGCTGGACAACCAATCGAGAGGTCCAGTTGAGTACAGGACTTGTGACACACTCGTTCTTACTAGTGCCAGACTGCCCCTACCCCCTCCTGGGCAGGGACCTACTCTCGAAGGTAGGAGCCCAAATTCACTTCCATGAGAAAGGAGCTACCATCACAGACTCAGGAGGGCGGCCCCTCCAGGTATTAACACTACGCTTGGAGGACGAACATCGATTATTCGAGAGGCCCTCGTCCACCATGGCTCCCCTGGACCCCAAGTGGCTCACAGATTTTCCTCAGGCCTGGGCAGAGACTGCGGGAATTGGGCTGGCCATCAACCGGCCTCCCTTGATCATAGATCTGAAGCCCACGGCCATTCCCGTGTCAGTTCGTCAATATCCGATGGGCAAGGAAGCTAAGGAAGGTATCCGGCCACATATCCAGAGACTGTTACACCTAGGCATTTTAAAACCTTGTCATTCACCTTGGAACACCCCCCTACTACCAGTAAAGAAGCCTGGTACGGGTGACTACCGCCCGGTACAGGACTTGCGGGAGGTTAACAGGAGAACGGAGGATATGCATCCCACAGTGCCCAACCCCTACAATCTGCTAAATACCTTGCCTCCGACCCACGTATGGTACACTGTGTTAGATCTAAAAGATGCATTCTTTTGTTTAAGACTGAGCCCTCAGAGCCAATCCATCTTTGCTTTTGAGTGGAAAGACCCAGAGACCGGGTTTTCAGGACAACTCACCTGGACAAGGTTGCCCCAAGGATTTAAAAACTTGCCTACCTTGTTTGACAAAGCTCTGCACCTAGATTTGGCCGACTTCCGAGTCAACCATCCGGACCTGGTCCTCCTGCAATATGTGGACGACCTCCTCCTTGCCGCTGAAACTGAGCAGGACTGCCTAAAAGGTACCGGGGCCCTGCTACAGAGACTGGGGGAATTGGGCTATCGAGCCTCCGCGAAAAAGGCCCAAATATGTCAGAAACAGGTGGCCTACCTAGGCTACCTCCTAGAAGGAGGGCAACGGTGGCTGACGGAGAGCCGAAAAAGGGTGGTTGCTCTAATTCCACCCCCCACCGATGCCAGAAAGATGCGGGAATTCCTCGGGAGTGCGGGATTCTGCCGCCTTTGGATTCCTGGGTTTGCGGAGCTGGCAGCCCCATTGTACCCCCTCACGAAGTCCAATGCTCCCTTTCAATGGAGAGAAGAGCAACAGCGGGCATTTGACAACATAAAAAAGGCCCTATTGTCAGCCCCAGCCCTGAGCCTCCCTGATATGACCAAGCCCTTCACATTATACGTGGATGAGAACAAGGGAGTGGCGAAGGGAGTGCTAACACAAATGCTTGGACCCTGGAAAAAGCCGGTGGCATACTTTTCAAAAATCTAGACAATGTAGCGGCCGGCTGGCCTCCGTGCCTCCGCATGATAGCGGCCGTGGCAGTTCTGGTGAAAGACTCGGACAAATTGACTCTAGGCCAACCTCTCACCATAGTGGCACCTCATGCTGTGGAGACAGTTATCCGACAGCCACCAGATCGGTGGCTCTCAAATGCTCGGATAACTCATTACCAGACTATGTTATTAAACTCAGAGCGGGTCCGGTTTGGGACTGCCACCTCTTTAAACCCGGCCACCCTGCTCCCGGAACTGGGGCCCCAGGCCCAGGTAATCCATAACTGTCACCAAATCCTGGCTGAGGCCCACGGCACCCGAAAAGACCTAACCGACCAGCCTCTGCCGGATGCCGAAATGACCTGGTTCACGGATGGGAGCAGCTTTCTACAGAATGGTGAGCGGAGGGCTGGGGCAGCGGTGGTGGATGGAAAAACTGTTATCTGGTCAAGTGCCTTAAAGCCTGGAACTTCTGCTCAAAAAGCCGAGCTCATAGCCTTAACTCAAGCTTTAAAACTGGCACAAGACAAAAAGGTCAACATTTACACAGACAGTCGGTATGCATTCGCCACTGCCCATGTACATGGGGAGATATACCGGCTAAGGGGCCTCTTAACCTCGGCAGGCAAGGACATTAAAAATAAGCAGGAAATCCTAGATCTTCTACAGGCCCTGTTCCTGCCCAAAAGGTTGAGTATAATCCATTGCCCCGGGCACCAACGAGGAGACGACCCCGTAGCAAGGGGAAACAGGATGGCAGATGAGGCCGCTAGGGCGGCAGCCCTGAGCCAACAGGTGCTCCCGTTAAAGACAACTGAGCCCACCCAAGTATCGAGGGAACCACCTTTCCTCTATTCGGACCAAGACTTAGATACGATCCAGCGGCTCGGTGCAGAGTATGATGAACAAATATGGGTTTGGAGGCTCGGACAGAAAATAGTCCTGCCACACCAATTGGCTAAAGAAATAATTACCAGCCTCCATCAATGGACTCATTTGGGACACAAAAAGCTAAAAGCAGCCTTACAGGAAGATAGGCAGTCTTATTACATCCCCGGACTTGACTCTTTAGTCCAGCAGGTGACTGAATCCTGTGTTCCGTGTGCCAAGGTAAATGCCAGACACCTCAAGCTCCCGGAGGGAGCTAGGGTAAGAGGAGACCGACCAGGAATCAACTGGGAGGTCGATTTCACTGAGATAAGGCCGGGCAGTTATGGGAATAAGTATCTTCTAGTTTTTGTAGACACCTTCTCCGGATGGACTGAGGCATTCCCCACAAAACGGGAAACCGCCCGGGTGGTCGTCAAGAAGATCATAGAGGAGATCTTCCCCTGGTTCGGCTTGCCTAAGGTAATCGGGTCCGACAACGGCCCAGCGTTTGTCTCCCAGGTAAGTCAGTTGGTGGCCAAAGCATTAGGCATAAATTGGAAATTGCACTGTGCCTATAGACCCCAAAGTTCAGGACAGGTAGAAAGAACGAACAGAACAATTAAAGAGACCTTGACCAAATTAGCGTTGGAGACTGGCGTTAAAGACTGGGTCCAACTCCTCCCTATGGTGCTGTTCTGGGTCCGAAACACACCCTCTCATTGCGGGCTGACACCATACAAAATCCTTTATGGAGGGCCCCCACCAGTAGCAGGCTTGCTTGACCTTGCCAGTGACTCCGTTGCCGATGCCCCTAAATTACAGGCCCGGTTGAGAGCGCTCCAGATCATCCAGAACCAGGTCTGGAAACCTCTTGCAGCAGCCTACCAACCCAAGACGACAACCATCCCACATCCTTTCCAAATCGGAGACGCTGTGTATGTCCGAAGGCACCAATCTAAGACTATAGAGCCCCGGTGGAAAGGCCCCTTCACTGTGCTGTTGACAACTCCCACCGCTCTCAAGGTCGACGGAATCGCTGCTTGGGTCCACGCCTCACACGTGAAGCGAGCACCACCTCCCCAGGGCCCCGAGGATCCGGATAGACCAGCCAAATGGAAGCTCCAGCGCACTCAGAACCCACTCAAGCTAAGACTTTCAAAAACTGTTTAATATTTGTGATGTTCCTGGCCTTTCCCCATTGTTTTTCCAATCCCCATGCTCCACAATTGTTAACGTGGAACCCAACCCAGTCCAGCAAGAACAGAGTTCCCTCCCTCCAGTGAGGCAGGCTCTCCCCAGGCCGGTCCAATAGATTTGAGGATTAAAATCTTTGCAAAAAGAAAAGGAGGGAATGAAGGCCCCTTATGGGGGAGAGGGACAAGAAACTAGGCCTGGGCAGATATCAGGGGCTTCTTATGAGGTTAGATGTTCCCCAGAGTCCAGCGGGCAGGACGTTCTCTGGGAAGGAAAAGTCAATCCCCTTCAGAGAACCTCTAGGCATGCCCAGAGCAGAGCTGCCACTCCCCTTCGGAGAGTCTCTAGGCACTCTCCCTCAGCACTCTCCCTCAGCACTCTCCCTCAGCACTCTCCCTCAGCACTCTTCCTCAGCACTCTCCCTCAGCACTCTCCCTCAGCACTCTCCCTCAGCACGTTCCCTCAGCACTCTTCCTCAGCACTCTCCCTCAGCACTCTCCCTCAGCATGTTCCCTCAGCAGGTTCCCTCAGCACTCTCCCTCAGCATTCTCCGGTATGCTAATTGTCCCTCTGAACTGACCAATCCTACGCATGCGCATTAGGAATATGCTAATTCGTTGCCTATATAACCTGTGTGAAACTGCCGCTCAGGGCTCCTCACTGCCTGAGGTGGGGGCCCGTTTGCGCAAACGTTCAATAAAAACCTCGTGCTTTTTGCATCAACTGGTCTGGAGTCTGGATCTTTGGGCGTCCTCCCAAGCAAGTGGGCATCTCTGCAACTGAGAGGTCCAACAGTCTTTGATTTTGTTTTTCTTGAGTCTTTATTTTCCTTTTTTAATGTGTTGTAATAGTCTGTTATCAGCAATTTTCCATATGTCTTTTATCAATCTATTATTTCTCCCACTGGATTACACATTTTTTTCTCACTTAATCACAAATATTTTATTTCAGAAAGCATACAATGCTTTATGTTTCATATTTCCTATTACCATTACCTGTGTGTGTTTTTAATATCGTGGTCTAAGTTTATCCTTCCATTGTGAACCTATAAACAAGTTGAATTTTGACTATGAGGTCATGAATTTCAACAAAATTATTTAAGTTGTACTGACAATCATCATGTACATGTATTTTGAGAAATCTTGGGATTCTTGATAATTCACAGTATCTATGTAATGAATTTTAAAGGCATCTTTTCTTCTTTTCTCTTTTAAAAATTTGTTTACTTATTTGAAAGAGTTTCAGAGAGAAGAGAGGCAAAGGTCTGCCATCTGCTGGCCTACTCTAAGGATTGCTGCAATGGGTGGGTGTGCCAGGCTGCAACCAGGAGTTTCTTCCCATCTTCCACATGAGAGGCAGTAGTCCAAACACTTGGTGTTTCTTCCACTATTTTTCTCAGGCCATTAATAGGGATGAGAAATGAAGCACCAAGGGATGAGAAATGGATGAGAAATGAAGCACCAAGGATAGGAATCAGCATCCATCTGGGATGCTTCTTTCATGAATGGTAGCTTTACCTGCTGTATTATGATGCTGGATCCCATGCAACATATTTTTAACTTGTGGAAGTTTAAGGGACTCTATATTTACTATCAGTGTAAGAGAGTTGCATTATAATAGTTACAGATACTGACTTCTTTGAATTTTTACTGCTAACTTATTTGATCTTTGTTTGATTTCCATTTTGTAATTTTTTCATCCATTTTCATTTTTAGGGTCGTTGTATTCATATAGTTTCCAGCCAAATACTTACATCTACTTGTTCTATTATTTCTCTAAAATTATTTTACTTACAGTATATTTCATTTCATAGCATCTCTATGTTTATTATTTTTTCTGTTTGTTCTTGTAACTATCACCCAAGTATATCTTTAGTAATCTATTTTCAGCAAATCCTACCCCTGTGAAGCTTAGGCCATGTGATTTGCAATTTTCATTATGAGGTTATCAACTACCACAGAATTGTATAAGTTGTTCTGGGAACTTTTATTTTTCATTTATTAAACTTTTATTTAATAAATACAAATTTCCAAAGTACAGCTTATGTGTTACAATGGCTTCCTCCTCCCAAAACTTCCCTCCCACCCACAACCCTCCTCTTTCCCGCTCCCTCTCCCCTTCGAATCACATCATGATTCATTTTCAATTCTCTTTATATACAGAAGATCAATTTACTATACATTAATTAAAGATTTCAACAGTTTGCACACACACAGAAACAGAAAGTGAAAAAAAATACTGTTAGAGTACTAGTTATAGCATTAAATAAGAGTGTACAGCACATTAAAGACAGAGATCCTACATAATATTTTTTAAAAAAATTAATGAATTTTCTGTGCCATTTAACACCAGGTTTTTTTTTTCATTTCCAATTATCTTTATATACAGAAGATCAATTCAGTATATAATTTGTAAAGATCTCATCAGTTTGTACCCACGCAGAACCACAAAGTGTAAAAATACTGTTTCAATACTAGTTATAGCATCGCTTCACATTAGACAACACATTAAGGACAGATCCCACATGGGATGTAAGTACACAGTGACTCCTGTTGCTGACTTTACAATTTGACACTCCTGTTCATGGATTCAGTAATCTCCCTAGGCTCTAGTCATGAGTTGCCAGGGATATGGAAGCCTTTAGAGTTTGCTGACTTTGAGCTTATTCCAATAGGGTCATAGTCAAAGTGGAAGTTCTCTCCTCCCTTCAGAGAAAGGTACTTCCTTCTTTGATGGCCCCGTTCTTTCCATTGGGATCTCACTCACAGAGATCTTTCATTTAGGTCTTCTTTTTTTTTTCTTTTCATGGTGTCTTGTCTTTCCATGCCTACAATACTCTCATGGGCTCTTCAGCCAGATCCGAATGCCTTAAGGACTGATTCTGAGGCCAGAGTGTTGTTTAGGATGTCTGCCATTCTATGAGTCTGCTGTGTATCCCACTTCCCATGTTGGATCTTTCTCTCCCTTTTTGATTCTATCAGTTAGTATTAGCAGACACTTGTCTGGTTTGTGTGATCCCTTTGACTCTTAGACCTATCAGAGCCATTAATTGTGAACTGAAATTGATCACTTGGACTAGTGAGATGGCATTGGTACATGCCACCTTGATGGGATTGTATTGGAATCCACTGGCACATTTCTAACTCCACCATTTGGGGCAAGTCTGATTGAGCATGTCCCGAGTTGTACATCTCGCCCCTCTCTTTTTCCACTCTTAAATTTAACAGGGATCACTTTTCAGTTAAAATTTAAACACCTAGGAATAATTGTGTATTAATTACAGAGTTCAACCACTAGTACTAGAACAATAAAAACAACAACAACAACGAATACTAAAAAGGATAAAGTATTACATTGTACATCTAGAGTCAGGACAAGAGCTGATCAGGTCATTGTATCTTTAGTGTCCATTTCACTTCCAGAGGTTTCCCCTTTGGTGCTCAGTTGTCGCCGATCAGGGAAAACAAATGATATTTGTCTCTTTGGGACTGGCTTAATTCACTCAGCATGATGTTTTCCAGATTCCTCCATTTTGTTGCAAAGGACTGGGTTTCATTGTTTCTTACTGATGTATAGTATTCTATGGAATACATGTCCCATAATTTATCCAGTCTACTGTTGATGGGCATTTGGGTTGGTTCCAGGTCTTAGCTATTGTGAATTGAGCTGCAATAAACATTAATGTGCAGATGGCTTTTTTGTTTGCCAAATTAATTTCCTTTGGGTAAATTCCAAGGAGTGAGATGGCTGGGTTGTATGGTGGGTTATGTTCAGGTTTCTGAGGAATCTCCAGATTGACTTCCATAGTGGATTAACCAGGTTGCATTCCCACCAACAGTGGGTTAGTGTCCCTTTTTCCCCACATCCTCTCCAGCATCTATTGTTGGTAGATTTCTGAATGTGAGCCATTCTCACCGGGGTGAGGTGAAACCTCATTGTGGTTTTGATTTGCATTTCTCTGATTGCTAGTGATCTTGAACATTTTTTCATGTGTCTGTTGGCCATTTGGATTTCCTCTTTTGAAAAATGTCTATTGAGGTCCATGGCCCTTCTCTTAAGTGGGTTGTTTGTTCTGTTGTTGTGGAGTTTCTTGATTTCTTTGTAGATTCTGGTTATCAACCCTTTATCTGTAGCATAGTTTGTAAATATTTTTTCCCATTCTGTCGGTTGCCTCTTCACTTTCCTGACTGCTTCTTTTGAAGTACAGAAACTTCTCAATTTGATGCAATCCCGAATGTTAATTTTGGTCTTGACTGCCTGTGCTCCTGGGGTCTTTTCCAAGAAGTCTTTGCCTGTGCCTATATCTTGCAGGGTTTCTCCAATGCTCTCTAATAATTTGATGGGTTCAGGTCATAGATTTAAGTCTTTAATCCATGTTGAGTGAATTTTTGTGTAAGGTGAAAGGTTGTGGTCTTGCTTAAAGCTTCTGCACATGGAAATCCAATTTTCCCAGCACCATGTATTGAATAGGCTGTCATTATTCCAGGGATTAATTTTGGATCTTTGATCAAATATAAGTTGGCTGTAGATGTTTGGATTGATTTCTGGTGTTTCTATTCTGTTCCATTGGTCTATCCATCTGTTTCTGTACCAGTACCATGTTGTTTTGATAACAACTGCCCTGCAGTATGTCCTGAAATCTGGTATTGTGATGCCTCTGGCTTTGTTTTTGTTGTACAAGATTGCTTTGGCTATTCGATGTGTTCTTTGTCTCCCTGTGAATTTCAGCATCATTTTTTTTCCAGATCTCAGAGAAGGTCTTCGGTATCTTGATTGGTATTGCATTGAATGTATAAATTGCTTTTGGGAGAATAGACATTTTGATGATATTGATTCTTCCAATCCATGAGCATGGAAGATTTCTCCCTCTTTTGGTATCCTCTTCTATTTCTTTCTCTAAGGTTTTGTACTTTTGTACTTTTCACCGTAGAGATCTTTAACGTCCTTGGTTAAGTTTATTCCAAGGTATTTGATTGTTTTTGTAACTATTGTGAATGGGATTTATCTTAGAAGTTTTTCCTCAGCCATGGCATTGCCTGTGTATACAAAGGCTGTTGATTTTTGTGCATTGATTTTATATCCTGCTACTTTGCCAAACTCTTCAATGAGTTCCAGTAGTCTCTTAGTAGAGTTCTTTGGGTCCCCTAAATAAAGAATCATATCATCTGCAAAGAGGGATAGTTTGAGTTCTTCCTTCCCAATTTGTATCCCTGTAATTTCTTTTTCTTGCCTAATAGTTCTAGCTAAGACTTCCAGAACTATATTGAATAGCAGTAGTGAGAGTGGACATCCCTGTCTGGTACGAGATCTCATTGGAAATGCTTCCAACTTTTCCCCATTCAATAGGATGTTGGCCGTGGGTTTTTCATATATTGCTTTGATTGTATTGAGGAATGTTCCTTCCATACCAAGTTTGCTTAGAGTTTTCATCATGAAAGGATGTTGTATTTATCAAATGCTTTCTCTGCGTCTATTGACAGAATCATATGTTTTTTCTTCTGCAGTCTGTTAATGTAGTATATCACATTGATTGTTTTGCGAACGTTGAACCATCCCTGCATACCAGGGATAAATCCCACTTGGTCTGGGTGGATGATCTTTCTAATGTGATGTTGCATTCTATTGGCCAGAATTGTATTGAGTATTTTTGCATCTATGTTCATCAGGGATATTGGTCTGTAATTCTCTTTCAATGCTGCATCTTTTCCGGCTTAGGAATTAAGGTGATGCTGGCTTCATAGAAAGAATTTGGGAGGATTCCCTCTTTTTCAATTGTTTTCAATAGTTTGAGGAGACTTGGAGTTAATTCTTCTCTAAATGTCTGGTAGAACTCAAGAGTGAATCCATCTGGTCCTGGGCTTTTCTTTGTTGGGAGGGCCTTTATTACTGTTTCAATTTCTGTGTCAGTTATGGGTCTGTTTAGGTTTTCTATGTCTTCCTGGATCAATTTAGGTAGGTGGTATCTGTCCAGGAATCTGTGCATTTCTGATAGATTTCCCTGTTTGCTGGCATGCAAGTACTTGTAGTAATTTCAAATGATTCTTTTTATTTCTGTGGTGTCGGTTGTTACATTTCCTTTTTCATCTCTGATCCTATTGATTTGGGTCTTTTCTCTTCTTTTTTTAGTCAGTTGAGCCAATGGGGTGTCAATTTTGCTTATTTTTTCAAAAAACAGCTCCTCGTTTGGCTGAATTTTTGTAATGTTTTTTTGGATTCAATCCTGTTGATTTCTTCTTTGATTTTAATTATTTCTCTTCTCCTAGTGGGTTTGGGTTTGGTTTGCTGCAGATTTTCTAGATCCTTGAGATGACTTGAAAGCTCATCTATTTGGTGCCTTTCCAATGTCTTGATGTAGGCACCTATTGCTATAAACTTTCCTCTTAACACTGCTTTTGCTGTATCCCATAGGTTTTGGTATGATGTTCTGTTATCCTCATTTACTTCCAGAAAATTTTTGATTTCTCTTTTAATTTCTTCTATGACCCATTGTTCATTCAGGAGCATATTGTTCAATCTCCATGTGTTTGCACGTGCTCTAGGGATTCCCAAGTTGCTAATTTCCAACTTCATTCCTTTGTGGTCTGAGAATCTGCATGGTATGATTCTAATTCTTTTGAATTTGCTGAGACTTGCTTTATGGCCTAGTATGTGGTCAATCCTAGAGAAGGTTCCATGTACTGCTGAGAAGAATGTAAAGTCCTTAAATGTAGGATGAAATGTTCTGTAAATATCTGTTAGATCAATTTGGGCTATAGTGTCATTTAAATCTACTGTCTCCTTATTGGTCTTCTGTCCTGTTGATCTGTCTATCTCTGAGAGTGGAGTGTTGCAGTCCTGCAGTACTAGTGTATTGGGGTCTAAGTCTCCCTTTAATTCCCTTAACAAGTTTTTAAATGAACTGGTGCCCTGTAATTATGTGCATATACACTGATAATCGCTATATCTTCCTGTTGAATGGATCCCTTAATCATTAAATAGTGCCCCTCTTTGTCCTTCTTAACAGTTTTTGTGGTAAAGTTTATGTTGTCCGATATTAAGATGGCTACGTCCGCTCTTTTTTCATTTCTGTTGGCATGGTATATCTTTTTTTAGACTTTCACTTTCAGTCTGATTGCATCATTGTTAGAAAGATGAGTTTCTTTTAAGCTGCGAAAAGATGGGTTTTGTTCCTTAACCCAATCAGCCAATCGTTGTCTTTTAACTGGACAGTTCAAGCCATTAACATTCAATGTGACTATTGAGAAGGAGTAACTTTGCCCTGTCATTTGCCAAAGATTTTTTCTAATATATGGTTTGAGACTCCTGTGATCTTTTGCTGCGAGGTTTCCTTCCTTTACCTTCTTTCATATTGGTGACCGTGTTTCTGTGTTTCTGTATGTAACACATCTTTAAGCATCTTTTGCAGGGCTGGATGAGTGGTGACAAATTCTTTCAATTTCTGTTTGCTGTGAAAGGTCTTTCTTTCACCTTCATTCACAAATGAGAGCTTTGCAGGATATAATATTCTGGGCTGGCAGTTTTTCTCTCTTAGTACCTGGGCTATATCTCGCCATTCCCTTCTAGTTTGTAGGGTTTCTGATGAGAAGTCTGCTGTGAGTCTAATTGGAGATCCTCTGAGAGTAATCTGGCGTTTCTCTCTTGCACATTTTAGGGTCTTTTCTTTATGTTTCACTGCGGTGAGTTTAATTATGATGTGTCATGGTGAGGATCTCTTTTGGTCACGTTTATTAGGGGTTCTATGAGCTTCCTGTACTAGGATGTCTCTGTCCTTCTCCTAGCCTCAGAAGTTCTCTGCAAGTATCTCACTGAAAAGGCCTTCTAATCCTTTCTCCCTCTCCATGCCTTCAGGAACTCCTAGAACCCAAATGTTGGTTTTTTTAAGAGTATCCTGTAGATTCCTGACAGTATTTTTTAGATTTCTGATTTCTTCTTCTTTTATTTGGTTTCACTGTTTCCTTTCCTGTTCTCTGTCTTCTAATTCCGATATTCTCTCTTCTGCTTTACCCATTCTTTTTTTAAGGCTCTCTAATGTGTTTGTCCTTTGATCTATTGAATTCTTCATTTCATTATGGTTTCTTGTCACTATTACAGTTTCATATTCTACTAGTTGTTTCATTTCATTTTGATTCCTCCTTAATATTTCATTTTCACGAGAGAGATTTTCTATCTTGTCCATTAAGGATTTCTCTAGTTCAAGAATTTGTTTTTGAGAACTTCTTAATGTTCTTATCAATTTTTTGAGATCTGCTTCTTGCATTTCCTCTATCTCTTCATCTTCATAATCTTGGATTGGTGTGGCTTGTTCATTCGGGGACATCATAGTGTCTTCCTTGCTCTGCAAAAAGTGAGTCTCCCAGATTGTTCTCTCCCTTGCTCCTTGCTGGATCTTTCTCTCTCTTTTTTTTTTGACTTTGTTGGGAAGTAATTCCACACAGCTGAGTGGAATTGAGGGTAGTTGAAATCTGACCTCTGTGAGTATTCATTTGATCTACCCCTGGGACCACACAAAGAGTTTATGCAGCCCTCGATGTGTTCTCAATTTCACCATAGACCCAAAGTTACTGAGTTTGTGTCTTGTTGCCGCTTTATATATGTAAATTGGTGCCTGCACTTTGTTTTGCTCAAGTGGAGAGAGAGGCCTCTGCCTTTCCCCACCAATGTCTCAGGTTTCTGAGGCTTTTGTCCTACCTCTGGTTCCCGCGCTGGCGAGATTCTGCAGCTCGGCTCCCACAGAGGGGCTTCTACGTGGTGGGCTCCCTGTAGGTCCTCTGTGTCACATCCACTACATCTGGAAGTGTTTCCTCTGCAGTTTTTTTCTTGAGTCTTTTCCTGAGGCTACAGTAATTCCACTTTTATGAAACTAAATTTTCCCAGACTGTCGTCGCACTTCCTCACTATCCGCCATCTTGGCTCTGCCCCCTCTGTTCTGGGAACTTTTATGTACAGTTTTTCAGAGCCATTTTAGGAAAATCTGATCATTACCCACTTCAAGACATCAGATTTCATGGTAATTGTGAATCATTATGGAACCGTTCCATCACTTTCGAGTTTTTTGTTGTTGTTTTTGTTTTGTTTTGTTTTGTTTTTTTTAAATCTCAGTAGGTTAGATCCAAATACAGATATTTTACTGGTATTTTTATTTTTTAACTTTTATGTAATAAATATAAATTGCCAAAGTACAGTCATTGGATTACAGTGGCCTTTTCCCCTCATAACCTCCCTCCCACCTGCAACCATCCCATCTCCTGATCCTGCTGAAGATCAATTTAGTATATACTAAGTTAATATTTCAACAGTTTGCACCCACGCAGAAACACAAAGTGTAAAGTACTATTTGAGTACTAGCTATATTGTTAATTCACATAGTACAGCACATTAAGGACCAAGATCCTACATGAGGAGTAAGTGCACAGTGACTCCTGTTGTTGATTTATGAATTTATACTCTTGTTTATGGCATCAGTAATTACCTGAGGCGTTTTTCATGAGTTTCCAAGGCTATGGAAGCCTTTTGAGTTTGCTAACTCTGATCTCATTTAGACAAGGCTATAGTCAAAGTGGAGGTTCTCTCCTCCCTTCAGAGAAAGGTATGTCCTTCTTTGATGGTCCATTTTTTCTGCTGGGATCTCACAGAGATCTTTCATTTAGGTCATTTTTTTTACCTGAATGTCTTGGCTTTCCATGCTTGTGAAACTCTCATGGGCTTTTTAGCTGGATCCGAATGCCTTGATGGCTGATTCTGAGGCCAGAGTGCTGTTTAGGACATCTGCTATTCTATGAGTCTGCTGTGTATCCCATTTTCCGTGTTGGTTGGTACTGGTGTTTTTATTTTAGCAGGTGCATTTTTCTTTGATTAACCATTCCTAAAAAAAGCTTTTATTTATTTTTTCTTTTTATATTAACTATAATGGTATACTTTTAAAAATATTTTATTTATTTGAAAGGCAGAGATACAGGGTGAGAGGGAGACAGATAGTGAGAGTAAGAGTGAGAGAGAGAAAGAGAGAGAGAGAGGGAGAGAGAAGAAAGAAAAAGATATGGGCCCAGTGCAGTGGTGCAGTAGGTTAATCCTCCACCTGCTGTGCTGGCATCCCATATAGGCACCAGTTCTAGTCCTCTCCATTCCTCTTCTTGTCCAGCTCTCTGCTGTGGCCTGGGATAGCAGTGAAGGATGGCCCAGGTTCCTGGGCCCCAGCACCCGCATGGGAGACCAGGAGGAAGCTCATGGCTCCTGGCTTTGGATTGGCACAGCTCCAGCCATTGTGACCATTTGGGGAGTGTTTCAACGGAAGGAAGACCTTTCTCTCTGTTTCTCTCTCTCTCACTGTCTGTAACTCTACCTGTCAAATAAATAAATAAAATATTAAAAAACAGAAAGAGAAAGATCTTCCATCCTGGTTCACTCCTCAAATGCCGGCCATGGCTATGGCCAAGCCAGGTTGAATCCACAGCCCAGAGAACTTTTCCATGTCATCCACATGGATACAAGGGCCAAGGAATTGGTCCATCAGCTAGTGTTTTCCCAGTAGGGGAAGCTAGATCAGAAGAGGAGCAACCAGGACTTGAATTGGTACCCATTTGGGATGCCAGCACTGCGGACAGTGACTTTATCCATTAAGTCACAATGCCAGCCTCAATAGTCTAGTTTTCAAAAGTGTCTTTTTCTTCATTCTACTAAATTTCATTGCTACTAAAAACTATTCATTTTTTCATACTAATCATAATATACTTTATTTCACAACATCCTATTTATTTGCTTTTGCATTTGAGTTCATTGCTTACACCTATATATCTCTTTAACTTGATATTGTAAGCCAGTCCTAGTACTGTGAATGCATGGTCATCATGGTTGGCCTTTTCTTTATGAAATTATCAATTCCATCCAAATACTACAGTTCTTGCTGGCAATCATCATGTACACACATTTTCAGAGACAGCCTAGATTCA
Source organism: Lepus europaeus (assembly GCF_033115175.1). Taxonomy (NCBI): domain Eukaryota; kingdom Metazoa; phylum Chordata; class Mammalia; order Lagomorpha; family Leporidae; genus Lepus; species Lepus europaeus. The sequence goes on along the minus strand of NW_026909276.1, from coordinate 11,282,071 downwards.
TCTGAAAATTCTGATAATTCATTCTTGTGGTTAGCGAATGTTTACCATTTCTGATTTTCGAGATTCTTATCTTCAATTTTGAAAGTTTCAATAGAATAATTCTAAATGAATATTTTCTTTAGAATAGTTGTGGTTATAAAATCAAGTTATTGTGGTAAGTTATATGATCTTAGAGTTATATTTGCAAAATATTTTTATTTCCTTTTTTCAATGTACTTGTATTGGTCTACTTTGTTGTATCATCTCATATCTCCTTCTTGAGCAATTACTGTTTCAATTTTCCTCTCAGAGTAATGACAAATGAATTTTGTTTCATTTTAAATTTTTATTACTATAGAGAGAAGTTTTCATGTGGTTTATAGATACAATTCAAGAAATATGATCACACTTTTCTCCCTTCCTCAATCCGCCTCAATAGTATAAAGCACTATTTGAATACTAGTTTTACCATTAATTTGCATAGTATAAACCATTAAAAACAGAGATCCTACATAGGGAGTAAGTGCACAGTGACTCTCGTTGTTGATTTAACAATTGCCACTCTTATTTATGATGTCAGTAATCACAAGAGCCTCTTGTCATGAGCTGCCAAAGATATGGAAGCCTCTTGAGTTCAAATTCTGACCTTATTTAGGTAAGACCATAATCAAAGTGGAAGTTCTCTCTTCCCTTTGGAGAAAGATGCCTGTTTCTTTGATGGCCTGTTCTCTCTGCTGGGATCTCACAGAGATCTTCTATATAGGTCATTTTTTTTTTTTGCCACAGTGTCTTGGCTTTCCATGCCTGAAAAACTCTCATGGGCTTTTTAGACAGATTTGAATGCCTTAAGGGCTGATTCTGAGGCCAGAGTGCTGTTTAGGGCATTTGCAATGATATGAGTCTGCTGTGTATTCCACATCCCATGTTGGGTCATTCTCTCCCTTTTAATTTTATCACAGACACTGGTCTTATCTATGGGTTCCCTTTGACACTTATTACTTTCTCTATTATCAATTATAAACTTAAATTGATCACTTTCACTAGTAACACTGCATTGGTATCTTCCAACTTAATGGGATTTGGAGTCCCATGGCATGCCTTTAGCTCTAATTAGGGGTAAGTGAGCATGTACCAAGCTGTACAACTTCTCCCTCTCTTATTCCCACTCTATTTTTAAATTTATTTTATCATTTTTTAACAGGCAGAGTGGACAACGAGAGAGAGAGAGACAGAAAGAAAGGTCTTCCATTTCCATTGGTTCACCCCCAATGTCCGCTGGTTCACCTCCCTCTGCAGCCGGCATGCTGAGGCTGGTGCACCACACTGATCTGAAGCCAGGAGCCAGGTGCTTCCTCCTGGTCTCCCATGCAGGTGCAGGGCCCAAGCACTTGGGCCATCCTCCACTGCAATCCTGGGCCACAGCAGAGAGCTGGACTGGAGATGAGCAACCAGCACAGAATCCGGCACCTCAACTGGGACTAGAACCCAGGGTGCTGGCGCCACAGGTGGAAGATTAGCCTATTGAGCCATGGCACCGGCCCCCACTCTATTTTTTTAACAGCTATCAATTTTCAATTAACTTTAACCACCTAAGAATAATTGTGTATTAATTAAAGAGTTCAGCCAATGGTAATAATTAGAAAAAGAAAATACTAAAAAGAATAAAGAGTAACCTGTTCCTCGACAGTCAAAACAAGGGATGATACAATCGTTGTTTCTCATAGTATCAGTTTCACTTCTACAGCTTTCCTTTTAGGTGCTCAGTTAGTTGTCACACATAAGGGAGAGCACATGATATCTGTCCCTTTGGGACTGGCTTAATTCAGCATGATGCTTTCCAGATTCCTCCATTTTGTTGCAAATGATCGGATTTCATTTTTTCCACTGTGTAATATTCTATAGAGTATACATCCCATTATTTCTTTATCCAATCTTCTGTTGATGGACATTTAGGTTGATTCCAGGTCTTAGCTATTGTGAATTGAGCTGCAATAAACATTGAGGTGCAGACATTTCTTTTATTTGCCAATTTAATTTCCCTTAGGTAAATTCCAAAATGTGGGATGGCGTGTTGTGTGGTAGTTCTAAATTCAGGTTTGTGAGGAATCTCCAAACTGTATTCCACAGTGGCTTTGCCAGTTTTCAATCCCACCAACAGTGTATTAATGTGCCTTTTCCCCCACATCCTTACCAGCACCTGTTGTTAGTTGATTTCTGTATGTAAGCCATTTGAACCGGGGTGAGGTGAAACTTATGGTTTTGATTTGCATTTCACTAATGGCTAGTGACCCTGAAAATTTTTTCATTTGTCTGTTGCCCATTTGGATTTCCTCTTTTGAAAAAAATGTCTATTTAGGTCTTTGGCCCATCTCTTAAGTGGGTTGTTTCTTTTGTTGTCTCAAATTTTCTTGATAACTTTGTAGATTCTGGTTATTATTTATTTATTTATTTGACAGATAGAGTTAGACAGTGAGAGAGACAGAGAGACAGAGAGAAAGTTCTTCTTTCTGTTGGTTCAGCCCCCAAATGGCTGCTATGGCCAGAGCTACACCGATCCAAAGCCAGGAGCCAGGTACTTATTCCTGGTCTCCCATGCAGGTGCAGGGGCCCAAGCACTTGGGCCATTCTCAAATGCCTTCCTGGGCCACAGCACTGTTGGACTGGAAGAGGAGCAACTGGGACTAGAACTGGGCACCCATATGGTATGCCAGCACCATAGGCAGAGGATTAACCTAGTGAGCCATGGTGCTTGCCCTTTAGATTCTGGTTATTAATCCTTTATCAGTTGCATAATTTGTTAATATTTTTCCCCTTTCTGTTGTTTGCCTCTTCACTTTCCTCACTGTTTCTTTTACAGTACAGAAACTTCTTAATTTGATGTAATGCCAATTGTTAATTTTGTCTTTGACTGCTTGTGCCTCTGGGATATATATTTTTTAACTTTTATTTAATGAATATAAATTTCCAGTGTACAGCTTATGGATTACAATGGCTTCCCCCTCCCATAACTTCCCTCCCACCCGCAACCCTCCCCTCTCCCGCTCCCTTTCCCCTTCCATTTGTATCAAGATTCATTTTTTGACAGGCAGAGTGGGCAGTGAGAGAGACAGAGACAGAGAGAAAGGTCTTCCTTTTCTGTTGGTTCACCCCTCAATGGCTGCTGCGGCTGGCGCACTGTGGCCGGCACACCGTGCTGATCTGAAGTCAGGAGCTAGGTGCTTCTCCTGGTCTCCCATGCAGGTGCAAGGCCAAAGCACTTGGGCTATCCTCCACTGCACTCCCGGGCCACAGCAGAGAGCTGGACTGGAAGAGGAGCAACCGGGACAGAATCCGGCACACTGACTGGGACTAGAACCTGGGGTGCCAGCGCTGCAGGCAGAGGGTTAGCCTATTGAGCCACAGCACCAGCCCTGGGATGTTTTTAAATAAGTCTTTGCCTGTGCCTATATCTTGAAGAGTTTCTTCTGTATTCTCTAATAATTTGATGGTGCTGGGTCATAGATTTGGATCTTTAATCCATGTTGAGTGGATTTTTGTGTAAGATGTAAGTTAGGAGTCTTGTTTCATAATTCTGCATGTTGAAATCCAGATTTCCCAGCACCACCAGCTGAGAAAATTTTTCTTTCTCCAGGAATTGCTTTAGATCCTGGATCAATGATAAGTTGGTTCTAGATGTTTTGATTGATTTCTGGTGTTTCCATTCTGTTCCACTGGTCTACCCTTTTGTTTCTGTACCAGTATCATGCAGTTTTGATTATAACTGCCCTGTGGTATGTCTTGAAATCTGGCATTGTGATGCGTCCTGCTCTATTGGTTGTACAAGATTTCTTTAGTTATTTGAGGTCTCCTGTGCCTCCATATGAATTTCACTGTCATTTTTTTCCAGATCTGAGAAAAATGTCTTTGGCATTTTGATTGGTATCACATTGAAATTACAAAGTGCTTTTGGGAGAATGGACATTTCAATGATATTGATTCTTCCAATCCATAAATATGGAAGATTTTTCCAGTTTTTTTATTTCCTTCTTTTTCTTTTTTAAAGTTTTATAAGTCTAATTATAGAGGTCTTTAACATCCTTGGTTAAGTTCATTCCAAGATATTTGATTTTTGTATAGCTATTCTGAATGGGATTGATCTTAGAAGTTTCTTTTCAGCTGTTGCATTGTCTGTGTATACAAAGGTTGTTGATTTTTGTGCATTGATTTTATGTCTTACTAATTTGGCAAACTCTTCTATATGTTACAATATGAAGAATAATATCATCTGCAAAAGGGATAGTTTGACTTCCTCCTTCCTAATTTGTATAACTTTAATTTCTTTTTCTTGCCCAATGGCTCTGGCTAAGACTTCCAGAACTATATTGATAGCAATGGTGAGAGTGGGCATCCCTTTCTGGTACTGGATCTCAGTGGAAATGCTTCCAACTTTTCCCCACTCAATATAATGCTGGCCATGGGTTTGCCATAAATCACCTTGATTGTGTTGATGAATGTTCCTTAAAAACTGAATTTGCTTAGGGTTTTCATCATGAAAGGGTGTTGTATTTTATCAAATGCTTTCTTTGCATCTATTGAGATAATCATATGGTTTATCCTCTGCATTTTTTTATATTTTTAAATTTTTTTTTGACAGGCAGAGTGGACAGTGAGAGAGACAAAGAGAAAGGTCTTCCTTTTCCATTGGTTCACCCTCCAATGGCCACTGTGGCTGGCATGCTGCAGCTGGCACACCACACTGATCCAAAGCCAGGAGCCAGGTGCTTCTCCTGGTCTCCCATGTGGGTGCAGTGCCCAAGCACTTGGGCCATCCTCCACTGCACTCCCAGGCCACAGCAGAGAGCTGGACTGGAAGAGGAGCAACCAGGCCTAGAACCTGGTGTGCCAGTGCTGCAGGCGGAGGATTACCCTATTGAGCTTCAGCGCTGGCCAATCCTCTGCATTTTGTTAATGTGGTGTATCACATGGATTGATTTGTGAATGTTGAACCACCCCTGCCTAAGAGGGGTAAATCCCACTTGGTCTGGGTGGATGACCTTTCTGATGTGGTGTTGAATTCTATTGGCTAGAATTTTATTGAGGATCTTTTTGTCTATGTTCATTAGGTAAATTGATTTCTAATTCTTTTTCTCCTCCATCTTTTTCTGGTTTAGAAATTAATGTGATGCTGGCTTCATAGAAAGAATTTGAGAGGATCCCTTCTCTTTCAATTGTTTTGAATAGTTTGAGAAAAGTTGGTATTAGTTATTCTTTAAATGTCTGGTAAAATTCAGCAGTGAATCCATGCAGTCCTGGGCTTTTCTTTGTTGGGAGTTTCTGACTTGGTTAATGGGTCTGTTTAGGTTTTCTCTGTCTTCATTGTTGAATTTAGGTAAGTTGTATGTGTCCAGGAATCTATCCATTTCTGATAGATTTCCCAGTTAGTTGGCATACAAGTCTTTGTAGTAACTTCTGATACCTCTATTTATTTCTGTGGTGTCTGTTGTTATATACCCTTTTTCTTTTTTTTCTTTCTTTTTTTACAGGTAGAGTGGACAGTGAGAGAGAGAGACAGAGAGAAAGGTCTTCCTTTGCCATTGGTTCACCCTCCAATGGCCGCCGCGGCCAGCACACCATGCTGATCCGAAGGCAGGAGCCAGGTGCTTCTCCTGGTCTCCCATGGGGTGAAGGGCCCAAGCACTTGGGCCATCCTCCACTGTACTCCTGGGCCATAGCAGAGAGCTGGCCTGGAAGAGGGGCAACTGGGACAGAATTTGGCGCCCTGACCGGGACTAGAACTCAGTGTGCCAGCACTGCTAGGTGGAGGATTAGCCTGTTAAGCCACAGCACTGGCCATATACCCTTTTTCATCTTTAATTTTATTGATTGGTGTCTTCTCTCTCCTTTTTGTTTATTTGGGTTAATGGTGTGTTAATTTTTTTTAAATCAGCTCTTTGTTTTGCTGATCTTTTGTTAATTTTTATTTGGATTCAAATTTGTGATTTCTTCTCTAATTTTAATTATTTCTCTTCTCCTAGTTTTGGGTTTGGTTTGCTGTAGTTTTTCTAATTCTTGAGATGCATTGATAACTCATTTATGTGGTGCATTTCCAATTTCTTCATGCATGCACCTATTGCTATAAACTTTCCTCTTAACACTGCTTTTGCTGTAGCCCATAAGTTTTCATGTGTTGTTATCTTCATTTGCTTCCAGAAAGTTTTTTATCTCTCTTTTGATTTCTTCTCTGACCCAATGTTCATTCAGGAGCATTTTGTTCAGTCTCCATGTGTTTGCATGTGCTCTAGGGATTCCTCAGTTGCTAATTTCTGGCTTCATTCCACTGTGGTCTGAGAGGATGCATGGTATGATTTCAATTCTTTTGAATTTGCTGAGGCTTTCTTTATGACCTAGTATGTGGTCAATCCTAGAGAAAGTCTCATGCACTGTTGAGAAGAATGTGTATTCTTTAAGTATAGGATGAAAAGTTCTGTAGATATCCTTTTGGTCTATGGTGTCTATTAAATCTGCTGTTTCCTTGTTGATTTACTGTCTGGTTGATCTGTCTATTGCAGAAAGTGTAGTTGAAGTCCCCCTGTTTTGCTGTGGAAAATTTTTTTCTCTCTCTGTCTCTCTTAATCAGAAGGGAAGTAATTCTGCTCAGCTTAGCTCTTCTTGTCGATGACAATCAGTGACTGAGCACTAGCCCCAGTGGGTATAATATTCATCTATTCTAGGACCACACAAAGGATCTGTGCAGTCTTCAGTGTAAGTTCAGATTCTCCTGCAATGTCTCTTACCAGGTAGCCAGGGCTGTCCAAGCTTGGGACAGCTCTCACCAACACTACTCACAGTCTCAGCCACACCATGAGTTCTACCCTCAGTTTTTTGTTTTTTGGTTTTTTTTTTGTTTTTTGTTTTTTTTTTTTTGGTTTGTTTTTGTTTTTTGACAGTCCAAGTTCAGAAGCTCCACACATTCACTAGGTCTTAGTCTCCTGTTATTACTTCCCACCAGAGTCAGGTTTCTCTGATCAGCTGATTGTTTTGTGCAGACACAAGCTGGCACAGCTGTTACATATGTCCAAAATGGGGCCCACTTTATCAGCTCATATACCTTTGTGAGATGATTGGATAGAGAGAATCGTGTCCATACTATCTCTTTTATTTTTTTTTCTCCTCTAGTTAGACTGGTGTATTTTCCCATATGGGGCTTCAAGCCTCATTCCTACTAGGCTCTGCATGCAACTTTTTCTCAAGTGTCTGGGGCTACTCCAGTCTCATCTCACCTCACTTTCCAGTGCTGGTGCAGAGGTTCTCTGCTCCTGGGATCCCAAGCCATGGGTGCCCACACCCTCCACATAGGTCCACTGTGTCCCTCCAATTTTTTAATAGCTTCCTATGCCATTTTTCCCCTAACTTTTCCCTGAGACTAGACTATTTCCACTTTTATTAAACTATCTTTTCTTGGACTAAATAAGTAACCTCCCTCCCTGTTTGCCATCTTTAACCCCATTATATATGCTTAATTTATATTTCCTGGGAAAGATTTCATTAATTTTCCCCTTTCAATGCAATTATAATGGACTACTTTTATCACCTTGTCCAACATTGGTTTTTTAGCCCTTATTCCTTTTATTAAAGTTTTATTTATTTCAAAATTAGAGTTATTGATAAGGAAGGAGGAAAGGGGGGAGTGGGAGAAGGAGAGAGGGAGGAGAGAGAGAGAGAAAGAGAGAGAGAGAGAGAGAGAGAGAGAGAATTTTCCATCTTCTGTCTGCTGGTTCACCACCCAGTTGTCTGCAGCAGCCAAGGCTGACCCAAGCTGAAAGCTAGGAGTTTTATCTGAGTTTCCCAGATGAGTGGCAAAGGCCCAAACCCTTAGGCCTTATTCCACTGCTTTTCCCAGGTACTTAGCAGGGAGTTGGATCAGATGTGGATTATCTGGTGCCCATAGAGGATACTGTCTTGAACCATTAAATCAATAACTCGACCCTTACTGTTGCTTAACAAATTGCTTATTTCTCTCACAGTGATCACAATCTATAGTTTATTACATTTGCATCTCCTACCATTTTTTGTTTCTGTTTTGACAATATATCTACCATGATTGTGTGTCCTCAGTACTTAGATGCCAGACCCTGCTATGTTATCTTTTTCAGTGTGATGTTATCAACCCTGTGAAATTGTAACTTTACCACATTCTTTATGTGAACATTATTTTCAGAAAAAATTTAAGGCAAGATTTGGCCATTATCCTTTTATAGGTTACATTTCACAGATTTTGTTGATGTTTCTGGTGATCTAAATTTAGCTTTTATTTTTGAACAGGTGTGGCATATAATTTCGTAGTCATATTTTTTAATTTTTAAAGATTTATTTTATAGGCAAAGAAAGATGGAGCTGTAAAATTCTATATGTTTTTTCACCCACATAATTTCCCCAGCAACTGGAGCTGAGAAATCCTAAGCCATCAGCCAGAAGCTCCATCTGAGATGTTCATGTAGATGGCAGGAAACCAATTATATAGGCCATCATTTTCTTTTTTTATCTTTTATTTAATGAATATAAATTTCCAAAGTACAGCTTATGGATTACAATGGCTTCCCCCCCTATAACTTCCCTCCCATCCGCAACCCTCCCCTTTCCCACTCGCTCTCCCCTTCCATTCACATCAAGATTCATTTTCAATACTCTTTATATACAGAAAATCAGTTTAGTATATATAAAGATTTCAACAGTTTGCCCTCACATAGCAACACAAAGTGAAAAAATACTGTTGGAGTACTATTTATAGCATTAAATAACAGTGTACATCACATTAATGACAGAGATCCTACATGATATTTTTTTAAAAAATTGATTAATTTTCTATGTAATTTCCAATTTAACACCAAGGGTTTTTTTTCATTTTCAATTATCTTTATATACAGAAGATTGATTCAGTATATACTAAGTAAAGATTTCATCAGTTTGCACCCACACAGAAACACAAAGTGTAAAAATACTGTTTCAGTACTAGCTATATCATTACTTCACATTGGACAACCTATTAAGGACAGATCCCACATGGGATGTAAGTACACAGTGACTCCTGATATTGATTTAACAATGTAACACTCTTGTTTATGGCGTCAGTAATCTCCCTAGGCTCTAGTCATGAGTTTCCAGGGCTATGGAAGCCTTTAGGGTTCACCGACTTTGATCTTATTCTGACAGGGTCATAGTTAAAGTGGAAGTTCTCTCCTCCCTTCAGAGAAAGGTACCTCCTTCTTTGATGGCCCCGTTCTTTCCACTGGGATCATACTCACTGAGATCCTTCATTTAGGTCGTCTCCTTCTTTTTTTTTTTTTTAGAGTGTCTTGGCTTTCCATGCCTAAAGTAATCTCATAGGCTCTTCAGCCAGATCCAAATGCTTTAAGGGCTGATTCTGAGGCCAGAGTGCTATTTAGGACATCTGCCATTCTATGAGTCTGCTATGTATCCCACTTCCCATGTTGGATCATTCTCTCCCTTTTTGATTCTATCAGTTAGTATTAGCAGACACTTGTCTTGTTTGTGTGATCCCTTTGACTCTTACATCTATCAGTGTGATAAATTGTGAACTGAAATTTATCACCTGGACTAGTGATATGGCATTGGTACATGCCACCTTGATGGGATTGTATTGGAATCCCCTGGCAGGATTCTAACTCCACCATTTGGGGCAAGTCCGATTGAGCATGTCCCCAATTGTACATCTCCTCCCTCTCTTTTTCTCATTCTTATATTTAACTGGGATCACTTTTCAGTTAAGATTTAAACACCTAAGAATAACTGTGTGTTAATTACAGAGTTCAACCACTAGTACTACAACAACAAAAACTAAAAAGGATAAAGTATTACATTGTACATCAACAGTCAGCACAAGAGCTGATCAAGTCACTGTTTCTCATAGTGTCCATTTCACTTCCACAGGTTTACCCTTTGGTGCTCAGTTAGTTGTCGCCGATCATGGAAAACAAATGATATTTGTCTCTTTGGCACTGATAGGCCATGATTTTCTGCCTCTGAATTACATTAGCAGGAAGCTGATCAGGAGAGCAAAATATGTCATACCCTATCCAGGAATCTCAATGATAGATGAAGGCATACATATTGGAGTCTTAATCCACTGCACTACAGCACTTTTCCCCTGACCTGCTTATTTAATTCTGTGATAGAGGGTATGACCTTTGTTATAACATTTTTGGGATTTTAATATTCATTTTGATACAATTGAAATGGTCTGCGCTTCACTTTCTGTTAGCTCATTTTTATTTCTCCTCCCAAGTTATTAATTTTTTCTTCCAGTAATAATAATAAGTTTTCATAATTAAAAAGTCCAGGCAATTTTGAGTTAAGATATGTTTAAAGTTTTTATATGTTTGCCCACTTGTTATGCTTATGTCTATCAATTAAATCTGGGCCATTAGATTTTTTTTAATAAGCACATTTTATTTAAATAAATCTTCCAGTAAGAAACGGAGAATTCATTGCCTTTCCTTAAAGGGTATGTGAGTATTATCTGTCAAGTGACATATGCAGCTCAGCAACACTCCCTTGTTGGAAAGGTCAGCACTTCCACAGCACAGTTCCAACAGGACTCCAGTCTCAAAATTCCGTGTCTCCTTTGGCTTGCTTCTCTCTCGACTCCACCCAGGCTTTATTGATAGTTCGCTTCATGTCGTCGTCGTCTCCATCTTCATAAATTTTCTTCAGCACATTCATATCAGTCCTTCACTAGGGTCTGTTTCTGTGTTGTAGGAGGGCTTTTCTTTTTCTTTGCATTCTTTTTCAACCCGAGTCAGGTAGTCCCATCGGGTGTTCTCTGCTTTTTTTCTACATAAGATAAGACATAAGATAAGAACTGTGTCAGTCTTGACTTTTTTTGAACTGCCTTCCACTGAGATAGGTTTCAACAGATTGTTCAGGATCATGGAGTAATTCTTGTCATTTAAGTTCTTTACCAAAAGATCAAATGACCGCTCTGTGAAATGCACCTGCACGTTCTCCGTGGGAACGTGATGAACTCCAGTTAGAGTAATGTAGATTTTCACAAACTTATCTGACTGATCCCATCCGTAATTACTGATCTTCACTGTATAGCCCGCTGTGATGGGAGCAACCACAGAAGCCGGCTTTTCATTGTCAAGTTCTGCTTTTCTCTGTGACTTCTGTTGCACCTTGTTCCTGATCTCTGTCTCAATCTTGGACTTCTCTGCTGTAAGGGCATCACGGACTCTTCTTCTGGTAGTCTTTTCCAGCAACGCCTTCACCTCTTCTAGATCCTTCTGTAGCTCTTCCAAAGCCGAAGCCATGGTCCGGCGGGGGCAGGCCCAAGGCCCAAGCTGCAGCGGCGTGAGCGACAGGAACAGGAAACGCCACCCCGAGCGCGCTCATTCCTTGCACCAACCCGCGGCCTGCGTGTGCACCCCACTGTGCGCGGCCCGCCTCTCACACGCAGAGCCTCTGGAACCTTCAGGAGCCCGCCCGCCTCGCTCAGCCCCACCCCGCCCCGCTCGCCCACCATTAGGTTTTTATGAAAGATTTATTTGTTATGTTGAAAGGTATCATTTCAGGGGGGAGGGGAGATGAGAGGGAGAATCTTCTATCCTCTCTTTCCCAAATGGTCACAAGAGTCAAGGCTGGGCCAGGCTGAAGCCGGGAGCCATGGGCTTCCTCCATGTTTCCTAAATGGGTGAATGGTTCAGGGATATGAATCATCTTCTGCTGATTATGCAGACACACTAACAGGGAGCTGGTTCTGAAATGAGTGAGCCAGAACTCAAACTTGAGACTGTATTAGATATAAGCATGGCTGGTTGCAATTCAACCTGTGGCACCACAGAGCTTGCCCCAGGATATGATATTTTGACATATAAAGCATAAGTATTTCCTTAAAAAACCATTATTGCTTACAAAAATTGTCATTGGAAACTGGTTTTCTAAATTCCATACACAATTATTTAGAAACCTAGTTGGGAAAAATATTTTATATATGTCACAGGGTACTTATTAGCCAGCACTATAAATGTCAATTTTTTAAAAAATTCACTGGTGATAGAAATAAATGGATTATTTCTTTGTCTTGTGATTTGTCTTTCTTGTCTCTTTTAATCTCTATAAGTTATTACCAAAACTGCACCTAATGTTTTTTTTGTTAGTATCCAAAACTTTTTAAATGAAAAATCATTCATTTAAGAGCTGATGTGATGTTATGTTTGGGAAAAATGCTCATGAAACTAAACATCAGTAAAGTAGCAAAAAATTGGTTTAGCTTATAAAATATATTTTCACTTGACTCTAGACAGTTGTCAGTCATAAACAATTATCTTCTAAATAAAAAACTAGACTAATTTATTGTCATTCTTTATGAGATGCTTATAATAAAATTCCAAGTTGTTTAGCAAAGGAGAAATAGAAATATAGGAATTCAGGCCGGCACCATGGCTCAATAGGCTAATCCTCCGCCTTGCGGCGCTGGCACACTGGGTTCTAGTCCCGGTCAGGGTGCTGGAATCTGTCCTGGTTACCCCTCTTCCAGGACAGCTCTCTGCTGTGGTCTGGGAGTACAGTGGAAGATGGCCCAAGTGCTTGGGCCCTGCACCCCATGGGAGACCAGGAGAAGCACCTGGCTTCTGGCTTTGGATTAGTGTGATGCACCGGCCGTAGGACGCCAGCTGTAGTGCCACAGCCGCGGTGGCCATTGGAGGGTGAACCAACGGCAAAGGAAGAGCTTTCTCTCTGTCTCTCTCTCTCTCTCTCACTATCCACTCTGCCTGTCAAAAAAAGAGAAAGAAATATAGAAATTCTTTTTGTGAAACATTGTTTAAATCCTAATGATCATTTATAAAAGAGAATGTACTAGAGTTTTTAAAACTTTAATATCAACTCTAAAATTTTAAGACACTGCTGAGTAACCACCCACTTTGCCCATCAGATGTATTTTATTAAACCATGTAATCTTGCATTCCCCAGTATAAACGATGGCACTCTCCCTTTGATTTTGTCTTATCTGTTCTGATGGATGCTCTACCTTATTAAACTTTGTTACCCTGATTACAAAAATTGGGTTTTATTTATTTGAAAGACAAATTTACAGGAAGGGCTTGAGGGAGGAAGGGAGGGAAGGAGGGAAGGAGGGAATAAGGGGAAGAGGGAGATAAATGGATAAAGAGAGAGAGAGAGAGGGAGGGAGGGAGGGGGAGAGATCTTTCTTCCATGGGTTCACTCCAAAAATGGCTACAAAGTCTGGGACCAGGCCAGGTATATTTTTATAATACACATTTTCCATGAGTTTTTTTTAAGAATCAGCCTATTCATGGATTTCATATTGTCTAGCATCCTAATATTTTCATAGTGTATATGTATGAGGATATAAAAAGTTTATAAAAAAGTAATTAAAAGGTAATGTTAATTTACCATAACTTTTGAAAGTTTCCTCACATATCAAAACATCATGTTGCATACCTTGAATATACACAAATATTGTCAATCATACTCTAACAATCTTGAAAAAATTAAAACTAAAAAAGAAGAAGGCTCCTATATTAAAATATAAATTCAAAATAACTTAGTAAACTACACATATCTACAGAATCAGAAAGGTTTTCATGGGATAGAAATAATTTTAAAATACTGATAAATTTGGTAGCCAAAATTTATATTGCAAAAATTCAAATGCAGATTGTAGTCTGTCTCAAGAAAATGAAACTCAAGTACCAAATCAAAGGGTTCTCCTGCTCTTCTAAAACTGGGATAAAAACCCCAAGCCAAATAACATTTTTCTTTTTACCTGACCCAATCAATGTTACTGTGTTACTGGAAACAGTAAACCAAATAAGACACCCTAGGAACAGCTATGTAAGGAAATCAGTCTTGTATAAGACCTTGCAGACCACATATTTAGAAAACTCAGGGGAATTAGGTCCCAAAGGAAGCACAGAGGAACCAAGGGCAATATAATCAATAGTGCCCATCTCACATGATCTCCATACACAAAATCCGCATTATCCCTTGTGACCACCCTGCCCCCACCGCACAATCCGGGCAGATGTGCTGTGGCCACTACATGGCTGCCCAGAGATGGTGCTGGGGCTGAGAAGTCCCTGGAGCAGAGAAGGAGCAGGATGTCAGGCGTCTTGGGTGCCAGTCGTGTTCCCAACCCACAAGTCTGAGGGGATCGAGGAAAGCATTGTGCCAGCACCAATATGACACCGACAGATTCTAGAGATGACCTCTAGGAGGCCTGTGCCATTCTAGTCCTTTAGCAGCTTCCATAGGCTCTGCCTTCCCCCTCTACAGACAACCTGGCTCACACATTAACCATGAAGCAGTTTGCAATTTCCTGTGTCCAGCATCTCCTAGTGAGTGAAGATGGAGTGCGGCAGATCCCAACTTATCTTGCGAGACTCCAAACAGCAAAGGTGTATCCTAGGACCTTGCTTCCCTGAACTGACAGATGACTGACATCAAGACCCCTGAGTTTACATGGTGTGGGGGTCACCATGCCTGATTGGACAGTTTGCTTGGCAGTGAGCACACACAATATCACAAAAGCAGCCAGTCAACATCTTCCATAGCATGGACCCCTAAGTGCATGTTGTGCTGTATGGGAATAGCGACAGGCAAGGCCTGGATTCATGTAGGAGACTGCCTCCTTCTGGGTTCCACCTTCCCACAGCAGGAGGGCCTCTCCTTCCTGTTCTCCTGCCACCTGCTGGGATAGCCTCCTGTTGCATTATCCTTCTCCCTAGCAGGTCCTGTTGGAGCTTGCAGTAACCAGCTTTAGTGAGTTACAGTTCTGTTTATCAGCTTCTGGACCTATTTTTTCCCTCATATTTAGGCTCATTTTCCTGTTGAATACTTTTTGTTTTTGATATTGATTTAAAAAATGTTTAAAGATATCATATAATGTATTCCTTTTATTTCACAGAATTTAATACTTTTATTTCTCTTTTCTCATGTTGAAAGTTGTTTTCTAGTCTGCCTATTATCCTTGCAGGTTTTCTATTTGTTTCTTGTTGGTATTTGGTAATCTAGGGGACTTTATATTTCAATCTTTCCAGAAATCAAATTAACTTCATTCATCAGTTGTATTTATTTTTAGAAGTTATGGACTATGTGTATATAAATACTGCCAACATATTGATAATTTATTGTTTATAAATTGATCATTACACCTTATTCTTTTCTTTTTGCTCTTTTTTCCTGCTGATCACTCCTCCAAATAAGAATTTGGAGGTAGTGGAGGCATCATGGCCTAGGATTTCTTCCACGGAGAAAGCTGTTAATGATCTTGTATTAATTGCATTGTTTGATCTAGGATCCTTTTTTTAAAGATTTATTTATTTGTTTGCAAGTCAGAGTTACTCAGAGAGAGAAGGAGAAGCAGAGAAAGAGAGAGAGAGGTCTTCAACTGCTGGTTCACTTCCCAGTTGGCTGAAATGGCTGGAGCTGATCCAAAGCTAGGAGCCTGGAGCTTCCTCCAGGTCTCCCATGTGGGTGCAGGGGCCCAAGGACTTGGGCCATCTTCTACTATTTTCCCAGGCCTTAGCAGAGAGCTGGATCAGAAGTGGAGCTGCTAGGATTCAAACTGGCACCCATATAGTATGCCAACACTACAGGTGGTGACCTTACCCACTATGCTACAACATCAATCCCATGTTCTAGGATCCTTTTAAAAAGCCTTGATGCAAATAAGAAAGCCACTACATTTTTACTATATTTCTAGCAGTATTGTTTTTACTAGATATTGAATTTTTGAAAGGCATTTCAACATTTAATCTTAATCATCATGCAATTTTTCTCTTGAAATTTTCACCTACCTGAAAAATTTATATGGCTTGGTTTTTTTAAAGTTAACCACTCTTGCACTTTTTTAAATATCTTACTTATTATTCATTATGGTTTCATATGTGATTTAATTTATTATAATAATGCTTCTGAAATCAGAGAAGATCCCCTAAAATGCACACTGAAGTGTGGCCCCTAAAAGTTCCCTAGAAATGCTATCCGGGGTGCCACATGTGCTACCGGAATTTGGGGTGCCATACAATTTCACCACTGGCTTATTACTAAATCCCCAATATTAATAAGCCCAAGAGGGTTCTTGCCTAATATTTAGAGAAGAATTATAAATACCAGCACAGATAAATGAGGCAGCGTGGTATGTTTTAAGCTTTTATTTAGTGAGAAAAATGCATAGGAGAGTGAGAGCTTTATTTAAGAGAGGTGAACAGGGGTTCATACAAAGCACCAGGAACCAGCCACGTGGAAGAGCATCTAGGCCTGTACTTGGGCCAGGAAGCCTAGAGCACATGACCCAAAGGCCATGCACCCTAGAGGCAAAAGGCTACAGCAAGCCCCCTCCTGACAAGAGGCCAGGGAAGAAGAGTGGGCAGGACACACTGTGCCCCAGGCTTTTAACCCACTTCCAAAGGGGAGTAGTTAATTAACCTGATGGGCTGGTTGGCACCCAGGTGAGGCCAGGTAGGGGCATGAGTTCACACAGGGACATGGAAAAGGCATGGTCTTCCAGTTCACAAATCTAATCAATTTTAACCTATGTGGCACCTACTTTACTTTTTTTTATTTATTTTTTTAAACTTTTATTTAATGAATATAAATTTCCAATGTAGAGCTTATGGATTACAATGGCTTCCCCATCCCACAACCTCCCTCCCACCCGAAACCCTCCCCTCTCCCACTCAATCTCCTCTTCCATTCACATCAAGATTCACTTTCGGTCCTCTTCATATACAGAAGATCAATTTAGTATATACTAAATAAAGATTTCAAAGGTTTGCACCAACACAGAAACACAAAGTGAAACATACTGTTTGAGTACTAGTTATGGCATTAAATCACAATGTACAACATATTAAGAACAGAGATCCCAGATTTCAACTACCCTCAATTACACTCAGCAATGCGGAATTACTTCCCAATTGAGTAAAAAAAAGAGAGAGAGAGAGAGAGAGAGAGATCCAGCAAGGAACAAGGGAGAGAACAATCTGGGTGAGTCACGTTTTGCACAGCCTTAAACCTGAAGAATCAAGCAGAGCTCTCTGGCCACACCCATCACAGCCTCTAAGGATCCATCAAAGCAGACAGCCCACATAGAGGCATAGTATAACGAGAAAAAAACACCACAGCCAATAAAAAAAAAAAAACAAACATAAATTATTTCCAACATGCCAAACAACAAACGTAGAAGCAGAGGTAACAAGAACAAGGAAGACACGATGATGCCCCCAAATGAACAAGCCACACCAATCCAAGATTATGAAGATGAAGAGATAGAGGTAATGCAAGAAGCAGATCTCAAAAAATTGATAAGAACATTAAGAAGTTCTCAAAAACAAATTCTTGAACTACAGAAATCCTTAATGGACAAGATAGAAAATCTCTCTCATGAAAATGAAATATTAAGGAGGAATCAAAATGAAATGAAACAACTAGTAGAACATGAAACTGTGATAGTGACAAGAAACCATAATGAAATGAAGAATTCAATAGATCAAATGACAAACACATTAGAGAGCCTTAAAAACAGAATGGGTGAAGCAGAAGAGAGAATATAGGACGTAGAAGACAGAGAACAGGAAAAGAAACAGTGAAACCAAATAAAAGAAGAAGAAATCAGAAATCTAAAAAATACTGTCAGGAATCTACAGGATACTCTTAAAAAACCCAACGTTTGGGATCTAGGTGTTCCTGAAGGCATGGAGAGGGAGAAAAGATTAGAAGACCTTTTTAGTGAGATACTAGCAGAAAATTTCCCAGGTTTGGAGAAGGACAGAGACATCCTAGTTCAGGAAGCTCATAGAACCCCTAATAAAACATGACCAAAAGAGATCCTCACCACGACACGTCGTAATCAAACTCACCACAGTGAAACATAAAGAAAAGACCCTAAAATGTGCAAGAGAGAAATGCCAGATTACTCTCAGAGGATCTCCAATCAGACTCACAGCAGACTTCTCAACAGAAACCCTACAAGCTAGAAGGGAATGGCGAGATATAGCCCAGGTACTAAGAGAGAAAAACTGCCAGCCCAGAGTATTATATCCTGCAAAGCTCTCATTTGTGAATGAAGGTGAAAGAAAGACCTTTCACAGCAAACAGAAATTGAAAGAATTTGTTGCCACTCAACCAACCCTGCAAAAGATGCTTAAAGATGTGTTACATACAAAAACACGGTAACCAATATGAAAGAAGGTAAAGGAAGGAAACCTCACAGCAAAAGATCACATGAAGTTCAAAACATATATTAGAAAATATCTTTGGCAAATGGCAGGGCAAAGTTACTCCTTCTCAATAGTCACATTGAATGTTATTGGCCTGAACTGTCCAGTTAAAGACCCCGACTGGCTGATTGGGTTAAGGAACAAAACCCATCTTTTTGCTGCTTTGTTTCCAACAAACATACATACAGACTTAAATTGAAAGGCTGGAAAAAGATATACTATGACAACAGAAATGAAAAAAGAGCAGGCTTAGCCATCTTAGTATTGGACAACATAAACTTTACCACAAAAACTGTTAGGAGAGACAAAGAGGGGCACTATATAATGAATAAGGGATCCATTGAACAGGAAGATATAACGATTATCAATGTATATGCACCTAATCACAGGGCAACGGTTTATTTAAAAGACTTGTTAAGGGACTTAAAGGCAGACTTAGACACCAATACAATAGTTCTGGGGGACTTCAATACTCCACTCTCAGAGATAGACAGATCAACAGGACAGAAGACCAATAAGGAGACAGTAGATTTAAACGACACTATAGCCCAAATGGATCTAACAGATATCTACAGAACTTTTCGTCCTACACACAAATCATTTACATTCTTCTCAGCAGTACATGGAACCTTCTCTAGGATTGACCACATACTAGGCCATAAAGCAAGTCTCAGCAAATTCAAAAGAATTAGAATCATACCATGCAGCTTCTCAGACCACAAAGGAATGAAATTGGAAATTAGCAAATTGGGAATCCCTAGAGCACATGCAAACCCATGGAGATTGAACAACATGCTTCTGAATGAACAATGGTCATAGAAGAAATTAAAAGAGAAATCAAAAATTTTCTGGAAGTAAATGAGGATAACAGCACAACATACCAAAACCTATGGGATACAGCAAAAGCAGTGTTAAGAGGAAAGTTTATATCAATAGGTGCCTACATCAAGACATTGTAAAGGCACCAAATAGATGACCTTTCAAGTCATCTCAAGGATCTAGAAAATCTGCAGCAAACCAAACCCAAAGCTAGTAGGAGAAGAGAAATAATTAAAATCAAAGAAGAAATCAACAGGATTGAATCCAAAAAAAAAAACATTACAAAAATTCAGCCAAACGAAGAGTTGGTTTTTTGAAAAAATCAACAAAATTGACACCCCATTGGCTCAACTGACTAAAAAAAGAAGAGAAAAGACCCAAATCAATAGGATCAGAGATGAAAAGGGAAACGTAACAACAGACACCACAGAAATAAAAAGAATCATCAGAAATTACTACAAGGACTTGTATGCCAGCAAACAGGGAAATCTATCAGGAATGGACAGATTCTTGGACACATACAACCTACCTAAATTGAGCCAGGAAGACATAGAAAACCTAAACAGACTCATAACTGACACAGAAATTGAAACAGTAATAAAGGCCCTCCCAACAAAGAAAAGCCCAGGACCAGATGGATTCACTGCTGAGTTCTACCAGGCATTTAAAGAAGAACTAACTCCAATACTTCTCAAACTATTCAGGGCAATCAAAAAAGAGGGAATCCTCCCAAATTCTTTCTATGAAGCCAGCATCACCTTAATTCCTAAGCAGGAAAAAGATGCAGCGTTGAAATAGAATTACAGACCAATATCCCTGATGAACAGAAATGCAGAAATCCTCAATAAAATTGTGGCCAGTAGAATGCAACAACACATCAGAAAGATCATCCACCCAGACCAAGTGGGATTTATCCCTGGTATGCAGGGATGGTTCGCAAAACAATCAACGTAATACACTACATTAACAGACTGCTAAGAAAAAACATATGATTTTCTCAATAGATGCAGAGAAAGCATTTGATAAAATACAACACCCTTTCATGATGAAAACTCTAAGCAAGCTGGGTATGGAAGGAACATTCCTCAATACAATCAAAGCAATATGTGGAAAACCCACGGTCAACATCCTATTGAATGGGGAAAAGTTGAAAGCATTTCCAATGAGATCTGGTACCAGACAGGGATGCCCACTCTCACCACTGCTCTTCAATATAGTTCTGGACATTTTAGCCAGAGCTATTAGGCAAGAAAAAGAAATTACAGGGATACAAATTGGGAAGGAAGAACTCAAACCATCCCTCTTGGCAGACAATATGTTTCTACAGATAAAGGGTTGGTAACCAGAATCTACAAAGAAATCAAGAAAATCCACAACAACAGAACAAATAACCCACTTAAGAGATGGGCCGAGGACCTCAACAGACATCTTTTCAAAGAGGAAATCCAAATGGCCAACAGACACATGAAAAAATGTTCAAGATCACTAGCAATCAGAGAAATGCAAATCAAAACCACAATGAGGTATCACCTCACCCCGGTGAGAATGGCTCACATCCAGAAATCTACCAACAATAGATGCTGGAGAGGATTTTGGGAAAAAGGGACACTAACCCACTGTTGATGGGAATGAAACTGGTTAAGCCACTATGGAAGTCAGTCTGGAGAGTCCTCAGAAACATGAACATAACCCTACCATACAACCCAGCCATCCCACTCCTTGGAATTTACCCAAAGGAAATTAATTTGGCTAATAAAAAAGCCATCTGCACATTAATGTTTATTGCAGCTCAATTCACAATAGCTAAGACCTGGAACCAACCCAAATGCCCATCAACAGTAGACTGGATAATGAAATTATACAAGACAAGTGTCTGCTAATACTAACTGATAGAATCAAAAAGGGAGAGAATGATCCAACATGGGAAGTGGGATACACAGCAGACTCATAGAATGGCAGACATCCTAAACAACACTCTGGCCTCAGAATCAGTCCTTAAGGCACTCGGATCTGGCTGAAGATCCCATGAGAGTATTGTAGGCATGGAAAGCCAAGATATCATGGAAAAGAAAAAAAAATAAGAAGAAGACCTAAATGAAAGATCTCTGTGAGTGAGATCCCAGTGGAAAGAATTGGGCCATCAAAGAAGGAGGTACCTTTCTCTGAAGGGAGGAGAGAACTTCCACTTTGACTATGACCCTATTGGAATAAGATCAAAGTCAGCAAACTCTAAAGGCTTCCATAGCTTTGGCAACTCATGACTAGAGCCTAGGGAGATTACTGACGCCATGAACAGGAGTGTTAAATTGTTAAGTCAGCAACAGGAGTCACTGTGGACTTACGTCCCATGTGGGATCTGTCCTTAATGTGTTGTCTAATGTGCAGTGATGCTATAACTAGTACTGAAACAGTATTTTTACACTTTGTGTTTCTGTGTGGGTGCAAACTGATGAGATCTTTACTAATTATATACTGAATCGATCTTCTGTATATAAAGATAATTGGAAATGAAAAAAAAACCCTGGTGTTAAATTGGAAATGGCATAAAAAATTAATTAATTTTTAAAAAAATATTATGTAGGATCTCTGTCTTTAATGTGCTGTACACTGTTATTTAATGCTATAACTAGTACTCCAACAGTATTTTTTCTTTCACTTTGTGTTGCTATATGGGGGCAAACTGTTGAAATCGTTACCTAATATATACTAAAATGATCTTCTGTATATAAAGAGAATTGAAAATGAATCATGATGTGATTCGAAGGGGAGAGGGAGCGGGAAAGGGGAGAGTTGTGTTTGGGAGGGAAGTTTTGGGAGGGGGAAGCCATTGTAACCCATAAGCTGTACTTTGGAAATTTATATTCATTAAGTAAAAGTTTAATAAAAAAAAGAAAGCTCATCTATTTGGTGCCTTTCCAATTTCTTGATGTAGGCACCTATTGATATAAACTTTCCTCTTAACACTGCTTTTGCTGTATCCCATAGGTTTTGGTATGTTGTGCTGTTATCCTCATTTACTTCCAGAAATTTTTTGATTTCTCTTTTAATTTCTTCTATGACCCATTGTTCGTTCAAGAGCATGTTGTTCAGTCTCCATGTGTTTGTATGTGCTCTAGGGATTCCCAATTTGCTAATTTCCAATTTCATTCCTTTGTGGTCTGAGAAGTTGCATGGTATGATTCTAATTCTCTTGAATTTGTTGAGACTTGCTTTATGGCCTAGTATGTGGTCAATCCTAGAGAAGGTTCCATGTACTGCTGAGAAGAATGTAAATGATTTGTGTGTAGGACGAAAAGTTCTGTAGATATCTGTTAGATCCATTTGGGCTATAGTGTCGTTTAAATCTACTGTCTCCTTATTGGTCTTCTGTCCTGTTGATCTGTCTATCTCTGAGAGTGGAGTATTGAAGTCCCCCAGAACTATTGTATTGGTGTCTAAGTCTGCCTTTAAGTCCCTTAACAAGTCTTTTAAATAAACCGTTGCCCTGTGATTAGGTGCATATACATTGATAATCGTTATATCTTCCTGTTCAATGGATCCCTTATTCATTATATAGTGCCCCTCTTTGTCTCTCCTAACAGTTTTTGTGGTAAAGTTTATGTTGTCCAATACTAAGATGGCTAAGCCTGCTCTTTTTTCATTTCTGTTGTCATAGTATATCTTTTTCCAGCCTTTCAATTTAAGTCTGTATGTATGTTTGTTGGAAACATGTGTTTCTTGTAAGCAGCAAAAAGATGGGTTTTGTTCCTTAACCCAATCAGCCAGTCGGGGTCTTTAACTGGACAGTTCAGGCCATTAACATTCAATGTGACTATTGAGAAGGAGTAACTTTGCCCAGTCATTTGCCAACGATTTTTTCTAATATATGTTTTGAACTTCATGTGATCTTTTGCTGTGAGGTTTCCTTCCTTTACCTTCTTTCATATTGGTTACCGTGTTTCTGTATGTAACACATCTTTAAGCATCTTTTGCAGGGTTGGTTGAGTGGCAACAAATTCTTTCAATTTCTGTTTGCTGTGAAAGGTCTTTCTTTCACCTTCATTCACAAATGAGAGCTTTGCAGGATATAATATTCTGGGCTGGCAGTTTTTCTCTCTTAGTACTTGGGCTATATCTTGCCATTCCCTCCTAGTTTGTAGGGTTTCTGATGAGAAGTCTGCTGTAATTCTAATTGGAGATCCTCTGAGAGTAATCTGGCATTTCTCTCTTGCACATTTTAGGGTCTTTTCTTTATGTTTCACTGTGGTGAGTTTAACTATGACGTGTTGTGGTGAGGATCTCTTTAGGTAATGTTTATTAGGGGTTCTATGAGCTTCCTGAACTAGGATGTCTCTGTCCTTCTCCAAACCTGGGAAATTTTCTGCTAGTATCTCACTAAAAAGGCCTTCTAATCCTTTCTCTCTCTCTATGCCTTCAGGAACTCCTAGAACTGAATGTTGGGTTTTTTAATAGTATCCTGTTGCTTCCCAACAATATTTTTTAGATTTCTAATTTCCTCTTCTTTTCTTTGATTTGACTGTATATTTTCCTGTTCTCTGTCTTCTAAGTCTGATATTCTCTCTTCTGCTTCACCCATTCTGTTTTTAATGCTCTCTAATATGTTTGTCATTTGATCCATTGAATTCTTCATTTCATTATGATTTCTCTTCACTATCACAGTTTCTTGTTGTACTAGTTGTTTCACTTCATTTTGATTCCTCCTTAATATTTCATTTTCATGTGAGAGATTTTCTATCTTGTCCATTAAGGATTTCTGTAGTTCAAGAATTTGTTTTTGAGAACTTCTTAATGATCTTTTCAGTTTTTTGAGATCCACTTTTTGCATTTCTTCTATCTCATCATCTTCATCATCTTGAATTGGGGTGTCTTTTTCATTTGGTGGCATCATAGTGTCTTCCTTGTTCTGGTTACCTCAGTTTCTGTGTTTGTTTGACATTGTGGAGATATTCTTGGTTTCTTTGCTGTGGTGCTTTTTCTTGTTATACTGTGACTCTAGATTAAGTGGACAGTCTGCTTTTGATGGATCCTTAAAGGATGTGATGTGTGTGGCCAGAGAGCTCTGTTTGGATCTTCAGGGTTAAGGATGTGCCAAAGGTGACTCACCCAGATGGTTCTCTCACTCACTTGCTCCCGCTCTCTCTCTCTTTTTTTTTGACTCAGTTGGGAAGTAATTCCGCACAGCTGAGTAGAATTGAGGGTAGTTGATGTATGAAATCTGGCCCCTGTGTGTATTCATCTGCTCTACCCCTGGCACCACACAAAGAGTTTATGCAGCCCTCAGTGTGGTCTCAAATTTCTCCGCAGTCTCTCACTGGGTTGCCAAGGTTACCAAGTTTGTGTACTTGGTGAGTTCTCTCACCCCCCCTCAGATTTTCACAGTCTCAGTTCATTAGCTCCACACTTTCACTAGGTCCTAACCTCCTGTTATTTCTCCCCACCAGAGAGGTTTTTCTGCTTGGCTAATGGCAGGTGCCACTTTACATATGTAAAATGGCACCTGCTCTTTGTCTTGCTCAGCTTTGTTTACTTTTTTATCTTTTCTTTTATGAATATACATTTCCAAAGTACAGCTTATGGATTACAATGGCTTCCCCCCCATAACTTCCCTCCCACCCACCACCCTCCCCTTTCCGTTCTCTCTCCCCTTCCATTCACATCAAGATTCATTTTTAATTCTCTTTATATACATAAAATCAGTTTAGTATATATAAAGATTTCAACAGTTTGCCCTCACATAGCAACACAAAGTGAAAAAATACTGTTGGAGTCCTAGTTATCTTGCTCACTTTGTAAGGTGAGTGGACAGAGAGGCTAGTGTCCATGCCAGCTCCCTTTATTTATTCGTTTTTTTCTCTCCTCATCAGCCTGGTGAACTTTCCCCAGTGGGGCTTCAGGCCTCATTCCCTCTAGGCTCTTTCTGCCTTTCCCCACCAATGTCTCAATTTACCAAGGTTTTTGTCTCACTTCCCCTTCCAGCGCTGGCACACAGATTCTGTGGTTGGGCTTCCATGTGTCGGGTGACCTGGCTCTCCCTGTAGGTCACATCCACTAAATCTGGAAGAGTTTCCTCTGCAATTTTCCCTGAGCCTTTTCCCGAGGCTACAGGAACTCTACTTTTATTAAACTATCTTTTCCTGGACTATTGGTGCCCGCCCTCACTAATCCATCATCTTGGCTCTGCCCCATTATTTCATCAATTTTATATTCAGCAATGTAGACTTTTCAGCATTACAAAGGGAATATTTCTATTTCTGAAGCCCTATTTCTGTTCAGAATGTGTAAGTCAATTTTTAGTTGTCTTTCATTATAATCCTGTGTTCTAAAAACCACCATTTTTTGCGGGGAATTTTTTTTAAACTTTTATTTAGTAAATATAAATTTCCAAAGTACAGTTTATGGATTACAATGGATTTTTCCACCCCATAACTTCCCTCCCACCCGCAACCCTCCCCTTTCCTGCTCCCTCTCCCATTCCATTCACATCAGCATTCATTTTCAATTCTCTTTATATACAGAAGACTGGTTTAGTATATATTAAGATTTCATCAGTTTGCACCCACACAGAACATAAAGTGTAAAATACTGTTTGAGTATTATTTATAGCATTAATTCACATTGAACAACACATTAAGGACAGATAGTCTACATGAGGAGTAAGTACATACCGGCTCCTGTTGTTGAGTTAATAATTTGACACTTGCTTATGGCGTCCGTAATCTCCCTAGGCTCTTGTCATGAGTTGCCAAGGACATGGAAGCCTTTTGAGTTCACCGACTTCAATCTTATTTCGACAGGGTCATAGTCAAAGTGGAAGTTCTCTCCTCCCTTCAGAGAAAGGTACCTCCTTCTTTGATGGCCAATTCTTTCTACTGGGATCTCACTCACAGAGATCTTTATTTTTTTTTCCAGAGTGCCTTGGCTTTCCATGCCTAAAATACTCTCATGGGATCTTCAGCCAGATCTGAATGCCTTTAAAGGCTGATTCTGAGGCCAGAGTGCTGTTTAGGACATACGTCATTCCATGAGTCTGCTGTGTATACCCCTTCCCATGTTGGATCATTCTCTCATTTTTTATTCTATCAGTTAGTATTAGCAGACATAAGTCTTGTTTATGTGATCCCTTTGACTCTTAGTCCTCTTAGTGTGATCAATTGTGAACTGAAATTGATCACTTGAACTAGTGAGATGGCATTGGTACATGCCTCCTTGATGGGATTAAATTGGAATCCCCTCGCATGTTTTTAACACTACCATTTTGGTCAAGTCAGCTTGAGCATGTCCCAAATAGTACATCTCGTCCCTCTCTTATTCTCATTCTTATATTTAACAGAGATCTCTTTTCAGTTAAATTTAAACACCTAAGAATAATTGTGTGTTAATTACAGAGTTCAACCAATAGTATTAAGTAGAACAAAAAATACTAAAATGGATAAAGTATTAAATTGTACATCAACAGTTAGGACAAATGCTGATCAAGTCACTGTTTCTCATAGTGTCCATATCACTTCGACAGGTTTCCTTGATATTTGTCCCTTTGGGACTGGCTTAATTCACTTAGCATGATGTTTTCCAGATTCCTCCATTTTGTTAGATATGACCAGATTTCATTTTTTTTCACTGCTGTATAGTGTTCTATAGAGTACATGTCCCATAATTTCTTTATCCAGTCTACTGCTCACTTATAGATGGGCCAAGGACCTCAATAGATATTTTTCAAAAAACGAAATCCGGGAGAGAGCTGGACTGGAAGAGGACGCACTGTGACTAGAACCCGGCATCCATATGGGATGCTGCAGGCAGAGGATTAACCAAGTGAGCCACAGCGCCGTGAAGCAAGACCCCTACCTTTCACCTTACACAAAAATTCACTCAACATGGATTAAAGACTTAAATCTACAACCCGAAACCATCAAATTATTAGAGAGTATTGGAGAAACCCTGCAAGATATAGGTGCAGGCAAAGACTTCTTGGAAAAGACCCCAGAAGCACAGGCAGTCAAAACCAAAATTAACATTTGGGATTGCATCAAATTGAGAAGTTTCTGTACTTCAAAAGAAGCAGTCAGGAAAGTGAAGAGGCAACTGACAGAATGGGAAAAAATATTTGCAAACTATACTATAGATAAAAGGTTGATAACCAGAATCTACAAAGAAATCAAGAAACTCCACAACAACAAAACAAACAACCCACTTAAGAGATGGGCCAAGGACCTCAATAGATTTTTTTCAAAAGAGGAAATCCAAATGGCCAACAGACACATGAAAAAATGTTCAAGATCACTAGCAATCAGAGAAATGCAAATCCAAACCACAATGAGGTTTCATCTCACCCCGGTGAGAATGGCTCACATTCAGAAATCTCCCAACAACAGATGCTGGTGAGGATGTGGGGAAATAGGGACACTAACCCACTGTTGGTGGGAATGCAATCTGGTTAAGCCACGATGGAAGTCTGTCTGGAGATTCCTCAGAAACCTGAACATAACCCTACCATACAACCCAGCCATCCCACTCCTTGGAATTTACCCAAAGGAAATTAAATTGGCAAACAAAAAAGCTGTCTGCACCTTAATGTTTATTGCAGCTCAGTTCACAATAGCTAAGACCAGGGAATCTTGACTTGCATGTCAAACTACAGTTATTTATTTAGATTAGTCACCATTCCAATGCTTTACTACACAAGCATGTGTAACTTACACAGGACACAGGGGCTCCCAATATTTCTTTGGAGAGTGCTAATAGTGGTAAAAAATTCAAACTAGAGAAGAAATGGGTTTCATCATATGGTCTATATAAGCAGAAATTTGTGTGAATTTGAAAAGATATTAAGGATTCAAAATTATTTTCCAAATACATATTAAATGGTATTTTTTCAAATCCTGATGTCAATTGTTTTTAATAGTAGGTTTTTAATCTATAATCAACAATCTATATGAAAACAAGCACTTACAAAATCACAGTCCCAGATGTGCTGAGTAGGAAGGATATATTAGCCAGGTCCCACATCTTTATAGAACTACTTTTCATTAATATTTATAAAGATACAGCTCTGCATTTCCTCAAGCAACTTTTAACTAAAGCTCAGTAGTTTAATAATTTACCTCTCATCTGTTAATGTTAGTTGTATAACATTATGTTAATGTTTGTTGTAATAGTTATTACAGCTCTAGTCATAAAGTTGTACAAATTTGGGGGCTTCTTACAATTTTTCTCTGTAATTTTCCCACATGCTTTGTTATTTCTCAACAGCCACAGATAGAACAGTGATTCTTCTGGAATATGTGTCCTGTTGAAGCAGAATCACTGTAGAAAAGCTATTTACTGGAGTCTGTACTGTGGCATGGCAGGGCAATCCTCAGTCTGGTGTGAGTCCTGACTCCTCTACTTCTGATACAGCTCCTTGCTGATGTTTGGAAAGAGCATCAGAAATGGTCTGAGTTCTTCCATGCTTGTGAAAGACCCAGCATAAACTCCTGGCTATTGACTTAAGCCTGGCCCAGCCTTGGCCATTGAGGCCATTTGGGAGTGAACCAGTGGATGGAGGACTACTCTTCTAGCCTCTGCCCCCCCCCTCTGTAATTATAACTTTCAAATAAATGAATGAATCTGTAATAAAAAGCTGTTTACCTGCTATATTGTATTCCATTGTAGGAATAAATCAGTTTCTTACTGAAGGGCTCTGAGATTTCTACATGCACTGTCATAACATCCTTGTAAGTCGTTCTGTGTGTATGTAGGCCAAAGTACATCAGATTTAGAATTCCTGAACGCCAAGTTATAGCTGCAATTTTAATGTTTGTCAAATTAATGCCTAAGCTATATGTATATATCTATATTGTTACTAGCAACTTTTGTTCTCATTTCCTAAATTATGATTTTGTTGTTGAGACCAACAATTGTGACTATCTGAAGGATATCAAATGATACCTTGTTTTAATTTTCAACTCTTTGATGACTTGATGACTAGTTATATTGCCTTCATAGATTTTAATTATATAGATACTTCCTCTGTAGCAGAAATAGACTCATATTTTATTAGTTTTTCCATAATTTTCTTATTGATATATGGATGTATACTCAAGATATAGATATATCAGAATTTTGTCTATACATATGCACATATATTCTCATAGTTTGTCTTTATATTTTTAATGCACATAAATTTTAAATTTAACTTTAGGTATATATATATTTATCAAATTCTACATTTACAATTTTTTGTTTAGTTCAGAAATAATCGGTTGATCCTGATATCCTATTTTCGCTGATATTTGATTCTTATAATGTTCACATATGCTCTTGCTAATTTTTAAAGATGAGAAGTGAAGCTTTAATTTAAATATTCTCCTATGAGAAGGCACCAATCCAGTACCATTTTAAAAGCTATTTTGACAAAGGTTTAAACAAACGAATTTAAGGGGGAGGGGAGATGGGGTTGTGGATGAGGGAATGAAGAGAAAGAGGTAGGAAAGAAGGAAGGAAGGAAGGAAGGAAGGAAGGAAGGAAGGAAGGAAGGAAGGAAGGAAAGAAAAAGGGAAGAAAGGAAAGAAAAAAGGAAGGAAGGAAGGAAGGAAGGAAGGAAGGAAGGAAGGGAAGCTGGATGAGAAGAGAAGCAGAAGAGAAAGTAGAATATGAAAAGAAGTGAGAGTTTCTGTCTATTGGTTCATTCTCAAAATGTGGGGCTCAAGCACTTCAGCTATTATTTGCTGCCTTCCCAGGTACACTAGCAGAAAGCTCTGATCCAGCATATTCATAATTAATAGCAGAGGAATCCATTAGTTTAATTGTTTCTGTACTTATATCCCACTGCGTTCTTATAATTTTACAAATTTTAAGTTTGCAAAGATGAGTTGTCCCAGTTTACAGCATCTTTGACATTCTTGTTCTCCTATCATCTAAAGATTTTTGGAGAATATGAAAGTTCCATGAGTTACCTTTTGGTGTTTTGATTAAAAGTGTTGAATACAAATGATAATTTGGAGAACAACAGTTTTATTCTGCTCTTAATTTTCAAAATTTATTTTTAAATTGAAATTAACATTTATTTTTATCATACATTCATTCCATCTATTGAGAGGATCAAAAAGCTTTTCTTGTTCTATTTGTTAATGTTAATATAGTTTAGTTATATAAATAGCTGGTATTCTAGTGTTAAATCACTCTTACATTTAAGCACATAATTTATTCATGATCAGCTCAAGTTTAAAAAAAGCCTAAGTTATTGGTATCTCATTCGTTTATCAGAGAATAAGTCCTTCCCATTAATCCACCACAATCTCCTTACAACTTACCATCCAATATCAGGTATTGCTAAGCTAGTAGCCTATGTGTTTATAGAACCATAACAAAATATCAAAGACTAGGGGACACCATACAATTCTAGAGGCTGGAAAGTCAAGGACCAACATGACACCAATTTTGCTCTTGGTGAGGACTCTGCTCCTGCCTTGCAGATAGCCACACATGCTGTATCCTCACATGTCTCTCCTCCAGGCATGCCTGTCTAGAACTTTTCTTTTTCTAGTTGAGCTCGCATCATGAAGGGCACATGCTCAAGACAACCTCACCCTAATTTCCTCCCCCACAAATCTATGTCCAAATATCATTATACTGGGAGTTAGGCTTCAAGACATTAAATTTGGAGAGACACTCTTTTTAAAGGAAATATTACTCTTTTTTATTTAGTAAATATAAATTTCCAAAGTACATTTTATGGATTACAATGGCTTTCCCCCCATAATTTTCCTCCCACTCACACCCCTCCCATCTCCCACTCCCACTCCCATTCCATTCACATCAAGATTCATTTTCAATTATCTTTATATACAGAAGATTGATTCAGTATATATTAAGTAAAGATTTCATCAGTTTGCACCCACACAGAAACACAAAGTGTAAAAATACTGTTTCAGTACTAGTTATAGCATTACTTCACATTGGATAACACATTAAGGACAGATCCCACATAAGTAAGTACACAGTGACTCCTGTTGTTGACTTAACAATTTGACACTCTTGTTTATGGCATCAGTAATCATTTGGAGAAACATTTAGTCCATATCAGGTGGGGAGAAAGAATTGTTACATTTGGCTCCTCCAGAAGTTCTTCTCTGCCACAATAAAACAATATTTCTATAAACTAAAACAAGATAAGACCTTGCATTTATGAAGAAAAGTAAGTCTGTGGGTATTTGGATTTAGCAAAAAAAAAATCAAGTTGTTGGGATGTAATGTTTCTTTTTCTTATTTCGAATTTTTATTTGTGTGTCATATGAATACCCAAATCTACTTGCTTAGCAAAGTTCAGCAACACTACATTGTCATTAACTAGAGTTACCCTGTTGTATAACAGATCCTCCTATCCAACTAAACAGTAGTGTGTTTTCACTATCACACCATTTCCCATGTATGAGCCCCAACTAGCCATTATCGTACTCTGCTTTTGTAACTACACTTTTCTCATTCCATATATTAGTTAGATCATGTAGTGCTGTCTTTCTGTGCCTGGCTATTTAATTAGGCATAATATCTGATAGCTTCATTTCTGTTTCTGCAGGGCAGGAAACCACCTCCCCATCAAAGTTGGAAAGCATTCCATCATTTAAATACAAGCACACCTCAAAAAGTTCATGGAAAATGGAATTAAAATATGTTTAAGTACAAAGAAATTTACACACACACACACATATCTTCAAAGAGTTTTTAAGAAAAGTCTAGAGAAATTACCCATGGTTCAAAAATGTTTGCAGTAAAGTAGCTTTTCCTTGATTTGCATTTCAAACAAACATTTTAAGGTACATGTTATCACATTTTCTTTATCCATACATCCACTGATGGACATTTAGGTTGCAATTATAACATGGTTTGTGTAAATAATGCTGCCATGAAAACACAGTGAATCTCTCTCTTTGACATTCTGATTTCATGTGCTTTGTATATATTCCAGAGATATTGTTGCCACAGTATATGATGGCTCTATTTTTAATGCTTTTGAGTCTTCCATAGTGTTTTCCATAACAGACCTGTTTTTTTTACATTCTTGCAAGGGAGATACCAGGTTCCCTTTTTCTCCATATTTTAACCAACATTCTCTCTTTTTTTTGTTTTGAAAATAGCCATTTTATCAGGTGTGAGATATCTCCTTGTGGTTTTAATTTGTATTTTCCTAATGACTATTGATGTTACGCACATTTTTATATTTACCTGTTGATCATTTCTATGTCTTCTTGTGAGAATTGACACTTCATGTCCTTTAATAATTTATTTTATTTCTACTGAGTTGTTCGAGTTCATGGTGTCCTTTTGTATTTTGTTTATAAAACCATTATTTCATTACGAAAATTATAATGTTGAGTCTAAGGAAAACAGAAAAAATAAATCTTGAAATTATTCTTGAATTATTTCCACATCAGTGCATGATTTTCTTTGGTAAAATTAGAGTCATGTAATTCAGTATCTACCAGTATATTTGCATTGCCAATTTAGTAATTTTTAGTTTTCTTTGGTTATGTTTCACTCTTTGTTTTTCTCTTTCTGTATCGTCTCCTGAGCATGAGAGAATATATTTATTCTTCTGGTTAATAACATATTTCTTATTTTTAGTCTTTCTTATTTTATTTTCCAATAAGATAATTATGACTGAGATTTCAATGCATTATTAATTGGGGTCATAGTTAATTCATTTTATTATTATTTTTTTATTTTTTCAAAAGGCAGAGAAACAGAGAGACACCATGTGCTGCCATCTAGTGTTTCACATCACCAACGACAAGCAATCAGGACTGGACTGGGCCATACTAGGAGCCAAGTGTCCCTCATGAGTGCCAGTGCCTCAACTACTTTGACCACCACATGTTGCTTTACAAGGAATGCATTATCAGGAAGCTGGAATCAGGAATGGAACCAGGAATCAAATCCAGGCACTCTGAAATGGGATATAAGGGTCTGAAGCAGCATCTTAACTGTTGTGTCAAATGCTCACTCCATAATTTTTTTAATAGAAATAAGTACTCTTGTTTTTTAAAGATATGTAATTTTATTTTTGCTTTTCAATTTTATATGATTGCTATTTATGAAGAATTATTTTCCTAAATGGCATGGGTATTATTACAAAGTTTTGATTATGACTTTAAGAAATATATGTGTTGAGGGGCCGGTGTTGTGGTGCAGTGAGTTAATGCCGTGGCTTGAAGTGCCAGCATCCCATATGGGCACCGGTTGGAAACCTGGCTACTCCACTTCTGATCCAGCTCTCTGCTGTGACTTGGGAAAGCAGTAGAAGATGGCCCAAGTCCTTGGGCCCCTGCACCCACAGAGGAGATCTGGAAGAAGCTCCTGCCTCCTTGCTTCATATTGACACAGTTCCAGCCATTGTGACCAACTGGGGAGTGAACCATTGGATAGAAGACCTCTCTGTCTCTGTGTAACTCTTTCAAATAAATAAATAATTCCTTAAAAAAGGAAATATATGTGTTGCTTGAAGTTTATGTAATTTGAATTCTACAGATTATGCTGAATGGAATGTATTAGTTTTGCTATGGAACAGCAACTATTTCTAAAAATGTTTTATACAAATGAAAAATAAAAGACTCCCATAATATTCTAGATTAGGGATTACACATGAAAACATGTTACATGTTTTCAGTAAAAAAATACAAAGACATATATATATATAATTATTTAATAATGTACTTCATATATGATAAAAAAAATTAGGCATTTTGGGCCGGCGCTGTGTTCACTTGGTCAATTGTCCGCCTGCAGCACCGACATTCCATATGGGCACCAGGTTCTAGTCCCAGTTGCTCCTCTTCCAGCCCAGTTCTCTACTGTGGCCCAGGAGGGTGGTGGAGGATGGCCCAAGTGCTTGTGCCCCTGCACTCTCATGGGAGACCAGGAAGAAGCTCCTTGCTCCTGGCTTTGGATCATCGGAGTGCTGGCCATGGCAGCCATTTGGGGAGTGAACCAATGGAACGAAGACCTTTCTTTCTCTCTGTCTCTCTCTCTCTGTCTATAACTCTACCTGTAAAATAAATATAAAAAATAGGCAGTTGTTCAGTCAGGCATATTTTCAGTAGGCAGAAGAGGTGAGAATTTGGCCTAGTGGTTAAGACATCACTTAGAATACCCACCTTCCATATGAGAACGTGGTTTCTTGAGTCAGCTCCACTTCTGATTCCAGCTTACTGGTGGTGTGCATTCTAGGAGGTAGCTGGTGATGACTCATATGCTTGGATCTCCTCCAACCAAATGGAATCCTTAGTGAATTCTGTGGTCCTGGCTTTGGAATGGCCTAGCCCAGGCCATCAAAGGGGTTTGGCACCCTCCCAAAATAGAAAGATAATTTGATTGATAGATAGATAGATAAATAGATAGGTTGATTTTCAAAATACATGTATCTGTAGTTTTGTATCTTCTCCTGCATGTTTTCTATACCTAATTGTCCATAATAAGATTGCTCTGATTATCTGCAAGGATTACTATTTTAAAAATATAATTTGTTGCTGAATAGAAATGTCTGTCACTAAAGATTTATGGTTCTTCTGATTTTTATCAAAAAATAAAGAAGATGAGTGAAACATCTTTCAACAATAATCAGAAAACAATGGTAAAGACATCAAAATATATTCTTTTGTTTTTCTGTCTTCATGTTGTGGGATCTGTGAAATTCTTGTTTCAGACTTATCTAACAGCAGGTAAAAATCTGTACTCAGACATACTTGAAGATCCAAAATTCTATAATCTATAGAGTTTTTTTTTATTTTTTTCTGGAAAAAATATATATGCTCTCAAGCTCAATTTTTCAAGATTTATTTATTTATTTGAAATTCAGAGTTACAGAGAGAGGAGGAGATGCAAAAAGAGAGAGATGTCTTCCATCCACTGGTTAAGTCCCCAGTTGGTTGCAACAGCTAGGTCTGCACCTATCCAGGAACCAGGAGCTCCCTTTGCATCTTCTCATGCAGGTATAGGGTCCCAAGGACTTAGGCCATCTTCTACTGCTTTCCCAGGCCATAGCAGAGAGATGGATCAGAATTGGAGCAGCTGAATTGACACCCATAAGGGATGCCGGCACTGCGGGTGGCAGCTTTATACACTATTCCACAGTGCTGACACCTAACATTTTTAACAACAAGATTCGTTCTGTTATTTATGTTGTGTCTGCTTCCTCTCTAAGAATTGGCTTTAAAATTACATCACATTCAGGCTGGCACTTTGGTATACTGCGTTAAGCCTCTGCCTACTGCTCTGGCATTGCATATAAGCCTCAGGTCTAATCCAAGCTACTCCTTTTCCAATCTGGCTCTCTGCTAAGGTGAGGGAAGGCAGTAGAAGCTGGCTGAAGTTCTTGGGTCTTTGCACCTGCATAGGAGATCCAGAAGAAGCTCCTGGATCCTGGCTTTAGTTTGGTTCAGCTTTGCCCATTGTGACCATCTGGGGAGTAAACCAGTGGATGAAAGACATTTCTTTGTGTCTCTCCCCATTTCTCTGTAACTCTATATCTCAAATAAATAAATAAATAAAATCTTTTAAAAGTTGGTCATGTTGTAGGGGTTCTGATGACCAGAACATGGCCGTACATTGATGAGAAGCATAGAAAACTTAAATATTGAGGTTGAGCATATATTATGAATGATTTAAAAATGAAATGAGACATTTACAGTTAAATTTTGTGTTCTAAGAATTGAAACTTTAAAGCCTATGTGTAATAATTCAACATATTACATTGTGACAACATATTATATTCTGACAGAGGCATAGTTTTCAGCTTACCTTATTTATGAGAAACATAGCCTAGACAAAAATTTAAAATATTGTTATCTATGAATTTGATCGTTTACCAAAGTAAGTTCATAAAATTCACTTGCCTGCATTGATGTGACCAATGCTACCTTAATTCAAAAATCAGAAAATGATACAACAAAGATGATGAACATGTGTGAAAAAATCCTCAAGAAAGTACAAGCTAATGGAATCCAACAACACACCACACAGTTTATTCACCCAGACTGAGTATAACTCATTACTTATATACAGATTGTTCAACATATAAAACCCAATGAATGTGATACATATTGTTAATTTTATTAAACAATATTATTTTACCTCAATAGATGAAGAGAAAACATTTGATAAAACAGCATTCTTTCTTGATAAAAACCTTAAGCAACTTTTGTATAGAAGGAGCATTCATTAATTCAATCAACACAATATATGAAAAAATCACAAACAGAACATATTTAAATTGTAATAATTGGAATCATTTGCACTAAAATCAGGAACCAGGCAATGATGGCCTCTCTCACAATTGCTATTAAATGTTGTTCTAGAAGATTTATCCAGAACCTTTAAGCAAGAAAACAAATCAAGAAATACAAATTGGAAAGGAGGAAGTCACTATCCCTGTTGGTGGATGACATGATTCTATAATTAGGGAAAGCAAGACTCCAATAAGGTATTATTGTTGGGGCCAGTGCTGCGATGCAGAGGGTTAACACCCTGGCCTGATATGCCAGCATCCCATATGGGTGCTGGTTCAAGACCGAGCTGCTCTACTTCTGATTCAGCTCTCTGCTGTGGCCTGGGAAAGTAGTAGAAGATGACCCAAGTCCTTGGGCCCCTGCACCCACATAGGAGACCTGGGAAAAGCTCCTGGCTCCTGGCTTCAGATCAACACAGCACCTGCTGTTGTGGCCAATTGAGTAGTGAACCAGCATTTAGAGGACCTCTCTCTCTTGCTCTCTCTCTCTCTCTCTCTCTGCCTCTCCTCTCTCTGTGTAACTCTGACTTTCAAATAAGTAAGTAAATCTTTAAAAAATACTATTGGAATTCATTTTAGAGTTTGTTAACAAAGTTTCAGGATATAAAAAACAACACACAAAAATCAGTTGCCTTTGCAAACATAGAAGATGCCATGGCTGAAAAAAATGTTGTAATATCAGTACCATTTAAATAGCTTAAAATATTTAAACTCCTTGGAATAAATTTAGGCAAGGATGCTAAAGATCACTACAATGAAAATTACAAAACATTAAAGAAATGAATAGGACAGGCAAGGTTGTAAAGACCTTCCATTTTTGTGGATTAGGAAAATAAGTATCATCAAAATGTGCACACTACCCAAAGCATGTTACAGATTCAATATAATCGCAATCAAGATAATAATGACATTCTTCTGGGATCTTGATAAAACACTGCTAAAAATCATATGGAAACATAAGAGACCCTAAAAAACTTACACAATCTTAACAAAAACAGCACCAGAAGCATCATCATGGTAGATTTTGACGTACTATATGATATTTATACTCAAAACAGCATAGTATTTGCATAAAAATTGACATGTTGACCATTGCAAATGAATAAAAATCTGCAAATTAATTTGCACATTACAACCAATTAATCTTTGACTAATGAGCTAAAATTAATCCCTGAAGAAAGAACAGTCTTCAAAATGATACAGGAAATTTGGATCTTCACATGCAGAGTTATGAAACAGGATTCCTACCATACAGGTTATAGAAAAGTCTTCTCTAAATATATCAAGGTTCTAAATATATGTCCTGATACTATCAAATTACTAGAGGTAAACATCAAGAAAAATGTACATTGGCATATGGAAAGACATTTTAGGAAACATCACAGAAGCCCTGGCAATAGAAGTTAAAAAAGACAAATAGGATTACATCAAGCTAAGTAGCTTCTAGACTGCAAAGGAAACACTCAACAAATTGAAGAGGCAACTGACAAAATGGGAGAAAATATTTGCAAACTATGTACGTGATAAAGGATTAATTTCCAGAAACAATAAATTGTTCAAGAAATTCTACAACAATAAAGCAAACAATCCAGTAAAGAAATGGGAAAATTACATGAACAGGCATTTTTCAAAGATGAAATTCTAGGATCGCGTGCGGGTCACGAGCCTGTGGTCGGCTATGTAACGGCCTCTCCCTGGGCCTCCCTCCCCGCGGCGGGCCCCCCACCTTCAGACCGGCTCCAGGCAGCGCCCGGGGCGGCGGCGGCGGTAGCGGGGCGCGGGTCGAGGGAGCCGGGCCTCGACGCCCCCCCCTCAGCCCCCTACCCCAGGAGCTGCACCTCGTCCAGGAGGGGCTGGGGAGCCCCATGGAGCCCAAGGTGGCGTTCCGGGGAGGTGCGAGTCGCTGCTGGAACCTGAGCGCCGACGGCAGCAGCCGGCTAACCGACGTCTTCAACAGCGTGCTGCTCACGGGCTCCGCCTCCTTCTACGACTGCTACAAACCGTAGAGTGAAGACAATGTAGACCTAAGGCAGACCTACACTCCACTTTCCTCAACAGAATATTCAAATTCTGTAGATTCTTCACTTTTCTATGCACCGTGGTCTACTTATGGAGATGATATTAAGCAATCTTCTAATTCTCAGATCAATGTAAAGAACAGGACCTGCTCCTCCAACTTAAAGTCAGTTTGGCCAATGAACACAAGCAGATTTGCAGATCACCATGACCTCTTAACAGAAACCAAAAGGCCAATAGATACAGCCATCTCTCAGCAAGCTTTTTATAGTGGTGAATCTGTGTCAGCAGTGGAGAAGCAGTATCTGCATAATAGCAATCTCACACCACAACAAAAAATAGATGAACTTTATCATGGATTTACTGGTTTAGACCTTGAAGAACAATGGATGTACCCATCACGAAGTGATCATTCTGTTACAATATCCAGACAAATGATACAGCTAAGACAACATTCCAGGAATATCCATTTATCAAAAACTGTTTTACACCATAGACTGGTCTGTCTGATATCATGAAAGAATCAGTTATTGATACCCTTATGGAAGAGAAAAAATATGTGCTAAAGGTCTTGAAGCACCATTACAGCAAAAAAGAGCAGAGATGTTTCTTTCTCAATTTAACAGATATAATGAAAATGCAGATTATTGTAGATACCCAGAATATACTCATCCTAATAAGGCTAAACTTAATAAGTGTTCAAATTTTAGTGTCCAAGATAGTAAAAAATTAGCTAATAGCAATACACCTGAAACACCAAATGTAGAAGCAGACACGTACACAAAGTTATTTCAGGTTAAACCAGCAAATCAGAAAAAAATGGAGGAGACAATACCTGACCAACAGAATTTCACATTTCCAAAAACTACACCACACCTGACAGAAAAACAGTTTGCAAAAGAAGTAGCATTTGCTGCTGATTTTGGCTTAAAACCAGAATATGTACTAAAACCTCACACAGCTTGTCCAACTAATGATTTTGCAAATGTCACAGAAAAGCAACAGTTTGCTAAACCTGATCCCCCAAATTCTGAGTATTTTAAATCAGTGAATTTATTATCAAACTCAGCAGCATCTTCAGGAGGTATCAACTTAAACAGACCAACATGGATGAATGTTCAAACAAAAAACAACACTCCTATTCCTTATCGAAATCAAGGTAACTTGATGAAATTAAACAGTCATTTAAATGCAGCTTCAAAGGGTTCTAACCATTCTTCAGATTTCCCCCAACTATCATCCACAAATTTAACCCCAAATAGCAATTTATTTCAGAAATATTGCCAAGAAAATCCCTCAGCATTTTCCAGTTTTGATCTCAGTTACAATGGTGCAGAAAGAATCCAATCTGTCAATCATATGGAAGGACTGACAAAAACTGGAGAAGAAAATCTCTTTGAATCGGTTACTGATAAAAAAATAAAGCAGCCAAATGGATTTTGTGATAGCTATTCAGCTCAGCAGTATGGGATCATTGAAAATGTAAACAAACATAATTTTCAAGCCAAGCCCCAGAGTGGACATTATGATCCTGAGGAAGGTCCAAAGCATTTAGATGGCTTATCTCAAAACACGTATCAAGATCTGCTGGAGTCACAGGGTCATTTTAATAGCCACAGACAAGGAAGTGGAGATAGCAATATTAATAGCCGTGTGGGTCGCACACAGGCATCATGCTTTTCTAATAATTATATGATGGGAGACTTAAGGCATAATCAGGGTTTTCAACAACTTGGTTCAAATGGGTTTCCCCTAAGAGCTACTCACCCATTTGGCCATTCAGTTGTTCCACTGTTGGATTCCTATGATTTGTTTTCTTATGATGACTTAAGCCATTTATACCCTTATTTTAATGATATGATGTATGGTGATAATTCCTTTTCTGGTTTCGTACCAACTTTTGGATTTCAAAGACCAATTAAAACCCGCCAGTGGTGGACCAGCCAGTGAACTTCATGTTCGTCTAGAAGAATGCTATGAACAATGGAGAGCATTAGAAAAGGAGAGGAAAAAGACTGAATTAGCCCTTGCCAAGAATTATCCAGGAAAAAAAGTATCCAGCACTAACAATACTCCAATTCCAAGGCTGACCTCTAACCCATCTAGAGTTGATCGCTTAATTGTGGATGAACTTTGAGAACAAGCCAGAGTTGTGACTTTGCTAGGCAAAATGGAATTTCTCCGAAGCTCTCCTCTTCATGCTAATATCTCTACTGCTCTTGATAGACACTTGGAGTCCATTCACATTGTACAGTCACGTCGAAAGGATGAAATTGTCAGTGCATCAAATCGGCAAAGGCAGGGAGTTCCTAGATGCAAAGATGACAGAGATGTTTTTGCCCTGGCAACGAGGAAAGCACGCACTACTCTGTGGTGTGCACTGCAAATGACTTTGCCCAAAACAGCCAGTACAGCTGGTCAAGCAGACATGGAAAAGGCTTTGCAAGATATCATAAACTGTGAAGATAAAATCCATGAAAGTATAAGTAGAAGCAATCCAATGAGCCAGCGAGGTGAAACAAACAAACATTAAGGAAATGCCAGCACAAAGAAGAAAAAGCTGATAAGTTAATGTATCAAGACATGCTAAAAAAATTTTAATGAACTTGTCAAACTTTCAGTACATTAATTTTTCTTCCCGATTTGAAGTTAATATCTTAATGAAGTCTAACTTCTATTTTAAAATCTTCTTTTTGGAATGAATCAGATAGAGTTTAAAGTGAACTCAAAGGTAAAAGTTGACTACTCAAAAGTTCTGAGTAGTCAAAGATAACAAGTTTGCTTAAGTATATTAGTATTTCCTAACAGCTAAAATATTGTTTAAACCCATTCTGCAGTGCAGGTAAATGCAAATATGAAATTCTAGGAGATAAGTTTCATTTAGTTCTGTTTTAGTAAGTATTAATTCCAAATAATGAATCTAAGTGACTGTAACCCAATTATGGCTACAGTCTAGTAACCAAGACAAGTTTTGATTGTGATATAAAAGTGTTTTCCTTACAAAACTGGATAATACCTAGGGAACAAAGGAAAACAAAAATAAACCCAATATTCATGTAAAAATTTAAAATACTACCATATTTATAAATTTGAAATCTTAGTGCCTAAGTATATGGAGGGAAATGCATCTGATTCTCCTAAATTAGTGATAAAAGTGCCAGTGTAAAAACCATGCAAGTTACTGAATATAAAACCTGTTCAAATCATTTGTGTATATTATTTAAAATTTAATTATACTATCAATTAATAATTCCAATTTTAAAGTATTTAAATTGAATCAAAACAAAACAGTTCCTTTATCTGGATCTTTTAGACTTGATGCACAGTAACTAGAATAATGACTATTGTTTTAATACCCTTAGTTTCCTGCCTTTTCTGAGGGTATCACGAAGTTCTAAAATGTATTTTTTAAGGTTAATCTTTAACTAGTTTAGTTTGCAATTGGTTAGTATATTTGTGTAGTTGTGTTCATTAGTTTACTTCTGTATTTTTTTTTTTAAAAAAGAACTCTTA
Organism: Lepus europaeus; assembly: GCF_033115175.1. Lineage (NCBI taxonomy): Eukaryota > Metazoa > Chordata > Mammalia > Lagomorpha > Leporidae > Lepus > Lepus europaeus. Next base: position 11,240,242 of record NW_026909276.1, on the reverse strand, counting down.
AAAGCTTGGCTTTTTCTGTTTCTCATGACTTACTATCTTTGTATGGAACCCGAGTAATTTATTCATTAACATGAAATGTTGGTATTATGTGACTCAGAAGATCTTGGGTTTTAAACATTTCTAGCATGAGTTAAACTAAAATATAATGTACTGATGAAATTTAATTGAAATATCCTTGACTAGAAACACTAATGTTTTATTTTTTTATTTTTTTTATTTTTATTTTTTTTTTGACAGGCAGAGTGGACAGTGAGAGAGAGACAGACAGAGAGAAAGGTCTTCCTTTTGCCGTTGGTTCACCCTCCAATGGCCACCGCGGTAGGCGCGCTGCGGCCGGCGCACCATGCTGTTCCGATGGCAGGAGCCAGGTGCTTCTCCTGGTCTCCCATGGGGTGCAGGGCCCAAGCAGTTTGGCCATCCTCCACTGCACTCCCTGGCCACAGCAGAGAGCTGGCCTGGAAGAGGGGCAACCGGAACAGGATCGGTGCCCCAACCGGGACTAGAACCCGGTGTGCCGGTGCCGCAAGACGGAGGATTAGCCTATTGAGCTGCGGCGCCGGCCGAAACACTAATGTTTTAAAATGTTGGTGTTTTTCTTGGTTTTAGAAATCCTGGTATTAAAAAAGAGTGTAATAACACCACATAAATTTTCTTTAGATGATGTGTGGAAGAAACTGATTGAGATTGCAGGAGTAACTGTAGGGAGAAACATTTTGATCACTGATATATGCCTTAGAGCTACCCAGATGAATTACATTGAGGGTAATCAATAAAGTAGATCACCCCATCACAGTCCCTGCATAGAGAGTGGTTAAGTTTGACATAAGACATGTTGGATGTTATGAAAACAAATATTGTACTGAATTTATTCTCTCCAGAAAAAATAAATTACTTTGTTGAAAAAAAAAAAAAGAAAGAAATTCTAGTGGCCAACAGGCACATGAAAAATGCTCATGATTACCAGCCATCACAGAAATGCAAAGAAAAACCATAATAAGTTTCACATTACCTCAGTTAAAGTGACTATTATTCACTCAAAAACAAACAAATAATAAAGTTGGTTATCATCCAGGGTGGAGCCAAGATGGCAGAGGAGTGAGGGTGCACACAACAGTTGGGGAAAAGAAATTTTAACAGGGGTGGAGTTACTGTACCCTTAAGAAGAGACTCAGAGGAAAAAACTGTAGAGGAAACTATTCCGGATCTAGTGGATGTGACACGGAGGACCTACGAGGAGAGCAAGGAGGCCCACTGCTGAGCCGAGCCGCGCTGAGCCCTGCTGAGCCGCACGGAGCCGCGCTGAGCCCTGCTGAGCCGCATAGAGCCACGCTGAGCCGCACCTAGCAGCGCCCAGCTGCGCCGCACCGCGCCGCCCCGACCAAAACTGAGCCACGCCATGGACACGGGGGCCACAAGAGTTGGCAAAACAGCGAGCCAAGCTACAGAAGCCCACCCACAGAATTTGAGATCCGGTGATGGAAGGAAAGGTAACCCGAAACATTGGCCGCGAAGGTTAGACCTTGGTCCTAGTTCACGCGGGAAGGAGGGGGAACTACACCAGGCTGACTGGAAGAAAAAAAAAGGGGGGGGTCCAGCTGGGATACTAGCCTCTCTCTGCACTCTCCTTACAAACCCCAGAAAGACAAAGAGCAGGGACCACTTTACATAAGTAAAACAAACTCCTTAGCCTAGGCAACACTGAAGAACCAAACAGAGCTCTTTGGCCACACCTCCAAGATAACAAACAAACATAGAAACCAAGGAAACAAGAGCAAGGAAGACACTATAACGCCCCCAAATGAAAAAGACACCCCAATTCAAGATTATAAAGATGATGAGATAGAAGAAATGCAAGAAGCAGATCTCAAAAAATTGATAAGGTCATTAAGAAGTTCTCAAAAACAAATTATTGAACTACAGAAATCCTTAATGGACAAGATAGAAAATCTCTCGCGCGAAAATGAAATATTAAGGAGGAATCAAAATGAAATGAAACAACTAGTAGAACAAGAAACACTGATAGTGACGAGAAACCATACTGAAATGAAGAATTCAATAGATCAAATGACAAACACATTAGAGAGCCTTAAAAACAGAATGGGTGAAGCAGAAGAGAGAATATCGGACTTAGAAGACAGAGAACAGGAGAGGAAACAGGCAAACCAAAGAAAAGAAGAGGAAATTAGAAATCTAAAAAATATTGTCGGGAATCTACAGGATACTATTAAAAAACCCAACATTCGGGTTCTAGGAGTTTCTGAAGGCATGGAGAGGGAGAAAGGATTAGAAGGCCTTTTTTAGTGAGATACTAGCAGGAAATTTCCCAGGTTTGGAGAAGGACAGATACATCTTTGTACAGGAAGCTCATAGAACCCCTAATAAAAATGACCAAAAGAGATCCTCACCATGACACATCATAATTAAACTCAACACAGTGAAAAATAAAAAAAGATCTTAAAATGCACAAGAGAGAAACATCAGACACTCTCAAAGGATCCCCAATTAGACTCACAGCTGACTTCCTGACTTCTCATCAGAAACCTTACAAGCGAGGAGGGAATGGCGAGATATAGCCCAGGTACTAAGAGAGAAAAACTGCCAGCCCAGAATATTATATCCTGCAAAGCTCTCATTTGTGAATGAAGGTGAAATAAAGACCTTTCACAGCAAACAGAAATTGAAAGAATTTGTCCCCACTCGTCCAGCCCTGCAAAAGATGCTTAAAGGTGTGATACACGCAGAAACACAGAAACATGGTAACCAATATGAAAGAAGGTAAAGGAAGGAAACTTCACAGCAAAAGATCACAGGAAACCCAAAAATGATAGGGCAAAGTTACTACTTATCGATAGTCACATTAAACGTTAAAGGCCTGAACAATCCAGTTAAAAGACACCAATTACGGATTGGGTTAAGGAACAAAACCCATCTATCTGCTGCTTACAAGAAACACATCTTTCTAAGAAAGATGCACACAGACTGAAAGTGAAAGGCTGGAAAAAGATATAACATGCCAACAGAAATGCAAAAAGAGTGGGCATAGCCATCTTAATATCAGATAACATAAATTTTACCACAAAAACTATTAGGAGAGACAAAGAGGGGCATTATATAATGATTAAGGGATCCATTCAACAGGAAGATATAACGATTATCAATGTATATGCACCTAATTACAGGGCAACGGTTTATTTAAAAGACTTGTTAAGGGACTTAAAGGGAGACTTAGACCCCAATACAATAGAACTGGGGAATTTCAATACTCCACTCGCAGAGATGGGCAGATCATCAGGACAGAACATCAACAAGGAGACAGTGGATTTAAACGACACTATAGCTCAAATGGACCTAACAGATATCTACAGAACATTTCATCCTACATCTAAAGACTTTACATTCTTCTCAGCAGTACATGGAACCTTCTCTAGGATTGACCACATACTAGGCCATAAAGCAAGTCTCAGCAAATTCAAAAGAATTAGAATCATACCATGCAGCTTCTCAGACCATAAAGGAATGAAGTTGGAAATTAGCAACTCTGGAATCCCTAGAGCATGTACAAACACATGGAGACTGAACAACATGCTCCTGAATGAACAATGGGTCATAGAAGAAATTAAAAGAGAAATCAAAAATTTTCTGGAAGAAAATGAGGATAAAAGCACAACATACCAAAACCTAAGGGATACAGCAAAAGCAGTGTTAAGAGGAAAGTTTATATCAATAGGTGCCTACATCAAGACATTGTAAAGACACCAAATAGATGAACTTTCAAGTCATCTCAAGGATCTGGAAAATCAGCAGCAAACCAGACCCAAAGCTAGTAGGAGAAGAGAAATAATCAAAATCAGAGAAGAAATCAACAGGATTGAATCCAAAAAAAAATTACAAAAAATCAACCAAACGAGGAGCTGGTTTTTTGAAAAAATAAGCAAAATTGACACCCCATTGGCCCAACTAACTAAAAAAAAGAAGAGAAAAGACCCAAATCAATATAATCAGAGATGAAAAAGGAAACGTAACAACAGACACCACAGAAATAAAAAGAATCATCAGAAATTACTACAAGGACTTGTATGCCAGCAAACAGGGAAATCTATCAGGAATGGACAGATTCTTGGACACATACAACCTACCTAAATTGAACCAGGAAGACATAGAAAACCTAAACAGACCCATAACTGACACAGAAATTGAAACAGTAATAAAGGCCCTCCCAACAAAGAAAAGCCCAGGACCAGATGGATTCACTGCTGAGTTCTACCAGACATTTAGAGAAGAACTAACTCCAATTCTTCTCAAACTATTCAAAACAATCAAAAAAGAGGGAATCCTCCCAAATTCTTTCTATGAAGCCAGCATCACCTTAATTACTAAGCCAGAAAAAGATGCAGCATTGAAAGAGAATTACAGACCAATATCCCTGATGAACATAGATGCCAAAAACCTCAAAAAAATTCTGGCCAATAGAATGAAACATCACATTAGAAAGATCATCCACCCAGACCAAGTGGGATTTATCCCTGGTTTGCAGGGATGGTTCAATGTTCACAAAACAATCAACGTGATACACCACACTAACAGACTGCAGAAGAAAAACCATATGATTCTCTCAATAGACGCAGAGAAAGCATTTGATAAAATACAACACCCTTTCATGATGAAAACCCTAAGCAAAATGGGTATAAAAGGAACATTCCTCAATACAATCAAAGCAATTTATGAAACACCTACGGCCAGTATCCAATTGAACAGGGAAAAGTTGGAAGCATTTCTGCTGAGATCTGGTACCAGACAGGGATGCTCACTCTCACCACTGCTCTTCAATATAGTTCTGGAAGTCTTAGCCAGAGCTATTAGGCAAGAAAAAGAAATTAAAGGGATACAAATTGGGAAGGAACAACTCAAACTATCCCTCTTGGCAGACAATATGATTCTTTATTTAGGGGACGCAAAGAACTCTACTAAGAGACTATTGGAACTCATCGAAGAATATGGCAAAGTAGCAGGATATAAAATCAATGCACAAAAATCAACAGCCTTTCTATACACAGGCAATGCCACGGCTGAGAAAGAACTTCTAAGTTCAATCCCATTCTCCATAGCTACAAAAACAAATACCTTGGAATAAACTTAACCAAGGACATTAAAGATCTCTACGATGAAAATTACAAAACCTTAAAGAAAGAAATAGAAGAGGATACCAAAAAATGGAGGAATCTTCCATGCTCATGGACTGGAAGAATCAATATCATCAAAATGTCCATTCTCCCAAAAGCAATTTATACATTCAATACAATACCAATCAAAATACCAAAGGCATTCTTCTCAGATCTGGAAAAACTGATGCTGAAATTCATATGGAGACACAGAAGACCTCGAATAGCCAAAGCTATCTTGTACAACAAAAACAAAGCCAGAGGCATCACAATACCAGATTTCAGGACATACTACAGGGCAGTTGAATCAAAACAGCAAGGTACTGGTACATAAACAGATGGATAGACCAATGGAACAGAATAGAAATACCAGAAATCAACCCAAACATCTACAGTCAACTCATATTTCATCAAGGATCCAAAACCAATCCCTGAAGTAAGCACAGACTATTCAATAAATGGTGCTGGGAAATTGGATTTCCACGTGCAGAATCATGAAGCAAGATCCCTTTCACCTTACACAAAAATTCACTCAACATGGATCAAAAACTTAAATCTATGACCAGACACCATCAAATTATTAGAGAGCATTGGAGAAACCCTGCAAGATATAGGCACAGGTAAAGACTTCTTGGAAAAGACCCCAGACGCACAGGCAGTCAAAGCCAAAATTAACTATTGGAATTGCATCAAACTGAGAAGTTTTTGTACTTCAAAAGAAACAGTCAGGAAAGTGAAGAGGCAACCGACAGAATGGGAAAAATATTTGCGAACTATACTACAGATAAAGGGTTGATAACCAGAATCTACAAAGAAATCAAGAAAATCCACAACAACAGAACAAATAACCCACTGAAGAGATGGGCCAAGGACCTCAACAGATATCTTTCCAAAGAGGAAATCCAAATGGCCAACAGACACATGAAAAAATGTTCAAGATCACTAGCAATCAGGGAAATGGAAATGCAAATCAAAACCACAATGAGGTTTCACCTCACCCTGGTGAGAATGGCTCACATTCAGAAATCAACCAACAACAGTTGCTGCAGAGGATGTGGGGAAAAAGGGACACTAACCCACTGGTGGTGGGAATGTAAACTGGTTAAGCCACTATGGAAGTCAGTCTGGAGATTCCTCATAAACTTGAACATAACCCTACCATACAACCCAGCCATCCCACTCCTTGGAATTTACCCAAAGGAAATTAATTTGGCAAACAAAAATGCCATCAGCACATTAATGTTTATTGCAGCTCAATTCACAATAGCTAAGACTGGGAACCAACCCAAATGCCCATCAACAGTAGACTGGATAAAGAAACTATGGGACATGTACTCTATGGAATACTATACAGCAGTCAAAAACAATGAAACCAAGTCATTTGCAACAAGATGGAGCAATCTGGAAAGCATCATGCTAAGTGAATTAAGCCAGTCCCAAAGAAACAAATATCATTTGTTTTCCCTGATCGGCGACAACTAACTGAGCACCAAAGGGTAACCTGTGGAAGTGTAATGGACACTATGAGAAATAGTGACTTGATCAGCTATGGTGCTGACTGCTGATGTACAATGTAACACTTTATCCATTTTAGTATTTTTTGGTAAACTCTGTAATTAACACACAATTATTCTGAGGTGTCTAAATCTTAACTGAAAAGTGATCCCGGTAAAATATAAGAATGAGAAAAAGAGAGGGAGGAGATGTACAATAGGGGGCATGCTCAGTTGGATTTGCCCCAAATGATGGAGTTAGAAAAGTGCCAGGGGATTCCAATACAATCCCATCAAGGTGGCATGTACCAATGCCATCTCACTAGTCCAAGTGATCAATTTCAGTTCACAACTGATCACACTGATAGATCTAAGAGTCAAAGGGATCACACAAACAAGATTAATGTCTGCTAATACTAACTGATAAAAAAAGGGAGAGAAGGATCCAACATGGGAAGGGGGAGACATAGCAGACTCATAGAATGGCAGATGTCCTAAACAACACTCTGGCCTCAGAATCAGCCCTTAAGGCATTTGGATCTGGCTGAAGAGCTTATGAGAGTATTTTAGGCATGGAAAGCCAAGACACGCTGGGGAAAAAAAAAAAGATGAAGAAGAATAAGAAGACCTAAATGAAGGATCTCAGTGAGTATGATCCCAGTGAAAAGAATGGGGCCATCAAGGTAGGAGGTACCTTTCTCTGAAGGGAAGAGAGAACTTCCACTTTGACTATGGCGTTGTCGGAATAAGATCGAAGTCGGCGAACCCTAAAGGCTTCCATAGCCCTGGAAACTCATGACTAGAGCCTAGCGAGATTACTGATGCCATAAACAAGAATGTTAAATTGTTAAATCAACATCAGGAGTCACTGTGTACTTACGTCCCATGTGGGATCTGTCCTTAATTGGTTGTCGAATGTGAAGTAATGATATAGCTAGTACTGAAACAGTATTTTTACACTTTGTGTTTCTGTGGGTGCAAACTGATGAAATCTTTACTTAGTATATATTAAAGCGATCTTCTGTATATAAAGATAATTGAAAATGAAAAAAAACCCTTGGTGTTAAATTGGAAATTACATAGATAATTAATCAATTTTTAAAAAAAAATATCATGCAGGATCTCTGTCATTAATGTGATGTACACTGTTATTTGATGCTATAACTAGTACTCCAACAGTATTTTCACTTTGTGTTGCTATGTGAAGGCAAACTGTTGAAATCTTTATATATAAACTGATTTTCTGTATATAAAGAGAATTGAAAATGAATCTTGATGGGAATGGAAGGGGAGAGCGAGGAGGAAAAGGGAGGGTTGCTGTTTGGGGAAGGTTGTGTGGGGAGAAGCCTTTGTAATCCATAAGCTGTACTTTGGAAATTTATATTCACTAAATAAAATATATATACATATATATGTATAAATAAAAATAGAGAAAAAATTTTCTTTTCAATGATGAACACTATTAAAATTCACTGATGAAACACTGAACAATAAAGATATTTGAAATTCTTGAAAAAAAAGTTGGTTATCATCCATTCAAAAAACAAAAACAATACATAACAAAAATTGGTGAGGATATGGTGGAAAAGTTATACTTATGCACTGTATGTAGGAATGTAAACTAGTACAACCATTATGAAAGATGGCATGAAGAGTCATCAAAAATCTGAAAATGAATCTACTATATGACCTAGCTATGCCACTCCAGGGAATTTACCCAAATGAAATGAAGTCAGTATGTGAAAAAATTATCTGCAGCCCTAAGTTCACTAAAGCCCATCTTACAATAGCTAAGACATGGAATCAACCCAGATGTGCAGCAACTGATGACTGAATAAAGAAAAGGTATATGTACACTATGAGATGGCAATTAGACATAAAAAAGAACAAAATCCTGTCTTTTGCAACAAAATGGGTGCAACAAGAAAGCATTATTCTTAGTGAAATAAGACACTATCAAAGAAAAAATATCATATTTTACATAATTTATGGTAATTAATATAAAGAGTACAAATATGTAATATATATGAGTAAAATTAACATTTTGATATTTGTTTTTTGCACTTAACTATACTGTGGAAGAGCAGTTTTTGCTACTTATCACTTGTTGAATTCTTTATTTGGTGGAGAGTTAAGCTTGTGACTGTGAAAGAAGTCACCAGTATGTCATTGGCCATTGTGGCCAACTGGGTAATGAACTAGCAGATGGATGACCTCTCCCCCTCTCTATGTCTCTCCTTCTTGCTCTGGGTAACTCTGATTTTCAAATAAATCTTTAAAAAAAGAAAATTCTCCACATGATTTATTTATTTGAAAGTTAGAGCAAGGGGAAAGGGGGGACAGAGAGAGAGAGAGAGAGAGAGAGAGAGATTCTATCTGCTCATTCTTCAAATGCCTTCAACAGCCAGAGCTGGGTGAGGCTGATCTCAAGAACAAGAAATCCCATCTATCCACTCATGTATTTCAGTCATCACCTACTGGCACCCAGTGGGCACATTAGCAAGAATCTGGATCATAAGCAGAGGTGGGACTTCTCTTGGCACTCAGCAATATGGGATAGCTGGTATCCAAAGTATTGGCTTATCCTTCTAAGCCACAATACTGACCCTATGTTAATCATCATGAACATCTTTCATAATGTGATCTAAAATGTTCCTCACATGGTGATACCGTTTTCCACAGTTATCTCCATAAAGCCCCTGCCCATATGATACTGTTGGATGTAATCTGGCAAAACTCAAACATTATATCAGTTGCTTCACTTGTAGGTATTTTATGGAGACTCAGTGAATTACTGCTATGAAACACAAGGCACATCCTGAGAAAAATGGAAGTCATACATTGTAAGTACTCAGTACATGACTGCTTTACATTTATAAAATTCTGCTAATATGACTTTGGCTTGTTTTATGAACCAGACCTCTAAGAATTCTATAAAACTCTAATGTTTTCCTCAAAGCTTCAGCCATTGGTGGTACTGAGTTATGCACTCAGGAAGGTATATTATTTCTTATGAATCACAATGATGTTGTGTGTGTGTGTTTGCCTACTAAATTCATTTGCCCTTTAAATCCTTTCAATTCATAAGGATGGACGTTTCTCCTTACGGTTTTGCACTACAAATATAAGTTTTCAAATAATATACATGATTTTGGTTTATAGTGATATATGTGAGTCAAACACTTTTGAAATGATCTCAAATTAATTTTCCTTTTTAGGAGGCCTTTTGCAATTAGAATAACATTTAATCATATTGATATTTGATTAATAAAGTTGATCCTTTTTTCAATCACTTTTTTTAAAATAATGAAATTTTAAGTAGATGTTCTTACATAAGCATTTTTGACTGTAATTTGGAAACCTAAATGGCTGAATCTGAACAAATAATTAACTGAGATTATATATGTTCACATTAGTCCTTTTTTGAAAAGATTATGTATTTGATATGAAAGGTAGAGTGAGAAAGAGACAGAAAAATAAAGAGAATTTACATCTTCTGATTCACTCTCCAAAAAGCCAAAATGGCTAGGTTCAGGTCAGTTCAAAGCAGGAGGAACGAGCTTCATCTAAGTCTCCCATTTGGGTGGGTGACAGGGGCTCCAAGTATTGGGCCATCTTCCACTGCATGCCCAGGTGCATTATCAAGGAGTTAGATTGGTAGTGGAACAGCTGGACCCAAACCAGAAAACATATTGACCCTGGCCTCCCAGGAAACAGCCTTCCCTGCTATACATCACAATGCCCTCCATTATTAGAAGAATTTATTAATTTATTTTGTATACAGTCCTTAAGGGACTCCAATTTCATTGTCCTACACCTTTATTGCAATTCACAGTTAGTTATGTGATATAGATGTCTAACAGAATTAAATCTATTTTCCAAAGCCTCTTTAAAATATGAGGTACCAAGCAACAGAGAAAAGCCATGCAATCAAAACTTGTGGTTTTTATTGTTATTGTTTATTTATTTTTGTTTATCATTATTCTCATAATTTTTTTCTGTTGGATCTTTTTCAAAAATCTATTGAATTGAGAAATGTTGAAAGATATTACATAATTTTATGACTTAAATCTTATGTGTATAAAGTTAATTGACAATAGATTGGGTTCATTGGGGAAGTGTCACTATGTTCTGTTATCTATCTATCTATCTATCTAGCTAGCTATATGAGTACATGAAACTTGCATAAATTAAATAAAATTTTAAAAATTAAAAAAAGGAAAATAAATCTTAGTAAAAAATCAGAATGAGAATATGAAAGGGAGGAGACAGGATCCTGGGATTGCATGTGGGAAGGAGGGTATGGTAAGAAGAATCACTATGTTCCTAAATTTGCATTTATTAAATGCATGAAGTTTGTGTAACTCAAAGTATTTCTGGGGAAAAATATAATGCAAAATCATAGTGTGCAGGACAGCATGATGGTAGCTTGAAAACACATATGCCAATAAAACATAATAAGTGATCCTAGTATAATGTCTGCAATCCTTCATGTGCAATTTCTGTTATTTCTATGCGAATATAACATACTTTCTGCTTTCTTTGTATTCCCCTCATTATTGTTGTTGAAACAGGGACAACTACATTACATTTTTTGTGCTCTGTTAATTACCACAGATCATTGAAAAATTATGAGTGAAATTGACATTTTGAGATTTGATTATGTTTACATTCCTTGTTTCCATTGTTGAGGGACAGTGGTTTCTTCTTCATACTATTTGTTGACTTCTTAACTTAGCAGAGGGTAAAAGTATCTTACTGTAAGAGAAAAATTAAGAAAGGAAGGAAGAGGAGGGTAGAAGCATGGATGTGTGAGAGGGTCAGTGAGAAGTGTCAGATTTCTCCTAAATATGAATAGATGAATTACATGAAATTGTTCACTTGGTATAAATAAAAAAATAACTGGGGCAGATTTTTAGAAGATATTACATAATTGAATAATTTTTCATTAGCCACAATGACACAATTCCAGGAATCATGCTGGTTTTTATGTGGACATAAATTTTCATACCAGCTGATAAATATGTAGGTACGCATATGCTTTATTATATTGTGATTCTACGACCAGCAAGAAGACTTGTTTTTTCCTAAGTAATAAATGCTATTTCCTGCTTTTCTGTACTCTTGTAAAACATTAATATTTTCACATGTTTATTTTTGAAAGGCAATCATACGAACATTTTGTGTCTTGCTGATATTTAAATGCATGTTTCCTAAAGCAACATGAATTACTTTCTTATATACTCCTAATATTCAGTGTCTTTTTGTGTTAATTTTTGAAAGGCATATATCTTCTGTCTTCTGGTTCATTTGCTAAATGGCGGATTTACTCCCCAAGAGGCTATAATGGTTGGTAGTGGTCCAGGCTGAAGTTAGGAGCATGGTGCTCCATCCAGAGCTTTCCACTGGTGTCAGGGAACAAATACTTGAGCCATCTTCTGATGATTTCCCAGGCAGGTTTAACCAGAGTGTTGGATTGTAACAGCAGCATCTGAGACTTGTACCTGCCAAGCCCCACTACCCACTTCACCTACCCCTTCATGGGACAATAGGGCCCCAGACTCCCATGTCCAGCTTCCAAGTTATATGGCTTGCTCTTCACAGGGTGCCAGAGCCTGAATCACCACAGACATCTCCCATAAGCATAGTGTGGATACGATTGTGATATGAAGGCATTGGGCCATTTTTTGTTGCTATCAGGGCACCTGATTGAACAATTTGCAAAGCCAGTGAGCACGCATGCCAACACAAAGCCATATCCAATCACCATTATCTATAGCAGGGGAGGTGATCACTTGTCATTGTACCAAGTCAGCAGTTTGAGACACATGGCTGGGACTCGGGTCTGGAGCCTAGTAGTCCAGGGCCCTGACTCTTCTGGCAGCCATAGTTGCTGCTGTTTCCATGTTCCTGCAGGTTCCCCTTGATCTGAGCTTATAATAACCTACTTAAGATGAATTGCAATTTATTGACAGTTGTTTGATTCCTGGGAATTTGTGGGGTTTTTTTGTTCTTGTTGTTTGTTCTTGTTTTTCATTATTCTCAGAACATTTTCCTGTTGGATCTTTTCAAAAATGTATTGATTTGAAAAATAATTAAAATTATTACATAATTTTATGGCTCTTAATTCCTATGTGTATGAAGTTTATTGACAATAGATATGGTAATAGGGAAATGTCATTATGTTCCTAAATCTGTATATGAAGGACATGAAACTTGAATAACTTAAATAATATTTTGAAAGTTAATAAAAACGAAAATAGATCTTGTTAGAAAACAAGAATGAGAACAGGATTGTAAGGAAGAAGAAGGGTGGTATTGCGTGTGGGAGGGAGGGTACGACGGGAAGAATCACTATGTTCCTAAATTTGTATTTATGAAATTCATCAAGTTTGTATACCTTAAATATAATATTTCTCTGGAAAAAAATGCAAAACCATAGTACTCAAGACAGCATTACGGGAGACCAGGAGAAACACCTGGCTCCTGGCTACCGATCAACGCGATGCGCCAGCCACAGCGCGCTGGCTGTGGCGGCCATTGGAGGGTGAACCAATGGCAAAAAGAAGACCTTTCTCTCTGTCTCTCTCTCTGTCCACTCTGCCTGTCAAAAAATAAAAAAAAAATTTAAAAAAGACAGCATATGCTAGTTTTAAAACAGACATGTATGCCAATGAAGCATAATAAATGATCCCAGTACAATGTCTGCAATCCTTCATATAACAATGTCTATTATTTTATATGAATATAACATTAGTTCTGTTTTCTTTTTGTTCCTCTCATTATTTTTGTTGAAAACTATAGCAACTATATTATACTTTTGTTCTCTATTAGTTATCACAGAACAGGGAAAACCTATGGGTCAAAATGACCTTTTGAGATTTATTTATGTTTATATTCATTGTCTCCGATGTTGAGGAACAGTGGGTTATTCTCCATTCTATTTGTTGAATTCTTTACTTAGTGGAGGTTAAGCTTATGATTATGAAATAATCTTAAAGTGTGTAAAAGAAAGAATAGAAAATAAAGAGGAGGGAGTGTGGGAGCATGGGCATGAGAGAGGATTCCATGGGAGATATCAGTATTCTAAATCTGAACATACACAATACATGAAATTAATTCGCTGTAAATAAAAAATAATATTGGGAAAACTTTATAAAAGGATTACAAAACTGAATGATTTTCATTAATTTCTCTTGTAAATATGCATTTCATCGTCTATCTTCTACCCATATTTTGTAGGGGACCAAACCCGAGGAACCGCAGCGCTAAGATGGCGCTGATTTCCTGCTTCCGGGTTCTTCTTCCCCGGCAAAGTTTCCCGCGCTACCCCTGAGCTGTCCTATCCTGACACAGCCTTGTAATCATATGATTCGTGACGTGTACTGCGTATATATGCCCCGACCACCGGATGTGCGAGTAGTTCCTGCCCGCCAGAGATCGAGGTCTGATCTCCCGCGCCCTGAGTAATAAAGAGCTCTTCTACGAGACGCCCGGTGTCGGTTTCTTGCTGGACGAGAGCGGCGCCGAGCAGCTGGTGGCCCGTACGGGGAAACGAAAGAGCTTGACTCTCGGCGTGGAAGGTAAGCGAGGTAAGTCTTACCGGCGTGGCCCCGTGAGCGAGGTAGGTCTCACGGGTAAGGGGTGGACGCACCCTATTTTCGAGGAAGTGTTTTCCCTCTTTGTTGAGGAAGTGTTTTCCCTCTTTTATTCATGATGGGCAATGCCCCGAGCCAGTCAAATTTGATTGCCCCGTTAAAGGCGCTACTGCGCAACAAGGGAATTAAAGTCTCTCGATCCACGATTGCTGAATTCCTCGGGAGCATTGACTTCTTTGCTCCGTGGTTCGCTCATACAGGCCAGATCACTCTTAGCTGTTGGGAGAAACTTGGACAGGACCTCCGGCGCACGGCCGAGGACCCTAAAGAACCTGATCTCAATCCCATGGTAATTCCCCTGTGGGACTTGGTTCGAGCATGCCTTCGGGAGGAGGGGTCGACTCGGACGAGCGACCCGGCGCTCGCAGCCGCTCGTGATACCTTTGAGGAAGTCCGTTCTCAGAAGTCCGAGAGCGCTCAGGACCTGATAGAGTTTAAGGAAATTGGGTGTCAGACTTCCCTGGCGGCCCCGGACTCTGAGTCCGGCGCCTCCTCCTCTGACGCGGAGGGGGAGGGCGACAGCCCGCATAAATCACCCCCCCCCTTTATATTCGCGGTTGCGTCGAAGGTTGAGAGCCGCTGATGCCGCCCCCGCGGCTCCCCCTGGTGGCTACCCACTTGATTATCAGTCTGAAATCATAGCGCCCCCAGGCGGCAGCACTTTTGATGTTAGGCAGCCAACCCAAGCTCCACCCGCACCGCCGTGGCCGCCTGCCGCCCCGCTTGTCGCTACTGCCCCACCCGTAACAGGGAGGCAATTTCATCGGCAAGCCTGGAAACAACTAAAAGCTGACGCCCCCGGCTCAGCCCATGCTTACCCGGTCTTGGGCCTGGGCACCCGAGAGGTCAGATACGCACCGTTGGACATGGCGGTCCTAAAAAGCCTCAAGCAGGCAGTTTCTGACTACGGTGCCACCGCCCCATTTACTATCTCCCTGCTTGAGTCAGTCGGTCAAGAGGTCTTAACACCCAGTGACTGGACTCAGTTGGCTCGCGCCTGCTTAAGTCCCGGCACATTTCTTCTATGGCAGTCTATGAATGCCGAGTGTTGCCACGATCAGGCGGACGAAAACGCTGAGGACGGCAACCCCGCGTGGAACGCCGACATGCTATTAGGGCGAGGACCCCATCAGGCCGATCAAACACAATACCCAAGACAAGTGTACAGACAAATCTCCGAGTGCGCCCGACGGGCGTGGAGACAGGCGGCCACTTCGGGTGGATCCTCTAGCCACCTTACCAAGATTGTCCAAGGCCTGACCGAACCGTTTGCTGACTTTGTAGCTCGGATACTCGAGGCCGCGTCACGGATATTTCCGTCGGACGCAGACGTAAAACCATTGATCAAACAAATCATATATGAGCAGGCTAATAGTGAGTGTAAAGGCATCCTCCGGCAACATAGAAACAAATCTGTGGATTCTTGGCTGAAGTATTGTAGGGACGCCGGCGGCCCGCTTACTAACGCAGGCCTTGCCGCCATGTTGGCCACCTATAACTCCACACAAAAACAGGGAGGAGGTCAGAGCCAGGGGCGCCCGCGGCCCACGATCTCTTCTGGCCTTTGCTTCCAGTGCCACCAACCTGGTCACAGAAAGCGTGACTGCCCTGCGTTTGCATCTGGGCATTCCCCAGCGCACTCCACAAGTGCAGAGCTCTGCCGCAGGTGCCGCAAGGGCCCTCACAAAGCGGAAGACTGCCGTTCCGCCTTTGATGCCGATGGCAATCCCCTCACCGGTAACAGACAGGGGACAAAAAACGGCCAGAGGGGGCTCCCCGCTCCGGCGAGGGGCCCCCAGGTGAACGCCTACACCTCAGTGCCCCCCCCTCCGCTGTTGCCATACCCTCAACCCCCTCAGGCCGCGCCACCAGTGGCTCCGCAGGCCTGGACCTCTGTGCCGCCTCCCCACTCCTCCTAACACCGGAGATGGGAGTTCAGCTGGTAGAAAGTGATTACTCAGGCCCCTTGCCACCGAATTCGGTTGGGCTTTTGCTAGGCCGATCTTCTGTTGCCCTTCGGGGCCTGACGGTAATTCCCGGTGTGATAGACTCTGATTTTACCGGTAAGATAAAAATCATGGTACAAACATTTCAAGGAACCGTTTTAATTAATACTGGAGATTGCATAGCTCAACTTTTGTTGTTACCCAGTCTTCACTCCCTATTCCCTGCAAGAGGCCCCGCCCGCGGCACGAGTGGTTTCGGGTTCTCCGGAACCAATTTCACTGGCCTGCACATGCTTTTGAACGAACGCCCCATGCTTACCCTGTGGATTAATGGTAAAAGTGTTAAAGGTCTCTTAGATACGGGGGCCGATAAGTCAATTATAGCTGAAAAGGACTGGCCCAAAACATGGCCCACTGACGTCGCTGAACAGACCCTACAGGGGCTTGGCTTCGCCAGCTTTCCAAAGAAAAGCGCGGCCCTTCTACCCTGGCAGGACGACGAGGGTCACTCAGGACATTTTGCCCCTTTCGTTTTGCCCCTTCCGGTTTCACTTTGGGGACGGGACGTGTTAACGGAAATGGACGTTGCCCTAACCACCACTTCCCCCGCGGTGCGTTCCATGCTTCAAAAGATGGGGTATGTCCCGGGAAGAGGCCTCGGCATTCAGTTACAGGGCACGCCCTCTCCTGTCCAGCCCGAACATAAACACAATAGAAATGGTTTGGGTTTTTCTTAGGGGCCACTGCGCTGCCTCCTGCATCTATAAAGCCCCTATCAATATCCTGGTTGGTAGACACACCAGTTTGGATTCCGCAGTGGCCCCTGTCACAGGAAAAATTGGAGGCAGTCAAAAAGCTCGTTCACGAGCAGGCTCAGGCGGGACATCTGATCCCATCTACCTCCCCATGGAACACGCCTATTTTCGCAATTCGAAAAAGAACAGGAAAATGGAGACTTTTACACGATCTTAGAGCAGTCAATGCGCAAATGCAGCCCATGGGCCCGGTGCAGAGAGGCCTTCCGCTACTTTCTGCACTCCCAAAAAATTGGCCCGTGATTGTCATCGACCTCAAGGACTGCTTTTTTTCCATTCCTTTATGTAAAGAGGACACTCCCCGTTTTGCCTTTACTGTCCCTACTACTAACCAACAGGAACCAGATAAACGCTGGGAATGGGTGGTCCTACCTCAAGGAATGACAAACAGTCCTACCATGTGCCAAATCTATGTTGCTCGTGTGCTTGACCCAATTAGAGACCTGTTTCCTGACTGCAAGTGTCTCCATTACATGGACGACCTGTTATGCGCTGCTCCTACAAAGGACAGGCTTCGGGCCCTGTACGGCGGGTTGCAACGAGCGCTGCAAGACTCAGGATTGTCTATCTCCCCTGAAAAGGTGCAGGTGTCCTCCGTGGTCACATACCTTGGAACCACGGTCACACCCACCCACACCAAACCTGTAAAGTTGCATATTAAATATCCGAATGTTTCCACGCTCAACGATTTACAAAAACTTCTGGGGGATATCAATTGGATTAGGCCTTTCCTTCGCATCCCCAACGCCACCCTGCAGCCTCTTTTTGACGTCCTAAAGGGGGATCCTAGTCTCACTTCTCCACGAGAACTTACTTCTGAAGCAAAACAAGCATTGCTGGCCGTTAACGAAGCGCTCAGCGAGGCCGCACTTAAGCGGTGGGACCCGTCTGGAGACCTCACCCTGTGGGTCCTCTCCACGCCCAAACAGCCCACGGGCGTTCTCTGGCAAGACGGCCCCCTTCTTTGGATCCACCCCTCGGTGTCACCCACTAGATCCCTCGCCCATTATCCCTCCATGGTGGCGGACGTTGCGCTTATGGCAAACCAGAAGGCTATCCAGCATTTTGGTCGCGAGCCATCTACTATTGTTGTGCCATATTCTGCAGAGCAGGTGCGTGTTCTCACTGCTTGCACTGATTCTTGGTCAATCCTGGCCTGCTCAGTTTCCGCTACAATTACCAACAGAACCCCTCGCGACCCTCTGTTAACCTTCATACAGTCTCACCCCGTAATTTTCCCCAAAATTACATCCTCCAAACCGCTCCCCGAAGCCGTAGTGGTGTACACCGACGGTTCCAATACCGGAGTCGGTGCTTATGTTGCTACCGGAAGCAAGCCGAAAGCCTTTCAGTTTGCGACTGACTCTCCCCAAATAACTGAGCTCCTCATAGTTAATCAGGTACTTTTAGATTTCCCGGAGCCTGTAAACATTGTTTCCGATTCCCACTATGTGGTGAATGCGGTTTCCATATTAGAAACCGTGGGCAGTGTTAGTACATCATCCCCTGTGAGTAATGTTTTCCTCACCCTCCAGCAAGCCATTTGGAATCGGCCCGCTGCCTTTCACATTACCCACATAAGGGCCCATTCTTCCCTGCCGGGGCCTATGGCATTGGGCAATTCCATGGCAGATCTGGCCACACGCCCGGTGTGGATATTCCACTTAGCCTCCCCTGAACAACAAGCCACCTACTTTCATTCGGAATTTCATGTCAATGCCAAAACACTTGCCGCCAAATTTAACCTCCCCCGTGCAATCGCTCGTGATATTGTTCGTCGTTGCGCAGCTTGTCCTACCTTAACCGCTGTCCCATCTTTAGGAGTTAACCCCCGAGGACTCCTGCCAGGACATGTGTGGCAAATGGACGTCACTCATATTCCAGAGTTTGGAAAGATAAAATATGTCCACCTGTCTGTCGACACGTGCTCCCAAATTATTTATGCCTCTCTGGAGACCGGCGAGCGTGTCTCCCATGTCATCGGCCATTGTCTTGCGGCTTGGGCGGCATGGGGCAAACCCAAAATTATAAAGACCGACAACGGACCTGCCTATACTTCCACTTCATTCCAACAATTTTGCTCACGCATGCAAGTCCAACATAAGACCGGAATCCCCTACAACCCCCAAGGTCAGGGTATTATCGAAAGAGCGCACAGAACGCTCAAGGCTTTCCTTTCTAAGCAGAAGGAGGGAATTGCAGCGGGCAAGACACCCCGCATGCGCCTCTCCCTCGCATTATTTACCTTAAATTTTTTAAATTTGACGGATCAGTCTATGCCCCCCGCTGAAAGACACATGATAAAGGAACCCCCTGCACGAGGATTTGTCCGCTGGAAAGATATCCTTACGGGATTATGGCACGGCCCGGACCCAGTACTATGCTGGAACCGAGGCGCAGTTTGTGTTTTCCCACAGGAGACGGGAAGAGAACCCCTTTGGGTCCCGGAGCGATTGGTGAGGAAAGCGGATCCACCGACAGAAGAACCAACACCCTCGCCACAAGACCGACCGCCGGAGGAGCCACCCTCGTCATCAACGGGTGATACCTCCCCCGAGGCTAATAAACCTCAACCCACCTCCTGAGGATGTTGGGCCGTAAACCGGCCGTCGCCCTTCTCTTTCTGGGTCTTATCCTCCTCCCTAGCTCTCATGCAGGCTTAGATGCCCCTGCCCACCGACAACAGGCCTACTTGCAGTACCGCAATAATCCCTGTAGCTGCCCAGTCTCTGCAGACAGCCTACGAGGCATACACCCCTTGAGCTCGACTGACTGTGGGGACAAAACCGTTTATAAGGTATCCTGGGGTTGCGTGGCCATTCCCAAGCCTCGCCCCCATCCCTCGAGTGGTCCCCCACCGCCATGCCCATGCTCCTCCTCCTTTCTCGCGTCCGTACGTAGTTCTTGTTACAAGTCATTCTCTACATGCACCTATCAAAACCGCACTTATTTTACTGCGTCGCTGTTGCCTTCACCGGCATTGCGGCCTGTCTTTCTCGATTCGGGACCTTTTGTTCAGGCCCCTTGCCCCGCCCACTCCAGCCCTTCTGTCGTCTGTTGGGGAGTGGGGGCACCCATATATGTCTCTGATGGTGGAGGTCCTCAGGACCAAGCTCGCCAGAATGACCTATGACCGTGCCCCCACCGAAGACTAGCCCGCCCCTCCTGACGCATTGTACTCCCGCCTTCCTCGTATTGTTTGGTCCCTAGTCTTCTCCCCAATTGGGCATAACCCCGTCCTCCGACCGGGAGTAAAAGACCGAGGCATGCGAGATCAAGGATACCGCAGCGAGCGTTCACCCGGAGGTTCCGGGGGCCTCGGGAGAGTATATGCATGTGCATACGGGGGTGGTCCCAACCCGTCCCAGAAAAAGGGAAACTAAGGGCAAAAGTGAGGCCAAGGGTTGCGGCCGAACCTTTGGTGTATCACAATATGCCCACCGGCACACTGGGCATGCACCTCTGCTCTCTGTCCGGTCGCTGATATCCCGGCCGCCACGGCCGTCGGAGGCTGATTTGCGGAAAATAAAAAGGAGGGAGATGTAGGGGACCAAACCCGAGGAACCGCAGCGCTAAGATGGCGCTGATTTCCTGCTTCCGGGTTCTTCTTCCCCGGCAAAGTTTCCCGCGCTACCCCTGAGCTGTCCTATCCTGACACAGCCTTGTAATCATATGATTCGTGACGTGTACTGCGTATATATGCCCCGACCACCGGATGTGCGAGTAGTTCCTGCCCGCCAGAGATCGAGGTCTGATCTCCCGCGCCCTGAGTAATAAAGAGCTCTTCTACGAGACGCCCGGTGTCGGTTTCTTGCTGGACGAGAGCGGCGCCGAGCAATATTTATCTTCCATTTGTTTCTTGCTTGTACTTAGCAACCAAATCCAGTTGATTATCTCCTACCCTGTAATCTTGCTAAATTCATTTAACGGCTTGTATTTGTTTTTGGATTATACTGAATAATTTTTGTAGATATAATTGTGTCATCCAC
This sequence comes from Lepus europaeus, assembly GCF_033115175.1. Taxonomy (NCBI): domain Eukaryota; kingdom Metazoa; phylum Chordata; class Mammalia; order Lagomorpha; family Leporidae; genus Lepus; species Lepus europaeus. The sequence continues at coordinate 11,219,182 of NW_026909276.1, read as the reverse complement.
ATATATTGAGAGTTCTGCTTAAAAATTGATTTTGTTACTTCACTTCACTGACTATAACTCCAGGACAATCTTGGAGATGATGAGAGGAGACAGCTGTGTCTTGGATTGGAAGGAGATACTTTTCAATGATCCTGTGTTAAATATTTTGCTATAGGTTTTTAAAGACAATCTTGATAAGTATAAGGAAATTATTTTCTTTATCTTTTCTGACAGTTGAATTTTTGTTGCTGGATGCTGAATTTTATTAAATCCTTTTTAAATTTATGTAAATTATTATGTAGTTCCTCTTTTTCATCAATCTGGGTGATTTACATGATTTATGAGAATGTTAAATACCTCTGGATTTTTAGTGTATCTTCTTTTTTGATTTATTTGACAGCAAAGTTATAGATAGTGAGAAAGAGAGACAGAGAGAAAGGTCTTCCTTCTGTTGGTTCACCCTTTGGATGGCCACTATGGCTAGAGTTATGCTGGTCTGAAGCCAGGATCCAGGTGCCTCCTCCTGGTCTCCCATGCAAGTGCAGTTACCCAAGCACTAGGGGCATCCTCCTCTATCCTCCCAGGCTACAGCAGAGAGCTGGACTGGAAGAGGAGCAGCCGGGACTAGAACCCGGTGCCCATATGGAATGCTGGTGCCGCAGGCAGAGAATTATCCAAGTGAGCCACACTGCCGGGCCTAGTGTATCTTCTTTTTAATTGATCTACTAGTTATTCACATATGGTTTAACTCATATAAAGGTATTTTGTTTATAATATCTATATATCTGTTTATAGAAGATGCTCTTTAAATTCATTTTAATTCATACCCAGCTCTAATTTGTGTTATACTGCCCTCCAAAAAAATTAAAAATATATTCACTGTTTACTTCTACTTAGAGTGAGCTTGAGAAGCTAAAAGTTTTATCCTTGTTTTTTTGTTACTCTGGTATTTTTGAGACCACTAGAATGTTGTTGATTTTTGTTAGTATGTCTATCCTGCCTTTATTATATTATTCTAGTATTTACTTTTTTTTACAGAAAGAATTTAAAATGACTATTTTCAATATTATATTCACTTAAAGATGTAAATTTATAAATACTATTTGTCTTCATTCTCTTTATTTTCTTATGGATTTCTAGTCTTGTATGCACATACCCTATCTGCCCAAATATCATCTCACTCATATGCCTAAAGCCAATCCAATCTTTGCGTGTGTTCATTCCTGTTTATGGAACCCATACATTCTCTCACATAACTATGACATGTTTAAACTTGCATGTTGTAATTTATAAAATCGCTGTCATCTGTGATAACTTGTAAAGTCTACTCCTTGTGCCTGCATCATATGCCATCTTCATGAGCCTCCACCACCTTTGTCTACACCACATTTTTCTTGAGTGTCTTCTTCTTTTACTTGCATCCTTTATTAATGTTTATGTTGACCTGCCCCTATGAATGTACTCATGATATGCCCATAAATGTCTACATACTCTGGCCTTAGTGATGTTGATGCTACCCTGCAATGTCATATTATCAATCAATCATATTTCAAGTTTGTATGTAACCCCAGGAGGTTGGACAGTTTTCCCCATGAAATAGGTCCAGGAGCATAGGACTACTCTATATTCTGGTGGACTATGTGATAAAGCCTGGACAAAGGTGGGCTTATCACCAACAGGACTGAATGCCACCCTCAGGAAGGAGGAAGAGGAAGCCAAGAACTGCCAACTGTGAGCATGACTCAGGGACTGCACCCTACTTTCTCTTACTCCACTGGTCAGAATTTAATAATAGGCTTTTTAAACTTTTTCTAAAAAGCTTGTTAAACAATGACTCTTGAAGATCTTCCAGGTGTGCATACCTGTCTCCTCAAGAAAGTAGCTAAGACAACTCAGTAGTTTCAACAAGTGTACTCCCCAATACCTACTCCTGGCAGGAAATGGAAGAAGTGAGTGAGGAGCAAGCTGTAAGAATGAGGCAAGCTGGACAGGAGCACAGGCAGCTTCATTATTATGAGGGTAGTTTCCCTGAATTGTGCCATCAGAACCTATTTTGAATCCATTTTCAAAATTTCACTTTGTGTCCATGGTTAGTTGAAATAGATTGGGAAATAGTATCCTACTGGTAGCTCTGGTTCCAGCTCAAACATAAAGTGTTTGCTGCATAAAATGAGGGAAAACATGCCTGGGGATAAGTAGAACTGTCTCCTACAAGTGCTAAACATGTTATATTATCAATAAAAATCATTAAAATAGTTTAAGTTAAATAATTATATGAACATAGTAAGACTTAGGAATACCTACCCAGTACAGTGGAAGTAGTAATGATGAAAAGACCAAGTGAGAATAATGTGATCAAGGCCCCCTTCATCTTTTTCTTGATTTGGATAGCTTACCCAAACTAGTCTCCGTATTCCAGCTCAGTCAATGATCGGTACAACTAGACTGTTTTTTTCCTGTACAAAATTGTAGTCCTAGCAGTATTAAAATCTTCTGGAGCTCAACAATTCTTAAAAAAAATGAACATGGTACTTCCACAGCTCCATATAATCTTCTGTGACCCTAGTCTTTGCTATTAATTTTATCTACCACTATTTTCATTAGCTTCAGCAGATATGACTGAGAAAACCAGCTCCAATTGTTGCATTTTTTATCTTATGTTATTGTCTTTGCTTGAATGCTTTTCTCGGAACCTAGCTACATATGCACTTTCATTTTGTCAATAAGTACCAAATACATACTGATTGCTGATCATGTGCAAAAAGCTACTTTAAATGTTAGCAATCTAGCAGTTGGCAAGAGATCTAGTGCATCTTAAGAGGTTCAGCATTCTGATGAGCAAAATGTCAACAGCTTTAAGTGAGCATCCTTAATTCTCCCTGTCACCCAAGACAGAAAGTTATTCTATATCCCTTGTTTCCTACTTGTGATGTAACTATTTCTTCTCATGTTTTACCTCCTAATGTAAATGCACTGTGAAGGCAGAAATCTAAAACTAGATCATTTTAAAAAATGCACAACATATCTTTACAATGTACTCAATAGATTTTTGACCAGAGAAGGGAAGTGATTCTACTCTTTATTCTTGTCTCATTTTCTTTCTCTTCCATGTTTCCATCATTGCTATTCTGCATTGTGAAATTTTAAGAAACACTTTCCTGAATTCTAGAATCCAGATAAGATTGCTTTAAAACTCAGATAATGGGGAGAGCGGCAAGATGGCAGAAGATAGGGAGGGAGCACACTGATGGTTCGGGAAGACACAGGTTAATAAAAGTGGAGATACTGCAGGTTCAAGGAAGAGTAGGGGAAGAAACAGCAGAGGAAACTCTTCCGGAACTAGTGATTCACAGTGGACCTGCGTGGAGAGCGTGGGAGCCCAAGTTCGGGACACCAGCGGCAAACTCAACACACCAGCTCTGGAACGCGAGGTGAGCCGAACTTCAATAGCCTGAGACACAGGTGGGCAAGCAGAAAGAGAAGACTAGAGGGAACGAGGCTTGAAACTCCGTGGGGAAGAGTTCACCAGGCTAACTAGAAGAGAGAGAGGAAAAAAAAAAGTGACCAATACAGACACAAGTTTCTCTCTCTCTGCTCACCCCTCAAAGGCTAGCAAGACAAAGAGCAGGCGCCATTTTGGACATACGTCATAAACAGGGCGACCTCAGGTCTGCACCAGCCCTGAGCCTAGCAGAAAAACCTGACTCTGGGGGGAGGGGTGAAATAACAGGAGATTAGGATCTAACTTGGCAACCCAGTGGGAGACTGCAGGAGAATTGGAGCCCACACTGAGGGAAGCACAGATTCCCTATGTGGTCCTTGGGAAAGAGCTTGGGATCTCTGGCTCCTGTGGGTATATCATTTGCCTGCTAACTACCTCCAGTTACGTTCAGCTGTGCGGAATTACTTCCCTTTTGAATCAAAAAGAGAGAGAGAGAGAGAGAGAAAGAAAGAGAGAGAGAGAGATTTACCACACCTAACCTGGGAGTGTCATCTATGACACACCCTCAACCCTGAGGAACCAAACACAGCTCTCAGGCCACACTCATCTCAAGCCTCTAAGGCTCCACTGAAAGCAGACAGTCCACATAACATAGAGCCATAGTGTAACAAGAAAAAACACCACAGTTAAGAAAAAAAATATCTCCAACATGCCAAACAACAAACGCAGAAACCAAGGTAACAAGAACAAGGAAGACACTATGACGCCACCAAATGAAAAAGACACCCCAATTCAAGATTATGAAGATGATGAGATAGAAGAAATGCAAGAAGCGGATCTCAAAAAATTGATAAGAACATTAAGAAGTTATCAAAAACAAATTCTTGAACTACAGAAATCCTTATGGACAAGTTAGAAAATCTCTTGTGCGAAAATGAAATATTAAGGAGGAATCAAAATGAAATGAAACAACTAGTAGAACATGAAACTGTGATAGTGACAAGAAACCATAATGAAATGAAGAATTCAATAAATCAAATGACAAACACATTAGAGAGCCTTAAAAATAGAATGGGTGAAGCAGAAGAGAGGATATCAGACTTAGAAGACAGAGAACAGAAAAGGAAACCGGCAAACCAAAGAAAAGAAGAGGAAATTAGAAATCTAAAAAATATTGTCGGGAATCTACAGGATACTATTAAAAAACCTAACATTCAGGTTCTAGGAGTTCCTGAAGGCATGGAGAGGGAGAAAGGATTAGAATGCATTTTCAGTGAGATACTAGCAGAAAATTTCCCAGGTTTGGAGAAGGACAGAGGCATCTTAGTACAGGAAGCTTATAGAACCCCTAATAAACGTGACCAAAAGAGTTCCTCACGACAACATGTTGTAATCAAACTCACCACAGTGAAACATAAAGAAAAGATTCTAAAAGGTGCAAGAGAGAAACGTCAGATTACTCTTAGAGGATCTCCAATTAGACTCACAGCAGACTTCTCATCAGAAACCCTACAAGCTAGAAGGGAATGGCGAGACATAGCCCAGGTACTAAGAGAGAAAAACTGCCAGCCCAGAATACTATATCCTGCAAAGCTCTCATTTGTGAATGAAGGTGAAATTAAGACTTTTCATAGCAAACAGAAACTGAAAGAATTTGTTGCCACTCGTCCTGCCCTGCAAAAGATGCTTAAAGATGTGTTACACACAGAAACACAGAAACATGGTCACCAATATGAAAGAAGGTAAAGGAAGGAAACCTCACAGCAAAAGATCACAGGAAGCTCAATTTCTCTTTGACATAGAATTAAACTCTGATGCTCTGTTAAAGCAATGTGTTAAAGTAATCTATTATGTTCTCTTGATGTCTGTTAAATTCTAATTGTTCAAAAACAGCTGAATTTTTATTAAGAGCTATGGGTCATTTAAATATGTGCTTATTTTCAAAGATTTGAATAATCACCTTGTAACAATGATCACATTTGGTCTATGTTATGTCATGATTTTAAGGAATCTTATTTCAACCAGATATTTTCGATTTTGAATCTTCTTGGCTTTCTTGACAGGCATTCAAAAAATCAAAGTTCCAAACAATCTGGACTCTAAAATTTCCAGTAAATCCTGGACTTTGGATTTTCCAGTTTGGGCCCAACTGAAAATATCGAAGGACCTATGTCTCTCATCTTATAGAGACACCAACTAATCAGGCTATTTGGATTATATTAGAAGGACTGTCAGGATGTGATTTGGTACCAAACTTTAAGTTTCTATAATGGAAAATGCTATTAATACAAATGTTTGAGAATTAAAAAGTCTAATGATTTTGTGTTACTAGACATGATAGTTATCTTAATGAGAAAGCCCCAGAGGCCTAAAGGGTTAAATACTTGTAAAATCCTACAGGTGCTTTCAAAAAAACTGTGAAGTAAGCAAGTGCCTCTTATTGGTTGATGAGTTTATAATTTTAAACATGGCAACTTAAAGTCTTTTGTCATCCATAGTTATATATGATGTGCTGCTCATAAAACTAAAGTGTTGTTGGTTCTGTGTTTAGCTGTCCTCCTATAGGTTCCTATGGACTTTTCCCAGCCACTTCTATTGTATTCAGTACTTTGGGATGGCTCTGTAAACAGATGAAGCCAATAATGTATTCACAGTACCAACTGAGAGAAAGTATGGTTAACTGAGGTTACTAAAAACAAAAAGCAATTCAAATCAATGGGCAATCTACAAAAAGAGTTAAAGATTTTAAAAGCTATTATTAAAATTGCTATATTGGTCTATTATGCTATGTTATATGTGTGTACATAATGTATGTCCACATGGGAAAATTTTAATAAGAGTTTTATTTTAATTGGCTTATAGATAAGATTGTTCATAAATTTAAGCTGCTAAAATCAATCAAAGATATATTTTAATTTGTGTGACCTGAATCTGTGTATCATATGTTTTAAACGTGTTGGTAGAAAGAAACTAAAAACATTTTATATGGTTGTGCTTAAGTTTACTGGTTAAACAAACTACACCATGTTAGATATTTAAGAGGTGTTTTCAAATACATGATTCTTAAAATATATAGAAGGCATTTGACCTTCTGGTAAATGTTTTCTTAAGTTGTTATCTCATGGTTGAAACAGTTTGCTAAGTATTCATGTAATATTGCTATTGTCAGCAAGCGATCTAGGACTTGCTCCCTCATTTCTCTATTCTAACCCCAACTTGTTCTTTCATTTCTCTATTCTCTTCAAGGTAGGAAACTAATTCTATTATGAAGGAATCTGTAGGATGCACAATTTAATCTTTAGACCTTATAAAAGAGATGGCTAACATTTTTCTGTAATAGAATAGCCAAAATAAGAACTTAAATAATAATCTCATAGCTAGATTTACTTTGCCATCAAAGAGGTATACAGTAAGTAGAAAAAACCTCCCTTTCAGACCAAAGGGAAAGAAAGTTTTAAAGTGAGAATATAATTTTCCTCATGGGCATTGTCTACCTTAGAAAAACTACTACAGAACACGCCTGTGACTATAGACTTGTAGTTCAGGCCACCGAAGATTAGAGATGGGGCTTGGGCACTCCCTTGACTTGCATCCTCTGGACTGCTTTAACACAAACCAGGAGGAAAAGAAAGCTAGGCATCAGAAGCAATGGGTGGCAGGCCTATGAATGGCTGATCTGTACAGTGATCTGCCCTCAAGGAGACCCAACAGGCCAGTCTACTGCAGTGGCTTTCAATGTGGTAAGCCTGGGCTTCAGCAGAAGTCAGCTTGTGAAGAGCCCTGGCAGCTCTGCCAAGAGTTGGATCACTGGAAATGGACCTGCCCTGGAGTCGAAGGATGCCCAGGTCAGAGCCACAGATCTTACTGGCTCTAAGCTGAAAAGCCCTTCACTCAGCTCAACTTCCAAAATGACCCCTGCAGCTGAGGGGATGGTCAAGTAGGGTCAGCAACATGGCAGGCAGAACTGTAAATTTCTTGTTAGAGATGCCACCTGCCTTTTCCTGGCCAGCACTCCCCCCAGGCCAGCCAAGTAATGAAAGTCAACAGAGTGCCTTCCCCTAGGAGGTTCACACCTCCCTTAGGATTTACCCCATGTGAAGAGATAGATAGGTCTGGGCCTCTCAACTTGCAAGGCCTAAAACCCACCAGATTATTATCAAGCCCCTTCTGTGAGGTTCTATTTGCCTCTCAATCAGAAAACTTAATTGTAGCTTAGACAGCACCTTTCTTAGCTCCTCTAATAATGACTCTGTCCTTTGTTCTAGACCCTGTCTAGCGCACTTAGGCCTCATTCCTTTGTAATCATAACCTCTACTCTACCACCAATGGCTCTACTCCCAACCTGTGTGTACTGCTGGTCCTCTTCCCCACTTAATGCTGTATAATTGTTCAAAGCTGTTAAATGCCACTCTTAGGAACATTGGTTACTATCCTCACCCTGTCTTTTATGACCTTGTCTAAATATGATCAGAGTCGGCAAACTTGGAAGTCTTCCATAGCCTTGGCAACTCATGATGACAGCCTAGGGTGGTTACTGGCACCCTAAACTAGAGTGTCAATTTGTTGAGTCAACACAGGAGTCACTGTGCACTTGCTCCTCATGTGGGATCTGTCCTTAATGTGCTGTACATTGTGATTTAATGCTATAACTAGTACTCAAACAGTATGTTTCACTTTGTGTTTCTATGTGGGTACAAACTGTTGAAATCTTTATACTAAACTGATCTTCTGTATATAAAGAGAATTGAAAATGAAAAAAAATAAAAAAATAAAACTCAGATAATGGTGTTCCTCAGCACATCCCCTCAGGTAACTCCCATCTCTCTCAGGGTAAAAGGTCAAGTTCATCCATTCCTGTGAAGCACTATGTGACTTAGCCACCTGAGATTCCTTATGCACATGCACTAGACCCTCCTCCCTCACTCCTTCAGTGTCTGTAACAATGGCACCCTTGCTGTGCCTTGTATGTAGCCATTGCATGGCTGCTTCCATGTTTCTACTCTTCCAGGTCCCCTCTATCTGAAATGCATTTCCTCCATATCAAGATCTCTGATGTTTCAAATTTTTGTTCATAAATTAACCTTTTAGTGAATACTTTCCTGAATCCTCTGTTGAAAATTTTAAACTTCTATTTTAAACCCTCTGCCCCTGATCCAAATCCCTCATCTCCCTTTCTTGTTTTATATTCTGATACTAATTTTACTATTCCTATGTTTTCTTCCACTAGAGAGTGAGCTTCTTGAAGGCAGAGAATTGTATTGTTTCACTCACTGCTACCTCCATAGCACAGGAAATATCCCTGACAGATAGCCTTGTTATTATCCTTTATATAATGGAAATAATTGATAAATATTTTATACTAAAGATAGACAATCACCTTTAAGTCACCAGTTGCAAACAAAATTCCACTGATATAGATATTTAATATAGAAGTATGAGTAATTTACAAATACTATATGTTACAATTTTATGAACTTAACATAAGATATACATACTCATTCTTAAAAGTTAAAGGGATTTTGATTAGAAAAGCTTTCTCTTACATATAATAATAAAAATGTATTTTTCTCTGCCTGTTATGAATTATATTTTTCATTTTCTAATTTTAAATCAACTTGATTTGAAAGTGAGGTGGCAATTCTTATTTTTTTCCAAATTCCTACAATGTTGTTACATGACCGTTTGTAAGTTAAATATTGTATAAAATATCTTCATTTTTTGTTTAGGACTTCTTGTTTAATTCAGATGATATATCAGGACTAAATATATGTTAGTTAAAATAGTTTAGTTGATAAGTAATATCACATACTAATGTGGTAATATATGATAGGGAGAGTCGTGTCTATTACATTTAACTTGTCCAACCAAGTCTATGAGAAGGCGGGGGGGGCTATTTTCTTTCCATTTAGCATACAAATTTCAATGTACTTTTGTTGTTTAAAGACACATTGAATTTCAAGGCAACACAAAGAAAATAGATTTTTAGATTTTTCTGTCTCAGATATGTCCTATTTAAAAATAATTTTTAGACTGTGGTAGATGAATTGTATGCATTCGAAATGCACACATCTTATGTGAATCTATTAGTGAATGTTCAACCATCACAATGATATTACCAGGATGCAGATCAAAAGATCAGCAATACCATAAAAACTCTCAGCAGTCCTTTTCTAGTTACTATCCAAACATATCCTCAGGTTAACTTTGTCTTGTTTTGCCTGTAATATAATTACATACACAGACTCATAAAGTATGTAATTATTTTGCCTGTATTTTATTTCATTAGAATAGTGTTTGTGAGATTCACCCACCCTGTTGCATAAAATTGTAGTTGACCATGAATCTTTCATATTTATTCTTTTATGGTATTTTTATGTGTGAATATGCCACACTTCACTTACTCATTTATTTCTTTATCACTTCATGTGTACTGTGAGGCATGCAATTCTGGATGGTTTAAAATACTGCTCCTCTATCACACTGTTTTGGAAAATATATCTATGAATGACCAAGGATAGAAAGCTTGAGGAGGAACTGTTGGGCACTAAGTATGGATATGTTTGCTTTTAATAAGTATCCTGAAATTATTTCTTCAATTTTTTTTAAAAATTTAAATTCTTACTGGATCTAAATGAGAAGGCTCTTAGCTCTATAATCTTACAATAAATAGTATTTTCTTTATGTTGCATTTTGTATTTTCTAGTTTATATATAATGCTATCTTCTTGAGAATTTAATATTAGTATTATTGTGATTAATGAAGTTAGAACTTTTTATACATTTTCTATTTATTTCAAGATGTTCCTTAGTGAAATGTCCTTTCCAAATTTTAGATATTATTCCATTTCCAATATAGGAGCCATTAGTTAAATACACACACACGTACACACACACAAACCCACACACAAATAACACTCTTAAATTTTCTTTTCTTTCTCAATGGTGATTTCCACCCCTTTCTTTTCTTAGATTATACTTTTTGTGTAAATTATTATTTCAAAAATATTTATATGTATCTTTATAAATTATTGTTCCACCAGTTTCAATTTCTTTACAATGAAATACATAATCATTGGCACACAAGCCATTGAAAACAAATCAGAATGATCAGAGACAACACAGAACATGTTATGGTGAAATAAAATAGTAGTTGAAGTAGAAACCCTGGGCTAAAGAAAAGGAGAATCAATCTTATATTTCATAAAGTTCAGTATATTTATTGATTGATGTTCATATTTGTGAGCACCTTGGCATCTATCACTGAAAAGGAGCATTATACACTTCTTATTATCACAAAATAAAATGTCCATCAGTCCTTAAAACCAACTAAAGCTTTCTATACACTTTATACGCTGTATTCTTGTAGAAATTGTTCAAGTGGCCTTTAAACTATATTTAAGGATGCTACTACATTTTTTTGTTACAAGAAATACAATTTCAAATTTCATTCTGAAAAGATTTCAGCAAGGACCAAGGAAGCAGTGTTGAAATGTATCCCGGATTTGCATGAGATTAAAGTGATAGAATGTATGTATGTACGCTTTTGGAAGACAATTTAATTCAGGAATACAATGCACAATACCCACAGGAATGTTAATTCTGGATCCTAGTTCATTGTGCCTTGAGAGAAAGCTGCTGTTCTAAGTTAGCAGAGAGGAAACATGTGATGATGTGAACGTACAGGGCAAATGAACTGAAAGAGTCTAGTCATGGGAAGACTTCCCTGAGGGAACTGTGATTGGCAAAATGTAACAGAAGAGAGCCTGGGTGAGGAGGTAAGAGCATGCACAAAAGCTGAGGTGAGACCCACCAGTCTTCCTAGGCAGTTGTTAATTTTTGCCTTTTTTTCTCAAAACTCATCATGTAATTAATTCCATTTATTTTATTAATTATTAAATTATTTAAATTGCATGAAGTTTATACTACATATATATACTCATATGTAGAGAATATGTATCTACTTTATGAAAAAAATGTGTGTGTGTGAACATTGTATAGGCTGACTTTTATATAATTATCCTAGTAGGAAAATGTGTGGATTCCTTATAGTATGTTAAAATTTTACACGTAATTGTAAATTCATTAGATATTTCAAAAACTTCCTGTATTTCTGTCCCCCTAAATACACCACAGTATACTTAGTCTTTTACCCAAGTTGTTTTCAGTTTTTTTTCCTATTACAAATCAATGTGTAATGAATATCTGCATTAAGGTGTTATAATAAATTTAAAATATTTACTTATAATGTAGATCTCAAGTAGAATTAATAAGTAAGTGATATCAAGAATCTTGACTCCAGGAAATGTTTGGTATATATGTCCATCTTCAGTGTTTGAATGTGCCTATTGTTGGGGTTTTGACTACAGGGCCTGCTTCCTTTCTACCTCCCTATCTATCCAGTATCAAGGCAGGAATCTCAGCCCCTCTGAATACCATTCATACCACTTGTCAGAAATGGGTTGGAGACAACTAAGGATGTGGGTCTCAGGATGCTAATTTGAATCACCTGGAAAGCTTAAAAACCTTGATTCCTGGTCCCAGCCTGAACACTTTCTATTTAAATTGTCTAATTTTTCTTAGGTTTATTAAATCAGACATAAATTCAGGATTGGTAATAGTTGTGTAAATAGTATGATAGAACTATCTCCAAATACCATTTACAGATAGCTGTTCAGGTTTTCCAGAAACATGTATTGAACAATGTTCCATACTCATTGCTTTGCAGATTATTTTAAAATCAGGTATAATCAAGATAGAATATTTGAGAAAAATTTTTAACAAATATCACTTAGTTCTAATTATTATAGCTTGGTGATATGGTTTAGAATTAGAGATGTTATTTTCCTGTTAATTCATATACAGAATATCCATTCTAAACTTTAACAACTTCTCAGTTTAATCTTCCAAACTACCTTTTTAAATTTTTAAAAAATATTTATTTATTTGAAAAATGGTGTTTCAGAGAGGCAGAGAGAGAGGGAGATCAATCCCCCATCCTTTAGTTTACTCCAAAATGGTCACAATATGTTCTATGTGTTATGAAAGACTGATTTATGAGCTGACAATTCAGAAATCATCAGTAGTATTTCTAAAAGAAAGCAGGAGTGACGTGGCTGGATGAGGATATGACATATTTTGAGGGGCCATATTCCTTTTGCAGACGTGGAAAGGGGATTAATGGGCTGTGATTTCCTGGGTATATAAGTGTATAGAATGGCTAATGCACAAATTTACCAATCAGAACAGGTGGTTTCAGGAACCAAAATGGAGACATGTATAGCCTGTGATGGCTGCAGGCACATGTCGGTGGAGACACTGGGAGTCAGACAGGGCCTGCACATATAGGGTTTGGAAACACATGATGGAATAAAGAAGATGCAGATAAACCAGTGCTTAGAGATAATTTAGTCTTAAATGATTATGTTAGAATAAAACACAGAAAATCAATCATTATGGCTTCCTTGTCAAGAATTAAAAAGAAAGGGCCATTACTGTGGCTTAGTGGTAAAGCAGCCATCTGCAGATCCATCATCCACTATGGGTGACAGTTCAAGTCCCAGCTGCTCCACTCCAATCCAGCTCTCTACTGTGGCCTGGGAAAGTATTAGAAGATGGCCCTTGGGTCCCTGCACCCACATGGGAGACCTAGAGGAAGCTCCAGGGTCCAGGCTCCATATCAGCATAACTCCAGCCAGTATGGGCCTCTGGTCATTGAATCAACCAGAAAAATACCTCTCTCTCTCACTCATTTTCTGCCTCTGCCTCTCTGTACCTCTTCCTTAAAAATAAATAAATGAATCTTTAAAAAAAATAAAAAATGACAGAATTTTGAATATAGGTAACAAAAAATAAAGGCAGAAATTGATGAAATGCCATTAAAAAGTATAACAAGTAAAGCAGGATCCAGTGATTTTTTTAACAAAGATGTTAACAAATTTAATAAATCATTAGTAAAGGAAATTAAGGAAACAAAGAGAAAAATAACACAAATGACTAGTTTCAGTAAGTAAAACAGAATCATTGCTTTATAGAGATACTAGGAGAAATACTGGAAATTCTTAATAAAAATTTGACTACAAAGATCAAAATCCACCATATTTTGAAAATCAAATTTACAAAATACAAGCACAACATAAAACAGGAAAACCCCTATATAAACCCAGAAAATTGAATCACATTTTGAAAATTCCAAAGAACCAAGCGAAACAAAACCACAGAATCAAAATTTCAGGTCCAGACATACAGAACACTCCAAATTTTTAAGGAAGAAAAATAATTATACATTTCCCATACCTACACAAAGTAGAAAACACAAAGAATATTTTAAAATTTATTTTGGGAAACCGGTATTACATTGATGTTGATGCAAGGTACCAGGACATGAAATAAAAATCAAGTTATTTAAAAGCATCCATTTCATAAGCCAAGCTATAGGTATCCTAAGCAAAATATTAATGCAATAAAATAAATTACATAAGAAAACATATCAATAGGAAGAAGGAGATAATTTTTAAAATGGACCGATGGTTAAGGTTCTCAGACAAGTCATCCAGGTAGGTAAAAATTACAAGAAGAATATCACTTGATCATTTAGATTAGTAAAACATTTAATTTGGTTCATCATCTAGTAAAAAAAAAAAAACTGCTAGCAGAACATTAAAAATAAATAAATCCAGTGACTTCCTTACTCTGATGAAGATTGAAAGCAATGTACAAAAACAATACAACAAATACATGATCATTGGATGCCCCCCAACTATACTGGGAGTAAACCTAGACCTCAATACTGACACTGTTGTGCTTCAAATTCCCAGTGCAGGAGTAAGAGAGAGAAAAGAGCAAGAGAAACTCTAAGGCATGGAGACCAATTTCTTTTTTTTTTTTTCATTTATTAAACTTTTATTTAATGAATATAAATTTCCAAAGTACAGCTTATGGGTTACAATGGCTTCCCCCCTCCCATAACTTCCCTCTCACCCGCAACCCTCCCCTTTCCTGCTCCCTCTCCCCTTCCATTCACATCAAGATTCATTTTCAATTCTCTTTATATACAGAAGATCAGTTTAGTATATATTAGGTAAAGATTTCAACAGTTTGCCCCCATATAGCAACACAAAGTGAAAAAATTGCTGTTGGAGTACTAGTTATAGCATTAAATAACAATTTCTAAGAAGCAAAATGTGAATATATTGGATGATATTTATATGCAGAGATAATCCATGAAATCTAAAAACAAATATAACTGATGATGAGAGTACTGGAAAGATCAATATATAAATAATACAAAAATATATTGAATCAACTAGATTACTAAGTGCAATGAGAAACTAATAGAAAACAATATTAAAGGGAATAGGCAGACTAGAAAGAAAACCTACAAGAGAAATGAAAAAAAGGACTAAAATATTTGACATTATTAAATATTTTTCAAATCAAAATAAAAACAGGTGACTCAAAAGAAAATCGTGTCAATATATCATGAAAAAGAAAGGCTCAGAAGTTGAGAAACAGCCACTAAATTGTAACTGACCTGAAATAGACTGCTCCAACCTCCAGGAAGGATCCTCTCAGGAACACAGGCCCAGGTGGAAGGAAGGAGCCCAGCAGGTGGCAGGACCAGCAGGTGAAAATCCCTCCCTCCGCTGGGAGGGTGGCGCCATGGAAGACACAGCTTTGAAACTGAATGCAGGACTCAACTCTGCCCTCTTTTAAGTGTCTGTCCTACAGAGGAAGCTGATTGGCTGCGTTCTTTATGACATTGTGTGTGCTCACCGCTATTCAAACTGTCCAATCAGGGGCGATTCCATAACAATACACAGGCAGGGTGTTGGCACTAGAGTAATCTTCCAGTCTCCGCTGAGAAGAGAGGTCCAGGGAGGAGGTTCTGTGGCTGGGAAACTCCAGAGGTAACCAGTGTCTGCTGTTTTCTGATCTCCTTCACTGCAGGACACCTGGCAATGGTGAGTCTGGGGGCAGGGAGTGAGCGGAGGGGAAGGCAAAGTTGACAGGAGTTGATGGAAAAGCCTCACAGGACTCGCAGAGCTCCCAGATGTTGTGTCTGAGTCCTTTCTTACTGTTAACTCCTCATTTCCTTCTCCCACTCTGGTCCTCAGTGTGGGGCCTGGACTGGCATCTGGGACTCGATTCCTGTGCTTCCTCTCAGAGACCTGTCAGCCTGGAGCCTTCTCTAGGCACTGTGTGCAGTGTCTCTTGGCTTTCCAGATCGTGCGGTGGGGAGAATCCCCGCTGAAGGTAGGAAGGTTCACGCAGGTGAGGAGCTGTTGTTTACTGAGTCCTCGGTTCCTTTTTTCTTCCTAGGGTTGCCTTAACCCCCCTAGTTTTCTGATTCTGTCGGAAGCAGGGTCTCAGTTCGCAGACCCTGACCTCTCAGCATAGCTCTTTCTGGGAGTCTGACTCCATTTTCTGTCGCCAATAACAGTGTTAGCTACTAGGCAAGCAAACAACAAAGCATTTCATTATGATCAAGGTTTTTGGTCAAGGTCTTAGGGGTCAGGAAGGCTCTATAATTTGGTACTGGGATGTCATCTTGGTTCTTACTAATTACCTTGTCGGGCTGTCATCTGTCTTTTCACTTTCAAAATAGGAAGTTTAGCTAGTCACAATTATGAGTATTTTAAAATTTATTTTTGTTGTATAACCTTCCCAATCCCAAAGATATACGGTATGGCTTAGAATCTCAAGTTATTTTTAAATTATATTTTCACATAGGGTAGTTTTTCAAGATTATTGGAATATAATATGAAAACATTGAAATATAATAATTGGAATATAATATGACAACATAATACATATTCAAGGCATTCAACCTGATATTTTGATATACGAGTGGACTTCCAAAAGTTTATGTAAAATTCATTTTAGCTTTCAGTCCCATTTTTCATAAACCTTTTGGAGTCCTCTTGTACAGAATGCTGAAATCCTTTTCTCGGGATTATTGCCCAACAATGGTAATTATTCTTGCTCAGTGGTGTGTGGAGGTCAGGCTAAATTGTTAGAAAGGATCTTGGGCAGGTGATGGACTACACTCATATACAAGCACCTTCCTAATAACTCATGGTTTAGAGATCATGCCAAAATTACTCTTAAGCTGTGAGCAAAAAAACACTCCCATTCCATGTTAGTTCCACAACTACCCCACTCAGCAAAAGACCTAATAGAAAAAAAGTTATCTTTGATGAACTTGCAAAATTAGCATGAACTGATAATGAGTGAGAACACAAACTCATTAAATCATCTACATTATGCAATTTCATCTATTTAATGTAGGATTTTTTAGGGAATCCTAGTGCTTATTGTGCCAACATTCTTACACAATAGTAACAGCCTGTGAAAGTACTGAAAGCCAACTCCATATGAAACCTATCTCCTGATGGGCTTTTAAACAACCTAGTATTTATTTCAGGCATCTTTGCCTTTTATTACAATTCATCTTTCCTTTTTTGTTGTTGTGGTAATAAAAATTACTCTCAGTATGGTTAAGAAAAAATATTTACAATATGCATCTGCTTTAGCTGAATGTATATCAGGTTGTATTATGTTATATAATACTTAAAACCATTTCTATTCTTTAGCTATTATTAAATCTGGCATACTGAGTACACACCTGAGTGAGAATCAGACACTAAATAACAAATACAATTGTCAAATCTATATTATTTACAACCTGGGAGCAAATATGCATTTTATGCCAACTCGTCTGTTAAATGATGACTTGTTGTTTCCCAATGTCACACTGTTGGTTTTAATTCTGTGTTTCGAAAACCTTGTCCCTAAGCTGTAACCTTAAAGATCTGAGTGAATTGCTGCTACACGATTGATATTTTCACTTTTGAAATCTGTGGCAGTTGATATTCATTAATATTTGTCAAAATTATTGGTGGTTCTATTTTTTTTTTTTTTTGCTTTTTATTTCCCTGAAACAAGATAACATCATTGGTACCTGCTATTAGTGATGTGGATACTATTTTATTTTATATTTTTTCCATTTATTAAACTTTTATTTAATGAATACAAATTTCCAAAGTACAGCTTATGGGTTACAATGGCTTCCCCCGTCCCATAACTTCCCTCCCACCACAACCCTTCCCTTTCCCGCTCCCTCTCCCCTTCCAATCACATCAAGATTCATTTTCAATTCTCTTTATATACAGAAGATCAGTTTAGTAAATATTAGGTAAAGATTTCAACATTTTGCCCACATATAGCAACACAAGTGAAAAAAAAATATGGTTGGAGTACTAGCTATAGCATTAAATAACAGTGTAGAGCATATTAAAGACAGAGATCCTTCCATTCACATAAAGATTCATTTTCAATTCTCTTTATATACAGAAGATCAGTTCAGTATATATTAGGTAAAGATTTCAACAGTTTGCCCCCATATAGCAACACAAAGTGAAAAAACTACCGTTGGAGTAATAGTTATAGCATTAAATAAGAGTGTACAGCACATTAAAGACAGAGATCCTACATAATATTTTTTTAAATTAATTAAATTTCTATGCCATTTCCAATATAACTCCAGGTTGTTTTTTTTTTCATTTCCAATTATCTTTATATACAGAAGATCGATTCAGTATATAATTAGTAAAGACCTCATCAGTTTGTACCCACACAGAAACACAAAGTATAAATATATTTCTTAAGTACATAATATTTTTAAAAAAAAATAATCAATTTTCTATACCATTTCCAATTTAACACCAGGTTTTTTTTTTTTTTCATTTCCAATTATCTTTATATACAGAAGATCGATTCAGTATATAATTAGTAAAGATCTCATCAGTTTGTACCCACGCAGAAACACAAAGTGTAAAAATACTGTTTCAGTATTAGTTATAGCATCACTGCACATTAGACAGCACATTAAGGACAGATCCCACATGGGACGTAAGTACACAGTGACTCCTGTTGCTGACTTAACAATTTGACACTCCTGTTCATGGTGTCCGTAATCTCCCTAGGCTCTAGTCATGAGTTGCCAGGGGTTTGGAAGCCTTCAGAGTTCGCTGACTTTGATCTTATTCCGATAGGGTCATAGTCAAAGTGGAAGTTCTCTCCTCCCTTCAGAGAAAGATACCTCCTTCTGTGATGGCCCCATTCTTTCCACTGGGATCTCACGCACAGAGATCTGTCATTTAGGTTCTTCTTCTTTTTTTTCTTTTCCATGGTATCTTGGCTTTCCGTGCCTACAATACTCTCATGGGCTCTTCAGCCAGATCCGAATGCCTTAAGGCCTGATTCTGAGGCCAGAGTGTTGTTTAGGACATCTGCCATTCTATGAGTCTGCTGTGTATCCCACTTCCCATGTTGGATCTTTTTCTCCCTTTTTGATTCTATCAGTTAGTATTAGCAGACACTTGTCTGGTTTGTGTGATCCCTTTGACTCTTAGACTTATCAGAGCCATCAATTGTGAACTGAAATTGATCACTTGGACTAGTGAGATGGCATTGGTACATGCCACCTTGATGGGATTGTATTGGAATCCCCTGACACATTTCTAACTCCACCATTTGGGGCAAGGCCGACTGAGCATGTCCCAAATTGTACATCTCCTCCCTCTCTTTTTCCACTCTGAAATTTAACAGGGATCACTTTTCAGTTAAAATTTAAACACCTAAGAATAATTGTGTATTAATTACAGAGTTCAACCACTAGTACTAGAACAACAACAACAACAACAACAACAACAAATACTAAAAAGGATAACGTATTACATTGTTCATCTAGAGTCAGGACAACAGCTGATCAGGTCATTGTTTCTTATAGTGTCCAATTCACTTCAATAGGATTGCCTTTTGGTGTTCAGTTGTCACCAATCAGGGAAAACAAATGATATTATCTCTTTGGGACTGGCTTAATTCATTCAGCATGATGTTTTCCAGATTCCTCCATCTTGTTGCAAATGACCAGATTTCATTTCTTCTTACTGCTGTATAGTATTCTATGGAGTACCTGTCCCATAATTTCTTTATCCAGTCTACTGTTGATGGGCATTTGGGTTGGTTCCAGGTCTTAGCTATTGTGAATTGAGCTACAGTAAACATTAATATGTAGATGGCTTTTTTATTTGCAAAATTAATTTCCTTTGGGTAAATTCCAAGGAGTGGGATGGCTGGGTTGTATGGTAGGGTTAAGTTCAGGTTTCTGAGGAATCTCCAGACTGACTTCCACAGTGGCTTAACCAGTTTGCATTCCCACCAACAGTGGGTATCTGTTCTTGGTAGATTTCTGAATGTGAGCCATTCTCACCAGGGTGAGGTGAAACCTCATTGTGGTTTTGATTTGCATTTCTCTGATTGATAGTGATCTTGAACATTTTTTTCATGTGTCTGTTGGCCATTTGCATTTCCTCTTTTGAAAAATGTCTATTGAGGTCCTTGGCCCTTCTCTTAAGTGGGTTGTTTGTTCTGTTCTTGTGGATTTTCTTGATTTCTTTGTAGATTCTGGTTACCAACCCTTTATCTGTAGCATAGTTTGCAAATATTTTTTCCCATTCTGTCGGTTGCCTCTTCACTTTCCTGACTGCGTCTTTTGAAGTACAGAAACTTTTCAATTTGATGCAATCCCGAATGTTAATTTTGGTTTTGACTGCCTGTGTCCTGGGGTCTTTTCCAAGAAGTCTTTTCCTGTACCTATATCTTGCAGGGTTTCTCCAATGCTCTCTAATAATTAGATGGTTTCAGGTCATAGATTTAAGTCTTTAATCCATGTTGAGTGAATTTTTGTGTAAGATGAAAGGTAGGTGTCTTGCTTCAAGCTTCTGCACGTGGAAATCCATTTTCCCAGCACCATTTATTGAATAGGCTGTCCTTATTCCAGGGATTAGTTTTGGATCTTTGATCAAATATAAGTTGGCTGTCGATGTTTGGGTTGATTTCTGATGTTTCTATTCTGTTCCATTGGTCTATCCATCTGTTTCTGTAACAGTACCATGCTGTTTTGATAACAACTGCCCTGTAGTATGTGCTGAAATCTGCTATTATGATGCCTCCAGCTTTGTTTTTGTTTTACAAGATTGCTTTGGCTATTCGAGGTCTTCTCTCTCTCCATATGAATTTCAGCATCATTTTTTCCAGATCTGAGAAGAAGGTCTGCGGTATCTTGATTGGTATTGCATTGAATGTATAAATTGCTTTTGGGAGAATAGACATTTTGATGATGTTGATTCTTCCAATCCATGAGCATGGAAGATTTCTCCATTTTTTGGTATCCTCTTCTATTTCTTTCTCTAAGGTTTTGTACTTTTCATCGTAGAGTTCTTTAACGTTCTTGGTTAAGTTTATTCCAAGGTATTTGATTGTTTTTGTAGCTATTGTGAATTGATCTTAGAAGTTCCTCCTCCGCAATGGCATTGCCTGTGTATACAAAAGCTATTGATTTTTTATTTTTGTGCATTGATTTTATATCCTGCTACTTTGCCATAATCTTCGATGAGTTCCAGTTGTCTCTTAGTAGAGTTCTTTGGGTCCCCTAAATAAAGAATCATATCATCTGCAAAGAGGGATAGTTTGAGTTCTTCCTTCCCAATTTGTATCCCTTTAATTTCTTTTTCTTGCCTAATAGCTCTGACTAAAACTTCCAGCACTATATTGAAGAGCAGTGGTGAGAGTGGGCATCCGTGTCTGGTACCAGATCTCAGCAGAAATGCTTCCAACTTTTTCCCATTCAATAGGATGTAGGCCGTGGGTTTTTCATATATTGCTTTGATTGTATTGAGGAATGTTCCTTCCATACCCAGGTTGCTTAGAGTTTTTATCATGAAAGGGTGTTGTATTTTATCAAATGCTTTCTCTGTGTCTATTGAGAGAATCATATGGTTTTTCTTCTGCAGTCTGTTAATGTAGTGTATTACGTTGATTGTTTTGCGAACGTTGAGCCATCCCTGCATACCAGGGATAAATCCCACTTGGTCTGGTGGATGATCTTTCTGATGTATTATTGCATTCTATTGGCCAGAATTTTATTGAGTATTTTTGCATCTATGTTCATCAGGGATATTGGTCTGTAATTCTCTTTCAATGCTGCATCTTTTCCGGCTTAGGAATTAACGTGATGCTGGCTTCATAGAAAGAATTTGGGAGGAGTCCCTCTTTTTCGATTGTTTTGAATAGTTTGAGAAGAACTGAAGTTAGTTCTTCTCTAAATGTCTGGTAGAACTCAGCAGTGAATCCATCTGGCCCTGGGCTTTTCTTTGTTGGGAGGGCCTTTATTACTGTTTCAATTTCTGTTCAGTTATGGGTCTGTTTAGGTTTTCTATGTCTTCCTGGTTCAATTTAGGTAGGTTGTATGTGTCCAAGAATCTGTCCATTCCTGATAGATTTCCCTGTTTGCTGGCATACAAGTCCTTGTAGTAATTTCTGATGATTCTTTTTATTTCTGTGGTGTCTGTTGTTACGTTTCCTTTTTCATCTCTGATCCTATTGATTTGGGTCTTTTCTCTTCTTTTTTTAGTTAGTTGAGCCAATGGGGTGTCAATTTTGTTTATTTTTTCAAAAAACCGTCTCCTCGTTTGGCTGTTTTTTTTTTTTAATGTTTTTTTTGGATTCAATCCTGTTGATTTCTTCTTTGATTTTAATTATTTCTCTTCTCCTACTGGGTTTGGGTTTGGTTTGCTGCAGATTTTATAGATCGTTGAGATGACTTGAAAGCTCATCTATTTGGTGCCTTTCCAATTTCTTGATGTAGGCACCTATTGATATAAACTTTCCTCTACACTGCTTTTGTTGTATCCCATAGGTTTTGGTATGTTGTGCGTTTATCCTCATTTTCTTCAAGAAAATTTTTGTTTTCTCTTTTAATTTCTTCTATGACCCATTGTTCATTCAGGAGCATTTTGTTCAATCTGCATGTGTTTGCACGTGCTCTAGGGATTCCCGAGTTGCTAATTTCCAATTTCATTCCTTTGTGGTCTGAGAAGCTGCATGGTATGATTCTAATTCTTTTGAATTTGCTGAGACTTGCTTTATGGCCTAGTATGTGGTCAATCCTAGAGAAGGTTCCATGTACTGCTGAGAAGAATGTAGTCTTTAGATGTAGGATGAAATGTTCTGTAGATATCTGTTAGGTCCATTTGGGCTATAGTGTCATTTAAATCTACTGTCTCCTTGTTGATCTTTTGTCCTGTTGATCTGTCTATCTCTGAGAGAGGAGTGTTGAAGTCCCGCAGTACTAGTGTATTGGGGTCTAAGTCTCCCTTTAAGTCCCTTAACAAGTCTTTAAATAAGCTGGTGCCCTGTAATTAGGTGCATATACATTGATAATCATTATATCTTCCTGTTGAATGCATCCCTTAATCATTAAATAGTGCCCCTCTTTGTCTCTGTTAACAGTTTTTGTGGTAAAATTTATGTTGTCCGATATTAAGATGGCTACGCCCGCTCTTTTTTCATTTCTGTTGGCATGGTATATCATTTTCCAGCCTTTCACTTTCAGTCTGTATTCATCATTGTTGCAAAAATGAGTTTCTTGTAAGCAGCAAAAAGATGGGTTTTGTTCCTTAACCCAATCCGTAATTGGTGTCTTTTAACTGGAGAGTTCAGGCCGTTAACATTCAATGTGACTATTGAGAAGGAGTAACTTTGCCCTGTCATTTGCCAAAGATATTTTCTAATATATGGTTTGAGACTCCTGTGATCTTTTGCTGTGAGGTTTCCTTCCTTTACCTTCTTTCATATTGGTGACCGTGTTTCTGTGTTTCTGTATGTAACACATCTTTAAACATCTTTTGCAGGGCTGGACAAGTGGTGACAAATTCTTTCAATTTCTGTTTGCTGTGGAAGGTCTTTATTTCACCTTCATTCACAAATGAAAGCTTTGCAGGATATAATATTCTGGGCTGGCAGTTTTTCTCTCTTAGTACTTGGGCTATATCTCGCCATTCTCTCCTAGCTTGTAGGGTTTCTGATGAGAAGTCAGCTGTGAGTCTAATTGGAGATCCTCTGAGAGTAATCTGGCATTTCTCTCTTGCACATTTTAGGATCTTTTCTTTATGTTTCACTGTGGTGAGTTTCATTACGATGTGTTGTGTTCAGGATCTCTTTTGGTCATGTTTATTAGGGGTTCTATGAGCTTCCTGTACTAGGATGTCTCTGTCCTTCTCCAAACCTGGGAAATTTCCTGCTAGTATCTCACTAAAAAGGCCTTCTAATCCTTTCTCCCTCTCCATGCCTTCAGAAACTCCTAGAACCCGAATGTTGGGTTTTTTAATAGTATCCTGTAGATTCATGACAGTATTTTTTAGATTTCTGATTTCTTCTTCTTTTCTTTGATTTGACTGTTTCCTTTCCTGTTCTGTCTTCTAATTCCAATATTCCTTCCTCTGCTTTACCCATTCTGTTTTTAAGGCTCTCTAATGTGTTTGTCATTTGATCTATTGAATTCTTCATTTCAGTATGGTTTCTCATCACTATCACATTTTCATGTTCTACTAGTTGTTTCATTTCATTTTGATTCCTCTTTAATATTTCATTTTTGCGAGAGAGATTTTCTATCTTGTCCATTAAGGATTTCTGTAGTTCAAGAGTTTGTTTTTGAGAACTTCTGAATGTTCTTATCAGTTTTTTGAGATCCGCTTCTTGCATTTCCTCTATCTCTTCATCTTCATTATCTTGGATTGGGGTGTCTTGTTCATTTGGTGGCATCATAGTGTCTTCCTTGCTCTTGTTAACTCGGTTTCTACGTTTGTTGTTTGGCATGTTGGAGATAATTTATGGTTTTTTTTTTTTTTTTTTTTTTGCTGTGGTGTTTTTTTCTCGTTATACTATGCCTCTAGTGGGCTGTCTGCTTTGATGGATCCTTAGAGGCTGTGATGGGTGTGGCCAGAGAGCTCTGCTTGATTCTTCAGGTTTAAGGCTGTGCAAAAAGTGACTCACCCAGATTGTTCTCTCCATTGCTTCTTGCTTGATCTCTCTCTATCTCTCTCTCTCTTTTTTTGACTCAATTGGGAAGTAAATCCACACAGCTGAGTGGAATTGAGTGTAGTTGAAATCTGGCCTCTGTGAGTATTCATTTGATCTACCCCTGGGACCACACAAAGAGTTTATGCAGCACTCAATGTGTTCTTAAGTTTCACCATAGTTCCAAAGTTACTGAGTTTGTGTACTCTTTGGCATGTTACATATGTAAAATGGCACCTGCTCTTTGTTTTGCTCGGTGATTGGAGAGAGAGGCCTCTGCCTTTCCCCACCAATGTCTCGGGTTTCTGAGGCTTTTGTCTTATCTCCTGTTCATTCCCGCATTGGCTAGATTCTGCGGCTTGGCTCTCGCGGATGGGATTCCACGCAGTGGGCTCCCTGTAGTTTCACTGTGTCACATCCACTAGATCCAGAAGTGTTTCCTCTGCAGTTTTTTTCTTGAGTCTTTTCCTGAGGCTACAGTAATTCCACTTTTATGAAACTTTATTTTCCCAGACTATCTGCGTTTGTCCTAACTATCCGCCATCTTGGCTCCGCCCCATGATGTGGATACTATTTTGGTGGTTCTATTTTTAATGTTTCTGAGTCTTCTATACTGTTTCCCACAACAGACCTTTTTTTTTATTTTACTTTACTTTTCCTTCTTCTCCATATCTTAATAAACATCATCTTTTTTCTTTTGATAATAGCCATTTTATCAGGTTTGAGAATCTGCTTGTATTTTGAATTCCATTTCCCTTTTGATATTAAGCATGTTTTCATGTACCTGTTGAGCATTGCTGTGTCTTCTTGTTAGAACTGTCTTTTCCACGCTTTTAATAACTTTGTTTTCTTTCTACTGAGTTGTTTGACTTCATGTTGTCCTTTTGTATTTTGTTTATTAAACCATTATTTCGTTATGAAAATTCGAATGTTGAGTCTTAGGAGAATACATGAGACAGAAAAAATAAATCTTTTTTTTTTTTGACAGGCAGAGTGTACAGTGAGAGAGAGAGAGAGAGAGAAAGGTCTTCCTTTTGCCATTGGTTCACCCTCCAATGGCCGCCGCGGTAGGCGCACTGCGGCCGGCACACCACGATGATCCGATGGCAGGAGCCAGGTGCTTCTCCTGGTCTCCCAAGAGGTGCAGGGCCCAAGGACTTGGGCCATCCTCCACTGCACTCCCTGGCCACAGCAGAGAGCTGGCCTGGAAGAGGGGTAACCGGGACAGGATCAGTGCCCCGACCGGGACTAGAACCCTGTGTGCCGGCGCCGCATGGCGGAGGATTAGCCTAGTGAGCCGCGGCGCCGGCCGAAAAAATAAATCTTTTTTTAATTTTTTTTTAGTTTTTTTTTAACATTTATTTAATGAATATAAATTTCCAGTGTACAGCTTATGGATTACAATGGCTTCCCCCTACCATAAATTCCCTCCCACCCGCAACACTCCCCTCTCCCGCTCCCTCTCCCTTTCCATTTGCATCAAGATTCATTTTCAATTCTCTTTATATACAGAAGATCAATTTAGTATAAAGATTTCAACAGTTTGCACCCACATAGAAACACAAAGTGAAACATACTGTTTGAGTACTAGTTATAGCATTAAATCACAATGTGCAGCACATTAAGGACAGAGATCCCACATGAGGAACAAATGCACAGTGGCTCCTGTTGTTGACGCAACAAATTGACACTCTAGTTTATGGCACCAGTAACTATCCTAGGCTGTCATCATGAGTTGCCAAGGCTATGGAAGCCTTCCAAGTTTACCGACTCTGATCATATTTAGACAAGGTCATAAAAGACATGGTGAGGATAGTAACCAATGATCCTAAGAGTGGCATTTACCAGCTTTGAACAATTATACAGCATTAAGTGGGGAAGAGGACCATCAGTACACACAGGTTGGGAGTAGAGCAATTGGTGGTAGACTAGAGGTTATGATTACAAAGGAATGAGGCCCAAGTGCACTAGACAGGGCCTAGAACAAAGGACAGAATCATTATTAGAGGAGCTAAGAAAGGTGCTAAGCTACAAGTAATTTTTCTTATTGAGAGGCAAATAGAACCTGATAGAAGGGGCTTGATAATAATCTGGTGGGCTTTAGGCCTTGTAAATTCAGAGGCCCAGACCTATCTATCTCTTCACATGGGGTAAATCCTAAGGGAGGTGTGAACCTCCTAGGGGAAGGCACTCTGTTGACTTTCATTACTTGGCTGGCCTGGGAGGAGAGCTGGCCAGGTAAAGGCAGGTGGCATCTCTAACAAGAAATTTACAGTTCTGCCTGCCATGTTGCTGACCCTACTTGGCCATCCCCTCAGCTGCAGTGGTCACTTTGGAAGTTGAGCTGAGTGAAGGGCTTTTCAGCTTAGAGCCAATAAGATCTGTGGCTCTGACCTGGGCATCCTTCGACTCCAGGGCAGGTCCATTTCCAGTGATCCAACTCTTGGCAGAGCTGCCAGGGCTCTTCACAAGCTGACTTCTGCTGAAGCCCAGGCTTACCACATTGAAAGCCACTGCAGTAGACTGGCCTGTTGGGTCTCCTTGAGGGCAGATCACTGTACAGATCAGCCATTCATAGGCCTGCCACCCATTGCTTCTGATGCCTAGCTTTCTTTTCCTCCTGGTTTGTGTTAAAGCAGACCAGAGAATGCAAGTCAAGGGAGTGCCCAAGTCCCATCTCTAATCTTCGGTGGCCTGAACTACAAGTCTATAGTCACAGGCGTGTTCTATAGTAGTTTTTCTAAGGTAGACAATGTCCATGAGGAAAATTATATTCTCACTTTAAAACTTTCTTTCCCTTTGGTCTGAAAGGGAGGTTTTTTTCTACTTACTGTATACCTCTTTGATGGCAAAGTAAATCTAGCTATGAGATTATTATTTAAGTTCTTATTTTGGCTATGCTATTACAGAAAAATGTTAGCCATCTCTTTTATAAGGTCTAAAGATTAAATTGTGCATCCTACAGATTCCTTCATAATAGAATTAGTTTCCTACCTTGAAGAGAATAGAGAAATGAAAGAACAAGTTGGGGTTAGAATAGAGAAATGAGGGAGCAAGTCCTAGATCGCTTGCTGACAATAGCAATATTACATGAATACTTAGCAAACTGTTTCATCCATGAGATAACAACTTAAGAAAACATTTACCAGAAGGTCCAATGCCTTCTATAAATTTTAAGAATCATGTATTTGAAAACACCTCTTAAATATCTAACATGGTGTAGTTTGTTTAACCAGTAAACTTAAGCACAACCATATAAAATGTTTTTCGTTTCTTTCTACCAACACGTTTAAAACATATGATACACAGATTCAGGTCACACAAATTAAAATGTATCTTTGATTGGTTTTAGCAGCTTAAATTTATGGACAATCTTATCTATAAGCCAATTAAAATAAAACTCTTATTAAAATTTTCCCATGTGGACATACAATATGTACGCACATATAACATAGCATAATAGACCAATATAGCGATTTTCATGATAGCTTTTAAAATCTTTAACTCTTTTTGTAGATTGCCAATTGATTTGAATTGCTTTTTGTTTTTAGTAACCTCTGTTAACCATACTTTCTCTGAGTTGGTACTGTTAATACATTATTGGCTTCATCTGTTTACAGAGCCATCCCAGAAAAAATAAATCTTGAAGCTATTCTTGAGTTATTTCCACATCAGTGCATGGTTTTCTTTGGAAAACTTAGAGTCATGTAATTCAGTATCTACCAATATATTTTCATTGCCAACTTAGTAATTTTATTTTATTTTGATTAATTTTATTTATACTTTGTTTCACTCTTTGTTTCTCTTGTTCTTTATCATCTCCTGAACATGAGAGAATATATTTATTCTTCTGGTTTCAATGACAGTTTTTTAATTTAATTTCTCTTATTTTATTTTCTAACTATAATTGAGTTTTCCTTGGATTGTTTATTGGTGTCACCGTTAATTCATTTTATTATTTTATTTATTTTTCAATTTTTGAAAGACAGAGAAACAGATAGATAGCATGTGCCCCATCTGGTATTTCTCAACACAGAATACTGGACTGGGCCAAACTAGGAGCCAAGTATCTCTCATGAATGCTATTGACTCAACTACTTGGACCACCACATGTCGCCTCACAAGGAATGCATTATCAGGAAGCTGCAATCAGGAATTGAACTAGGAATCAAGTCCAGGCACTCTGAAATGCAATATTAGGGTCTGAAGCAGCATCGTAACTAGTGTGTCAAATGCCCACTCCATATTTATTTTTAATAGAAAAACATATTCTTGTTTTTTAAAAAGATATGTAATTTTATATTTGCTTTTTAATTTTATATGTTCACTATTTATGCATAATTGTTTTCCTAATTGGCCCGAGATTCATGACAAAGTTTTGATTATGACTTTAAGAAATACATGCGTTGCTTGAAGTTTATGTAATTTGAATTCCATGGATTAGGCTGAATGGAATTCATTAGTTTTGTTATATAACAGGAATTATTTTTTAAAAAAAGCTCTATACAAATAAAGTCTTGCACTTTATTCTAAGTTATTAATTACACATAGCTTATTTTCAGCCAAAAATTACAGACATATATATTAATATTAAACAATGTAATTTATTTATGATGAAAATTAGGCAGTTGCTTAATCAGGCTTATTTACAATAGGCAGATGAGGTGAGAATTTGGCATAGTGGTTTTGGCACCACTGAGAATACCCACATCCCATATGAAAATGTGCATTTTAAGTCTCAGATCCCCTTCTGATTCCAGCTTCCTGGTGATACGCATTCTAGGAGGCAGCTGGTGATGACTCACATGCTTGGATGGGTGCATGGTGAAGGGACAGGTCACTGGGAGTCCTATGGCTGGCCTAATCCTCACCCAGCAGCTACAGAGGACAGGGAAAAGCTGCCCCAGTGCTAGACTGAGGTCCCCAAATTCCAGAGCTGACCATGGAGAAGTCCAGGTTCCCCTACAGCCAGTTTCAGTCAGTCTGCCCACTATGCCTACCCCTCTTGGGACAACTGGCCCCACATACACACCAAGTCCAGCTTCCAAAGTACTGGCTTCCTCTTGACACAGTGGAAGAGCCTGAACCACCACAAGCATCTCTCATCAGCATAGCATGGATACAATTGTGATATAATGGCCTTGGGTAATTTGTTTGTTGCTCCCTGGGCACTTGATTGGACAGTTTGCAAAGCCCATGTGTACACATGCCGACACCAAGCCATAGCCAATCAGCATCTCCACAGCAGGGGAGGTGATCACTTGTGATTGTACCAAGTCAGCAGATTGAGAGGCATGGCTGGGACTCAGGTCTGGAGCCTAGTAGTCCAGGGCCCTGACTCTTCTGGCAGCCATAGTTGCTGCTGTTTCCATGTTCCTGCAGGAGTTCCAGGATCTTGAGCCTCTAATAACCTACTTCAGATGAGTTACAATTTACAATCTGTTGGTTGATTCCTGGGAATTTGTGGGGTTTTATTGTTATTGCTGTTTTTAATTATTCTCAGAACATTTTCCTGTTGGATCATTTTAAAAAATTTGATGAATTGAGAAATGTTTAAAGATATTACATAATTTCATAACTCTTAAATCTTATATATAGAAAGTTAATTGACAATAGATAAGATAGTAGGGGAAGTGTCACTATGTTCATATAAATATCTTCATATATATATATATATATATATATATATATATGAGGTACATAAAACTTATATAACATAATAACATTTTTTAACTTTTATTTAATGAATATACATTTCCAAAGTACAGCTTATGGATTACAATGGCTTCCCCCCCAAAACTCCCTCCCACCCACAACCCTCCCTTTTCCTGCTTCCTCTCCCCTTCCATTCACATCAAGATTCATTTTCAATTCTCTTTATATACAAAAGATCAGTTTAGCATATATTAAGTAAAGATTTCAACAGTTTGCACCCACAAAGAAACACAAAGTGAAACATACTGTTTGAGTACTAGTTATAGCACTAAATCACAATGTACAGCACATTAAGAACAGAGATTCTACATGAGGAGTAAGTGCACAGTGACCCCTGTTGTTGACTTAACAAAGTGACACTCTTGTTTATGGCATCAGTAATCACTCTAGGCTCTTGTCATGAGTTGTCAAGGCTATGGAAGCCTTTTGAGTTCACCAACTCTGATCTTATTTAGACAAGGTCATAGTCAAAGTGGAGGTTCACTTCTCCTTTCAGAGAAAGGTATCTCTTTCTTTGATGGCCCGTTCTTTCTACTGGGATCTCACTCACAGAGATCTTCATTTAGGTTCTTTTTTTGCCAGAGTGTCTTGGCTTTCCATGCCTAAAATACTCTCATGGGCTCTTCAGCCAGATCCAAATGCCTTAAGAGCTGGTTCTGAAGCCAGAGTGCTGTTTAGGACATCTGCCATTCTATGAGTCTGCTGTGTATCTCGCTTCCCATGTTGGATCATTCTCTACCTTTTTTTTTTTGACAGGCAGAGTGGACAGTGAGAGAGACAGAGAGAAAGGTCTTCCTTTTGCTATTGGTTCACCCTCCAATGACAGTGCACCGTGCTGTTCCAAAGGCAGGAGCCAGGTGCTTCTCCTGGTCTCCCATGGGGTGCAGGGCCCAAGCACTTGGGCCATCCTCCATTGCACTCCCGAGCCACAGCAGAGAGCTGGCCTGGAAGAGCGGCAACCGGGACAGAATCTGGTGCCCTGACCGGGAATAGAACCCAGTGTGCCGGAGCCGCTAGGTGGAGGATTAGCCTGTTAAGCCAGGGCGCCGGCCTCCCTCCCATTTTTATTCTATCAGTTAATATTTGCAGACGCTAGTCTTTTTTTTTTTTTTGGACAGGCAGAGTGGTTCCTGAGAGAGACAGAGAGAAAGGTCTTCCTTTTTGCCATTCTTTCACCCTCCAATGGCTGCTGCGGCCGGCGCATCATACTGATCTGAAGGCAGGAGCCAGGTGCTTATCCTGGTCTCCCATGCGGGTGCAGGGCCCAAGGACTTGGACCATCCTCCACTGCCTTCCCGGGCCATAGCAGAGAGCTGGCCTGGAAGAGGGGCAACCGGGATAGAATCTGGCGCCCCAACTGGGACTAGAACCTGGTGTGTCGGCGCCGCAAGGCGGAGGATTAGCCTGTTAAGCCACGGCACCGGCCTTAGTATTTGCAGACACTAGTCTTGTTTATGTGACATAATAACATTTTTAAAATTAATAAAAAAAGAAAATTTACATCTTATAAAAAATGAGAACGAGAATAGAAGGGGAGAAAGAACAAGTTTGGGATTGCATGTGGGAAGGAGAGTATGGTGGGAAAAATCAGTATTTTCCTAAATTTGTATTTATGAAATGCATAAAGTTAATGTAACTTAAAGTATTTATGGGGAAAAACAATAATTACAATGCAAAATCATAGTATGCAGGTCAGTATGATGCTAGCTTGAAAACAGATACATATGACATGAAATGTAATAAGTGATCCCAGTATAATAATCTGCAATCCTTCATGTACGATTTCTATTATTTCTATATGAAAATAACATACTTTCTGTTTTCTTTGTGTTCCTCTCATCACTTTTGTTGAAAACAGGGGCAACTATATTACATTTTTTGTACTCTGTTAGCTACCACAGATCAAAGGAATCATGAGTAAATTGACATTTTGAGATTGTTTATGTTACATTCCTTTTTTCCATTGTTGAGGAACAGTGGTTTATTCTTCATACTATTTGTTGACTTCTCTTATTAGAGGGTTAACATTATGATTACAAAATAAGCTAAAAGTAACTCACTGTAAGAGAAAACTAAGGAAGGGAGGAGGAGGAAGGGTAGGAGGTGTGAGGGAGGATTGATGAGAAGTGTCAGTATTCTCCTAAATCTGAATAGATGAAATACATGAAATTTGTTCACTTTATATAAGAAAATAACTGGGACAGATTTTTAAAAGATACTACATAATTGAATCATTTTCATTAGTTTCTCTTGTAGTTATACTTTTCATAGTCTATTTTTGTCCATCAATAGTTTCTATTTGCTTCTTGCTCAAAATTAGCAGCCCAATCCAGTAGATTATCTTCTACACAGTGATCTTGCTAAATTCACTTATTGATTCATATTTGTTTCTGGAGTATACTGAATATTCTCTGTATATATAATTGTGTCATCCATATATACTGAGAGTTCTACTGCTTAAAGCTGATTCTTATACCTGATATTTCTTTTTTGTCATTTCACTTCCCTGACTACCTGTATTACTACTACAATCACTTCCCTGATTGTATATTCGGTACAATCTATGAGATGATGAGAAGAGGCAGCCTTGTCTGGAATTGGAAGGAGATAGTTTTCTAAGATCCTGTGTTAAGTTGTTTGTTGTATGTTTTGAAGACAATCCTATGAGTATAAGGAAATCTATTTTTGATTATTTTTCTGACAACTGATTTTTTTATGACTGGATGATTATTTTTATTAAATCCCTGTTTGAATTTATGTAAATTATTATTTAGCTCTTATATTATTCACCTACCTGAGTGATTCAAGTCATTTTTGAGAATATTAAATGCACTTTCATTTTTATTTTTTAAATTTTTTTAAAAAATTTTTGACAGGCAAAGTGGACAGTGAGAGAGAGAGACAGAGAGAAAGGTCTTCCTTTGCCATTGGTTCACCCTTCAATGGCACCGTGCTGATCCGAAGGCAGGAGCCAGGTGCTTCTCCTGGTCTCCCATGGGGTGCAGGGCCCAAGCACTTGGGCCATCCTCCATTGCACTCCTGAGCCACAGCAGAGAGCTGGCCTGGAAGAGGGGCAACCGGGACAGAATCTGATGTTGCAACCAGGACTAGAACCTGGTGTGCTGGCACCGCTGGGTGGAGGATTAGCCTGTTGAGCCATGGCACTGGCCAGTACACTTTCATTTTTAATGTATCTTTTTTTAATTGATCTGCTAGGTTTTCATATATGGTTTAATTCATATAAAGGTATTTTGTTTAGAATATCTATATATCTGTTTATATAAGATGTTCTTTAATTTCAACTTTTTTTCATATCTTGGTCCAACTTGTGTTATACTGACTTCCCAAAATAAATTTAAAAGTATTCCCTGTTTATTTCTACTTGTACTGAGCTTGAGAACCTTAAAGACTTGAAAGAATTCCACAAGTCTAGACATGAAATTTTAATTGTGAAACTTCTTCATTGGTTTGTTTGGTTTTACAAAAATTGCTTTAAGTTACTTAGATTATCTAGGAGCTTTCTAATTTTTAGATGTATCTGTATTTTGGAAAACAAGTTTTCAAAATAAGGTAGACTTTGATCTATGGAGTCAAAATTTTATTTCTAAGAATCCTAAAAAAATTCTCTTACTATCTTGGGGAGTTTTGTATGCTCTGTAAATTTCCTAAAATTGGTTACTTGTGTTCCTCTTTTTTTCTTGATTTAATCACTTTTACTAATGAAGTATTAATCTTCTTAATACATTTTTAAAATAAATTTTATCCTTGTTTATTTGTTTCTGTAGTATTTTTGTGACTACTAGAATTTCATTGATTTCTGCTATTCTGTTTTTCTGTCTTTATTATATTATTAAATCATTTCTAAAATGACTTCAGCATTATAATACTGAATATAAAGTATATTCACGTAAAGATGTAAATCTGTAAATATTATTTATATTCATTCCTTTTATTTCCTAATGGATTTCTAAACCCTGTATGCACAGACTCTGCCCCAGTGTCTCTTCACTCATTTGCCTGCAGACATTCCAGTCTTCATGCATGTACATTCCTGAATCTGGAACTCATGTTCGCTCATATAACTTTGACTCATGTTTTCCCTTATGTGTTGTAAATTGTAAAATCTCTCATCCATGTTAGCTTTCAAAGTCTACTGCTTGTGCCTGCATCATGTGCCATCTTCATGCGTCTCCACCACCCATTGTGCCTCCACCTCATATTTTCTTGAGTGTCTTCTTTTTGCTTTCACCCTTTGTCAGTGTTTATGCTGTCCCTCACCTCTGAATGTGCTCATGATGGTCCCTTAAGTGTCTACATCCCCTTGCCAGAGTGATGTTGTTGCTACACTGGAGTGTCTTAATGCCTGTGCTTCTAGCTCATGGCAACATTTGGGTACTACACAGCATTTTGTTTGAGGTTATACCTTGCTTCAGATGTTTCCATACCTCTTACTGTAACTTACCTTCTTTATGTCTCTAAAGCCCCTCTGACTGCAGTTCAGGCTTTTGTATTGTGTTCTCAAGCCCAGAGCCTTCAGCCTGTGCATTTCATGTCTTCTGTTGTTATGCCTCAAGGGTCTCCATTGACTGTGGCAATTTGAATATCTATTTAACTACTGAAAGATGGCTTGGTTTCAAACAAGATTTAGAATTATGTATAACTATTTTGTATGTTTTCATGTTTTAATTTAAAGATATATTTATTTGAATGTCAGAGAGAGAGATCCTCCATCAAGTGGTTCACTCACTAGATATCCACCATAGCCAGGGCTGGGGCAGGCTGAACCCAGGAGCCAGGAGCTTCTTCCAGGTTTCCCATGTGGGTGGTAGAGGCCTAATCACTGGAACCATCCCACACTCCTTTCCCCAAGCTATCAGCAGGGAAGATTCAGATGTGTAGGAGCTGGGACTGAAATTGCACCCATATTGTATGTTAGCAATGCAGGTGGCAATTTTAGGTTTTAGCTACAATGACACAATTCTAGCCACCATTCTGTATTTTATATGGACACACATTTTCACACTAGCTGATAAATATGTAGGAACATATATGCTGTATTATATGGTGATTCTAAGGCCGGCAAGAAGACTTATAAACAATGTTTTCTTGTAAGTAAGAAATGCAATTTCCTGCTTTTCTATATCCTTGTAAAGCATTTATATTTTCACATGTTTATTTGTGAAAGATAATAATACTAACACCTTGTGTCTTGTTGTTATTTAAATGCATGTTTCCTAAAGAAACATGAATTCCTTTGTTATAAGTTCTTTATATTCAGTGTTATTTAAGTGCTATTTTTTGAAAGGGGTGTATCTTCCATCTTCTGATTCTTTTGCCAAATGGCTGGTTTACTCCCCAAGTTACTGCAATGGCTGGTAGTGATCCAGGCTGAAGCATGGAGCTCCATCTAGAGCTTTCCACTGGTGTCAAGGAACAAATAATTGGGCCGTATTCTGTTGATTTCCAAGACACATTTAAGCAGAGTGCTGGATTGTAAGAGCAGCATCTGAGATTTGAACCTGCCAAGTTTCAGTTGGTCTGCACACTACACCTACCCCTTTGTGGAACAACTGGGCCCCCATACTCACCATGTCCAGCTTCCAAGGTATTTGGCTTACTCTTTACATGGTGGCAGAGCTTGGACCACCACAGGCTCCTCTCATCAGCATAGCATGGATCAGACAGTGATGTGAAGACATTGGGCCATTTTGTCTTGTTGCTACCCAGGCACCTGATTGGACAGTTTGCAAAGCCAGTGAGCATGCATACCAACACAAAGCCATAGCCAATCAGCATCATCTATAGCAGGGGAGGCTATCACTTGTCATTGTACAAAGTTAGCAGATTGAGAGGCATGGCTGGGACTCGGGTCTGGAGCCTAGTAGTCCAGGGCCCTGACTCTACTCACTGCTGCGGTTGCTGCTGCTTTCATCTTCCTGCAGGTGCCCCTTGATCCACAGCTTGTAATAACCTAATTCAGATGAGTTACAATTCACTGACTGTTGTTTGATTCCCGAGATTTTGTGGGTTTTTATTGCTGTTGTTGTCTGTTTTTGTTGTTCATTATTCTTAGAACATATTCTGGTGGAACTTTTCAAAAAATGTATGGATTTGAGGAATGATTAAAGATATTATAAATTTTACAGCTCACATCTTATGTGTATAAAGTTAATTGACAAATAGCAAAGGTAATAGGGAAAGTGTCACTATGTTCCTAATCTACATATGAATGACATGAAACTTAAATAACTTAAATAAGATTTTGAAAATTATTAAAAAATCCAGAGGTATGACAATACCAGATTTCAGGACATACTACAGGGCAGTTATAATCAAAACAGCATAGTACTGGCACAGAAACAGATGGATAGACCAATAGAACAGAATAGAAACACCAGAAATCAATCCAAACATCTACAGCCAACTTATATTTGCTCAAAGATCTAAAACCAATTCCTGGAGCAAGCACAGCCTTTTCAATAAATGGTGCTGGGAAAACTGGATTTCTAACAGCAGAAGCATGAAGCAAGACTCCTACCTTACACCTTACACAAAAATCCACTCAACATGGATTAACGATCTAAACCTATGACCCGACACCATCAAATTATTAGAGACCCTGCAAGATATAGGCACTGGAAAGACTTCTTGGAAAAGACCCCAGAGGCACAGGTAGTCAAAGTCAAAGTTAACAATTGGGATTACATCAAATTGAGAAGTTTCTGTACTGCAAAAGAAATAGCACTTTGGCCTCAGAATCAGCCCTTATGGCAGTCTGATCTGGCTAAAAAGCCCATGAGAGTATTTCAGGCATGGAAAGCCAAGACACTCTGGAAAAAAAAATGAGCTAAATGAAAAATCTCTGTGAGATCCCAGATGAAAAAATGGGCCATCAAAAAGGAGGTACCTTTCTCTGAAGGGAGGAGAGAACTTCCACTTTCACTTTGGTCTTGTCTAAATAAGATAGGGGTTGGCAAACTCAAGAGGCTTCCATAGCCTTGGCAGCTCATGACAAGAACCTCGGGTGATTACTGATGCCAGAAACAAGAGTGTCAATTGTTAAATCAACAACTGGAGTCACTGTGCACTTACTCCTCATGTAGGATCTCTGTCCTTAATGTGTTGTATTATGTGAATTAACAGTGTACTCATACAGTACTTTACATTCTGTGTTTCCGTGTGGGTGCAAACTGTTGAAATCTTTACTTAGTATTCACTAAACTGATCTTCTGTATATAAAGATAATTGAAAATGAAAAAAATATTAGTTTTTCATAGGTCTTAGGCCAACTTGACCCTGGTAAACATGCATTCCCCCCAATCCTAGGAACCATGTACTTACCCTCCCATCCTTGTGTTTTTGCCTTTGTAAGCTCTGTTGATTTGAGCTGCAGGTTGAGAGTTAAGACATGAGCCCATTCTCCACCACTGGCAATAAAGGACCATAAAATTTTAAAAATAAAAAAAAATGAAAATAGATCTTTGTCACAAGTAAGAATGAGAACAGGAATGGGAAGAAGAAATATGGTGGGATTGCATAAAACAGAGAGTGTAGGGTGGGAAGAATCACCATGTTCCTCTATTATCCATTATGAAATTCATAAAGTTGAATTTAATATAATTTAAATATAAATATAATATATAATTTAAATATAATTTAATATAATTTTAATATAATATTTCTCTTAAAAAAACAAAAACATGCAAAACCATAGTACACATGACACCATTATGCTAGCTTTAAAACAGACACATATGCCAATGAAGCATAATAAGTGATCCCACTGTAATGTCTGCAAATCTTCATGTACAACGTCTATTATTTTATATGAATATAACATAAGTTCTGTTTTCTTTTTGTTCCTCTCATTATTTTTGTTGAAAACTATAGCAACTATATTACATTTTTGTACTCTGCTAGTTACCACAGATCAGGGAAAACATATGAGTCAAATTGACCATTTGAGATTTATTTATGTTTAAATTCCTTGTCTCCAAAGTTGAGGAACAGTGGATTATTCTCCACATAATTTATTGAATTATTTATTTAGTGGAGGTTAAGCTTATGATTATGAAATAATCTGAAAGTGTGTCATTTTTAAAAGAGTAAGAAAAGAAGGAAGAGGAAGGGTGGGGGCATGGGCACGAGAGAGTGTTCCATAGGAAATATCAGTATTCTAAATTTGAATATACAAAATACATGAAATTTATTCACTTTATATAAATAAAAATAACAAATTGGGACAACTTTATAAAATTTTATATAATTGAATGATTTTCATTAATTTACTTTGTAATGTGTTTCATAATCTGTCTTTTGCCCATCTATATTTTCTATTTGTCTTCTGCTTGTACTTAGTAACCAAATCTATTCTATTATCTTCTACCCAGTAATCTTACAAAATTAATTTATTAGTTTGTATTTGTTTTTGATTTATACTGAATAATCTCTGTATGTATAATTGTGTCATCCACATATATTGAGAGTTCTACTGCTTAAAAGTTGATTTCTTTTTTGTTATTTCACTTCATTGACTACAGCTCCAGGATAATCTTGGAGATGATGCGAGGAGGCAGGCTTGTCTGGGATTGGAAAAAAGATAGTTTTCTATGATCCTGTGTTAAATAGTTCGATTTTTCAAGACAATGTTGATGAGTGTATTGAATTTTTTTTATTATTTTTCTGATAGTTGGATTTTTATGGTTGGATGATGCATTTTATTAAATTTAATTAAATCTCTGTTTAAATTTATTTAATCTATTATGTAGTTCCTTCTATTTTCATCAATCTGGGTGATTTACATGATTTTTGAGAATGATAAATACCTCTGGAATTTTAGTGTATCTTCTTTTTAATTTATCTACTAGTTATTTGTATATGGTTTAATTCATGTAAAGGTATTTTGTTTAGAATATCTGTATATCTGTTTATGGAATATGCTCTTTCACTTTATTTTATTTCATACCCTGATCTAATTTGTTATACTGACTTACTGAAAGAAATTAAAAGTATATTCAAAGGTCATTTCTACTTGGAGTCAGCTTGAGAATCTAAAAGGCTTGAGTTGAAAGAATCCCAAAAGTCTGGATATGAAATGTTACTTGTGAAATATCTTCTTTGGTTGTTTATGCTGTCCCACCCCTATGGATGTACTCAATATATGCCCATAAGTGTCTACATACCCCTGGCCATAGTGATGTTCATGCTACCCTGGAGTGTCATATTATCAATAAATCATATTTTAAGTTTATAGGTAATCCCAGGAGTTTAGACAGTTTTCCCCATGACATATGTACAGAGGCACAGGACCCTTCTGTATTGTGGACTACGGGATAAAGCCTGAATAAAGGTGGACTTATCGCCAACAGGACCAAATATCACCATCAGGAAGGAGGAAGAGGAAGCCAAGGGCTGCCAACTATAAGCATGACTCAGGGACTACACCCCACTTTTTCTCAGATCCCACTGCTCAGAATTTAATAATAGTTTTTAATTAAACTTTTCCAAATAGTCTGTTAAACAATGAGAGTGCTGGGAGAACAAGACCCCCTTTCTTTGTTCCCTGGGTTTTTATAGTTCCTGGGCAAACAGGTATTACGTCCACATTCCTTCTTTCCTTATATGGCCATATATCGGGCACCCCCCCCCCCCATTGGTTGCTCCCACCTGGCCCTGCTGGACCAAGGACTGCCCGTTGTCAGGTTTCATCTTCTCATGCCAGGTTTCGCCTTCTTGTACCAACCTGTCATGGCATGGCTCTGGCCTCTCACACAGGGAAGGGTATTTTTTTCAGTTACTATACAAATATCAACATAATTTTCTTGATTAGTGATACTTATTACATTTCAAAGCAAGGCAAGTCAGATTTTTCTGACTCAGATATGTCCTGTCTTGAAATTTTTTAGACTGTGGTGGATGCATTCATATGGATACAAAATAAACATAGCTTGAGTGAACCACTTGGTGAATGCACACCCACCACAATGATATAACTAGCACATAGGTCAAAAAATATTACCAACACCACAAAATCTCTCATCAGTCCCTTTTTTTATACTTAAAAGAATTTATTCAGCTGATTCTTAAGTAAAGGAGCTAAGACAGTCAATATCCTAAATCTTGAAAGCTCCTTTTGATGTAATTTTCCTAGTCTTTACATTTTAACTGTCATTGTTTATTACTGTTTTGGCTATATTCTCTACAATTTCAGCAGCATCTTAGACAATGTGTCTATGTACAATGAAAAAACAAAATGGCTTGCAATATTGGAAATAAGAGCCACAGTTAAACTGTACAATATTAAGGAGCATCGG
Source organism: Lepus europaeus (assembly GCF_033115175.1). NCBI lineage: Eukaryota > Metazoa > Chordata > Mammalia > Lagomorpha > Leporidae > Lepus > Lepus europaeus. Next base: position 11,178,815 of record NW_026909276.1, on the reverse strand, counting down.
TGGTAAGTATAGCCTCCTTTTTTGGCAACATGGACAGCTTACAGGTAAGCATCACAGATATGACAAAGAAAGAAATCCTTAGAGAAGTGAAAAAACAGCATCCTGAAAAAGATCGGTTTCTACCACACAAGGCAGCTGGAAAATGTTCACAATTTAACAAATTTGTACAAACCACAAGAAACTTGTTTATGGGACCATTACCCCACCTTGCTGATAAGAACCATCTAGAAATGTAGAGTAACCACAAACAATTTATAAGTCTAGTATCTATGTGCTCCACAGCCCTAGAACCCAAGAAACTGACCTAAAGAACTCAGTATAGAAGATGGTGGATAGTGAGGACGTGTGCCTTAGTTTGCGAAAATAAAATTTCATAAAAGTGGAATTACTGTAGCCTCAGGAAAAGACTCAAGAAAAAACTGCAGAGGAAACGCTTCCGGATCTTGTGGACATGACACAGAGGACTTACAGGGAGCCCATCGTGTGGAAAACCAACCAAGACGAGCCGAGCGGTGGGAGACAAGCCAGAGCCACAGAATCTCGCCAGTGCGGGAACAGAGGAGGGTAAGACAAAGAACTCAGAAACCCAAGACATTGGGGTGGGGGGAAGAGGCCTCTCCCTTCACTCACCAAGCAAAACAAAGAGCACTGCGATTTTACATATGTAAAGCGCAGCCAAACTCAGTAACTTTAGCAAAACTGGAGAACACATTGAGGGCTGCATAAACTCTGTGTGTGGTCCCAGGGGTAGATCAAACGAATACTCACAGAGGCCAGATTTCAACTACCCTCAACTCCACTCCCAACTGAGTCAAAAAAAAAAAAAAAAAAGAGAAAGCGAGCCAGCAAGGAGCAAGTGAGTGAGCAATCTGGGAGAGTCACTATTTGCACAGCCTTAAACCTGAAGAAACAAGCATAGCTCTCTGGCCACACCCATCACAGCCCCTAAGGCTCCAACAAAGCAGACAGCCCACTTAGAGGCATAGTATAACGAGAAAAAAAAACACAGCAAAAAAAAAAAAACACCAAAAACACCATAAATTATCTCCAACATGCCAAACAACAAACATAGAAGCCGAGGTAACAAGAGCAAGGAAGACACTATGACGCCCCCAAATGAACAAGGCACGCCAATGCAAGACCATGAAGATGAAGAGATACAGGAAATGCAAGAAGCAGATCTCAAAAAATTGATAAGAACATTAAGAAGGTCTCAAAAACAAATTCTTGAACTACAGAAATCCTTAATGGACAAGATAGAAAATCTCTCTCGTGAAAATGAAATATTAAGGAGGAATCAAAACGAAATGAAACAACTAGTAGAACATGAAACTGAGATAGTGACAAAAAACCACAATGAAATGAAGAACTCAGTAGATCAAATGGCAAACACATTAGAGAGCCTTAAAAACAGAATGGGTGAAGCAGAAGAGAGAATATCGGAATTAGAAGACAGAGAACAGGAAAGGAAACAGTCAAATCAAAGAAAAAAAGAAGAAATCAGAAATCTAAAAAATACTGTCAGGAATCTACAGGTTACTATTAAAAAAAACCCAACATTCGGGTTCTAGGAGTTCCTGAAGAAAAACAACCTGGTGTTATAATGGAAATGGCATATAAAATTAATGGCATAGAAAATTAATTAATTTGAAAAAAAATTATGTAGGATCTCTGTCTTTAATGTGCTGTACATTGCTATTTAAAGCTATAATTAGTAATCCAATGGTAGTTTTTTTCACTTTATGTTGCTATATGGGCAAAATGTTGAAATCTTTACCTAATATATGCTAAACTGATCTTCTGTATACAAAGAGAATTGAAAATGAATCTTTACATGAATGGAAGGGGAAAGGCAGCGGGAAAGGGGAGGGTTGCGGGCGGGAGGGAAGTTATGGGAGGGAGGAAACCATTGTAACCCATAAGCTATACTTTGGAAATTTATAAAAAATGAAAAAAAAATAAAAATAAAAATAAAACTAATAAAAAAAACCCAACATTCGGGTTGTAGGAGTTCCTGAAGGCATGGAAAGGGAGAAAGGATTAGAAGGCCTTTTTAGTGAGATACTAGCAGAAAATTTCCCAGGTTTGGAGAAGGACAGAGACATCCTAGTACAGGAAGCTCATAGAACCCCTAATAAACATGATCAAAAGAGATCCTCACCACGACACGTAATCAAACTCACCACAAGGAAACACAAAGAAAAGATCCTAAAATGTGCAAGAGAGAAACGCCAGATTACTCTCAGAGGATCTCCAATTAGACTCAGAGCAGACTTCTCATCAGAAACCCAACAAGCTAGGAGAGAATTGCGAGATATAGCCCAGGTACTAAGAGAGAAAAACTGCCAGCCCAGAATATTATATCCTGCAAAGCTTTCATTTGTGAATGAAGGTGAAATAAAGACCTTTCACAGCAAACAGAAATTGAAAGAATTTGTCGCCACTCGTCCAGCCCTGCAAAAGATGCTTAAAGATGTATTACATACAGAAACACAGAAACACGGTCACCAATATGAAAGAAGGTAAAGGAAGGAAACCTCACGGCAAAAGATCACAGGAATCTCAAACCAGATATTAGAAAATATCTTTGGCAAATGACAGGGCAAAGTTACTCCTTCTCAATAGTCACATTGAATGTTAATGGCTTGAACTGTCCAGTTAAAAGACAACGATTGGCTGATTGGGTTAAGGAAGAAAACCCATCTTTTTGCTGCTTACAAGAAACTCATCTTTCCAACAATGATCCATACAGACTGAAAGTGAAAGGCTGGAAAATGATATACCATGCCAACAGAAATGAAAAAAGAGTGGGCGTAGCCATCTTAATATCAGACAACATAAACTTTACCACAAAAACTGTTAGGAGAGACAAAGAGGGGCACTATTTAATGATTAAGGGATCCATTCAACAGGAAGATATAACGATTATCAATGTATATGCACCTAATCACAGGGCACCAGGTTATTTAAAAGACTTGTTAAGGGACTTAAAGGGAGACTTAGACCCCAATACAATAGTACTGGGGGACTTCAATACTCCACTCTCAGAGATAGACAGATCAACAGGACAGAAGATCAACAAGGAGACAGCAGATTTAAATGACACTATAGCCCAAATGGATCTAACAGATATCTACAGAACATTTCATCCTACATCTAAGGACTTTACATTCTTCTCAGCAGTACATGGAACCTTCTCTAGGATTGACCACATACTAGGCCATAAAGCAAGTCTCAACAAATTCAAGAGAATTAGAATCATACCATGCAACTTCTCAGACCACAAAGGAATGAAATTGGAAATTATCAACTCGGGAATCCCTAGAGCACGTGCAAACACATGGAGATTGAACAACATGCTCCTGAATGAACAATGGGTCATAGAAGAAATTAAAAGAGAAATCAAAAATTTTCTGGAAGTAAATGAGGATAACAGCACAACATACCAAAACCTATGGGATACAACAAAAGCAGTGTTAAGAGGAAAATATATATCAATAGGTGCTTACATCAAGAAATTGGAGAGGCACCAAATAGATGAGCTTTCAATTCATCTCAAGGATCTAGAAAATCTGCAGCAAACCAAACCCAAACCCAGTAGAAGAAGGGAAATAATTAAAATCAAAGAAGAAATCAACAGGATTGAATAAAAAAAAAAACATTACAAAAAATCAGCCAAATGGGGAGCTTGTTTTTTGAAAAAATCAACAAAATTGATACCCCATTGGCCCAACTCACTAAAAAAAAAGAAAAGACCCAAATCAATAGGATCAGAGATGAAAATGGAAACGTAACAACAGACACCACAGAAATAAAAAGAATCATCAGAAATTACTACAAGGACTTGTATGCCAGCAAACAGGGAAATCTATCAGAAATGGACAGATTCTTGGACACATACAACCTACCTAAATTGAGCCAGGAAGACATAGAAAACCTAAACAGACCCATAACTGACACAAAAATTGAAACAGTAATAAAGGCCCTCCCAACAAAGAAAAGCCCAGGACCAGATGGATTCACTGCTGAGTTCTACCAGACATTTAGAGAAGAATTAACTCCAATTCTTCTCAAACTATTCAGAACAATCGAAAAAGAGGGAATCCTCCCAAATTCTTTCTGTGAAGCCAGCATAACGTTAATTCCTAAGCCGGAAAAGATGCAGCATTGAAAGAGAATTACAGACCAATATCCCTGATGAACATAGATGCAAAAATCCTCAATAAAATTGTGGCTAGTAGAATGCAACAACACATCAGAAAGATCATCCACCCAGACCAAGTGGGATTTATCCCTGGTATGCAAGGATGGTTCAACATCCGCAAAACAATCAACGTAATACACTACATTAACAGACTGCAGAAGAAAAACCATATGATTCTCTCAATAGATGCAGAGAAAGCATTTGATAAAATACAACACCCTTTCATGATGAAAACTCTAAGCAAACTGGGTATGGAAGGAACATTCCTCAATACAATCAAAGCAATATATGAAAAACCCACGGCCTACATCCTATTGAATGGGGAAAAGTTGGAAGCATTTCAGCTAAGACCACGTACCAGACAGGGATGCCCACTCTCACCACTGCTATCCAATATAGTCCTGGAAGTCTTAGCCAGAGCTATTAGGCAAGAAAAAGAAATTAAAGGGATACAAATCGGGAAGGAAGAACTCAAATTATCCCTCTTTGCAGATGATATGATTCTTTATTTAGGGAACCCAAAGAACTCTACTAAGAGACTGTTGGAACTCATCGAAGAGTTTGGCAAAGTAGCAGGATATAAAATCAATCCACAAAAATCAACAGCCTTTGTATACACAGGCAATGCCACAGCTGAGGAAGAACTTCTAAAATCAATCACATTCACAATAGCTACAAAAACAATCAAATACCTTGGAATAAACTTAACCAAGGACGTTAAAGATCTCTATGAAGAAAACTACAAAACCTTAAAGAAAGAAATAGAAGAGGATACCAAAAAATGGAGAAATCTTCCATGCTCATGGATAGGAAGAATCAATATCATCAAAATGTCTATTCTCCCAAAAGCAATTTATACATTCAATGCAATACCAATCAAGATACCAAAGACCTTCTTCTCAGATCTGGAAAAAATGATGCTGAAATTCATATGGAGACACAGAAGACCTCGAATAGCCAAAGCTATCTTGTACAACAAAAACAAAGCCGGAGGCATCACAATACCAGATTTCAGGGCATACTACAGGGCAGTTGTTATCAAAACAGCATGGTACTGGTACAGAAACAGATGGATAGACCAATGGAACAGAATAGAAACACCAGAAAACAATCCAAACATCTACAGCCAACTTATATTTGATCAAAGATCCAAAACTAATCCCTGGAATAAGGACAGTCTATTCAATAAATGGTGCTGGGAAAATTGGATTTCCATGTGCAGAAGCTTGAAGCAAGACCCATACCTTACACAAAAATTCACTCAACATGGATTAAAGACTTAAATCTATGACCTGAAACCATCAAATTATTAGAGAGCACTGGAGAAACCCTGCAAGATATAGGTACAGGCAAAGACTTCTTGGGAAAGACCCCAGGAGCACAGGCAGTCAAAACCAAAATTAACATTTGGGATTGCATCAACTTGAGAAGTATCTGTACTTCGAAAGAAACAGTCAGGAAAGTGAAGAGGCAACCGACAGAATGGGAGAAAATATTTGCAAACTATACTACAGATAAAGGGTTGAGAACCAGAATCTACAAAGAAATCAAGAAAATCCACAAGAACAGAACAAACAACCCACTGAAGAGATGGGCCAAGGACCTCAATAGACATTTTTCAAAAGAGGAAATGCAAATGGCCAACAGACACATGAAAAAAATGTTCAAGATCACTATCAATCAGAGAAATGCAAATCAAAACCACAATGAGGTTTCACCTCACCCTGGTGAGAATGGCTCACATCCAGAAATCTACCAACAATAGATGCTGGAGAGGATGTGGGGAAAAAGGGACGCTAACCCACTGTTGGTGGGAATGCAAACTGGTTAAGCCACTGTGGAAGTCAGTCTGGAGATTCATCAGAAACTTGAACATAACCCTACCATACAACCCAGCCATCCCACTCCTTGGAATTTACCCAAAGGAAATTAATTTGGCTAATAAAAAAGCCATCTGCACATTAATGTTTATTGCAGCTCAATTCACAATAGCTAAGACCTGGAACCAACCCAAATGCCCATCAACAGTAGACTGGATAAAGAAACTATGGGACATGTACTCCATAGAATACTACACAGCAGTAAGGAACAATGAAACCCAGTCATTTGAAACAAGATGGAGGGATCTGGAAAACATCATGCTGAGTGAATTAAGCCAGTCCCAAAGAGACAAATATCATTTGTTTTCCCTGATCGGCGACAACTAACTGAGCACCAAAGGGGAAACCTGCTGAAGTGAAATGGACACTATAAGAAACAAAGACCTGATCAGCTTTTGTCCTGACTCTAGATGTACAATGTAATACTTTATCCTTTTTAGTATTTGTTGTTGTAGTAGTTGTTCTAGTACTAGTGGTTGAACTCTGTAAATAACACACAATTATTCTTAGGTGTTTAAATTTTAACTGAAAAGTGATCCCTGTTAAATTTAAGAGTGGAAAAAGAGAGGGAGGAGATGCACAGTTTGGGACATGCACAATCAGTCTTGCCCCAAATGGTGGAGTTAGAAATGTGCCAGGGGATTCCAATACAATCCCATCAAGGTGGCATGTACCAATGCCACCTCGCTAGTCCAAGTGATCAATTTCAGTTCACATTCGATGGCTTAGACAGGTCTAAAAATCAAAGGGATCACACAAACAAGACAAGTGTCTGCTAATACTAACTGATAGAATCAAAAAAGGAGAGAAAGATCCAACATGGGAAGTGGGATACACAGCAGACTCATAGAATGGCAGATGTCCTAAACAACACTCCGGCCTCAGAATCAGCCCTTAAGGCATTCGGATCTGGCTGAAGAGCCCATGAGAGTATTGTAGGCATGGAAAGCCAAGATACCATGGAAAAGAAAAAAAAGAAGAAGACCTAAATGAAAGATCTCTGTGAGTGAGATCCCAGTGGAAAGAATTGGGCCATCAAAGAAGGAGGTACCTTTCTCTGAAGGGAAGAGAGAACTTCCACTTTGACTGTGACCCTATCAGAATAAGATCAAAGTCAGCAAACTCTAAAGGCTTCCATAGCCCTGGCAACTCATGACTAGAGCCTAGGGAGATTACTGACGCCATGAACAGGAGTGTCAAATTGTTAAGTCAGCAACAGGAGTCACTGTGTACTTACATCCCATGTGGGATCTGTCCTTAATGTATTGTCTAATGTGCAGTGATGCTATAACTAGTACTGAAACAGTATTTTTACACTTTGTGTTTCTGCGTGGGTACAAACTGATGAGATCTTTACTAATTACATACTGAATCGATCTTCTGTATATAAAGATAATTGGATACGAAAAAAAAAAAACCTGGTGTTAAATTGGAAATGGCATAGAAAATTAATTAATTTAAAAATATATATATTATGTAGGATCTCTGTCTTTAATGTGCTGTACCCCCTTATTTAATGCTATAACTAGTACTCCAACAGTATTTTTTTTCTTTTCTTTTCACTTTGTGTTGCTATATGGGGACAAACTGTTGAAATCGTTACCTAATATAATCTAAACTGATCTTTTGTATACAAAGAGAATTGAAAATGAATCATGATGTGATAAGAAGGGGAGAGGGAGCGGGAGGAGGGAGGGTTGTGGGTGGGAGGAATGTTTTGGGAGGGGGAAGCCATTGTAACCCATAAGCTATACTTTGGAAATTTATATTCATTAAATAAAAGTTTAATAAAAAAATCAAGTTTTTTAAAAGCATCCATTTCATAAGCCAAGCTATAGGTATCCTAAGCAACATATTAACGTAATAAATTAAATTACATAAGAAAATATGTCAATAGCAAGAGAAATGTAATAAAAATGCAACAATAGTAAAGGTTCTTGGGCAAGTCATCCAAATAGGTAAAAATTACAAGAGGAAAATCATAAGATCATGTAAACCATTAATAACGTTCAGATTCTAGGAAAAAATTAACTGCTAGCAGAACATTAAGAAAATAAAAGCCAGTGACCTCCTTACTCTGATCAAGACTGAAAGGAACCTACAATGGACAATGTAACTAATACAGGATCATTGGATGCCCCCTCCCCCATCCTGGGAATAAGCCTAGAACACAATACCAGCACTATCATTCTTCAACTTTCTAGTGCAGGAGTAAGAGAGCTATAACAGTAAGAAGAAATTCTATGGCTCAAAGATCAATTTCTTTGCAACAAAATAAGAATATATTGGATTATGTTTATATGCAGAGATGATCCATGAAATCTAAAAACAAACTGATGATGAAAAAAAGATCAACATATTCATAATACACAAAATATATAAAATCCATTGGATTACTAAGTGCAGCAGGGAACTAATAGAAAACAATATTAAAGGGCAATAGGCAGACTAGAAGGAAAATCTGCAAGAGAAATGGAAAAAAGGACTAAAATATATGACATCCTTAAATATTCTTCAAATCAAAATGAAAACACATGACTGAAAAGAAAAACGTGTCAATATATCATAAGAAAAAGACTCAGAAGTCGAGAAACAGCTACCAAATTGTAACTGACCTGAAGTAGGCTGCTGCAACCTTCAGGAAGGATCCTCTCAGGAGCACAGATCCAGGAGGAAGAAGGGAGCCCAGCAGGTGGCAGGACCAGCAGGTGAAAATCCCTCCCTCAGCTGGGAGGGTGGCATCCTGGAGGACACAGCTTTGAAACTGAACCCAGGACTCAACCCTGCTTTTTCCACCTATCTTGCCCTAAAGGTACATGTCTGCCCTACAGAGGATGCTGATTGGCTGTGCTCTTTATGACATTGTGCTTGCCCACAGCTATCCAAACTGTCCACTCAGGAGCAATTGGGAGAACAATACACAATCAGGCAGGATGTTGGCGCCAGAGTAGTCTTCCAGTTTTGGCTGAAAAGAGAGGTCCAGGGAGAAGGCTCCATGGCTGGGAAACTCCCAAGGTAACCAAAGTCTGCCGTTTCCTGATCTCCCTTCACCTTAGGACATGTGGCAATGGTGAGTCTGGGGGACAGGGAGTGCGGGGTGGGGGAAGGCAAAGTCGGCAGAATTTGATGGAAAAGCCTCATAAGACTAACAGAGCTCACAGAGGTCCTCTCTAGGCCCCCTCTCACTACTAGCTCCTCACTTCCTTCACCCTGCTCTGGTCTGCAGTGTGGGGCCTGGACTGGCACCTGGGACTCCAGGCTCCCTGTGCTTTCTTGCAGGGACTTGTCAGCCCAGGAGCTGTCTTTAGGCAGCTGTGTGGCTATTGTCACTTGGCTTTTCAAATTGTGCAATGGGGAGGATCCGGACTGGTGGCCAGATGGTTCATGCAGGCAGGGAGCTGTTGCTTATGTGGTCTTTGGTTCCTCTTTTCTTCCAAGAGTTGACCTTATTCCTCTGAGTTTTCTGATTTTGTTGGAAGCAAGGTCTCAGTGCGTAGACCTTGACCTCTCAGCATACCTCTTTCTGGGGGTCTGACTCCATTTTCTGTTGCCAATAATAGTGTTAGAGACTAGGCAAGCAAATAACAAAGCATTTTATTTGGATCAAAGTTCTTGGTGCAAGTCTTAGGGGGACAGGAGGACTCTGTAATTTGGTACTGGGATGTCATCATGGTCCTTACACATTACTTTGACAGGGTGTCATCTGTATTGGAACTTTCAAAATAAAAAGTTTAGCTAGTCAAATTTATAAGTGTTTCAAAATTATTTTCTGTTCTGTGATAACCTTCACAATCACAAATATATAAGGCATAACTTAGATTACAAAGTGATTTTTAATTTATATTTTATGTTAAGTAAAGATTTCGAAAAATAGTATAAAAAGACCTTTCCCTTAACAGTCAAGACAAGGGCTTTTCAAAGTCATTGGTTCTCAAACTCATATTTCCCTTTGGTACATGGCCTTTTAGGTAATCTATTAGTTATCACAAGAAAGGGCCCAGGGGGTTTATTAAAACTTTAAAAAGCTCATTTTATTCATTCCCTCACCTTTCATCCACTGTCTATCCTCAAATGCTGACAACAGCTGGGATTGAGCCATTCTGAAGTGAAGATCCCAGAACTCAGTCTGGGTAGCAGAGACCCAAGTTGTAGAGCTATCATCTGCTGCCTCCTAGGGTACATTTTAGCAAGAAGCTGTATTGGTAGTAGAGTGGGGTCTCAAACCTGTGCACTCAGACTTAGGATGTTGGCCTCCAAGGAGCTATATTAAGTGCTATGCCAAAATGCTGACTTAGCTATTATTTTTAAAAGAACCCTCGTTGCAGGTCAAACCAAATCTCCTGGCTCTGATGTCTAATAGCCCCTGAAATTAAGCTCTCACTATCTCACTGCACTGGAAAATCCCCAAGCACAAGCATTCAAGGAGTGTTCACAGCAGCAGCTTTCTGCCACATTACTAAGTGTACCACGTGATGTTCTCCCTGACTTCCCTTTATCCATTATCCACCAGCTGGTACCCAATCTGTCCATGCACAACAAAAGCAGAAAACTCTACTTGATGCTGTCCTGAAGGAGGCTCCTAAGTTGATGCATTTCAGGGAAATCTCATGGGTTGCTCTGGATCTTCCTTAACACTGATTAGGCTCATCCACCCATATAATCACCAGATAGTCACCTGTGGTAGTCCCACTGGCATACTAGGTCTGAAACCCCACAGGCACTCCTCTGGATGACAGTTACCTTTTACTGACTCATGACATAGATAATTGTGGCCTGATTGGGCACTGAATTATAGAGCATGCTCTCTTCAATTCATTATTGCAGTACATAAGCCCTGCTGGGTCACTGACAGACTTAGGATAATTTCATGGTCAACATTATTAATGCAGGACCCATGTTTTCCCATGAAATCTGGCATTGTTCCTCCTCACTTCTCATTTACCATTTCTGATCCTTGGCATGCATTGAATTTGTGATAGTCTAACATCATTCTCCAGTATTTGTCTGATTTTACCTATCTAAACTGTTGAAGTAAATCTAGATATGATGGAGTTCACAATCTCTGATTCCTGCTTCATTTATTTTTAAGAGAAGACCTCAAACAGATAATATTATTTAAAATATAAACCCAGTATCATTTACCAACTTTCAAAATTGATAATATTATCTAATATCCATTGCTTCTGACATGTAACATAGATTCTGACTTAAGTATAGTTGGAAGGATGGTTAGAGGGTTTCATTTGTAGCTACTCTTAACACTGGAGGCCACAGAACCAATGTTGTGGTCCTTCCCATTACCAAGTATTTTGCCTCCATTTTACAATTTGAGAGCAAAGAGGTTAACCATGTTGGGTTAGGGGAAACAGTAGACTCTTTAAAAACTTACCTTGGACTAGAGCACTGTTTTCTACCATAGTCACTATTATTTTGGAATCTTAACATTCAAATTGCTGTTTGAGTTCCCCATGTTTATGATGTTCCCTACCATGAGGAATGACCCACAGAAAAGATCCACCTCTGTGATTCTCAGCAGTAACAGTGCCATTCTCACCAACACCAATTTTATTGCCTTTTTTTGACAGGCAGAGTGGACAGTGAGAGAGACAGAGAGAAAGGTCTTCCTTTACTGTTGGTTCACCCACCAATGGCCACTGTGGCTGGCACGCTGCGGCCAGCGCACCACGCTGATCTGAAGCCAGGAGCCAGGTGCTTCTCCTGGTCTTCCATGCAGGTGCAGGGCCCAAGCACTTGGGCCATCCTCCACTGCACTCCCAGGCCACAGCAGAGAGCTGGCCTGGAAGAGGGGCAACTGGGACAGAATCCGGTGCCCCGACCGGAACTAGAACCCAGTGTGCCGGCGCCACAGGTGGAGAATTAGCCTATTGAGCAACAGCACTGGCCAATTTTATTGCTTTTGTAAATGGAATGTCTTTGGGCCTCTTGTAGAACATAGTCATTTTATGACATTTACAGCTGTCTCAATTTAGGAACTGTACCATAATTCCTGTGAGATTTTGATTGTTTCTTTCTCTATCACAGAAATTCAGGTATTTCCACCTCCCTTAACATGGAGTGTTTTTGGTTCAAGTTTTCAAATGTCATCCTAGTATTACCATCACCTTTTGGGACCTTTGATAATGGGTTAAAACCTTTGTTGTGGATGAGTGTTCTCACATTGAGAAATCCTCCCTTTTCTAACTTTTTTCCTCTACCCTCCAGACTCAGTCTCATGCACACTCTGCCACTCCTGATAATACATATTGGCTAGGCCTTGCAACTATTTCTTTTGAGACAGAGCACTTTTTCTCATAGCTGGGCCCATTAGCATGAAAAGATTATTCGGTCTTGAAAGCTACTGTTAGGAAGAGTAGATGCAGTGAAATCCCAAAATCAAATCTATTTCTGGGTAGCAAACTCCTTTCTATCCCTAAGACATATGTGATATTATAATACTATATTGACATAAGTTCATGAATTAAGAATGGCCACCATTTGAGCAATTTTAGAAAGTCCATTGTCTGGGGACTAGTTAGGCAAGAGAGTATAGTTAATTCTACCAGCCAAAGACCATTTCCCTCAAGAGAAAGGAGCATAGCAGGTTATACTATCATCAGGATTATGTGAGTATATTATAAGGCTTCATTGGAGTACTATCATAATTTAGTCTTTTTTTAATAGCCTTTCTTGCTTTACCCCCATAACCACCTGTTCAGTTAATATTATCAACATTAAAATCATAGTTATGTTAAAATGCTTTATAGTCAGTTATTAATTTTAGATTAATCCGAGATGTAAACTAACTTTCATGGGTGTGCATTATCACAATTGTAGCTAGCTGAATCATTTCGAAGCTTTCTGCTCTTCTAGGACAAATTTATAAAACCAAAAATTAAAGTTTAATATACAGTTTTGCCCTTATTGCATATAACAATGTGCATAAAGTGTGTTATGTCCTAGAAACAGGATGATCATAAAAATGTGCAATATAAATATTACAGCTAAAAGTGCTTAACATATACATTAAACTATAAGTCAGTATTCATTGGTGCAGTTGTCTATCTGAATTTCAAGGATCTGAGTTATGCTATATAATTCTAGCAAGTCATCTGATTCAAAAGAGGACAAGTCCTGTACATGATGTCCTAGACTGTTTATATACTCCACTGGAATTGTGCTAACAGTGTCAAACTTCCTAAGAAACCTACACTCTAAACTTACTACTTATTCCCCTTTCAAATACTCTATTTTTAATTGATTGCTCGTAGCAAAATGTTTCTGCATAGAGCATAAATGATCTTAATATGATAAAACATGCTGTAATTAACATATTCCAATCATAAACATCACTAAAAAGGAGAACTCAATGCTCTGTTGAGGAGTAATGAATCATGGATGTATCTCAGTGAATCCCTGGTGGTGGAACATGTTGTGGACAATATGAGCATCAACATATTTGCAAGTTTTCAATTAATCACATAAAGTGTATAATAATTAGGGTGAAGGCAAGATGGCGGAATAGGAAGGGAGCACATCGATAGTTCGGCAAGACATAGGATAATAATAGTGGAGATACTGCAGGGTCAAGGAAGAGTAGGGGAAGAAACAGCAGAGGAAACTCTTCCGGAACTAGTGATTCACAGTGGACCTGCGTGGAGAGCGTGGGAGCCCAAGTTGGGGACACCAGCGGCAGACTCAACGCACCAGCGCTGGAACGCGAGGTGAGCCGAACCTCAATAGCCCAAGACACCAGCGGGCAAGCAGAAAGAGGAGACTAGAGGGAACGAGGGTTGAAACTCTGTGGGGAAAAGTTCACCAGGCTAACTAGAAGAGAGAGAGAAAAAAAAAAAGTGACCGATACGGACACAAGTTTCTCTCTCTCCGCTCACCCCTCAAAGGCGAGCAAGACAAAGAGCAGGTGCCATTTTGGACATACTTCATAAGCAGGGCGACCCCAGGTCTGCACCAGCCCTGAGCCTAGCAGAAAGAGTTGACTCTGGGGGGAGGGGTGAAATAACAGGAGATTAGCATCTAACTTGGCAACCCAGTGGGAGACTGCAGGAGAATTGGAGCCCACACCGAGGGCAGCAGAGATTCCATGTGTGGTCCTTGGGAAAGAGCTTCCAATCTCTGGCTCCTGTGGGTATATCATTTGCCTGCTAACTACCTCCAATTACGTTCAGCTGTGCAGAATTACTTCCCTTTTGAATCAAAAAAGAAAAGAAAGAAAGAAAGAAAGAGATTTACCAAGCCTAACCTGGGAGTGTCATCTTTAACACACCCTCAACCCTAAGGAACCAAACACTGCTATCAGTCCACACTCATCTCAAGCCTCTAAGGCTCCACTGAAAGCAGACAGTCCACTTAATATAGAGCCATAGTGTAACAAGAAAAAACACCACAGCGAAGAAACCAAATATCTCCAACATGCCAAATAACAAACGCAAAAACCGAGGTAACAAGAACAAGGAAGACACTATGACACCCCCAAATGAAAAAGACACCCCAATTCAAGATTATGAAGATGATGAGATAGAAGAAATGCAAGAAGCGGATCTCAAAAAATTGATAAGAACATTAAGAAGTTCTCAAAAACAAATTCTTGAACTACAGAAATCCTTAATGGACAAGATAGAAAATCTCTCTCGTGAAAATGAAATATTAAGGAGGAATCAAAATGAAATGAAACAACTAGTAGAACAAGAAACTGGTATAGTGACGAGAAATCATAATGAAATGAAGAATTCAATAAATCAAATGACAAACACATTAGAGAGCCTTAAAAACAG